>NW_026991710.1:158928992-160358819 GCF_029215605.1 Mirounga angustirostris | reverse complement strand
GAATTCAGTGGTCTTAGGGTAATTCTATTTGGGAGTATATATAAAGAAAGACTAAATCCTGGGCATGCAAAGCAAACAATAGCTAAACAGTTACATCAAAGAATTCATTGGCAAATTCCATCCCTTCCTATTTAGCCTGTTAGAACCCCTCCATACACACACACAAACACACACTGAAAGTGAACTCAAGTTCTTTGTCTTTTCTTCAATGCCTACTTCTATCTTCTTTTCTAAGAAAACCTCTAATATTTATACAAAGGTATGTGACAAAAATTAGCTTAAAATACTACCCAACTCATGGATGAAAATTGTAAGCAGGCTCTGCCGGGGTGGACTGAAACCACATTCACTGCTGGGCTCACAGTAGAGGTCTGTTTTTGCAGTTGGTTCTAATGGGAAGCACCTGTTCAGTGTTAAGAATGGTGGAAATTTGGGGAAGGGATGTAATGCATAACCCATATACCATGGTGTGTTGGAAGAAGGAGAAAGTAGAAATCTTTTTTTTTTTTTTTAAAGATTTTATTTATTTGACAGAGAGAGAGAGGGACAGCGAGAGAGGGAACACAAGCAGGGGGAGTGGAAGAGGGAGAAGCAGGCTTCCCGCTGAGCAGGGAGCCCAATGCGGGCCTCGATCCCAGGACCCTGGGATCATGACCTGAGCTGAAGGCAGATGCTTAACAACTGAGCCACCCAGGTGTCCCGAGAAGGTAGAAATCTTAAACATGGTGATGTTACAAAGCCAGCCAGGGAAATCAGACTTTGGTGATCAGGGGTGACAATGTTGTCACATTCACTCTTGCCTTCTTCACCACCCCTCTGCATGTGTGTGTGCATGCACATATAAGAAAAATTATTAGGAAAGCAGTAAGCAGAGCTATGATGGGATCAGAGGAAAGGCTTCTCGATACTTTTCCATGTAGGAGCATGGTCCCAGAATTTAATCTGCCACCTCCTGATTATATATTTTGGGGCAAATTATTCTCTGAGGCACAATTTTCTCATCTTCATCTATAAAATGAATGTAATAATACCAGCCTTGTTGAGCCCTCATGAGAACCGAAGGAAATTGAGCATGTGTATGGGATGGGAGCAGCCTGCACTTTGGGTTAAGGTAGAATTTGGGGTGAAAGAAACCCTGCTCCTGAGTCTCTGAATACTCTCCTAAGCAACCACCAGAAATTCACCACTCCTCTAGAACTTCATCATCCTCACTTCTCAGATGAGAGAAGTAATAAACATGGGCCTTGTTTGAATCAAAGGAGACAAAAAGAAAAAAATAAAAGTGCTGTAAAACTGTAAAGTCCTATTCAAATGAAAAAGCTCATCATTGTCTCTCTCCTAAGTAGGGCATTGTGCAGCCAAGAATAGCTACAATAGAGGTGCTCCTAGTCTCCACCCAGGGACTCAACAGTCCTGTGAGTACAAAGGAGTGGTAGGTATGGGCCCCTCCCAACCAGAGAATAGCCCCAAGGTCACCAGTAAGCAGGATGTGGAGGCAGTTTAGACTACACTATCTTGGTGACTTGTTGGGGTAAGAAGAAGGTAGGAAATATGGTAAAAGAACCAGGGACATGGCCAGTCAGGGAGCTTCAGCATGGAGCTGAGGCTGTAATGGAAAGACTGGATGCCCTGGCCTGAATGCCTCCAAAAGCAGACAAGGTTTTGGAGAAAGGAGTTTATTTGGAAGATGCTCCCAGGAAGCACATAGGAGGGAGTAGGAATGGGAGACAGGGAAGGTAGCAAGGCCAATCAGGAGTGAATTACTGTGCAGGTCATGGAAAACTGGGGCTCAACCTCACTGGAGCCTCCTTGGGAAACTGAGGGACCAAGAAACTGTGGCATGAGTCCACCAATTCCCATCCCCCATAGATTAGGCATTGCTTCCAGGTGTTAATTCCTAGATACTTCTCAGTTCTAAACCAAGCATATTCCCTTGGCCAGAGAAAGTTCTCAGGCAGAGACACAGAAAACCAAGGAGAACTGTAGGTTGCTGGGTGAAAGGGATACGTACGGGCAGGACACCAATAGTATCTGCTGGCTTTGGCAGAGAGGAATCAGGGGCACTCTGAGTGGAAGGAACAGCATGAACAAAGTCAGGGGAGAAGATTGAGCAGTATCATAGGGGGACTGTGGTCATTGTCTAGAAACCCAAAGTGAGGATATGTAATTTGACAGTGTGTATTTATGGGTCAGAAGTGTTTACAGTTAACTCTGGCTAATAGCTGGGGCAACTTAGCCATTGGGTACTATAGACACAGTAATTAGCGCCAAGTATTTCTACACTTTTATCATGTTTTCATTTCTTTTAAAATCATAAGAAAAGTATGGATTATGTTCATATACCAACACAGTTGTAAAATATAGTTTTTGTTTGTTTGTTTTTTAGATTTTATTTATTTGACAGAGAGACACAGTGAGAGAGGGAACACAAGCAGGGGGAGTGGGAGAAGGAGAAGCAGGCTTCCCACGGAGCAGGGAGCCCAATGTGGGGCTCGATCCCAGGACCCTAGAATCATGACCTCAGCCGAAGGCAGACACTTAACGACTGAGCCACCCATGCACCTTTAAAATATAGTTTTTAATATTATTTTATGGAGGAAGGAGATCATGAAGGTATAAGTGCCTTTATGGCCCAAGAAAGTCATAATGTGATCCTGCTAACAGTTGTAACAAATAAACTCCGAAATTTCATTGTCTTAACAAAGCAAAAGTTTATTTCTCAGACATATAAAATCCAATTAGCAGCAGGACTCTACCATCTTCTACACATGACTTCCAAGGTGCCCCTGGAGGTCAACACTGGGGCAATAGATGAAGATAAAGTGTGTAGGATTGCAAGTGGGAGTTTTCACAGCCAGGCCCCAGTGATAAGCATCTCTATCACCCACATTTCATTGGCTGGATGTCCACCATATGACCACACCCATCTAAGGACCACACCCATCTAAGGGCCACACCCATCATATGGCCACACCCAACTGCAAGGGCTGCTGGAAAATGTAGTCCAGCTGTATGCCAGGGAGAAGATGAAATGCATTTAGTGAGGAGCTATCTAGGTTTTGCTACAGAGGGCAGTGTATTTAAAATTAGGACTATCCTAGAAAATCAGATATATGAAAGACAGTGAACAAACAATGAATGGAAGATGGCTGGGCAGGGAGGAAGGGCTAAACATCAGGCTGAGGGTGAAAGATGATAAAGAAAATGTCCCTCCCTTGAGCTAATGGTTTCCTTTCAGTGGTTACCTGGGTGTGTGGTTGGACATTGGTGACCAGATGAGTGGTCAGTTGTGGTCCCACTCAGTGCTGACTAAACAAGTTCTTCCCAGACCATTAGTCAGCTCATGGTGGAATGTGCCACCCCACAGTGGTGTCTCCTTTTGCTATTAATGGGGTAGGGTTGGAGTCCTGTGCCATTATGGAACCAGAGACATGGTAGAGTGGGTAGGGCAGGGGGTCTTCAAGCAGACAGAGAGAAATGCCAATTGGCAGGGGAGAAAGAAAGGTGGCAGTTCTTTCAGCAAGAAATGCTGGCTTCCAGCAATGATCCTGGGTGGGCACAGAGAGTGCAAAGAGTGCAAAAGTGACCTGCCCAGCCACCACCTTGAACAGTTACCCTCTCAACCCTACCCTCACCTGGCCACCCTCTTCTTGTATAGCTGGGGAGAGAGGGACACAGTGCATATGATGCCACTGATAAACTGATTCAGATAACATTAATTGATAATATAATGTGTGCCAAGCACTGCTCTAGGCTCACTCATTTATACTATTGCATTTGAACATTGTTCATTTATTCCTCTTAATAATCTTTTGGAATGGAGTTCTCATTTTACAGATGAGGTAAAGGAGGCCCAGAGAGATGAAGGTCACTTGGCTGCTAAGGGGCAAAACCTCCACTTGCACCAAATTCCTCTGGTGCCAAGTTCATTGTGCTCTTTATGAATTCACAGCAAGGCAGGCACTGGGATGAGGCAAGCAAGGTACATAAGAGGGAAGATTTAAGGAAGTGCTCACTCCCAGGGGCAGCAAGCAGCACTGAGAGTCACCTCCTTACAGTCAGCGTTTGAGGCACCTGGGTTCGCTCCCCTTGACCCTGGCCCTCAAAGTCAGCTGCTGCCTGAAGGGATGTCATACTATCACCGACAAGGCACTTGACTGGGAGATAGGTTGTGATCAACCAGTGGCAGGAATTGAACACTTGTTACAAAGTCACTGGAATTAGTCTTCTCTGTGTGATCACCACTGGAGTGTCATTTGTGACATCAGGACAGGCTTCTGTGCCATTGCATAGCTTTTCTTACTTGCCCCATGCTCGGAACCAAGTCATTCATTTTTATTCTCCCTCCCCACTTTGGACTAGTGAACTACTTACTGTAAGGCACACCTTATGGCAGAGGAGATACCTATGGTGAGGAAGGCACATGGGGGTTCTGCTTCCCACAGATTTCAGTGAGGAAGGCAAACTACAGCATCCTAAGTAGAAGTGATTTGGAATATTGCTCCCAACAGGGAAGTGTAGGATAGAACTGGGTGCATGCCTGCTCTGGGCTTCAGAGAGATCCCTCCAAGGAAGAGGCCTTGAAGCTGGACCTCCCTCACCACTCAAGTTCTTCACTTAAGGTCTAGGAGTGGCATTTCAGAAACCTCACCCCCTACAGGCAATTTCTGACACAATACAGCAATACAGCCTTGTAGTCTTTTAGATGGTAAGCTTATAAGTATCTATGGATAATCTAAACTTTTAGTCCACCTGATTTTTTTTTCTTTTTTCATCAGTGACATAACAGGTCAAGGTATTTACTCAAAGACTCAAGGACACATTGCATATTAATGGCAAAGACAGGTTTGAGCACAACCTCTTGACCTCCAGTCCAGTGTTCTTTCATGGCTGAGATACATGGTCTATTTCTGTAGCTTTCTGTACCTTTTCTGTAAGGGTTCCAGCTAGGGCTCCTTAGACCTGCTCTCTGGGGGTCAATTCTTCCATTATTTTTCTCTGGGGAGAAAGAGCACAGATAAGCAGGTTATAGCGTAGGTCTGCTTGCTCTCTGTACCCTGAGAGTCCACCCTGATAGTGGCCAGTCTCATGGGTAGATGGAGTCTGCTGGCTTGCAAAACTGCTGTCAGGTCTGGGCTACAGGGGTCCAATTAGCTGGGCCTGCCAGTTGCTGCCAGGTTGGACAGGAGCAGATTGGGCCAATCTTCTGCAGGTGGTAACTTAGGCTATGTACACCCCATGGCATGAGACTCTGGAAGCTGTTTTAATTTATTTGAGGGTAGAGCTCATTCTGTGGAGAGGGCAAATACAGGAATACCATGTCCTGGTGTAGGGTAAGCTTGGTGGTCATGCGGTCCAGCTTCACCATTTACAGATGAGGGGCAGTGGATTGTGGCATGGTGTGGGGAGGAAGCTCAGGCTGGAGGAAGCACAGGCATTGACATTATGGCTGGATTTGAATCCTGCCCAAGGGATCACAGTAGCAATATTTTTGGGCAAAGCAGTCTTTTGTGGCTCACTTCCCTTATCTGAAAAAGAATACCAATAGTTCCTACCTCTCAGTTCCTTACCAGGATCATTAAATTGTATAGTTTGTGTAAACATGGCTCTCTCTATGTCTGAAAGAATAGGTGGGAAGTACAAGTTACCACTTGTTTGCTTAGGGTCTTATGGCTCAGTAATTAAAGGACTGAGACTTGACTTGTGACCTGAGACCAGGATTATGTAAAGACATGCTAAACTCAAAGAAGGTCATGGGAAACTATGGCCAGACATCCAGACATCCAGTGTGTTGGCCAAAAAACCCTAAATTCCAAGGACTCTAACTTTCTTTAGAGAGTAGATTTTTTACAGGTAATTCAGTAAAACATCCTACCATTAGTTTTCAATGTACACCTAGGTTCCAATTAGTCCTATTTTATTGCCTTCTAAACTGATGGTTCCTAAATTTGTCTGCACATTAGAAATCATCTGGAGGCCTCCTAAAATTTCTAAAGTTCAGGTCACACTCAGATCAATTCAGCTGCACTCTCCAAGGATGGTGTATAGGCATCAGTATTTTATGAGGCTGCCCAGGTAGAATTGGAAATTTCAACCATTGGCAGTTTCTCCTCCTGATGCAAGTTGACATGGGCAGGACTGTTATCATTTGTTTTGCCATCTCTCCTTTCCTATTCCACCCCTCCTGTGCAGTGCTGCAATGCTCTAAGACCTGTGGATAGTCTGGCCTAGTGCCTACAGTTCTAACCCTTTCATTCCAGCAAACTTTCATGCTTTCATTCATTTGCAAAAATATATCTAGTATCTAGTCTGGGAACTAGGGATGAACTAAGTGAGAACATTTGAGTGGTTCCTCATGGTACCACCACCACCAAAACATCCCTTCATCCCTCTCCCTTTCCAGTCAATTGATTCATGTCCCAGGCAGAGCCCAGGGGTTCCTACTGTTCCTTTGCTTAGTGTCAGTTTCCTGCCTATCAAAAAGGGTACTTTGAGAGGCCCACAATTGGCCTACCTTCCTCCTTTGAAGAGTCCAAATTCAACTACTTTGGAGTTAACTGTCAATTTGCAAAACCTCCTGATCATTTTATATGGGAGACCCTTTGGGTTTTCAGGCAAAAATCATTTCAAGCAGGTGTCCAGATGAGTCAGGGTTCCTGCAATGAGCATACAGATTAGCTTTTGGCCCCAGTCCCCTGTATGAGTCCTATCTATCCCAACTACATTACAAGCTCCCCAATACCAGTGATTTCCCCTCTCCAAAGTACAGAGACAGAAATCTCCCCAGGGGCCTGTTGAATGAAACTGGAAGACCACATGGGGGTTGGAGGAAAAGAGAAGGAGAACAAGAGAAATGAGGTGGAGGGAGAGGGAAGAGAGGAGAAAGGGATGAAACAGGACAGAGGAGAGAGAGAGAGAGAGAAGAAGACAGACTTTTTAAATTGTGCTTTCTGCCTATGGAAAGGAAAGGGAAATAGGGGGGACAGAGGAGGTTGTTGGTGTTAACTCGCACTGCCAAATGAACTGTTCAACCCCAGCCTCTCTCCCTATCTACCTGAGAACATTCAGAAGTTGCCCGCATGCAGGCTTTACTCAAAACAACAGCATTACAGCTCTTCTCTCCAATAAAAACCCTTGTGCTGTGAAACTAGGCAACCCAGTCCACCCCTCTCAGCCCTTGGGAGGGTTTCACCACTCACTTCTCCTCACAGGGTCCACCAGCCACAGAGTGACTCAGTCTCATATTATCATGACCAACATTGCCAGCATTAGTACTTTGTTGCTTTGCACTTCCCCAGCTCTGCTGGTCTATAATGTTTTTGTGTGTGCAACTGGTCATCCTCCATCTATAGCTTGATGAAGTAGGTGCAGAGCTCATTTTACCAGGGCACAAGTAGAAGCCAAGTTTCATGACTTGCTCATGGTTACCCAGATCCAGGGTCCTGAAGAGGAGATCACACACACGTTAAAGTTACTATACTTTCTTCAGCCCCTTTTGGTCCTTCCCTAGAGAGGAACTTCCTCTATAGTTATCACCTACGAGTTTCCACCCACTTATCGCACTGGGAGAAATTATACCTCCCTGAACTATAAGTCTGGGTGTCTGTGTGCATCAGAGAAAACTGGAGGCCTGGGGGACAGCTATGCATCATTGAGGAGGGTGCAGGGCTGGGCCGGGCTGGGTTGAGCAACAGGAGCAGAGCTGAGCTGCCAAACCCCACCTCAACAATGGCAAATCCATGGGGAATCTCTGTAGAATTAGATATATTGCTGGACGTGAATAATTAAGGATTCTGATGTGGTCGGGTAGATTAATGTTCCTCTGAAAGCTCCGGATCAATGTTGGAAGGAAAAAAAAATAAAATACATGCATAATTTAAAAAAAACCATCAGAAACTTTGCTTGACATGATGACATTACTGATTTTTTTATGATCTTCTCAAATATACTCTATAACCGTTATTAATTTAGTACCGTTAATAGCTCATCCTTCAAATGTCAGGCAAAAACCAAAGCTGAAAAATAGAACTGCTTATGGCTGGAAAAAGTCTGAGAAGGAGTGGAGGAAACTCTAAGAGCATGTAGACCTTGGCTGTTTCCAGCTTTCTCCAACTCCCAGCCAAACTCTTTGTCACTGGGCTTCTCTCTCTTGGATCCCTTTGTTTGTGGTTCACAAAGATTAGTCACATCTGGCCCATTCTGGGCATCCACTGCCTTGTCATTTTTCATAGGTCCAGTGTGGGAGGATGTAGGGCATGCTGCAATAGGTCTATCCTAAAAAGTAAATACCTTTTGATGGCACCTGATATCTAAGTGTTCATGATCAGGTTAAGCATTCTGTTGAGTTAAACCTTGCTCTCTCACTGTCAGATCACTTTTAAAATGCAGATGCTTCTGGAGGGAACAATACACTAATATTATTAGTGATGAATGTTTACAGAGTGCTTCCAACATGCCAGGCACTATTCTAAGTAGTTTACATTTCATCTTTACAGCAACCTAAGTTATTATTTCTAGTTTTATGTATAAGAAAGCAGAAACAAGGAAGTACTAAGTACCTTACCTGAGGCCATACAGCTAATAAGTGCTGGAAATAAGGACTCAAACTAGGTCTGATGCTGGTGCCTGTATCTATTATACATATGACATATATATACACACACATGTCGTACATATTATATAATATATACAATACATATACTACAATACATATTATTATATAACAGATTAAGGATTCTGACGTGGTCAGGTAGATTAATGCTCTTTTGAATATACATATATATGCCTCTGAATGTATATACAGTTGACCCTTGAACATCATAGGGGTTGAGGCACCAACCTCTGCAAAGTTAAAAATCTGCATGTAAATTTTGGCGCCCCTAAAGCTTAACTACTAATAGCCCACTGTTGACAGGAAGCCTTACTGTCATAACATAAACAGTCCATTAACACATATTTTGTATGTTATGTGTATTATACACTGTATTCTTACAATAAAGTAAGCTAGAGAAAAGAAAATTTTATTAAGAAAATCATAAGGAAGAGAAAATACATCTACAGCATTATACTGTAAAAAATCTGTGTCTAAGTGGACCCATGCAGTTCAAACCTGTGTTGTTCAAGGGCCAACTGTATTATACATATATATCTCCTCCTGCTAGGTTCCTGCTTGTTAATCAAGTGGGTTTCTCTGCAAACAACAAAGCACTCAGCTCTTCCAGAAAAAAGGGTAGCCAAGGTGGCCAAGGAGTGGGTGAATGGAACTGTGAGGGGCGTACAGAAGGAGTTATTAAATAGAGGTGCAGAAAACTGTCCCTTTCTTCAGCAATGGCCAGACAACACCATCTCCTCTAGAAGATTCTGAGGTAGCTCCCCCTGTCGCCTAACTGGGTCCTGTGGTGGGATGGAGCCCACATCTCATACTTTCCAGATGACTCCGCATTCTGACTTTAGCTGCTGGGAAGACAGGCCTCATAGACAACAGTTGGTAATAGAATATAGAAGCTTAAGTTCTCCAAAGACTAAGGGAGACCAAAAAGAACCAAAAGTCCAAATACTTCCACTTAGAGAGGACTTGCCTTAGAGGGCCAAGGTGGAGCATAGTAGGGACAGAGACTTTAAGGAACAACATGGAAGCCCTGGGGTTGAGCAGATGACACTGGATAAGCTTTCTCTCTAGACCTCAGTTTTCACATCATGACCTTAAGGCCTCTCTGAAGCTTGTATTCCCATGGATCTTTCCTCCCCCACTCCCGTCAGGAGCCTGGGGCCCAAGGTGTGGAGTTACCCTAGGAGGGCAGGGTGGGAAGCAGTGTTCTCAAGCATCAGCTCCTCAGCACCACCTGTCAGCCATGTGGGACACCCAGAAGTTCATCAAAGGGCCTCACAAAATTGTGTCCTTCTGGGGGCAAACTCAAAGACAGTCCTTAAGAGAAGGAATGGCTAATTTTACATTTAGTTAAAATACAGATTTAACTTATCTGCTCACCCCAATTGCTTAGGAAAAAAGAAAATCAGAGTTGTTTGACTAATCTAATGAGTCTTCAATATAAATGAGCAAGCTGGGTTGCCCATGTAGACACAGGCTGAGCCAGCAGAGGATAGTTTGATCAGCTGCCTGCAGAGGTGGCTGGATGCCTTCACAAATCACAGCATGTGCATGCATGTGCATGCACACCTGTGTGTGCACACAAGTCTCTTACTGTTAAATTAACCAAGCTGGATCTCAGCTGTGGGAAATACGCATTTTAATATTCAATCAGTAATTAATAGCCAAGGCACTTAGTTCACTTGGCTTTTATTGGCTTTGCCATAGATATGGAATGGACAGGGGTGTCCTTTCTTCCAGCCAGCAAGCTGTCTCTCACCCATCCACCTCCTGAGTATGAATATATTCTTATCTCATTTGCATCCTATTATTAGTGCATTGGAGCTATAGTCACGTAGATCCTCTTTATATTCACTAGAAAATTAAATTATAAAAGTTTTCTACATTGCAATTTATGTTCTGGTTGGAGACGATTGTTTTTTGTATTCTGGCAAAATATCACAGTCCCTGGACTTAATGAATTCATGAGCATTGATTCCTAGAGGGAATAGCATGCATAGTATATTGGAAAATAGAGAAGCTCAGCCTAATGTCAAAATGTTTTACTTTCTCCACCCAAGCCTTACACACACTTGGGAAATTCTAGTGGACTCCAGGCAGCTGATATCTGCAGGCACCTGTCGATACTGCCTAGTGAAGTGGAGTATTTGAGGGGTGTCTGCAAAAAGCTTTGCCTTTTGAATGCATTAAGTGATGGATGCCATAGGACCAACATATTTTATGTAATCTGTTATTTTAGGGCAACTCAGTAATCAGTGTAGTCCCCACCCTGACCATTGCCCAGTTCCTCAAAGCTGGTGCCACTGTCCCTAACAGTAAAAGAAAACACAGACTGACAGCCTCTTGATCCATCTTGTTTAGGTTTCTTTTTTTAAAAGCCAACACTTGGGGCGCCTGCGTGGCTCAGTCGGTTAAGCATCTGCCTTTGGCTCAGGTCATGGTCTCAGGGTCCTGGGATCGAGCCTCACATCGGGCTCCCTGCTTCTCCCTCTCCCACTCCCCCTGCTTGTGTTCCCTCTCTCGCTGTGTCTTTCTTTGTCAAATAAATAAAATCTTTAAAAAAATAAAATAAAAGCCAACACTTAAATATTTGGAGATTTCATAATACAAAATCCAGATTTTGACTTCTTTCAAAAAATCTGAAGGTCTGTCAGTACCGAGTTGACATTCAACATAATGGCAATTTAGGGGTGTTAAGAAGTAGCATTTGGCTCCCTTTAAACAGGTCAGGGGACACACTCTGCAATTTTCCACAATCCTCACTATTCTGGATGGAGCGCCAACATGATTTGCCATTTTTTTAAAAAATCACACATATTGTTTTTCATATGGGAGAGAAATACATCTCTATGCCACAAAATCTATTAAAATTGGGAAAACAAAAATAGACCTGGAGACCTAATATTTCAATAAAGGAGGAAGAACATTGTTCTTGAAGCAAGTAAAACTATTTCTGCTTCTTTTCCAAAGAGAGTGCTCTTAAAGATTTTTCTCAAACCTGGCCTGCTTTACTCATTCTTGTTACTTGCCTTGACCTTGGAGGGCTTTGAATTTGAGACCCTCTGACTCACATCTCAGGCTTTGAGATTTTTAGGAAGCCTTCAACATGACTGGTCTCCTCCATCTGATAGCTCTCCCTACCCTGATGCCCCTATCCTGGTCGAGCATCTCCTACTTCCCTAAGTCCTGAAGCTCCAATGTTGGGCATCAGCCTAAGAGCTGGGGCCCCACTGACTGTAAAGGGAAACTCCAGAGAGTCACAACTTGTCAGCTTCACTCCCCAGTGCCTTGGTGACACCCTTTGGTTGGTACTCATTACCTCCTATTAGAGACTCCTGTGTACCTGTCAACTGGACCTTTCTTGAGCTTATGTATCATGTGCAATCTCTTAGCCTGTCTTAGCTCATTATGCAACGCTCCACCCCCTACTTCTACTGCCAAAATAAAAGGATGTAGGGCAGAAATCCAGTGAGGAAAAGAACAATGTCCTGGAGCTTGAAGGAAGCATTAAGATCAAGCCAAAGAGGAGAAATGACTTGCATGAGGCCTCTCACAGGTGGGCTGAAGAGCTCAGATTCCCTGGTATTCTCCACTACCTGGCATCCCTTTTTGTTCATACAAACAATGTTTATGCATAAGCCTTTCCAACAAGACCATATGCTGCCCTTGAACCTCACATCACAGGGCCCACCTGGTAGAAGTCTCTTGTGCTAGCAAGGATGGAGTCCAGGGCAGCTCCACAGTTCACCAGACTCAGAGCCCTATTGAGGGACAGGCCCATGCTGACCTGCATCATCCCACTTTTCTCTACATCTTTCAAAGAGTCAGTGGATGAACTGAATAGTGCATGTTTAGAGCTGAGATGACAGCCTTCCTTTGGGTGGTTGAGACTCTGGGCTCACAGCCCAAAGAGAAGTGGTCTCCTGGAAGGAGAGTTAGTCTCAGATCCCATGCTTCTCAGAGGAAGCCTCAGCTGAGTCACCTTCTTGTTGTGCTCTCATTCTGTCCTCAGAGCATATACCAGCAGCAGCCACCATGATTCCTGAAGAGTATACTAGGCACCGCATAGTCATTATAGGATATTTTAAGGAAGAAACTTATCAAGGCATAATTTCTCACTTGTCTCAGCCTGGAGCATTGTGGGAAAGACTCTGTGCTGTGAGTGGGCATCTCTGCCTCTTCCTGTCTGACACCATTTCATCAGGACCAGCAATTCCAGAGATTAATACAGGGGAGATCTCAGTGCTGCAGATATAAGCTATAGGACAATTCATGAAGGGGGAGCTGGTACTGGCAACTACATCCTGGTAAAGGGTGGCTAATTGCTTCTACCTGGGAACACAAATCCAGACCTTGCGTTACCGCAGCAAGTCTTGGTCCTGGGCTAGATTCTACAGAATGGTCGTCTCACAATACCAAACTCCATTCTTCCTCCTGGGTCTTTTATGAGGCACACTGATTGCCTATGCTTCCTGTTTGGGACCCCATCCCCTTTCTCTCAACTCCTTGTTTTCTTTTGTTTCCTTGTTTGTTTGTTTTTCCTGATCTCTAACATTTGACCTTGTCCATGTTAGTTCTTGCATCTTCCTCCCTTGTTGATTCCCCTGGCATATTTCCTCTCATCTAAAACCAACAAGATGAAAGTCAATATTTCCAGGAAGGTTATTATATTATTTATGTACATATATATAAATATGCACACATATATGCAATAGCTGGCTCAGCTGACACATACTTTGCCTCCACAAAGAACCCCTTCTTCCTGAAAAGAATGGACAAGAGATGGCTAGGGATGCAGCATTCATGTCATAATATTTAAAGAAAGTCACATGAGAAGGATGGCAGGGTAGAAAGAAGAAGCCAGGCTTCTACATGACATTGTGAAGCTACTGAACCAAACCTAGACTG
This sequence comes from Mirounga angustirostris, assembly GCF_029215605.1. Taxonomy (NCBI): domain Eukaryota; kingdom Metazoa; phylum Chordata; class Mammalia; order Carnivora; family Phocidae; genus Mirounga; species Mirounga angustirostris. The sequence goes on along the minus strand of NW_026991710.1, from coordinate 160,345,303 downwards.
CCATCCTTGATTTCCTGTTAGGTGAAAAAATAGTGTCTATTTTGTTAAGCCACTGCTGTTGGTTTTCTGTTATTTTCAGTTGAACTCAATCCTAATGGATACAGAAGTCCTATCCCTTTGTTACCAAGTTTGTCAGAAACCTTACCTCAGGTGTCTAACTACTATGGGCTGAATCGTGTTCCCTCTTAAAATTCATATGTTAAAGTCCTAACCCTCAATAACTCAGAATATGACCATATTGGAGATAGAGTCTTTACAGAGATAGTTAAGTTAAAATGAAGTTATTGATGTGAGCTGTAATCCGGTATGATTGGTGTCCATATAAAAAGGGGAAAATTTGGACACAGACATATGCACAGAGGGAAAATTATATGAAGACACAGGGAGACAATGACCATCTACAAGCTAAGAGGAGAGGCCTGAAACAGATCCTTCCCTAATGGCCCTTAGAAAAAGCCAAACCTGCTGACACTTAGATCTTGGACTTCCAGCCACCAGAACTGTGAGAAAATGAGTTTATGTTGTTGAAATCACCCAGCACTGGGTATTATACACAAACAATGAATCATGGAACACTACATCAAAAACTAATGATGTACTGTATGGTGACTAACATAACATAAAAAAAAAAAAAAAAAAGAAATCACCCTGTCTGTGATACTTTGGTATGGTAGCCATAGCAAACCAACATACAAATCTATACTTCCTTCCCATGGCATCTTGTCCTCTCTCAGTAAGGGGTTTAGTGGTTGGGCCACTTGAATCTGAATCATCAGAGAGGCCTGCTAGAAATAGGGTGAGATTTAGGAATCTATTATTATAAGCTCCTCTGGTGATTCTTATGTGTGCTATACTTTGAGAACCACTAGTTCAGTTCTTTAAGGTCTTACAGAACAAACATGAAATAGAAGAAGGGTAAATACTCCATTAAAGGTTGGGAAGAGAGAATATTTGGGGCAGGAAGGTCTGGGATGAGACCAGGAGAGGGAGGCACTCCAAAGAAACAGTGTGAGATAAGACCCATGGTGAGAAAGGAATAGGTATGTTTAGGGGTTATGACAATAACAATGATAAACTTAACCAACATTTGTATAACACTTTATAGCTTACACAGCAATTGTACTTTCATTATTCAATTTAATCATCACCTGTAAGTATTTCAGGTAAACTTACATGTTACCTATAATCCTGTGAGACAGTTTATATTTTATTACTCCCTTGCACAGGAGAAGACATGAAGTCTAGATACTAGAAAGAGCATGTCAAGTTGTCAAGGTGTCCATGGTTTTCTGAGCAACTAGGAAGCCCAGACATGAACACTACCTTACCTCATGCACAGCACAAGAAACCATGTCACCCTACAGAACCACGTTCTCTGCCTGCATTGTCTATAGGCTGACAGGGGGCAGGAGTAGGGAGAATGGAATTGAATTGAAGAGTGTATTGAATTGTGAATTGAAAATGATTCCTTGAAAAAGTTCTAGGCTTGAGGACATATAGGAAAGAGGGGGCTTGCTCTCTTCCATTTGCATAGTTAGAACCTACTTTCAAAGGAGGGTCTCTGGCTGTCGCGGTGAGGAGTAGACCAGCAAGCAGGTAGCACTGATGGGAAGAAACAGGAAGGCAACTCCAAGATTTATCACTCCCCTTATGGAGCGGCCCTCTTATCCCATCAACCTCACACTGGTCCACTTGGGATTTGTTAGTTATGGCAGTTTGTTAGTTATGGCAGCACTTCAGCCCGGGGACAAGCCTTCTTCCTTTGCACCTATATGCAGCTGTAAAAAGGCAACTGGGGAGTGATGGCTGGGCATGAACAGTCAATTGCTGTGCTGAAGCCATGATGTCTAGGTGGGGTGGACTCCAGCACTGCTGGAGAGATAACTTTATCTGTCTTTCTATCTGTCTATCCACCTATATATTTATCCTTGCCTTTTACCATAAATATTTGAGGCTGCTTATAATATATGTTCACAGTATAAAAGAATGAAATAGTCAAGGGAGTTACTGGGTTAAGAAGGCCATGAGAGGTTAAAAAAAAAAAAAAGTGCGACCATGAGAGGAAAGTATGGAAGGAAAAATGAAAGTAAACTTACAGACCATCAGAAGGAGATCATAAAACCTGGTACTGTTGCAATAGACAACTCCAAAGTATGACTCTGAGCTTCCCAAGAGCCAAAACAAGGACAGTTAAAACATAGTTATAAGAAGTAAACTGTCCATAATAGGGAAATTTTTTTTTCCCAAAGAATACCAATTGTAAGCAGAACAGTTTTTCCTGATGTTAAGGCCCAAGAGAAATTTCTCCCATGGGTCTTCATGAAGAAGACATCATGTTACGGAGGGAAACATTCTCAGCAATATCCTCATAATGACATCTGTTGGACTAATAATCTGAACCTCTCAATGGAATAATGCCAAAACACAGCACAAGAAGGCAAAATGGTTTGTAAATGAAGCATTTTGATGGTGTTCTGAGCAAAAGATAACATTTAGAGTTCTTATGACAGAGTCTTAAATTTAAGAGGCCATGCACCCTTTGAGAATAGATTTGAAAATTTGTTTTCTGTATAGATAAATGCATTTATATGTGAGCTAAAATATTTTACATATAATTTCAGAGGAAAGTGACATGCAGCTCACATTCTAATAGATTGTCCATGGACCATGAGTTAAGAGGTACTGAAAAATGAGGACTCCTCGCTCCTCTTGCTGGAAAAATGATGCCATGAAGACCATCTAAAATGTTGCTGGATTGAAAGACTTAGTCCCATATTTCCTGCTATTATTTCATATACTTTTTGCACAGTCTTCTTTTGGGAGTTTGGTTACCTAAATTTGGCTACTTAAATTCCCCTCTGGGGAAAAAAAAATATGTCTGGGGTTTTCATGAGCTAGACATACTTTTCCCCATTTATCCCACTAAGAACAACCAAAAACTTGGGGTATTATACATAGAACAAACATAAGAAAACTCTAAAAGTTGGCAAGAAAAAGGTGAATTGGCTAGGCATCTCAGGACCCAAGGAAGGACATGTTAGTGAGTTCTCTTGGTGTCCTTTTTGTGTCATACATTTCTGACTCGGAGCTGAAGAAATCAGCAACCTAGAAATACCAATGAATGCATAAACAAAACACACACAAAAAAATCTAAACCCTGCTCTCTTTAGCCAAACAACCAAAAAAGAACAAGGTAGAAAGACAAAAAAACCTTTTAGACAATAACCACTCTACTCCAGCCAAACACTGTGAAAAAAAGCTGTGGCCTCACCCCTACCCATGCCAGCAAAAGCAGAGTGGGGAACCTAGACTTCTTACTTTGCTAGGGTATATTGAAGTGTCCCAACTCATCTGCTGGGGTAATGTTAGAGAAGTTCAAAAGGAAGCTGAGAGTTCATTTCAGCATTATCTGCCAAGAGGTAATAAGCTCACTCTTTCTATAATTAGTGTTAGTGTAGACCATGACTGAAACAGTAATGAGGCACCCCAGTACCTTCCAACTAGGGAGTAGAGGTATAGCAGGAAGAGGAGTTTCCACCCCCACTCAACTATAACAAGGGCATTTCTATGGGTGTCAGTATTGGCCAAGTGGGGAACCTGGGCTTCTACTTCCACCTGGCAGTAATAAGGTGGTGTACCCTTCTTCCTCTGCTTGGGTGGTATTAGAGGAATCTAACTAAAGTAGAAGGATTACATTAAATTCAATGTCTTATAACATCATACCCCAAATATCCAGGTTTCAGTAGAAAATCACTTGTCATATCAAGATTAGATAGATCTCAAACCAAATGAAAAAGACAACCAATAGATGTTAGTACTAAATATGACAGAGATGTTAGAATTACCTGACAAAATGTTAATTCAGCCATCATAAAAATTCTTCAATTAGCAATTATAAGCATACTTGAAACAAATGAAACATAGAAAGTCTCAGCAAAGAGCTATAAAAAATAAAATTGAAGTTTTAGAACTAAAACGTACAATAATTGAAATAAACCCAATGAATGGTCTAAAAAGAAAAATGTAAGGGGCAGAGGAGAGAATCCATGAGTTGGAATATAGAGCCATAGAAAATGCCCAATCTGAACAACAGAGAGAAAAAATATACTGGGGGAAAAAAAGGACTTGTAGGACTGTAGGAATGATCACTGGAATTCTGGATGGAGAAGAGAAAGAAAGCAGGGTTAAAAAAGTGCTTAAGCTATCTGGGTTATTTTGGCATTAAGTACACTAGTAAAAGCTGTTTAAAAGGTGGAGCTGGGGGCACATGTGTGCGTGGTGGCTGCAGGCCCCCCTGTATGTTTGGGTAGAACTACAAGGGCCAGCCACCACCTGATAAGGGTCATGCAGGGGGGGTGGACCTACACTGTCTCACTTCTACATCCCCCTCTGTTTTGCTGCCCAAATCTAAATAAATATTTTCATTTAGAGATAATTGCTTTTACTAAGAGATAATCTTTACCTATAGAAATGTATTTTGAAAACATTTTATACAGCAATTTTGTATCCGTTGAAACTAACCTTTTATCAATAAAGCACTATTGTTTGGCTATAAAAAAAAAGTGCTTAAAATAATAGTGACTAATAATGTCCCCATATTTAGCATAAGACATAAACCTACAAATTCAAACATCCAATTGACCTAAAAAGAAGAAACTCCTCTACAAATCCATGCCACAATACATCACAGTCAAACTTCTGAAAACTAAAAACAAGTCCTGAAAGCAGTGAGAGAGGAATAATACCTTACCCAAAGAAGGAAGATTATGAAAATTACATCAGATTTCTCATAAGAAAGAAGCCAAAAAAAAAAAAAAAAAAAAAAGCAGCACATTATTAAATGCTGGGGGAAAAAAGCAGCACATTATTAAATGCTGGGGGAAAAAAAGAAAAAAAAAGAACAGTCAACCTAGAATCCTATATCCAACAAAATTATCCTTCAGGAATGAAAGTAAATCAAGACAGTCTCAGTCCAAGAGAATCTGGTGTCAGCAATACTATTCTATAAGAATGGGTACAGAAAATTTTCTAAACAGAAAGGAAACAATGAAATAAGGAAATTTGGAACATCAGAAAAAAGTAATATAATGAGCAAAAATATGGGCAAATTCAACAAACTGTCTTTCTCCTGTTGATTTATCTAAATTATGTTTGATGGCTGAATAAAAAATAGCACTGTCTGGTGTAGTTCTAAATGTATATGGGTAAAATATTTAAAACAATTATATTTTGTTTAAAAAGGAGATAACAGGGATGTAAAGAAAGGGAGGCAGGTTTTCTTCATTTGAACTGGATAAAATGGCCATGCCAGTAGATTGTAAGGTTATATCTTCATGACATAATACCTAGGACAACCACTAAAAAATCTATACTAAGAGATATGTTCAAAACACTACAGATAAATCAAAATGGAATTCTAAAAAATGTTCAATTAATGTACAAGAAGTCAGGAAGAATAAAACAGAGAAAACAAACAGGATACAAATAATAAAATTACAGGTTTAATAATAATAATAATTACATTAAATGTAAATGTTTAAATATACCAATTAAAAGACAGAGATTGCAAAATGTATTAAAAATATGAATCAGCTGTATACTATCTATAAAAACTCACCTCAAATATAACTACATAGGTAGGTAGAATATAAAAGGATGAGAAAAAATATACAATGCAAGCATTAATCAAAGGAGGTCAGGGGTGGAGATATATACATATCTATCTCCAATAAAGTAGAATTCAGAGAAAAGAAAATTACCAGAAACAGAGAGGGTCATTATATAATGATAAAAAGATTAGTCTTCCAAAAAGACTGTTTTAGTCCATTCAGACTATTATAACAAAATACCACACACTGGGTAACTTATAAACAATAGAAATCTACTTCTCATAGAAGGCTATTCTAAAATTTGTAAAAAAGGTACAAGAGCTATAATAGCTAATATAATTTGAAAAAGGATACATTGAGAAGAATCAGTCTACTCAATTTGAAGACTTAATTATATAGTTATAGTAATGAAGACTGTGTGGTGAGATAGACACATAAATAAATGAAACAGAATAGAGAATGCAGAAACAGACCTACATAAATATAACCAGCAGAGCTTTAACAAAAGTACAAAGAAATTCAAAGGAGTAATGATCACCTTTTGCAGCAAATGGTGCTGGAGAAAGTGGACTTCCACAGGCCAAAAAAAAAAAAAAAAGAACTTTGATGACAGTTTTATATCTTTTACAAAAATGAACTTAAAATGGATCATAGATTTAAATATGAAACCAAAACTATGAAACTTTTAGAAGTTAAAAATATGTGAGAGGTGTAAGTTCTTAGATTTGACATCAAATGCACAATGCATAAAAGGAAAAATTAATAAATCTGACCTTTTCAAATTAAACATTTTTGCTGTGCAGCAGACCCTGTTAAGAGAATGAAAAGGTAAGTTACATCAAATATGTCAATAGTACTCAACATTATCTATGGATTTAATACAATGCCTATAAAAATCACAATGATCTCTCTCTCTCTTTTCTTTTTTACAGAAATAGGAAAAGCCCATCCTGAAATTTATATGGAATCTCAAGGAACCCCGAATAATCAAAATAATCGTGAAAAAGCTGAACAAAGCTGGAAGACTAACACTTTCTGATTTCAAAACTTACTACAAAGCTAAGGTAATCAAAACGGTGTGCTACAGGCATAAAAACAAATATATAGACTAATGGAATAGAGTCCAGAAATAAACCATTGTATATATGTTCAAATGATTTTCAGTGAGGGTACCAAGATTATCCAATGGAGAAAAGACAGTCTTCTACAAATGGTGCCAGGAAAACTGGAAGCCACATGCAAAAGAATGTAGCTCAACCCTTATGTAACACCATATACAAAAATTAACTCAAAATGGATCCAAGCCTAACTATAAGACTTAAAACTATAAAGCTCTTGGAAGAAAACATAGGGCAAAACTTTACAACATTGGATTTGTTGATAATTTCTTGGATATGACACCAAAGGCACAGACAACAAAAGAAAAAAGACAAATTGGGCTTCGTGAAAATTTAAAAATGGTGTGCATCAAAAGACACTATCAACAGTAAAAAATGTAACTGACAGAATGGGAGAAAATATCTGCAAATTGTTTATCTTTTAAGGGATTAATATCCAGAATATAGAGAGAACTCTTAAAACCCAAGGACAACAGCAACAACAGAAAAAAAAACAACAACAACAACCCAATTCAAACAGGCAAAGAACCTGAATAGATATTTCTCCAAAAGAGATGTACAAATGATCAATAAGCACATGAAAAGATGCTCAACATCACTAATCATTAGGGAAATACAAATGAAAACTACAATAAGATACCACCTCATACCTAATGGGATGACTACTATACATACATACATACATACATACATACATACATACATACATAAAAACAGGCATTGGAGAGGATGTGGGGAAATTGCAACCCTTGGGCACTGTTGGTGGGAATGGTAAGTTACCTAATTTCTATAACCCTGTTTTCTTATTTGTAAAGCAGATTAAAACACTTTCTATTTTCCTATAAAATTTCATTGAGATTATGTGTGTAAAGCCCTCACATAAGATGATCAGCATTCAAATGTATCAAGGTCATCATCATTATCATCATCATCATCTCAGCTAACAAGTAACCGAGCCAGAGTTCCAGCCTGGGATGCTCTAATCTTGTTCAAATTCTGGATCTTCATTCCTGACAGCTGAATTCTCCTTCAGCAACCCCAGGAAGTCCTTCCTGATAAGATGGAAAGGGAGAAGGGAGAAAAGAAGGCCTCAGTTCCATATGTCTCAGCTGTTATTAGCTGTTCCAACACCCTACAAATGGTGAGGTCCCAGAAATTAGCTGCTCTGCATGGCTTCTCCCGTACCTACCTCCTGATATCTTTGACCCTCATCCCCACCATAGGTGCATACCCTTATTTCATAGATGAGAAAACTAAACAGATGATCAGTGAAGAGGAGGGACCTGGTCAAGTTACACAGCAGGCTAGAAACAAGACCCAGGGCTAGATTCCCAGACTTTCTTTTTCTTCTCCATCCTCTGCCTCTATCAAGAGCTGGTCTCTTGGTGACCTTCTCCTGGTGCAGGATACACCCTCTGGTATCTGGGAGGGAAGAAGGAGATTGGTGGACACCACCATATAGTCTGTGTAGACTTGGGAAAAGACTTGAGTTAGGTCCTGAATAAACAGAGTTGTTCTGTAGGCAGAGGCAAGTGGGGAAGACCATACAGGCAAAAGGGCAACTAGAAGAAAATGGAAGTAGAGATGAAAAATCAACGACATGGTCCTAGGGCCTGTTCCCTTCCTGTCATTCTGATCCCTGCCCTGAGCAGATCTCACCCCTGTGAATGTGTCCACTTTCAGGATGAGAGCCTAATGCCCCGGCCTGACTTGCTCTCAGAGCTGTGATGAAGAGAGAATGAGACAAGCACTGGGTTATCTTTATAAAATGTGAAGCTATGGGTCCAATAAAGCATTGCTGTCAGCGGTTAGAATCTGCAGGAGATAAGACTGGGGAATCTTGACAACCAGGCTGTGGAGTATGGCTGGGCAGGAACCTCTAGGAACTCCAAGAGGAAAGGCTCCCCAGGGCGTGGCCAGCTGAGTTCCTGCCTGCGGGGACAAAAGTATTGGGCCAAAAATGGTGACCCTCGAGATCATCGGTGGGTCCCTTGAGATCATCAGTGGGTCTCATGGGGCTCTGCAGTTACTGCACACAAGGTAGAGGCCTACACTGGACATGAACACCTGGGAGGAGCCCTGGCCCACACGCCCCTGTGGCAAATTTCAGGCCTCCATTGTATGTTTGAACAGGCTTGGAAAACTGTAAAGTGCTGTCTCGGTGGAAGGGATGGTTGCTTTGGGGAACAAAGACCCCTGGGCCTTGATGACAAGTGTTGCCCTTCTGGCGCTTCTTCTGGATTTCCCAAGAACTGCCCAGGCTTGAAGGGGATTAGGCTGCAGAAGAAGGGAGAGGGCTGCTACTCGGCTCAACTGTGCTGGCAAGCAGGCTCTCTCCCCCAAGTCTTCTAATTAATAGTCAGGATTAGCAGCTGCTGCCGCTGGGCCCACACCATCTAATCACAGCCACGCAGGCTCCTGGGTGCGCGGCGTCCCTGCGCTCCGCAGCACCCCCAGCCCTTGGAGAAATGCCTTCCAAAATTAAAACAACAAAAACAAGAAGAAATCCATCCTCCTACCCCTGCCCAGCGCCTCCTGGGACTGGAATTGTGCCTGCCTCTCATCTCTGAGTTGAAAGCAGAAGGCCCCACTTCCCTGGGGCCACTCTTGATGGGGAGGGTTTCTTGAAGCTGCTCTGAGAAAACGTAGGCTCCTGTGGTGCCAGCCCACAGGTAAGACGCACCCTGAAAGAGTGAATCAATCGCCTAGATGATGACAATAATAATAATGTCATTATTCTTATGGCTAACACTTGTGGAGTGCTTACTGTGTACCAGGCATAATTCCAAATTAATTACTTATTAATTATGGATTAATTATTCATATGCACAAAAGCCTAATAGATATATACCTCTATCATCCCTCTTTTACGGACCAGAAATCAAGCACCGAGGGGCTAAGTCACTTGACTGAAGTCACACAGCTGGCAAGTGATGGAGCTAAAATTTGAACCCAGGCACTGATGCTCTCAATCAATGCACTGTGCCCTGAGAAAGAGAAATAGGGAGCCCAGAGACCTGTCTTTCAACTACCCTCACCTTCTTAGCCCCTGAGGCACATCTGCAAATCTTGGGGCTCTGAGAAACACTTTGCAAGCACCTGTAGAAACACTTCTGCTGGGGTCCTATCATCAGTGACGCATGCTGTATCCCAGGATCAGCCACTCTTCTGCTGAGAACTGGGTGAAAGAGACATGTGGGAGATCTGCTTGCCACCAGAAACCATGAGTGAGTGGTCAGAGATCCTGGGAAGGGTGCTCGGCCTGCACCAGCACTCACGAAGACCTTCCCTGGGGAGTCACCTACCGCCTCATGTATGTCTGTCCCCCATACTTCACAGGCCACACCCTCAGTATGGATCTGACCTGGCTTGCTCTTAATGGCCTCTACCTCTTTTTATTGCATCATCTACCTCCCCTGCCCATTCTCATTTTATGTATTCACCCCATAAACATTCAAGGACCATCTACCATACACTAGGGGTGAATGGTGAAAAGATAATAGAGTTCCCTGCCCTCAATCAATGCCCCTGCCGAAAGCTCCAATTGTTTTCATGCTGTTTCTCTTCCCATGGCTGTCTCTCAGGGCTCCCACGGGACCACTTCTCAGTAGAGGTCTTCATGCTTCTCATCTTACACTTTGTTTTCCTAATGGCAATGGTGCCCCTCTGGAACCACATAATTCTGGGGCCCTGTTCCTAACTAGAACCAAATGTTAATAATTCTGAGTCACATTTACATTATAGACCTCCTTCTGGTAGGTCAATCAGGTAAGCTAATTGCAGCTAAGGTGTTACTTATCAATGGTAAATCCATGAGGTTGCTGGGAACAGTGGGGAAAAAACACAGAACTTTGTGTCAAAGAAAAAGACTCGGGGCCTAACAAGGCTACTTATTAGCAGTGGTGGGCAGCCCCTAAGAGGATCCTCATTAATCCCCACCTCCTCGTATCCATGTCCTTGTGTAATCCCTTCCATGGGGTGAGGGCTGGACTTTCTGACTCACTTTAATGAATAGAATATGGTAGAAGTAATGGCATGCTACTTCCAAGATTCTCTCTTAGAGCCCTCACATTAGAGGAAGCAAGCTGTCCTGCTGTGAGTAGCACTATGGAGAAGCTCATGTGGCAGAGAGCTGATATTTCCATCAAAAGTCAGAGACCCTGATATGCATGAGCTTCCAATGGATCCCTACCCCTCAGCTGAGCCTTGAGATGACCACAGCCCTGAGCAGCACACTGCAGCTTATGGGAGACCCTGAACCAGAAACACCCAGAGAAGCTGTGCCCAGATCCTGACCCACAGGAACTGAGAGATAATAAATGTGTGTTATCTTAAGCTGCTGAATTTTGGGGTAATTTGTTATGCACTAATAGATAACTAATACACTAGCTGAGTGATATTGTACAACACTTTTGTTTTCTCGTTTTTCTATAGGAAAACTGCCAATATATTTAAAAATAGAGGTAGCATAATAAAGCCTCCATTCATCTATCACTCACTTTCAACAATTACTCACACAAGGCCAATCTTGTTTTATCTCTATTGCCAATGGGCAAATTGTTTAACCTTTCCTGGCCTTAATTTCTTCTTCTCTAAAAAAATGTGTCTTAACACATTTACCCCTCAGCGATTACCTGAGTTAATGCAGGTAAATTAATATGGTTGCTTGAATATAGTATAAGACCAATGAATGTCTACCCCTGCCTCTTCTTCCTTTCACATCTTAGGAAACTGAATTTGTACAAGGGCCTCCAGTAACTTAATCCAAAGGAGTGAACTGTTGAGGCATTTTAGATGACAGATTAGAAGAGGTGATCTTACAATAACATGAGGGCAAGGGCCAGGCACAAAGGTTTTGTTCAGACTTTTTTGTGTATGCATCATCAAAGAAATTATCGTGGAAATACCCTCTCTTATTCTATCCATGAAATAACACCATGTTTTCAGAGTGATTATCCTGCCAGAACTGAATACCGGATAACCAAGATATGGGCCCTTGCCTTCAAAGAACACAAAGTCTTAAAGGGTAGACTCACACAGGCCAGCAACCATGGCTGCACTTTTCTCATTGGGCTATAGAGGTACAATTACAGGGTCATGGGGAGAAATACTTCTTGTTGGTGTGCATGGAATGGCATAAGAGAAAAGGCAACATTCAGACCTACAGAGGAGGTGTTGCCGGAACAAGCAGAGAGATGTCCAAACAGCCACTTGGACCTGAGAGTGGGTAAAGTGGAGGACATTTCAGTGAAGTGGTGGTGTTGAGGGAATGAGAAAGCTGAGGAGCAATAAATGACTGCTCCATGGAGAGGCTTGAGGATAGGACGAAGGGAGGGGAGGTAGGACAAAGAGGAGCATTTCTTGGGCATGAGTATAGACAAAGTACCAGAGAAGTCAGGGAAAAATTGAGATGCAGGTGAAAGGAGATAATTGATGGCACAAAGTCCTGAAGATGATGTTACAAATTGGGATGAAGAACAAGAGGTAGCAGAGCAGGGTGTCCTTTTTGAGGAGGTAAAAGGATTATTGGCAATATCGATGTCTTTAGAGCTTGGTGTCTAAAGGATTCTATTTTCTCAGTTATGTGGGAGGCAGGGTCATCTGCTGGACATGAGGTTGAGTAGGGCTATCAAGGAGAAGTATTCACCATGGGCAGAGAATGTGAATCCATTCATTAGGTGCCATTCCTCTGGGTCAGCCAGTTGTGAGAAGGGCAATGAGAACTGGCAGATTCAGTGGACAGGGAAGAAGGAAGAGGTGTCTGCATGCTGGGACCACCTGAGGAAATGTAGCCAGAGGAGAGTGATAAGGTGGACACTGTAGTGGGGGCTTGGGTAGTACCAGGTTGAAAAGAGAAAGGCAGAATGATTGAAAATGAAGAAGGGCTACAGGCACATTTCATTTTCCCCAAAGAAAGTCAATGTGCAAACATGGTTTAGGAGAGAGCAAAGGGAAAGATGCTATGACCATTTCTAGGGTTTGTGACCCCTGGGGACAACAACCCATCCCAGGAGGGGAAGTTGTGTGGTGCTGGGAGGGGATATAGGCATGCAGAACCAGGGTTATGCCATCCCAGAAGCTAACTCGCAGGACAGAGAGGAACATGGGCCACCATCTCCCACAATGTCTTCCTCAGCACTCTGGCACAGATGAGCCCAAGATGTTTACTACTTCCAATCCTCTTTTTATGATGCTTGGAACTTGTCGCCATCTGTTATGCAGGGCTTTAATGCGAATCTGAGTTTGTTTTTATGGTTTCAATTAACCTAATAATAAAGCGGGACAAGCAGGCTCCCGAAGAATCTTCTCCCACCCACTTCCCGGCAAGATTCCCACCCCTCCCCCCAAGATAAAAGACCATGGTGGTCTCATCCTGCAGCTGGAAACCCTTCACCATATTAAACATGTTCTGTCTGCACCAGATTACCTTTATCCTGTCTCTACTGTAAGGACCTCCTCAAAGAAATAATTATCTGCCCCGGGGCCAATCCAGGGTCTAGCATGACAGATGCCACTTTAGGACAGGTTACTCAGGCCAGGGGGTGTTTCCTGAAGCATGATGTAAAGGGAAGATCGTACATCTGAGGCTGAGACATGGCTCCAGAGCCTCACTTCATGGCCATTGGCAGTTGTCTGAGCTTCTCTGATTCTCGCTTTCCTCACCTATAATAAGGGGACAATTACATGCACTTTGCAGGATGTTGTGCAGATTAAGCACCTGACTCCTAAGGAGTCCAACTCTGCTTTCAATGGGAACCAGGGCCTGGTTAGGAAGGTGTGTCTAGGAGGACCGACTTCCCTGGTTTGCCTGGGAGTGAGGGGTTTCCCGGGACTCAGGACTTTCAGTGCTAAAGCTTGGAAAGTCCTGGGCAAACTGGAAGGAGTTGGTCTCCCTCGGTATGTCTCCTTACAGCACGCCCCCAGTAAGCCTGTGAGGTAGGATCCCAATTCCACATTCCATTCTCTTACTTGTTATGACTTACTTGGAAATTTCACATAGTTTTGAGTAGGAAGGTTTCAAGAATAGAATTATTCTTATCACTCTCTTCCTAACGTACAATTGAAAATAATGTTAAGACCCCTTGTATCTGTCTAGTGCCTTATATATAGCACCAGCTTAATCACTTAATCACTCTTCCTCCATTTCCTCAACTCTCAAATGGAGTAAAATGCCTACCTTGGTGAGAGTAAGAGATAGTGCATTTAAAGTGCATTAAATTTTGTAGGTGATCCATTAAATGGTGACACTAGCTCATTATTATTTTTTTAACCTCACAAAATTGCCAAGTGTATCTATAATAATATCATTTGGCCTTAGATGCTCACCCACCCGTTCTTTGGATGCAAATGTTCTAGTAGTTTCTGCACTTGTTTGATTAAGCAGGTTATTAGTTGGCATTTTTCAAGTAAACACAGCCTTTAATTATAATTTCTAGATTAGCTCCTTTTGATGCACAGGTGAGACATACCCTCCTATTTAAAGCAGTTACTCATTCATTCATTCCATGAATATTTACAGGGCTTCTTGCTCTCAGTGTGATTTTCCTAGGCTAGACATTCCTCCAGCCTAGATTATATTTGCCTATATATCAACCCAGTTGTAAAATACAATTTCATATATATACATATAAAATTATTTTTTTAATGGAGGAAGGATCTTTCATGGAAAGTCCATGAACACTAATTGCCTAGGGCCTATGAAAGGCAATGTGGCCCTGAACCACTGTCATCTCATTGCTCAAGCTCCAGCCGTGTCGTGGTTAGCAGAGTGGCCAGCTGCAAGAAGGATTAAAGTCTCTAATACCAGGGTTCCTGTAAATAGAAGGTTGTGGAATGAACAAACGAACAAATGAATGAACAAATAAACTAATGAAGGAACAAATAAAAACATTTATGATGGTGCAAAGATGAATCAGTTGTCAGGACCAGAAATAGAGGATATTTGGCACCCTGCAAATTCAGAGGAGGGCGAGGTGACCTTGTGTGCAGAGGCTCAGCTAGAATTGTTCCCATCCATCTTACCCCATTCTTCTTAACCAGACTAGAAGCTTCTTTTTAAAAATTTTGCACTGAGTTTGCTGTTTTAAGCTCACACCTCTACAAGTCACATTCAGCCATTTAAGCTAGTTGTGTATATAACAGTAACTCAAACAGGGAGAATTGACCCTAAGGCCAGCAAGTGCTGGATCCAAACCCAGGGCTTCCAGCTCAGATCTGCATCTTTCCATAACTGTCAGCTGCCTTTGGGGAGACAGTTCTTTCCAAAGTTTTCTTTCTTTCTTTCTTACACACCATTTCACTTGGCTTAAAGCCAAGCACCAGTTTCAACTCAAAGAGACTAAAAAAAAAGGAAAGCAAAGGTAACGTATAAGCCAAAACTTGCACCACTAATATGTTCTGAAACCTGTGTTAAAGTTCACAGACCCTTGTTATAAAGTGATGTAGCTGAGAAACAGTAATGAAGGCATTTACTGTCCAAGCCATAATGACACCAAGACAGATGGCAAAGAGTCTACCAGCATGAAGAAAAATTGTTTTTCATCCCTATTGGGACATTTGGGGTTTCTCCCTCTGCTTTCTGAGAATCTTTTAACAGCTTTCTTACTTATTCACTTGCCCACTACTAGTCTCTACCAGGAAGCTTTCTAATGCCAAGAGCCACAAGGGACCAACCAAGGTCTCTGGTGCTGGTTTGGCCTCCTTCTCCTGCCCTCTTCATGTCCACCTCTGCCCTCCACCCTGCTGCTCCCACTCTGCTACAAACCATACTTAATAACATTTAGACACCCCAGAATGCTATGTGAATGATTATAACATCTCTGATGGTAACTAGACATTGAAAGGGACACATTAAAACTAATGAATAAATGGGCCAATTTGCACTAAAATGCAATTGTGAATAAGCAACCTCAGAAGTGAGAAGGGTGGGGGCTGTTTGTTCTCATTCCTGGTAAGAAGCTGAGATAAATTGAGTGTAAATCAAGATCCAATAGGTGCTGGCAGGAAGAGATTAAGATCTATGAAAACTGGGATACTTTAATGAGTTATGTTGAACCAATGCAAGAGAAACTGGCCTGGGAGGGAGGCCTCAGAGAGCTCGGTTGCCCTTGCTACACTTGGGTTTGTAACATGTCTCTCAATAATATTGGGGTTGGTAAATTAATGCTCAACTTTCCTTTTAGAAGCTCTTATTGGGCTAGAAGTTAAGAGGCCACATTTATGGTTTTCCTCTGCTGCAATCTGCAAAGTCTTAATTAAGAACATAATTTCATCTCCATGTGCCTCAGTTTTGTTATCCCTACAATGGGAGTAATTAAATCATGTTTCTTACCTTAAAGATTTGTAAGGAAGATTAATTTGATAATGAATGTGAAAGAACCATAAAAATAGGGAAAAAAGGTTCTAGGATTCAGGAGACAGCTCTAACAAAGTCCAGCCATGTGAGCTGCCTTGGGCTATTTATTTTACCCCTGCGGGACTAAAGTTTCCTCATCTGTAAAATGAGGACCTTGGACTTGTCAGTGATTCTCAAACATGGCTGCACTTAAGAATCGCTTGGGGAGGTTTTTAAAAATAGTGATGCCTGGGTACTTCCTCAGACCAAATAAAGTAGAATCCCTGGGGATGCGTCCCAGACATCAGCCTACTTTAGAAATCCCAGTGTGATTCTGTTGTTCAGTCTGGATTGTAAACCACTGAACTAGATGATCTCAAAGGTTTCTTTCCCACTAACATTCTGTGACTCTTTAATTTGTTTTATAATTGCTTTGAGATATATTGGCCTTGATCCAGACTCTCCTACCATAAGGGGAAATGTCCCCCAAACAACAGTAGAAAGGTGGCCGAAGGCAAACCATGAAGCCACATGCTACGGCAGATGCCATGCATTTCAGCACCATGGTCCGTATGAGAAACTGGTCATGATTGTGGCACACTTACAGCAATATTTTCCAGTATTTTCTCTTAACAGTGGATGATTTTCTATAAATGGAACCATACAGTTCATAAGCTTTTAAAAATTGGTTTTATTCACTCAGCAAAATATCCTTGAGATTCATCCAAGTTGTTGCATATATCTGTAGTTAGTTCCTTTTTAGTGTTGAGTAGTATTCCATGGTAGGGGTAGATACAATTTGTTTCACACTCACCCACTGAAAAACATCTGGAGAGGTTTCAGTTTCTAACGACTATAAATAAAGCTGCTATATGCATTTGGTATTGGTGTTTGTGTACGCAAGTGTTGTGTTTGGGGAGATAAACACTAGGAGTCCAATTTCTGGATCGTGTAAGTGCATGTTTAGCTTTGTAAGAAACTGCCAAACTGTTTTCCAGAGTGACTGTATAATTTTATATTCTCACCATCAGTATGTGAGTAATGCTGTTTCTCTCATCATCTCCAACATTTGGTATTGTCACTATTTAATTTATTCATTCTGATAGGTATGTAGTAATATCTCTTGTGGCTTTAATTTGCATTTTCCTAATGGTTAATGATGGTAAACATCTTTTATTATTTTAATTCTTTGAAATTTGTTGAGTTATTTATTTATTTTTTTAGTGGCCAAGGATATAGTGCATTATTCTTGTTTCATGGGTGCTTGAAAAAGAAATTGTATACTGCCTCTGTCAGATGGTGTTCTATGTATGCCCATTAGATCCTGTTGATTGGCTGTGTTCTTAATTCCTCTGTATCCTCACTGATATTCTATCTAATAGTTCTATCATTTGCTGAGAGTGGGGTGGTAAAGTCTACAACTTTAATTACAGACTATCTGTTTTTTCTTTCCTTTCTATCAAGTTTTGCCTCATGTATCATAAGGCTCTGTTGTCTGGTACATACACATTTAAGATTTTTATGTCCTCTTGGTGGATGGATCCTGTTATCATTATAAAATGTACTCTTTGTCTAGGAATTTTCTTTGTTCCAAAGTCTAATTTATCTGATATCAGTATATTAATTCATACAAGATGCCAATATATCTACATAATATGTGTATTTACATAGCATATTAACATATTATTTTTATGTAACATTATTGAAATTATGTCATTATAGAGATGGATAATAGATTATGGTTGCCAAGGGTTAGGGAGGAGGAGTATGTAGGGAGGCGGCTGTGGCTATAAAAGGATGAGGGATTCCTGTGAGAGAACAGGTCTATATCTTGACTCTGGTGGTCATGTGCATCTACACAAGTAGAATTTACACACACTATAAATGGCATAGAACTAAGTAAACAGACATACACGCAATCAGTGTACATGGAAGTGATGAAATCTAAGCAAGTTTGATCAGTTGTATCAATGTTAATTTCTTAGTCATGATATATAGCTTCGTAAGTGTTACCATTGAGAGCAATTAGATAAAGGATAAACAGGATCTCTGTGTATTATTTCTTATAGCTGCATGTGTGTCTCTAAAAAGTTAAGAAAATGAATGGGTTCTTCCTGCTTTTGTATATTTTGGAAGTTTTCCATAGTTCAATGTTTTGAAAAATTGATGGAAAGTTAGCATAAAATCTACTCCTTTACATGTTCCTGTTTGTGTTTTCCCCATTCACTTGGCTCTGTAGAAACTATACGAAGACATTTAGCCTGGGACTTTGTGCATTTAGTTCTGGTACCTCTGCCATTTTAACTTTCTATTCTAAAAGCTAAGTCGTCTTAAGGTGCCCTCAGCCTGGGCAGGGACCCCACTACCTAGGTAGGCTTGGGTTGAAAGGAGACTTGCCTGGGTTGTGGGAGGCTGGGAGGACCTTACACGGTCATGATCATTCTCATTTGGTGCTGTCCTCATATTTCTTGCCTGGCTTGTCTTTCCTCCTCCTCACCAATCCATGTGAGTATAGGGAAAAGGACCTCAGAATTTAGAGGCTAAATATTTGGACTCTGGGCCAAGCCTCACTGCTCGGTCCAGATTTGGGCAAGTCACAGGCCCTCTAAGAGTCCCTGTTTCCTCATCTGTCAAATAAGAATTATTGTACAACCATCATACAGGGTTGCCTAGAGAAACAAATCAGGCCCAGAGCAATTGTATTGACTGGATCACCAACCAACTGGCAGACTGAGAGCATAATTAACTGTGGCGACTACTGACTCCTCACAACTGGAGTCTGAAAGAGCAGCCACTCACAAACCCTGAGTGCCCACCCCCTTCTTCCCCAGTGCCCTTGGCTATGAGGCACCACCAGGGTCCTGTGCCCCCCCTGCCTGTCCTGCTATGAGCTCACTCTTCAGCCTGGCCCCCCTGGATCTCCTGCTGTGCCCTATGACCATCAGCTCTGGGATCTCTTCAAGCCTGTGGCTCATGGTACCCCTGGGAATTTTGGGGGCTCACCCATGTCCTCTCAGCTTTAGGGACTGGATCAGATAGATCCCTTTCTCCAAGCTGAAATTCTCTCACACAGGTGATCACATTGGCTAAAAGTACTGGCCACACAGTTCTAGGTTCAAGTCCTGACTCTACTGCTGGCCCTCCTTGTGACCACAGGCAAATTAAGTAAGTTCTCTAGCCCTGCTTCCTCCTAACTATAGTACCTGGTCATAGGGTCAATGTGAATATTACCAGAGGTAATGCAGGTAAAGTACCAACACAGAGCTTCTGATAAGTGAGTACTCAACAAATATGGGCATTATTTTCATTGTCATTATTGATATATAGCCTATAACCATCACCTACTACTTCCTTTGATTGGACATCCATTTAAGCGGGTGATTGATGGCCCAGATCTCCCCTAGGTGAAAGCCACCACAGCCAGGCCAATCTCCCCAGTGGTGAAAGCCCTGGATCAGGGGCCTCACCACTGACGCTGTGGTTTTGAGATCCCCCAAATTTTGCTCACTGACCCCAAATACAAGACCAAAAAGTCAGACATTAGTCCCAGACCAAGCAAAACTCAAAATATTTAGCTTTCCCCCTCCCAACCCCAGCCCTACCCCCAACACACACATACACTCAGCAGTGTGGAGCCCTAGGTCTCATTAGGAGGCAAACAGGGAGCATGGATTTGAGGTAGAGGCACACCTGGGTAGTGCATATACTCTGATGTGAGTGTGTACACGAACATGAGGCAGGAAAGGGATGGAGAAGGTTGTGTCCACTTGCCCTAGTTGGGGTAGTCTATACTAGAAAACAAAATGATCCAAAAAGCTGTGTGCCAATAGAGACACCTTGTTTAGGGGGTGTCTGCAGAAGAAAATTACAGAGAAACCTGCCTGTTGGACAGCTAGCAAGTTTCACATTTACAGGGGCAAAGCAGCAACTGACCCTTTAGTCATCCCTAATGCCGCCATCGGAAGAGGGATGGAAGCAGAATTTCCTCCCTTTCTCCTATCGTCCTTCCTGTGGACAAGGTGAAGTTATGGGCTGGCCGCTGACAACAAGAGCTGCTTCCCATGACAACCGAAGATGCTGCCACTGCATCAGAGCAAGAATTAGAGTCAGCTTGCATCGCCTTGGGCAGTGCGTAAAAGGGGAAATCAGCACCGCATTAAAGGGAAATGAGTATTTGTTTTGAAATGTATTTAAAAGCTCTGGCTGGTTAATTATTTAAGGACCAGCGGGTATCTCAGCTACCATGGAAACCTCTGGCTCTGTAATTCCTTCCTGGACCCATCAGACACCCCCCCCCCATTCAATAACATACACAGACGTACTCCCACAAACACACACACATGCACACATTCTCACATGCAGACACGTACTCACAGTCATTCACACACATGCACAACGCACACATGTGCATATTCTCACACACAGGCATGCACACATACACTCAGTCACTCACATAGGCGCACATGCTCACTCTCACACATAATCACACACACGTGCACATTCTTGCAGAGACATGCACACAGTTACACAGAAACACATGCTCACACACACACACACATCCATGTGCATGTGGCTGTTAGACCCCTCAGGAAAGCATGGTCTGAAATGCTATTTTCCTGCTCTCCCTATGCATGAGGTGCTCAGAGATAGCCACAGGAGAGGAAGATCCTATGAGTTTTGCAAGATGTCCTGGGGACATCCCTTCCAGCCCCTTTGATTCTAAGCCTTTTGTCCTTTGCAAATCGAGGAAGGCACAGCATGTCTCCCTTTCTAAACCACAGTCAGATACCATTATTGACAGGTTGTGCCACTAAGTTTGCCACCTTCCTACCACAAAGTTTAAGGATAAGGAAACAACACACACTAGGAACTAGAATCCTGGCTAACATCACTTACTAGCTGCATGATCTTAGACAAGTTTCTTAACCTCTCTGGGCCATAATTTCCTCATCTGTCAAATGGAGATCATAATAGAAAAACACCTTTTTATTTGGATTATGTTATTTGATCCTCTGAACAAGCCTTGAAGCGGGTGTCATCTCTATCCTCATTTGCTAGATGATGAGGAAGCCCTGGGTCATAAAGGATGAGGAACTTCCCCACATGAACCTAAGTGGTTTACTGCTAGAGGTCACATCTCTCCATTACCTACTCTACACCTATAGATTACTGTGAGGACTTAGGAGATGTCACTGGCACACAGACATCTGAAGGACCTGGAAGGAAGCCCTATGCTCAGGCCAGAGACAGGTGGAGGCAGAGGCTGTTTGGAAGGCGCTCAAGTCCAGGGCCTAACGTTTCCTTCTGAATAAACTTTCCAAGAGCTGCAGTGGTTCCTTCTATCTCTCCCTACACCAATGTGGCACTGCACCACTGAACTATATAATTGCATATTTGTTCCTGTTGTGCCTTGAAATATTAGGGCCCAGTGTATAATCCCAGGGCTCCTGCACTAAAGATACTGCCATGTAACTACAAAAGAAAAAGACAAACAATGTGACCAGGGCCACAGCCCATACTGCTCTGCTTAATTAATGGGAGATTTTATCAAGAGCAGACAGAAAGTTGTCAGACCACCGGTGCTCAGCCTTCTCAGAAGATCCTTAAAGGGATGGAGATGCCTCCTAAATAAATCCTTTATTGGGTTCTTCTAAGTATCTTTCATTGTACCCTATCTGTGTGCATCTCTGATGATTTTGTGCTTTGTGATTTAGTGTGCAGGGGGTGGGGCCAGGGCCACACTGGCAGGGCCCAGGTTAAAATTATGAAACCAAGAAGGTGTTAGGCCAGCAACCTGGTGTGTCTTCAGGTGCCAGGGACCTTCCTCTCCAGGCAGAAAACACACAGGTGAGGCCAAAGAGATCAGAATCCAGGGAAATGGAGAGAAACCATTGTGCACATGGATATATGAGGTCCAGATATTCAATTTACCAAGAATCACAGGGGCACAAAGGGCAGAGAGAAGAGCCCCCAGAGTCTTGAGCACAGTGGAAGGTGGGGAGGTGAGTTCTGACCAGCAGGGGAAGGCAAGGCAGACAAGAGATGAGAAGGAATCAAGGTGGTCTGAGCCTGAGCAAATGTTGTGTTGGACCCAGGAGTTCTTTACCCACCCCACCCCCACCCCAGAGCCCCAGAGAACCTTGCACATGGCTTTTCAGAGGCCTGAGAGCAGAAGGAAACTTCACCTGGGGAGTGAAAGCCAGTGTCTAGAGAAGGAAGCAGTGGCCAATGTTCTGTAGAGCAAGACACATTGAGTCAGAGCATCATTTATTTACTTATCACTTAAATAGTCCTCAGGCCCTGAGTGCTCCACAAACATCAGCTCAACCAGCATAGCAGTCCTGCAACACATGATCCATCTCTATCTCAGTTTACAGGTGAGGAAGCTGAAGCACAGAGAGGTTAAGTAGTTTGTCCAAGGTCACATAGGTAGGATGAGCTACTGCCTGGAAGCAAAACCAAGCAATCAGGCTCCAGAGTCTGGAGATCAAAGTCAGGAGAGGACCATGTGCAATGCTCCTTACAGGAAAGTGGGGAGATTAAAAACTGGGCCCTACTGTTGACAACAGTCTGGACACATGGGGGCATTAGCATGGGGACAGCCACTCTCTAACAGGTAAAAGTAACACGGCCTCCCTCTATCTCTCTATCCCTCCTTCTCCATGTGAGTAACAGGAATAAGGGAGGGAGGGAGAAGTAGAGGAAATATATGACAGATTGGTAAAATTGTGTCTAACTAGGATGTTTCTCAAACTTGTCTACACCTGTCAGCAGCTCCTTCCATAGTTTATATTTATGTGGCACATGTAATGGTTATCTCTGCTAAGCAAGTTCTCATATGTTCTTTTCCTCACTTAAGAACACCTGCGGGAAAACGGATTAGGAGCTCGGGCTTAAATCTTGCTGCCATTTCTGCCTTGTTTGAAAAGATATTGAAAAGACAAAACAGTTTTGTTCTGAAGACAGTGAACTGAGTGTTGGGTAAATGCAATGTTGGGAGGGAGTGGGGTGTGTGGTGTGACGGTCCATGTCTTCTGGGTCTCCCAGAAGAATCTCATTTACTCAAGCTGTCCTCTTAGGTCTGATGCTCAACACAGGCCCTACTCAAGTGGAGACACATGATCCCAAGGTCTCTTCTGCCCAGTGAGAATGAGTTTCTAGGGAGCTGGCAATGCAAAGGGTTGGGGATCTTTGTCCCATGACAATCAGAGTTTCTCTCCCTTCCTTGGCTGGTAGATAGATCTAAGAATTCCTTTCCTTTCACTGAATTATGTGTCTAGAGAAAATCCCTTGGCTTCTCAAGCTTTCATTTCCAGCAGTGTTAAAAAGTAATGATGTTTGTTCTCTGCTTTGGGGATGCCTCCCAGGATCTTGTGAGGATGAATGGAGTAACTGTTTGTTGAGGACAGACTTCTGCTCCCACATCCCCCATTCCACCAACCAGTTGCTCTCACTGGACTGGAGCACTGAGGCCATTTTTCAGCTCTTTAGCCTAAGTCCAGCAAATAGGCTCCCTGTGATCCCCAAATTTGCTTTCAGGGACAAGAGACAAGCAGAAGAAAAACTGGAAGCAATTTTATAATGTCACAACCTCAAAGCAAAACTTAATGCCTTCCAGTCGTTCATCTGGTCTCTGCATAAAGCCCCTCACACACCTCTGTATATGGTCCTCCTTCTGGTAGCTACTTCCTTATGCGCACGTCCTAACTTGTAAAGTTAATGCCTCTTTCACTAATCTGAAAGTTACCTTCTCCTGGTAGCCAAGAGGTGTCCTTCATTCTACTGGGGAATCTCAGGCAGAGATCAAGTCTGGCAGTCCCTGCCCTTACCATTTGGCAAGCTCAGACTACATCCTCTTTCAGCCTGAATCTTTATATACTGAAAGGGGCTTCATGAAGGCCCACCCAGAGATCTTTTTTTTTTTTTAATTTTATTATGTTAGTCACCATACACTACATCATTAGTTTTTGATGTAGTGATCCACGATCCATTGTTTTCGTATAACACCCAGTGCTCCATGCAGTACATGCCCTCCTTAATACCCATCACCAGGCTAACCCATTCCCTCTCCCCCTCCCCCCTCCCCTCTAAAACCCTGTTTGTTTCTCAGGTCCATACTCTCTCATGGTTCATCTCTCCCTCTAATTCCTCCCCCCCAATTTTCCCTTCCTTCTCCTAATGTCCTCCATGTTATTCCTTATGTTCCACAAATAAGTGAAACCATATGATAATTGACTTTCTCTGCTTGACTTATTTCACTTAGCATAATCTCCTCCAGTCCCATCCATGTTGATGTAAAAGTTGGGTATTCATCTTTTCTGATGGCTGAGTAATATTCCATTGTATATATGGACCCTATCTTCTTTATCCATTCATCTGTTGAAGGGCATCTCGGCTCTTTCCACAGTTTGGCTATTGCGGACATTGCTGCTATGAACATTGGGGTGCATATGGCCCTTCTTTTCACTACATCTGTGTCTTTGGGGTAAATACACAGTAGTGCAATTGCTGGGTCATAGGGTAGTTCTATTTTTAAATTTTTGAGGAACCTCCACACTGTTTTCCAAAGTGGCTGTACCAACTTGCATTCCCACCAACAGTGTAAGAGGGTTCCCCTTTCTCCACAACCTCTCCAACACTTGTTGTTTCTTTCCCTGTCCATTTTTGGCATTCTAACTGGTGTAAGGTGGTATCTCAGTGCAGTTTTGATTTGGATTTCCCTGATGGCTAATGATGATGAACATTTTTTCATGTGTCTGTTAGGCATTTATATGTCTTCTTCAGAGAAGTGTCTTTTCATCTCTTCTGCCCACTTTTTGATTTGATTATTTGTTTTTTGGGTGTTGAGTTTGAGAAGTTCTTTATAGATCTTGGATACCAGCCCTTTATCTGTAGTGTCATTTGCAAATATCTTCTCCCATTCTGTGGGTTACCTCTTTGTTTTGTTGACTGTTTCCTTTGCTGTGCAGAATCTTTTTATCTTGATGAAGTCCCAAAAGTTCATTTTTGCTTTTGTTTCACTAGCTTTTGGAGATGTATCTTGAAAGAAGTTGCTGTGGCCGATGTCAAAGAGGTTACTGCCTATGTTCTCCTCTAGGATTTGGATGGATTCCTGTCTCACATTGAGGTCTTTCATCCACTTTGAGTTTATCTTTGTGAATGGTGTGAGAGAATGGTCGAGTTTCATTCTTCTGCATGTGGCTGTCCAATTTTCCCAGCACCATTTATTGAAGAGACTGTCTTTTTTCCATTGCATGTTTTTTCCTGCTTTGTCAAAGATTATTTGACCATAGAGTTGAGGGTCCATATCTGCGTTCTCTATTCTGTTCCATTGGTCTGTATGTCTGTTTTTGTTCCAGTACCATGCTGTCTTGGTGATCACTGCTTTGTAATATAGCTTGAAATCGGGCAACGTGATGCCCCCAGCTTTGTTTTTCTTTTTCAACATTTCCTTGGCAATTCGGGGTCTTTTCTGATTCCATACAAATTTTAGGATTGTTTGTTCCAGCACTTTGAAAAATGTCACTGGAATTTTGATTGGGATGGCATTGAAGGTATAGATTGCTCTGGGTAGCATAGACAGTTTAACAATGTTTATTCTTCCGATCCATGAGCATGGAATATTTTTCCATCTTTTTGTGTCTTCTTCAATTTCTTTCATGAGTGTTTTGTAGTCCTAGAGTATAGATCCTTTACCTCTTTGGTTAGGTTTATTCCGAGGTATCTTATGGTTTTTGGTGCTATTGTAAATGGAATCGTTTCTTTAATTTCTCTTTCAACAGTTGTGTTGTTAGTGTATAAGAAAGCAACTGATTTCTGTGCATTGATTTTGTATCCTGCCACATTCCTGAGTTGCTGGATGAGTTCTAGTAATTTGGGGGTGGAGACTTTTGGGTTTTCCACATAAAGTATCATGTCATCTGCGAAAAGAGAGAGTTTGACTTCTTCTTTGCCAATTTGAATACCTTTTATTTCTTTTTGTTGTCTGATTGCTGTTGCTAGGACTTCTAGTACTATGTTGAACAACAGTGGTGAGAGTGGGCACCCTTGACGTGTTCCTGATCTTAAGGGAAAGGCTCTCAGCTTTTCCCCACTGAGGAGGATATTTGCTGTGGGTTTTTCATAGATGGATTTTATGAGCTTGAGGAATGTTCCCTCCATCCCTATACTCTGGAGAGTTTTAATCAGGAAAGGATGTTATATTTTGTCAAATGCTTTTTCTGCATCAATTGAGAGGACCATATGGTTCTTCTCCCTCCTCTTATTAATGTGTTCTATCACATTGATCAATTTGCGAATGTTGAACCATCCTTGCATCCTGGGGATAAATCCCACTTGGTTGTGGTGGAGGATCCTTTTAATGGATTGTTGGATCCTATTAGCTAGGATTTTGTTGAGGATTTTGGAATCCATATTCATCAGGGATATCGGTCTGAAATTCTGCTTTTTGATGGGGTCTTTGCTTGGTTTGGGGATTAAGGTAATGCTGGCCTCATAGAATGAGTTTGGAAGTTTTCCTTCCGTTTCTATTTCTTGAAACAGCTTCAGTAGAATAGATATTATTTCTTTTTTGAATGTTTGGTAGAATTCCTCAGGGAATCCATCAGGCCCTGGACTCTTGTGGGGGTTTTTTTTGTTGTTTTTTTTTAAGATTTTATTTATTTGACGGAGAGACACAGCGAGAGAGGGAACACAAGCAGAGGGAGTGGGAGAGGGAGAAGCAGGCTTCCCGCTGAGCAGGGAGCCCGATGCGGGGCTCGATCCCAGGACCCTGGGATCGTGACCTGAGCCGAAGGCAGATGCTTATAGACTGAGCCACCCAGGCGCCCCTGGACTCTTGTTTTTTGGGAGGTTTTTGATCACTGCTTCAATCTCGTTACTGGTTATTGGCCTATTCAGGTTGTCAATTTCTTCCTGTTTCAGTCTTGGCAGCTTCTAGATTTCCAGGAAGGCCTCCATTTCATCCAGATTGCTCAGTTTATTGGCATATAGTTGTTGATAATAATTTCTAATAATTGTTTCTATTTCCTTGGTGTTGGTCGTAATCTCTCCCCTTTCATTCATAACTTTATTAAGGGGTCCTTTCTCTCTTCTTTTGGATAAGTCTGGCCAGTGGTTTATCAATCTTATGAATTCTTTCAAGGAACCAACTTCTAGTTTCATTGATCTGATCTACTGTGTTTCTGGTTTCTAATTCATTGATTTCTGCTCTAATTTTAATTATTTCTCTTCTAATGCGTGCCTTAGACGCCGTTTGCTGCTTTTTCTCTAGTTCTTTAAGGGGTAGAGTTAGTTGGTGAATTCGGGATTTTTCTATTTTTTTGAGTGAGGCTTGGATGGCTGTGTATTTCCCCCTTAGGACCGCCTTTGCAGTACCCCATAGGTTTTGGACCAATGTGTTTTCGTTCTCATTGATTTCCATGAATTGTTTAAGTTCTTCTTTGATTTCTTGGTTGACCCAAACATTCTTGAGCAGAGTGTTCTTTAGCTTCCAAGTGTTTGAATTTCTGCCAAATTTTTTCTTGTGATTGAGTTCCAGTTTTAGAGCATTGTGGTCTGAGAATATGCAGGGAATAATCTCAATCTTTTGGTATCGGTTGAGACCTGATTTGTGACCCAGTATATGGTCTATTCTGGAGAAAGTTCCATGTGCGCTCGAGAAGAATGAGTATTGTGTTGTTTTAGGGTGGAATGTTCTGTAAATATCTATGAGGTCCATCTGGTCCAATGTATCATTCAAAGCTCTTGTTTCCTTGTTGATTTTCTGCTTAGATGATCTGTCCATTGCTGAGAGTGGAGTATTGAGGTCTCCTACAATTAACGTATTGTTATCAATAAGACTCTTTATTTTGGTTAACAGTTGGCTTATGTAGATGTTTGCTCCCATGTTGGGGGCATAGATATTTACAATTGTTAGATCTTCTTGTTGGATAGACCTTTTAAGAATGATATAGTGTCCTTCTGTGTCTCTTATTACAGACTTTAGTTTAAAATCTAATTTGTCTGATATAAGAATTGCTACCCCAGCTTTCTTTTGAGGTCCGCTGGCATGGAAGATAGATCTCCATCCCTTCACTTTCAATCTGGATGTATCTTTAGGTTCAAAATGAGTCTGTTGTAGACAGCATATGGATGGGTCCTGTCTTTTTATCCAATCTGCAACCCTGTGCCATTTTATGGGAGCGTTTAGGCTATTCACGTTGAGAGTGATTATTGAAAGATATGAATTAATTGTCATCATGTTGCCTGTGAAGACGTTGTTTTTATAGATTGTCCCTGTAAATTTCTGTTGTAGATCACTCTTGGGCTCTTTCTCCTTTTATAGAACCCCCCTTAATATTTCTTGCAGGGCTGGCTTAGTGGTAACATATTCTTTCCACTTCTGCCATTCGTGGAAGCTCTGCATCTCTCCATCCATTCTAAATGAAAGCCTTGCCAGATAAAGTGTTCTTGGCTGCATGTTCTTCTCATTTAGTACCCTGAATATGTCTTGCCAGGCCTTTCTGGCTTGCCAAGTCTCTGTGGATAGGTCTGACGTTATTCTGATGTTCCTCCCTCTGTACGTAAGGAATCTCTTCCCCCTAACTGCCCTTAAGATGGTTTCCTTGGTTCTAAGATTTGCAAGTTTTACTATTACATGCTGGGGTGTTGGCTTGTTTTCCTTGATCTTAGGAGGGGTCCTCTCTGCCTCTAGGACTCGAATGTTTGTTTCATTCCCCAGATTAGGGAAGTTCTCAGCTATGATTTGCTTAAATACATCTTCTAGTCCTCTCTCTCTCTCCACTCTCTACGGGATTCCAATGATTCTGACATTGGAACGCCTCATGGTGTCACTTATTTCTCTGATTCTATTTTCATGGATTCTGAGTTGTTTTTCCCTGGCCTCCTCTTTTCCCTTTTTATCTATTATACTGTCTTCCAGATCATTTATTCCCTCTTCTGTCTCAGTTACCCTAGCTGTTAGATTATCTAGATTGGATTGGATCTCATTGATAGCATTTTTAAGTTCTGCCAATTCACCTTTTATTTCTGCCCTTAGAGACTCTATGTTGCCATTAATTGATTTCTCCATTCTAGCCATTGTCTTCACAATTGCTAGCCTGAATTCCATCTCCCACATCTTGGTTATATCTGCCTCCATTTGTAAATCTGCAGCATAAGTCATAATCTCTGAGTCTTTTCTGTTTTGGGGGCTCCTCCTCCTAGTCATTCTGTTGATGGGTGTTTGAGGGAATGTATAGAGTCCAAATTATTGACCAGAACCCAAGCAAGATGCACCTGTTTTCTTGGGACCTTAGGGTTGCTGGCCTCTTATTTTCCCAGCCTGTCTTCTGCAGGAGGGGCCTGCTGCGCTGTTACTCAGGCAACCCTGTTTGGGCGGAATTGCCCTGCACCCCTGTGGCGGGGGATGGGCTCAGTGGGAATCAGTCTTTGGGGCTTTTGTTCTCTGGCGCCTTTCCCTGGCTGCTTTCCGCATCTCTTCCACGAGTCAGAGCAGAAGAGACCATTTCCAACCCTCTGCCTCAGAGCAGAGAGACTTCAGTCTGTTCTTCAGTGAGCTCTCCAGGCCACACTGTCTCCGTTTCTGTCCGTGCTACTATAAACTGCAGCAGCCCGGGTTGTGCACCCCTCCGCAGTGCTCCCAGTCCTGCCTCCAGGTCAGGGCACGTCTCTGCCCTTTGTGCTTCTAAAACCACCAGCCGCTCCTAGGTCACACGTGCGCGCGACTCCGCTGCTTGGGGTTCAGTCCCAGAGACTGCAGTTTGCGTGCGCGTGACTCCACCACTCGGGGATTCCGCCCCGGGGGGTTGCAGTTCACCGGCGGGACCCGGCGCACCGGGTTTCCATCTCGGAGGCTGCAGTTCATGTGCGCGTGACCGTCGCTCCGCGTTTCTGCCCAGGGGCCTGTGGTTCACGTGCGCGCGACCCCACCAGTCTGGTTTTCCACCCCGGGGGCTGCCCTAAAGTTCTTTCCCAATGCTACCAGTCTGCGAGTCTGTGCCCCGACCGCAGTGCATGAGCCTGTTACTCACCAGCGGTGCAGGATCCCCACAGCCAGGCACCCTCCCACCACCGTTTATCCTCCAATATCTGCCCGCAGAATCACGGCTCTCTGCTTCATACCTCAAAACCAACTGCCTGCGATATTCTGTTTGTAGAGATCCAGATCTTCGTACATCTCAGGCTGGTTTTGTGGGTGCTCAGAGTGGTCTGGTCGATATCCAGCTCAATTCCGGGGACCAGTTGAAATAGGGTCCCCTAATCCTCCGCCATCTTCCCCCCTTCCCACCCAGAGATCTTAGAACAATCCACGGTCCTGGGTACACCTGATGGAAGACACCCAATGCACTAACTCAGATGCTTGGGAGCTACTTCGGTCTGTTTCATAGAATGATGTCCTTCTATTCACATTTTTTGTGTATGGACATTCTGAATGACAGTGGACCAAGATATCAAAAATACATTTATATTATGGATAAACTGTGTTTCCATGTGAGCATGTTTAAGAACACAGAAATGTGTATAAGAATGGAAAACACACTGGGTTTTAAATGGAAAGACCTGGATTCCAAGTCTTATGTATTATTCAGATGATTCCCTATGTTCACTCTCCACGTTTCCTTGTATTACTCCCCCAGATGTCTCCTTTATGTTTGCAGGAATTGTCCCTCATTCTAGTGGAACTACCCGGTAGCCATGTGGCTTGGGCCATCTCCCTAAATGTTTGTGACTTCTGTAAAATGGGGCTGAGAGTAGTTACTGTGCAGGACTGTGGTGTTGATCAGAAGGTCACAAATGTGCTTTGTTCGCTGTAAATCACAAGAGAACGTGTAGCCTGGGTGCCTGCGTGTGTGTGCTCACACGGGTCTTCTGAGGAAGCCCAACAGGTTCTCTATAACATCCTTCAAGTTACAACTGTGATGTCCGGCACTCAAGAGAAAGCACCAATCCTCGGGTGGCCTAGTCTCTACAAACTGTCTAGAGCAAAGAGTTGACATCTTCTGAAGCTAATGACCTCCCATCAGGGGCCAGGGATCCTGCTTCCTAGGGCTGAGCCAAGAAGGCCCTTCTCCCTTAGCTGTACCCAAAAGGGCCATTTCTCCCAACAAAGCAACTACTGGGGCAGAACAGATATTTGTGTGAGGTAACAGAGGGCATGTGAAAGGAAGGTTTGCACCAGTTTTCTGGAAATCAAAAAATGGGGCACCTTTCCCCATTCCTTTATTCCACAATATGATCCCTACCTCTTGCATATTTATGTTTTTATCATCTGAGGTCTTGTTGGCTCTTTCCCAGAAGCTGGTGGTGTCCTCTAGTGAAAAGACCTGTACAAGTTACTAAAAAAAAAAACCCAATTACACTGCTGGGTGGGAAATTTAATTGTTCTGAACAAAGCATACCAATTCTATGAAATGCTATTTTTAAAAAAGGCACTAGCTCTAGGTTTCCATGCGGAGGCTTGGCACTCCAGGGCTTTCCAGGGTAACAGGCCCTGTTCTTGCAGGAGGCTGAAATCTTAAAGGTCACAAGGTTGTTCCTGTTACCAGGGAGGAAAGTGCTTGGATGTTATAACAAAATGCACGTTCGACAGGGCCCTGAGACGCTGGAGGTAGAATCAGCACATCTCCTCATTCAGACACAGCTCTGCGCTGTTTACATCTCAGACAGCTCCCTCGACAGAGCAGGTGCATATGGAATGAGAGCATGGCAAATTATTTGTAAGGTCAGTTTGATAGGGCCTGCAGATGTCCTCATGTCAGAGACCTTTTTAAGGTAGTGTGTAGATTTGAAAAACCAAATGAATAATTAAACACTTTGTATTGAGGCTCCTGTTCTTCCTTGCTTCAAGCACTTTTCACACATGTTAATTCCCATTCATTTCTGCACTCTTCCTTGGAGCCAGGGTAGGTCAAAAATGAACATGATTAACTCCATTGTACAGAGGGAGAGAATGAGGCACAAACTGAGGAGGCAGAGGGCTCACCTCTGAGTGGACTGTGCTATATAGTCCAGGGCTAACCCAGAAAGCAGGGCCTAAATGGGCCTCCACGGTAGGTCTGTACGCATTTGGCAGGAGGGAGAAAAAGAAAACACGTCATGCAAACAAGTGCAAATTGGTTATTTGAACCCTGAGTGGGGAATGTAAATGGATCTGAGGCTATAAGAATAGTGAGGGCTCCCCCATGAGTAGGAAAGGGTCCTGAGGGGAGGCGACACTCTCTGCCACTTCTATTCCTGCATCCTTGCCATTTTTTCTCTGGCAGTCATCCTCCCTGCCTCTGTCCACTGACTCTTGCCCATTAACCTCAAACCTCAGTCAAAGTTCAGCCTGCAGGATGCCTGCCTCAACAGGAATGGGAGAGGAGCTAGAGGGATTGGCCAGCTGAGGGGCTACCTACACAGCCTCAAACCAGTCCTCCAGGTCTGTGCTGCCCAATGCAGCAGCTACATGTAGCTCTGAGCTGCTGAAAGGTCCAGACCAAGATGTGCCCTAAGTGCGAAAGACACACCAGATTTCAGAGACCTGGTATGACAGAAAGGATGTGAAAAACCTGATCAATTGATTACATGTTGAACTGATATTTGGGATATAGTGTATTGAATAAAATGTATTATTAAAATTAATTTCATCTGGGTTTTGTTTTGTTTTGTTTTACTTTTTAAAATTTAGCTCTCTGGAAATGTGTAAGGTCATACATGACTTGCATTCATATCTGACATTATATTTCTATGGAAGGGCACTGCTCTAGGCCCTTCTGCCCAGTTGCTGAGAAACCAGTTATCAGATCTCCCTAGGGGAAGCTGATGTGTCTGGGTCAGCCCATTTTATCCATGTGACTACCTGTAATTTGGAAGGAATAGTATTCTCATCCCTGTTGAAAGAAAAAACTAGGGCTGGAAGCCCTTAGGAGAATGTTCAAGGTCATGGAGGTCAGACCTGGGCTGGTTTTCACATCTCCTGACTCTCAGACCTGTGATTTTTCCACCAGACATAGAATTTCCTTTACTATTAAAAGTTCTGCTCTTAGCTTCTTTCTGTAGTTGTTCCATAGCAAGGCCCAGCTCAGAGCTGCTTTCTGCCAGAATCAAATATCCCCCATTGCCCTGGGACTACAGAGGGCCCAGCCTCATGCCTCAAGGCCCATGAATCCTCTCAGATTTACAAGGCTTTCTTTCTCCTTCCACCAGCAGACCCCTGGCTCACTCCCAGGCTCCCTTACTTAGCATCAAGTAGAGGGATAAACTAGATCACCCTCGTGTATACACTGAGAGTCTGATCTGTGTGTAGCTGATATAGCTGTGGTCTGCAGGTCACCAGCCTGCTATCACTGACCAGGGGGTAATTCTGCCAGAGGGGCAGGGAGCCAGCATTCAGAACCCTTTCCATCAAGGACCTGAAAATTTGCCTGGAGCCTTGAACATCTGGATATGCTGAAGAGCACACACACTGTCTTTGGCTGCTCTCCCTGCCCAGGGCAAAGTACAGATGGGATTTACAGACTTCTCAGCAAGCTCCAAGGAGCTTTTCATGAGCTAGAACTTCATACTCAATTATCTGAATTCTAGTTGGGCTCCATCTACTTCAATTCCCAAAGTGACCTTGGTTTTATGCTACTAAGACTTACCGGATCAGTTCTCTCCTTCCAGGACTACTCCTTCCCCAACTGGCTGGGACGGTAGGCTATGGCATATTGACTCCTATCCTTTTGGGTAAGGTTCTCAAAGGCACAGATGAACACCCTGGGGAGTCCATTCTTCAAAAATGCCTCCCACAAAAAAACTGTGGAAGCAGAAGCCTAACCTGGCTGTTACTCATACCAGTCGTTATCTCTTCCACCATTAAAAATTATCACTCAGTGGGCTCCTGGGTGACTCAGTCAGGTTAAGCGTCCAACTCTTGTTTCAGCTCAGGTCACAATCTCAGGGTTGTGAAATCAAGCTCCTCCTTGGGCTCTGCATTCAGGGGGGTAGTCTGCTTAGGATTCTCTCTCTCCCCCTGCCTCTGCCCCTCCCCCTGCTAGTGCATAGGCTTTCTCTCCTCCATTCTCAAATAAATAAATAAATCTTAAAAAAAAAAAAATATCACTCAGGAGCAGACTGCCTCCCTAACCACCAGAGACTACTTTATGGGATAAGTAAAAGGAAGGGATCATCTCTACTCTTCAAGTCCATCAGAGAGCAGGACGTTCACCCACAAGGAACAAGGGCTAGGGTCCCAAATTCCCTAGTGAACCAGAAGACCTGGAGAATGATTGAATACTTGGAAGTTTGTTTGGTCCCTCTGTAAATGGTGAAACATACTCCATGTCTACTTTGTAGCCCATCTCTTCAGAGAGAGGATAATCAAAGACATTGAAGTATAGAGGAGATGGCCACACACCCAACTAGTAAGTGAAGTACCCAGGAGAAACTAAATAGGTTCTTGAGTGCCAGGCTGAATGCATCCAGAGAGGAATGAAGTATCACAGAAGAAAATGAAGTAAAAGATATGTTAAGTGTCTGAAATTGACAGACAGAGACAGAGCTGTCTTGTGTGGAGCCTGTTAAAAATCCAGGTGTTGTGAAATATGTTTAGAGATTCTCTACAAAGATGTTAGAGATTCTACAAAGCATGCTCTGTAATCAAATACAGGAAACTTGGATTACTGGAGACCTTGCTCAAAAGTCACCTCCTTTGTGACACCATCCAGACCCTAGGCAGAGTGAGCTGATGTCACCCCACTGCTCACATGCTCCTAGCATGCTTCTCCCTGCCTGCACAGAGCACTCTGAACACTTGTTGACAAATATCTGACCTCAGGTCTACTGGCCCACCAGACATCAGAGCTGCAAGGCCAGAGGCCAAAACTAATTCATCTTTATATCCCCAGTGCTCGGCACATTGGAGGTACTCAATAAACACATGTTAAATTGATGAGAGCAATTCAGGGAGTGACCTGCAGTGAATAACCAAGGCTAGCATAGACAAGAAGAGAGCAAAGGGCCTCACAGACGGGTGAGGAAGAGAGAGAAAAGGCAGCTTCGGGACTGGTGGGTAAGTCTGGGCAAAGGCTTGGGTGAGGGAAATCTCAGCAGGCCTTGATGCACGGTTGGCACGCTTGGGAATTATCAGACCTTTCAAGGAGGGTAACAGTGACTAAAAGGAAAACAAAATATGGTGGTTTGGAAAAATAAAGAAAGGCTCAGAGCCAGGGAATCTTTATCCAAATTTTAGTCTGGAAGTTTGGCAGACAGGTACACATCACACAAAGCTAGACAAAGATGTTCTAGACAGGGAGAGGGCTTGATTCATTTTTCTGGGGCTCAGGTAAGAAAGCAAGTGCCATGAAGAGAGCCCTCCTGTTTCAAACACCCCCTTCTCCCAGGTCATGTCCACTGCTCTCTTCTTTATGTGAGCAGCTTATTAAGTGCCCACTTGGGTGCCCAGCCTGTTGAGATATAGCAGGGATACAAAGAGGAAGGGGGAGTCTCTGCTTTTCAGTTGCTTACAAACTCCTTACCTGGCCAGAATCCATGAACATCAGGAAAAGAAGAGGATAATTTACCATCAGAAGCCCATTTACCAAAAAAGCAGGGCAGGAGGAGAGTCCCTCTCTGCTTTCATTGGTGTCTTATCCATTAGTTTAACAGAGTAGGAGTGTCTAAGGACACGTGATTTGTGATGAAGAACCCTCTAGTAACAATTTTCGCTTGGTTAGGACCACTATAGGACATTAGAAGGGAAGGAGCAGGACCTAAATGTTGGGGTAGACAGAGCATGGAGATGGTGTAATCAGGATGGAGTGGGCGTCGTCTACTTGCACAAAGTGGTAATCTCACAGTTGTTCCCTGGGTCCTCCTGCTGCAATCCCATCACAGAGCAGGGCAGGAGGAGGCTGCAAACTGTCTCTCCATTCCAACAGTTCCCATGGGTATGACCCTATGTTTATTCAACACATGTTTCTTCAACACCTAGGATGTGCCAAGCGTAGGAGCTGGAAACACAGGAGTGAACAAAACAGACAAAAATACCCCCCACCCCTCCCCACCAGGGAGTCTACATTCTAGTGGGTGGTGATACACAATGAACAAATAAACAGGGAAAAGACTTACGGTAGATAAGAGGGTGACAAATGCAACAAAGAAACACATCATAGTGCAGGCAGGTAAGCAATGGAGGGTGTGGCAAATTTGAATCAAGTGGTAAGTCCAGGCTTTCCTCATAACATGACTTTTGAGCAGGGATGTGAAGAGGTAAGAGAGGAACCAAGAGAATATCTAGGAGACAGAGCATTCCAAGCAGAGGGAACACAAGTGCAAATAAAGTTCCAAGGCATGATCCCATAGGAAAAGGATCTGAGTTGAAACAAGCCTATTCTCCAGGTTGAAAGTCTACAATGACACCCTATTCTCTGAAGCAACAAATCTAAATTATTCAATACTACATCTTGTGTCCTCCGGAACTATCCAGCCTTGCTCTCCTAAGCTCCCTACCAAGGTTCCTCAGGCCCCAGTAGATCAGGATCCCTAACTCATATACTAAGCTCATTCTGACTCAATGACTTGACCTGCTATCAGGTCCAATCCAATGTGAACCATATAGCACAACCACTTGAAGACAGAATTGGGTTCACATGTAAGTGACAAAGACTGGACCATCAAGAAAGACTACTGGAGGAAGCTTATCTCAAAAATTATCATGGGGTCTACCTTCTCTCTCACTGGGTCTAACCACCTCCCAGTGTCATTCACTGTACGCTCTGCTGCCTCTTGCTGTCTGGGGTCAGGTAGGACTTACCTGGTTCTATAGAGTCTCTGAACTTTAGCATTTTTGGTTCCTCAGCTAAGACTGGATCTGGTTTTCTATTTTCTCCCTGAACTCAGTGATTGCGCCATTTCTCCTGTGTCTTTTCTAATCCTGACTCACTTAGCAAATTCAGCATTTTGGTCTTTATTTCCATTCCTATGACCCATTTTGATTCCTCTTGCTTTCAAGTGTATACTATTGTACACCTATTGGTGTCACCTGTTAAAATTAATTCACCTGTGTGGACTTGCAAAGCCCATTTCCTTTCTCTAGTCTATACATACTTCATCAGAATAAGAGTGTTGGACTTGAAAATGTTCAAGGTCTTTTCTCATCCTGGTATTCTTAGATTCCATATCTAATTCCCACTTTTATGGCTTTGCTCAGGTGGCTTCCTGTCATTAACTCCTCAATCCATCTTTATGAAGCCTCTACTCTGCACTAGGCACTGAGTCAGCTCCTAGATAAAGATGAACAGGACACAGTCCTTGCTCCATGAGAGCTCACCAAACCAATCTGCCACTGATAAAATATGAGTGCTATGAACAGGTGGAAATACCTGTTACAGGAAGGAAGGGGAGAAGGTGTTGGGAGACTTCTCCAGTGATGCATAAGCTGCATCTCAGAGTCTGTGTAGGAGAGAGCTAAGTAAGGGAGTATAGAGAAGAAGTGGTTCCAAGCAAGGGAGGCAGTTTGTGGAGACAGGTATGAGAGAACATGGATTATTTAAGGAATCTCCAGTGGAAGAGAAAGGTTGAGGCACAAGGCCCATGACAAGAGATGATGTTCAAGAGGTATGCAGGGGCCAGACTGTAAAGGTCCTAGAATGCCATTTTAAAAAGTTTGGTTATGAATTTAAAGGGAATGAGGATCTTTAAGAAGGAATCTGAGTGGGGGTTAAGGCAGAGGCAAAGAGAAGAGTTAGGAGATTTTTTAGTTATCCAAGTTAAAGTGGTGAAAGCATAGGCAGAACTGGGGCCAGGGAACTAGACAGAGGGATTAACTTTTAGAGCTTTTTAAGGGATAGAATCAACAGGACGTGGTGACTATGGGCTTGGGGGTGAGGTAGAAGGAGAAATCATGTTTCTGGGTAAGTGACTAAATAAATAGTATCTGCCTTTAAGAGACAGTGATTGTAACAGAATAAGGAGAAAATTTCAGTGGAAGGGATTGAATTCAGATTTGTCCCTGTTAAATTTCAGGTACATTTCCTTGCCTGTAAGCTTTCCTACCTCTTATTCCATAGTCCCTGACCATCACCTTAAGGTCACACTTTTTTTTTTTTTTTTTTTTTTTTTTGCCTTTCACTTTGTTTGGATCCCATATGTATATCCTTCTTGAATCTTGGAGTGAACCATCTGCTTAAGCCCCAAATACTTTCAGGTACTACATGTGCCTAGCACAGCGCTCAGCTCAGCTTGTAGAAAATGCTTTCTAAATCCCTGCCTAGTTGTCAGCGCCCCAAGAAAGGCTGGCATCAAAAGCCTCAGGAGATAATGTAGGCGGGGGAGACCAAACTCCCCTCTCTCTCCTGCACTTCAAGAACACATGTCCCCCAGCATGGAGGGCAGAATCGAGCTGTTCATTTCATGTTCACTCTTTTATGTTGCCGTTTTGAAATTTGATGTTCAAAAGCTCAGAGGCTATAGCAGGCAATCAATCCAAATGGAAATGTGTGAGAGCCAATGGAGCAGGGGAACATGCTTCTGAGGGCCAGGATTTTTTTCCTTAGGATTTTTTTCGTGCCACACAGAAATATCTTTCTAATAACAAAGAGAAACTTGTGAAGATGAATGGGATAATGAACTCCACTTTCTCACCTTTATGGACAGGAGTGGAGCTGTTTGAATGTGAGAGCTGGGCAGGAGTGTGTGGCTGTGCCTGATGGGGGATCAACAGACAGACCCAGTTTACCTCTGTGGGTTTTGCATGTGGGGGTGAGGGAGAAGGGGGGAGAGGGTAACAGACATAAGGCAAAGGGAGGAGGCAAGGGAGGAGTGAAGGGAAAGAAGGAACAGTCTGGGTTACTAGGAAGGGAGAAATGTTTTGATCCAGGGTCCCCTCTCAGAGAGAAGAGGGAGAATGATTAACATGTATTATACAACTATTATGTGTCAGGACCTCCTACATCCTTGTATATAATTCTCTCAACAATTCCGAGCTAGCTTTGTTATTATTAGTATCATTATTGTCATTATTAGCATTATTTTTATCCCAGGAACATCCTTTTTTTTTTTTATTTATTTATTCATGAGAGGCAGAGAGAGAGAGGCAGAGGCAGAGGGAGAAGCAGGCTCCCCACCAAGCAGGGAGCCCGATGCGGGACTCGATCCCAGGACTCTGGGATCATGACCTGAGCCAAAAAAAGATGCTTAACCATCTGAGCCACTCAGGCACCCCAATCCCAGGAGCATCCTTAACTGCTTTCTCCCTCAGAGGATCTCCAGTGGGTTTGATTCAGACACCACCTTACTCAATTTGAAGTCCACAGCCCCATTGACCCTTGGCTTAGGTTTATAGTGTGTCCTGCAGCACTGCAAAGCAGGAGGAAGATGTCCATATGGGGTCATTCATTTGGGGAGTAGGCAAATCTCAGGCCAAACTCAGACCACAGTTACTCCCGTGAGTAGCCATCAGAGGGAGCTCAGCCTGCCAAGGATGGCCATCCACAAAGGACCCTGAGGAAAGGACAGCCAGTCTCTGTAGGCAATCTGGTTTACAGTCTCTGGGTGGCTAACAGGACCCTGCTACCTCCAGGTTTTGCTGGGGACTTAGAACAGGGCAATCTTTCAGGTTCCCTCCACTACCTAGTGGTGACCACACAGCCCTTAGATTTTAGTCTTACCACATACTTATTTCTCCTCTCCCTTCCTCCCTGACGCCTGGGGAAGTCCAAAAGGAAGGTCTACTCTCCCCATCACTTTTCCAGGACATTAGTCTGTACCCACCAATCCCATCCTTGTCACATCCTCTACGAAACCCTCCTTTTCCCTTCTCATTCATCCTCTGTAGACCTTTGCTGGATCATCTCAGTGGTAATGGTAATTGAGCAAAGGCATCAAAAGATGGAGACAAGAATACTTGAAAGTCTATGTATTAGAAATGAGATGGCTTCTCAGAGGCCATGCTGGGCAATGCCACCCATTGGTGGAAGGGTAGTCCCCAGCCTTCAGATTCCCTCAGTCACACTGCTGCCTATACCACCTACATCATGTGAAGATTCCAGCAGCACCTGGAAGAAGCTTCTTTTGCCTTCCCATTGGACTTGCTTATTCCCTTCTTCCTTCACTGATGCTTTGGAAACTGCTTCCCACCGGACTGCTCACCAAGGGCAAGTAAGTAGACACAACCCAGCGCATGGGCAAGTCAAAGGCCAGTTCTCCAAGGTCAGTTTCCAGGGTGTCATCACTACCCAGCAGGCCCTAGCGTCGGGCTCTCAGGAGCCCAGTTCCCACACTCCTGATGGCCTATGGAAGCCCAGGGTCTGACTAGGCTGGAAGCTGCTTTTCCTCCTTCAAAAGCAAGGGGGATTTAACTTACAATCTTCTGGTGAAGAACGGAAAGGGAAAAAAAAAAAACATTTTATTTAATTTCAAAGGATGCTTTAAAAAGTTTTGTGGTAAAATATACATAACATAAATGTTCACATTTGAACCATTTTTAAGTGCACAGTTCATTGGCATTAAGCACATTCACATTGCCATGTAACCATCACCACCATCCATCTCCAGAACTGTTTTCATCATCTCAAACTGAAATTTTATATCCATTAAACAATAAATCCCCATTCCCCACCCTCGGTCCCTGTAACTATTATTCTACTCTCTGTTTCTCTGAATATGACTATTCTAGGTACTACATGTAAGTGGGATAGTACAACATTCATCCTTTTGTGACTAGCTTATTTCACTTAGCACAAAGTCTTCAAGGTTCACCCATATTGTAGCATGTATCAAAATTTCATGTTTTTAAGACTCAATAATTCCATTATCTGTATATATCACATTTTCTCTATCCATTCATTCTTTAATGTTGGGTCATTCTTAGCCTTTGACTACTGTGACTAATGCTGCTAGGAACATTGGTATATAAGAATCTGTTTGAGTCCCTGCTGTGACTCTTTTGGGTATATACGTAGACAGGGAATTGTGGCATCATATGGTAAGCCTCAGTTTAGCTTTTTAAGGAACTGCAATACTGTTTTTCAGGGCAGCCACACCATTTTATAACCCTGTCAACAGTGTACAAGGGGCTCTTTTTCTCCACATCCTCACCAATGCCTTTTTTTTCTTTTTCTAATAAAAACCATCATAATTGGTGTGAAAAAGCATTCTTAATGATCGTCCCTCGCCAGGTTGGATTTGTTTTGTAAATGAGAAGACTAGGGCTCAGCAAGGTTAGCTGACTTTCCTGTAAACATGAAGGTGCCTAAAGGGTAACGGGAGCTCTTTTTGACCCTACAGGACCCCACTCAACCTGTTGATTCTCCTCTCTGGTTAAGCCTGGGTTAGAGATTTAGAAGGTCTTAGAAATGTTTAAAAGAGAGGTTTGAATATGATAGGAATGTCATATGTATATTATCTATACATTTCTAGCTGGCCTTTCTTCTGAGCAGAGCCAATAGGAAACACTCTTTCTCAGCTAACAAATGATCCAAATGTGGGTGAAAGAGAGACAGAGAGCCCCCAATTTTCATCTAAGCCTCACAGATTTGGGAGGCTTTTGGGGGACATAAAATATATCCAGGGCCCTTCCCCCAGGGGAATGAGCAGCACCCCTAGCACCACTATCACCAGAAACATGTTGTGGTGGCACTGAGAGGACTTGCTCAACACAGTGGTACCCTTGGTAGTTCCCGGGTGATAAAGGCATGCAAGTCACACATAGCCAATTGGAATGGTACCACTTAGCAAGCCCCTACTAAGTGGGGCTTCCTCACCTCATTCCCTGTAATGCCACTCTGGCAGGCATACATATATTATTATCTCTGATTTACAGATGAAGAGAATCTGCTCAGAGCAATGAAGTGACTTGCCAAGGTCATAGCTCTTGGTGGCATAATGGAGCCAGGACCTGGGCTCTGATCTGTGTGGTTCCAAGTGCCACATTCTTTTCACTTCAAACACTCTTCCTTCAAAGGCATACATGTAACCCAGGAGCACCAAGCTGTGGCCCACGAGGTAAGCAAAGCATGGGTTAAGCATAGTATGGCTTCTGGGGAGCATCTTCTACCTCAAAGTTTTGAGAAAAACAGCAAAAATCAAAACATTACCTTTTTATGTTAAAAATATATATTATGGAATAGAATGCAAAATTCACACAAAAATGTCTAAGATAAAACACACAGCTTCAAAGAAATTTCACACCGATAGCTAGCTAGCTGCCTTAGGCTCTACTCCTAGACCCCTGGGGGTAATGTGTACACACCTCTGCTGTTAGGAATCCTTCCATGGCAATCTTGGAGTTATGCTGCCCTACATCAGGGCATGAGAAGTTGGGCTCTGGAGACCCATCAGCCTGGGTTTGAATTTTGGTTCTCATTTACCAGCCATAGGAGCTTAAGCATTTTTTTGTTTGAATCTTAGGCAAGTGCTTTAACTCTCTAGGTTACACTTTCCTTATTGATAAAATAGGGGGGAAATAGTACAACTACTTCATACAGTTACTATGAGGATTAAGTAAGATAGAGATAGAAATAGAGATATATCTTTGTTAAGGTACCTGGAACATAGCACAATGTAAGTGTTCTTATCATTATTTACTCTGAGCCTGTTTATTTATACAACTGGAAAACCAAGAGAGTCATGAGCATTAAATGAGACATTACATACAAAGTACACAGTATGGTGCCTAGCAGATAGTGAGTTTTCCACAAATGGTAGTTATTCCAATTATTACCACGTCAGTATTGTTGTGATAACACTGTGTTGTGAAGCATTGAATTTCACAGGGGGGGTTCAAGATACAACCCTAATCTGTCATGTCAGTTTCATGGATTTCAACTTCCTTGATATTTGGCACAGTTTCTAAATAGGTTCTCTATAGACGGTAGAATCCTGGACTCTTTGAACCATAGACTTGAATCAATTTGGCATTACTGAAGTTTCTATGAGTGGTGGAGGTTTCTCTCTGACGCAATGGAAAAATATCACCTAAGACATACCCTTAATCCTATCTTTCCAGTCATCGAGAACCTCCTCAATTTCCAGCCTCCTCCAGGAAGAGTTACAGGGTGACCCCCACTGCTCATCTCATACAGAGCCTTTTAAAGCCTTATGTCATGAGGTGTAATCTCCTTTGTGTCTGCCTTGTTCCTCCAGTTTGATTGTGAGCTCCCTATGGAGGAATAGAATTTTCACCTGTGGACCAATGGTATGCAAAGTGGGAACTGAAACCCCCAAACCATGAGCTCTTTTTTCTAACTGGTCCTCCAGAAGAAGGTTTTTGGTTTGGGGATTTGCTTTTTTTTTTTTTTCTTTTGTAATTGGGAGCATCCTTTTGCCATTTTTCTGTCCCAAGAGGGCACCTTCTTCGAATTCACACCAAACACCCTACATATCAGCAATGATAATCTCCTGTGCTTCCTCTATAGTAGGAACAGGATTGGGAACACTAGTGATGATTCACAAATATTTGAAGTTGGATTCCATAAGTTCTGAGTATGGGCTTTGGGTTCCTTTAGCATAATGTGAAACCAAGGATATAAAAGCCAGAACCTAACGAGATGTCAGGGAGGGGGAAGAGCCCGAATCTTCAGACTGGGAAACCAGTGTGTCTTCCTTGGGGGATGATCACTATGAATGAAATAATAATCCATAACTGAAAGTTTGGGCCTTCACCACTGATAGGTAGAAGTGAGTGGGTCCTATTTCCTTACACCACACACAAAAGTAGACTCCAAATGGTTGAAAGACCTCAATGTGAGACAGGAGTCCATCAACATCCTAAAGGAGAACACAGGCAGCAACCTCTTCAACCTCAGCTGCAGCAACTTCTTCCTAGAAACATCACCAAAGGCAAGGGAAGCAAGGGCAAAAATGAACTATTGGGACTTCATCAAGATAAAAAGCTTTTGCAAAGCAAAAGAAACAGTCAACAAAACCAAAAGACAACCGACAGAATGGGAGAAGATATTTGCAAATGACATATCAGATAAAGGGCTAGTATCCAAAATCTATAAAGAACTTATCAAATCAACACCCAAAGAACAAAGAATCCAATCAAGAAATGGGCAGAAGACATGAACAGACATTTTTCCAAAGAACACATCCAAATGGCCAACAGACACATGAAGAAGTGCTCAACATCGCTCGGCATCAGGGAAATCCAAATCAAAACCTCAATGAGATACCACCTCACGCCAGTCAGAATGGCTAAAATTAACAAGTCAGGAAACGACAGAATGTTGGCGGGGATGTGGAGAAAGGGGAACCCTCCTACACTGTTGGTGGGAATGCAAGCTGGTGCAACCACTCTGGAAAACAGTATGGAGGTTCCTCAAAAAGTTGAAAATAGAGCTACCCTATGATCCAGCAATTGCACTACTGGGTATTTACCCCAAAGATACAAATGTAGGGATCCAAAGGGGTACGTGCACCCCAATGTTTATAGCAGCAATGTCCACAATAACTAAACTGTGGAAAGAGCC
Organism: Mirounga angustirostris; assembly: GCF_029215605.1. Classification (NCBI taxonomy): domain Eukaryota; kingdom Metazoa; phylum Chordata; class Mammalia; order Carnivora; family Phocidae; genus Mirounga; species Mirounga angustirostris. Next base: position 160,300,806 of record NW_026991710.1, on the reverse strand, counting down.
AAGACGTCCATCGACAGATGAATGGATAAAGAAGATGTAGTATATATATACAATTGAATATTATGCAGCCATCAAAAGGAATGAGATCTTGCCATTTGCAACGACGTGGGTGGAACTGGAGGGTGTTATGCTGAGTGAAATAAGTCAATCAGACAAAGACTTGTATCATATGACCTCAGTGATATGAGGAATCTTAATCTCAGGAAACAAACTGAGGGTTGCTGGAGTGGGGGGTGGGGTGGGAGGGATGGGGTGGCTGGGTGATAGACGCTGGGGAGGGTATGGGCTATGGTGAGCACTGTGAATTGTGCAAGACTGTTGAATCACAGATCTGAAACAAATAATGCAATATATGTTAAGAAAAAAAAAAGAAGATAGCAGGAGGGGAAGAATGAAGGGGGGAAATCGGAGGGGTAGACAAACCATGAGAGACGATGGACTCTGAAAAACAAACTGATGGTTCTAGAGGGGAAGGGGTGGGAGGATGGGTTAGCCTGGTGATGGGTATTAAAGAGGGAACGTTCTCCATGGAGCACTGGGTGTTATGCACAAACAATGAATCATGGAACACTACATCAAAAACTAATGATGTAATGTATGGTGATTAACACAACAATAAAAAATTTAAAAAAAAAGAAGTGGGTGGGTCCTGTCAACAATAATCTCCAAATGGGCATGGTGATTGGACCATGACTGTGGGGCACCACCCCATCTTAGTGCCCCACAGAAGTCTTCAATGTCACACCTGAAAATCCCTAGAGCACCACTCCTGTGCACTAGAACTCATTTCAGGCCCCCTGAAGTCCAGTGTCCCTGTGTACCCAGTGGGAGACACCTGCTTTCCCAAGCACCCCAGACTATGTCTTGGTCCATGGTGTCCCAGTGAACCTGCAGGGTGCTGAAGCGGCACGTCCTCTGAGGGGACCAGGTGGGGGAGGGAAGCCCCACACCCGAACTCACGGCCGCCAAGCACAACTGTCTGCATCCAGATAGACAAAGTTCAGCTTCTTCAGCTTTTGGATCTAACCGCTCCCTCCTCTCTTGCTGGAAATCAGTCGCTCGGCATGGGCAAGAGGAAGAACCACTTATGCGCACTGTTCTCCTTACCACGGCTGCCCCATCCCCTCCAGTGCCTCCACCCACCACAGTAACAACATGAGATGCAAACAAACAAAGCTCCTGGCATCTAAAGAGGGAATTTTTTTTTCAGTATTTTATAAAAAGCCCTGACACAGAACACGCATGCGAATGGCAGGCTCCCTGGACCCTGATCTCACTGCTTGCACGAAGGGCAAAGGAACTGGGGCTCTGCCGGGACATCTGCCAGGACCCTCAGCTGCAGTTAATCTGCTTACCCCTTTGTACCCCAGAAAACACATCCACGAATATTATCTCAGTTGATTGTTATGGAAACTTTGTGTGGAGGACAGTGTTTTTTGCCCCATGTACATTGCTCACAGCATAAAAAGGAGTATCAAATTAAAGAGTCTTCAGCTTGAGGTGCAGAGGACAGTTGCCAGATGGAAGTTGAAAGTGTCCAAAGCTTATGCAGAAATATCAGGAAGGGGACAAAGCCTTTGGCTCCTGAGCCAATTGTGCATGTAAGCGTGTGTGTATGTGTGTATGCATGTGTATATGTGTGTGTGAATGTGTGTGTATGATGTTTATGTACAAGCAGAGGCCCTGAGGACTCGTTGAAATGCTCTCTTGGAGGTCCAGGCTGGGAACGGAGAAGGGAAATTGCAGAGTCCAGAGTTGAGAGTGGTTTTATTGTTTCGTATCATAATAGGGCCCTCGAAAGCTCCCGGGCACTGTGCCACCCATCATCTGGCCATGGGACAAGCCATCCTGGTGAAGGTGCCAGGAACTGTTTCTTCACTGACCATCTTCCCAGTTTCTGTCCGAGAGAGGCCAGATGGAGGAGGTCAGTGGAGGGGCAGACATTCCCTCGGCTCTCCTCCAGTCTGTCAGGCCTAAACTATCAGATGGGCATGCAGGAAGCCATTTGGCTAAGGTGATGTCGTATGCTGGGGCAAGACGGTGAAGTGGAGAGGAACTATAGGGAAAGGGGCACTGGGGCCCATCGCCTCCCATGGAACGGGCGCCAGCTGCCCTGTGGAGGTGGGGAGGACGGCTGGAGGCAGCATCAGCCAAGTGTCCCACCTGCTCCCAAGCCACCCTGGAATCGGTTATCTTTTTCCACACCATTCCTAGGATGGAGTGGGACCTTCTGACAGCAGATTGCTGACCAGCAGGGCCAGCAGAGAAGATACGAAAAGTGGGTCCTAGAACAAGTTACAGAACAAGAAAAGAAGCAAGGAAATAGAGGCGGAGCATAAGGAAATGCCTGGGATCTTCCATACCCATCACCCTGCCTGGCAGTTATTGGGCATGTAATGAGTATCAGAGTGAAAGGCAGTGAGTTGGGACCTCAGGGAAATAATAGAAGCTGGAAGGCAGGTTACAGAGGGGAGGAGAAGGAGGAAGGCAGGGAGAAAAGAGAAGAAAGGATGTTGAAAGAAAAGCAAGAGAGGAAGTCAAAACGGTGGGCTGGGCAGGCCTTCAGAGATGGGCTGATCCAGCCTTCAATCTGGTAGAGGAAGGTACTGCAGCCCAAAGCATGAAGGTTTGTGAGTGGACAGACCCCAGGCGTTAGAACTGCAACTGAGCCCCTCACGGCCCTGGGACCTTGGCTCACTAACCTCCCTGAGCCTCCACTTTTTCAGCCATCAGATGGATATAGAAGAACTGGGCTTTCAGAGCCACTGTGAGGCTTGTGAGAACACATGACTGTGTAAGCGACAGTCCAAAACAGCGCTAAAGCATGGGTTCAAAGGTCACTCAGGTATTGCACTAGTTTTTAATGCCACATAACAAATTGCCCCACAATCAGTGGGTTGAAACAACACACAGTTATTAGCTCACAGTTTCCATGGGTCAGAGTCCTGGCACCACTTAGCTGGGTCCTCCGCTTAGGGTCTCCCGAGGCTGCAGTCACGGTATTGGCTGGGGCTACGATCTCGCCACCAGCTGAGGGTCCCCATCCAGATTTGCTGCGTGTTGGCAGAATTCAGTTCCTGTGGCTGAAGGACTGAGGCCCTCCGCTTCTGGAGGCCACTCACAGTTCCGGACCATGTGGCCCTTCCCACACATGGCAGGGCCATGCAGGAGAACATCTCTCTTCCAGGATCCTATAATGCAGCATAATCATAGAGTAAGCTCCCATCACATTTGCCATCTTCCACTGGTTAGAAGCAAATCACAAGCCCCCTTGCACTCCAGGAGGGCGGATTAGATAAGGACATGACTCCTTAGCTGTCACCCTAGGGTGCATCCATCTTCCTGGGCCTCATTTTCCTGCTTTGTAGAATGACACCCATTATTTAACATATTTACCATTGTTAAATAAAATACTATAATATAAATTAATATATCTATAAAGCACTAAGACAATGGCTGGTCCATAGGATGTATTACCCATATTTATGGAACGTTTCAAAAATACTTGTCATGCAACAAGCACCCAATAAAGGAGTGATGTCTGCGGGCAGCAGGTTCTGTCCAGGTCACCAGGAACCAGCTGCCCTTGGGCCCAGTGCTCATTCTCTCTGAGACGCCATCTCACTGGGGAACAGAGGGTTGGAGGACTCTGGCATTCTGGACTGAGGCAGGTGCAAGGTTTTCCTCCTTTTGGTCGGTGGTAAGAGTGCATTCCTGTTTCCTCCCAGGGCCCTGGAGCTCTCCGGATCCCTCACACTGCAGGCCTCAGCTCGCACCTCACTGGCCTCACCCAGCCTCAGCCAGACACTGCCGGAGCCTCCGTGACCAGCTCCTGCTCCCGGCCTCCGGCCCCTCCCATCCCCATCCAGCAGCAGAAGGCAAAGGCCAGGTCAGCCCCCACCCCTTTGCCCTTCTTCTTTCTACTTTCGTTTATGCATAGCATTTCTCATATTTGCAAAACATAAAAGAGCCCTTAAAACTAAGAGGCTGTTTTCCATTCCTGAGGTGGGCTCCGCTTGCTGCCACGCACACGTGCATATATTTGAACAAGTTTGATTCAGTGTAGCTGACACAAAAACCACTTAGTCGTTTCTCCTACATCATCCTAAGTTAATACTCCTGACAGGCTGCAGGAGGCCTTTCAGCAATTTTTCTCTTTCAGCTTTTCTCCTTCTTCATCCTGCCACCGCCTTCCCACCCTCTGCTCTCCCTCACTCCCTCCCCTGGCTCTAAAATTTGCTTTCGGCTCAAAAGCTGACCAAACCTTTGCAATTTGTATCCATCGCATCGTAAGACCAAATTGAAAGGCGAGCAGCGGCTCTAAGTGGGAACGGGGGCAGCCCAGCCTTGCAGGGATGGAATCTATTTGTGCTTGATGTGGGGGAGTTTAACTGTTCCGGAACGATAAGAGATATGCTTGCTCCCTCCGCTCCCTTCTTCGGGGGAGCTGTCCCTCGGAGGGCTGCTGCAGCGCTGGGCAGGCTCTGCGGTTTCCCTGCTTCAGCTTCCTGAGGAGCTAGTTGGCCTTTGTGTCCTGCAGTCGGCGGCCGCGGAGAGTGATTTCCAAAGCCTGGGGCCCCTATCTCAGCTGTGGATCTCGGGGCCCAAAAGGGAGACCTGATGAGTTGTGCTAAACAAATGCATATGTATTCTGCCCTGCCACCTCTCTCTGCCTCTATCTCCCTTTCTCTCGCCCCATCTCTGCGGCTCTGCCTCTGCCTCTCTCCTGCTCTCTCTCCCCGCAGGTCTCTCTCTCCCTCTCTCTCCCTTTCTCACTCACGCGTACACACACAACCAAACCCGCAAGCCTGTGTTCTGAAGCACAGTCTTACCTTTACCACCCCTCGCCCTCCACCCCCGCCCTTACTCATTTCCCAGAGCATCAGGCTGTCTCTGGGTTCATTTTCAGCAGGATAACATATGTGTAGAGAGGGGTGTTGCAGCTCGAATCCTGGACACTGCTTCACCCCAAAGTGTTCCTCTTGCCCTGAGAAAGTAGCTGGAGCTCTGCCCGGGTCACCGAGTCCTAGATTTGCCCCATCTCAGCCCGGCTAAAGGCTGACCTCTGACTGCAGCCCCACAGCCGGGAGGCTGCCTCTTGCAGGGTCTGGGCCGCCAGTAGGGGGCAAGCTGGCCTCGTAGCTGGTGGCTGCAGCCAGGGCCAGGCAGCAGGGAGGGGTGGGGAGGGGCCCTGCTAACCTCGTGCGGGGAGGCAGTTATTTAAGGGCGCAAACCTCTCTGCTGCTGGCATCATATTTCCTGAGAAGTAGCCCTAAGCCTCAGGCCAACCAGGAAGAAGCCAGAGCTGTTGAGAACCATTAAAAAGGAAGCACAAAATTAGCATAACCTGTCTCTGGGATAGTGTCAGGTTACAGGTGCGGGCCTGAGAATAATGGCGAAATAAAAAAGAAGAGCTACCACTATTTGACACTTGCCATGCACGTTTTCTCTTTTCTTCCACCACAAACAAGCACACTGGGATTATCTCTGTCCTGAAGATGAGGAAGTTGAGTTTCAAAGAGGTGGATTACCCTGCCAAAAGTCACGTGGCAGACAAAGGATCTGATACAGAACTGACCTCTGTTGCATCTTCAGGGGTGAGGTTTCAAAGCATCCTCCTCCCTGATGCAGGGGCCATCCTGCCCTCAGCTGGCGGACTGTGCACCCCTGCTAGTTTGGAGGGTCACCGTGCAGGAGTATTCTCACTTTCTGAGGGAAATTGGGAGGCCAGTGAAAGGTCAAGACCCAAGGACTGAAGGAAGCATTGGAGAAGCGCTGGAATGGGAGCAAAGGAGGGACCCTGAGCAAGTGGCTTCCTACCTGGGCCTCTATTGTTTATCTAGAAGTGTAGAAATGGGACTACACCAACTAGCTGGGTTGTTCTTGTTTTGTTTTGTTTTATTAAGTCTTTGAGAATTTCACTTCATATTAAATTTCTACTTTTCTATACTTTTTTTTCCTTTGTATTATCAAGAGAAGCAAACTGGCAAATATCACAGAGTAACAGGGAAAAAAAGGATATAATTAGCTTCTAAAACACATATAGTTTGAATCCTATATGCTAAAAAGGGTGGTGATGATCAGAGTCTGATTTTGAAAATAACAGTGATAGCGAATAGATGATGTATGAAGAGAAAAGCCAGTCCAGCCTATTTGATGTCGCATTTGCTCTTGGTTGACGAAAGAGTACTGAAGGTGGATGACTCTGCTGGTGAAGGCTGGGTGAGTCTGTGTGCTCAGTACCGACGCCTGTACTCACTGGTGTCAACGAATTGTGAGGAATGTGTACGCAAGCCATGGGAATGATCAAGGGGTTGACCATTCAACTCATGGTAAAATATCACTGGGGACAACAGAGAGACAGAGTAAACAACATAACTGCCTATATGAATATTAACATAACACTGGTAAAGAAGTGAAATTATTAGGCTAGCTCCAGAGCAAATTGTTAGAAATGGCAAACTAAACATGGTCCAATGAAGCGTTTTTGTCCTAATTTCTTCTATAACCTGTTGAACTGAAATTAATAGCACATTTGCTATATCTACCGACATGTGACAGAATGGACATGACAAATATTTGGTCATTCTAAACTGTTAGCTCCTTGTTGAAGATTTTTTTGAGAATCACACTAATATTTCTGGACACAATGTTTCTGGAGCTTCAAAAAGTTGCCATAATCAGGGGCGCCTGGGTGGCTCAGTTGGTTAAGCGACTGCCTTCGGCTCAGGTCATGATCCTGGAGTCCCTGGACCGAGTCCCGCATCGGGCTCCCTGCTCAGCGGGGGGTCTGCTTCTCCCTCTGACCCTCCCCCCTCTCATGCTCTCTCTCTATCTCATTCTCTCTCTCAAATAAATAAATAAAATCTTTTAAAAAAAAAGTTGCTATAATCAATTAGAAAGAAGGAATTTGGTTGGTTTAAAATTTAGTGCATAGGCATGGGTTATTTTAGTCAATCTTTCAAATATGTAAATGTGGTTGTTATTATAATATCTTTCCTTGTGGACATAACCTTAATAGAATACAGAGACCAAGGAGCTTTAATCTGGGATCCTAGAATGGGTTTGAGGGATCCAGGAACTCCCAACAAACTGTGTGGGAGAATTCGTGTGTGGGGCTGTTATGTACATGTGCCTGGGAAAACAGTCCATAATTTCCATCAGATTCTCCAAGGGGTGTGTGAGCAGAGAGAGTTTGAGAATGGATGTGCTAGATGACCTTTGAGTTGCTTCCAGCTCTGACATCCTGAAACAGATGAGTGCCTGTCTAGTGAAGGAATTTCAGGACCATAGCAGATGAGATATCTGAGAACCAGAGAAGGGCTTTCCAGGAACCCCAAACCATGATATTTAGGTGGATGGTGGTCTAGCTGTGAACAGAACCATAACCTCTCAGCTTCCCTGCTTTTCACCTGATGACAGGGATTCATATACAGTTTGCATTGCTATAATTACAGGGAAAAGGATTGCTCACAGGGGAAGCTGGTAAATGGAGCACCCCAGACACAGCCCCCTGGGGCAGTATCCCACTGGTCATGTCAACAGAATGACATTTCCTCTGCCTATCAGTCTCATCAGGACCAAGCCAGGGCTTTTTCTAGCTAGACTGTCAAAGATATTTGCAGAGTCCTCTGCAAAATTCCAGAGAGTGCTGAAAAACTGGTCCACACCTTCTAGGGAAGCTAAATATCATACCATGTTGGGTGAGAGGGAGGTAAATCTTATTCTTCCTTATCCCAGTTGGTTCTTAGTGCTCACATACCTGTGTGAAGATCAGATCAGGTTAAAATAGCCACGGTCTTTATCCCTGATGAAAAAGAGAGTGGGTTGTCATAAATTAACACCAAAGGCATTTAAGAGTATAGGAAGAGGGCATGGAAGGAGAGGGTGGTTTTCTGTACTTTGTGTTATGAGATCTAGGATGATAGAGGTTGGTCATGAATCTGAGAGTCTCGGATATATTTGGCACCACATCCTTCACACCCCCTGGTACCCACCCCACCCACCCCCAGGCACTATCAGAAATTCAGGGACTAAGAACCACAGCTAGATAGACCACCTTCTGCCATTTCACTCCTCTAGCCTCAGCCTGGCCAGGCTCTTCGACTCATCCTGCCTATAACCTATGTGGGGTCTCCGTTGCACATCTCAGTAGACATCCCCTCCACATCTCTGCAGGGCCCAAGCCCAGAGTAGGAGCTGGAGATGTCCTCGGGTACTGGGCAGCTCTGCTAGGCAGGCTGGGGCGGTGTCTGGACCAAGAGGAATGGCTTTGTGCTGTGTCGCTTTCATTAATGTAAGCTAATAGGATATCATTTCATAATGACTTGACTTTCTCTCTCGCTCTGCAAATATTGGTAGAATATGAAGTTTGCTCAAGTTTCCTTAAAATGTGTATTTGGATCGCCTGGGATTTGAAAATGAAATTCTTAATAGGGCTCCAAATCAGTCAATGCCCATTAGTCCAGGGAGTCCCATCCAGCATTGTTATGAAGGCCTCTGCCATCAACTGAAGTTGATAACTGGAGAGTTGGGGATCTGTAGACACACTGTGAAGCTCCAGAGTTAGGGGGGCAAGGAGGGAAGGGTTTGATTCAGATGGGTATGGTAAAAGGAGATGCATAGTGATTGGTATCAGGAAGGAGCTGCCAGAGTCAGTGGGCAGTGACCTGGAGATAAGGTAGAGGAGTCTGTGATGGGGATTCAGAGGCTGGGATATGTGAAGGTAAGGATGCAAGGAGGTAATCACCATTAGAGAGGCCTGGCTGGAGACAGCAGGGCCCTGGGGGTTAAAGGCAGAAACTCCAAAGACTGGTGAAGAAAGCAAGGTAAGGATTGAGCCTTGAGGCCTAAAGTACTGGACTAGTGATCTAAATAAAGGCTCCAGTCCTGACTTTGTATATACCAGGGAAGACTTGGCCTTGGAAACACAACTAAAAAAGTTCTGAATGGGGGTAAAAGGTCAAGGTTACTTTGATGCTGAATTCTCTTAGTTGACTCTAAAGGCAGGATTGTATTGAACCTAGCTTGGGTGATTTTTTTCATCTGTTCTGGCTGCCATAACAAAATACCATAGAGAGGGTGGCTTAAACAACAAACATATTTCTCAGAGTTCTGGAGGCTGGAAGTCTGAGATCACGGTGCTAGCTGATTCGGTTTCTCGTGAAGGCCCTCTTTCTGGCTGGGAGACAGCCTCCTTCTTGCTATGCCCCCACAAAGTGGAGAGATAGTCTTTCTCTCCCTTCTTAATTAAGCCACTAATCCCACGATGAGGCCCTTCATGACCTCATCTAACCTCATTACCTCCCAAAGGTCTCATCTCCAACCATCACATTGGGGGTTAGGACTTCAACACATGAATTTTTGGGGAACAGTTTACTCCATAGCAGGCTTTAAACTATACATCGGGCTCAGATGGCTCCCAGTGGCGGTCCTGTGGCTCCTAGTCCAGGGAGAGAAGAGAGGTAGGGGCAAGGATGTTATCTCAGGAAGAAAGCAAAAGAGAATAAAACACCTATCTTCCCAAGTGGAGGCAGAATCCAGGGGAGCCCTAGTCCTTGTAGCTTGACAAAGGTGCCAAATCTAGTGATGCCCCCCATGTGAACTATTTCCAGGAGACACAGGCTTTCTCTCCCCAAAGAGACATACAACAAGTATAAAAGCCCCAGAGAGCCTATAGATACCAATGTCTCTGGTGAGAATGGGGAGCCCAGGCAAGGCTTTCCCAGGGGGGTACCTGTTGCAGAGGGGCAGAGAGTTGTGGCTGGGGCAGGGTGGTGCTCATAGGCATGATTCTCCTCAGGCTTCTCAGGGAGCTTCCCAGTCCATAGCAGGCTGCCTGGCCAATATGGGATGACTTCCCAATGAAGGTGTTCCAAAGACTATTAGGCTCCAATTAAAAGAGTGAGCTACAAGTGGATGATCAGCTCCTTGCCACCCTCTCTAGCCCTGGCAACTTAACCATTCCAATGTCACTTGGTCAAGATCCAAGAACCCTTGTCTTCACCTGGCAGCTGAGCTGTTCTGGCAACAGACATGACAGGAAGAACAGACTTTAGAATCAGAGTGGGATTCCAACAGTGGCTCTCTACCAACTAGGCACAAAACTTTGGAATAATTACATAATCTCTCTGAGTTTCAGTATATTAATTTATGTACTATGAATTTATGTATTACTTATGTATTTATGAAAACCTATTTCATACAGTTTTCATAAAGATTTACTACTAATAATAACAACAATACTCACTGAGCACTTACTATGTTCCAGGCACTGTGCTAAGTGACTTAGGCAAATTAGCTTGTCTAAATGGACTGTGGGCTTCATTTCAGTCCCCTTAAATTTCTATTCCTGGAAAAGGCCAGAAATTGGCACCTGGTCCCACCAGATAATAGCTGCACAATTACAGGCCTTATGTCCTTGAGGCAATGGATAGTCCTGGCAAATCTGATTCTATTCCATGAAGACAAATGTGATGGCCAAGCAGAGGAATGTTTCCATTCTGAGCTTCAGAAATCACTGGGAAATGTACTGTGCCCTAAACATGTACCCGATTTCCTCACCCTGCCACCCAAAGACCGCATGATCTGGTTTGGATTGTCTTTTCATTGCTAGCTCCCCGTAAGCTCCAGGAGTGAGTATACACTGCCTTCCCCCATCTTCACCCTCTGTTCACATTAACCCTTTCCTTTCTCTACCTGGAAATCTCCCCCAATAGTTAAGGCTTTGCTTAAATCATGTTTTTCATTGGGACATCTCTGATGCTCTAAACCAGAACCCAGTTAAACACTTCCTCTTCTTCTCTCTTAATTTTAAACTTCTATTTTGGTCCTTATAAATTTTGTCTTGTCTCAGCCATTTGTGGATGATTCTGCTCCCCACACTTGAACGTGATCCCATGGGCAGAGCAAATAGTGCCTTATTTATCCTTTTATCTTCCCCTCCACTCTAAGAATGGAACCCAGCCAAAGATACATGTTTGTGAAACTGCAGTTAATTGAATTGAGATTGATCTCCATGTCTCCTGACATATAACACAGCCTTGGAGGTGGAGAAATAAAACATTTTGGAATGGAGGGGCAGGGCCTAGAATGTTCTCAGCTTCCTAAATGAGATGAGAGCCTCTGTAAGTTCACTGGCTCTATGAGGGGGCAAAGACCAAGGATAATGTATCCCAAGCTAACATTAGACATGTAATGGAATGTGATCATCAGGATGCCCCATCCTGCTTTCTAGGCCCATGTTCCTGATTCCAGGGCCCCCATGCCACACCCTGATCCCCAAGCACCTCTTCTTAAAAAGCTTCCTGAACAGTAACCCAAGTTCTGAAACTTGCCATCTGCTCTGCTCCTAAAACCTATTGAAAACTTACCTATCCTGAATTGCAATCTTCTGAGAACTTTATTTTACACAGAACTAAATCTGACAAATGAGGCTAGTCAAGTGGCATCTACTGTCTTTCTGTTATACTTTTGCTCTTGGGAACATACAAAAGCCTTGGAGGGAACTTAGCCCCCTCCCGTGAATACCCCTCACTTCCAAGATCTTCCCAAGGGGCATAGTAACTGCTGGATTGGAAGAACAAGTGGGGACAATTCCTGCATTTGAATAGCAGAGCTCCCTCAGCCCCACACCACCCCCACCTGTCCACTTCAGGGCCTTGCCCTTCCTGAGTGTGACATGGACTGCTCTGTCTCCATGTCTCAACAAGGAGCCGGGGCAGAGCCAGATGCTCTCAGACAAAAAGAAAGCTTGTGGCTTTCCTTCCCCGGTTAGTCTGCCATGGTTTGGACAAATCTCCCATTCAACTACCATCTCTCTTATGGCTCTGCTAGAAGAGAAGAAATTTGGTTATGAATTCTACTCACCTTTTCTCTGAGAGTAACAACCTGAACAATAACCTCTAGGTAAAAAGGGTGTGTTTGCTATGTAAACTGAGCTTCAAGACAAGTCCCTTATTCACCTGCTGCCCATCCTTCCAAGCAGACTATTGTCCTAAGCCTCTGTCATCTGTATATCCATCATTCTGGAGCTGGCCATCTCAAGGGCTCTGACCCATGGGAGGGAGTCAGGTGGAGATTTCTAATCTGAGACAAACTCATGGCTGGGTAGAGACTGGAGTGGAGGACACACAGCATTGCCAGAAATTGGGAGAAGGTGCTAAGGAAGGGTGAAATGTACAAAGAAATGGAAACTTCAGCAGAGATGATGAACTTAGCCATTCAAAGCTTGCCTCCAACCCACCTTGGCATGCTGCCTGTGGCATGACCCCACAGGAATGGCCAGCTTGCTGCCAGAGCCAGTAGGGTGCTCCTAGAGGCTTGGTCCTCAGCCTTTCTCCCACTCTGCCCTCCCTGCTTCTTCCCTGGCAGCTCATTTGCTTTCCACAGCCTCTCATTTCCCTATGTTGGTTTAGTCTCAGGCCCAGACTCTGTTCAATATTTGTCTCCCGGCTCCGCTATTTGCTCTCATTTCCATGTGTTTAACATACATATTAGCTGCCTCCTGCCTTGTCCCATAGCTGTCACTGGCTCTTTCAGCCTCAGTCTGGTCCCAGGGCCACTGGGCACCCCAGTTTCCACTGCTTCACTCTCATCCCACCAGGAGAGTACTAGAGGACTACAGCATAGACCTGAGTGAGTGTGCCCAGTCCTCACCCCCACTCCCATCCTGACACACACAGGGGACCCAAGTCTGGTCAGCAAAGCCTCAGTTTTCTCCCCTGTGCTTCTCATCCCCTCCAGTTGCCCTTTCTTCCCTCTGACAGTGTAATATTGATTGATATTCTAGAACTATAATTTCTCCCTTAATGAGAAGTCAGGGTAAGAATACAATTAAAAGTACTAAAAATGGACTCTTGAGGCCCTATCCTGAGTGCCCCTTCCCTGACTGCAGCCTTCATCTTCCTAAATTTACTTTATATTCCCCACACCATCTGGGCCAAGCTGCCTTCCCCATAGGTGTTCAGAATCACTGACTCTTTGAAACGAAATTTAGAGGTCATCTAACCCAACTATTGAGCTATGGCTTGAATATGCCTTTAGTTATCTGTTCAGCCTTCCCCAAGCTCCTCGTGTATGCCGAGCCCAGATGTTGGAGATGGAGAATGAAGAGGAATGACCTTGCCTGGAAAGACTGCTCACCTAATGAAGGAGGCAGAGACACACTAACTATAGTGCAACATGACAAGTTTAAAGCAGGAATGAAGGGACTACCAGAGGAAGACCCTAACTCAACCAAGGAGTTGAGGACATTAGCAAAGGTTTCCTGCAGTTCGTTAGTAATTATCTCAAGTTAAAGGAAGCTCACTACCTCCAAAAGTCTCATTATTTCCCAGCCTTGACACACATGCTTTTTTCTGTATGTCCCTATTGCCAGCAACTAGCAATCTAAAATTTAATGAAAAGTGGCATTAGCTTTAAATTAACCATGTTCCTCTGCCTCAGCGTTCCCATCTACAGTAAGAAAAGAATCAAACTCAGGGATTTCTAGAATTCCCAAATCCTGTTGGCACGACAGCAAATTGTTCTCAAGGCCTCTCCTCTCCATCCTCACTGCCACTTTAAAGATGACCCTTGTCACCTTCCCCTTGCTTTTCAATGACCTCTAACCACTTCTCTATTGAGCTCACCTTGATGCTTCTGTGTTATCTTTCTTAAAATCCTGCTAATCATGTCGTCCTGGTTCCCCATTGCCTCTAGGATAAAATTGACACTGTTTGCTTCAGATACATTTGGGGTCTTTTATAATCTGGCCCCAATATACCTTCTTCCTGCCCTCTGCCACCATGAACTATTTCTACCCTGATGAACTTCTCACAATTCCCTAGACATGGGAAACCACTTCAAAATTCTGTGCCTGTGAATGCACTTGCCCCTCAACTAGAAGTGTCATCACCCATCTTTATCAAGAAACAAACTCTTGTTTATACTCAAAGCCTAGTTCAAAGCCTATGTGTGATAAGGTCAAAGCCTGTTCTCCTGAAGCACATTGTTCATACTTCTATCCTCGCAGGGGTAGCCAGCTTCCAAGCAGTTCAGTCATCTTCATCACCTGGTGTTCATGCCCTGGTATGATCCCATCCACCAACCTGTGTAGCCAAGAGGATGAAATGTGACAATATGACTTCCCAGACCAGCTTATAGAAGACACCACAACTGGGGGGGGGGGGAGGCGGAGCAAGATGGCAGAGGAGTAGGAGACCTGGATTTCGTCTCCTCTCAGGAATTCAGCTGGATAGGGATCAAACCATTCTGAACACCTACAAACTCAACAGGAGATCGAAGAAAAGAAGAGCAACAACTCTCTCATCAGAAAGCGACCACTTTCTGGAAGGTAGGACGTGCAGAGAAGTGAATCCGAGGCGATATTCAGGAGGATAGACGGCGGGGGAGGGGCCTCCGTCGGCCGCTTCTGGCAAGTGATAGAACCACGGAGCATAAAGTCGGAACTTTTAGAAGTCGGCTCCGCTGAGGGACGTGACTCTGGTGGCTAAGCGGGGGGTGGAACCCTCCGGGACAGTGTGGTCTCAGGACCCTCGGGGTCACAGAAAGACCGGGGGTGCCTGAGGGCGGCAGAGCTCCCAGGTATCGGAGCAGGGAAGCCGGCTGCAGAGGCGGAGCCCAGGCGCGGGCTCTCAGCTCGGGGTTGCCATAAACCATGATCTGGGGCACAGTCGGGCCACTGCTCCTCCAGCAGGGACCCAACAAGCGGCAGATCCGGGGAGACTCACCTTCCTCCCCCGGGAGGAGCCACGCAGGAGTGCACCGCAGGGATCTGCTGGGTTTGGAGACTCCACCGGGGTCGGGTGCCAGAGATAGAAACACGCGGTCACAGTCCGGGTGAGCACGGAGTGAGGCCGGAGACCGGGGAGACGGGAGTGACTGACGGCTTTTCTCTGGGGGCTCACTGAGGAGCGGGGCCCGAGTTCTCGGCTCCTCCGGGCAGGAGATTGGGAGGCCGCCATTTTCACTCTCCGCCTCCAAAGCTGTACGGAAAGCTCGCAGGGAACAAAAGCCCGGAGAGCAAACCCGAGCAGATTACTTAGCGGGGAGGGGGCAAGGGCGGGGCAATTCCGCCTCCGGCAGAGACATTTGGAAACCACGGCAACAGGCCCCTCCCCCAGAAGATCAGCGAGAACAACCAGCCACGACCAAGTTTACCGATCAATGAGAAGGCAGAACTCCAGCGCTAGGGGAATACTGCACATAGAATTCACGGCTTTTTTACCATGATTCTTTAGTCTTTCAAAGTTAATTTTTTTTAACTGTCTTTTTTGTCTTTTTATTTCTTTTTGAATTTTTCTTTTTCCCTTTTTCAACCAACATCTTATCAATCCCTTTTTTTTTTAAAGATTTTATTTATTTATTTGACAGGGAAAGACACAGCCAGAGAGGGAACACAAATGGGGAGTGGGAGAGGGAGAAGCAGACTCCCTGCCGAGCAGGGAGCCCGATGCGGGACTCGATCCAGGGACTCCAGGATCATGACCTGAGCTGAAGGCAGTCGCTTAACCAACTGAGCCACCCAGGCACCCAATCCCTTTTTAAAAAAAAAAACATTTTTATTTTTCATTTTTAGAGTCATATTCTATCCCTTCATAGTAGTTACCCATATTTTTAGCTTATATATATAAGTTGTTCTCTCTTTAAAATTTTGAGATAGTTTCTTCTAACAGATTAAAATATACCCTAAATCTCTAGTATATGGTGTTTTCTATTCCCCTGCCTGATCACATCCTCTCCCTTTTTTTTCCTCTCTTTTTCTTTTTTCTTTTTTTAAATCCTCTTCTTTCTTTTTTCAAACAACTTCTTATCAATTCCTTTTATAAAATTTTTTATAATTTCCATTTTTACAGTCATATTCCATCCCTTCATCATATCAACCCTTATTTTTGTACATATATAAGTTTTTCTTTCTTTAAAATTTTGGGAGGCACTTTCTTCTAAAAAACCAAAATACACCCCAAATCTAGTGTGTGGCACTGATCTATATACCATATAGATCATATTTGATCACATTCTGGTTTTTCTTTTGTTGTTGTTGTTGTTGTTTTGTTTGTTTTTATCTTTATCTTTTTCTTTTTCTTTTTTTTCTTTTTCTTTTTTCTCTCTTTCCCTTTCTTATCCCACTGCTTCAGGTCTTTTCTGATTTCTTTAAAGTATATTTTCTGGGGACGTGGTTACTCTGCTAGCATTTTGTTCTCTCATTAATCTATTCTCCTCTGCACAAAATGACGAGACGGAAAAAATCACCTCAACAAAAAGAACAAGAGGTAGTACCGACTGCCAGGGACCTACTCAATACGGACATTAGTACGATGTCAGATCTAGAGTTCAGAATCATCACTTTAAAGATACTAGCTGGGCTTGAAAAAAATATGGAAGTTATTAGAGAAACCCTTTCTGGAGAAGTAAAAGAGCTAAAATCCAACCAAGTAGAAATCAAAAAGGCTATTAATGAGGTGCAGTCAAAAATGGGGGTGCTAAGTGCTAGAATAAATGAGGGAGAGGAGAGAATCAGTAATATAGAAGATGACATGATGGAAAATAAAGAAGCTGAGAAAAAGAGACATAAACAACTACTGGATCATGAGGGCAGAATTCGAGAGATAAGCGATACCATAAGACGAAACAACATTAGAATAATTGGGATCCCAGAAGAAGAAGAAAGAGAGAGAGGGCCAGAAGGTATAATGGAGCAAATTATAGCAGAGAACTTCCCTAATTTGGGGAAAGAAACAGGCATGAAAATCCAGGAAGCACAGAGACCCCCTCTCAAAATCAATAAAAATAGGTCAACACCCCGACATCTAATAGTAAAACTTACGAGTCTCAGAGACAAAGAGAAAATCCTGAAAGCAGCTCGGGAGAAGAGATATGTAACCTACAAGGGTAGAAACATTAGATTGGCAACAGACCTATCCACAGAGACCTGGCAGGCCAGAAAGGACTGGCAGGATATATTCAGAGCACTAAATGAGAAAAATATGCAGCCAAGAATACTCTATCCAGCTAGGCTGTCATTGAAAATTGAAGGAGAGATAAAAAGCTTCCAGGACAAACAAAAACTAAAGGAATTTGCAAACACAAAACCAGCCCTACAGGAAATCTTGAAAGGGGTCCTCTAAGCAAAGAGAGACCCTAAAAGCAACATAGACCAGAAAGGAACACAGACAATATACGGGAACAGTCACCTTACAGGCAATACAATGGCACTAAATTCCTATCTTTCAATAGTTACCCTGAATGTAAATGGGCTAAATGCCCCAATCAAAAGACACAGGCTAACAGACTGGATTAAAAAACAAGACCCATCAATATGCTCTCTGCAAGAGACTCATTTTAGAACCAAAGACACCCCCAGATTGAAAGCGAGGGGGTGGAAAACCATTTACCACGCTAATGGACACCAAAAGAAAGCTGGGGTGGCAATCCTTATATCAGACAAATTAGATTTTAAACCAAAGACTGTAATAAGAGATGAGGAAGGACACTATATCATACTTAAAGGATCTATCCAACAAGAAGATTTAACAATTGTAAATATCTATGCCCCTAACATGGGAGCAGCCAGTTATATAAGGCAATTAATAACAAAAGCAAAGAAACACATCGACAACAATACAATAATAGTGGGGGACTTTAACACCCCCCTCACTGAAATGGACAGATTGTCTAAGCAAAAGATCAACAAGGAAATAAAGACTTTAAATGACACACTGGACCAAATGGACTTCACAGACATATTCAGAACATTCCACCCCAAAGCAACAGAATACACATTCTTCTCTAGTGCCCATGGAACATTCTCCAGAATCGATCACATCCTAGGTCATAAATCAGGTCTCAACCGGTACCAAAAGATTGGGATCATTCCCTGCCTATTTTCAGATCACAATGCTTTGAAACTAGAACTCAATCACAAGAGGAAAGTTGGAAAGAACTCAAAAACATGGAGGCTAAAGAGCATCCTACTGAAGAATGAATGGGTCAACCAGGAAATTAAAGAAGAATTAAAAAAATACATGGAAACCAATGAAAATGAAACACAACTATTCAAAATCTTTGGGATACAGCAAAGGCAGTCCTAAGAGGAAAGTATATAGCAATACAAGCCTTTCTCAAGAAACAAGAAAAGTCTCAAGTACACAACCTAACCCTACACCTAAAGGAGCTGGAGAAAGAACAGCAAATAAAGCCTAAACCCAGCAGGAGAAGAGAAATCATAAAGATCAGAGCAGAAATCAATGAAATAGAAACTAAAAGAACAGTAGAACAGATCAACGAAACTAGGACCTGGTTCTTTGAAAGAATTAACAAGATTGATAAATCCCTGGCCAGACTTATCAAAAAGAGAACAGAAATGACCCAAATCAACAAAATCATGAATGAAAGAGGAGAGATCACAACCAACACCAAAGAAATACAAACAATTATAAGAACATATTATGAGCAACTCTATGCCAGCAAATTAGATAACCTGGAAGAGATGGATGCATTCCTAGAGATGTATCAACTACCAAAACTGAACCAGGATGAAATAGAAAACCTGAACAGACCTATAACCACTAAGGAAATTGAAGCAGTCATCAAAAATCTCCCAAAAAACAAAAGCCCAGGGCCAGATGGCTTCCCAGGGGAATTCTACCAAACCTTTCAAGAAGAATTAATACCTATTCTTCTGAAACTGTTCCAAAAAATAGAAACGGAAGGAAAACTTCCAAACTCATTTTATGAGGCCAGCATTACCTTGATCCCCAAACCAGACAAAGACCCCATCAAAAAGGAGAATTACAGACCAATATCCCTGATGAACATGGATGCAAAAATTCTCATCAAAATACTAGTCAATAGGATCCAACAGTACATTAAAAGGATTATTCACCACGACCAGGTGGGATTTATCCCTGGGCTGCAAGGTTGGTTCAACATCCGCAAATCAATCAATGTGATACAATACATTAACAAAAGAAAGAACAAGAATCATATGATCCTCTCAATAGATGCAGAAAAAGCTATTGACAAAGTACAGCATCCTTTCTTGATCAAAACTCTTCAGAGTATAGGGATAGAGGGTACATACCTCAATATGATAAAAGCCATCTATGAAAAACCTACAGCAAATATTATTCTCAATGGGGAAAAACTGAGAGCTTTCCCCCTAAGGTCAGGAACGCGGCAGGGATGTCCACTATCACCACTGCTATTCAACATAGTATTGGAAGTCCTAGCCACAGCAATCAGACAACAAAAAGAAATCAAAGGCATCCAAATTGGAAAAGAAGAAGTCAAACTCTCACTCTTTGCAGATGATATGATACTTTATGTGGAAAACCCAAAAGACTCCACCCCAAAACTGCTAGAACTCATACAGGAATTCAGTAAAGTGGCAAGATATAAAATCAATGCACAGAAGTCAGTGGCATTCCTATCCACCAGCAGCAAGACAGAAGAAAGAGAAATTAAGGAGTCGATCCCATTTACAATTGCACCCAAAACCATAAGATACCTAGGAATAAATCTAACCAAAGAGACAAAGGATCTGTACTCAGAAAACTATAAAATACTCATGAAAGAAATTGAGGAAGACACAAAGAAATGGAAAAACGTTCCATGCTCATGGATTGGAAGAACAAATATTGTGAAGATGTCAATGCTACCTAGAGCAATCTACACATTCAATGCAATCCTCATCAAAATACCATCCACTTTTTTCAAAGAAATGGAACAAATATTCCTAAAATTTGTATGGAACCAGAAAAGACCCCGCATAGCCAGAGGAATATTGAAAAAGAAAAGCAAAGCTAGCGGCATCACAATTCTGGACTTCAAGCTCTGTTACAAAGCTGTCATCATCAAGACAGCATGGTACTGGCACAAAAACAGACACATAGATCAATGGAACAGAATAGAGAGCCCAGGAATGGACCCTCAACTCTATGGTCAACTAATCTTCGACAAAGCAGGAAAGAATGTCCAATGGAACAAAGACAGTCTCTTCAACAAATGATGTTGGGAAAATTGGATAGCCACATGTAGAAGAATGAAACTGGACCATTTCCTTACACCACACACAAAAATAGACTCCAAATGGTTGAAAGACCTCAATGTGAGACAGGAGTCCATCAAAATCCTAAAGGAGAACACAGGCAGCAACCTCTTTGACCTCAGCCGCAGCAACTTTTTCCTAGAAACATCGCCAAAGGCAAGGGAAGCAAGGGCAAAAATGAACTATTGGGACTTCATCAAGATAAAAAGCTTTTGCAAAGCAAAGGAAACAGTCAACAAAACCAAAAGACAACCGACAGAATGGGAGAAGATATTTGCAAATGACATATCGGATAAAGGGCTAGTATCCAAAATCTATAAAGAACTCATCAAACTCAACACCCAAAGAACAAAGAATCCAATCAAGAAATGGGCAGAAGACATGAACAGACATTTTTCCAAAGAACACATCCAAATGGCCAACAGACACATGAAAAAGTGCTCAATATCACTCAGCATCAGGGAAATCCAAATCAAAACCTCAATGAGATACCACCTCACACCAGTCAGAATGGCTAAAATTAACAAGTCAGGAAACGACAGATGTTGGCGGGGATGTGGAGAAAGGGAACCCTCCTACACTGTTGGTGGGAATGCAAGCTGGTGCAGCCACTCTGGAAAACTGTATGGAGGTTCCTCAAAAAGTTGAAAATAGAGCTACCATATGATCCAGCAATTGCACTACTGGGTATTTACCCCAAAGATACAAATGTAGGGATCCGAAGGGCTACGTGCACCCCGATGTTTATAGCAGCAATGTCCACAGTAGCCAAACTGTGGAAAGAGCTAAGATGTCCATCGACAGATGAATGGATAAAGAAGAGGTGGTATATATATACAGTGGAATATTATGCAGCAATCAAAAGGAATGAGATCTTGCCATTTGCAACCACGTGGATGGAACTGGAGGGTATTATGTTGAGTGAAATAAGTCAAACAGAGAAAGACATGTATCATATGATCTCACTGATATGAGGAATTCTTAATCGCAGGAAACAAACTGAGTGTTGTTGGAGTGGGGGGTGGGGTGGGAGGGATGGGGTGACTGGGTGATGGACACTGGGGAGGGTGTGTGCTCTGGTAAGCGCTGTGAATTGTGCAAGACTGTTGAATCTCAGATCTGTACCTCTGAAACAAATAATGCAATATATGTTAAGAAAAAAAAAGAAGAAGAAGAAGAAGAAGGTAGCAGGAGGGGAAGA
Source organism: Mirounga angustirostris (assembly GCF_029215605.1). Classification (NCBI taxonomy): domain Eukaryota; kingdom Metazoa; phylum Chordata; class Mammalia; order Carnivora; family Phocidae; genus Mirounga; species Mirounga angustirostris. The sequence continues at coordinate 160,279,555 of NW_026991710.1, read as the reverse complement.
ATGAAGCGGGGGAAATCGGAGGGGTAGACGAACCATGAGAGACGATAGACTCTGAAAAACAAACTGAGGGTTCTAGAGGGGAGGGCGGTGGGAGGATGGGTTAGCCTGGTGGTGGGTATAGAGGAGGGCACATTCTGCATGGAGCACTGGGTGTTGTGCACAAATAATGAATCATGGAACACTTCATCTAAAACTAATGATGTAATGTATGGGGATTAACATAAGAATAAAATTTAATAAATAAATAAATAAATAAATAAATAAATAAATAAATAAATAAAATCTTTAAGAGAGCCTGGGTGGCTGAGTTGGTTAAAAAAAAAAAAAAGAAGAAGACACCACAACTTCTACCTGCTCTCCTTTTGACTGCTTATCCTGGGAAGCTAGCAGTCATGTCGTGATATCTGTAAGCAGCCTGTGGAGGGGCCCCAGAGGTCAAGAACAGAGGCCTCCTGCCAACCATGCTAGTGAGTCAATCTTTCAAGTGACTCCTTCAGCCCCAGCCAAACCCTCCATTGATTTGGCCCCCTGCTGACATCTTGACCCCAACTTCATGAGAGACCATGAGCCAGAGCCACCCAGCTAAGCCATTCCTATTCCTGACCCACAGATCCTGAGAAATACTAAATATTCATTGGTGTTTTAAGCCATAGGTTTGGGGGCACTTTATTACTCAGCATTAGATAACAAATACAATATTATTGCTCTTACCCTATTCCACTAAAATGGATCTTTTTCATCTTCTCAGCATCTTTGAGAACAGGGCCATATGTCTTTCATTTCTAGACCTATAATGCCTAGCAAATGCTGTGATGCAAGAAGTAGACTATAAATAAATGCTTGTCTAATTTATTAATGAATTACTAACTAATGTTTAAAACCCTAAAGATCTAGGTAAGTTTCTCTTCAACTTTTTGATACTTCAATCTCTCTCTCTGTCAGGGTCAATCTGTCCCCTATCTCCACCATCATATCTTATAGGGCTTTACATCATATTCACAGTTTGTAAAAGAACTTTTATCTGCTGCTTCATGCCTATGATGACATTCTGTGGTTGGCAGAGAAGGCATGTATTACATGCATTCTTAGGCGTGCTTTACATATAACTAAATGGAAGCATAAACAGGTTAAGTTGTTTGCCCATTTGTAAATGATAGAATCCCAGTTTTCCTGACCAGGAGGAGTTCAATGTCCATTAGATCATCCTGTCTGCAATAGGTGACTGGGCCCTGCAGGTGTTTCTGCTGCTTCTACTAACAGCCCATTATGGGAGCCTCTGAAGGGGCTCAGTCCCCTGATCCTAGATAAGGGTGAAGGTGATCAGGTGATCATTCATGCTTAGAAGGGTCTCCTGCCTGGCCATGCTGTCCTTCCCAGGCCTAGGAGCTCAGCCACCCAGGGCACAGCAAGACAGTCTGGGCCTTCTTCTTCTTCTTCTTTTCTTCTTTCTTCTTCTTCTTCTTCTTCTTCTTCTTCTTCTTCTTCTTCTTCTTCTTCTTCTTCTTCTTCTTCTTCTTCTTCTTCTTCTTCTTCTTCCTTCTCCTTCTCCTTCTCCTTCTCCTTCTCCTCCTCCTCCTCCTCCTCCTCCTCCTCCTCCTCCTCCCCCTCCTTCTTCTTCTTCTTTCTTCTTTTCTTCTTCTTCTTCCTTCTTCCTTCTTTCTTCTCCTTCTCCTTCTTTGTCCTTCTCCTTCTCCTTCTTTCTCCTTCTCCTTCTCTTTCTTCTTTTTTTAACATATAATGTATTATTTGTTTCAGAGGTACAGGTCTGCAAAGAAGATAGCAGGAAGGGAAGAATGAAGGGGGGGAAATCAGAGGGGGTGATGAACCATGAGAGACTATGGACTCTGAGAAACAAACTGAGTGAGGGTTCTAGAGGGGAGGGGGGTGGGAAGATGGGTTGGCCTGGTGATGGGTATTGAGGAGGGCAAGTTCTGCATGGAGCACTGGGTGTTATGCACAAACAATGAATCATGGAACACTACATCAAAAACTAATGATGTAATGTATGGTGATTAACATAACATAATAAAAAAAAAAAGTTTTGTCTCTTAAAAAAAAAAAAAAAGACAGTCTGGGCCCTGAGCTGTGACTTGATGTTCTGGCTCCTCATTCTCACGGGCGAATGCCACTGGATCCCACCAACATGCACACACACTGCAGCTTCCTGCAAGGGCTGCGCTGTGGTTGTGTTTGCTTGGAGAGATTACCTGGAAAATGGCCTCTCTCCCAGGTGTCCAAAAATAGTGCTCGATGTTATCTTAAATTATAAATTTGGAACCAAAATTTAGGGTAAAGCTGAGTGCCAGTAAATGCCTACATGACGGCTTCCAAGGGAAATCAAGAAGGAGTTCTAGAGAAGCAATGGTGTATGTTACTGTTAGCATGTGGAGTTGAAAGGCCACCATCCTGAGTGTCGGAAGAGCTTGTTTTTAAGCCGCAGCTCAGGTCACTAGTAACGGTATGACAACACATAAAGCATACACCTCTCTGAGTCATGGTGTTTTCATCTATGGATTGGCACTCATCCTACTTCCCCTGTTAAATCACAAGATTAGTAAGAGAATGAGTAAAAATAATACTTGTCATGTACCACACACCTAATATGCACCACACACCTAATACGCACCACACACCATTTTAGGCATTTTATTAGGCATTTTGCTTCCCTTAACGCACTCGAATTTCACAGCAATAGGATGAAGTAGGTGTTTTCCCTACTTCATCACTACAGGGAAACCTGGCGTGATTAAGTAAGCACCTCACCACACAGTAAGTCAGCACAGAGCTGGGATGCAGACCTCATCTCCTTCCGCTACACCGTGATGTCAAGTAAGAGAGTATATCCTAACATGCCTTAAACCTTCTTTTAAATCCTTTAAAATAAGGGGATGATATAAAAACAAAGAATCTCATCATTGCAAGGAGCCCAGCATTTGGAATCGGGCCAAGTGACATGTGCCATTCTCCTGAGTTTTCCTCCTTTGACATCCCCAGGCAAAAACGACACCCCGAGGGCACAGAGGGAGAAAGCCCTCCCCTGTCCTGCACTTGTGTGGAGGACGGTGACAGACAGACAGACACCCTCACAGCCTCCACAGACCAGCAGAAGCCCCCTCTTACCTGTTAGGCTGCAACTGGACTTGTGGGAAGCGGCTGAGATTCATGGCCTCTGAGAAGCTACAGTTGGCTCCTTTCTGCATTCTTTTTTTTTTTTTTAAGATTTTATTTATTTATTTGACAGAGAGAGAGAGAGAGAGATCACAGTAGGCAGACAGGCAGGCAGGCAGGCAGAGGGAGAGGGAGAAGCAGGCTCCCCGCTGAGCAGGGAGCCCAGTGCGGGGCTAGATCCCAGGACCCCGGGATCATGACCTGAGCCAGAGGCAGATGCTTAACTGACTGAGCCACCCAGGCGCCCCTCCTTTCTGCATTCTTACAATTTCTTAAAAGTACTGTGCATGAATTTTTGAAGTAAAATTGATTTAAATTGATTCTATTTAAATTTTCTTTTATTTTAAAGGTTTCACAATGCCTCTTAGGATAACTGCAATCCCATACGTGTTCCAAAACGGACTCGGAATCCTGTATTGAGCACACATACAACTCCTTGTAGGTCACCATAAAGGTTGTTCTTTCCAACTAAATAAAATTCTATATCCTGTCAGTTCCCCACTTTCCTCTTGTGAACTTTGCGAGTGGCACAGAGGCCCAAACCACACCTGTTTAATGCTCAGGACAAAACCAGAATTCAACCTTTCACCTGCCTGACATTTTTCTCCCAATCCAGATTTCAGAACTCATTTGTGCCTCTTTGTCTGTTCAGGCCTCCTAAACAAAGAGCAAGCTCTCTTCCTAACCCTGCTGCCATTTAGCTATCTGACTCTAGCATGTGGCCAAGGTCTCTCTGTGCCTCAGTTTCCTCTTGATGATAATTGCTGTAAGTCCCTCCTACAGCTGTTATGATAGTGGTCTTAAAAAATGCCACAGTGAGCCACACCATCCTTGCCTCTTATGGTCACTGTGCTGAGAGAGGCATTTGGGACTAGATTCTTCTCTGTCCCTCAAAAGCTAAGTCCTGGGGAGAAAGTCAGCTGACTACTTTAATTTTCCCAGCTGAGCTCACCATGCCCCCAACCCGTCCCAGCCCCCACCTTCCCTGGGCTAACTCATGCTCCCTGTATCCTGGTCCTACCACACATGCACTTCTCCGGGAAACTGCCCTGGTCATGCCCAGTCCAGGTCAGGTGCCTTCCTGAAGAGGTCACACAGCATCCTGCTATAGTCATCAAACCAGGACGAAGCATCTCTGCCCGTCTTAACCACCAAACTCTAAGCCCTGTGAGGGCCAAGAACATATCTGCCTTGTTCAGCATTGTACCCTCAGAGCCTAGCCCAGTGGATGACACATAGTAAGTACAGAAAATACACAAAATCACCCTGCTTCTCTTGTCACCTTCAGGTGCCTGTGATGGGGAATAAGAACAAGTCTTTCAACAAGCCACTTCACGTACTCAGCTTCAATTTCCTCATGTGGAAAAAGCATAGTCTGAACTAGATATTCTCTACCATTCTTTGCTGCACAATAATCTATAATTCTGTGATTGTAAATAAGGTAATACACTAAAAGAACATGGGAAACTGTCGCACTTCAACCAACATAAGGATTATGTTTAACGTTACTATTATTACTCAAAATGGTCTTCTCGAGCTGTGCATACAGGCAGCTCACCCTCAGAAGAGAGGCAGACTGCATACAGGCACTAACCTTGCCCACAACAGCCCACAAATCCATAGCAGCACTGAGATGGAGCACCTGTGGGTCCATGCTCTCCTCTCGTCCTTCCTCATGGTGCCTTGGGAAATTTGTGACAACTCTTTCTTTACCTGATATCTGAATATTGCTTAAACTGGGTGTGTCAGACCTTACCCTTCCAGACAGCTTGGGAAGATCTACGTCATTGAATTTCCTAATCTGGCCTGTTGGTTTTGAGGATCTCTTTCTTTTTGCAATAGCTGTATAAAAAGAAAGAATCAAAAATCAATAATGCAAACACACACACACACAAACAAAAAATACTAAAGGAAAAGACAAACCAGACAGTGAGTGGGCCTGAAGTTTAAATTAGAATACAATGGTTTAATGCTCCCAAAGACCAGACTATTGTTTCTTATCAGATTTCCCCTCCAACGAACAATTGTGAAGCCAGCCTGTCCAGAGGAATGAGTTGTTATTCCGCCAGATGAGCAAACACCATTGATTTTAATGTGTGTGAGAGAAACAACATGGAGCTCTTTCTACACATCCTGTGCCTGGACACTGCTCAGAGGAAAATGATGCCCATTTTGTTAAGTCTCCGGGCAAAAATGCTAAGCTGGAGGTGGCAGGGGAAGGTCTGGCACCGGATGGAGGGGTACTGTCCAGACAGACTGTGCTGTGGGAGCCCCCAGGTACAGGGCAAATGCTGAGTCATGGAACATGGGCAGTCAGAATGGAGCTCCAAGCATGGGAAGAAGGATGGGGGATTGGGCCGCAGTTTCCTGTGGGGATCTGGAAAGGAAGAGCTACCATCCCATCTCCTGGAAGCCCAAGACAGCTCCAGCCGGGAGATCCGCAGTGGCCGGGGCAGGCCAGAGGACAACTCCTGGGGCCAGCAGCGTGCAGGACTTGCTTCAGGAGCCTTGTCATCAATGCCCAGCCTCAGCTGCTACCATCCATGAGAATCATCTTAACATGTTTGCCTTGGGGGTTTTGCCAGTGATAATCTCTTCTCAGAAATAAGAGACCTACTGAGCAGAGAGATAAAGGCAGACCCCTAACAACCAAAAAGCCCTCTCCCCACAGCCCCCCCAAAAGATTTCATGCCCGTCGTCACCTTCCCCTCAAAGACCATGACCTCAGGTCTGTGGCCTTCTCTGTTTACTTAGGTGATTAGTTGGCATCAAATAAATGCTTGTACAACTCCGACTGGCTGACGCTCGGCACCGACTAAGGAGGAGCCAGCTGAAATAAACCAGCTGTGATGGTGCCGGAAGAAGCTATCAGTTTACCAGGTGACCAGAGACGGGCTACATAAGGAGCCTCCATGAGCCCAGACAAAATCTAGACAGGACATTAGGCACTGGCGATCAAGTCAGTGACCCCACACTTCTCTGAATAGCTTGCCAACCTTTCGCCCCAGGGAGAAGAGTAATGTTTGTAGTGAGGAAGGCTTGGGTCTAGAAACTGAGATCTGAGGTCAGGCTTCCTTATCAACAGCACGTTGTAGTGGCACACCTCAACGTTTGAATAACTTTTGATGGTTCTGACAGCTTTTTCATCCACATTTGTCATCTACAAGGGGGATGACAGTGAGAAGTTGAGCGCCCTGGAACTTGATGATGAGGGAACGCACTTGTCCTCTGAGAGTTAAACCTAGTAAAATCCACACACAATGGAAATGATTAGGCAACGGTGAAGTGAATGCAAAGATTATCCGTAATTATGTGACTGAAGTGTTTGGGAACACCCAAAACTCCAGTCAAGGTGATCTGGGAGCAATCTCAGAGAGATGAAATTGGAGTGAGATCATAATTTGGTAAGAAGAAACCTAATCAATTGTATTGTGCCTTCTGAGGAAAAGGATCTCTTCAAAGGCTGTCCTGTCAGCCTGGTATGAGTGTCCACCCATCCCACAGGCAAATATCTGATGTAGAGACAGATGCGGCCCATTGTCCAAACCAATAAAAAGAATTCTTTTCTCTGCTTCTGATTCCATGATCCTCAAACATCCTTCTGAGATAGATGATAGATAGATAGATGATAGATAGATGATAGATAGATATAGATAGATAGATGATAGATAGATATAGATAGATAGATGATAGATGATAGATAGGTAGATAGATAGATGATAGATAATAGATAGATAAGATGATAGATCCCTCCCCCCCAATAGAGCTTGCTTGCAGAGAAAGAATGGGCTGGGGGAGGCCAAGAAAACATTAACCTGTGCATCTCATGGAACCACTTCTACAAAAGCCTCTTGGGACTTCTGTTAGAGTGAGTCAGTTGCCCTGGGTTCAGTTGACAGGATAAGGCTTATAAGGTTCAGGGCCCAGAAAGGAGGGATTTGCCAAGGAAATGGCAGCTTACACAAACCACCCTCCCAGGGAAAGATATGTTATATCAAACTCTTCTTTCAGAAAAGCAGCAATCAGTCATGTAATCCCCACATGTATGACAGAGGTTTTATCATTACCTGTCATATTTATCAATGAGGAACAAGGCTCAGAAAGGCTCAAGGTCACATACCATGTGGTGTTTTGACTTTATACAACCCTGAATCTCCCTTAGTATAGACAGGTCTTCATATCATATAAAGAGCCACAGATGATTTCCAAAGACCCCTACCAGTCTTTTGGAAGCCCAGGTAAATGCTTCCTACAATCCTATTCAAAAGGAGCAACCAGGATGGGGGGAACATCCTTAGCTGGATGTTCTTTGTAAAGACAGAGGTTAAAAGGGGGTACTTTTAAAATACCCTTGCTCCCTGCTGTTCTACATTCTAGCTGCTGTGGCCTCTGGCTTTTTTCTGGAACCTCATGTTCACTCCTAAGACCGTTGGCAATTGTGTTCCCCTTGCTGAGCTCCCTCTGAGATAGTGCCCCCTCAGCACTCACTGTCACCAATAACCCTGGAGCCCACATGTGAAGAGCAGCATATACACTGGTCCTAATTCATGGAAGAAGGAGTGTCAGAAAAGGGAGGGAAGGGATAACTAGTGGCTTCCAAGACTTTGCTGCAGTCAGAGAAGCAAATTCCTACTCTTCTCCCTTCCTCTGGCCATCCTTGGTCATGGCTGAGGAACACCCTTGAAAATTTCCCATCGAGATATAACTGCAAGGTCTCATCTTTTCCACAACCTCTGTAGCTGTTCTCTTAAATAATTAGTGCATCAGGATCACACACAACGTCCAGGCTTTCTGAGGGCTAGGGGACATCTTAATGCTGCCTGTGGGGACACCAGAAGCTTTGGGTTTTACATGGCAGATTAGAATGACAGTTGTGCCTCACAACCTCTTCTTCTTGGTAAGTATCCCCCCACCAAACCCTAAATCTGTTCTTTACCCAGGCCAGGACTCTTGCTCGCCTTCCTGCAAAGCATTTCTCTCCCTGGAAGAGTCTCTGAAGTTCTTCTCTTCTCCCATCTCAGAAAACATTTCTAGTCTCTCACCTCCCTTCCTTTTATTTCCTCTGGGGGGATTGCACCCTTTTGAATGTCTATCACTAGCATTCAATGTCTGTTACTACTCCCATTTCTTAAAGCCCTGGGCAGATCTCCAAATCAAAATCCCAACGAACCAATGTCCTTACTCCTGATGCTTCTTCTTTCCTCCCCTCCTGGTCCTAACAAAGCATTTGTGTTTGACCTGCAGGAGAACTTCCCCATGGTTTATTTATTTATTTATAAGAAATGAGGTTCCAATTATGGCACATCCGTATAGCAGAATGCTATGTAGCCATTTCAAATGATGGGGTAGAAGAAAATTTAATGAGGTGGAAAAATGTTCACAACAATATATTTAGTGAAAAAAAAAAAAGGCTGCAAAACAGTGTGTACAGAATTCTTGCATTTTTTAAAAAAAATATATGTGTGAATTTATATGTACATGACTGAAAGTCCATGCACCTAAATGTTCACAGTGGTCAGCTAGGCATCTGGGCAACATGATGATTGCAAATGATATCTTCTTTGTGCTTTTATCTATTTCCTAATTGGTTTTACAATGAGGAAATACTACTTTTGCAACAAGAAAAATATAATAAATGGGTGGGTTCTTTTTTCCTTCGAGATACCAGTAAAATGCCTTTTCATGCCTTCTATCTTCTGTGGTCTTTCTGTTTTTATCCACATTGGCATGTGCACTTGTTATTCTCAGCAAATGAGTCAATTGAAATAAGACTCCATTTATGCGAGCAGACTGCGGCCATTGGTAATCCAAAAAAAAAAAAAAAAATTGCGTCAACACCTAGTAATGGTTCCTTCATTCATCTGAAAGGCACTGTCTTCTCCAGTCCTGCTCACTCTACACTTGGGTCTCTGCTCAGCCACTCCTGAAGGCTGACAATGTAGCCATCAGAATTCTTACAGAGAACTAGCGTCCTCTCCTTGCCTTGGGAGGCAGCATTGTATAGACATTACCAGTGTTGATTTTTTTTTTTTTTAATTCCTAGATTGACAACTTGGGTTTGAATTTCAGCTTTGGTACTTACTGACTATGACTATTGACTTTGGAGGGTTGGTTTCCCCATCTGGAGATTAATTTAATGACAGCACATACTTATAGGGTTGTTATAAAGACTAAATGAATAAATACAATCAAGTGTTTAGTGTAGTGCTTGGCATATAGTAAGTATTTAACAAATGGAGTCATTATTAACCCCTGAACAACCTTATTCCTTGGGGGGACAAGCGTTTGAATTGTTTTTATTCTTGTATGCTTGCATTTGAGGAAAAGACATAAGCAGATTTTGACAGCTTAGAGAGGACAAAGGGAGGATGGGTTGAAGTGGAGGGTTCTGCTCTTTGCTTCCATTTCAGAAATATTTACAGACACAGAGGCACAGCACATGAGCAGTTTAAGTTCCTTTGAAAGAGGTTTTCTTTAAAAGATCACCCTTGCTCAGCCCAACTTTGCTGTGTCCTGAGCAGGAGACCATATTCTAATAATGACCTCCTTAAAATCAACAGAAATTGTTGCCTTCAGTTAGGAGAATAGAATTTGAGGGTTTAAAGGAATCTTCATTCTCTTCCAGTCCAAGCTCCAACATGATGGATGTTTGAATCTTTCCTAAAGCATTTACACTATGTCACCATCAAATCTATGCTTAACAACTCATGCCATGGCAAAACACTCAAAAATTAACTCTGAATAGAAGTTCTTCCTTATATTACACTTAAATCTATTTCTCGGTATCTTTCAACTTGGAAGGAAAAGAAAAGACAAATCCTTTTCCCTCGTGGCTTTCTTTCAAATATTTGCAGCCATGAACTATGTATTCCTCTCAGTTTATTTTCTTCAGGCGAGATATAACCAGTTTCCAAGATAACTGCCCACACGTAAGCCTTTGTGGATCTTCACCATTCTCATTCCTCCTCAGAACTTGGTCTACAAAGTATGGTGTCTAGAACACATTCCTCTGTAACAAAATGGTTACTTCTGTCACTTTAGACATTGCAGTTTTGTTTATGTAGGCAAGAGTGCATTTGCTTTTAGGTGACCACAATGAACTTACTCTCAACTAAATCTCAAGTATTGTTTATTTTCCTTCACAACTACTACGTGACAATTATCTCATCCTGTGATTGTGGCATTTTTCTAAACACAATATAATACGCTACAGTCTCCCTTAAATTTCATCATTTGGGATTAATTCCATTCTTTCAGCTTGTCAAGACCTTTTGGGAAACTGATTTTATCACCCAGCATATTCACTAACCATCCCAAATTCATGTCATCTACACATTTGAGAACTATAGCTTCTGTCTTCATAGAAGTCATTGATTAACATTTTGGCTAGTATGGAGGTGAGGTCAGAGCCCTGGGAAAGTAACTAGAAACCTCTTTCCAGTTATTCACTGATCCAAATCTTTGGATCCTTCACTAAGTTATTATCTGACTAAAATCCTTTAATAATTTCTTAGGACATCTTGGTATGATATATGATATGGTATGATAACTTTTGTCAGAATGTCTTAATGAAATCCAAAAACACATTTTCCTGATCTACTAATCTAAAATCTTCACTTTAAAAAAGAAAAAAAAAAGACAAATCTGACATGACATGCTCTTAGAGAACTCACTCTGGATCTTGGGATTCTCTGCTTCCTTTTCTGGATATTCTCAAACTACTATTTTTTTGTAATCCATTTTGAAATTTTATTGTATTCCTTATTCCCTTTTTAGAAATTGGCCTAACACTGGTCCTCTAGTCTCCTGACAACTCTCTGTTCTCCACGATTTCTCAAAGATCACAGCAACATAAGGAATGTGAGTTAAACTATTGTGAAGTGTAAGTTGCTGAGTCCAAGAGTTTTAAATAGGTTTACATCAATCAGACTTTTGTCATAATTTATTTACAAAGAGTTACCCATCAGGGGATGCAAAAAATAAATATATAAACAAATAGAATAAAATGTTGAAAAATAAATCTGCTACCTTGGGTTTGGAATGATTTCTTTTTTTTTTTTTATACCATGTTTCTATTTTTATTTCTTTTATTATTTTTTCTTTTTATTTTATTATGTCATGTTAGTAGCCATACAGTACATCATTAGTTTTTGATGTTGTGTTCCGTGATTCATTGTTGGCATATAACACGCAGTGGTTAGCCACTGGGTGCGTGTAACACCCGGTGGTGATGGGTATTAACGAGGGCATGTATTGGAATGATTTCTTAACTATAATTCTGAAGGCACCTAAACCAAAAGGTGAAAACCTGGTGGATAATACTATATCAAAATTAATTTGGGACAACTCTGAACGGTCATGCTAACTTCAGGCTACCTATCAGGCTGGCTGAGGCTTTTGCTGCAACCACATCAGGGTTCAACTTCTCCCTCTGCCCAGCCCTGCATCCCTCTCTCCCTTACAAGTGTGATTCCTGAGAGCACTCCCAATAAACGTTCTGCATGCAAATTTCCATCTCAAAGTCTGCTTCCAGGGAACTTGACCTAAGACAGTTGGTATCAAGTAGCAGACTTTAAAATGGGATTTGGGAGTTGTATCACTGTGTAAATTTAGCTATAAGTGAGGCCTGCCACCTGGAGTCCTGATAACTTCTGGCATGCTGTAGTGACAGTTATTAAATTTTTTACTGGTGGTGAATTGGAATGTGATACCAATGGAACAGGAAGCACCAGAGATGAAATATATCAGGCATTTGAGAAGTATCAGAAAATAGTAAGTTGCAAGCCTATGGGGTTAAATGGCTATTGCTGAATGTTATTGATGTATTAGGCTGAGAGTGATTAATCACCAATTTAAAGTATGAAAATCAGAAGCAGCATATAGGAAAATCCTCCTTAGCAGCATTTAAAGAGACTCCCCTTTCTTTCAGTAGGAGGAAGAAAACGCTGAGGATCTGGTAAAAAGCTTAATTATAAGGGTAGCAAGGCATAGAGAACTTTGAATTCTTATCTCCTGCATAACATCCCGTCCAGCCAGGAGATCCACCATATAGCAAGGAGGGAAGGCACAGACACATGGCCATGACACTTACTCATCCTATTATTTATTATCCTCCAGAAATTGCCAACCTGATAGAGCAATAGTATGGTTTTTTGAGAGCACATGTGAAGTGCCAGCTTTGATATAATATCACACACACACACAAGATATATAATGGAATATTATTCAGGCATAAAAAAGAATGAGATCTTGCCATTTGCAATGACATGGATGGAGCTAGAGAATATTATGCTAAGCTAAGCAAAATAAGTCAGTCAGAGAAAGACAAATACCATATGATTTCACTCATATGAGGAATTTAAGAAACAAAACAGATGAGCAAAGGGAGGAAAAAAGAGAGAGAAGCAAACCAAGGAACAGAATCTTAACTGTGGAGAACAAACTGATGGTTATCAGAAGGGAGATGGGTTGGGGGATGGGTTAAATAGGTGATGGGTATTAAGGAGTGCACCTGTTGTGATGAGCACTGGGTGATGTATGCAAGTGTTGAATCACTATATTGTACACCTAGAATTAAAATTACAGTATATGTTAACTAATTGGAATTTTAAAACTTTAAAATAAATAAATAAATAAATGTATTACGGAGGCCTCTTACTTGCCAAACACACCCTGCCCTTAGGATATAACCCTATCTAGCCTGTTTGGTAAAAGACCCATAGTTAGGGTCACGTCTCAGCATAAGCCAACTGGGGAAGTACTGGACCTACTAAGGGAGAAAGGAGACTATATGTCAAAGGGGTGGTGGCAGTAGAAGCTGGGATGGTATGTATGCAACTGGCCCCTGAAAGTGTTGTGGCAGGGGTAGCAGAATATAAAGTTGGATAAGAGACAGTTTATTGATATGGAAGCACCCTTCCAGGACACAAGATTTAACATCCTGGCAAGTTTTGTGGGAAATGGTGCTAATATGCGAAAAGGATGCTCTTAAAAAATGCTTGGAAGCTTGGAAAATAGTATGGCCTACAATAAGTGAAGTAGAAATGCCAAAATTGTCATGGCAGATGATGGAGAGGCTCAAAGAAGTGGCCGTGCTACAATGGATATGCTATGTAAAGCCAGAAAAAAAAGAAAAAAGAAAAAAATAGTTGACTATTTTCCCTGGGAGGGCCTGAAGGACATTTCATTTATCAAAGCAGTAAGGAATGCACAGTGAGAGGGTACTATGGACTGAATTGCATCCCTTCAAAATTCATATGTTGAAGCCCTAACCCCCAATCTTTAAGAGGTAATTTAGGGTAACTGAGATCAGAAAGATGGGACTCTAATCTGAAAGAATGAGTGTCCTTACAAGAAGAAAGATGCCCAAAACCCATCATGGGCATGCACTGGGAAAAGGCCATGTGAGGACATAATGAGAAAAAGCCATCTGCAAGCCAGAAAAAGAGCTCTCAGCTGAGACCAAATTGGCCAGAACTTTGATCTTGGACTTCTACCTCCCAGAACTATGAAAAACTAACTTCTGTTTTAGCTACCCAGTCAATGGTATTTTGTTATGGCAGCCTGGAGCTCACTAACACAAAAGGGTACTAAAAGTCATAAAAAGTTCAAGCATGGCTGACCTATGCAAGCTAGGACTTATGAGAGGAGAGGCTATTATGGAACTGAATTCCCTCATAGAAATGGGATGGCAGAACTGTGAAATAGTAGAGGGCAAGGGGTGGTATTTAGTCATCCAAGGCAAGGTGGATGCAAGATCATAATGATTGACAAGGTCAATGTGGCAGGCAGGTGGACATCTGTCCTGCAGACAGCTATGGAGATTAAGGAATTTGTCACATTAGTACAGATTTTAGGGATCTAGTATCTGGCTCACACCAGGACATTCCCTCCAAAGTGAAGAGAAGGTTATTGTTTTACCCATATTCCAACAATAAGGAGGTAGTGCACACAATGCTTAATAGGCCTCTTCTGGTGCCGAAGGAAGCATGTGCCACACTTGATAATACTGTGCCAACTCATTTCATGGCTGAAATGAAAGGCTTCCCACTTTGAATGGGGCCCAGGGCATGAAAAGGTTCTGCACCAGATCAGATGGGCATGCAAATAGCCTTAAGACTTGTGCCACAAACCCGGTAGAACTTACGGTACTAGAGGTGTCTGCGGGAGAAAAGACCATGTGGAGTTTATAGCAGGTCCTCATGAACCCACTATAAAATCAAAACCTGATAGAAAAATAAAAATGGAGACCAGTCTGTAGTAAATCCATGCCATCTATAGTAGTTCAAAAAACAGCTACTAACATGCTAAAGGATGCTGCTAGAAACTGAACATTTGACCATGGGATGTCAAGTGGCCATGCAGCCAGAGCTGCTGTTCATGAGCTGAGTTCTATCAGATTAACCAAGCAATAAATTCAGGCAGGTTCAGCAACAACCCCTGGGAGCTTGAAGTAACTCCAGATCAGGCACAGGCAGTGGTGGAGGGTACAACGAATAAGCTGCAGGAACAGGTGGACCACCTGCTATCTCCTTTCAGCTCACACTAATGACACCCCTCTTCCAACTCATACCAGTAAAATAACCCATTGATAAAGGTGAGAAATATTGAGTGTGGTCACAGATAGGTTAGTTTAGTGTGTGGCTGGAAACCGAAAATGAACTTTTGCTACACTGTAGCCCCACTCAGGGGTGGTCCTGAAAGATAGCAATGAGATGAAATTCTACCAGCAGGCAAGAATTTCAAGTGACACAGATGGTTGTTTACCTTGAGAGGCAATAGAAGTGGCCTGAAATAAGACTATATATCGCCTCGTGGGCAGTGATGAATGGTTTGGCTTATTGGTAAGGGGCTGTAAAAAAACAGATTGAGTGGCTAGGACAAGAAAGAATGGAGAATAAGCTTATGGACTGACCTATGGGAGTGGCCCAAAATGTGAAGATTTTTTTGTCATATCTTAATGCCCTCCAGAGAGCACCGGAATAATTAAGCCAGTCAATGAATAATTAAGCCAGTCAATGAATAATTAAGCTAGACTTTGTTAGCAGCACCCCAACGTACACGATGGGTTCATAAATAGAGTAACCATGATGGCAGGAATGGATGAAATGCATGAGGTCAATAGCATGGGTTAAGCCAAAATGTTCAAGGCTGACTTACTGTCTAACTGGTCACAACGGAGACAAGTGCTGAATCTCCAATATGGCATCATACCTAGAGGAGACCAACCTGACATCTGGTGTCAAATGGGTTACATTGAACTCCAGCCTGGAAATGTCGGAGATTTATCATAGTGATTTATATTGAGCAGAGATTTATCTTGATGGTATTAACATATATTCTAGGTATGGGTTTGCTTTTCCTGACTAGAGGCCCTCAGCCAGCACACTATCTAAAGGCTTACCAACATGAAATCCTGCATAACATCCCGTCCAGCCAGGAGATCCACCATATAGCAAGGAGGGAAGGCACAGACACATGGCCATGACACTTACTCATCCTATTACTTATTATCCTCCAGAAATTGCCAACCTGATAGAGCAATAGTATGGTTTTTGAGAGCACATGTGAAGTGCCAGCTTTGATATAATAACCTAAAAGAATGGGAGGCCATTTATCAGGGCACAATATACTTCTATACTGCCTAAATCAATGACAACTATATATATATGTATATTTAAGGCTAGGGTTAGGATTAGAGTTACATAGATTTGCATATATAATTCTTGGCAGTTTTCTACCCATATATATAATATATGGGGGGAAATGAGAAGAGCCAGAATCTTAGAGAACATGAGTCTCCATCCTCAGAACCGATTTCCAGGGAACTTGAGCTAAGATAGTGTGATATCAATAATAATATCAATCTATCCACTTCCATTGTTTTCTCCTACTATGTTCAGCTGATCAGGCTTGGGCATAGAGAAGGTGGTTTGTTTCCTTCCAGATGAAGGTTTTTCAAGATAAATGAAGTAAAAAAATAATAATAAATAATTGAAGTTATTTGCAAGTAGGTTGATTAAATTGATGTAATAAGAACACTAAGCTGGATAAAGTGAGAAGTGAAGACAGGAGGGGGATGATGGATAGAAATGGGGTTCAATGGGTTGAGAGTTTTTAGGTCAGAATACCCATGCAGTGCAAATAGTTATGCAACTGAGGTAGAATAGCAGGTTGTAGTACAAAAGGGAATGTTAGAGTTCATGATTTTGGAGGCAAAGTTTCTGGTGATGATGTGGTCCAGCATGTGATCATGGAGCAAGTGGCTCAGCTGAAGTAGAGAAGGTCACTGGACATGAGAAATTCAAGGAATCAAGAGACCAGGTGTCTAGTGTAGGGTGTTGACTTTGCCTAGGACAGACACAAGCAGGAATTGAAAAGTAAAAGATGGCAAATCAAGTGTTACATCTTAATGAATAAAGCTGTATGACAAGGAGTTCCTCAAGTGACTATTAGGGAAAGGGGAGAAAGTGATACAGCCATTTGGTTTGAGCCTTAAAGGGTTTTACAAAAGGAAGGGAAAAATGGTCTGGAAGTGGCAATCAAAGCAAAGAAAATAATTGCCAAACCTCCCAATTCTCAGCTACAAAGGGTATGAGAAAAAAGATCTCAAATTTATAGAAGTCAACTAAATTTTGGTTAGCGCAAGAGGTAAGAAGAACTGAAGCATGGAGGTTAACATTACTTATCCAGAATCAGAGAATCAGGATCCAATCTCAGCCTCTGAGCCCGAGTGCCTCACAAGCCTACTGGTTTGTCACAGAAAGAAAACTGAAAGAAAATGTACAAATTTTTATCTTGAGCTCCTGTTGATGTTGCATGAAAGAAGTCTACTTTTAAAAGTGCATGGTAGCCACATATGTTTGAGAAATGTTGATATAAGCTAATGTGTCATGGAATCAGTAAAAGACACTGGTATTGGGAAAATTGGACAGCCACATGCAGAAGGAATCAGCAAAAGACACTACTATGTAGATAATGGAAGGTTTGACATCACAGAGAGGATGGATAAAATGCTTCACAAAATACTTACATAATATACCCCCAACCTCAAAAACATATATGGGTTTATGGTTGGCAAACAGACTTTTTGTGCATTCTCTATCCCCACTCTCAAGAGGTAGAGAGCCCTCAAACTGCTAGCCTGGGTTACCCACTCTGGTCCCTGGTCTGATGATACCTCCTCTCCATAGCATTCCATACTCTGAACTTTCCTTCTTTTTCCATTCCATCAACACACCTTGTCAAAATGCACACTACCAAGGCATTGCCAGTGGACTAGCTTGCTAATACTGTATTACGTGGTACTTGTTTAATAACATTTTCCTTTAAGATTAGAGAGAAACTGTATTATGTGTAACATATATAACAATTATAAGAGCCATCTGATTTATGATCTTTAACATGTGCAAACAGTATTTTTCAATTTGAGAAAGTAAAATATGGCATTTAACAAATTTGATTTTTCCTTTTTCATAAATTGGGACTATTATTAATATCTCTTAGATGTTTAATACTAAAAATTATCATGAATCTACAAAGCATGGTGTAGATATTAAGTGACATTATTAACTAATAATGGAGAAGATAAAATAGATATACAGGATACTTCACATGACTTTATGTGTTATCCCACTTGGAGGAACTTGAGAAGAGGTCCCCTCTCACTTAGTGACAAAAATGCAATTTCTCAGAGCAATGTATATGTGATAGTGGGAATTTTAAGCTCTACTTCAGAATATAGAGGATTTATGTTTTAGCAGGTCAGACATTTATTGTTGCCTTGAAATTTTACCAAGTAGATATTAGCCAATCATCTCCATCTATATTTGAGACCTGCCCTGACTGTTGCTTCTCTGCAGTCACTCTATCCCTTAAGATGACAAAGAGGCTACCTAGGGCTGCAGAAATTAGGTTCCACTTGTAGTCACTTTTATGGTTTATTTATGCTCATGACATGGGTAATGCCAGATCTTGTCATGAGTTGAAGCCCAAGGTTTTAGCATTCTTCCATCTGTACTGTTCCTTTGATCATCAGAAGCCTGAAACAGCACATGCTACAGTCCCTCCTGCATAGTCAGCTTCAGCCTCCACACATCACCTCTGCAAAGGGCCTGAGGCTTGGAGAGGGGGCTGTGCATGAGGCTGTAGGGACTGATGGGCCATTAATACAGTGGGACAGTTGCATTGTCTTATCCCGACAATGCTGCCATTTAACATCCTCATGGGCGGGCACTATGACCCAACCTCACAGCTAATGAGGCTTCACACGCCCAGCTCCCTCTAGCCTCTGAATATTAGTTAGCTTCAATGTCTGCAACCACGAGTGCTCAGCAGGTCCATGATGGCACGAATGATGTACAGTAGTTCTTGCATATGGAAGTGGGCTGCTGGAGTGTCTAACTTTTTGGAGAGAAATCCATACTAGGCATGGGAGCAAGGAGGTAAACAGAGAGATAAACATTCCCCAGCCCTTCTTCATATAGAGTTCTACATGTAGTTCCTAGAAGGGAACTCAAAGCACATTTTAGGAGTCTTCAAGCCTGTGGGTAGGGCAGGGGTGACTTGGCTAAAACTAATATATAGATAAAACCTCAGCCCAAGGCTTCTGGACTTCTGGGTCACTGCTTCTTCCCGAACAGGAAAGACTTTCACCTGGAGCCTGTTCCAAAATGAGAATGACAACTTGACTCTATGAAGACTTTAAACCATGGAGTCCTCCTTGACTCCTTCTCCCCTTCCCCTCATCCTCCATTCATACGCAGGCACTGTCTCCTGAATTGGGTCCCAGCCCTTGCTTTGTTCTCCCATATTTACCTTGGTTGAGTGCTCATGACTTCACTCCTTGGTCATGTCAAAAGCTCCCCAAATGGTCTTTGTTCCCACAAGCTTTGCTCCACTACTTCCCCTGAATGCCATTCCTAGATTCAGTTTCTGAAAACTCCCTTTCTTGTTCAAGAAACTACCAAGGATCTCCATGGTCACTGGAAAAAGGTTCACATTCTAGGTTAGCATTGGAGACCTGATTACCTTTCCTATCAAATCTTCAACTATTTCCTATATGGTTCCAATCAACATGGGTGCCTCATCATCCCCCAAACACTGTTAGCATTCTCCCCTTAACATATTTCCTATTCCTTCTCCCATTTAAAAGTTTTCTGTTTCTTTTCTCCCAGGCAAACAGTACACTCCTTTAAGCCTAGATCAAGCTTTCCCCCCACACTGAATATTGCCTGAATACTGCAGCTGCTCCATCTCTCACCTCTGGCCTCTGACCTCCTTAAGTTCTTATTGTCTCCACAGCTCATTTGAGCCTTTGTTATAACTTACCTACATTATTACATGTAATTATGCAACTGTATCCTGTGTCTTTTCAAGCAATTTGTAAATTGCTTAAGGAAAGAGAATGTCTTTACTTTGCCATAATGCCTAACAGAGGACTAAACCACAACAGGTGCCTGATACATCCCCATTCAATTGAACTGTAAGCAAGGTTTAAGTCCACTCTTTCTATCGGGCCAGAATTTTTTTGGCAACCTCTCCGTGCCCCCTCCAAAGGTTGACACTAACTCTACGGGAAATCATCCTATAACTCCTAAAACCAATTATAGGTACAAATTAACCATAAAACAATTCAAGACCCACTTAATTTCAAACAATGCGAGGTTCAATCAAAATCCAAAGAAGAATCAAGATAATTATCCAAATTTTCTCATGATGGGATTGGCATACATAGCATTTACTCTAGGGTATTATGTAATAAACCTCAAATCAACCAGAGCTCAGCCCTGCACTAAGCTATTCAACATTTCTAAGCCACGGTTTCCTTATCTGTAAGATTTATTTTTTTTTAAGATTTTATTTATTTATTTGATATATATAGAGAGAGAGTGCACAAGCAGGGGAGCAGGAGAGGGAGAAGCAGACCCTCCCCACACAAGCAGGGAGCCTGATGGGGGCTCTATCCCAACTCTGGGATCATGACCTGAGCCGAAGGCAGTTGCTTAACCAACTGAGCCACCCAGGCACCCCTATCTGTAAGATTTAATAACATCTTGCTTCTTACAGAGTGGAGGATTAAATGTGTTAACACATGTGAAAATGCTTAGCATGATATCTGGGATATAGCAGGTATTTATTATTACATCTTTTGTTTTCTTCCTTGTGACTGGTCACCCAGCAGAGAGCACCAGGGAAATAGCTCCAGGTTTTGTCAGCAGCTGCCCCATGTTGTGTAGCAGGGTCAAGGATGATGAATAAGTACCTAAGTCTTTTCAGAAAGACAGAAGGGTTCATCAGCCTGGAAATGTTTTAATTGATTATAGCAGAGAGTGAGCCTTAAAGTGATGGATTTCTCTCCATCCTTCTGTCCATCCATCTGACCCTTTCCTCTACTTTCTGGAATCACACTGACCATCCTTCAGCCACTGGCAGCCCAGCTACACATAGTTTCTTAGGTCCTCTCCCTGTAAATGCTTGCTTCTCTGCTGCAGCAGAGTCTGGGGCAGGACTGCAGGGGCAGGTAGGAGGACAGGCAGGTGAGCAGAACATTTGAGTTTCATTTCCCACCCTGTGCCCCTTTGAAGGCAGGACTCCATGCCCACACCAAACCAGCATTGAACAGAATGTCCTCTTAATTCATGTCTTATTCATAGAGCTGTCCCTAGGGAGAAAAGATTACCGCAGATAGAGCCAGTTTAAAGATTACAGGGAAAAAAGGAGGAGAAAAGGTGTTACTTTTGCACCTTAATGCAGCGAAGTATTCCCCCAGAGACACCTGGACCTTGGTGTGGTAGCCCACTTCTGGGGGACTTTATGAAATGGCTTTCCCTTTACTCTGTGACAGGCAGGGATAGCACAAGCCATATCTGGGCCATTCACCACTATTGCCTCTGGCACCTCACAGATTTCCTTCTTTCTGTAAGAAAGATGGCATTTCAGACTTGACAGCTTCTCTTTCAAGCTATGTGCTTGCTTTGATAGGTGATAAAGTCAGGGTTCCCTCAAGGATGGGTCACTACAAGTAAGGACTGCTCAGGATAAATCAGAATAATCTGAGGGAGGGAGTGATTTGGGGGGATTGTTTGGCTCTCTCTCTACCAAAGAGCATAGCTAGGAGACTCATGGCAGAGCAGGAAGAAGGAAGGCAGAGGGTCCAAGTACAGAGCACAGGCATAATGTCAGCACTTACACCAAATCTAGTGTTTCTCTGTTCATCAGGGCAAAAGCATCAGTGCCCAGTGCTCTATAAAGCAGGACCCCTTGGCTGTTGCCTTCTTCTGCTCCTGTGACCACTGCACGAGTTTATAAGTTTACAGAAAGAAACGACCTCTTCTCTGCCCCTATAGTAACTACTAAGGATGCATGGTCTAACCAGGGAAGCATGCCCAGATGCCTGCCTTCCAGAACAGGTATAACTACATCACTGCAGTGGGGAGAAGGGGTGTGGAGAGGATAGAAGAAAGCAGACTTCAGCAACATTTAAGGCAAAACATGGACAATTGTAGCTGTCTAATAATGGAGCCAACTATCCAATAAGGCAATGAGGTTCCTGTCAATGGAGCTATCTAAGAGGGTCTGGCAAGATCATTTATGAGACCATTCCCCACTGGGTGGGAGGTTGGGCTAAGTGGTCTCCAGTCTCAGGAATCATCTAGGTCTAGTTTTCTAGAGGAAGGACAAACTACACATAGAAGGTGATACAAGAGGATAGACTACACTGTACTCATCCCTTGTATTGTACTCAGATCTGGCATAGCAGTGGCATGGGCCTTAGTGTTGGAAGCTCTGGGCTAGACCTCCTTCCACTTCCATCTCCTTCTCTGATCTACTCACTTGGTTCTAGACCAGTTCCTATTTCCTCCTTCTATGGAGAAGGATAGTAAATGCTAATAGTGTTCTTGGGGGAAGCGTTCCCTTGGACTTCCATTTTGTGGTTACTTGGAATCCGGCATCTGGACAGAAAGAAAACAAGTGACCAATTGTGCTGACTCCAGCCTCCTGACTCCCATTTTGCTGTGGTTTCTGCTGGAATTTGATGGACCTTTGGGGAAACGTCTAATTATTCTCCCTGGGATCCATGCCTGAGAGACCATAGACCCATCCCCTATAGAAACAGCAGAGAGCAGAGGTTACCACCATGAGTTTTGGAGCCAGAAATGTGTGGGCTTGGATCTTGGCATCACCACTTTATTGCCTGTCAGCCATAGTGTGACCTTGGGCAAGTTATTCTACTCTCTGAGCCTCAGTTTCATGATCTGTAAAATATGGAAGAAAGTACTCACCACATCGGGATTTCTGTGAATTCCTTTATAAATATTAAGTTTAGCTTAGCACAGCCTACATGTGTAATAAACAGTGGTTATTATTATGCCACATTCTACTCATCAGCAGCATCTGTGTCTGCATGCTCTGCTGTCCTGTCTGCATCTAAATCTGTGCCCCCATCTGCAGCCAGTCTGTACTCACCACTTGCTTCCACTACGCTCTTGCATATTCAAGGACAGTACTTCAGCAATTCTTGCCCCGACCCTCTTGCATCATCGATTTTTTTCATTTTCTACTGAAATAGTTCCATCAGCATACAAAAATATTGTTATATTGCTATTTCTTTCATCTTGGAAAAACACAGAACACAAAACCACCTTCTCATGATCCTCACTTCCTTGCCAATTACTAACCTATTTCTTTGCTCCCCTTTGCAACAAAATCCTTGAAAGAGCTATCTCTACTCATTGTCTTCAACCATTTAACCCCTTTAACCATTCTTTCTTAAACTCATTCCAATCAATCCCTTGGTCACATCAGTCCACTGAAACTGCTCTCAGCAAGGTCACTGAGGACCTCTGCATTGCTAATTTGTCCTCATCTAAATGGACTCTCCAGTAGCTCTGACTCAGTTGATAACTCCTTCCTCATTTGTATATTTGCTGTGCTTGGCTTTCAGGACACCAGTCTCTCCTGATTTTGCGTGTGCTTCACTGGTCACATCCCAGGCTCTTTTGCTGGCCCCTTCCTCTTAATTACCTATTAATGACAGAGGGTCACAGGGCTCATTCCTTGGGCCTACTCATCTCTATCTGTTCTCATCTCTTGTGGCCTATCGTCTGATGGCTTTAAATAGCATATATATTCCAATGCCTCTCAAGTTTACATTTCCATTCCAAATCTCTCTTATAAATTAGCCCTCCATTAACAAGCTCCACTTGGATATCTAATAGAAATTTAAAAAGTATCATGTCCAAAACTAAACCCCTTCTCCTGCCTCTCAAATCTATACCTCTAGGAGTCTTCTTCCACTCAGTGAATGGGAACTCTATCCTTTAATTCACTCAGGCCAAAAACCTTAGGTCATCCTTGCCTCCATTCTCTCATGTCCTATATCCAAAACCATCAGGAAATAATGTATGTTTTACCTTTAAAAACTATTTCTAGAAACTGGTCACTTGTTATCACTTTTATAGCTACTGCCCATGGTCTGAGCCTTCACCACGTCTCACCTAGATATTGCCATAGGCTCCTCTCTAGTCTCCTAGATTCCACCATTGCCCCCCTTCTAACTAATCTGAACAAAGCAACAAAATAAATCTCTCAAAAGCAAAATAAGCCATGTCATTCTCCTTCTTAATTTCCTTCAGCGGCTTCACATCCTATTAGGAGTAAGCCCCAAGTCCATAGTATTCTACAGTCATATGTGATCTGGATCCCTGTTAGCACTCTTATCTCATGTCTTACCATTCTCTCTTCCTCTCTCTATGCCAATCACATCACCTTCTTGCTGCTTCTTGAGTTTTCCCAGCACATTTCTGCTTCAGGATCTTTGCAGTGGCTCTGCCTAGATGTGAGCATATCTGACTCTCTCCATTCTTTTCAGTCTTTGCTTGAATGTCCCTTCTCAATAGACCCTTCCTAACCAACATATTTACAATTGCAACACCCTACCCTCATACAGCACTTCCACCCCCCCTTACTCATGTCTGCTTGTTCTAACATACTATATAATTACCTATTCTTATATCTAGTGTTAAAGTTTGCCTTCTTCCCCTATCTCCCCATTCTGCTTGCATGTAAACACCAATAGGACAGGGGTCTTGTTTTGTTTACTGATGTATTACAAAAACATTAAACAGTGCCTGGCCCAGAATAAGCGCTCAGCAAATCTCTGTTGACTGCAATAATTAATTATTATTAAACAATTTCAATTCCCCTCATAGCAACAAATTTAGACACAGACTCAGCACAAAGAACTATATGCAAGAAGAGTTCATTTTTTCAAAGATCCATAAACATGGCAAGGATAAATCAGACAGTCAATGCCGTTGTGGGATTAGCAGGTCAAAGGGGATCAGCTACACCAGCCTATATATCAGAAGAGGCCTCAACCATCCTCCTGGTAAGGGTGGCTTCTCAGTCAATCAATCTGTGTAGCAACTGCATTACTCACTATGAGAGACAGGAGAAGTTAACACAAGGTCCCTGCCCAAAAGGCAACACTTAGCCACATACAACAATAAACAGACAATACCAGGCAGTGTATCAGCAAGAACTAAATTGGGTGTTATTGAGTCTAAGTGCTGTTAGAGTTCAGAAAGGGGAGAAATCAATGATCCCTGAAGCTGCTCCGGAGCTCTGCGCCATCGCTCCTCAAGTTCCTTGAGGGAAGGGGCTATCTCATCTTTTTATTTTCTATTTCCTTTTCTTTTTTTTTTTTTTAAGATTTTTATTTATTTATTTGACAGAGAGAGACACAGCGAGAGAGGGAACACAAGCAGGGGGAGTGGGAGAGGGAGAAGCAGGCTTCCCACCAAGCAGGGAGCCTGATGTGGGGCTCGATCCCAGGACCCTGAGATCATGACCTGAGCCGAAGGCAGACACTTAATGACTGAGCCACCCAGGCGCCCCTCTATTTCCTTTTCTCTCTTCCTTTCTTTTTTATCTTCCCTTCCATGGACCTAGCACAATGATGTGCTTGTAGTAGATATGTAACAACTGCTTTATGCTTTCCCTAACTTCTTTCAAAAAGGATTTAATGTGGCTTATAGGGATATATATAAATTTAAATTTAAAGAAAGTAAGCTTAAAAAAGATGTTACAAGGGAAAATCAAAACAAGGGAAGAGACATAAAGTGGACTGAGGAATGAGGAAAATAGTATTAAAATACAAGCCATAAAGACCATGCCTTTGCAATAGATGAACCACAAATTTGGCTCCGAGCTTTCAAATGGACTATTTAAAAAGGAAAGCCTGATTAATTATGCAATTCACACTGTCCTTATGACAAAAATAGACCAATTGTTCAGTAGACACTAAACTATTCCAGATACTTAAGCCTTCTGCCTATTTCTGCCTTAAGTCTTCATGGAGCAGACACATTATAATGTAAAGAACAGTATCCTCAAGGAACTTCTTAGCATAGACCCAACCATGAGTTTCACAGGGCTGTTTATTCTACACATAACTTCAACTGTCGGGGAGCATTCTTATTTTGTTAAACTTGAGGGTTATGGGATAGCCCATACATTTAACTGTTGCCTGGATCTATAAATTTAACAAGGTAAAAGGGAATAGGACAAATTTAAGAAGGAAACTGCTTTATAAGGATATAAACATCTCAACACAAACACACACACACACAGTCTTTGACTAAGCAGCAGACAATCTTATCTCCTGCACACATTACAAATTATTCTTAATATTGTAGTGATGTCTGTACTTCACTGTTTTCTCTTGCTAAATTTTAAATTTATCAAGGTCAAATGTCATCCTGCATATCTTTGTATCCCTCACAGCATCCAGCACCATGTCTTGCTTCAAATGAATTTTTTTTTTCATTCAACAGATATTTGTTGTCTTCCTTCTAGGTGCTTGGAACTATTTTAACAATGAACCAAATTCCTTACCCTCAGTAGCATTTACAATGAGGGCAGAGACTGATGCAATATAGACAATAATTGCAATAAATAAGTAAATTGTTTAGTATATAAGAAGAGAAATTTCTATGAATATAATAAATAATAGAGAAGGGCAAGAGGGGTTTAGAGTGTGTGTGTGGGTGCGCGTGCGCACCCACACACAAAGGTGGAGTTGGTGTTAACTAGCATAGTCAGGGTAGACTTCATCGAGAAGGTGAGACAATGATGAGTTAAAGAAGATAAGGAAGTTAGCCAAGTAGATATCTGGAGAAAGAACATTTCATGCAGAGGACACAACTAAGACTCTAAGACAGACACATATATATTTTCATTGAATATGAACTAACCCCTAAATAATTGTGATCTATTGGCATTAGTGTGAGGGATAATGATTTAGACAGGGGTATAAAGCATACAGAAAGACAAATGTGGAATAATAAAAATGCCTACATTATCAGTAGTAACAATGAGTTGTTTAAAATGTAGAGTTGAATCATTTTCAATGAAGAATAATATTGTTATGACACCCAGCTTGGAAGGAAAAAGGCCTAGTCAAAACTATTGCAGTAAGGCTGCAATAACAAACAAACCCTTAAATCTCATTATCTTAATGCAAATATATAAAACTGAGAAATTCAGTTTTTCTGTGTGCTCAGGAAAAAGAAAATGAAAGGGACATAGGGATGCAGCACTGTCTCTAATACAGAAGAGAATAACTCAAGCTGTATTTGAGTTTGTGGTAATGCCAGACAAGTTAACCTTGATTTAGGTCCCATTCCTAAATGAGTCTATTTTATAACTGCAATTCTCAGAAGGGATAAACCTGGTCAAGATCATAACAATATCTGGAGGACTTTGTTGTATGCATTAGATCTTAAAAAGTGAATAAACTGATGATTAGAAAATGATTAAACCCATACTCTGCAATAAGACCTATGTATACATTATCCCCATTTATTTGATAAAATTACATAAAACAAACTATATGTATTCTACAGGGGATTTCTGTATGTTCTCATGTTGGAGATGTCCTGATACACTTTTAATTTTTTTTTAATTTTATCTCTAAGGAATCATTGAAAATTTTTATCATATGTACCTGAAAGAAAATCTCTCTCTGTAAAACTTTTTCTCCTTTCAACTCCTTCTGATATTTCTGTAACCTACCTATTGTTGGTTACAATATTGGTCTGAGCCTCTATGTTTATTATTTTTACCAGATTCCTTTTTGCTAAATTCAGGTATCTTTTAACCTCTGTTCTTCATTGCTCAAGGCTTGAATATTAAATTATAGGTGAAATTACATAAATTGGAATAAGTTATACAAAGGTGCCATGGACTGTTCTTAACTAATATTGACTCAATATTCTGCTTATATTGTTTTCTAATTTTCCATATTTGTGTGCCATATGCCTGTTTCTCCTGGTGTCTACTCCTGCATAATGCCACCCAACTCCCAAGCATCAGGGATAGAGTCATAAGCTTGGGAAGAATAAATTCCAGATTGGTGATCAGACTCACCCATTGGACACAAACATGGTTTGACATCTCAACTCCTCTCCACTTGTATTTTTGAATGCTCTGGAGTTGTAATTTTATGTTCTAATGACTCTAAAACTTTGGGCAGATGGGACACATTTAAGACTTTGTCTTAGAATAATTAAACTTTGAAAAAGCTGAAAGAGCTGCGTTCATTCCAAAAGATTGTAGGGCTTCAGCTGCTGGAGAATGGGCCCACCTTGACTGAATGAGGTAAGTAAGAAAAAAAAAATCAAAAAGAATTTTGTCCTTATACAATGAGACCATAAGACAATTTCTTCAAGTATTTTAAATTTCATTAATTTGTTGTAATCAGACTGCAAAGGTTGACTTAGTAGTCAAATTTTGATTTTGATCTGTGCATTTTACTAGAAAGTCATCCATTTCAGTAAGATTTTTAAGTTGATAACACAGATCTGAAAAGTATCTTTTTGAGTTTCAAGAAATATGACTTGATGCTCTATCTTCAGTAGTTGTGTTTAATCTCACTTTTTCTTATTTCTTATACTGGTCAGATACTTATCAGATATTTTTAAAAGACTCTTAGATCTTTATTTCCAATTTATATTGCTTTTATATTTTCTAGTTAATTAATTCCTGTTCTATCATTATTGTTTCCAATTTCTTATTGTTTTTGTATTGATTTTTTGTGATCTTTTCTAATTTCTTAATTCTCAAATTCTTTTTTTATTTTTATTCTTCCTTATTTAACAAAATCAATAAGATTTGAATTTACTTTTATTATTTGGTAATTAGTAGACAATATGGCCATAAAATGCCTATTTTTAGGAACTCATTGTAGTTTTCTTTGTGGCCTACACTTTGATATACACTTATAAAATTACCCTCACTTGTTGTATTATTCAATCACCTCTACCCCTATTTACTCTATTTATGACATAAATGTCAGTGACCATTATATCCTTCTATGAAGAATGACCTTATTAACCTATTAACTGATTTTGTCTTGAATTCTCCTTTGTCCATTATTAATAACATCTTTTCCTTATTTGTATTTACTTGGTGTATCATGACACATTTATTTCAATTTTTATATGTAATTTTGTCATAGTTTTATCTAATTAATTGTATTACAGTTGGTTCTATGGTTTTGTGTTTTGTGATGTTTTAACACAATCTAAGAATCCTTGTATTTTAATGTGGGCATTTAACCTTGTCACATTTCTTTAAAAACTAATTATTTTATTTTAAAATAGTTTTAGATTTATAGAAATGTTGTAAAGATAGTACAGATTCCCACTTCCCCTATAATTAACATCGTACATTAGTATGGTACATTTGTCATAAGTAAAGAACCAATATTGATGCATTATTGTTAACTAAAGTTCATATTTTTCTTAGATTTTCTTAGTTTTACCTAATGACTTTTTTCTGCTTCAGATCTCATTCAGGATTGCATTAAGTGATCATGTATCCTTAGGCTCTTCTTGACTATGACAGTGTCTCAGACTTTCCTTGTTTTTGGTGGCATTGACAGTTTGAAGAGTACTGGCCAGATATATTATATAATGCCCCCTCAATTGGGCTTTTTTTTTTTTTTATGTTTTTCTTAAAGTTAGACTGTGGGTCTTAGGGAGAAGGACCATGGAAGTAAAACGTCATTCTCATCACACCATATCAAGTGTTCATACTATCATTGTAACTTATCACTGATTGATAGTGACTGAGTTAGTGTTTGTCAGCTTTTCCACTGTAGAGTTACTCTCTAATCCCCTTTCCCATACTGTACTCTTTGGAAAAAAATCATTGTGTGCAGCCCACACTTAAAGAATGAAGAGGTGTGCTTCACCTTCTTGAGGATAGAGTATCTGTGTAAATTATTTGGAATTCTTCTGCACAGATGATTTGTCTATTCTCCCGCATTTATTTTTTAAATCATTTTTCTGTATCAATACAGACTCATGAATTATTTATTTTATAATTCGAGTTAAAACCAATATTATTCTGGGGCGCCTGGGTGGCTCAGTCATTAACCATCTGCCTTTGGCTCAGGTCATGATCCCAGGGTCCTGGGATCGAGCCCCACATCGGGCTCTCTGCTCAGCGGGAAGCCTGCTTCTCTCTATCCCACTCCCCCGCTTGTGTTCCCTGTCTTGCTGTGTCTCTCTCTGTTAAATAAATAAAATCTTAAAAAAAAACCAAACAATACTATTCTATTTATTTTGTTGATGTCATTTTTGCAGCTTAGTCTACTTGGAGATTTCATAGTTGACTCCTGTGTCCCTTTGACATACCCCTATCATTATCTTGTTTGTTAGTCTAGCCCTTCCTTACTTTCTGGCACTAGAAGATGCTCTTAAAACAAGAAATCAAATCATATTATTTATTGTCCAGAAGCCCTTCATATAGTTTTGTCCCCCTGACTTCTCCTGAAATTCTTCCATTCACTCACTTGGCTTTTACATAGAAAGTATAGACTTAAAAATCCATAAATATAAACAATTACCTGTTCACAAAATTAGGACTAGCCTGGTGATCAGCAGCTCAAGTTTGAGTCTTTTTATAAAATGCAACTAATTAAAATGCCCTGATCAAAAAGTGATTTGTTGACAATCCAAACCTTTAAAACTATTTGATCATGACAATATTCTATTTTTTTTTTCAGTCTGGTAAGAGTACTAGATGGTCAAAATAAGAATTACTGCAGCTCTAAGAAAGTACGGAACAAGTCTAGAGCAAATAAAGAAATAAAATAAGCCATTGTACTGATATTATTTAAAATTGTAATGTAAGGGACACCTGGGTGGCTCAGTTGGTTAAGCAACTGCCTCCGGCTCAGGTCATGATCCTGGAGTCCTGGGATCGAGTCCCACATCGGGCTCCCTGCTCGGCAGGGAGTCTGCTTCTCCCTCTGACCCTCCCCCCTCTCATGCTCTCTCTCTCTCATTCTCTCTCTAAAATAAATAAATAAAAATATTTAAAAAAATAAAAAAATAAAAATAAATAAAATTGTAATGTAAGTGTGTTAATAGATATTTACTCTATTTATCCATTTTTTATGTGAATGAAATGTTTATATAAGCCAGCCATATGAATATGCAATTATCATGTAAATTATTAAAATTGATTTAATTATTTTTGTAGTCAATGTTTAATCTTTTAAGAAATTAAATTTCTAAGTCTTGCTAAAAAAATAAAAAAGAAAAGAAAAGAAAAAGAAGATGTTCCCAACTCCTCTTGTATATTTCCTTCCTCAGTCCTAAAATCAACCATTTCTCAAAGAGCCCTGGTTCCTTTTCCTGGACAATGGTATTTAAACTCCATGATCTGGGCACTGGGTATGCTATTGATCCTGGCCTGTCATTGTTTCTGAACACTGAGCGGCCAAGCAAGGAAATACATGTCATTTATTTATTTTTAACTTCTTTAAAATTCTGAATGATTACAGATTCATAGGAAATTGCAAAAATAGTATATAGAATCCTTTGAATTCTTCACCCAGCCTACTTCAAATTCTGTAACTGTCAACTTCTATACCTGTATTACAAGCAAACCAAGAAAATTGTCATTTGTTACAATACTATTAACTAACTAGACTACAAACCATATTCAGATTTTACCAGTGTCTTTAATGTACTCATTTGTGTGTTTGTATATACAATTTTATGCATTTGATCCCATATGTAGACTTGTAGAACCACCACCACAATCAGAATATAGACCTGTTCCATCACTCAAAGGAACTCCCTCATGCTACCCCATTATAGTCACACCCACACCCCAACCCCTTTCTTGTACCCTGGCAACCACTGATCTATTTCCATTTCTATAGCTTTGTTATTTTGAGGATGCTATATTCAGAATCACACTATGTAACCTTTTGAGATTGGCTTTTTTCACTAAGCATAATACTTTTAAGATCTGTCCAAGTTGTGTATATCATTAGTTTGTTCCTGTTTATTGCTGAGTAGAATTCCATAGCATAGATGTACCAAGAGTTTGTTTAGTCATTCACCCATCAAAGGAAACTGGATTGTTTCTAGTTTGGGGTTATTACAAATAAAACTGCTATGCACATTCATGTACAGATTTTCATAAGCATGAGTTTTTATTTCTCTGGGATAAATGTTCAAGAGTACAATCGCTGGGGTCATATTATAAGTGTACATGCAGTTTTATAAGCAACTACCAGCCTATATATCCAGAGTGGTCTCATCATTTTACTTTTCCACTAGCAATTTCCACCAGATCTGCCTTTTCTTCGTCCTTTTCAACATTTGATCTTGTCTTTAAAAAAATTTAGCCATTCGGGCGCCTGGGTGGCTCAGTTGGTTAGCAACTGCCTTCCGCTCAGGTCATGATCCTGGAGTCCCGGGATCGAGTCCCGCATCAGGCTCCCTGCTCAGCAGGGAGTCTGCTTCTCCCTCTGACCCTCCCCCTTCTCATGTGCTCTCTCTCTCCTCTCATCCTCTCTCTCAAATAAATAAATAAAATCTTAAAAAAAAAATTTAGCCATTCTAATGGATGTGTAGTGATATATCATCGTGGTTTTCATTTGTATTTCTCCAATGGCTAATGATATTGTACATTTTTTCATATGCTTATTTACCATCCATATTTCTTCTTTAGTATTTTTCTTTAACTGTTGGGTTTTTACTGTTGAGTTTTGAGAGTTCTTTATATATAATCTATATCTCAGTCTGTTGCCAGATGAATGGTTTGGCAATATTTTCTCCCAGTCTGTAGTTTGTATTTTTATACTTTTAAAAGGGCATCTCATGGAGCAAAAGTTTTTAATTTGAATAAGTCAAATTTGTCAGTTTTTTATGGCTCTTTTTTTGTGTGTAATTTTAAGAATTCTTCACTGAGTCTTAGGTCTTAAAGATTGTCGCCTATATTTTATTCTAATAGTTTTATGGTCTTATATGTAAATTACATGTCTTACATGTAAATTTGTGATTGCTGATATTTATTTTGAAGACATATATTTATCTATCTTCTGTCATCTTACTTTATGCTTTATTGTGTTTACTTTCTTAAGACTTCTTTTGCTTTTTCCTTCTTTGTTTCTCCTCCTATGATTTGGCTGATGTACTACTACATTTAGGCTATATAATTTTAATTTTTTTAATAATTGACTATATTTTCCTAATTATCAATACTAATAGTAAAACTACATCTAACCACTTTGTTTATATAAACTTTAGCCTGCTCTTAATTCTTTCTTTTCCCACAAAATTATTATTCATGTTGTGTACCTTGTAAGAATATACTTTTTTGACATTTGTTTCACATTTTATAACTGTAAGAATGAAATAGATAATTCTATATTTATTTAGTTTTATTGATAGTTGAGCATTTTATTTTAAGCAACTATCATTATCTTTAATCATTTCATTCATTCAATCAGTTCCATCACTGTTATTCATCATTTCCTCAATTCTTCAAGTAATTTTAATTCATAAGAAATAAATTGGTTGGTAAATTTCCAAACCATGTCTAGAAATAACTTTTTCAGAATCTCACATATGAATGCTAACTCTTGGGGGTATGGAATTCTTAGGTCTCAATTTTTTCTTTTGCTTTGTTCTTAGTTTTAATATTCCGTAGATATTCTATGATTTTTTGATATATGGTGATGTAAGAGAGAAAACTGAGGCTATAGGAAGAGTGTCAGATGAGAATTCTTAAGTAAACAAGACAACAGAATGCCCTGAAAGGAAAGGAAGCAATGAGTTTCAAGAAGGAAAACTAAATCAATAATTAAATGTTGCCCCAAAGGTCAAGTAGGTTGATCACTGAGAAAGTTATTGGATTTGCAATTAGAAAATAATTGTAACATTTGAATGAGCAATTACAGGGAAATGGTGAAGGTAGGTGGAAGCCTGATTCTGAGCCCTGAGAAGAGCCTTAGAAACCATCCAGTCTAAAGTCTTCATGTTCATGTCCAGGAGAAGTGACTTGTCCAAGGTCATTGAAAGACAGTAGAGTTCTGACTTCTGCTTCATTGCTCTTTTTATCTATGACAAGACCTGAAATGCAGAGATAAAGCCTGTGAAGAGGCAGACAGAATGATTGAATGGGTGGGAAGGAAGCAGTGACAAAGAGTGGTTGAAAGGGGTGAATCCAATAGATATAAGTCTCTGAAGGGGAGGAGGGGCAAAATGAGAGATTGAGGGAGAGAGAGAGAGAGAATATCTGGGAAACTACACATGTTGTACACTCTGGATCAGAGGGAAAAAAATTTTCCAAAGTATTTCACTCCTCTGAGGTCAAATGGAAGCTAACACAATAGCTGTGCTAGGACTGGAAGTCAGGAAAGAAACATGAAAACAGGCTATATCTGAGAGATTGTGGAGAAAGGGGAACCCTCTTATGCTGTTGGTGGGAATGCAAGTTAGTACAGCCACTTTGGCTAGAGGTGTGGAGGTGCTTCAAAAAATTAAAAATAGAGCTACCCTACAACCCAGCAATTGTACTACTGGGTATTTATCCCAAAGACACAAATGTAGTGAAAAGAAGGGCCATATGCACCCCATTGTTCATAGCAGCAATGTCCACAATGCCAAACTGTGGAAAGAGCTGAGATGCCCTTCAACAGACAAATGGATAAAGAAGATGTGGTCTCTATACAATAGAATATTACTTAGCCATCAGAAGGGATGAATACCCAACTTTTGCATCAACATGGATGGGACTGGAGGAGATTATGTTAAGTGAAATAAGTCAAGCAGAGAAAGTCAATTATCATATGGTTTCACTTATTTGTGGAACATAAGGAATAGCATGGAGGACATTAGGAGAAGGAAGGGAAAAATGAAGGGGAGGAAATGGGAAGGGGAGAAGAACCATGAGAGACTATGGACTCTGAGAAACAGACTGAGGGTTTTAGAGGGGAGGGGGGTGGTGGGATGGGTTAGCCTGGTGATGGGTATTAAGGAGAGCACGTACTGCATGGAGCACTGGGTGTTACATGCAAACAATGAATCATGGAACACTACATCAAAAACTAATGATGTACTGTATGGTGACTAACATAACATAATTTTAAAAATGAAGGAAAAAAAACCAGGCTATATCTGGAAAAGGCCACTTAATAATTTGTGCCCTTACCTGTGGAAGCAGAGATGCCACTGAAAGGTTTCGACCAGAGCTGAGTTGACAGAGTAACTTTATTATATTTATTGTATCCCTTCACTGCATGTGGTATATAGCCTGAAAACCCCTCTCCTGGCATCGAAGCCAAGCAATGCACCTGAACTCTGTGGAGTGGGCCACAGTGGGATAGATGAAGGAAAGGGAGTGCTGATAAAGTAATCCACTCTGATCACTTTATCAGCAGGGCCAAAATATAGAATTACCATTATATATTGTAATAAAATTGCTTTTATTACAGGGCCAAAATATAGAAAACAGTCTTCAGTAGAATATATACATATATGTATTTTTTTCTTTTTTAAATTTTAGATGCAATGAAACATAAAGCTAAATTCATACCAACCAGAGTAGATAACTTATCTTAGGTATTTGGCAATGTCTGTTTCACCTTTCCTTTGATATTTTATTACTTACTTTTCCCATTTTATACCATACTTAATTTTATATCTTAAATCCCACGTAAAATAGAAAAGCTTTACCCTCCCCCCCTCCCACACACACTCACATCAATGAAAGTGGAAGCATGAAAGTATATCAAACCGAAGGAGTATGATTCTTATCATTGCAGGGCCTTTGACAGCGATGGATTTGGTGCTGTCCTGTGGGCCACAGAGGGCCTGGGGTCAATGATCTTCTCTGCTGGCTCCCCAACAACTTCAGTTTTGAGCTTCTCTAAGCCAGCTAGTAAGCAAACTGGGACTGCCATCCATGAACACTTTTCAGTCTTTTGCAGTTTACTGTAATTCATTCCTGTCATTTAGACCCAGACAGTGGTCTTTAGCTTATTTCTGAGATCTTATTACATTTTTTATTCATAGAGAAGTAAGATTTAAGTATCGAAGATCAATAGCAGCCTCCATCATGCTTACATTATTAACAAGAAAGATGTTGTATGAAGACAGACTGGTGTATTGGATTTGCTCAGTAGCTGGGCTCATTTCAGACAGGTAAGACACTATGCTTCCATTTCATTCTGTCTGTTCCCTCTCTAGTGCCTGTGCACTATTCACCCTTTCTGGAAGTCTGGTCTCTGGCACTGGCATATCATTTTGCACCTTGGTTTGGTCCAGCCAGATTTCAAAGAGGAGAGGAAGTCTAATTATTGAAAGAGGTCTTGAAAAGCAAAGAGGTCCAGGCTTTCTTTTGTGCCCTGGATGGCTGTTGTGGTGCAGGCTGTCTTGGCTCAGTCAACGTCAACTTCAGCAAGAACGATATCACTAGTTGAATGAGTTTCCATTTACAAAGCTCTCTTTCCCATACATTGGTCAGGATTTCTGCTCCCAAACCCCAGTTATTGTTTAGCTACAGCAAGATATCCATTCTTCTCTCATACTCTTAGGTTTTCTTAACACTAATTACTCAGCATTCTGCCCAATGCAATGCAAGTCAGATTTTGTTAGCTCTCTTCCTCTAGCACTTTTGGGAGGAAGTAAGAGGAAAATGTCAGAGGTTGAGATCAGTCAGTGCTCCTTGAGTAAGAAGGGCAAGGACCAAGGACCATTATGACTTTGGTTTTTTGTAAGTTTTTATTTAAATTCTAGTTAGTTAACCACTGTAATATTAGTTCCAGGTGTACAATATAGTGATTCAGTACTTCCATACATCACCCAGTGCTCATCACAAGTGCACTCCTTAATTCCCCTCACCTATCCAACCCATCCCCCCACCTCCCCCGCCTGGTGACCATCAGTTTGTTCTCTATAGTTAAGAATCTATTTCTTGGTTTGCCTCTCTCTCTCTCATTTTTTCCCCTTTGCTCATTTGTTTTGTTTCTTAAATTCCACATATGAGTGAAATCTGGTATTTGTCTTTCTTTGACTAATTTATTCTGCTTAGCATAATACTCTCCAGCTCCATCCATGTTGTTACAAATGGCAAGATTTCATTCTTTTTTATGGCTGAGTAATATTCCATTGTGTATACTACCACATCTTCTTTATCCATTCATCAGTCAATGGACTCTTGGGCTGTTTTGATAATTTAGCTATTATAGATAATGCTGCTATAAACATCAAGGTGCACGTACCCCTTTGAATTAGTATTTTTGTATTCTTTGGGTATATACCTAGTAGTGTGATTGCTGGATCATAGGGTAATTCTATTAATAACTTTTTGAGGAACCTCCATACTGTTTTCCAGAGTGACTATACCAGTTTGCATTCCCACCAACAATGTAAGAGGGTTCCCCTTTCTCCACATCCTCGGCAACATCTGTTGTTTCCTGTGTTGTTAAGTATAGCAATTCTGACTGGTGTTGCTGCCTGTGCACTCTTCTAGGATTTTTATGGTTTCAGGTCTCATATTTTGGTACTTAATCAAAGGAGCATTATGATTTTGTGCTTCCCAATTTGTTGTTAAGCAGCAGGAATGACTCTGTTATTTTCCCATAATAACCTGACTCTATAGTTGAGTGAAATCTTTCACAGTTGTCTGCAAATCCCAGGCCTGGGATCAGGCCAGGCCAACAGACAACCTTCTTGGTCCCCCTACTGGCTTCTGAAACCTTTCTCTGTTGGACCTTCTTTCACTTCCCTCACCAAATTTTCTTAGCCTTATTTCCTCATACTTTCCCCTCTGTCACCATCCCTTAATGGCTTTGCTCTCCAAGGTTCCATTCTTGGCCTTTTCATGTGTTCTTATTAGGCAATTTAATCCTTTCTATGGTTTCAACTTCTCCTATTAGCTGTTGACTCCCAAATTATTATCTCTAACTCTGACCCTACTTGGGGGTTCAAACTCAATATGTTACTCTCTCTTTGACATTGCCATCTTGAGATTCCAGAGGCATTTCAAATCCAATATGTCTAGAACAACTCAATTTTCTCCCCCAAACTCTACCCTTCCCCATTTCTAAGTGATTGGTAGCACTCAGGCAACCAATTCAGGGCAACCAACATACATTCTCTCCCCTCGTCCTCATTCTCAACCTTCACTCCCTTCCATCTGTCATATCTGCACCACCCTTGCCCTATGTCAGGCCTCAGCTTTCTCTTTTCTTCACTGTTGTAAGAGTTTTGTACCTTGTCTTCCTATTTCCTAACTGACCTTCCAGACTGATTGGACTAAAACACAAATGTGATCTGGTGTTGCTTTAATTAGAACCCTTTAGTAGTTTCTTGATACTTTTAAGAGAAATTGAAACACCCCAACATGGCTCCAAGCCTCCCCCCAGTTTCTGTAGATGCCCCCTCCTTCTCTCTCAGTATCATACCTTAAACTCCAGTCGTGCCAAACAATTTGCAATTCCCCAGCTATGCCTTGCAGTTTTATACCCTTGAGCCTTTACTTTGCTTCTTCTACTGCTGACCATATCCTCCTGCCAGCCATCAATCCTTCCTTATACACCTGGAGAATACCTTCTCACTTTCAAGAGTCAGCTGATCATTACCTCTCCATTGAATCCTTTCCTGACTATACCCCTTACTCCTCTTCCCCCAGGTGGAAGAACGTATTTCTCCTTTGTATCTCTAGAAATAGTGATAGTTGTAAATATTTATCAAATACCATGTCCCAGGTACTGAGGTATGGTTTTTTTTTTTGCATTATATTAATATTTGCATTGATCTTTACATGCATTTATTCAATTAGTCCCCACAACAACCTTATGAAGTAAGTACTATATTAGCCTGATTTTAAAGATGAGAAACTAAGGTACAGAGTGTTTACATAACTTGGCTCAAAGTCACACAAACAGTAAGTGGAAGAGACAGGCTTTAGACCTATTTGCTCTGACTCCAAAATCTGTGAGTTTAACCACTACATTTCACTGCCAATGCCTAACGTATTATAGGCATTTAATGGGTGCTTAGTGTGTGAATTAATGAGATTAGATGCTTGGGCAAGAGTGAGATAGATGCCAAAACCTGTGAAGGTGAAGTAAATCTATGGGATGGTCAGGGTCACATAATCTACCAGGAGCATTAATCGGGGCCAGGCAATTGCAAAACACAAAGTCTGCAGGTGTATCCTGAGAGACCCAAGCCAGGGATTTAGCAGGAGGTAAGGTTCAAGCTCTGGGGCAAGCCCAGAGCAAATCAGATGATTTCATGGGGTCCAAGCTAGTACCACAGCAGCTTCTTTGAAGACCTGGGACTGGCCTCTGATGGTCTCAGGGCAGTCACCTGACCATGCACTTGAGCAGTACAGCAAGCAGCCAGAGAACATGTTTCCTCCCTGCACAGATGCCTGGGAGCCCAGGCTCTCACTCTACTGTGAGCCCATGAGAGCAGGCAGGAGTTCTTGTGTGCTTTGAACCTTTCAATCCCAGCAAATGACACATGGTCAACACCTACTAAGTGCTTGTCAAACTAACTAAATGAAAACAACAAAAACAAATCCAGAACAGATATCAAACCACCATGTCTTTCTCACTCCTCCTCCATAAAGCCTATTACAGTACTAGACACTTAGATGTTCCATGAATTATCGTTCCTACATATCTTTAAGTGATTAGCTTTCTCCTCACTACACCTGTAGGGAAGTTTCTCCTTCTCTTACAATCTCTTTCTATCTCCCCAACAATGATCTCAGAGTCAAAAGAGCAGCACAAATCCAACTTCATGGCTGCCAGAGGCCAATACTAAATAACACTTCCTGGTCCCAACACAACTTATTCTAACTACTGGACCACTCTTTTCTCTCGGGTGGAAGTTGACAATAACTTTAATGGAAGAAACACAACTCCAGGATTTCTAAATAGCAATTCCCATCTTGTTTTGCCTACATGTTTTCTCTCCCCAACATCTCCCACCTCCAAAATTATTTTCTCCAGAAGTTCCTCATGTTTGGATATAGAAATCTCTGTTCTTCCATTAATCTCCAAGGATTTATTAAGCATAATTTATGTATTCAGCATTGAGCTAAATTGGATAGAAGATTCTTCGGATATGAGTCTTGCTCACAAACTTCACTTGGAAGTATAAGATGAGAAAGAAGTCTTGCAAAGTTAAGTACCGTGTCTAAGGTCACATAGCTAGCATCTGTAATTGTGACTGGAAGACAGGTTTTGCTAACTTAAATCCCATGTTCTTGATGAAGGTACACTACTGTAATAACAATGAGATTCAGAGCAGAGAGACAGTAGCTGGAAGGCTTTGTGGAAGAGGTGGGGTCTTCAGCTGGGTTCTGACGATCTTTGGGTAGATCTTCAATTTGGTAGAAGGATAGGAGGACAGCATTTCATGGGAAGGGACAGTATGAGCAAATAGGATGAAAGAGACAGGATGAAAGAGACAGGAATGTAGACAATATCTGTTGTGAGGGAAAAATAAGGGGATGAAAGTGAACAGCAAGCAAAGGTTGGCCAGGTACAAAAGAGTAGCCTGGGGGAAAGCAGGGTCATGCCCACTGACCCTCCTTCCTTCTGTGATGCAGCTGGTGCCACTCTTTTCTCTGTGCCTGCCCAAGGCTGAACAGATTAAGCCCTGGCACTTCCTCCACTTCCTCTTCACCCTCTCTCCCCTTCTGAATGCCAACCAATGTGCAGCCCAAACACGTTTTGCAAAGCCTAATTAACATCAACAATAGT
Organism: Mirounga angustirostris; assembly: GCF_029215605.1. NCBI lineage: Eukaryota > Metazoa > Chordata > Mammalia > Carnivora > Phocidae > Mirounga > Mirounga angustirostris. Next base: position 160,239,291 of record NW_026991710.1, on the reverse strand, counting down.
TCAAAATAATCGCCATAATTAATGGAGAGACAAGGCTATGACTGGGAGAATTATAAATGGGAATAATCAAATGTGATTGAGTCTGGAGCAGCTTCTATTCAGGAAAGCTGGAGGGAGAACAAGTCGACTCATCCTCTGTTCCTTTCATTTCCCCTAACTGGGCTCCCCCACCACCCTGGACCCCCGTCAAGCAGCATGAATACAAGAGGCGTCAGTCTCATCAAATCAGATTCCATGCATAATGCAGGCAGTGACCTCTCCCAGTGAATTACTGTTATTAGACTTAATTATATAATAATAGTTGCACAATGGCCGGGACCCCCTCCCCTTCTCCAACAATGCCTGCACGCCCACGGTGACAACGTTCTTAGAATGGAACCACTTTTTCTTTTTTTCTTCTTTCTTCTTACTCAAATTACATACCTTTAAAATTCCTCTCTTTATTGTTCCTGATTTCCCTGTTTATTTTCCCCCTGCTTCTTCTTTCCTTCTCTTTCTCCATCTTCTCTTTCTTTTCACCCCCCTTTTCTCTCTTCCCTTCTTTTAGTTCTCTCTTCTCCATTTCCCTCCTTCCCCTTTGCAATTCTTATGTAAAGACCAGGCCTCAGGGAAATGACAGACATCTGATCATTTACTCTTACCTACCTTTATGCGCTTATGCAGAAGAAAAATGTGGAGATGATGTCCTCCGTGGGGCTTGCTTTATTTTTGGCACTACTTTAGCAGATACCCTCCTGCTTTTTTTTTTAATTTTTTATTGTTATCTTAATCACCATATATTACATCATTAGTTTTTGATGTAGTGTTCCATGATTCATTGTTTGTGTAAAACACTCAGTATTGGGCGCCTGGGTGGCTCAGTTGGTTAAGCGACTGCCTTCGGCTCAGGTCATGATCCCGGAGTCCCTGGATCGAGTCCCACATCAGGGTCCCTGCTCAGCAGGAAGTCTGCTTCTCCCTCTGACCCTCCCCCCTCTCATGTGTTCTCTCTCATTCTCTCTCTCTCAAATAAATAAATAAAATCTCTAAAAAAAAAAAAAAAACTCAGTGCTCCATGCAGAACATGCCCTCTTTAATACCCATCACCAGGCAAACCCATCCTCCTTCCCCACCCAGAACCCTCAGTTTGTTTTTCAGAGTCCATAGTCTCTCATGGTTCGTCCCCCCCTCCGATTTACCCCCCTTCGTTCTTCCCTTCCTGTTATCTTCTTCTTCTTTTTTTTTTTAACATATATTGTATTATTTGTTTCAGAGGTACAGATCTGTGATTCAACAGTCTTGCACAGTTGACAGCGCTTACCATAGCACATACCTTCCCCAATGTCTATCACCCAGCCACCCCATCCCTCCCACCCCCCACTACTCCAGCAACTCTCAGTTTGTTTCCTGAGATTAAGAATTCCTCATATCAGTGAGGTCATATGATACATGTCTTTCTCTGATTGACTTATTTAGCTCAGTATAACACCCTCCAGTTCCATCCACGTCATTGCAAATGGCAAGATCTCATTCCTTTTGATGGCTGCATAATATTCCATTGTATATATATACCACCTCTTCTTTATCCATTCATCTGTCGATGGACATCTTGGCTCTTTCCACAGTTTGGCTATTGCAGACATTGCTGCTATAAACATCAGGGTGCACATACCCCTTCAGATCCCTACATTTGTATCTTTGGGGTAAATACCCAGTAGTGCAATTGCTGGATCTTATGGTAGCTCTATTTTCAACTTTTTGAGGAACCTCCAAAATGTTTTCCAGAGTGGTCGCACCAGCTTGCATTCCCAACAGTGTAGAAGGTTCCCCTTTCTCCGCATCCCCACCAACATCTGTCGTTTCCTGACTTGTTAACTTTAGCCATTCTGACTGGCGTGAGGTGGTATCTCATTGAGGTTTTGATTTGGATTTCCCTGATGCCGAGCGATGTTGAGCACTTTTTCATATGTCTGTTGGCCATTTGGATGTCTTCTTTGGAAAAATGTCTGTTCATGTCTTCTGCCCATTTCTTGATTGGATCATTTGTTCTTTGGGTGTTGAGTTAGATAAGTTCTTTATAGATTTTGGATACTAGCCCTTTATCTGATATGTCATTTGCAAATATCTTCTCCCATTCTGTCGGTTGTCTTTTGGTTTTGTTGACTGTTTCTTTTATTTGCAAAAGCTTTTTATCTTGATGAGGTCCCAATAGTTCATTTTTGCCCTTGCTTTCCTTGCCTTTCGTGATGTTTCTAGGAAGAAGTTGCTGCAGCTGAGGTCGATGAGGTTGGTGCCTGTGCTCTCCATTAGGATTTTGATGGACTCCTGTCTCACATTGAGGTCTTTCAACCATTTGGAGTCTATTTTTGTGTGTGGTGTAAGAAAATGGTCCAGTTTCATTCTTCTGCACGTGGCTGTCCAATTTTCCCAACACCATTTGTTGAAGAGACTGTCTTTTTTCCATTGGACATCCTTTCTGCTTTGTCAAAGATGAGTTGACCATAGAGTTGAGGGTCCATTTCTGGGCTCTCTATTCTGTTCCATTGATCTATGTGTCTGTTTTTGTGCCAGTACCATACTGTCTTGATGATGACAGCTTTTTTTTTTCTTTTTATTTATTTATTTGAGAGAGAGAATGAGATAGAGCATGAGAGGGGGGAGGGTCAGAGGGAGAAGCAGACTCCCTGCTGAGCAGAGAGCCCGATGCGGGACTCGATCCCGGGACTCCAGGATCATGACCTGAGCCGAAGGCAGTCACTTAACCAACTGAGCCACCCAGGCATCCCGATGATGACAGCTTTGTAATAGAGCTGGAAGTCCAGAACTGTGATGCCGCCAGATTTGCTTTTCTTTTTCAACATTCCTCTGGCTATGCAGGGTCTTTTCTGGTTCCATACAAATTTTAGGATATTTTGTTCCATTTCTTTGAAAAAAGTGGATGGTATTTTGATGGGGATTGCATTGAATGTGTAGATTGCTCTAGGTAGCACTGACATCTTCACAATATTTGTTCTTCCAATCCATGAGCATGGAACGTTTTTCCATTTCTTTGTGTCTTCCTCAATTTCTTTCATGAGTATTTTATAGATTTCTGAGTACAGATCCTTTGCCTCTTTGGTTAGATTTATTCCTAGGTATCTTAAGGTTTTGGGTGCAATTGTAAATGGGATCGACTCCTTAATTTCTCTTTCTTCTATCTTGCTGTTGGTGTATAGGAATGTCACTGATTTCTGTGCATTGATTTTCTATCCTGCCACTTTACTGAATTCCTGTATAAGTTCTAGCAGTTTTGGGGTGGAGTCTTTTGGGTTTTCCACATAAAGTATCATATCATCTGCAGAGAGTGAGGGTTTGACTCTTCTTTGCCAATTTGGATGCTTTTTATTTCTTTTTGTTGTCTGATTGCTGTGGCTATGACTTTTAATACTATGTTGAAGAGCAGTGGTGATAGTGGACATCCCTGCCGCATTCCTGACCTTAGGGGGGAAGCTCTCAGTTTTTCCCCCATTGAAAATGATATTTGCTGTAGGTTTTTCATAGATGGCTTTTTTGATATTGAGGTATGTACCCTCTATGCTTATACTCTGAAGAGTTTTGATCAAGGAGGGATGCTGTACTTTGTCAAATGCTTTTTCTGCATCTATTGAGAGGATCATATGATTCTTGTTCTTTCTTTGGTTAATATATTGTATCACGTTGATTGATTTGCAGATGTTGAACCAAACTTGCAGCCCAGGGATGAATCCTACTTGGTCGTGCTGAATAATCCTTTTAATGTACTGTTGGATCCTATTGGCTAGTATTTTGGTGAGAATTTTTGCATCCATGTTCATCAAGGATATTGTTCTGTAATTCTCCTTTTTGATGGGGTCTTTGTCTGGTTTGGGGATCAAGATAATGGTGGCCTCATAAAACGAATTCGGAAGTTTTCCTTCCAATTCTATTTTTTGGAACAGTTTCAGAAGAATAGGTATTAATTCTTCTTTAAATGTTTGGTAGAATTCCCCTGGGAAGCCATCTGGCCCGGGGCTTTTGTTTGTTGGGAGATTTTTGATGACTGCTTCAATTTCCTTAGTGGTTATAGGTCTGTTCAGGCTTTCTATTTCTTCCTGGTTCAGTTTCGGAAGTTGATACATCTCTAGGAATGCATCCGTTTCTTCCAGGTTATCTAATTTGCTGGCATAGAGTTGCTCAAAATATGTTCTTATAATTGTTTGTATTTCTTTGGTGTTGGTTGTGATCTCTCCTCTTTCATTCAAGATTTTGATTTGGGTCATTTCTCTTTTCTTTTTGATAAGTCTGGCCAGGGGTTTATCAATCTTGTGAATTCTTTCAAAGAACCAGCTCCTAGTTTTGTTGATCTGTTCTACTGTTCTTTTGGTTTCTATTTCATTGATTTCTGCTTGGATCTTTATTATTTCTCATCTCCTGCTGGGTTTAGGCTTTATTTGCTGTTCTTTCTCCAGCTCCTTTAGATGTAGGGTTAGGTGTGTATTTGAGACCTTTCTTGTTTCTTGAGAAAGACTTGTATTGCTATATACTTTCCTCTCAGGACTGCCTTTGCTGTATCCCAAAGATTTTTTTTTTTTTAAAGATTTTATTTATTTATTTGACAGAGAGAGACACAGCGAGAGCAGGAACAAGCAGGGGCAGTGGGAGAGGGAGAAGCAGGCCTCCCACAGAGCAGGGAGCCCAATGCGGGACTCGATCCCAGCACCCTGGAATCATGACCTGAGCCGAAGGCAGACGCTTAATAACTGAACCACCCAGGCGCCCCATCCCAAAGATTTTGACAATTGTGTTTTCATTTTCATTGGTTTCCATGTAGTTTTTTTAATCTTCTTTAATTTCCTGGTTGACCCATTCGTTCTTTAGTAGGATGCTCTTTAGCCTCCATGTATTTGAGTTCTTTCTGACTTTCCTCTTGGGATTGAGTTCTAGTTTCAAAGCATTGTGGTCTGAAAATAGGCAGGGAATGATCCAAATCTTTTGGTACCGGCTAAGACCTGATTTGTGACCTAGGATGTGATCTATTCTGGAGAATGTTCCATGGGCACTCGAGAAGAATGTGTATTCTGTTGCTTTGGGATGGAATGTTCTGAATATATCTGTCAAGTCCATTTGGTCCCGTATGTCATTTAACGTCTTTATTTCCTTGTTGATCTTTTGCTTAGATGATCTTTCCATTTCAGTAGAGGGATGTTAAAGTCCCCCACTATTATTGTATTGTTGATGTGTTTCTTTGTTTTTGTTACTAATTGGCTTATATAATTGGCTGCTCCCATGTTAGGGGCATAGCTATTTACAATTGTTAGATCTTCTTGTGGGATAGATCCTTTAAGTAGGATATAGTGTCCTTCCTCATCTCTTATTACAGTCTTTCGTTTAAAATCTAATTTGTCTGATATAACGATTGCCACCCCAGCTTTCTTTTGGTGTCCATTTGCATGGTAAATGGTTTTCCACCCCTCACTTTCAATCTGGGGGTGTCTTTGGTTCTAAAATGAGTCTCTTGCAGACAGCATATCGATGGGTCTTGTTTTTTTATCCAATCTGATAGCCTGTGTCTTTTGATTGGAGCATTTAGCCCATTTACATTCAAGGTAACTATTGAAAGATAGGAATTTAGTGCCATTGTATTGCCTGTAAGGTGACTGTTACTGTATATTGTCTGTGTTCCTTTCTGGTCTACATTGCTTTTAGGCTCTGTCTTTGCTTACAGGACCCCTTTCAGTATTTCTTGTAGGGCTGGTTTTGTGTTTGCCAATTCCTTTAGTTTTTGTTTGTCCTGGAAGCTTTTTATCTCTCCTTCAATTTTCAATGACAGCCTAGCTGGATATAGTATTCTTGGCTGCATATTTTTCTCATTTAGTGCTCTGAAGATATCCTGCCAGTCCTTTCTGGCCTGCCAGGTCTCTGTGGATAGGTCTGTTGCCAATCTAATGTTCCTACCATTGTAGGTTACAGATCTCTTGTCCCGAGCTGCTTTCAGGATTTTCTCTTTGTCTATGAAACTCATAAGTTTTACTATTAGATGTCGGGGTGTTGACCTATTTTTATTGATTTTGAGAGAGGTTCTCTGTGCCTCCTGGATTTTGATGCTTGTTTCCTTCCCCAAATTAGGGAAGTTCTCTGCTATAATTTGCTCCAATATACCTTCTGCACCTCTCTCTCTTTCTTCTTCTTCTGGGATCCCAATTATTCTAATGTTGTTTTGTCTTATGGTATCGCTTATCTCTCGAATTCTGCCCTCGTGATCCAGTAGTTGTTTATCTCTCTTTTTCTCAGCTTCTTTATTTTCCATCATTTGGTCTTCTGTATCACTGATTCTCTCTTCTGCCTCATTTATCCTAGCAGTTAGTGCCCCCATTTTTTATTGCACCTCATTAATAGCCATTTTGATTTTGACTTGTTTAGATTTTAGTTCTTTTATTTCTCCAGAAAGAGTTTCTCTAATAACTTCCATGCTTTTTTCAAGCCCAGCTAGTATCTTTAAAATCATCATTCTGAACTCTAGTTCCAACATCATACTAATGTCCATATTGAGTAGGTCCCTGGCAGTCGGTATTGCCTCTTGTTCTTTTTGTTGAGGTGATTTTTTCTGCCTTGTCATTTTGTGCAGAGGAGAACAGATGAATGAGAGAACAAAATGCTAACAAGGTAACAATGACCCCAGAAAATATACTCTAAACAAATCAGAAAAGACCTGAAACTGGGGGAAAAGAAAGGGAAAGAAAGAAAAAAGAAAACAGAAAAGAAAAAGATAAAAACAAACAAAAACAGAACAAAACAAAAAAAAACAAATATGATCAAATATGATCAGGCTGGTATATAGATCAGTGCCACACACTAGATTTTGGGTGTATTTTGGTCTGTTAGAAGAAAGTGCCTCCCAAAATTTTAAAGAAAGAAAAACTTATATATGTGCAAAAATAAGGGTTAATACAATGAAGGGATGGAATATGACTGTAAAGATGAAAATTATAAAAAAATTTATACAAGGAATTGATAAGAAGTTATTTGAAAAAAGAAAGAAGAGAATTTAAAAAAAAGAAGAAGAAAAAAGGGAGAGAATGTGATCAGGCAGGAGACTAGAACAAAGCCGTACACTAGAGATTTAGGGTATATTTTCATCTGTTAGAAGAAACTGTATCTCAAAATTTTAAAAGAGAGAACAACTTATATATATATGCCAAAAATAAGGGTAACTACTATGAAGGGATAGAATATGACTCTAAAAATGAAAAATAAAATTTTTTTTTTAAAAAAGGGATTGATAAGATCTTGGTTGAAAAAGGGAAAAAGAAAAATTTTTTAAAAAAATTAACTTTGAAAGACTAAAGAATCATGGGAAAAAAGCCATGAATTCTATGTTCAGTATTTCCCTAGCGCTGGAGTTCTGCCGTTCTCATTGATCGGTAAACTTGGTCTTGGCTGGCTATTCTTGCTGATCTTCTGGGGGCGAGGCCTGTTGCCGTGGTTTCCAAATGTCTTTGCCAGAGGTGGAATTGCCCCGCCCTTGCCCATCCGGGCTAAGTAATCTGCTCGGGTTTGCTCTCGGGAGCTTTTGTTCCCTGCAAGCTTTCCATACAGCTTTGGAGGACTATGGAAACGGCGGTGCTAGCAGAAGTGGAAACGGCGGCCTCCCAGTCTCTGCCGTGGAGGAGCCAAGAGCTTGGGGCCCCACTCCTCAGTAAGCCCCCAGAGTAAAGCAGTCAGTCACTCCCGTCTCCCCGGTCTCCAGCCGCACTCTGTGCTCACCCGGCCTGTGACCACGCATTTCTATCCCGTGTGGAGTCTCCAAACCCAGTAGATCCCTGCGGTGTGCTCCCGCGCCGCTCCTCCCAGGGGAGGAAGGGGAGTCTCCCCAGATCTGCCTCTTGTTGCGTCCCTGCTGGAGGAGCAGTGGCCCAACTGTGCCGTGGATCACGGTTTATGGCCACCCCGAGCTGAGAGCCCACTCCTGTACTCCGTCTCTGCAGCCGGCTTCCCTGCTCCGATACCTGGGAGCTTTGCTGCACTCAGGCACCCCCAGTCTTTCTGTGACTCCGAGGGTCCTAAGACCACACTGTCCCTCGAGGTTTCCACCCCCCACTTAGCCACTGGAGTGAAGTCCCTCAGCGGAGATGACTTTTAAAAGTTCTGATTTTGTGCTCAGCTGCTCTATCACTTGCCAGAAGTGGCAGACTGAGGCCCCCTCCGCCGCGGTCTATCCTCCCTAATATCACCTCGGATTCACTTCTCCGTACATCCTACCTTCCAGAAAGTGGTTGCTTTTCTGTTCAGAGAGTTGTTGCTCTTCTTTTCTTCGATCTCCTGTTGAGTTCATAGGTGTTCAGAATGGTTTGATCCCTATCCAGCTGAATTCCTGAGACCAGAAATCCAGGTCTCCTACTCCTCCGCCATCTTGCTCCGACACCCCCCCCAATACCCTACTGCTTTTAAACTCAACAGAACATCGCCTGGTTTTCATAAGATGATCCTTCCTTCTTTCCTTCCTTCCTTCCTCCCTTCCTTCCTTCCTTCCTTCTTTCATCCTTCTTCTTTCCTTCCCTCCTTTTGTCCTATCAGCTAAATCCCTAAAATATACCAGCACACCTAAGTATGAAAATACAAAACCATGAAGCTAAAGCAAGTCTACTTCATCTCTGAACTTACTATCTCTTTGTTTAATTGGCTTCTTTTCCTGCTCAATCATTCGGTAAGTGGTTCTGACATCCTGGGTTGGCCTCGCATGTTGAGGTCTTTTTTTGTCTTCTTGCTGTTTCCCATATGGAAATTGTCAACTGGCTAGGCTATAGTATTTTTCTCCATTAGAAATCCTCCTAATATCCATACCCTGTCCAGCCCCACTTCCATTAACTAAGCCTATCTCTAGTCCATCAAGAGGTTTCTGGAGACCACAGGCCCAAATGGCAGCATTGTCTGGGTGGCCAAAGCCAAGAGCTGAGTTCTAGACTCCAATAGGGTGAGGGGTTTTTTGGGTTTTGTTTGTTTGTTTGTTTGTTTTTGTTTTGTGACAAATGCAGCTAAGCTGAATAATAGTTTCCCCCTCTGTTCCTTACTTGGAAGGAAAATCTAGAAAACTGTAGTTGTCATTATGCAAAGCCAAATGGCATAATCTTAAATGCAATCTATTCCAGTCTACAGCAATAACAGAGAAAATGTGGATTATAATCTGATCCCACCTTTGGACCTGTACCCAGATATGCCTTGAGGACTTAAGGACACTCTCATAAGGAGTCAGAGGGCAGCAATTGGCAGGGCAGAAGGAATCAAATAGAAAAAGTCAGAGTGAAGGGCCCAATTTTCACTTTTATGTAAAGGGTAGTACCAGAGGAACAGAGAGAACAGAGAGAAAGGGGGGTGAAGTTTGACCAATACAAGGGTTAATCTATGTGACTATGTTGGCACTTCATTAAGATGAATAAAAGTTTGGAGTTTGGAGCTTTCCTAGCAGGAAGGATGATTTATTTCCCCTTTCATTTATATATGCAACCCAAAGGTCAGTAAGATTTTTGGAATTCATGTTACATACAGGCCTAGATATTTCAGCAATGATCTTCAAACACCATACCTCTGCTGGCACACATTTGTAAGAGGCAGCATGCAACTATAAAAAGAGCACTGGATTGAGAATCCAAAGATTTGGCTTCCTGACACTGCCATGTATTAGCTGTGTGACCTTGAGCAAGACACATGCTGGTTCTGTGCCTTGGGATTCTCCCTGTAAGATGAAGATTAAAATAACATATAAAATTATATTCATATTTATATCTATAATTTGCTTGATGGACAGGTTTGTTGTGAGGATCAAAAAATATGTGATAAGGAGTTTTGTACACTGTTAATTATTATTCACTTTGGTTATCATTTTATATCCCCCACAGAGCTCAGCTATTCAAGAGCTACTGGGCACATATTAAGTGTGTGGTAAATATATGTGGGCCAAATGATATCTGCTTCTCTCATGTCAGATAGAAGAAAATGATTATGGCTTAAGTAGCTAATCATATGAAGGTTATATCACACCCCCTCCCAAAAAGGCATGGCCCTAAAAAAAACAGTGTAAACTATAACATGAGGATGATCGCCAGGCACAACACTGCCTGGTGCGATTCCAAATGTAACCTATCCCATTAGCTGTAATTCCCTCCCTCCGTATCAACAGGCACAATACTTTGCACTTTTGAATGCTCATGTCCCAGTTTGTTTTAGCTCTTGGAAGGCACACACTTCACTCTGCAGGGTTTTAGTCTCCTGCATACACCTGAAATGTGCACTCTACAAAGCAGGATGACCGAACCTTGCTCATCTTTGGACTGACTCTATGTCTGGGCTGGTGTTGGCCCAGCACAGGGACCCAGGTCATAAGTGTTGCATTGAGTTACATAAAAGTCATCTTAGCAATAATGTTTGCTAAGCAAGCTATAAGGACGGGTTGAGATTCCTCCTCCTTCCCTTGTGAATTGGAGCAATTATCATTCCATGTAAATATGGGCCAGGCACAGGGAGCTCAGGCATGGCCATCTGTAACTCTTTTTCATAGTGTGTGTATTCCCACCTCTGGGAAGTCAGAGGGCTGGTTACCCCTTCATCAGTGCCTTCGCTGCACCCTACTCCCCTTTCAATCTAGGGCTGACACACACACACCCTTCCTTAGACTGTGGCGGCTTGAGGGCTGGGGATGGGACTGTTTCATCCCAGAGCCCAGCAGTCCAGTCCACTGCTTCCAGACAGGGTTCATAGCTGCGCACACCTCTAGGCTAATGTATACCTTCAAGGCTCAGGGGTTATTTGAAAGTTGCTTAAAATCCTCTTGTCTCCAACATCTCCCCAGAACTACCTGACAGACATTTGTAATGACCCATTCCTTTAGAAAAAGCCTTGTCTCTCCCTTTACTCCAGAAGGGAATGGAGTAGAAAACAGGAAGGTAGCAAGGAGGGAATCAGGAATTGTTGAACTCCTGATATATGCTGGGCACTCAACTATTTTATGAAATCTCATCAAAGTCTCATAACAAATCCGAGGGGGCTGCTGTTATCTCCATTCTACAGATGAGATAACTGAGATCAGAACGGTCACATGGCTGGAAAATAGTGTAATCAGGACTGGAGGATACCAGAGTTCCTGCTCTTTGTGCCATCCCTATGGATGCCCTGCATGGAGGGCTCCGAGCTCTCCCAGGGCAGGGCCGTGGTGCCCGACCCCATGCTGGAAGAAGTGCATCAGCAGAGCATGGTTGCTCCATCCAGCCAGAAGCCCACCCAATATTCACCCTGGAACGTTCTCCTATAAGAACCCACATTCAGCTCTAATTGTCTCTCAGAATTTTAAATTGTTGATATACTTTTTTTCTCCACTAGAAATAAACTGAGTTCCTGATGGGAATGAAATAAAGAATTGAGAAATGTTAAGTGCTTTAAAATACACTATTTATTATGCCATGAGTTGTATTTTGTTACTGAGAGTCTTCTGTCATTATGTGATTTTGGAGAGGGTTGGGTTCTTTGTACATGTGTTTTCCCCTCCCCGTTCCCCAGGGAGCTTGTAGTACTTAAAACTGTGTGGTATAATAGATAGTATAATCACCGTAAATTAAATGTGCCTCTGCCGAGTTGTGTTTTATGTTAATTCCATTGTGTGGTGGCAGCTGCTTGGGAAGGAAGCTATAGATTGGCAGGGGACGTGGGCTTCCAGCTCGGCCAAGTGCACACAGCCACAGGTTCTGTGACACAAATGATGTGTTGGGCCAGGAGGGAGCTAGTGCTTTGAAGGGGTGGGATAGTGTGCCTTGAGCTAGGCTGAGAAAAATTAACACCAATTCCCAGGACAATAGCTGAGAAGATCTTTCAGAAAGTTATCTTGGTCTAGCCAAGCCCAGACCCAGGATTCTAAGAGCAAAGTGACTTCCCCAGTGTGTGACACTACCCATTCCCAGCTACCCTAAAGCCTGTGAATTTGTTTAGGGAACTGTAAAAAAAATCCCTAAGGACACAGCCTCTCTCTGTTAGATGGCCTTGGAGTGGAGAGAGCAGCAGAAGCTAAGAGGAAACAAGATTGAGAGATCAAAGAAGGGTGCACACAAACCCAGCACCAGGTGGGAAGGAGAAATGAACTAGACTAGAGGCTCAGCCAGCCAGGGACCCCAGGCGATGCTCAGAGTGCTGGGCCACAGGACACTAAAAACACTAGTGTCTCCACTATATTCTGCAGGGCAGAAGCCTAGTCCTGTTTGAACTGAAGGAGCTCAATCTGCAATTTACCAGCCAACATGCTGATAAATATTTTCCTATTTAGTCCTCCCTTATCCATAGGATGTCAAATTATTAGCCTGTTCTATAGGCAGAGAAGCTGAGTGTGGGGGAGATTAACTTGGCAAAGCCATATAACTAATAATTGGCTATTTCCAAACCACATCTGCATGTTACCTCCAGTGGGAAGTCAAATTAGGTGGGAGGGCAAGATGAAAGAAGGCCTTTAGCAAGCAGAGGAAGAGAAAGAGAAAGGTAATCAGAGCACAGATTCCTGAGTGCTAGAGTTATGGGACAAAGGCAGTCCCTTCCATGACGTCACAGGAGCGTGGGTGCTGGAGAGATGTGCATGATACACCATAGCTGAAAATGGGGGCACGAGTAGCAAAACCCTGTGTATGTGCATATGTTAGTCACCTCGGCCGCCATAACAGAATATTACAGACTGACTTAAAAAACAGACATTTATTTTCTCACGGTTCTGGAGGCTGGAAGTCCCAGATGAAGGTGCTGGCTTTTTCGGTTCTTGGCAAGACTTCTCTTCCCGGCTTGTAGATGGTGGTCCTGGTCTCCTTCTTACTCTTTCATTGCCAGAGTAAGAGGGAGCTCTCACATGTCCTTTCTTACAAGGTCACAAATCCTATGGCATCAGGGCCTTCCCTTATGACCTTTTTGACATAATTACCTCCACAGAGGCCCATCTCCAAATATAGTCACATTGGCAGTTAGACTTTCAACATATGAAGGGGGGGAGGGAGGCACAAATATTCAGTCCATAACAGTGTGGTTTTTAAAACTTTTTTATTGAAATTTAATTTAGTTAAAATATAGTGTAGTATTAGTTTCAGGGGTAGAAATTTAGTGATTCATCAGTTGCATATAACACCCAGTGTTCATTACATCACGTGCCCTCCTTAATGCCCATCACCCAGTTACCCCATCCCCCCACCTCCTCCCCTCCAGCCACCCTCCGATTGTACTGTATAGCTAAGAGTCTTCTACGGTTTGCCTCCCTCTCTGTGTTTATCTTATTTTATTTTTCCTTCCCTTCCCCTATGTTCATCTGTTTTGTTTCTTAAATTCGGTGTGGTTTTATTTTTATAAAAAAAATGTGTATGTATGATACATTACATATATTTATATATATTCATATATATATATCTACCCTTGGAAAGATAGACATATTCATATATATTCACATATATATATTTACCCTTGGAAATATTTATATATATTCATATATATTTTTATATTCATATATATTTATATTCATATGTATATATTTACCCTTGGAAAGATAGACAATGAGATATATGGAGAAATATTATAAATATTTCTTCATTTTGCTTATGAGTATTATCCCATTTATCTGCAGCAAGTACATTTTAGTGGTCTATTAAAGAACAAAGTTGAAAATAACTCGCGCCCTTTGAGTCTGGGCTGCTGTGCCTGGCAAAGGCTGCGTGGGCAGTGCCTGCACTTACCCCACCCGCTGTGCCCACCGGCTGCTCCAGCAGCGCCTTGGAGGTACTTGGGGTGGGAAGGAACAGAGCGGGGAGTCCTCGAAACCGCCCAATGCCCCAAGTTTATCCCAGAATGCCCGCCTGCTCCCGCAGTTTGTCCCGTACATTTGGGGGCTGTTCTTCCTTCCCTGTCTTTCTCAGACCTTGACGCCACGCTGAGACCAGGGGCAGGTGCCCAACGGGCAGGCCTGCGACAAGCAACAGGCTGCCGGGGAATTGATATGCAAGAAAGAGCAGTAACAGCCTTTGTACCAGAGCCTCACGAAAGCAATTCTCTGCAGTTGATATAAAAAGGTATCAGTTCTGGTTTAAGTACTGTATTACCAGCAAAGATTTATCTGCCTCAAAGCCGGGCCTCACACCACCAAGGGAATAAACAGCTCTTCTGCTTATCTATTTCACAGAGCACAATATTTCTCCGGTTGCCTCTGCCTCCAAAAGGACTTTTTCTTTGCCTTCCCCAGTTCATCTCCAGCAATTTGAAAACACAAATTACTCATACCCAATGATGATGAGAGATGCCCCCGGTTCACAGCGCTCTCTCCTAGTCTCCTAGTCTCTGAGGAGGCCACACAAAGAGAACAAAGATGAGAAAGGATCTTTTAAAACTGGGAGCAAGTGGGAATGTCAAATTTTGATATTGAGAAACTAAAGGATATAGAGGGGCAAGAGAAACTCCTTTGCCCTAAAAAGTTGGTAAGAGATTGCTGGCTTAGGGGGGGACATCTTTTGGAATTGTCTGACAACTGCAACTAGTGGTATTCCTAGGAACTTTTTTTTTTTTAATATACATCAATTTTAAAAGATTTTATTTATTTATTTGAGAGAGAGAGAGTATGCGCAAAAGAGAGAGCATGAGTAGTCTACGGCCATACCACCCTGAACGCGCCCCATCTCGTCTGATCTCGGAAGCTAAGCAGCGTCAGGCCTGGTTAGTACTTGGATGGGAGAAAGCATGAGTAGGGGGAGGGGCAGAAGGAGAGGGAGAAGTAGACTCTCTGCTGAGCAGGGAGCCAGATGTGGGGTTCAATCCCAGGGGCCCAAGATCATGACCCGAGCTGAAGGCAGACGCTTAACCGACTGAGCCACCCAGGCGCCCCTTCCTGGTATCTTTTATAGCATCCCAGACATGTGGGTATCCTGGTACACCAGGATGTGATGCTATGGCAGCCTGGCACTCTAGATGCCAGAGCCTGGCACAGAGGAGGATAGGGTCCCATGAGGGTTTCTCAGCTAGCGTATCCTGGCATCAGGATAGAGCTCTGGGGACATTTGCCACCCAATGGCCATGGAAGTCTCTTCCCAGTGGGGTCATATCCACTCAAAGTCACAAAGCTACAGTTTCTTCTTCCATAAAATGAAGGTGCTAAGAATATCTCCTCTATCTCATATGGGTTGTTGTGAGGATCAAAGACTATAAAATATCAGAGTTTAATGTCACAGATATGTGCATATGTGTGTGCTTGTATAGCAGATCTTCTCAATGATGCTTGAAACTTTAACAGGGAAAAACGTCTTTCATTCTACAAGTAGTAGCAGATTTAATTGACAAGTGTTCCTAGGAGATATAATAAGGGGCTTAAATTCATGCTCAGGTGTAAATGACGAAGATCAGATCCTTTCCTAGAGCCCTGTGCTGGCTGATGGGAGGGCGAAGAGAGACAGGATTTCAGGAGAGAGTACCAGAATGTCAGGTGAGAGAAGGACATCTGAAGACAAAATTTCCTGCCTGCCGACTTTGCTTTATTCTAGCCTGACCGGTTCTCAGATTTTCCAAACCACATTAACCAGGCACAGGGCACTAGACGAGCTGGGGGAGGGAGTGTGTGCTGTAAACCCTCCAGTGCCCACCCCACGCACAACTAACTTTAAAGGAAAAGTGGTCCCAACTGTTCCATTTCTATATATGCTGTAATGGCTTTTGCTGTGTGCTTTATTAGTACAAACAGCCCTGTCACAGCAGCCATGGCCGGCCAGCCTGGGGACAGTGTGCGAGCTGCATATAGCCACACAAAGGCAGAGTGGGACCTCTCGGGTGCTGTTAGCCTGTCCTGCAAGAACTCTGACCCCCCTGGGTGAATACATAAAGGTGGGCCAAGCCCCAGGGTTCCTGCTGGGCTACTGAGTGACTTCCATTGCTGCCTCACATTCCAGAATGTTCTTGCCCACAAATGCCCACATTCCTGTTAGGGACTCAGGCCCTGGCAGAACCTTTCCCAGAAACTTGGGTAGGACCCAAACCCCACATCAAGGCAGCACCTCATCTTGAGTACCAAAATTGTATCATTAATGCTACTTAGAAAAAATGCCCATTTATTCTCCTAAGTTCCCTTATTGCTAGAACATTCCATGGCTTATGATTATAGAAATTGGTAGGGTTTTTCTCCAGGATTCTGACCTCAAAGAATATCAGTGCATGTGACCTTTACTGGGGGAAAAATAGCTTGGTTGGGCCATCTTCTGACCTAACTTTCATTTATAAGCTTCCTTCCAAATACTATCTTGTTTCTGAGGCAGGTTTTGGAAAAACTAGGCATCTTCCCTGGACCCACTGATCTGAATGGCACTTGAAGCATCAGTGGAGATTTTTGTGTACATGTTGGGAATGGGGGGGAAGAATGACTGTGGCAGGGGAGGCATTGCCTAACCAGGTATAGCTGTCTATATTAAACAATGTGCTCATTCTCTGATCCAACTTATTGAAATCTATGATGTGCTGACACTGTGCTAAGTACTGGGCATATAGAAGTTAGCAGTTTCAGGGACCCTGTGGGGTGTAATCATTTGGGCTTCCAACTCTTGGTTTGGGCTTGGGTCATGATCTCAGGGTCAGGAGATCGAGCCCTGAGTCAGGCTTTGCACTCAGTGTGGAGTCTGCTTGAGATTCTCTCTCTCTCTCCCTCTGCCCCTCCCCCATCAAATAAATAAATAAATCTTAAAAAAAAAAAGAAGTTAGCAGTTTCCTTCAAAAAAACAAAATCAAAGACAAAAGGCATTGCACAAGAACTGTAAAAAGTACAATGGAGCCATACTAAAAGGATGTCCAGAGTACAGTGGAGATACAAAGGACGATGAACAAGCTTGCCCCCCACCACCCAGGTCAGGTCTCCAATAAAAATGTCAGCAGATAACCAAAAAAAAAAAAAAAAGTACCAAACTCCAGACTTAGAGAACAGCATTACAAGAGGCCCAGAGGCATAATACTATATGTTGAGATTTGGGAATGAATGTGGTTGGAATTGAGAGGGAGAACATGGCAGACAGGTGTGGGCTAGAGTGGGGTGGTATGGAGTGCCGGTAGTGGGATGGGTAATTAGGGTAATTAGGAGTTGTTGTTTAAGGGTGTGGTAATTATGGCAGCCTTATTGGTTGACAATCCAACAGTCATCCCTCTTCTCCATTTTATTCTTCACTAACATTATAGAGCTACCATGTGATTTAGGCAAGGCTGAGGGAATCACAGTTTCCCATTCCCCTTGCCAATGAATGGTTTGGACAAGGCGCATAATGTGATCCTATCCAACGAGACATGAATTCTCCTGGAGGCCCACTGGAATGGATTTTTACGGCTTTTTAAAAGAGATGTTCTAAGAGGAACAGTTCCTTTTCCTGCCTTTTGAAATTTCATATTCACACATCATCTGGAACTGCTGTGGTTATCTTGGGACCCAAAAGGGACCGGTCCAAAAAACCAAGCCAATACCCTGAAAATGGGGGGGGAAAATGCACAAATGGAAAGAACCTGGCCTCTTGATGCCACTGAATCAACCAAACCCAGAACTACCTTGTCCACACACTTATCAGTGCATAAGATAACAAAATGTCATTGCTTTTTAAGCTATTTTTAGCTTAGCCTAATATTATCTGCAGCCAAAACCATCCTAACTGATAGACAAAAAGAGGAAAAGAGTGTGATGGGTTCAGCTGGGCATGAGGATTTTTAATTTTGTTTTTGTTTTTTTTTGTTTTTTAATAGTTAGGAATAGGTATACATAGTGAGCAGCTATTAATGAAGAACTGGTGCTCAAGATAGAATAGACCTGAGAGCATCTATAAAGAGGTAATGTTTGAAACCACAGATGGCAAAAAGGTGATGCAGCCAACACATTGCATTGAATGCCACTAAGAGAACAACACTGCTTAATACAGCATGGGGGTTGAAGAGGAGCTATTGGTCGGCCAAAGGTTGGTGGCCATTGGTCATCTTTTGGGGAGTAGTTTTCATGGAGTAATGCAGGGTGTATACATCATGTTTCAATCACTAAGGAGTAGGATCAGTGGTAGAGAGAAAATGGTGTAGTTGGTGAGAGGATATCTTTTATTTTCAAAAGCCTGATGGTGAATGAAGAGTGAAGTAAAATGGTGTTTTAAGAGAACAGTTGTTCTGAGGAAATAGATTTTAAGGATGAAGTGGTCTAAGCATGTGTGTAGACAGGGAAAGGGTTGGAGATGCTGAGAATAAAGGGGAAGTGGGCTCCACCCACCCAGCTCTGTGGTAGGAGTGTATGTGCTGCCGAAGCGAGCACGCTCTGTGGTAGGAGTGTAACAGATGGAGCAGAGGAGGAAGGACAGCTCCTCCAAGCTGAAGGAAAGAACATGGAAAAAGACTTTGAGAGGTGAGGAAAGGGGTCCCACTGTACAGCTCTTTATAGTTCAGGAAGCATGTTTGTCTACATTACCACATTCGGTAGCACCCAAACTCTGCAAATTGGGTGCTATTGTAATCTCTATTTAAGATGAGAAGAACCTGAGGTTTGGGAAGGTCCAAACCAGGAAATTACAGTGCTCCAGTGGAGCCAAGCTCTGCCTGACCTCAAATCCTGTGCCCTTTCTTCATATCAGGTTGGGCCAGTTGATTCCTTCCTGGGAACACAGAGTAGAGAAGAGCAGTGGTTCCTATCTGGCTGCCCATGAGAATCCCTGTGCAACTTTAAAAGGCACAAAATACTAGACTAGATATTTTGATTCTGTTGGCCTGGGGTAAGGACTGCAAATCTGCACTGTTAAAAGGACCTTACATTTGGGAGCCACTGGTCTAGAGAATTAATGAACATTGATTCCTAGGATATTCTGACTATGCTGCCATACCTCCGCATAGTGTTCTGTGCATATGAATTTCTCTGATAGCTGTGGAAAAATAGAAGAAAGCTGGAAGGAAGGAAAGAAGCAGAAAGAGAAAGAAGCAGGAATATTCCTCCTTTATCTCACCCATCTCCACTATTCCAGTGCCCCAGGAACCCATATGTCCTCATCTCTGAGCTTTAACTTTAGAAATTGACTATATTCCAGTTCCAAATCCAATTTGTCTTGTCTTCTGAGAACAGATGTTCTTCCTCCTCCAACTCTCATTCCATTAGCTGCTTCTCTGCTAATTCTCAGGAATAATTTGGTATGTGTCACCATTAAAGTCTCTTTAATATCCTTTGACCAAACAGCTGAGAACAGACATGGGGGAGACATTCTAAAGAAAGGATATCTAACATGGGGCCAGGTATCTGCAGCATGCGCCCAGAGTCTCCTTCCTGGAACATGGCTATGGGCCTGGCATACATATTCAAGAGGTCACCCTCCAACAAGAGTACCCCTATAAGTTCCTGGGAGGGGCCTGGGACTAGAATGTGCATGTAGAAAATGTCATATGTGACTTGAGCTGAATACCATGAGCAGACATAGGGTTGGACTGACTAAACCCTGAAGGAAGCTAAGAAAGAGGCTGATTACCCCACCACGCAAGAAGTCAACAAGTTGTATCCCAGCAAGCTGAAAGCTGAGTCACAGATGGCAAAGTGGAAAAAAGCAGACTTTATAATATCATTATTTCTATTAATCATCATCATTATTATTACTTTCACCTCTGTGCTGCCATCTGCCATTGAAGGTCAATATAGAGGCTACATTTGAATGACTTCTTAGTTGTTGTTCTTATTCTCAGAAAAAAAATTAAAAAGAGGATAAAGAAAGCTCTGTGCTCTACTGTCCTCCAGCCCAAAAAGCATGAGAAGCCAGGAGCTGTACCTTTCCCCACCTCTTATGTCTGCTCAGTCCCATATATTTTACATGCCTGCACAATGCGTTTTATGAGGCATATAAAAGCCAGACAGGAATTATCTCCTTCCCTTGTATGGGCTGTCTCTTTTTGGGGGAGAGATAACAGAGACCTATTTCATTTTGCTGCTTGCTACTGGATGCGCCGCCATAAATCGAGAAAAGAAGCTCTTTTTGAAAAATGCTTTCTTTGACCCCATTGTCACTGGGAAACCACAGTGAGAGAAATACCATTCTCTGTAGGATCTCAGTTTAGAGCTGAGCAAGTCAGGGAAGTACTGCTTTTTTTTCTTTTCTCTTCTCTTCTCTCCTTCCCCTCCCTGGGCATTTGTTTAGGGGAAGGGATAAGCGAGGGAGTGCAGGTCCCTTGCTTAGAGGTAAGGCTGTCAGTGGATATGAAGAGAACAAGGAAGCAAAGTCCTGGTTTTTCTGAGCGCCCCACCCCCCCACCCCTGCTTTGGGCAGACAGGGGCGCAGACCTCCACAGGAATGCATTCATTTGGCCCAAGCTGTGTGCCAGGCACGCTCAGCACATTATCAAATATGCACCACCAATATTTCATTATCAGCCTCCTATGCAGCCCAGTCCACGCCTGGGTGAGCCTAGAAATTAAAGTGTACCTTCACCTCTGAAGAATGTTGTTCCTGCCAGTGCTGAAGGGGAGAGATTGCCAGGCCACTGGGTTATCAAGTGACATGTGTGAGGAGTGATGGCATTGGGTGCAGGAGCACTTCTGCTGGGGCTGGTGGGGAGGTCTGCTCACAGTCCCCTTTCCCAGAGCTGAGAAGCTCCTGTGCACGTTCGCAGACACCCTCATGGTGTGACTCGAGCAGAAATAAAGCCCGTACTGCTGCTGGTGTTTGGAGTTTCTTCTTCTGAGATAAATTTCTTTGTGCTTCTCTCTGCCTTCTGCAGCCTTCTTCCATTAAATCCAAATACTCCATCCTCCCTCCAACTACCTAGTAGGTTTTATGTGTTGTCTCTGGTAACACGGTATGGATGAATGTATCAAATCTTCCTTTTCTAAAGGAAGTCATCCAAAATAGTTCAAGGACACTGTACCTTTGATGGGGGTGGGTAAATGCTGACCCCAAAAATGCAAAACCAAACAAGCAAAAATGAGATAGAAACACATCAAATTAAAGTCGTGGTCTCTTTGGGACAGACCTTGTCCACCAAGTATCACTTGTGTACCTGATGGACCCCTGCAGAGTCAGAAGAATGAGAGAGCAGGGGCTGTGTGGTGAAGGGGTTGCTGTCTTGTGTGAGCAATCAGAGCCAGACAGGGCAAAGGACACAAGCAAAATGGGACCTGAATCTTTTTCAAAGTCTAAGTTGGATCATGCCACTCCTTGGCTCAAAATCTTCCCATGGCTTTCACTCTTAGAACCAGTCCCAAGTCCTCATTGCCTGATTCCTGGTGACTGTCTCACTCACTGTACTCCAGGCTCTCTGACCTCTCTGATATCACTAGATCAAGAGCCTATTTCAGGGACCACGGCAGAGACAATGCTATTGGCTTTCAACACAGCTTCCATTTGTTGGGTACACAGGAAGATGCACAGGAAGGTGGCCTTTCTCAGCCTTGTGTTCATTAGAGCCCACTTGCATAGGACTCTGATGTGAGCAAAAAAATGGACCTTTGCTGTGCTGAGTCAGTCTCAGGACAAACACATCATTGCTACCTGCCATCCTCCATGATAGCTTCTGGGCAAGGAACAATCATACCACAGAGTATCAGGGCCTTTGTAGAGTGATGGGTCCTAACTGATAAATTTCAGACATCTAAAAATCTGAGAATAGTAACAGGATCATCAACATGTGTTTCTAGAACTCTCATTCATTCTACCCCCAGCAGTAATGAAGGATCCCTGGGGGACTTTAAGATATGCATATATGACAAGGGCTCTGCTCTCAACTTTGCATGGGAATTAAGATTTAAAGACATGGTAATTTAAGAGAAAAACACAAAATACATGTGATATGTTCAAGAACAGTTAATGAGTGAGATAGATGCTTAAGAAGATAAAAGCTCAGTTTTGCCTGGAGGATTAGGAATTTATGAGAGATGGATCACTGAAGTTGACCCATTAAATATGGGTAGGATTTGGAAAGGTAAAGAGAAGTCTAGGATGTTCTTATGAGATTAGATATGTTTTGTTTGATATCACGCCTCTTCATATATGGGAAAGAGGACACCAAGTACCTACATATACTTGAAATTACATTTTTTGACCTGAAATTCTGAGGCTTTGTCCATTGTGTTTTATGCAGGGGATCTGGTCCTCCTTTGCTTGATCCCTAGGGAAGAACTTCTCACACTGAAACCATGAACATTTTCTGTTCCAGTGCTAAGCTTATACCTGAGAACAGAGTAAGACTCCTCTTTCTCCAGCTCTGGATGATACCAGAAACAGAATTCGCAGGGATTTACTAGCTCCCTGGAATTGAGAAGAGGAGACTGCAGAATGGCTGAATCTTAGAGATGCCCTGCTGTGGCCAGGACAAGGTCCTGGGATCAGCACTTTTCTTCCCATACATCAGAAAGCAGGATAAAAGGGAAAGACGGTCTTGATTATTTGACTGATGATTGAGAGCACTGAGGTCAGAAACTCAGTGCCGTGGAGGCCACTTGTCACCCTTTCCCACAAAAGCCTTAGAGGCACAAGTGCATAATCGGGGAGAGTGCTTTTAATTCTTTACTTTACAAAAGCTGATGGAAGGCTTTACATGGCAGATATCACATTAAGCTGAAGTTCCTTAAGGGGTGTCTATATGTATGATATTCATCCCTGCTTTTATCCATGAACACTTCTATATGAAATTGTTTAAAGAAAGGAAAGAATGTAGTTCATCATAAAGTTTCCATTTGATCAGGTTTTGTAATGAGATTTTGGTCATGGATTCTATTTCTATGTATGTTAATAAACAAATACAGAGTTAGAAAAAGACAGATATTGGTATAAATATAGATAGATGGATAGTTGATGATGATAGATAGATAGATGATAGATAGATAGATAGATAGATAGATAGATAGATAGATAGATGATAGATAGATAGATGATAGATGATAGATAGATAGATGAAAGATAGATAGACAGATGATAGATAGGAAGAAAGAAAGACAGACTATAGATGACTCCTAGCCTTATTTATGCATTCAGCATCCCAATCTCATTTAATAGAAGCCAGTCTGTGCTTTCTGAGCAATTATACATGCAGACACAAACTGCTGCAGTGGATGCTGGAAGGACATTTTGTCCCACCTGAATACAGATGAGATCTGGAGTCCAAAGGAGCCCCTGTCACCTGTGTCTATGGAGGACAGACAGTCACTGCTGCACCCTCAGGTGCAAGCTCTTGACCAAAGATCTGAGTATGCTGAGCTTCTTAGAGGCAATGGCCACTGGAAGACAGGATCTCATTAAATAGTTCCTACCCACAGAGTCTTAAAAGGCAGGACTCCATGGCCTCCAACCTCGGGGGATGCTGTGATCCCATGCATTTATTGACAGAAATTAGGTATCTGTGCTGATGCCTACTCTAGCTTCCTCAGATCTCCTAGCCAGTATCCAGCAGCCTGAAGTGCAACAGCTCAGTTTCCAGGCTCTGAAAATCTGCATAGGGCAATGAAAATCCAAGGCTTTCTCAAAGCTGGCTGGTGGTGTGGCCCTCCTTCCTTTCATCTCTTGGAACAGTAAAGTTCATGAAGGGGAGAAAAATGAAGAGAAGGGCAAGAAGGAAAAATTCCTCAAGCCAGCTGAAGAATTTAGCCAGTGGCTAGCAAAGAGAAGAGAATGGTTTAGAGGAAGGGGAATTTATTCATGGACACCTGTCAGAGAGACTCATTCCTCTGGCTGAACTATAGTTTGAATTTTACTATGACATAAATTAGTTCCTCCTGGACTTAATAACTCTTCTTTATGGGTTTCTTCCCACTCATAAATAAACCTCATTCCATATGTATATACTGCAAAAGGCCTACTTGGTTTGCAGCACTCTTCATCAGGAGAGGTAGGTGCCTGCCCCATTTTACATAGGGGCTTTTCTATGGTCACACCCTTCAGGGAGAGGAGGATACATTTCCTGGGGTAATGTCAACCTTCAAGAAGAAGGTTCCATTCCGAAATGTCCTTACTGGCAGCATGGGGTGAGTCTGTCTATCAAAGATGGGGAAGGCTGTGGAGAAAGGATATTTCCCTTCAAAGAGCCAAGGGTGACTTTTAGGATCGGTCCAAGTGCAGCAGAGCTGAAGGCCCAGATGCAAAGGGATTTATGCCTCTCCTTGCCAGGGGAGGGGGCAGTGTCGGGCTTGGGCAACAGGTGCCAGACCAGTTTTGCTGGCAGATTTATTAGACTGCAGATTCCAAGGAGACGCGCCAGCTATCTGCAGCCAGAGCCAGGGGATGCTCTGGAAGGCTCTATAGATCTGGGGAGTCAGGCTGAGAAGGTCACTTACCCTCTTCCTTCCTACTCTCTGCAGAGCAGTGATCCTCAGCATTTTGACTTGTATCATTTCATCTTCGTTGGATTTTTAAACATCAGCTCCCATTCTCCTCTAATGTGGCAAAACAGCAAAAATCCATTTTTTAAATTATGTGTTACAACATTCTCAGGGTTTTGTACATTCTCAGAAAGCCCTCTGTAAATATTCAAATTCTAATTTTAAAAATGTAGTTGGAAAGGATGTTAGCAACCATTCTTGTCCAATGTCCTACCCAGTGAAGTAAATACCTCCACAGCCACCCTAGCAGATGGGCACTCGGGTCTTCTTTATCCTCCTAGAATGAGGATTATAAAGGGATTCAGCTATTATATCTACTATATTTCTTAAACTTTAAAATAAGTTACAATTAACTTTGTTGAAACAATATTTTGAAAGTTTGCTGTCATTGAGATCATTGAACACTGGCTGGGAATTCAGAATTTTAGAACAAAATATATCCATAAAGTATTTAATGATACAGATTATGTACCCTGAATTATGCTAGGTACTATAATTACAAAAATCAAACCAGTGAAAAATTTAAGACAAATCCTGTGACCTCGTAAGATAAAAGCACTGAAAGTCAACAATATGTATTGGCAAAAGAAATGGCACATAACAAGCGTTAGCAAGAATATGAAAGCCCTGAAATCATATGTTGGTAGGATGTAAAAGAGGGGCCACTAGAGAACAGTTTGGCAGTTCTTCAAGAAGTTAGACAAAAAATTATGTGATTCAACAATTCCACACAAAGATATAAAAGCATTGAAAATAGGGACTAGAGTAAATACATCTACGTGCATGTTCATAGCAGCACTATTCACAATAGCTAAAAGGTAGAAACAGCCCAAATATCCATCAACAGAGGCATGGATACTGTGCTATCAACATATAGTGACATATTTTTCAACCATAAAAAGGAATGAAGTACTGATACATGCTACAATGTGGATAAACATCAAAAACATTGTGCTAAGTAAAAGAAGCCAGACACAAAAGGTTATGTGCTGTATGATTCCATTTATATGAAATATCTAGACTAGATAATCCATAGGAACAGAAAACAGATGGCTGGCTGCCAGGGGCTGGGGGAAGAGGAGAATGAGGAGCCCATGCTTGATGGGTATGTAGCTTCCTTTTGGGGTAATGAAAATATTTTAGAATATTTTGTTGTGGTGGTTGCACAATATTGTGAACGTACTAAATGCCACTGAATTGTTCATTTTAAATGCTTAATTTTATTTTTGTGAACTTCACCTCAATAAAAACATTTTTTTTAAAGATCTGTGATCATGAACCATCTGTTAAATTAGTCTTCCATGTGTCCTTGAGCTAGTTTCTTGACTTCTCTGGGCATAAGTTTTCCTATCAACAGAGAACTCAGGTAAGGCTGATCTGCCCTGTGGCCGGGTCTCAGCACCGTGTCATATCCAGAAAAACCACAAGACTGATATCCCAAAGGAACTGAAAAATATTTTAGTATTTCTAGATTAAAATGATCCCTAGAAACTGCACCTAAGAATTTACCTCTCCTACTATCCAACACAATGATTTTTCAAAAGTAAAATATCCTCCCCCAACAAAAATTATTAGCAGACACCAACAAGGGAAAGACACATAACTGGCCCACCACCCTTTTTAGTAAATAAAGTTTTAATGGAACACGCCCACGCCCATTCATTGATGTGTTCTCTGAGGCTGCTTTCATACTACGGTGGCAGAGTTGAGTAGTTACAACTATGGCCCACAAAGCCTAAAATATTTACTATTTGGCCATTTACAGAAAAAGTTTACCAACCCCTGTAAGAGAATAACCTAACAAGAAATTGTCAGCAAAAAGAGAATTTGTGGAGAAGATAATAAAACAACAAAATGACATAGAAAGTAAGATTGAAATTCCTAAGGAAAAGAAACAAATGGGGGGCCAAAATATCATTTGTAACCAATAAGTACATTTGAGAAGCACAAAAAACAAAACACACCTCTGAAAACCAAATTATTTCCATAGAAAAGTAGCCTAGATCACCATTGTGAATATAAAAGCCAAAAAAAAAAAAAAACAACTAAATTAAATTTTAAAAGAGAGACAGAGAGATTAAATGGGCAAATGTCAGTCGTAACTCTCATCTCTTAATGTTTTTAAATCTCTCTTTTTAAACTTAAAGGAAACTTTTAGGAAAAGCTCTCCCCTGTGGTGACAGCACAATTATCTGAAGTTCAGAGATTCTTACAATTTAACATCAGGTTATTTTTCTTCTATTAAATTCAAGTAAAATTAAATTAATTAAATCTATTTTAAAATAGGCTGTAATATGTCACTCTATTTCCCTAAAAGTACACCCCACCTCTTGTACTTCCTCTTCTACCTATATATTTGCAGAGAAAGATGTCCAGAATGAGCTTCATCTAATTATACTGATGACTGCTTCTGAGTGGTATGATTTGGGAATGATTTTTTTACTGTCATTTTTGTATTTCTCTATATTATTTAAAAACTTAAATCATTTTTTTACATAAAGGGTAATTTTTGGTAAAAAAATTATACTTAAAGCAAATAACTAAAACATTATGTTTTAGGTAGTGGCATTGTGGATTATTTTTACCTTCTTCCTTGTAACTTTGTGTATTTTTAAATGTCCCTGATTTTTAACCAATAATATTTTATTAATTTTTTAATTGGCCATAGTACCTAGCATAAGCAAGACACATAATCCATGTTCATTAAAAATTTTATTGATATGTTTTTCTAAAAATTTTCAGGGAATATTCAGGGTTTTTTTGTTTGTTTTGTTTTTATTATGTTCAGATAGCCATTGTATAGTACATAATTAGATTTTGATGTAGTGTTCAGTGATTCTTTAGTTACATATAACACCCAGTGCTCATCACAGCATGTGCCCTTCTCAATCCCCATCACCCTGTTACCCCCTCCCCCACCCACCTCCCCTCTGAAACCCCCAGATTGTTTCTCAGGGTCCATAGTCTCTCATGGTTCATCTCCCTCTCTGATTTCTCCCCCTTTGGGTTTCCCTCCCTTCTCTTATGGTCCTCCATGCTACTGCTTATGTTCCACATATGAGTGAAACCATATGATAATTGTCTTTCTCTGATTGACTTACTTCACTTAACATAATCCCCTCCAGTTCCATCCATGTCAGTGCAAATGGTGGTTATTCATCATTTCTGATGGCTGAACAATATTCCTTTGTGTATATGTACCACATCTTCTTTATCAATTCATCTGTTGAAGGGCATCTCAGCTCCTTCCACAGTCTGGCTATTATGGACATTGCTGCTATGAACATTGGGGTGCACGTGCCCCTTCTTTTCAATATGTCTGTATCTTTGGGGTAAATACCTAGTAGTGCAATTGCTGGGTTGTAGGGTAGCTCTGTTCTTAACATCTTGAGGAACCTCCATACTCTTTTCCAGAGTGGCTGTACCAGCTTGCATTCCCACCAATAGTCTAAGAGGGTTCCCCTTTCTCCACAACCTCTCCAACATTTGTTGTTTCCTGTTTTGTTAATTGTTGCCATTTTAACTGGTGTAAGGTGGTATCTCATTGTGGTTTTGATTTGTATTACCCAATGGCTAGTGATGTTGAGCACTTTTTCATGTGTCTGTTAGCCATTTGTATGTCTTTTTTAGAGAAATGTTTGTTCATGTCTTCTGCCCATTTTTTGACTGGGTTATTAGTTTTTTGAGTGTTGAGTTTGAGAAGTTCTTTATAGATTAAATATCAGCCCTTTATCTGTAATGTCATTTGCAAATATCTTCTCCCATTCTGTGGGCTGCCTCTAGTTTTGTTGACTGTTTCCTTTGCTGTGCAGAAGATTTTTCTTGAAGAAGTCCCAAAAGTTCATTTTGCTTTTGTTTCACTTGCCTTTGGAGACGTGTCTTGAAAGAAGTTACTGTGGCCTATGTTGAAGAGGTAACTGCCTATGTTCTCCTCTAGGATCTTGATGGATTCCTGTCTCACATTGAGGTCTTTCATCCATTTTGAGTTTATCTTTGTGTATGGTGTAAGGGAATGGTCCAGTTTCACTCTTCTCTATGTAGCTGTCCAATTTTCCCAACACCACTTACTGAAGAAACCCACAGAATATTCAGTTTTCAATGAAAATAAGACATTAAAAATTCTTAATGCAAAGTCATGTGGAATTTATTTTGGGTTATTATTGCAATAGGAAAACAACTGATTCCCTTTATAAGAACAGAAGAAAAACAGTTTAAATAGTTTAAGATGTCCCCAAAGCTTTGCATTTTATGACAAACTGAAATATCCAAGTGACCTCCACCCATTTTCTACACTAGTCCTTCTCACAACAGGACAGCAGCTAACCCCCACAATGCTCCCCCAATTCTCAAAACCTCTGACCAAATTACCCAGGCTATTCGGGTTTCTCTTATCCCCCTTTCCAACTTTTCCAGAGTTATTTATTTCCTTTCTCCTTCTCTCTCCCTCCCTCCCTCTCTCTCTCTCAAGTAGCACTTTGCCTTTCCTAATGAAAAAGTCTTGAACTTTCTAGAATCTGTCATTCTTCTTTCTACCAATTACATAGATCAACACAACAGAAGGGCAGGCCTGGTGATGCAGAGGAAGTGGATAACTGTGAACACTCAGGAGCAAGAACCAGCTCTTCCAGCCCTAAATTTAGTTAGGACTATCCTCTCCCCCAAGGAGATTGCAATTTATTGAAATCATTAATAAACAATACCAGAGATCTATAATTAAGCCCTCAAATGTATATTTATCTACTCAGTGAAGAGGGTGATGGATTGAGTGGACTGGGATAGTTAGATAAGGTGACCTGTAGAAGTTGGGACTTGTCCTGGACTCCAAAAGAAGGTAAGATTTACTTAATGAGGGGTGAAGGAGGAAGGATGTTTCCATGAGAGAAATGTCATTAGTCAAGTGCAGAGGTTGACAGGGACATGTCAGTTTCTGAACCCAGGAGTAGGAACCACATGACTGGCAGGAGGAACAGACAAGTGTTGAACTGGGTAGAGCAAGAAAAAAACAAAACAAACAACAACAACAGAAACAAGATTCAGTGCACCTAATTCTATGTAGTACCATGATGTATTTGGAAATATGTACTAATTGATAGGGTTATCCACATCCAGCAACAGACAGTTTTCTGTAGAGGGTCATCCTTTTTATTTCTTCTCCCCTTGCCTTAGGGCTTCTACTCACCTCATGGCTGCTATATCAGCCCCTCCTTTTCTTTTACTCCAGCAAGATAGGAAGATAGATGGGTTGGGGTGGTCATGGGCATCGTTGATCAGAACAAGGAGACACTGCAGAGCAGAAGAAAAGAGCCAAATAGAGAAAGGAGAAGAAAGAAGAGTGAAGAACCAGCCCTTCTTTCCTCAACTTTTTCTCCATGCCATGGAGCTTCTAGTGGTTGACAGAAGATCCCAGCATCATCACACAGTGCCTATGGAGATGCAGCCACCTGTCCTGAATCCTGGCTGTCCACCTTGGGCTCCAGATTTATCTATATGATTGCCTACTTTGGTAACTTCCCTTAAATGTCTCAGGGGATTAAACATCAAGCTCAAGATGGCCAAAACAGAGCATATC
The DNA here is from genome assembly GCF_029215605.1 of Mirounga angustirostris. Lineage (NCBI taxonomy): Eukaryota > Metazoa > Chordata > Mammalia > Carnivora > Phocidae > Mirounga > Mirounga angustirostris. The sequence goes on along the minus strand of NW_026991710.1, from coordinate 160,209,412 downwards.
TTCTTCCTCATCACCCTCATCACCTGCTCCTACTGTTCTGTATACTTTCTCACCACTATCTTTAATTACCCAAGTTATCCTTTCTTCCCTTAAACCCCACGTGGTTGCCAGATTAATTATCATAATTCTACCTACAGAACATCTCTTGATTGAGTCCCATCTTTTTCACTCCCACTGTCATTGCCCACCTTGGTCCTGTGTTACTTCTTTGTATTTTAACTGTTCTTCCTGTATTTATCCTTACCATTACTTCCCTTACCACTTCCTTGATGCCAATGTTAAGGTTGGCTTTCTAATGCTGCAAGTATTAGCATGCCATGTCTTTGCTTAAAAAAACGATATGGGTCCCCATTGCCTGCAGCAAAATGTCTAGATTCCTTGGTATGCTTTATCAGGTTCTCTGAATTCTGACTATCCAGTTTTGGCCTCATCTCTCATTCTTCCCTATATTTGCACTATTTAACCACTAATTTACTGCTTCGTCTATTTCCTTAGCCCTTACTAGCAGTGTTCCTGTAGCTATAATATGTGCACCATTACCCTCCATAACTTTCTTTACCAAGACATTTCCTTTCTTTTCAGGCTCACTTCAAAGAGTTCATCCTCCTCTTCACCCCAGCTAGAATGTGCATAGAACATAGAAAACCTCACTGCATTTTGGTGAGGGAATGAATGATTCAATCAATCAATGAATAAAGATATTAATAAAAGATGGGATTCTTGCCTGTGTTAGACATATTCTCTTGTATTCCAAGCCATTCCTTCTTGTTCAGGCTGAGCTTCCCCAGAGCCTGTCTGTTCTGATCGATCCATAACACTTACTAACGTATGAATGATGCACCAGTTAAATCTAGGATTTGACTAGTTTTTCATTGTAGGCCCTTCCACTCAGGGCATGTAAGAGCAGCCGCAGGTTGGGCTTCAACACTGTGCTCTGAACCTTCAGTTTGATATTCAAGGTATGGAGAAACACTAGCAAGTTCAAAGGCAGACCAAACTGAATGCAATATTTAGAGGGCTGTTCTAAGACTATGCTCCTGGACCCAAATGCTTAATGTACATGGTAGCTCATTTGGCTCCCCATAGTGGGCATGTGGGCTCCAGCAGAGGTGAACTTTGTGGATTCTTCACCTTTCTGTTCCCTCCCATCTAACCTAACCTGCAGGCTTGGAGGGCTTGAGGAGCAATGAACTTAGGCCCTCTGCCTGAAATTCCCACACTTAGAGATCCATTCCTTCATAATATTATATACTAGGAAGTAGCACATGCCCCAAGGGTAACAATTATGTCATTACTGCCATAACCTGAAACAATCCTTACACTGGATGACTGAAGATTCCAATGCTCCTAGGGAAATAGAATAGAAATGTTTGAATTTGGGCACAGAGGATATAAGCAAGACTATAGAGAACTCCTCTATAAGGAACCCTGGGAGGAATTTGGGTAGGCAGCAGCAAGGCCCTAAGGCATGACAGCTGAAGAGACAGAGAAATTGCCACAAAGACCAATAGCGTCTTATGTCTAAAAAATGGTTCACATCTTCTAGTCATTTCAAATGTATTTTTTCTTTTGATCTCCACAACTCCACTATGGATAAGGAAAAGCAGGTTTAACTTTTCTTCCTTTAATAGATGGGGAAATCTAGGCTCAGTGAAGTCTGGTGAGTTACTTTGGTTCAACCAGCTAGTCAGAAGCTAATCTAGATTTCAGACCAGTCTTCTGACTCCTGGTTGAGTGATCTTGCTGCCATACTGCCACACCTCTGAATATGTCTTTTCAGTAACAAAGTAAATTCCGCATGCATCTTGTAAATCTAGTATCCAACTAGCTTTTTACACACAGCAGTTACCAGGTCTAGGGACCTACAGGGAACTCCTACAGACATGGAGCTCTCGGTTGACAGGTTTCAAACATGCTTAAGACATGATTGATTTTACTAATCTTGGGGATTTCTGGCACACAGGTCAAAAGAATTGTCTCCTGGCATCTATATGCCAGCAAGCACCCCATGTCAAGATTGAACCCCGTGATCACTAAAATGTCTGCCGTGAGCTCCTGCCAGCTCCTACCACAGACATATTGAACTATTCAAAATGATAATCTGGCATGTGGCAGTACCTCAGACTGAACAGGTCCATCACTCACAGAGGGTGGCACAGCCTCCAGGGTTCCTATGTCTTTTGCCAGAGACAGCATTTCTTCCTCAAGCCTTCACTCATTTTCTACACAATTTATTTCTCCAGAGCTCCCTTCATACACATCAGCACTGCTCACTTTACCCAGAGAGTCAATCACCAGTTGCCAAGAGAAAGGGAAGACTCCTTGGGGAAAGATTCTTTAAATCTTAGGCTTAGACTCAAGGCCTGGGTGTGGGGAGAATAGGAGAAAGGAGGAGTGAGAGATGAGACAGTGGTTGAGCCCGAGATGAGATACAGGTAGACACAGATGAGAGAAGGGAGATGACTTGGTATATGGGGGAAGAGAGAACAGAGAGCTGGACCAAAGCAGGTCCCTCCCCACTGTACCCTGCAGTTGTTCACTCTCAGTCTTCAATTTCTCCAAGCGTTAATTCAAGTCCTCTTGCCCAGGAGTGGGAACTATAGAACACCATTCTCAGAAATTCAGAAATCAAAGAATTCTGGGATGACTCTTAATAGTCGCACTCAAAAATGACAAATGTTGGGGTCGAGGAGACTCAACTAATAATATCCCTTTCTTCCATCTGAATTCAGAGACAAATGAGAGAGAGGTTCAGAAATTAGACAGATGAAGACATATCAAAAACAATATCATTATTACCAGTAAAGGCTAGGCTAAATTTTAATCAGGTTGAACTAATTGATTTATACTACTCTACTCTTTACACTGATAATCCACTCAGCCTCACATGGCTCTGGAAATCAGGCCTGCCTCTGTGAAACACACTAAGAGGAGGAGCCAAAAATGGGTACTTCCTATAGGCAGTCTGGCAAGAGACAAAGGAGGCAAGAGGAAAGGACAGAACCACACAGGCTCTACTCCTCCCAAACTCACCCATCAGAGCAGTCAGAGTATGGAAACAGAGGCATGGGGAGCTTCCCTAATGGAAGAGCCTCTACCTGGAATGGAACAAGTGGGGATTAAACATCCTGTCCCCCAACATGTAACATTTGTTTGTCCTTTATAGATTATAAAACACTACAAAACATTCAGAACATGGTCTTTATAACAACCCTCTACGTGATCTCTATTAGGATTTTCATACTTACTTCATCAATGAGAAAAATGAGGTTCAAAATGCTAGGTAACATGATCCCTGTCATCCTCAAGTACATGGTAGAGCTATAATCCAAATCAGATTTCTGACAAATTTTTGAAGCCAGGTTTCAAAAACAAAACAAAACAAAACAACCCCCCCACCAAAAAAAAAAAAAAAAAAAAAAGGTCAGGCAAGACACTTTTGCAACAGTTGTTAATAAGTACAGGGGAAGTGAGCGGGGAGACCAATTGAGTTAGTGAAGATAGCTGAAGCCCTGGACGCACACTTTCATTTAACAAATACTCACCTACCACATGCTGAATGCTATGCCATGCACTGGGGATGAAGTTGTGAACAAGACAGGCATGACCCCTACTTTGTAAAGCTGGGGTGGACTAGGAAGGTGTCTGGGTTTCAAGGAGACACTTTAGGTAGGGAAGCAGCTCACAGGGGAAGCATCTGCAACCTGCGCTCACATCCCAAGAGGTCACTCCAGACTCAGGATCAGCAGCAGCTGAAATTGGCCTTGGGTGTGGAGTTTGAGAAGTCAGGTCTGGTCTTGGGGTCCAATGCAATTGAATGAAAGAATTGAACCCTGGGTGCCCATAACACTATGGTAACCAGTATTACCTGGTTACAGGTACAATTACAATAAGATTACAATAAGATAAAGCTCCCTGATATTTTATCATTTCTTTGTGTTGCATTTTTCCTATCTTTGGTTTATTTTATTTTTCTGTGCATCTCTAAATGAAGTTACTTGTTAAAATCCCCAAAATTGTACAGGATGAACCACATAAAGGGAAATTACCCATGATCAGGCTGGATTTTTTAGAAACTGAGAAGCGAGATGTGGTAGTGACCAGAGGCAATCTTGAAGACTATGGAAGGACCAGAGAAGTGGCCAAATGGTGTGAAAAAAAACCCACCAGGTGGGGGAGGGTGGTATAGGATAGCTCCCATGGTTGGAATTCCCTTTGTTTGATTTGAAAACACACCTAAACCCACAGCACTGGAACATGGGCAGTCCAGGTCTTCCCACTATAAAGTTTGCTAAAAAGGAAACAGTGATCAATGGCTGGCAATTACCTTCTGATGTCCAAGGATGGAGGACTATGGAGTGGGCTCTGCCAGCATTAATTGCCTTGTGCCATTGTAGGGTGCTGCTTTCTACTGATGGAACCTTATCCCTCAGTCATGTTTTTCTAGTTATGTGGTTTTCCTTGAGAACAGAGCCTGCACTTCCTATAAGTGTAATGTTGATTTTCCAGAGGAGCTACATAGCCCTTTCATTACACATGCTTTTCCTGAGTCAACTCTGTAGATAACGGGCCACTCAGACAAAGCAAGACAGGGTTCAGCCCACATTCAATGCAGAGGAGTATTTATAACAGATATTTGATGTCTTTTCAAAGAGTAATACTCATCACGCTTTTCAAGTCTTTCCAACTTGCCAAATGTACCTTAGATTGATAATGATCATCAGTGTCTCCCATTATCCTGGAATCTCACATTTAAGACTATCTAGTTGGTAGTGTTGGCAAGATGGCGGAGGACTAGGAGACCTGGATTTCGTCTCCTCTCAGGAACTCAGCTGGATAGGGATCAAACCATTCTGAACACCTACAAACTCAACAGGAGATCGAAGAAAAGAAGAGCAACAACTCTCTCATCAGAAAAGCAACCACTTTCTGGAAGGTAGGACGTGTGGAGAAGTGAATCCGAGGCGATATTCGGGAGGATAGACGGCGGGGGAGGGGCCTCCGTTGGCCGCTTCTGGCAAGTGATAGAACCACGGAGCATAAAGTCGGAACTTTTAGAAGTCGGCTCCGCTGAGGGACGTGACTCTGGTGGCTAAGCGGGGGGTGGAACCCTCCGGGACAGTGTGGTCTCAGGACCCTCGGGGTCACAGAAAGACCGGGGGTGCCTGAGGGCGGCAGAGCTCCCAGGTATCAGAGCAGGGAAGCCGGCTGCAGAGGCGGAGCCCAGGCGCGGGCTCTCAGCTCGGGGTGGCCATAAACCGTGATCCACGGCACAGTCGAGCCACTGCTCCTCCAGCAGGGACCCAACAAGCGGCAGATCTGGGGAGACTCACCTTCCTTCCCCGGGAGGAGCCGCACGGGAGTGCACCGCAGGGATCTGCTGGGTTTGGAGACTCCACCCGGGGTCGGGTGCCAGAGATAGAAACGCGCGGTCAGGGGCCGGGTGAGCATGGAGTGCGGCCGGAGACCGGGGAGACGGGAGTGACTGACGGCTTTTCTCTGGGGGCTCACTGAGGAGCGGGCCCCGAGTTCTCGGCTCCTCCAGGGCGGAGATTGGGAGGCCGCCATCTTCACTCTCCGCCTCCAAAGCTGTACGGAAAGCTCGCAGGGAACAAAAGCCCCGGAGAGCAAACCCGAGCAGATTACTTAGCCGGGAGGGGGCAAGGGCGGGGCAATTCCGCCTCCGGCAGAGACATTTGGAAACCACGGCAACAGGCCCCTCCCCCAGAAGATCAGCAAGAACAGCCAGCCAAGACCAAGTTTACCGATCAATGAGAACGGCAGAACTCCAGCGCTAAGGGACTACTGCACATAGAATTCATGGCTTTTTTACCATGATTCCTTAGTCTTTTAAAGTTAATTTTTTAACTGTCTTTTTGTCTTTTTATTTCTTTTTGAATTTTTCTTTTTCCCTTTTTCAAACAACATCTTATCAATCCCTTTTTTTAAAAAAAAACATTTTTATTTTTCATTTTTAGAGTCATATTCTATCCCTTCATAGTAGTTACCCATATTTTTGGCTTATATATATAAGTTGTTCTCTCTTTAAAATTTTGAGATAGTTTCTTCTAACAGATTAAAATATACCCTAAATCTCTAGTATATGGTGTTTTCTATTCCCCTGCCTGGTCACATCCTCTCCCTTTCTTTTTTCTCTTTTTTCTTTTTTTAAATCCTCTTCTTTCTTTTTTCAAACAACTTCTTATCAATCCCTTTTATAAAATTTTTTATAATTTCCATTTTTACAGTCATTTTCCATCCCTTCATCATATCAACCCTTATTTTTGTACATATATAAGTTTTTCTTTCTTTAAAATTTTGGGAGACACTTTCTTCTAAAAGACAAAAATACACCCCAAATCTAGTGTGTGGCACTGATCTATATACCATATAGATCATATTTGACCACATTCTGGTTTTTCTTTTGTTGTTGTTGTTTTGTTTGGTTTGGTTTTGTTTTTATCTTTATCTTTTTCTTTTTTTTTTTTTTTTCTCTTTTCTCTCTTTCCCCTTCTTATCCCACTGCTTCAGGTCTTTTCTGATTTGTTTAGAGTATATTTTCTGGGGTCGTGGTTACTCTGCTAGCATTTTGTTCTCTCATTAATCTATTCTCCTCTGCACAAAATGACGAGACGGAAAAAATCACCTCAACAAAAAGAACAAGAGGCAGTACCGACTGCCAGGGACCTACTCAATACGGACATTAGTACGATGTCAGATCTAGCATTCAGAATCAACACTTTAAAGATACTAGCTGGGCTTGAAAAAAATATGGAAGTTATTAGAGAAATTCTTTCTGGAGAAGTAAAAGAGCTAAAATCCAACCAAGTAGAAATCAAAAAGGCATGAGGTGCAATCAAAAATGGGGGCACTAACTGATAGAATAAATGAGGCAGAAGAGAGAATCAGTAATATAGAAGATGAAATGATGGAAAATAAAGAAGCTGAGAAAAAGAGAGATAAACAACTACTGGATCACGAGGGCAGAATTCGAGAGATAAGCGATACCATAAGACGAAACAACATTAGAATAATTGGGATCCCAGAAGAAGAAGAAAGAGAGAGAGGGGCAGAAGGTATAATGGAGCAAATTATAGCAGAGAACTTCCCTAATTTGGGGAAAGAAACAGGCATGAAAATCCAGGAAGCACAGAGAACCCCTCTCAAAATCAATAAAAATAGGTCAACTCCCCGACATCTAATAGTAAAACTTAAGAGTCTCATAGACAAAGAGAAAATCCTGAAAGCAGCTCGGGAGAAGAGATATGTAACCTACAATGGTAGAAACATTAGATTGGCAGCAGACCTATCCACAGAGACCTGGCAGGCCAGAAAGGACCGGCAGGATATATTCAGAGCACTAAATGAGAAAAATATGCAGCCAAGAATACTCTATCCAGCTAGGCTGTCATTGAAAATTGAAGGAGAGATAAAAAGCTTCCAGGACAAACAAAAACTAAAGGAATTTGCAAACACAAAACCAGCCCTACAGGAAATCTTGAAAGGGGTCCTCTAAGCAAAGAGAGAGCCTAAAAGCAACATAGACCAGAAAGGAACACAGACAATATACGGGAACAGTCACCTTACAGGCAATACAATGGCACTAAATTCCTATCTTTCAATAGTTACCTTGAATGTAAATGGGCTAAATGCCCCAATCAAAACACACAGGCTAACAGACTGGATTAAAAAACAAGATCCATCGATATGCTGTCTGCAAGAGACTCATTTTAGACCCAAAGACACCCCCAGATTGAAAGTGAGGGGGTGGAAAACCATTTACCATGCTAATGGACACCAAAAGAAAGCTGGGGTGGCAATCGTTATATCAGACAAATTCGATTTTAAACCAAAGACTGTAATAAGAGATGAGGAAGGACACTATATCCTACTTAAAGGATCTATCCAACAAGAAGATCTAACAATTGTAAATAGCTATGCCCCTAACATGGGAGCAGCCAATTATATAAGGCAATTAATAACAAAAGCAAAGAAACACATCGACAACAATACAATAATAGTGGGGGACTTTAACACCCCCCTCACTGAAATGGACAGATTGTCTAAGCAAAAGATCAACAAGGAAATAAAGACTTTAAATGACACACTGGACCAAATGGACTTCACAGATATATTCAGAACATTCCACCCCAAAGCAACGGAATACACATTCTTCTCTAGTGCCCATGGAACATTCTCCAGAATCGATCACATCCTAGGTCATAAATCAGGTCTCAACCGGTACCAAAAGATTGGGATCATTCCCTGCCTATTTTCAGACCACAGTGCTTTGAAACTAGAACTCAATCCCAAGAGGAAAGTCGGAAAGAACTCAAATACATGGAGGCTAAAGAGCATCCTACTGAAGAATGAATGGGTCAACCAGGAAATTAAAGAAGAATTAAAAAAATACATGGAAACCAATGAAAATGAAAACACAACTGTTCAAAATCTTTGGGCTGCAGCAAAGGCAGTCCTAAGAGGAAAGTATATAGCAATACAAGCCTTTCTCAAGAAACAAGAAAGGTCTCAAGTACACAACCTAACCCTACACCTAAAGGAGCTGGAGAAAGAACAGCAAATAAAGCCTAAACCCAGCAGGAGAAGAGAAATCATAAAGATCAGAGCAGAAATCAATGAAATAGAAACCAAAAGAACAGTAGAACAGATCAACAAAACTAGGAGCTGGTTCTTTGAAAGAATTAACAAGATTGATAAACCCCTGGCCAGGCTTATCAAAAAGAGAACAGAAATGACCCAAATCAACAAAATCATGAATGAAAGAGGAGAGATCACAACCAACACCAAAGAAATACAAACAATTATAAGAACATAATATGAGCAACTCTATGCCAGCAAATTAGATAACCTGGAAGAGATGGATGCATTCCTAGAGATGTATCAACTACCAAAACTGAACCAGGATGAAATAGAAAACCTGAACAGACCTATAACCACTAAGGAAATTGAAGCAGTCATCAAAAATCTCCCAAAAAACAAAAGCCCAGGGCCAGATGGCTTCCCAGGGGAATTCTACCAAACCTTTCAAGAAGAATTAATACCTATTCTTCTGAAACTGTTCCAAAAAATAGAAACAGAAGGAAAACTTCCAAACTCATTTTATGAGGCCAGCATTACCTTGATCCCCAAACCAGACAAAGACCCCATCAAAAAGGAGAATTACAGACCAATATCCCTGATGAACATGGATGCAAAAATTCTCACCAAAATACTAGCCAATAGGATCCAACAGTACATTAAAAGGATTATTCACCATGACCAAGTGGGATTTATCCCTGGGCTGCAAGGTTGCTTCAACATCCGCAAATCAATCAATGTGATACAGTACATTACCAAAGGAAAGAACAAGAATCATATGATCCTCTCAATAGATGCAGAAAAAGCTTTTGACAAAGTACAGCATCCTTTCTTGATCAAAACTCTTCAGAGTATAGGGATAGAGGGTACATACCTCAATATGATAAAAGCCATCTATGAAAAACCTACAGCAAATATTATTCTCAATGGGGAAAAACTGAGAGCTTTCCCCCTAAGGTCAGGAACGTGGCAGGGATGTCCACTATCACCACTGCTATTCAACATAGTATTGGAAGTCCTAGCCACAGCAATCAGACAACAAAAAGAAATCAAAGGTATCCAAATTGGCAAAGAAGAAGTCAAACTCTCACTCTTTGCAGATGATATGATACTTTATGTGGAAAACCCAAAAGACTCCACCCCAAAACTGCTAGATTCAGTAAAGGAATTCAGTAAAGTGGCAGGATAGAAAATCAATGCACAGAAGTCAGTGGCATTCCTATACACCAACAACAAGACAGAAGAAAGAGAAATTAAGGAGTCAATCCCATTTACAATCGCACCCAAAACCATAAGATACCTAGGAATAAATCTAACCAAAGAGACAAAGGATCTGTACTCAGAAAACTATAAAATACTCATGAAAGAAATTGAGGAAGACACAAAGAAATGGAAAAACGTTCCATGCTCATGGATTGGAAGAACAAATATTGTGAAGATGTCAATGCTACCTAGAGCAATCTACACATTCAATGCAATCCCCATCAAAATACCATCCACTTTTTTCAAAGAAATGGAACAAATAATCCTAAAATTTGTATGGAACCAGAAAAGATCCCGCATAGCCAGAGGAATATTGAGAAAGAAAAGCAAAGCCGGTGGCATCACAATTCCTGACTTCCAGCTCTATTACAAAGCTGTCATCATCAAGACAGCATGGTACTGGCACAAAAACAGACACATAGATCAATGGAACAGAATAGAGAGCCCAGAAATGGACCCTCAACTCTATGGTCAACTAATCTTCGACAAAGCAGGAAAGAATGTCCAATGGAACAAAGACAGTCTCTTCAACAAATGGTGTTGGGAAAATTGGATAGACACATGCAGAAGAATGAAACTGGACCACTTCCTTACACCACACACAAAAATAGACTCCAAATGGTTGAAAGACCTCAATGTGAGACAGGAGTCCATCAAAATCCTAAAGGAGAACACAGGCAACAACCTCTTTGACCTCAGCCGAAGCAACTTCTTCCTAGAAACATCGCCAAAGGCAAGGGAAGCAAGGGCAAAAATGAACTATTGGGACTTCATCAAGATAAAAAGCTTTTGCAAAGCAAAAGAAACAGTCAACAAAACCAAAAGACAACCGACAGAATGGGAGAAGATATTTGCAAATGACATATCAGATAAAGGGCTAGTATCCAAAATCTATAAAGAACTCATCAAACTCAACACCCAAAGAACAAAGAATCCAATCAAGAAATGGGCAGAAGACATGAACAGACATTTTTCCAAAGAAGACATCCAAATGGCCAACAGACACATGAAAAAGTGCTCAATATCACTCGGCATCAGGGAAATCCAAATCAAAACCTCAATGAGATACCACCTCACACCAGTCAGAATGGCTAAAATTAATAAGTCAGGAAACGACAGATGTTGGCGGGGATGCGGAGAAAGGGGAACCCTCCTACACTGTTGGTGGGAATGCAAACTGGTGCAGCCACTCTGGAAAACTGTATGGAGGTTCTTCAAAAAGTTGAAAATAGAGCTACCCTATGATCCAGCAATTGCACTACTGGGTATTTACCCCAAAGATACAAAAGTAGGGATCCGAAGGGGTACGTGCACCCCGATGTTTATAGCAGCAATGTCCACAATAGCCAAACTGTGGAAAGAGCCAAGATGTCCATCGACAGATGAATGGATAAAGAAGAGGTGGTATATATATACAATGGAATATTATGCAGCCATCAAAAGGAATGAGATCTTGCCATTTGCAATGACGTGGATGGAACTGGAGGGTATTATGTTGAGTGAAATAAGTCAAACAGAGAAAGATATGTATCATATGATCTCACTGATATGAGGAATTCTTAATCGCAGGAAACAAACTGAGGGTTGTTGGAGTGGGGGTTGGGGTGGGAGGGATGGGGGGACTGGGTGATAGACACTGGGGAGGGTATGTGCTCTGGTAAGCACTGTGAATTGTGCAAGACTGTTGAATCTCAGATCTGTACCTCTGAAACAAATAATGCAATATATGTTAAGGAAAAAAAAAAGAAGAAGAAGGTAGCGGGAGGGGAAGAATGAAGCGGGGGAAATCGGAGGGGTAGACGAACCATGAGAGACGATGGACTCTGAAAAACAAACAGGGTTCTAGAGGGGAGGGGGGTGGGAGGATGTGTTAGCCTGGTGGTGGGTATTGAGGAGGGTACATTCTGCATGGAGCACTGGGTGTTGTGCACAAATAATGAATCATGGAACACTTCATCTAAAACTAATGTTGTAATGTATGGGGATTAACATAAGAATAAAAAAGTGGAAAAAAAAAAAAAAAAGACTATCTAGTTGGTTTTTCCCTAAACAAGGTGTCTAATTTATGGACAAGAAATGCATCCACTCTAGGGATAGATCAATGAACTTTTTAGAATCAGATTATTGTTACTTATTTAATAAGACTTATATATAATAAGAATTTAATAAGAATTATTTAATAAGAATTATAAACCTCACATGGTAAGAATTAATAAGTATGGATTTCACTGAATAGAGTACCTATCTAGATGTCCAGATAATTAGCCTCCTGTCTAATTGATTAATTAATTAATCACAACCTATCTATTACTTTATTATTTTTTCTATTACTTTATTTTTACTTTCTTCAAAAACTTTATTGAGGTATAACAGACATAAAATAAACTACACATATTTAGCTGAACATTTGATAAGTTTGACATACTGACTTTATGAAACCATCACCATAATCAAGATAATAGACACAAATACTGCTCCTCCCCCACTGCCCAAATTTTCCTCCTTCTTGCTCTCCTCACATCACCACCATGACCCCCACTACTCCCAAGGAGCCCATGATCCATCATTATAGGTTTGGTTGTATATTCTATGATTTTATACAGATGGGATCGTATAACATATACTCTCTTGGTCTGTTTTTTTCACTCAGCATAATTATTTTCAGATTCATCCATGTTGATGTTTGTGTCAATAATTCACTCCTTTTTATAGCCCAGTAGTATCCCACTGTATGGATTATACCACAATTGAATTATCCCTTCACCAGTTGATGGACACTTAGATGTTTGTTATTTTGGGGGTATTACAAATAGAGCTGCTATAACACTTATGTATAAATCTTGTATGGACCTTGTGCTTCATTTTCTTATGGGTAAATATCTACAAATGAAATGGCTAGATCATATGGCATGTGTATTTTTAATTTTTCTAATAACAAATTCGTATTGAATGGTTCATAATATCTTCCATTACATATTTTTTTATTTTATTATGTTCAATTAGCCATCATTAGTTTTTGATTTTTAATTTTTTTAAAAAGCTGCTCAGCTATTTTCCAAAGTAGTTGTACCATTTTATATCCTTAACAGCAATTTATGAGAGCTCTAGTTTCTCTATAACATCTTCAATACTTAGTAAAATTATTATTTTTTATTTTAGCCATTTGAATAGGTATGTAGTGGCTTTTTATTATACTTTTAATTTGCATTTCCCTAATGATTACTATTGTTCAGCAACTTTTCAGTTACTTTATTTGCCATTTGTATATCTCTGGTAAGGTGCCTGTTCAAATCCTTGCCCATTTTGTTTTCTAATTTGGCTGTTCTTTTATTATTGAGTTGGGAGACTACTTCATATATTCCTAATACAAATCATTTACCGGGCGCCTGGGTGGCTCAGTCGTTAAGCGTCTGCCTTCGGCTCAGGTCATGATCCCAGGGTCCTGGGATCAAGTCCCACATCGGGCTCCCTGCTCGGCAGGAAGCCTGCTTCTCCCTCTCCCACTCCCCCTGTTTGTGTTCCTGCTTTCGCTATCTCTCTCTCTGTCAAATAAATAAAATCTTAAAAAAAAAAAATCATTTACCAAATATGTACTTTGCAAATATATTCTAGTGTGAAGCTTGTCTTTTCTTTATTTTAACAGAGTCTTGCAAAGAACCAAAATTTTGCACTTTGATGAAGTCCAATTTTTCAATTTGCTCTTTTATGGAACAAGTTTTTAGTATCATACTTAAGAAGTCTTTGCTTAACCTTAAGTTACAAAGATCTTCCCTAGGTTTTCTTCTAGAAGTTTAACAGCTCTAGGTTTTACATTTAGATCTATAATCCATTTTGAGTTAATTTATTCATGTGGTGAGAGATGTGGATCAAAGTCTCTTTTTTTTTTCTTTTTTCTTTTTTAAAAATTTTTTTAAAGATTTTATTTATTTTACAGAAAGAGAGAGAGAGATCACAAGTAGGCAGACAGGCAGGGAGAGGGAGAGGGAGAAGCAGGCTCCCCACTGAGCATGGAGCCCAATGCAGGACTCGATCCCAGGACCCTGGGATCATGACCCTAGCCTAAGGCAGACACTTAATGACTAAGCCACCCAGGTGCCCCTTTTTTTTTTCTTTTTTAAACACACAATGTTATTACAATATCATTGCTCTTACATATTCCCTATGCTGTATCTTTCATTCCCATGACTTATTCATTCCATAAATGGAAGCTTGTACCTCTCACTCCCCTTCACCCATTTTGCTCATCCCCCACCCCTTCCCCTCTGGCAACTATCAGTTTGTACTCTGTATTTATGGTCTGTTTCTGCTTTTGTTTGTTCTTTTTTTTTTTTTTTTTTTTTTAGTTCCACATATAAGTGAAATCATGTGGCATTTGTCTTTCTCTGTCTGATTTACTTTACTTAGCATAATATCCTCTAGGAGGTGCATCTATGTTATCACAAATGGCAAGATCTCATTCTTTCTTAAGGCTGAGTAATATTCCATTGCTTATGTATACCACATCTTCTTCATCCATTCATCTATCAATGAGCAATTAGGTTGCTCCTGTATCTTGGCTATTGTAAATAATGCTGCAATAAACATGGGGGTGCATATATCTTTTTGAATTAGTGTTTTTGTTTCCTTTTGGTAAATACCCAGGAGTGGAATTACTGGATTTTATGTATTTTTAATTTTTTGAAAAAAAAAAACATTGTGTTTTCCACAATGGCTGCACCAATTTACATTCTCAATCAACAGTGCACAGGGTTCCCTTTTCTCTACAACTTCACCAATACCTGTTATTTCTTATCGTTTTTATTCTAGCCATTCTGACAAGTGTAAGGTGATATCTCATTGTGATTTTTATTTGCATTTGCCTGAAGATTGGTGATGTTGAGCATTTTTTCATGTGTCTGTTGGCCACCTCTATGTCTTCTTTGGAAAAATGTTATTCAGACCCTCTGTTCATTTTTTAAAATCAGATTGTTTGTCTGTTTGTTTGTTTGTTTTGGTGTTGAATTATGTAAGTTCTTTATATATTTTGGATATTAACCCTTTATCAAATATGCCATTTACAATCAAAGTTTATTTTCTTGCATATGGATGTTCAACTGTTCTAGTACTATTTGTTGAAAAGACTAACCTTTTTATACAAAAATTTCCTTTGCACCTTTGTGAAAATCAGTAGTCCATATTTGTATAGGTCTATTTCTGGGTTCTCTATTCTATACAATAGAACCTTTTGTTTATCTTTACACCTAAACAAGACTATGTCAGTTACTGTAGATTTATAGTAATCCTTAAAGTTACAGTGTTATTTCCTCAACTTCTTCAAAGTAGGTTTGGCTATTTTAGGTACTTGGCATTTTCATGTGAATTTTAGAATTGGTTTTCCAATTTCTACCTAAAAACTGGGGGAGAGGTGGTATCTTAACAATATTGACCTGTCAACTTGTGAACATGGTATGTTTCATTTATTTAGAACTTATTTAACTTCTCTCAGCAATGTTTTTCAATTTCCAATATAGGTGAAATCTTTTGTCAAGTATTTTATGTCCTTGATGGTGTAAGTGCTATTTTTTACTTTCAATTTCTAATCTTTATTTGCTAATATATAGAAATACAATTGACTTGTGTAGATAGATTATATCCTGCAATAAACAAAATCAAATTCTAGTGTGTATCTATATATAATTATATTATATATACATTATATATATACACATATATAATTCCATGGAATTTTCTACATTGACATTCATGTTCATGTTGACATAACCACCCATGTTGTCTGCATATAAAGACAGTTTTACATCTTCCTTTCCTCCTTTCCAGTTCTTTTTCTTGCCTTATTGCACTGGCTCACACCTCTATTACAATGTCAAATAGAAGTGGTGAAAGTAGACTTTCCTGAGCTTTGGAGAAAAGTATTAAATATAATGCAAACTGCAGTATTTTATAGATTCCAATTATCAGGTTGAAGAAGCACCCTCTTATTCTTAGTTTACTGAAAGATTTTATCAGGAGTGCATGTTGGATTTTTGTCAAATAAAGCATTATCATAATTTCCCAAAATGAGTGATAAAGATATTATCTTAAAAATAGAAAAAATGACACATTATGTACAGAGGAATAAAGATAAGGATAACATCAAATTTCCCATCAGAAACAATGTAATCAAGAAGACATTGAAGCAACAGCACAAAACTACCTATTCTATACCAAGCAAAAATGTCCTTCAAAAAATAAAGACTTCTTCACATATACAAAATCTAAAAGAATTCAGTACCAGAAGACTGCCACTACAAGAAATGTAAAAAGAAAAATATGCTAAATAGAAATACATGTTCATATCAAGCAGTAAAGATTACTGAAAATGGCAACTATGTAAGTATATGTGTACACAATTTTTTCTTTTTATTTAAATCACTCTAAAATATAATTCATTGTTTAAAGCAAACATATTAATAACGTAGTGTGGCATAGAAGGAAAATATGTGACAACAATAGAACAAGGAGAAATGGACATATAATATTTAAGGTTCTTATACTGTCCATGAAGTGGTACTATATCCTTTGGAGGTGGACTATGATAAGTTAAAGTATCTTATAAACCCTACATCAACCATTAAAATGATACAACAAAGAATTATAGCTGATAAGGCAACAAAGGAGATAAAATGGAATAAAAAAATAGTAAATACAAAGGAAAATATAGAAAGAACAGATGTGGTAAATAAAAAAAATACAATGGAATGATGACAAATTTAAATCCGACCATATCAATGAGTTCATGAATGGAATTCATGACTGATATGTTCATTCAAGTCAGAACTGTAACTTCTCATTTTCTCCATGCATCTAGCATCTAGCACAGGTTACATGCATGGGCTTGCTGAATAATCGCCATCTCATATGGACTTTACAACAAAAAATCATCATTCCCATTTTACTGAAGAGAATGAAGCATGAAGTCAAGTTACCCACCCAAGCTTACACAGAAAACTAGCTATTTATGAGTATAACTCTCTCTCTCCAGATTCCAAGTCTGAGCAGTTTCTATGTACCAAAAACTCCCAGTTGAGAGCTGCAGGAGGACTGGGGGAACCGGGATAGAAGAGAAATAAATACCGTGACACCAGTGGTGGTGGACCCAAGGGTAGAAGCAGTCTCTTTGAGCTTCTTGTATTTGGCTTACTTGCTCCTTGGGGCAGGCAGTGCTTCACCCACATTCACCTCTCTAGCCTTCTCCCTCTGTGCTCAGGGTGTGATATCGGCTCATGCAGGCTCACTATACACAGGTACTTGTGGTCTGAAATTCTCATAAATCTACTTACCAGGCTATGCTTCCTGGTACATGAATGCATGCTCCTGGAGAATGGGGAGCATCCTCCAAATTTGCCCCTAAATTTCCTCTGGGTAGCGGTGACTCTCCACATTCTTCTGACCTATCGCTGCACTGGGAATTCCTCCAAAGTATGAATTGCTTAACTGTCCCAGCACTCTTACAGAGGATTTTTACTAAGGCCTGGCTTTTGGTCCATGATCCTTGCAGAACAGGCCAGTTTTATCCTAGTGCTGGTGAGGGCTTCCTGTGGTTCTCCTTTCACTACCTGTGTATTTGCATAAGCTGCTGTCACCCGTGACTGTGACTGCTCTGCCTCTAGGAATGAGGCTGTTTTAATCATTTGCTGACTTACCTTTTCCTTTAACCTCCTCCCTTCCTCCTGGAGTGGAGGTGCATCTGGTTTCATGATCTCCCAATTTGAATGGCAATCAGTGTTCCACCAGACATGGCTTCTCATATCCTTGACTTTATCTTAATAAATAATCCAACATATTTAGTAGAAATCATTGCATCTTTGTTTAGGGATTAGGAGAAAGATATATTTAAACTGCATTGAGCACTGGTAATCCTGAAAGGGCTGAAGCAATCCTGATAGCATGAGGGGGCCACAGCAGTTAGTGTACTTGCTCAGCTGTAGATGTTATTAAAGCAGCTGTCTGTGCTCAGTACAGAGCAGATAAGAAAAGATCAGTATGCATGTGCACATATGTGCATAGGCTCACTTTGGTGTGCATGGGTGCAACAAATACACACACCTGCACACTCCAAATGCATGAATTCATGTAATTGTTCTTGCAAGCCTATGCAAACTCAGATGAGTTCACACATATGCACAGGCATATGTGAAACGTGTGTTCATGCACATGTAAGCATATGCCCACTCATGTAATTTTGCAAGTAAATGTAGAGAAGTGTCTTCTGGTGGTATAAATATGCAAACAATATCCTCTGGTACAGGATACAATGCTGAGGCCACGAGCCCCTGGGATCCAGATACACGGTTTGCAAATAGCTCTGTGTCTGTCATAGCTGTTTCTTCTTGCATTTGTGCACAGAAGTCTCTATCTCTTGGGTGTTTTAGCAGAGCCTTCCTTGGTTGCCTTATGATGCCAGGAATTACTTGGAAACCCTACTAAAGCCTAATCAATTCAGCTTCCTTTTGCCCCAGGAGTCAGGACACCACTAATAGCATTAAAGCATCTCAGCTACCTGCCCACAGTCTGCCATGAGGCCACTGCTCCAACCGCCAGTAGCCTTGATGTTTCTTTCATTTATTCATTCATTCCCTCAACAGGTATTTCTTGGGCTCCTGCTGGGTATTGTGTGCAATGAGTTGCATGGGATATAAGTACATACAGGCATATTTCTGTCTTTCAGGATCTTGTGGGAAGGAATACAAAAGCTTACATGTAAAAATCAGTTACATAGCAGTAGAGAGCAGTTACATAATGGTACAGTAATGCTAAGGTTCCAAATGAGCATGTGCTGTGGCCTCCAAGACCATGTTTGGATATTCATTAGAAGGACTCCCAGGTCTCAGTATATAATTGTACTCATGGCTAATGTTTATTTCAATGATGTGATAAGGACACACAGCTGGATCAGAAAGGGAAAAGACACAGGTGGGATCCGGAGGAATCCATGTGCAGATTTCCCCAAGCTTTCTCCTTCCCAAGATTGAGCATGCAGAACATACTCTTCCCCCAACAACAAAAATGTAGCAATACATGTGCAATGTTTCTGCCCAAGGAAGTCCATTAAAGACTCAGTGCCCAAGATTATTATTGGGGCTGGTTACATAGGCACATAGTTATGCATGTACATAGCATATACCAAAACTCCAGCTTCCCAGAGGGAAAGTATGTGTTCTAGGCAGTGTGAGTCACTCTTTTTTTTTTTTATTTAAAAGATTTTATTTATTTATTTGACAGAGAGAGACAGCAAGAGAGGGAACACAAGCAGGGGGAGTGGGAGAGGGAGAAGCAGGCTTCCCGCGGAGCAGGGAGCCCGATGCGGGGCTCGATCCCAGGACCCTGGGATCATGACCTGAGCCAAAGGCAGACGCTTAACAACTGAGCCACCCAGGAGCCCCTTGTGTGAGTCACTCTTATGGCTTAGGGAATATATTATATGAGAGCAGGGACCTGTTCACCCACCATGTTTCCAGATGCCAGCCAAGGACTAACCTTATAAGCAGGCTTTCTAAGGATAGCAGCACCAGGCCTGCTTTGTCAACTCTTTGCACAGAGTAGTAAGGAAAAGTGAATAGTTCTAGCATGACCTGAGAGCTCAGTGGAGCAGAGGGCTCTTGAACTGGTCTTGAAGTTTAATTGGGGTTTAAGCAGGCAGAGAGGACTAGGGGATGCAGAAGACTATAATAGCTTAGTTCCAA
Organism: Mirounga angustirostris; assembly: GCF_029215605.1. Lineage (NCBI taxonomy): Eukaryota > Metazoa > Chordata > Mammalia > Carnivora > Phocidae > Mirounga > Mirounga angustirostris. The sequence goes on along the minus strand of NW_026991710.1, from coordinate 160,189,829 downwards.
GGGAGAAGAGCAAGGTAGCTAGGAGGGTGGGATGGGAGGAGGGGGGGAGGCAGAATAGGCTTCTTGACCTATTCAACAAACTAGGGTCTCTGCCATGAGCTAGAAGTTTCTAGGCATTGGGGGGGTGGTTACGTCCAGTCCTTAGAGCTATTAACTAAGAAGGAAAGTAGACAAGCAACCCAGCAATTTCAGTAGCAGGATCAGAAAAGAGGAACGCAGTCATGTCTTAGGAAGTGCTTGAGGAATCAAATCTAGCTGGGACCTGAAGGGTGAATAAAGATGTGCCAGATGAAGATGGGTAAAGGGAGAATGGCATTCCAAGACTGCCCATGCAGAGGCCTAGGGAAGGAAGAGTACATGGCAAGTCTAACAGTCTACACCAAGTTATTGTCTCTGGGCAGACCAGGGCACTATAAGTACACTTTTCACTTGTTTGTTTTGTTGCTGAAATAAGGTCTTCATCATCACGGCCAGGCACACATTCAATTATTTGTCTCTATATTGTTTAATGTCCATCAAATATATAATTATGTTTTAGTAAGGACACCAAAATTCATGGCGGTTAGGGGACATTTTTGTGGTTATCCTTGATGCTTCCTTTCTCTAGCTCACATCCAATATATCAGTGAGTCCTGTTGTCTCCACCTGGAAATATATCCCCAAGCAGCCCGTCTCTCACCATCTGCACGCTATCACTGGAGTCCAAGTCACCAGCATCACTTCCCTGATTTCCCCGCAGCAGCCAGCATGTTCCTTTAAAATGTAAATCAGATTATATTTCTCTCTTGCCCAAAATGTTATACACACTTACATTGCATTTGGTATGAAGTCCAAAGTGCTTCCCTAATGCCCCGGTGGTCCAGCCCCTGCCTATCTCTCCACCCTCAGGGCATCACTCTCCATGCTATTCACTGGGTTGCACCTACCCTGGTCCTCTTTCTGTCCCTGGAACACATCAAGCTCATTCTCACCCCAGGATCTTTGCACTTGCTATTCCCTCTGCCTGGAACCCCCTTTTCCCAGTTCACTGGGTTGCTGACTCCTTCTCATAATACAGGTCTCTGCCAAGAAGCACCTGTTCAGAAAACTTAGCCAGCTTCTCTATTTCAAGTCCCCCTTCAACACTACTCCGATCTCAATGACATACTGTTCAGTTATCCAGGGCTATTTTTGTTATATAATTATCTGTTTTCTTTTCTTACTCAGATTTTGTTCTCTGTCTCCCCTCAATCGCAATGTACACTGCCTGATGGCAGTGGCCCTGCCTAGTCTGCTTATTCAACACTTAAAAATATACCTAGTGCTGTGCTCAACAAATACTTATGGAATGAATACACTCTCTCAGCTAGCAAGTGCCTGGGCCGGGCCATTACAGGGAGTCCTGGACTCTTATCTTTTATATGTGTCAGGACACAGAGCATTTCCAACCACTCTGGCAGGAAGATGAGGAGACATACCTGGGGAATGTGTAATAACGAGGAAGCCTAGGCAGCAGGACAGTGGGCCCTGAGGAGACCTATGGCACTCTCACCAGGGTAGAACTGTTATCTGTGGCCAATCAGTCCACGGGCAATGCATAGGAGCCCAGATGGTTGAGCTGAGCAAAGAGCCGTAAGGAGGAGACAGATGTTATGAGGAGTCTAGGTGGGCCATCAGAAAGGTCATCCAGGCTAATGGGGTATTCTTATTGGCAGGGGAGAAGCATGGCAATTAGGGAAATTGAGACAGGCAGGCAATGGTAATGGTGTGGTATCTGGGCACTAGCTGCTAGTCTGGACTTTAGGGTCAGAACTCTTCTCTGGAAGGACTGGCAGGAGTGAAGCAGGCCTAGTCCTAGAAGAGTGCATTCACTCTGTCTGCATGGAGTGCAGCTGGTGGAATCATGGGCATGGCAGACCGTAGGGTGTTTGAGTTGGGCCATAAAGGCAGGGCATAAGGAGAAACGATGCCACTCCTTTGGCATGGAGCTGCTCCTTTCTCTCCAGTGGTGAAGTCCAGGGTTGGTCTCAGATGTCAGGGAGCCTAGTAAAGTGGCCACAGCCATGGTTGCTAAGAGGCAGCACAAGGGAGCAGGGTGCCAGGAGGCCAATACCACAGGGAGTCAAACACAAACTTTGCTCATTCACACTTTTTTCTAGGACAAGCCCTGAATGTAATTCTCTGGTAGAAGCAAGAACAGAGGTTAGAATAGGGCTTTGGAAGCAGATCTCTTTAACAAGAGAGAGAGCCATGCCAGTGGTCCTTCCCACCAACATTCAGCCAAGCTAAAACCATTGAGGCTGGAAGTTCCGGAACTCCAGCAGCTTAAAATGCACTCTGACCCAATTTTGTTCAGAGTCTGCAGAAGCTAAGATGATGTTCTTCTGTATTTTATGGCAAACCATAGGCTTTCTCCACCTGGAGGTTTCAGAGGGAGAAAGAGGGAATGGGGCAGGTTTCAGGGCCCATAAGCACAGCTCCTTCCCCATGTGCAGTAAAATATGATGGGAGAACCCTGCCCTGCAGCATCTCATGGGCCCGGGTGGGCCGGCGTCCACCCCACTCGCTGACAGGAACAACGGCACCACTCTTGTTTGCATGGATGCAACTCCCCAGCAGATGGTGAATCAGACCTCTATGTCTCTGTGTGTGCTTTGTACATTTTACTTGTTGGTAATGAATTTACAAATCCTTTAAGTACGGAAAACAGAGCCTTCCCACGAGCTGAACAGATGGGAGAGAAGGCTTTCTAAAGGCTTTTCAAAGTGGCCCTTCCTGCCCGCCCCCCCCCCCCCCCCGGCTTAATATCTCTCTCTCTCTCTCTGTCTACAAATGCTTGATTAGCTGGGGGTGAGGGAGAATCTGCCCTGCCTTTCTCTGGCTCCTTGGAAAATACTAGGCTAGCCTGCCCCTAGTGGAAACCCATTGCAAGACAGCACTGGGCCCTGGCCAGGAACCTTCAATATCCCACATCCCAGAATGTGTGCTGCCCAGTTCATGGAGGAAAAAGGGAAGGGAAACTTCTTCCAAAGCCAACATTTATTCCTCTGGCAGAACAAAAGACCCACAGCTTCCTCCTGAGCAGCAAGAGTGGGATTGATTGAATGGATTTGGGTTGCGAGCCTGTGGTAGATTGCATTAATGACCTTAATGTTTTACGCTTCCCTGATCCATGCCGTCTGCCATATCATTTTGCAGGGGGCTCCCTCTTGCTTTGGTTAATGGGATGTTAGCAGTTCTAAAATAAGCAAAGGCTTTAAATGGACTTGCCCAATGAAACTTGTTCTCTTACTCCATGAGAAATACATGCCTGGGCCAGCATGCTGGTTTAAGGAGGAGGAGGAGACATATGGATATGGTGCCAAACCAATCCCCTGCCAACTAGATGGGGACCTGGGTGCCCAGATCAATTAGGTGCCCATGGGCCCATGGCCAAGAGCCTAGAGGACAGTCCTCCTTCCACCCTGAGTGTCTCCAGCACTGAGCACCCACCTGGAAGAAATAATAATTGTGGAAATGGCTGCAGTTTACCAAATGTACATAAATGAAAGGGTAAGTCATTATACTAACTATATAGAGTTGTTTTAAAGAGTGAGAGAGAACATGCTTAAAGCATTTAGCGCAGTCCTTGGCCCACTAAGCAAATGTCAATTAGCGCATTATTGATGTGAATTGACTTGAATCATTAAAACGACCCTCAAGTTAAATATTATTATTATCTCATTTTGCAGATAGGAATGTTGAATCATGTAATAGTTGAGTGACATGGCCAAAATTATACAGCTGGATAAGCAGAAAAGAGCTGGGATTGAAACTCACATCCATTTATTTATTTATTTTTATTTTATTATGTTATGTTAGTCACCATACAGTACATCATTAGTTTTTGATGTAGTGTTCCATGATTCATTGTTTGCATATAACACCCAGTGCTCCATGCAGTATGTGCCCTCCTTAACACCCATCACCGGGTTAACTAATCCCCCTACCCCCCTCCCCTCTAAAACCCTCAGTTTGTTTCTCAGGGTCCATAGTCTCTCATGGTTTGTCTCCCCCTCCTGATTACCAGCCCCTTCATTTTTCCCTTCCTTCTCCTAATGTCCTCCATGTTATTCCTTATGTCCCACAAATAAGTGAAACCATATGATAACTGACTTTCTCTGCTTGACTTATTTCATTTAGCATAATCTCCTCCAGTCCCATCCATGTTGATGTAAAAGTTGGGTATTCATCCTTTCTGATGGCTGACTAATATTCCATTGTAAATATGGACCACATCTTCTTTATCCATTCATCTGTTGCAGGGCATCTCGGCTCTTTCCACAGTTTGGCTATTGTGGACATTGCTGCTATGAACCTTAGGATACATATGGCCCTTCTTTTCACTACATCTGTGTCTTTCGGGTAAATACCCAGTAGTGCAAATTGCTGGGTCATAGGGTAGCTCTATTTTTAATTTTTTGAGGAATCTCCACACTGTTTTCCAAAGTGGCTGTACCAACTTGCATTCCCACCAACAGTGTAAGAGTGTTCCCCTTTCTCCACAACCTCTCCAACATTTGTTGTTTCTTGCCTTGTCAACTTTTGCCATTCTAACTGGTATAAGGTGGTATCTCAATGTGGTTTGGATTTGAATTTCCCTGATGGCTAAAGATGATGAACACTTTTTCATGTGTCTGTTAGCCATTTGTATGTCTTCTTTTGAGAAGTGTCTGTTCATGTCTTCTGCCTATTTTTTGACTTGATTGTTTTTTGGGTATTGAGTTTGAGAAGTTCTTTATAGATGTTGGATATCAGCTCTTTGTCTGTAGTATCATTTGCAAATATCTTCTCCTATTCTGTGGGTTGCCTCTTTGTTTTGCTGTTTGCTTTGCTGTGCAGAAGCTTTTTATCTTGATGAAGTCCCAAAAGTTCATTTTTGCTTTTGTTTCACTAGCTTTTGGAGATGTATCTTGAAAGAAGTTGCTGTGGCTGATGTCAAAGAGGTTACTGCCTATGTTCTCCTCTAGGATTTGGATGGATTCCTGTCTCACATTGAGGTCTTTCATCCACTTTGAGTTTATCTTTGTGAATGGTGTGAGAGAATGGTCGAGTTTTCATTCTTCTGCATGTGGCTGTCCAATTTTCCCAGCACCATTTATTGAAGAGACTGTCTTTTTTCCATTGCATATTTTTTCCTGCTTTGTCAAAGATTATTTGACCATAGATTTGAGAGTCCATATCTGAGCTCTCTATTCTGTTCCATTGGTCTGTATGTCTGTTTTTTGTGCCAGTACCATGCTGTTTGGTGATCACTACTTTGTAATATAGCTTGAAATTGGGCAACGTTATGCTCCCATGTTGTTTGTTTTTCTTTTTCAACATTTCCTTGGTGATTCGGGGTCTTTTCTGAAACTCACATCCATTTAAACATGGAAACAATTAGGAAACAATACAAAATTTGATAAATGCATGTCCAGAATCAGAGCACACAGAATATGTTGAAAATGCCATAAGGGAGAAAAGTTAGATTGGTCTAGAGCATGGTTTCTCAAATTTAGCACTACTGACATTTTGAGCTGGATAATTCTTTATTTTGGGAAAAGCTCTCTTGTACATTGTAGAATATTGAGCAGCATCCTTGAGCTCTACCCACTGAGGCCTGTAGCACCCTTCTCCCCAAGCGGTTACAATATTGCCAAATGTTCTCTGAGGGGTTTAGTCACTCCAGTTTGAGGACCTCTGGTCTAGGGGTTTCAGAGGTTTCAAGTAGAGGACAGACTTTAAGATGCCCAGCTAAAAGCTTACATGGCAGTTCCCAGGCTGTGAATTTCAAAGACTAAGAAAAATGTAAGATTAAAAATAAATTAAGAGAGACTACTTCAGAATGAATGATAGCCCTTTCCAGGAAAGAATTACCAACAATCTTTAATAAATATTCTAAAAATATGGATATCATCTTTTTAAAACAGGAAATGTAGAGATGCCTGGGTGGCTCAGTCAGTTAAGCATCTGACTTCGGCTCAGGTCATGATCTCGGGGTCCTGGGATCTAGCCCTGAGTTGGGCTCCTTATTCACAAGGGAGTCTACTTGTCCCTCTTCTCCCCTCTTCAGATAAATAAATAAAAATCTTTAAAAAAATCAAGGAAATGTTTAGGATAAAATTTGAGTGTAAATTATAAGATATGTCTTTACTTTCTTAATAAAGTTTATCAATGATAGATTTTTACTAGTACAGAAGGAAAATCAGTCCAAAAGTCTGACTTATTCTGGTATTTTCATTAGGTTTCCAAAAAACTTCTTATGTAGTCCTTATTCTTGTTGTTGTTGTTGTTGTTGTTGTTGTTATTTTAATGTCACCAGAGACTGAACTCATTATGGACTGGAACCAGAATGAGAATCAGCATTTTTGTTGATTACTGTCTTCAATTTTGTATGCATCACCTCATTTTTCTGGCTCCCTTAATGTTGAAAAACACATACACTGAATGACAAGGTCTAATTTGCCTTTGATAACTGCATTAGGTTCCTAGGGCTCCCATAACAAATCGACTGCCACAGTCTTGGTGGTTTAAGAGCCACATAAATGTATTCTTTCCATTCTGGAAGTGAGAAACCTGAAATTGAGGTGTTGACAGGGTTGGTTCTCTATGGAGGCTCTGGAGAGTCTGTTCCCCGCCCCCCCCACCTCCCTCCTGTCACCTGGCAGTTTGCTGGCATTCCTTGGCTTGTAGGTGCATCACTGCACTCTTCGTCTCATCTTCACATGGCATTTTCACTGTGTCTCCCTCCTCTTATTTTTTTTTATTCTTATGTTAATCCCCATACATTACATCATTAGTTTTAGATGTAGTGTTCCATGATTCATTGTTTGTGCACAACACCCAGTGCTCCATGCAGAACATGCCCTCCTCAATACCCACCACCAGGCTAACCCATCCTCCCACCCCCCTCCCCTCTAGAACCCTCAGTTTGTTTTTCAGAGTCCATTGTCTCTCGTGGTTCGTCTACCCCTCCGATTTCCCCCGCTTCATTCTTCCCCTCCTGCTCCCTTCTTCTCCTTCTCCTCCTTCTTCTTCTTCTTCTTCTTCTTCTTCTTCTTCTTCTTCTTCTTCTTCTTCTTCTTTTTCTTAACATATATTGCATTATTTGTTTCAGAGGTACAGATCTGAGATTCAACAGTCTTACACAATTCACAGCGCGAACCATAGCACATACCCTCCCCAATGTCTCTCACCCAGTCACCCCATCCCTCCCACCCCACCCCCCACTCCAGCAACCCTCAGTTTGTTTCCTGCGACTAAGAATTCCTCATATCAGTGAGATCATATGATACATGTCTTTCTCTGTTTCACTTATTTCACTCAACATAATACCCTCTAGTTCCATCCACGTCGTTGCAAATAGCAAGATCTCATTCCTTTTAATGGCTGCATAATATTCCATTGTATATATATACCACCTCTTCTTTATCCATTCATCTGTCGATGGACATCTTGGCTCTTTCCACAGTTTGGCTATTGTGGACATTGCTGCTATAAACATCGGGGTGCACGTACCCTTTCGGATCCCTACTTTTGTATACTTGGGGTAAATACCCAGTAGTGCAATTGCTGGATCATATGATAGCTCTATTTTCAACTTTTTGAGGAACCTCCATACTGTTTTCCAGAGTGGCTGCACCAGCTTGCATTCCCACCAACAGTGTAGGAGGGTTCCCTTTCTCCACATCCCTGCCAACATCTGTCATTTCCTGACTTGTTAATTTTAGCCATTCTGACTGGTGTGAGGTGGTATCTCACTGAGGTTTTGATTTGGATTTCCCTGATGCCGAGCAATGTTGAGCACTTTTTCATGTGTCTGTTGGCCATTTGGATGTCTTCTTTGGAAAAATGTCTGTTCATGTCTTCTGCCCATTTCTTGATTGGATTCTTTGTTCTTTGGGTGTAGAGTTTGATAAGTTCTTTATAGATTTTGGACACTAGCCCTTTATCTGATACGTCATTTGCAAATATCTTCTCCCATTCTGTCGGTTGTCTTTTGGTTTTGTTGACTGTTTCCTTTGCTTTGCAAAAGCTTTTTATCTTGATGAAATCCCAATAGTTCATTTTTGCTCTTGCTACCCTTGCCTTTGGTGATATTTCTAGGAAGAAGTTGCTGTGGCTGAGGTCGAAGAGGTTGCTGCCTGTGTTCTCCTTTAGGATTTTGATGGACTCCTGTCTCACATTGAGGTCTTTCAACCATTTGGAGTCTATTTTTGTGTGTGGTGTAAGGAAATGGTCCAGTTTCATTCTTCTGCATGTGGCTGTCCAATTTTCCCAACACCATTTGTTGAAGAGACTGTCTGTTTTCCATTGGACATTCTTTCCTGCTTTGTCAAAGATGAGTTGACCATAGAGTTGAGGGTCCATTTCTGGGCTCTCTATTCTGTTCCATTCATCTATGTGTCTGTTTTTGTGCCAGTACCATACTGTCTTGATGATGACAGCTTTGTAATAGAGCTGGAAGTCCAAAACTGTGATGCCGCCAGCTTTGATTTTTTTTTTTCAACAGTCCTCTGGCTATGCGGGGTCTTTTCTGGTTCCATACAAATTTTAGGATATTTTGTTCCATTTCTTTGAAAAAAGTGGATGGTATTTTGATGGGGATTGCATTGAATGTGTAGATTGCTCTAGGTAGCACTGACATCTTCACAATATTTGTTCTTCTAATGCATGAGCATGGAACGTTTTTCCATTTCTTTGTGTCTTCCTCAATTTCTTTCATGAGTATTTTATAATTTTCTGAGTACAGATTCTTGTCTCTTTGGTTAGATTTATTCCTAGGTATCTTATGGTTTTGGGTGCAATTGTAAATGGGATCAACTCCTTAATTTCTCTTTCTTCTGTCTTGTTGTGGTGTATAGGAATGCCACTAATTTCTGTGCATTGATTTTCTATCCTGCCACTTTACTGAATTCCTGTATGAGTTCTAGCAGTTTTGGGGTGGAGTCTTTTGGGTTTTCCACATAAAGTATCATATCATCTGCAAAGAGTGAGAGTTTGACTTCTTCTTTGCCGATTTGGATGCCTTTTATTTCTTTTTGTTGTCTGATTGCTGTGGCTAGGACTTCCAATATTATGTTGAATAGCAGTGGTGATAGTGGACATCCCTGCCACGTTCCTGACCTTAGGGGGAAAGCTCTCAGTTTTTCCCCATTGAGAATGATATTCGCTGTAGGTTTTTCATAGATGGCTTTTATCATATTGAGGTATGTACCCTCTATGCCTGTACTCTGAAGAGTTTTGATCAAGAAAGGATGCTGTACTTTGTCAGAAGCTTTTTCTGCATCTATTGAGAGGATCATGATTCTTGTTCTTTCTTTTGTTAATGTATTGTATCACATTGATTGATTTCTGGATGTTGAACCAACCTTGCAGCCCAGGGATAAATCCCACTTGGTCATGGTGAATAATCCTTTTAATGTACTGTTGGATCCTATTGGCTAGTATTTTGGTGAGAATTTTTGCATCCATGTTCATCAGGGATATTGGTCTGTATTTCTCCTTTTTGATGGGGTCTTTGTCTGGTTTTGGGATCAAGGTAATGCAGGCCTCATAAAATGAGTTTGGAAGTTTTCCTTCCATTTCTATTTTTTGGAACAGTTTCAGAAGAATAGGTATTAATTCTTCTTGAAATGTTTGGTAGAATTCCCCTGGGAAGCCATCTGGCCCTGGGCTTTGTTTGTTGGGAGATTTTTGATGACCGCTTCAATTTCCTTAGTGGTTATAGGTCTGTTCAGGTTTTCTGTTTCTTCCTGGTTCAGTTTTGGTAGTTGATACATCTCTAGGAATGCATTCATTTCTTCCAGGTTATCTAATTTGCTGGCATAGAGTTGCTCATAATATGTTCTTATAATTGTTTGTATTTCTTTGGTGTTGGTTGTGATCTCTCCTCTTTCATTCATGATTTTGTTGATTTGGGTCATTTCTCTTTTCTTTTTGATAAGTCTGGCCAGGGGTTTATCAATCTTGTTAATTCTTTCAAAGAACCAGCTCCTAGTTTCGTTGATCTGTTCTACTGCTCTTTTAGTTTCTATTTCATTGATTTCCGCTCTGATCTTTATGATTTCTCTTCTCCTGCTGGGTTTAGGCTTTATTTGCTGTTCTTTCTCCAGCTCCTTTAGGTGTAGGGTTAGGTTGTGTACTTGAGACCTTTCTTGTTTCTTGAGAAAGGCTTGTATTGCTATATACTTTCCTCTTAGGACTGCCTTTGCTGCATCCCAAAGATTCTGAATAGTTGTGTTTTCATTTTCATTGGTTTCCATGTATTTTTTTAATTCTTCTTTAATTTCCTGGTTGACCCATTCATTCTTCAGTAGGATGCTTTTTAGCCTCCATGTATTTGAGTTCTTTCTGACTTTCCTCTTGGGATTGAGTTCTAGTTTCAAAGCATTGTGGTCTGAAAATAGGCAGGGAATGATGCCAATCTTTTGGTACTGGTTGAGACCTGATTTATGACCTAGGATGTGATCGATTTTGGAGAATGTTCCATGGGCACTCGAGAAGAATGTGTATTCCGTTGTTTTGGGATGGAATGTTCTGAATATGTCTGTGAAGTCCATTTGGTCCAGTGTGTCATTTGAAGTCTTAATTTCCTTGTTGATCTTTTGCTTAGACGATCTGTCCATTTCAGTGAGGGGGGTGTTAAAGTTCCCCACTATTATTGTATTGTTGTCGATGTGTTTCTTTGCTTTTGTTATTAATTGCCTTATATAATTGGCTGCTCCCATGTAAGGGGCCTAGATATTTACAATTGTTAGATCTTCTTGTTGGATAGACCCTTTAAGTAGGTTATAGTGTGCTTCCTCATCTCTTATTACAGTCTTTGGTTTAAAATCTAATTTGTCTGATATAAGGATTGCCACCCCAGCTTTCTTTTGGTGTCCATTAGCATGGTAAATGGCTTTCCACTCCCTCACTTTCAATCTGGGGGTGTCATTGGTTCTAAAATGAGTCTCTTGCAGACAGCATATCGATGGGTCTTGTTTTTTAATCCAGTCTGATAGCCTGTGTCTTTTGATTGGGGCATTGAGCCCATTTACATTCAGGGTAACTATTGAAAGATAGGAATTTAGTGCCATTGTATTGCCTGTAAGGTGACTGTTCCCGTATATTGTCTGTGTTCCTTTCTGGTCTATGTTGCTTTTAGGCTCTCTCTTTGGTTAGAGGACCCCTTTCAAGATTTCTTGTAGGGCTGGTTTTGTGTTTGCCAATTCCTTTAGTTTTTGTTTGTCCTGGAAGCTTTTTATCTCTCCTTCAATTTTCAATGACAGCCTAGCTGGATAGAGTATTCTTGGCTGCATATTTTTCTCATTTAGTGCTCTGAATATATCCTGCCAGTCCTTTCTGGCCTGCCAGGTCTCTGTGGATAGGTCTGTTGCCAATCTAATGTTTCTACCATTGTAGGTTACATATCTCTTCTCCCGAGCTGCTTTCAGGATTTTCTCTTTGTCTATGAGACTCGTAAGTTTTACTATTAGATGTCGGGGTGTTGACCTATTTTTATTGATTTTGAGAGGGGTTCTCTGTGCTTCCTGGATTTTGATGCCTGTTTCCTTCCCCAAATTAGGGAAGTTCTCTGTTATAATTTGCTCCAGTATACCTTCTGCCCCTCTCTCTCTTTCTTCTTCTTCTGGGATCCCAATTATTCTAATGTTGTTTCATCTTATGTTATCGGTTATCTCTCGAATTCTGCCCTCATGATCCAGTAGTTGTTTATCTCTCTTTTTCTCAGCTTCTTTATTTTCCATCATTTGGTCTTCTATATCACTGATTCTCTCTTCTGCCTCATTTATCCTAGCAGTTAGCACCCCCATTTTTTATTGCACCTCATTAATAGCCTTTTTGATTTCTACTTGGTTGGATTTTAGTTCTTTTACTTCTCCAGAAAGGGTTTCTCTAATAACTTCCATGCTTTTTTCAAGCCCAGCTAGTATCTTTAAAGTGATGATTCTGAACTCTAGATCTGACATCGTACTAATGTCCGTATTGAGTAGGTCCCAGGCAGTTGGTACTACCTCTTGTTCTTTTTGTCGAGGTGATTTTTTCCATCTTGTCATTTTGTGCAGAGGAGAATAGATTAATGAGAGAACAAAATGCTAGCAGAGTAACAACGTCCCCAGAAAATATACTCTAAATAAGTCAGAAAAGACCTGAAGCAGTGGAAAAAGAAACGGAAAGAGAGAAAAAAAAAGAAAAAGAAAAAGATAAAGATAAAAACAAACAAAAACAAACAAAACAAAACAACAACAACAACAAAAAACCAGAATGTGATCAAATATGATCAGGCTGGTATATAGATCAGTGCCACACACTAGATTTGGGGTGTATTTTGGTCTTTTAGAAGAAAGTGCTTCCCAAAATTTTAAAGAAACAAAAACTTATATATGTACAAAAATAAGGGATGATATGATGAATGGATGGAATATGACTGTAAAGATGGAAATTATAAAAAATTTTATAAAAAGAATTGATAAGAAGTTGTTTGAAAAAAGAAAGAGGATTTAAAAAAAAGAGAAAAAAGAAAAAAAAGGGAAATAATGTGATCAGGCAGGTGAGTAGAAAAAACCATATACTAGAGATTTAGGGTATATTTTAATCTGTTAGAAGAAACTATCTCAAAATTTTAAAGAGAGAACAACTTATATATATATATGCCAAAAATACAGGTAACTACTATGAAGGGATAGAATATGACTCTAAAAATGAAAAATAAAAATGTTTTTTAAAAAAAGGGATTCATAAGATGTTGGTTGAAAAAGGGAAAAAGAAAATTTCAAAAAGAAAAAAAAGACAGTTAAAAAAATTAACTTTGAAAGACTACAGAATCATGGTAAAAAAGCCATGAATTCTATGTGCAGTATTCCCCTAGCGCTGGAGTTCTGCCGTTCTCATTGATCGGTAAACTTGGTCTTGGCTGGCTGTTCTCGCTGATCTTCTGGGGAGGGGCCTGTTGCAGTGGTTTCCAAAGTCTTTGCCGGAGGCAGAATTGCCCCGCCCTTGCCCCCTCCCGGCTAAGTAATCTGCTCGGGTTTGCTCTCCAGGGCTTTTGTTCCCTGCGAGCTTTCCGTACAGCTTTGGAGGCGGAGAGTGAAAATGGCGGCCTCCCAATCTCCGCCCCGGAGGAGCCAAGAACTCGGGGCCCCGCTCCTCAGTGAGCCCCCAGAGAAAAGCCGTCAGTCACTCCCGTCTCCCCGGTTTCTGGCCGCACTCCGTGCTCACCCGGCCTGTGACTGTGCGTTTCTATCTCTGGCACCCGACCCCGGGTGGAGTCTCCAAACCCAGCAGATCCCTGCGGTGCACTCCCGTGCGGCTCCTCCCGGGGGAGGAAGGTGAGTCTCCCCGGATCTGCCGCTTGTTGGGTCCGTGCTGGAGGAGCAGTGGCTCGACTGTGCCGCGGATCACGGTTTATGGCCACCCCGAGATGAGAGCCCGCGCCTGGGCTCCGCCTCTGCAGCCGGCTTCCCTGCTCCGATCCCTGGGAGCTCTGCCACACTCAGGCACCGTCGGTCTTTCTGTGACCCCGAGGGTCCTGAGACCACACTGTCATGGAGGGTTCCACTCCCCGCTTAGCCACCAGAGTGACGTCCCTCAGCGGAGCAGACTTTTAAAAGTTCCGATTTTGTGCTCCATTGTTCTATCACTTGCCAGAAGCGGCCGACGGAGGCCCCTCCCCCGCCGTCTATCCTCCCGAATATCGCCTCGGATTCACTTCTCCGCACGTCCTACCTTCCAGAAAGTGGTCGCTTTTCTGATAAGAGAGTTGTTGCTCTTCTTTTCTTCGATCTCCTGTTGAGTTTGTAGGTGTTCAGAATGGTTTGATCCCTATCCAGCTGAATTCCTGAGAGGAGACGAAATCCAGGTCTCCTACTCCTCCGCCATCTTGCTCCGCCCCCCTCTCTCCCTCCTCTTCTTATATGAATATGAATCACATTGGATTATGAGCCCATCCTACTCCATTATGACCTTAACTAAGTACATCTGCACGGACTCCATTTCCAAATTAGGTCACTTTCTGAGGTACTAAAAGTTAGGATTTCAATATAGCGTTTTCGGGAGACAACCCATAATAATAATCTATCCCTTGAGATCCACTCTTGGATGCCCTCCACTCAACCCAATTTACCTTCATTATGAACATGGCCCACTTCTAATCTCTGAAAGAATGGGGCCAAAGGAGATCACATGTCTATAATCCCAGAACCCCATATATTCTATCACCTCGTGCATCAAATTGTACTCCTGGGATTTTGCAGCTCTTCTGCCACATGCATTGGAGCCTGTTTCCCTACAGCAGCATGGGTGCTTTATATTGTTCTAGCCATCCCCTCCTTCCTAGAACCCCTTATAGGCTCCCATGATCTTCATTAGTGGAATGATGCCCAGAGAGGCAGGTTCCACCTGAGGCTAGGAAGGAGGTTCTGCTTTGTTGAATTATAAGTTCCTGCAAGAGAAGGAAACATTTGTTCTGGAAGGACGGTGTGCTGTTTTCACCAGGTTCTTGGTCTTCCAGGAACCTCCTGCCCACTTAATTCAGAAGATGGTCCCAGTCACCATTCATGTAAAATTTTGGATAATATGTATGCCTTAACTTCCCAGAAGTGGGCAATAGGTAAATAGTGAGGAAAGACGGGGAAGAGAAGGTATTGGAGGAGGCCTTAGGAAGGCAGGTTGGGGCAGGAGGAAGGATGAACCCTTCAAAGAAAAAAATAGAAGCCCTAGGTAAAAGTTAGTGGAAAACACTTCTTGGGAGCTAATATTGAGAAAATGGAACAAGGGAAAGTCAATGGTTGATGCCTACAACAGGGTATGGGCTGGCCCAGTGGTGATGCCCATGAGGAAAACAGGCAGAAAAATCACCAACTTGTGCTCCCATCAGCCTGGGTGAATACTGAGAGGAAAGACTTGGTTCTCAGTCCTAAAAATTTGGATTGTGGCCTGCAAATAGCCCTGTAACCAGGCAGATCCCTGCCAGGGAATTCTTAGTAACATTAATCAAAAGACCCAACCAGGAAGAGTCAACTTTAGTGCATATTGAGGAAATAGCACTGGCAGGATTGAGCACCTCTGGCTTGAGCATCCTTGGCCTAATCTGTAGAATGGGGATATGTGAAGACCTCCAAAGTTCTCTTTCAAACTTAGGGACCCTGTATTAGGCTTCCAAGGTAGAAACAGAGGGGAAATCCTCTTCTAGTACTTTCTTCAACTTGTTCCCTCTTCCCTTTCTTTCTAGATAACCTTCCACTTTGCTGAACCAGCTGTGGGTTTCTTATTAGAGCTCCAGCCTAATAAATGCCTCCATAGCCAGCCACTGATTTTCTAAAAATGTAATGTGCATGCAAGCTCAACATGTAGAACCCCACAGCAATTAAATCCCTCTCTCCCCAAAATCAATCGGAAACGTGTATGTAATGTTACAATAGCACTAAACTTCTCGCAATGAGGGCATTGTGCTAAGTGAACATCTGATTAAGAAGTGGCTCAGCAGTATAGGCCTGCATCACGCCATCGAATCAGGCTACCGCCAGGAATGCGTGGGCTCCCAGGTGAGCAGACAGCACTAGAGGCACAGTGGAGGTGCAGTGTCAGTCTGGATGCATGGTGGGGAGAAGCCGGGCTCCCAAGTGAGGGAACACCCCTTATTCACGCCCCACTCCTTCTTTAACTTTTTCCCCACCCATAAGAAAAATGGGAGTTAAGCTTAGAGGACAGGGAGAGAGCAAGAGAGGAGAAGCGTAAATAAAAGGCAGGCAGGGCAGGACTGGAGGGCTAGATGCAGAGTAGAGGCAAGAGTTCCAGTAGCAGTGAGAATGAGTCCCAAGGGAGGGAGTGTGGCTAGAGATAAGCTAGTCTGAGACCCGACATTTGCCTACAGGACTGACCTTGGGTGTCTGCACAGCAAAATCCTGGGAGGTCAGAACCTGCCCTGTGTCCTCACTTGCAGGACGGGAGACAGGTGCAGAGGGCCAGAATGAGTGTTAGCTATGTGACTGGTCTCTGAAGGAGTCGGGCTCAGCACAAGGATCCTCATTGGATGGGACTGCCTGTGTGCGCCGCCCACCAGAGCCCTTCAAACCCCAGCAGATTTCCCTGCCCTGTATATCACTATCCAAAATGCTGCCAAGAAGAGTAACTCTTTTTTTTTTTTTTTAAGATTTTATTTATTTATTTGACACAGAGAGAGACAGTAAGAGAGGGAACACAAGCGGGGGGAGTGGGAGAGGGAGAAGCAGGCTTCCCGCCAAGCAGGGAGCCCGATGCAGGGCTCGATCCCAGGACCCTGGGATCATGACCTGAGACGAAAGCAGACGCTTAACGACTGAGCCACCCAGGCGCCCCAAGAGGAGTAACTCATAACACCCTAGTAGTGCAGGTACAGGGGAAGAAGCAGGGTTGGAGGCCCTGGAGGATAGCTTAGATGTAGTGATGTGAAGAGGGAGAAAGAGGAGCATCTGCAAATGCCAGAAGGCCACAAGACCCAGCCCTGTTGGAAGTCACGCCAGGAATTTTGAATTTTGAATGGCTGCAAGGGCAGAATTGCAGTGTTAGAGGTTGTGACAAGTGAGGATTCAACCTCACCTGATGACTGAATTTTCACAGGGACAGAAGCTAGGACTGCTTCCAGGTTCCTCTTTTCCTAGAGCACCTTACAATCTCAGAACTGCCCCTGCTCTTTGGTCTTGGGCTACTTCACTGATGAGAGCCTTTTTCCCGGAGTTGGGATAATCAATGAGAACACCTCTGGGCAATCCACCTGAAGTTGGCTGGTGACTCGCTAGACGTTTTGAGGGCCTGTGGTGAGGGAGACAGTGGAGGCAGTGGGCCCTCGCTCTCCCACCTCGAGTGCTGGTGGCTGTCCCAGAAGTTCAATCTGTGTTAGCCTTGCTGTGTGCAGTAGAGAGCTATGAAGCCACACAAACGGTCCCAGCTCTGCGACCTCCAACCACGTGTGTTAGCCTCTGTGCCTCCACTTCCTCATCAGTGGGAAGGAGATTTGAGTGTTATTGTGAGAATTAGATGAGGTAGGGCATGTAAAGTGCTCAGCCCACCGCCTGGCACAGAATAAACATTCAAAATAGCTAAGATTATAAGACATTGTGTAAAAGACAAATAAAACACAGCCCTGTCCTAATAAGGGTTTTCAAGTGACTCTAACACAAAAGAAAATTCACCATGCTGATAGAGATGGGGACACGTTTTAGACTGGCCTCATGGAAAGGTGGCCATTGGGTCACTCGCATCTGAAGGATAAAGAGATTTGAGAGGTAGATGAGAGACAAAGGGGCTCACAGAACAGTAATGGCCCACACATGGCAGTGTATGAAGCCTTAGACTATTTACAGTCCTGGTCTTCCAAGCTGGATATAGGTCCTGGGACCAGTGACTGAATCATCCATTTCTTTGTGTTGCTGGTGGCCCCCTGTGTGCCCTGCACATGAAGCGTTCAGGGAAAAATTTCCCATGATAATGAGACACAGGGCTTGAGAGAGCAGCAAGTTCACAGGAGAACCAGGAAGGAAGCCCAGTGCTCCAGGAATGCCCGCAACGATGCTTTTGGCCCTATAGGCAGGCCAGCTTGCTACGCAGATGGAGCTGGGTTGGAACCTTGACTTTTCCACTCCTTAGGGGTGTGGCCCTTCATCTGTAAACTATAGATAATTACAGCACCTTGCCTAATGGAGTGCCAGGAGGATGAAATGAGATCTTACATGCCAAGCTTTTAGTACAGGGTCTGGCATGCAGACATGTACAATAAATATATAGCTAAAAACGTAAAACAAAAAATAAAAGCAAGTAAAGTCACTTAAAATGGGATGTTGCTCAAGTCTGCTTTAAGATTAGTACCTGAAGTTTGGCCTCAGGCTTTTACTGACCTGCCCTTTGTCAGCCTGACTTCTAAGGGGAGGACCGCCTCAGCGCCTTGGAATTCCTTCTTTCCTGCGTAGTCGGTGCTGTGGAGCAGACCTGAGACTGGAGGAAGATGACTAGGAGTCTGCCCAAGGCCCGGGCAGGGTTTGCCAAGCTTCCAAGAAGAAAGCCAGCAAGATAAGCCCTTGCCCCTGATGGGTTTTGACTGCTGAAAACAATTAAAATAAACATTACAAGCAATTAGAAAAAGCAGCCTGGGGTGGTAGCATTATCCCATTTTATTTACAAGGAGGAAACTGAAGTCCAGAGGAAGCAAGTGACCTCCCCTAATAACAAGTGGCCAAAAAGGAGTGGGAAGTCAGACTGTTGGTCTAGTCTCACTTTACTTTCTATCTGGTTCCTGAAGTGTCCCACCAGGAGATGGAGGGGAACATAAGTGCAGGGTTAGAATTGGCCATTACCGCTGTTGTGGCTAGAGCCCTGTGTGGTCTGCCTCGGCCTGGTCAGAACCTACTGGTGAATTCTGTTGGCATACCGCATGCCCAGTGTGTCCCCAGCCAGAGCATACCCAGCACTCTCCAGACCCATGCCAGCCACCTCTGAGGTGGATGCACTTGACCCAGGGACAGGGGGATGGGTTTAAGGGCCTCTGGCAGTCAACTGGGTTTTGATTAAACCACCCTGGCCTTTATGAGGAAGTTGTTACATATTAGCCCAAGGTGATATTGACTAACAGGGCTAGACCCCAAGGCTAAATCCTTTTCCAAGAGAGTTTCTGTCAAAGACCTCTATCACTCATCTTCCTTTTCCTCCTGCTCTCTGCTGTAGGTGGGGGGACCATATAATTTGCCATATAAATGGGGATTCTTTTGATAAGGAAAGGAAGTACTACTTTGGACAGAATGCCAGGCTAATAGGCATAAAATTGGGGGGGGGCACCATCTAGGCAATCCAGACATATGGTACCCCAACTAAGGACTCTCCTATTTAACTCTGGTTCCTCCTGACCCTCCGGTTGAATGGAGGAGGCCCTCTCTGTATCCCAGTACAATCACGGATGAGCTGCTTCCATGTGAGAAGCCATGGGAAGAGAGAGGATCCCCAGGACCCAGCTCCCCATCTGCATAAATGTCCTCTTTCCCAGAAAGGAAGGAATAAAGGATGCCCATTTCAGAGACAGTGCCACAGGAGAAAGGAATGAAGACCAATGCTTTTGAAGAGTGTGAGATTCCCCCAAAGATGGAACACTCCAATGAATGCCTCCTCCTGCCCTCCAAATAGATTCTGCCATCTTTCAAAGCTCAATTCACATTCCCCTCTGTGATGTCTACCCAAATCACGCAGGCACCTGGGACCATCTCTCCTCAGATCTTTGTAGTTCTCACTCTTGGGACCAGAGGACCTTGTGATTCTCTTTATGATATGCCTTATCCAGACATCAAGCCATTTATCCTTGCGTATGACTTTTAGCATACTAGGAAAACAAATCAGTCTTATAGCTACATTTTTGTAATATGCATACATATGTGTGAGTATATAAAACATATGTATTATATAATATATATTTGTTAAAAATATGTATTTTTGTATTTCATATATTCCCCTAAATTTACATATATTCTACTACATATTTGCATTTATAAACATATATGTATATGTATGTATACATTATATATATAAATGAAGGAAAGAATGGATGTTTAGATGGAGAGATGAACCTACTAAATAAAAATTTATCTCAAAATAATAAAGGGAAATATCCCCAGAGAATAAGCAGTCATTCGCCTAGTAGTGAGTGATAGAATTTTCACTGTGGGGAGTTTATAGGTTTGGGAGGGGCTGATGCCTACACTGTCCACATCTGGATCTTTGGTTTGGGAACTGACATTGTAAGGATTTACCCAGGCATTTTCATGGGGGCATTCTGACCTTGAGAGGCAGAAAAGCATTGAGAGAAAGTAAAAGCAGTGCTAAGGCCAGCTCTCAAGTGGACAGAACTTCCTGGAATGGGTTACTCACTCCTTTTGCCAGCCTTGGCAGCTGAGTCATTAGTACCCACTTCTGAAACTTTTCTGTATTGATTTCTGTTGGGCTTCAGCCCTTTGCCAATCAACTGCTTGGAGACAGACTAGATACAGAGACCTATTAACATTCCTTTTCAGATTTCTAAGATTCCAGGATCCTTTTCTAGGGATCTCCAGTTCATGAGACAGAGGTGGTCTATGTTTTCCAAGCTTCCTGCTCCCTCCCAGCCTCCATACATAGTAACTAGTACCTATTCTTGCATTCCCATCTTGAAAAACTTCTTCCAGAATTAAGTTACTAATTAGAAATTACTTTTACTCCAAACATATGCATGTGTACTGCTGCTCAGCATGTTGTTTTCCTGAGCACCCAGACGCACCCACTGCTCCTTAAATGTCGCCATCAGCCTAGCTCTCTGCACTGATGGCAGCAGCCTCCCTGCCCCTCGCAGCCTCTGTCTGAGCAGCTCTCATAATCAGTGTATGCCAGATTCCCTTTGCCTCAGGTCTATCCATCTTCCCAACCACATTCCTTTCTCCTGTGGTTGGTGGTGTGCTGGAGAAAGTCATGACTGAGATGCCTTCCTCCACTCCTCCAGCAAAGGGAGATCTGGGTCAGAGCTCTCAGGGATCTATGGGAGGAGCCTCAGGAAGCCACAGATGCCCCATGATGAAACACAACCCCCACCAACTCACACACAGCCTCATCATAGTAATCCAGCAGAATTTGTAAAAATCTATTTGGTGATCTCCATGAGTCCAGTGACTGATAGGGAGGTCATAAATTCTGATGCCTGTGGCATCTCAGCTCTTCTCTTTTTAGTGTGACTTCTCATTTAAAAGAACATTTTTAATCAGCAGTAAAACAAAAGCCAGGTAGGTGTGTCCAGAGCTGGGAGAAAAGGGAAAAGTCTGACAAAGAATGTTGGAACAATTAAATCCACAGTTGCTCATCTAATTTACAAATTGGAGTCACTTGTTCAGGGTGTGCGGGGCTCATTCCATACCTCCCCCTGCAACCTGATTAAGGATTCCAGGCAACTCACCAGAGCTCCCAGACATGCATAAACTCCCTGATCTGCAAGCTGATTCACATAACAGATTCCCTAATAAAGCATGAGGTAAAGCTGCCCTGATACATCTGTTTTTATCACAGATCTCCAGCACATCCCATGAAAATAGAAGAGGCAAAGGTAAGGCTAGCCACAAATGTATTTACCATATTTCTGCGAATGGGCTCAATGTTTAAGACTTGGCCTTAACCACTCAGATAGCACTGAGGGTATAGCTGGATTTAAACATAGAATTAATTATAAAATTGTTTAGTTCATCCTAAAGCAAGCATGTACTGAGTGTCTACCCTGTGCCAAGCATTGGGTTAGGCACCAAGGATATTTACCATCCAGTGAAGGAAGAGAAAGTCCTGTGGAGAAGGAATTACCATGCCCTGTGATAGGTAGTATAATAGAGGTTATTTGCCAATTGCTGTACAAATATACAATGGGACTGACCATCTCAATCTAAGGAGAGAAAGGATGAGACATCAAAGAAGGCTCCAATGGAGCAGTCTGAAAGGATGGAATTTGGGGAGCCATTATGAAATCTGAGAGGAAGGGGCGCCTGGGTGACACAGTCAGTTGAGCATCCGACTCTTGGTTTCAGCTCAGTTCATGATTTCAGGGTTATGAGATTGAGCCCCGAGTTGGGCTTCATTCTCAGCACGGAGTCTTCTTAAGATTCTCTCTCCCTCACCAACTGCCCCTCCCACTCATTCTCTCTCTCTCTCTAAAATAATAAATAAATAAATCTTTAAAAAAAAAGAAAGAAAGAAAGAAAGAAAGAAAGAAAGAAAGAAAGAAAGAAAGAAAGAAAGAAAGAAAGAAAAAGAAACCTGAAAGGAAAACCTAGCTTGTGGCAGATCAACATATTATAGCCTCCTCTATGTATTTTCAGCACATAGCTATACGTTGGGTGTGGTGGCACCTCCCTTTATTCTTACTGCCACTAACTGAGTCTGGAGAAATCTCACATTCATCTTTGTAGTGTCATTTGTAGGCTGCTCAGACTCTACCCCAGGTCTCTTGGGTGCTTTGGAAACATTATTTTGCTTTAGTCAACGAGGATGGGGCAAACTGAGGAACCTGAACAGATGCAAAGCCTAGCCTTGCAGATGATGCCTTTCAGCATGCCACACCCCTCTCCAGAGTGCTTCAGTCTGGGAACCACCCCTAATCTCCTGAAAGTCTTGATTCCTAATTCTCATTTCTTCCTAAGTGAGTGGTCTCTTAATACCCTTCATACCTTTTTAGGTCAAAGACATTTACTACCTAGTATAACATCTGGCATGTAACAGGAGCTCAATTGCTTTTTGTTAAAACTATTTATTATAGGGGTGCCTGGGTGGCTCAGTCGTTAAGCATCTGCCTTCGGTTCAGGTCATGATCCCAGGGTCCTGGGATCCAGCCCCACATCAGGCTCCCTGCTCAGCGGGAAGCCTGCTTCTCCCTCTCACTCCCCTGCTTGTGTTCCCTCTCTTGCTGTGCCTCTCTCTGTCAAATAAATAAATAAAAATCTTTATAAAACTATTTATTATAATCATGTGCTCACAATCTATAGGTATGAGGGTGCATTACCCTGGAAAACTGTCACCTTCAGTTTTCAGTAAGTACTCTCAACACAAATATACATACATTGCAATATTTACATATAGGGCTGTCCTGACATTAGAACATATATAAGTATGTTTAATTCACTATGCCAAGCCACAAAGATAAAAAGTCTGGCCCTATCTCTCTCTGGGAGCTCACAGGCAAAATGCTACTTGAATTCAAGACAACATTCTGTGCATTTTCCCTGATGCAATGAGAAAGATGAATCTGCCAGGAAAGGAAATGCCTCCCCACTCAGTGAATCAAGAGCAAGATCCAGCTGTGTTTTCCAGAAGGTCCCAGCATATCCTAAGAACCAGATAATTCTCTGACATTTCACATTTCCCTTCCCTGGGAAGAAGCTGAAAGAAAGGTATACAGATATATTTAGGCATCTTGGATCCATCAGGCAACAATGGGGAGAAAAAAAGTACCATATGAGGAGGATCTAACATATTCATACGTGGGGGTTGGCTTGAAGGACAGGACAAGACTAACAAAGACCAGACAGGACTGGGAGAGAACCTAGACTGGGCTGGAGTAAGGTGCCCTCAAAGAGAGAGAGTCTGAATAGGAAAAATTCAGCGGGAATCCCTAGCCTGTTTCCTGACCATCCACAGAATGGGAATGAGGAAACTAGCAAGTAGGTGAGGATTTTCCTAAAGTGGCAGAACAAGCCACTCCCCATCCCTAACTCTTAACATCCTTAAACTGATGGGGATCCCAAAAAATCTGCCCAAGGTAGTGTTACTGATCTACCCCATGTCCATAGTTAATAATTATAGGGTTTGCCATTCCCAATACCCCACATTCTAACTTAAGTTTCTTTTTCACAAAACAGCTCTTAATTAATCATATTAAAAATATTTCATGAGGTTATTTTTATGAAAAACTGGCACAGAGGAAATAAAAAGAATCATATAATTTTATTCAATTATATGTATTTGAAAATCTGAAAAAAAAATGGCTAATTTTCCAGGAAAATGTAAATTACCAAAATTTGCCATGATGGAGATAGACAACTTGAACAAATAAATTACCCAAGGAGAAATGTGTGTGTATGTATGTGTGTATATATATATATATATACACACACATACATATATATATATAATGTGTGTATGTGTATATATATATATACACACACACACACACACATACGTATATATGTATGTATTATATACATACATATATATACATATATGTATATATATAATCTCTTGTAAGGAAACAAATAAAGCCAAAGAGTTTCACAGAATAATTTTGTCTAAAGTATAAGTAACATATGTCTCCAGTGCTATTTTAAACTGCTCCAAAACACAAAACAAATGATCACTTCCAAATTATTTTTATAAAGTTAGAATAGCATTGATACTAAAATGACAAAGCACAAAATAAACATGCAGATCAATTTCACTTGATGAAATGTCAATGCATACATCCTGAATGAAATATTAGATATATTATGAATGAATGAAATATTAGATAAAGAAACAGGCAAAAGATGAAAAAAATCATTGACCATGACAAAGTGATGTTTATTCTAAGAATGCAAAGATAGTTTGACTCTGTTCCTATAATTGGCCATATTATTAGATCAAAGGATGATCTCCTAAGTGTTGAAAAGGCTTCAGATAAAATTCAACATCCTTTCTTGATTTAAAAAAGAATTTTATACACACACTTCCTCATTATGAAAAAATTCATATATCTCAAACCAAAAGCTTCATGCTTAATGGAAAATCACATTAGTTGCATTCCTATTAACGTCAGGACTAAATGATGATGTTTATTACTGCTACTGTCATTTAATATGTTTTAAGGTATTATTCAACTCAATATAAAAATAAGAGTATAGATAGGAAAAAAATTAAATTTTTCATTTATAGATTATATGATTGAATAACTGAAAGTTCTAGAAAATCAACTGAAAAATCTGTCATAAAAGATAAAAGAATTCAATGAAGTGTCTGGTGGAAAAATACAAAAAAAAAAATCTATAGTCTTCCCATATAATTGGAAGCTATAGTGGATGAAGAAATCTAACTTACAATAGCCACCCATAAGATAAAACACCTAGTAATAAATTTAATAAATATGTAAGATCTATATAAAGAAGGGGAAAACACTTTAAACAGTAGGTATAAACCAAAAGGTGACAAGAATAAATAGAAAGACATATCTGCTCTCTCTTAGGGAGGCTCAGCCTGATGAAGACATCAACTTTCTCTAAATTATTCTGTAACTTTAAATTTTCCCCACCAAACACACCAAATTTTAGACAAGCTAACATTTAAAAGCAAGATAGTTAATAAATTCGCAAAAAAAGAAAAATTCTTTTCAAAAACCCCACAAAATAGGAGGGACTGACCCTATCAGATATTAAAATATATCACAAGGGCTGCAGTAATCAACAGCATGGTACTGAGACAAGCATAATCACACCAAAGAAACAGAGTGGGGAACCCAGAAATACAACTGAGTCCCACATAAAAATGTAGTACATAAAAATTTACTACATAAAATGTAGTCTGTGTTAAATGTGGTTTTGTATATTAGTGGAGGGAAAGATGGGATATTCAACAAATTGTGTGGGCAGCATAGCCATCTTACAAAAAATAAAGCTGGAATGCCCACCTTACACCTTATAGATTAATCAACTCCTTAAATATAAAACACAGAAGCACCAATGCACTGGGAAAAGATGAATGAGTGTTTTTTTTTTTTTTAATAATCTTAATTTTAAGAACTCTTTTGAAAATATTTGACTGCAATTATAATTTATCAAGATAAATTTTGCTACATAAATTTCTATTTTTTCTCAGTGACAAAAGTACCATAAAAATCCAAATAAAAATGACAAATGCCAAACATTTTCAAGATTTATCCTAACAAATACTAAAGAACTCCTGTAAGTCAGTAAGAAAAAGACCAAAAACTCAATTTAAAAATGGGCAAAGGTCATGAACAATCAATTCACAGAAAAAAATTTATGAATAGCTTCTGAACATTTAAAAAGATGTTCAGCCTCACTCCTAAAAGAGCAGTGCAACAGAATCTCAATCATATACCCTATTTTACATATCATATTGCCAACAAATAAAACACTTAATAACACTATTTGCCAAGATAATAAGAAACCAGCTATTTTCACTCACTGTAAGTCATCGTGTAACCTGGTACAACATTTTGAAAAGCAATTTTATAATATCTATCAAAGTTAAAATGCATATATTCCTTGAACCAATTTTTCCTTTACTAAGATCTTTTGCAGATTAACTTGGTCATGTGAAATCAATGTGTTTATAGGGATTTTTTTCATTACAGCATCTTTGGCAATAGGAAAAGATTGGAAAAAATCTAAATGTCCATCAGAAGGGCACTGGTTAAATAAATTATGATATGTACTTACAACGAAATATTATGCAGCCATTAAAAAGAATAAGGCAGCTTTACATGTACTTACATAAAAAAAAAAGAAAATCTCAAGGTACAATTTTAGTTTTAAAAAGTAAGGTGCAGAGCAAGATGTTTAATGTACAAAAATTACCAAAAAATTACCATAAATTAAAAAAAGAATATTTGTTTATAAGTTCTTGTATATGCACAGAGTTTTCAAAGACAAGCGAGAGATGTAAAAGCGGTTACTATCAGAGAGACTATCTGGGCACCTGGGAGATGGGGTACACAGGAGACTCACTATTTCCCACATACCATTTTCTATTTTTGACTGTTATGCTAAACATGCATCCTTTATTCAAAGTACTAGATGCCCACATGCTCAGAGCAATGCTCATTTGTGTGACACACTGTGTCTCTGCCATAATCAGCCTTTTGGGTCCATGACTCCTCTTCATGGATTCCACTGCAGACAGACCTCTCTGTTCACTCCTTCTTACCACACCTTGTCTCTTCCCCATCCTGTGCCTTTCCTGGCATTTTCTGTTGATCTCAGACATCTCCTCTCCCACCTACACACCACAAATCCTGCCAAGCCTACAACACCAGATACATTCACACCACCTCCACCCATAGGGCTCTCCCTGACCACATCCCCAGGATCCCTCCTTCCTCTGGATCCGTAGCCCCTTCCTGGCTTGTTTCTGCCACCAGTTACATATGCCCAGGTAGAATATATATGCCCTGAGAGTGCAGATCTGTCCTACACATCTCTGAACCCCACAGTGCCTGAGAGGCAGGAAGTGATCAAAGAAAGAGAGAAGGTTGATGACCTGGTCCTACTGCCCTCACTGATCATCTACTTATCCAACAGCTTTTGTGGTCTGGTGTAATCCAGACTGTATAGGGAAGCGTCTCACACCTCACTAGAGGGCTGGTTGGTCGGGTTCAGGTGCCTTCAAGCCTATCCTCTACTCAGATTCCCAAGACCCCTTCCAAGGGCCCATCTCACTGGTAGTCTTTCAGCTAGAAATACCATGAACCCTGGAATCACAGACTCTATATCTCATAGGAGCTGGAAATCACTCTTTCTGCTAAACTTATTATATATGTTTCCCAGACACTCCCCACCTTCAGCTGTCAGAACTCAAGAGGATTTGGAGGAGAGCAGGGGAAGAATACACACCCAGTGATATAACCAGATCTGACAGGTTAGTTTCAAAAACAAAATGCAGTTCCAACTGGATCAGAGAATGTGAAGACCTCAGGGTTTGGAGGCTAAGGACCCAGGCCTGGCAGCCTGGTTGGGTGGGATGCCTTTTCCTTCCTCAATCACTGTCCATCACCTCCAAACAAGCCTACAAACAGACAAACAAATAACACCTAGGCAAGAATTGGATGACAGAGCAAACAAGAAAGTATCAACAAAATAACAGTGGGACAAGGTTGAGCTTCATGATGCCAAGAGAGCCCCACTGGCCCATCCTGGCCAATGTACAGGATACCCAAGAAGGGCAGAATGGGTGCTCCATGGCTTTTCCTCTTCACAAGACCCCCTTCCTGAGGTTGGGAGGGTTCAATTGTTCATTTTGGGGGTGGATTATTTTTCCTTTTCTTCCTGCCCCTCTTTTGATCTCTTTTGGTGCAGTGCCGCTGTTAACAAAAAATACAGCATGTTTGAGACAAAGTGTGTGCAATGCCTCTTCCAGAAAGGAGGCCTTTGAAGAAAAGCCGAGTGATCAGAATAAAGAGAGGGAGGCGGGAGGGAGGAGCGGCAGGAGGAGAGGCAGGAGGAGAGGGGTCTGGGCTATGAGAGCAGGCTTTGATCTCTCTGCACAGGCTTTTGCCTCTTGCAGTTTCTTTATTTCATTGTTGGGGGGAGGGAAGGAGTCTTCTGCCAGGGTGTGGAGTGAAGTGTTGAGGCAGGCAGGTGAGGCTGCAAGTCTTAAAATGATATAATAAGATGCCAGTGACCCCTCCCTCCCATACCCAGAGGGCATCATCAGGAGCCCACTGGTACAGGGTTGGTAGGGAAATAAGCCTACTCCCATCCACCCTTCCCCAAATACATGCACACTTAGCCATACACACCCACACAGTCACATTGCCCTACACCATTTATAACACACACTCACATGCACACTCATGCAGTCACTCACATGCTTACACACAGT
This sequence comes from Mirounga angustirostris, assembly GCF_029215605.1. NCBI lineage: Eukaryota > Metazoa > Chordata > Mammalia > Carnivora > Phocidae > Mirounga > Mirounga angustirostris. Next base: position 160,161,716 of record NW_026991710.1, on the reverse strand, counting down.
CATGCACTCTCTACTCTCACACTTTCATACTTTCTCACATTCATATCCATGCACATACTCACACATTCATAGTCCTACACTCATGTGCACACTCACACATTCACACCCACAATTACATGCACACACTCCTGCTTGCATATTCACATGCACACATTCATACCCACACTCATGCACACATAATCATACACTCATACACATTCACACCCATGCATACACTCACTCACACTATCTCACACATGTGAACACACACAAACACCACACATTCACATAGGGGTAAGTCCTGACAAGATTGTATGAACATGCTCAACAGCAACTTCTGTGATACTCCTTCCCTGGAGCTTACGGCAAATCCTTTGTGTCAGTCTCCAATGTCCTTCAACACCTGGCCCAGCCCAGTCCACCCCTATTTCCTGAATGCCCTAAGCCTTTGATTTAGGGTGACTTTCTCCCCACTGCCCTTGTTCTGGAACATCTCTACTCCTCTCCTCACAGTGCCTGTCCTCAGCCATGGACTCTAATATCCTGAAGCCAAGGCAATAATGACTACTAACAGCATATCATGTGGTGGACCCAAGTAAGACCTAAACTTTAATGTGAGACAGGGTGTACAGTCTAGGATATAGCTGTGAAGGTAGTGTGGGAGACCTCAGCAGCAGGCTGGTGCAGAGATGGCTGTGGGAAGTGGACATCACACCAACTAGCCCATAGAACATGGCCTTAGTCAGTGGGGTGGGGTGACTTCACTGGACACCCCTGAGAGTTTTTAGACTCCTGGAAATGGAATCCTTAACCAACAGGCCTAGAAGGGTAGACCCATCCATTCTGGGCCCACCAAGGGAGGTACCTGGTATGCTCAGAAGGTCTCCCCTCCCCAGAGACTTTGGGCATCAGAATTCCATTGAACAGGTGTTTTATTAAGATGAAAATGTTTCAGGAGGGGTGAAAGATTGCGGAGGAGTAGAGGACCCTATTTCAACTGGTCCCCGGAATTGAGCTAGATATCGACCAGACCACTCTGAGCACCCATGAAACCCTGAGATGTAAGAAGATCTGGATCTCTACAAACAGAATATCGCAGGCAGTTGGTTTTGATGTATGAAGCGGAGAGCCGTGATTCTGCGGGCAGATATCGGAGGATAACAGCAGCGGGAGAGTGCCTGGACGTGGGGATGCTATACCACCAGTGAGTGTCAGCCTCGTGCGCTGTGGAGGGGCACAGACTCACAGACCAGTAGCGTCGGGAAAGGACTTTAGGGCAGCCCCTGGGGTGGAAAACCAGACTGGTGGGGTCACGCGCACACAAACCGCAGCCCTCTGGACAGAAACCTGGAGCGACGGTCAGGCACACGTGAACTGCAGCCTCCGAGATGGAAACCTGGTGCGCTGGGGTCCCGCCGGTGAACTGCAACCCCTGGGGTGGAAACCCCCAGCGGCGGAGTCGCGCACACGTGAACTGCAGTCCCCGGGACAGAAACCTGAGTGGCAGAGTTGCGCTCACGCGAACTGGGAGCGGCTGGCGGTTTTGAAGCACAAAGGGCAGAGACGTGCCCGACCTGGAGGCAGGACTGGGAGTGCTGCAGAGGGGCGCACAACCCAGGACACTGCAGTTTATAGCAGCACGGACAGAAACGGAGACAGTGTGGCCTGGAGAGCTCACTGAAGAACAGACTGCGATCTCTCTGCTCTGAGGCAGAGGGTTGGAAATGGTTTCTTCTGCTCTGACTTGCAGAAGAGACATGGAAAGCCGCCAGGGAAAGGCGCCAGAGAACAAAAGCCGAAAAGACTGATTCCCACTGAGCCCATCCCCCACCACAGCGGCACAGGGCAACACTGCCCAAACAGGGTTGCCTGAGTAACAGCACAGCAGGCCCCTCCTGCAGAAGACAGGCTGGGAAAACAAGAGGCCAGCAACCCTAAGGTCCCAAGAAAACAGGTACATCTTGCTTGGGTTCTGGTCAATAATTTGGACTCATACATTCCCTCAAACACCCATCAACAGAATAACTAAGAGGAGGAGCCCTCAAAACAGAAAAGACTCAGAGATTATGACTTATGCTGCAGATTTACAAATGGAGGCAGATATAACCAAGATGTCGGAGATGGAATTCAGGCTAGCAATTGTGAAGACAATGGCTAGAATGGAGAAACCAATTAATGGCAACATAGAGTCTCTAAGGACAGAAATAAAAGGTGAATTGGCAGAACTTAAAAATGCTATCAATGAGATCCAATCCAATCTAGATAATCTAACAGCTAGGGTAACTGAGACAGAAGAGAGAATAAGCGACCTGGAAGACAATATAATAGATAAAAAGGGAAAAGCGGAGGCCAGGGAAAAACAACTCAGAATCCATGAAAATAGAATCAGAGAAATAAGTGACACCATAAGGCGTTCCAATGTCAGAATCATTGGAATCCCGGAGGGAGTGGAGAGAGAGAGAGGACTAGAAGATGTATTTGAGCAAATCATAGCTGAGAACTTCCCTAATCTGGGGAATGAAACAAACATTCGAGTCCTAGAGGCAGAGAGGACCCCTCCTAAGATCAAGGAAAACAGGCCAACATCCCGGCATGTAATAGTAAAACTTGCAAATCTTAGAACCAAGGAAACCATCTTAAGGGCAGTTAGGGGGAAGAGATTCCTTACGTACAGAGGGAGGAACATCAGAATAATGTCAGACCTATCCACAGAGACCTGGCAAGCCAGAAAGGCCTGGCAAGACATATTCAGGGTACTAAATGAGAAGAACATGCAGCCAAGAACACTTTATCTGGCAAGGCTTTCATTTAGAATGGATGGAGAGATGCAGAGCTTCCACGACCGGCAGAAGTTGAAAGAATATGTGACCACTAAGCCGTCCCTGCAAGAAATATTAAGGGGGGTTCTATAAAAGGAGAAAGAGCCCAAGAGTGATCTACAACAGAAATTTACAGGGACAATCTATAAAAACAACGTCTTCACAGGCAACATGATGACAATTCATATCTTTCAATAATCACTCTCAACATGAATGGCCTAAACTCTCCCATAAAATGGCACAGGGTTGCAGATTGAATAAAAAGACAGGACCCATCCATATGCTGTCTACAAGAGACTCATTTTGAACCTAAAGATACATCCAGACTGAAAGTGAAGGGATGGAGATCTATCTTCCATGCCAGCGGACCTCAAAAGAAAGCTGGGGTAGCAATTCTTATATCAGACAAATTAGATTTTTTTTAATAATTTTTTTTAAAGATTTTTATTTATTTATTTTAGACAGAGAGAATGAGAGAGACAGAGAGCACATGAGAGGGGGGAGGGTCAGAGGGAGAAGCAGGCTCTCTGCCAAGCAGGGAGCCCGATGCAGACTCGATCCCGGGACTCCAGGATCATGACCTGAGCCGAAGGCAGTCGCTTAACCAACTGAGCCACCCAGGCGCCCAGACAAATTAGATTTTAAACCAAAGTCTGTAATAAGAGACACAGAAGGACACAATATCATTCTTAAAGGGTCTATCCAACAAGAAGATCTAACAATTGTAAATATCTATGCCCCCAACATGGGAGCAACCATCTACATAAGCCAACTGTTAACCAAAATAAAGAGTCATATTGATAACAATACATTAATTGTAGGAGACCTCAATACTCCACTCTCAGCAATGGACAGATCATGTAAGCTGAAAATCAACAAGGAAACAAGAGCTTTGAATGATACATTGGACCAGATGGACCTCATAGATATTTACAGAACATTCCACCCTAAAACAACACAATACTCATTCTTCTCGAGCGCACATGGAACTTTCTCCAGAATAGATGATATACTGGGTCACAAATCAGGTCTCAACCGATACCAAAAGATTGAGATTATTCCCTGCATATTCTCAGACCACCATGCTCTAAAACTGGAACTCAATCACAAGAAAAAATTTGGCAGAAATTCAAACACTTGGAAGCTAAAGACCACTCTGCTCAAGAATGTTTGGGTCAACCAAGAAATCAAAGAAGAACTTAAACAATTCATGGAAATCAATGAGAAACACATTTGTCCAAAACCTATGGGGTACTGCAAAAGCTGTCCTAAGGGGGAAATACATAGCCATCCAAGCCTCACTCAAAAAAATAGAAAAATCCCGAATTCACCAACTAACTCTACCCCTTAAAGAACTAGAGAAAAAGCAGCAAACGACGTCTAAGGCACGCATTAGAAGAGAAATAATTAAAATTAGAGCAGAAATCAATGAATTAGAAACCAGAAACACAGTAGATCAGATCAATGAAACTAGAAGTTGGTTCTTTGAAAGAATTCATAAGATTGATAAACCACTGGCCAGACTTATCCAAAAGAAGAGAGAAAGGACCCAAATTAATAAAATTATGAATGAAAAGGGAGAGATCATGACTAACACCAAGGAAATAGAAACAATTATTAGAAATTATTATCAACAACTATATGCCAATAAACTGATCAATCTGGATGAAATGGAGGCCTTCCTGGAAACCTAGAAGCTGCCAAGACTGAAACGGGAAGAAATTGACAACCTGAATAGGCCAATAACCAGTAACAAGATTGAAGCAGTGATCAAAAACCTCCCCAAAAACAAGAGTCCAGGGCCTGATGGATTCCCTGGGGAATTCTACCAAATTTTCAAAGAAGAAATAATACCTATTCTACTGAAGCTGTTTCAAAAAATAGAAACAGAAGGAAAACTTCCAAACTCATTCTATGAGGCCAGCATTACCTTAATCCCCAAACCAGGCAAAGACCCCATCAAAAAGCAGAATTTCAGACCGATATCCCTGATGAATATGGATTCCAAAATCCTCAACAAAATCCTAGCTAATAGGATCCAACAGTACATTAAAAGGATCCTCCACCACGACCAAGTGGGATTTATCCCCGGGATGCAAGGGTGGTTCAACATTCGCAAATCAATCAATGTGATAGAACACATTAATAAGAGGAGGGAGAAGAACCATATGGTCCTCTCAATTGATGCAGAAAAAGCATTCGACAAAATACAACATCCTTTCCTGATTAAAACTCTCCAGAGTATAGGGATAGAGGGAACATTCCTCAAGCTCATAAAATCCATCTATGAAAAACCCACAGTGAATATCCTCCTCAATGGGGAAAAGCTGAGAGCCTTTCCCTTAAGATCAGGAACACGTCTAGGGTGCCCACTCTCACCACTGTTGTTCAACATAGTACTAGAAGTCCTAGCAACAGCAATCAGACAACAAAAAGAAATAAAAGGTATTCAAATTGGCAAAGAAGAAGTCAAACTCTCTCTTTTCACAGACGACATGATACTTTATGTGGAAAACCCAAAAGACTCCACCCCCAAATTACTAGAACTCATCCAGCAATTCAGTAATGTGGCAGGATACAAAATCAATGCACAGAAATTAGTTGCTTCCTTATACACTAACAGTGCAACTGTAGAAAGAGAAATTAAAGAAACAATTCCATTTACAAGAGCACCAAAAACCATAAGATACCTCGGAATAAACCTAACCAAAGAGGTAAAGGATCTATACTCTAGGAACTACAAAACACTCATGAAAGAAATTGAAGAAGACACACAAAGATGGAAAAATATTCCATGCTCATGGATCGGAAGAATAAACATTGTTAAAATGTCTATGCTATCCAGAGCAATCTATACCTTCAATGCCATCCAGATCAAAATTCCAATGACATTTTTCAAAGTGCTGGAACAAACAATCCTAAAATTTGTATGGAATCAGAAAAGACCCCGAATCGCCAAGGAGATGTTGAAAAAGAAAAACAAAGCTGGGGGCATCACGTTGCCCGATTTCAAGCTATATTACAAAGCAGTGATCACCAAGACAGCATAGTACTCTCACAAAAACAGACATACAGACCAATGGAACAGAATAGAGAACCCAGATATGGACCCTCAACTCTATGGTCAAATAATCTTTGACAAACAGGAAAAAACATGCAATGGAAAAAAGACAGTCTCTTCAATAAATGGTGCTGGGAAAATTGGACAGCCACATGCAGAAGAATGAAACTCGACCATTCTCTAATACCATTCACAAAGATAAACTCAAAGTGGATGAAAGACCTCAATGTGAGACAGGAATCCATCAAAATCCTAGAGGAGAACATAGGCAGTAACTTCTTTGACATCGGCCACAGCAACTTCTTTCAAGATACATCTCCAAAAGCTAGTGAAACAAAAGCAAAAATGAACTTTTGGGACTTCATCAAGATAAAAAGCTTCTGCACAGCAAAGGGAACAGTCAACAAAACAAAGAGGCAACCCACAGAATAGGAGAAGATATTTGCAAATGACACTACAGATAAAGGGCTGGTATCCAAAATCCATAAAGAACTTCTCAAACTCAACACCCAAAAAACAAATAATCAAGTCAAAAAGTGGGCAGAAGAGATGAAGAGACACTTCTCTGAAGAAGACATACAAATGGCTAACAGACACATGAAAAAATGTTCATCATCATTAGCCATCAGGGAAATCTAAATCAAAACCACACTGAGATACCACCTTACACCAGTTAGAATGCCAAAAATGGACAGGGAAAGAAAAAATAAATGTTGGAGAGGTTGTGGAGAAAGGGGAACGCTCTTACACTGTTGGTGGGAATGCAAGTTGGTACAGCCACTTTGGAAAACAGTGTGGAGATTCCTCAAAAATTTAAAAATAGAGCTACCCTATGACCCAGCAATTGCACTCCTGGGTATTTACCCCAAAGACACAGATGTAGCGAAAAGAAGGGCCATATGCACCCCAATGTTCATAGCAGCAATGTCCTCAATAGCCAAACTGTGGAAAGAGCCAAGATGCCCTTCAACGGATGAATGGATAAAGAAGATGTGGTCCATATATATAATGGAATATTACTCAGCCATCAGAAAAGATGAATACCCAACTTTTACATCAACATGGATGGGACTGGAGGAGATTATGTTAAGTGAAATAAGTCAAGCAGAGAAAGTCAATTATCATATGGTTTCACTTATTTGTGCAACATAAGGAATAACATGGAGGACATTAGGAGAAAGAAGGGAAAAATGGGCGGGGGGAATTGGAGGGAGAGATGAACCATGAGAGACTATGGACCTGAGAAACAAACAGGGTTTTAGAGGGGAGGGGGGAGGGGGGATTGGTTAGCCTGGTGATGGGTATTAAGGAGGGCATGTACTGCATGGAGCACTGGGTGTTATACGAAAACAATGGATCGTGGATCACTACATCAAAAACTAATGATGTATTGTATGGTGACTAACATAACATAATAAAATTATTTAAAAAAAAAAAGATGATAATGTCTCAGGGCAAAGCCAGGCACACAGACTAATTTGGATCTTCCCCTGAGCCAAGGACCATGTATGTGCTCAGCAAATGGGACTTGAGTGACATTGAAAAATACCAACCTATTCCATTGCTGGACCCTTTGGTCCAGTCCAAACTTAAATCATCAGGTTCGGTTCCCATTGTTGAAGTTTTCTTAGGGCACTGCATTGTTCTTTGTCTGTTAAGTTCCAGGTCTTCCCCCTCCTCAGCTTTCATCTTGCATCAATAGCCTATGGGAGTTGCACTTATTCTCTCCTCCCTTACCTTAGAAGGAGGACTCAGGCTGTCCCCAGGGTAGGAAATAGAGCAGAGTGGATAAAGACACAGATTCATCAGCCCTAGCACTTACTTAACTGCAGGTTACTTATCTGCTCTGACTCTTGGTTTTGTTTACCGAAAAGCTGACTTGTTGACTCTCGAACTCATAACTCCAGCACTGACCTCCCCTCTGGTTGGTAGATGGTATATCAAGTGTACTTAGCATCTCTACTTGGATGTCTAATAGAACCTCAAACCTAGCAGGTCAAAAGTTAAACTCTGGTCTTCCACTCCAAAGCAGCTCCTCTTGGAGTCTCTTCATCTCAGTGAATATCAACTCCATCCTCCCACTTGCTCATGCCAGAACTCTCAAGAGTTGACTTTCACACCCCATCATCCAATCCCACAGGTGTACCTTCAGAATATCCAGGAAACTGCACTTCTCCCCACCTGAATGTCCACCACCTTGCTCCAAGCACAGTCACCTCTCCTGCATTAGTGCCCTACTGGTCCCCAAGCTCCCCACCAGAAAGTAGCAGAGTGATCCTATTAAAATGTAAGTTTATGTCACTCAGATCCTGCACAGAGTCTGCATCTCACTGAGAGTAAAAGCCAAAACCTTCACAATGGCCTACAAGGCTCCATAGGCTCTGCTCCACCCCCATTCAGACCTGATCTGGTTCTGCTTTCTTTCTGGTGCTAGCTACTCTAGTTACACCAGCTTCCTTGCTGCTCCTAGAACTTACCAGGCACTCTCCAGCCTCAAAACCTTTGCACTTGCTGTACTTTGTGCCTGGAAAGCTTTTCCTCCAGGTAGGCACATGGGAAAAGCAGTCTCCATCTGCTTCAAGAATTTTTTAAAATGAGTAGGTGTACTCAGCCAGACCTTTCCTGAACCCCGCCCCCAGCACGCCCTTTCTGCCTTCCTGATTTTCTTTTTCATGGTGCTGATTGCCATCTAACACAGTTTTTAAAAAAACTTATTTATTTGTCCATTGTCTATCTCTCCTTATTTGAATTTATCTCCATGAGAGTATCACTTTTGGCTTGTGGTGTTTACTGATATATCCCCAAAGCTTAGATTAGTGTCTGGCACATGGTAGTATATAATAAGCTTGGGTTGAATGACTGAATAAATGAGTGATATTTATTAAAGCACTTGCTAGGTATCAGGTACTGTGTAAGCACCTTACATATGTTAACTCCTCCAGTCTTTACCCTAACTCCATGAGGTAGGTACTTTTGTAATCCCTATGATAGAAGAGCTAGAGCCTGTTGTGACTTGCTGGAAAGAAGAAACGAGATAATGTATGCAAAGTACAAGGTTCATGGTATAATCACTATATGGTGACAATGGCTATTATTATCAACAGCAACCAAGTAATCTACACCCATTTACTGAGCACCTCCCTGTGGTGAGCCCACGCCTGGCATGAGAGGGTTGGCAGCTGGGGCTAGTTGGCAAAGAAGGAAGGCCCTGGCTACAAAGGGCCACAAAATCAGCTTCTGACTGGGTGAGAAGCACAGCCCAACCCTCCTCAGGTGCTCCAGATGCTTGCTCTGTGCCAGGCTGGGCAAGAGTCTAGGCTCCACTCCGCAGGGTGAAGGGCAAACTCACTGGCACAGGAGTGTTGGGTGAGGAGGAGGCCACTGTCAAGCTGTGGAAACAGCTGGAGAATTGTGTTTCAGTTGTGTGCCCAGCTCGCCCTCACTAATATACTTCCCCTTTTTTGGTTTCTGGTTCTTCATCTGTAAAATCTATAAAGACAAAAAAAAAAAGATTGCACTATAGCATTCCAACATTTTCCTGCAGTTCCAAAATGCTGTCTTTCTGCTTCTTCTGGTCAGATGTATCAGAACATGCAAAATACCCCAAATGGCTGCCGTCCAGTGGGTGGAATTAGAGAGAGACTGAGGGCTGACTCTGTTTATCTGCTGGGCCTCTGGGCTGGCAGGGGTGAGCTGGTGCTCCCCTGGAGGCCACCCACAGGCAGGCAGGCCGGCGTAGACCTGGACTTTCCCAAAGTGCTGACTCCTAAGAGTGTCTCTCTGTTCATTTTCTATGCATTGAACTTCAAACACCAGAGAGGCACTCAGGCAGCAAAACAGGGGGGATTTGGCCATTATATTCTCTCTCACTCCTTTTTCCCTTCATCTCCCTCAAGACAGGATTATGGGCTGCACCTATTAATTCTTGTCTGGAAGCAGCAAACCAACCTTTTTTTTCTTTGTGGAGTTTTATAACCTGCTTCCTCTCTCCTCTGCTGCATTGGTGGGGACTAGAAGCCAATCCTTTTGCTCAAGCAGAGTCTGGATAAAGGCACATGCCCCAATTTAACTGGCCAACGAGTCAGCCTTATGCTTCTCCAGGCCTTCTCCCCAAGGGCAGTAGCATATGAAGAAGAGGGAAAGGCATGTGTGCCTATACTTAGGACCCTCCCCTGGGATGACACCTGGAAATCTTCCTCCCTAACCTACTTCCAAGGACAGACAAAGCAATCAAAATAAAACTGGGCCCAGCGAACCCCTGTGTTCACTCATCTGCTTTTGGCTAAGTTCTTCCTGGTTCCAGGCACTGTTTGAGGCCCAGGGTGGAGAGAGAAATGACACAGCCTGATGCGGAAGCAGATCAATGGGCAAAGGACGGTGAAATCTGTGCTGTAATTGCCCTAAAGATGAAAAGCTCAGGGGCGTCAGACTCTGCTGGGAGAGACGAGGAGGGCTTGCCACTGGAAGTGATGCCTGACTGGACTTTAGAATATTAAGTAGGAATTTGGGAACGTAGGGGGAAAAAGAGGGAACAAAATAGACACAGGTCAGGAGACTTAAATCATCTTGTCAGGCCCTTGCCTAATACCTTCAGTGGCTTCCCCGCCTCTCTGGGAGAACTTCTCAACTCCTTAGCATGAGGTACAAGAGTCCCTTCTCTCTTCAGTTACCTCTTGATTCTTCCCCATCTGTACCATTCTTTTGAGTCACATGGAAGTCCACAGGATTGGAGAGATTTACCTTGAGTTTTTGTGTTTGAAGAGATGGATCCTGTTGCAATGGGGTTGTGGTTGTGAAATCGCACAAGACTGAAGATTAGAGGGAAATCCATGAAGAGGCCATTGTAGTAATCATGCTGGGGAATGACCAGAAACTGAACTAGGCAGCAAGCCACAGCTAGAAGGTACAATTGACAGGTCTTCGAAACTGATTTAACAATTGTGGTAAGAAGAAGGAAGGAGAGAACTGAAGAAAAAAGAAAGAAGGGGATTCTAGACTACTCCTTTTGGTGACTGGGGGGACGATAGTGACATTTGATAACTAGAAACATCCAGAATGAGAAGCACATTTGCAGGGAAGATGACAAGTTCACTTTCAGACAGGTTGAGTCTGAGATGCTCATGAGCCACACAAGAGGAGAAGGTAAAAAGTGAGGCGGGTCACAGGAGAGAGGTCAGGCTGAGGCAGACTTGCAACTCCGTGGTCAGGCACAGAGGCTGCTCACGGCCATGGGAGTGGGTGTAATTTGCCTCAGGACTTTCAGAGGCCCCCTCTGTCTGCTCCTGTTGTAACTGACTTGTCTCACCTCTGATTCTGGCCCCCAAACCCTGGATATTATCCATCCATCTCCCCTCATGCCTGTGTGCCTTTGCTTCTCTCCTTCTATTGCTGGAAAGTTCCCATAACACTGCCTTGATACAAACAGTCACTTGGTGTTCACAACAAGTTTACAAAGGAAGCACCAAAACACCCATTTCCCAAATGAGGAAAGAGCTGAGAAGAGATGAAGAGGAAGGTGATGGGGGTTGCGTGTGGAAGAGCAAGAGTCCAGGAGTCCAGTTTGGGAGCATGTTGTGTGGCTATTCTGAAAGTTGGCAAAATGCTTTCCCCTTTGGTCCTCAGCTTACTCATTCAAGGATGGGGAGCTGGACTAAATGACATTAGAAAACACTCCAGCTCCTTCTATTGCTCTCAGCATAAGGCATGAGACTTTGGAAAGTCACTTCAGCTAGAGGAGGATGCCCTATACATTCATCTTGAACCACAGTTCTCCCCATAGGGGGCAACCTGGCTCTACTCCCCAGGGCTGCCCAGTGGTCTCACTGAGATGTCCTGGAAGGTACTAGAGAGCTGGCAATGTGACCATTGAGTACTAAGTGAGAGGCACAGCCTGAACACACCCCCCAGGAGACTCGCTCTATCTGCCTGCTCAAGGCTTGGGGGTGGGGCTGGGGGAGAAGGCAAAACACAGAGTGGGCTTTGGAGGAAGACAATGAGTCAAACAATGAGTCAAAGCACAGAAGAATTGGGGAGCATTCCACCTGGGGCTAGTTCTCTGTGAAACATGTTTGCCATTCCCCTTTCAAGAAAGTACAGGCACCTGCATTCAGAAAACCACAGATTTTGTTGTTTTCTAGCTTCCCAGGAGGAGGCAACATGAATACCCTTCAAACTGTTGCTTTGTTTGAACAGTGGGACCCTCTGTACTCACGTGTGGGAGTGGAACTGCTACATGTGAACACTGCGTTGCAGGACCCCAGGCAGGCAGACCTGCCCTCCTCACCCCACACCCATTCCCTCCAGAACCAGGCCCTGAGAGAGCTCTGCAGATTCCCCAGGGCTTGCACAAGCACTGTTGGAAAGTGATAGAGCAGCTGGGCCATAGATCAGCTCACTGCAAACAACAAAACACAATGGTACACCTCAGCTCACTTGAAGGTTCAGAAGTGTTACATCTCACCTAACAAGAAACCCAACGGTTGGTGGCTCCAACCTCACAGGGACCAGGGTATCTTTGTGTTTGTCTTTGGTGCTCTACCACATCTAGGATGTTCAGGATGTTTCCCTTAGGCTGCCTCCCTGTAGGGTCACAGCTGCCATGTCTCCAGATGTCACTTACAGAGGAGAAATGGAGCCACTCATCTTTGCCATCTTTTTTTAAAAATAGGGAGCCTTCCCTGGGGGCTCTCTCTCTCCAACTCTCTCACTGTTCTTGGGCTGGGGGTGCTTCACACACACTTGCTAGAACTCTTCAAAACCCATTGTCTGCACCAGGATGGGGTGGGGCTCCTCTCTTGAATTCTGTGACTGAATGGAAAGGACAGGGGAAAGGGAGCCATTGCATAGCCAATCAGCAAGGAGGGCTAAAGAGGAATGAGCTCCCTTCATCCTTGGGCCAGGGGATTTGAGTTGTCACCAGGCTCTGCTACTAATTGATGTTTACCTGCCTGAGCTCTCCACCAGCTGCTGACCTTTTGCTCTTTCATCCTGCCAGCCTTGGGCTCAAATCCTAATTGAGTTCTAAGTCCTTTTCCTCCCTGGCAGTGAGACTGTAAGCCAGAACTCCAGCTGGAGTGAGGATGTGCTGCTGTCCAGGACCAGTAGGATGGCACCAGGATACCTGAATTTGGTGTTCCCATAAGAGCAGTCATGCTGGAGGTGAGCATAATGGCACAAGGTGAAGGGGATCCTGGTGACTGAAACTTCCCACATGTGGATATGACACATGTTCTTATCATGGCATCCCTCTCTCTAGCTATGCGGTCTTGGGCAAGTTATTCAGTCTCTCCAGTGCCACATTTTACACACACACACACACACACACACACACTAGAGATGTTTGTGTGTGTGTTTAGTATATAATATATACAACTGTAGGTAATAATACTAACCTCCCAGGAGCATATAAGGACTATCTGAGTTCCTACTCATGAAACAGTTAACATGTGCTAAGTTCTCAAGAAATGGGAGCTCATCATCATTCCCATCACAGCATCATCACAACCACATATAATAGAATCAACACAGGCTCCTGATGTCAGAACAGACACCTAGGGGCAGCTGGGTGGCTCAGTTGGTTGAGTGGCTGCCTTTGGCTCAGGTCATGATCCCAGGGTCCTGGGATCGAGTCCCACATTGGGTTCCCTGCTTCTCCTTCTCCCTCTGCCTGCCTCTCTGCCTATTTGTGCTCTCTGTCAAGTAAATAAATAAAATCTTAAAAAAAAAAAAAAACAGACACCTAGACAAAGGGCAGACTCCTGATAGACTTTCAGCCCCTGGTACTTGAAGACCGTTGAGTTGCCAGGAATGGAGAACATCACCCACTTTCTCCAGAAGCTCCAACAGTGGGAACAGAAACAACCCTGCAACATGGGAAACTGGGTGATTCCTTGGTGTCTTGCCCTTTGTGGGCTCAATAGTAGCTATGGGAAAACGAGGCAGTTAGCAGGTGGATAATTAGTATCATCACATTAATCATGCTAACCACCCCAGCACCCACAATGTCCCCCACACACACACACACATTCTCCCCCCACATACTTCCTATCTGCTTTTTGCACCCCTCCACTGCTCTACCCACCCAGCTGATTCTGAGGCCCAGGCTGCCTCTGGCTGTGTCATTTGCCCAGCCCATAATCAACACTAGGCAGAGGGAAGACGCATCCAGGCAGTTCGCCCAGCTCCAGGACCACTCTGGGAAGACAAGAGAGGAGGAGGCTGGATGAACGTTGATTCTCTGCGCTTCCTCACATGTGAACATCAGGCAGCCCATATGCTGCCTTCTGGGGTTTGGTTTGGGGGTGGGAGAGCCAGCAAGGGCAGTGCTCTGCCCCCTGCCATGGTTCTGAATATGGAAGTCAACCATGTGTGCAGATTTGATAGGATGGCACCACACGTGTCCTACACATAGTCTGGGGTCATTTCCTGAATGTTCTTCCTTCAAAATACCCTGCCTGACTAAATTCCCCTGCTTTCTGAAAATGCAGACCTTCCAGCTGAAATTTCACTCTCCCTCTCCCTCTCCACCTCTCTTCTCTGTACTCTCTTCCCCTCTGCGCCTGCCACACACACCTACACACCACCACTCCAAAACATTTGTCTTTCTCAGGCTCTTGTCTTCCTCTATCATGTACACTTCCACACTTCTTATGGGCCTCCAGTCCTTCTCCTCTCAGCACTGCGACCCTCAGCCCTGCCCCAGATACCTCATCTCTTCTCTCCGTGGGTGAGGTGTGGGAAAGTGACATCAGCAAACCTCAACTCCAAGTCCACAGGCCTCTCTCCCCTGACAGAACATCAGTGGGGCCTAGCAGACACACGCATGCACCTGTGTGTCGGGGCAAGAAGACCAAGAGAAATGGGGAGGAGACACCCAAAGGACCAGACTGGAGTGCCAGCAGAGAGGGAAGCTCCTCAGATGCTTGTAAACAGAGGACACGTGTCTACGAGATGGAGCCAGCATGGTGGAATAAGGAGGTGATAGAAGATAATAGAACAGGGACAGCTGCAATGATGGTAGTGGTTGGTTGGGGAGGGTACTGGCCAGGTGTTAGACCGAGGCTGATGCTGACAGGCAAAGGAGAGAAGGAGGAGGTGTATAGAGGAGGCTTGACCTCCATTCTTTGGTTCAGAATCAGACTAAACATGAGTGAGCTTCATATGTTTATCATGTAAGCCTTGAATAAGGTTAATCCTGAACAAGATGGTCAAGTCAGCCACATGTGTCTATAGCAACCTCCCATCCGTCTTCTGCAGCTTCAGCCCCTGCTCTAAGGTGAGTGTGGGTCATATCAGCTATGCAAGGGGAACAGAGGGAACTCAGGGATCCAGCCCTGGGCACCAGGCATGCTCACAACAGTGGGATCCCACTGTGGCTCTCACAAAGAGAAGCCCCCAGGCCAGATAGAAGCCCCCAGGCACTGCCTGTTGCTTCTCCTGCCACTGTCCTCACCTCAAACCACCAGGGCTGTGGCTGACCCCAGGCGGGAATGTTCTGCCAGTGGCAACTTTGCGTCCTTTTTCAGTTGGCCTCAGGATGAGTTCCTGGCCCAGCCAGCTCCACCTCTAGAGGCCACAGTCCCGCACTCCATCAACTGTGGGAACAAGGACTACAAGAGACGAGGCCCCAGATCTGAAGAGGAGACAGCGCCTCAGAGGGAAGCTGTGAGTGCTGAGAAAAGCAGCATCTGATTGCTGCAGAGGGCAGCCAGTCCACACTTGGGGGTGTAACCTGGAAAACAGTTTTACGTTTCTAATAAATGGCCCCCAACTGAGCTCTGTCAGAGCCCTGGCTTTCTCACTGGGCAGCAGCTTTCTTAATGACAGCTTGGCTCAGTTCCATAACTTGCCAGCCACTTTCATTTATTAGAACAGTTCCACATTAGTCCTTAAGACTTACTCCTGTTCATTTTAAAACTTCACTCTTAAACTCAGATCACACACCTCCTTCCTGTGGCTATCACAGCCTGGTGTGTGTGTGTGTGTGTGTGCGCGTGATTGTATGCTGGGGATAGAAAGGGTCGTGTTGCCAGATTTAACAAAAGTACAGGATGTCCAGTTCAGTTTGAATTTCAGATGAATACTGAATGATATTGAATACTGAAGGAAAATATTCAAATACTTTTTTTTAGGGTAAGTATTTCCCATACAATATTTGGGACATATTTATCCTGAAAATATTCATTTATCTGAAATTCTAATTGAATTAGGAGTCCTGTATTTTATCTGGCCACTCTGGAGTACATGGTTTGGCTCACAGGCACACCTCTTTTCAGCACCACCGTTCCAGGGTTCAGCCAGAGAAAAGGCGTAGCCCAGCCACCTGCCCAGCCACCTGCCCATGAGGCAGACCTCTCTGGTGGTTGCCATTGCTTCTTTGGTTATCATTGACCTCCTTTGCTGCCTCTGTGTGGTGGACATCTCAATGCTGGCTCTCAGGGAGTATGTGTGTGGGTGCTTTGGGACATGCCCCACCACCCAATTCCCCTAAGTGGGAGACCTAGCTCTGGCTAAACTTCTTCTACACCCTCTCAGCTCCTGCCAAAAGGGTCCCCATCCCAACCACACTTTTTGTAGGATGGGGAACTTTAGAGAATTCCTCATCCTTCTCAAATAGGGTAAGTTCACCATCTCTCTCCCATTCTATTTTTCCCTCTTTGGACTACACAGGGGCAGATGAGCCAGCCTGTAGGATATGCAGAGAGCCAACTGGAAAGTAAATGTTCATCTCCCACTCTTGCAGAGACCCCAGTCTTTATGATTGATTCTCTTGGAGTCTCCCTCTCCTGACTTTATGGAGATAAAACATTCTTTTCCCCTTCCCCAAAGTCAACTTCCTTTATGCTGGTCCTCCCTTTATATTTCCAGGAAAGGAGGGGTTGTGGCAGTTCCAACACCCCACATGCAGCCTTGCAGGGATTCTGCTGGTCCCACTGCAGGGATTCCCTGTACTTAAAAGGTGAGGACGGAGGGCTTTTGTGCTCAGCTCTGGGCCTTGACAATGATTCCAGGACAATGGAAGACTCCCACTTGAAATTGTATTACAATCAATTTAACCCAAGTCTAGCACTGGAAGAGGAAACAGGTCCAAATCAGTGGAGAAGGAGCTGGATGGGAGGTCAGAGGCCTGGAGCTCTGGTTATCACTTTCTGACTATTATCTGGTTATCACTTTCTAAGCAGGTTGCTACTCCTGGGCCACCATGTCACCTGTCAGATGAGAGGCTGGCCTGGGTTGTCTCTTCCAGAACTCAGCTTGTCTCTTCCAGAACTCGGCGTGCTACTGTTAATTGCAGATGCCCTCTGAGAGGGGGGAGGGGAAGAAGGCCAAGGGGACCCTTCCC
The DNA here is from genome assembly GCF_029215605.1 of Mirounga angustirostris. Lineage (NCBI taxonomy): Eukaryota > Metazoa > Chordata > Mammalia > Carnivora > Phocidae > Mirounga > Mirounga angustirostris. The sequence continues at coordinate 160,144,516 of NW_026991710.1, read as the reverse complement.
AGTCAGGACATCAAGTTTTAAAAATTACAAGTGGTGTCTACACTCCCCAACAACCACCTTTCTCTGCTAATAGACTGCCACTGCCTTTTCCTCAAACAGCCTGCTCTTAACAGTCATGGAGCTAGGAAAGGGGGAAGGCAGGAGTTAGCTGCATGGAAAGCACAGGTCTGCCCCGGCTCCTGGAGCAGTGAGAGAGGACTGCGGACCCTGCCCTATCATGGCAGAACCCGGCGCCGGCTGTGTGGCCGGCTTTTCATTTGCCTTCTCTGTGGAGGCAAATTATTTACAGTTTCTCAGTTAATTCTCACTGCAACCCTTGGAGATGTTATTGCCCCATTTCACAGGCAAGGAAACTGAGGCATGTTTAATTCAAGTAGGGTACATACCAGACGGATTCTAAGGCACTTTTTTCACTTTCTCATATTTTTCCTCTCCATTCCACCATCTAGTGAAGAAACCAAGTGTTATTCAGTCAATGGTCTATGAACTGATGACAAGTTAGTACTGTGATCTTTAGGAGCCATATAATATTTCACAAGGGGAACTGCAACTACGTCTGCCTGACTTCAAAGTCTGTGTGATTTTCCTATCACCATATTGCCTTGCCATTGCCTCCTTGTTTACAAGGTGAACACAGGCACGGCTCCGTCCGGCTCAGGGGCTCCTGGCTCCTGAACACTCAGACAGCCTCTGCTCACCTAGGGCTGGCATTTGGCCAGCAGCCACTCGAACGTCTCCATCTGTTGTTGAGACCTGTGTCAGTTCTAGTTGGTTGGTGTCCATGCTGCATTGGTTTTCAAATATTGTCGGTTCCATCGCTGTCCTACCACTCTCCACAACCAAGGCCTCACCAACAGACTAATGCATACAAGGAGCACTTCTGTCTGGGCACAGAGCCACATGAGGACCTTAGAGGGATTGGGGAAGAAGCAAACCCCGGGTTCTCCTCTCAGGAAGCCCAGTCTAGTTGAGGAGACCTGGTGTATACTCACAAAGCAATATGGAAACAATATGGAATCAAATAAAGTTCTCACCTAGAGAGTTTAGAGGAGAAGCTGATCTGAGACCGAGTGCTTCAATATGAAATGAAGATTCCCTAACTCATTTCCATTTCTTAAAATAATAAACAAAAAACAATGTTTTTTTCTGAGCACCTATATTATACTAGGTGCTTTTATGTATTTCATCTCATTCAGCCAGCAACATTAATTCAGTACATATGAAGAATCAAATAATGTGGAAGAATGAAGAGATCAGTAAGAGTCCAAGGCTGGGTATTTGCTGTTAGGGAATGCACAGCCATAAAGATTCATCCAGGCATGACTTGCCAATGGGGGAAAGCACAGGGTTTCAGAATCAGGCAGGCCTGAGCCAGAATCCTGGCCTTTCCACTCACAGTGTGAACACGGTCAAGTCACAGCTTCTCTGAACCTCGGTTTACCCATGTATAAAAAATAGAAAAAAAGAAAAAAAGAAAACCTGGTGTATGCTTGGAGGAACTAAGGCGTCTTATGCACCTGGCACAGTACCTCTCACACAATAGATGCTCCAGAAGCATTAGCTGGCCTTTTTTTTCTTTTCCACAGGCATTTCTTTCACTCGGTAAGGCTTTTATTCTGTCTATGGTGACAAGTATTTTGTTCCTTAATAGCCCTCTGCTGTTGTTTTATTATTTAATTTTTTATTTTTTCTTAAGATTTTATTTATTTATTTGTTAGAGAGAGGGCAAGAGAGCACAAGCAGGGGGAGCTGCAGACAGAGGGAGAAGCAGGCTCCCCACTGAGCAGGGAGCCCAATATGAGGCTCAATCCCAGGATCCTGAGATCATGACCTGAGCTGAAGGCAGATGCTTAACCAACTGAACCACCCATTTTTTTGCCCCTGTTTTTTTAAATAACCATTTCATTTTAGAACAGTTTTAGGTTACAAGAAAGTTTCAGAGGTAGTACCAAATCCCCACTTCCCCTACAACCATTTGCCCAATTATTAAAATGTTACAGTACATTTGTCATCACTAAGGAACCGATATTCATTCATGACTATGAACAAAAGTCCACACCTTATTCAGATTTCCCTAGTTTTCACCTAACGACCTAATGATGCTGTTCCAGGATCTGGTCTGGGACACCACATTCCATTCAGTCCCCAGGTCCCTTCATGCTCCCGCTGAGTGCGACAATTTCTCAGGTTTCCCTTGTTTTGATAACCTTGACCGTTTTGAGGCATTCCAGTCAGTATTTTTTAGAATGTCCCTCCGCTGGGATTTGCCTGTTGCTTTTCTCATGACTAGACCAGGGTAATGGGGTTTTGGTAGGAAGACCACAGAGGGAAAGCGCTCTTCCTATCACATCACATGGAGTGCACACACCATCAGCCTGACTAGTCACTTGCGATGTTGACCTGATCACCTGAGTAAGGTCAGGTTTCTCCCCCACTCCCTTTCTCATTAGCTTTTAAAAATGTCTTCTCTAAAATAATCCCCACTTGCAGTAGACTCACCCAGATGAAACAAAAAATCAAATAGTATAAGTGGATACATTTGGAGGTCTAAAGTAGCAATAGGAGGCTGGTAGATTCAAGGAGGAAAAGATGGCTAGAGCTAGTGGGGTCCCATGAAGCTCCTGGGGAGGACAGCCTTACACAGGGACTTTCAAGGTGAGGTGACCAGAGTTCAGACATGGACACACGGCTGAGGAAATTGTTCTGGGCATGGGAAATAGCAGGAGCAGGCAGGGAGCATGACAGAGCATGTATGCCTGGGGTGAGAACACAGCTGTGCCCCACTGTGGGGGATGATCAGGGGTTGGCCAGGGCTGGTGGAATCGCTATGTGCTTTTGAACTATGGCAGGAGCATCCTCTTAAATATTCTCTGAGTCTTGCAATCCACAAGGGAGCAGAACTGAAAAAAGATAACCAGAATGAAGGGAGCGCCAGAGCCGAGCCCCTCTCAGTACACCACTCACCCCCCAACCGATTCTATCTCAGACACTCAGTCCACACCCCAGCTCCACACAAGGCAGCAGGAGGTTGGATGTGCAGAGAGCTTGTAGCAGCAAAGGCAGGTAAAGGGGCCAAGTCCTTGTGCACCCAGTCATGGGCCTCCTATTGGCATGTTTGCAGTTACAGAGGGCTAGGACCACACCCAACATTCCCATGGATTTACACACATGATCACGTGGAGGTGCAAGGTGACCTCCTTCCACAGTACATAGATGCACATGAGTATATGCCCACAGATATATGCTTATTGCACAAATTGCAATCTATTAAAGCTAATAACCCAACCCTGAAGATCCCTGTAAGCTGCCATGGGGCCACTTGGCACCCACTCCTCCTTGCCTGCTCAGCCGCCCCTGCTGCAGCAGGAGAGCCTATTCATCTTCATTTCCTGCATCTGCAGCTCCATCAGCTACTTCGCTACCCCCGGATGGGCGAAGCTTGGGAATTGGACTACAGTGCAAACTTTCTCGAGGGAAGTTGCAGAAGAGAAAGCCAGTAAATACTTAATCTCTGACTGGCTGAAAGTGCTGATAACCAGTTTATGGGAAGAAAATGTGCAGCTTGTAGTCTCTGGGAACTGAGTTTCTAGTTCATTTCCATCTGCATGGGAGGGGAAGATGGGGACTGCTGGAGGGTGGGGGATGTTGGTTTTAAAAATGAAAACCCATTCCTTTTTCTTTTGCCCTGTTACACAGAAAGGCAGAAACTTGGAGTCTCTAAGGAGAAGGGTAGGGGACCCTGGCTGAGCCCAGGATATATGCTAGGGCAGTGGGGAATGAGAGACCAGCATTGGAGGCTCCCTGGTGTGCCAGGATGGACACAGCCCAAGGTGGAGGGGGCAGGCTGGAGCCAGGCACTGGCAAGGTTTGGAGTTGAAATCCTGTCTTGTTTCTTGTTACTTTGTAGATCTTGGGCATCTTCCAGAACCTCTATGAAACTCAGAGTCTTAGGATGTGGTAAGTGGGACAGCAGAGTAATTGAGAGCACAATGCTGAAGCCCACCTGCTTGGGTTTGGGAATGAGCTTGCCTCTTTCTAGATTGGTGGTCTTGGGAAGTTGCATACCATTTCTGTGCTTCAGTTTTGTCATCTGGAAAATGCCTGGCATGCGCTGATTGTTCAATAAAAGCTACCTATTTATTACATAAAAATAATAAATTAAATATCCTGCAATGAAAACAGCTTCAGAGAAAGAAGATGATAATTATTTAAACTCAGAACATGAGTGCTCCAGAGATATCCTATCTTTTGAAAGTAGAGTCTATAGTAGACTACTCAGTTTACGTGTTTAAATAATGGCTACCACTTCTGAAGGAATTGTTCTAGACACTCTCTTTAATCTCCCCACTGCCCTCTCTGGTTGGTATGTACTGAGCTCTACCGGATATTGACTCTCACCTCCTGGGCTCTGAACCGTCCAAGGAGGAGCACCAGGACAGATCAAAATATCAGGTTTATGGATGGTCAGTCTGCTTTAGACTTGGACCTTGACCAAAACGGGGCCTCCCACTCATTCTCCCTACCCAGAAGAAATAGGTCTTCAGAGAAGATCTTCCTTAGCCATAACCCTGGGGTGCCGTGGTTCTCTAAACCACTAGTTACAGTAGAAGGGAGAACATCAGAGAGAGGGTCAGTCCTCAGGCCTGCTTGAGCGGCTCATGGCATGCAAGCAGGAGTCAAAAATGAAAATGAGGGGTGCCTGGGTGGTTCAGTCAGTTAAGGGTCTAACTTCGGCTCAGGTCATGATCCCAGAATCCTGGGATTGGCCCCTGGCTTGGTTGGGCCTCACACTCAGCAGGGAGCCTGCTTGTCTCTCTACCTCACCTTCTGCCCCTCCCCCCACTCATGCTCTGTCTGTCTCTCAAATAAATAAATAAAAATCTTTTTAAAAAATGAAAATGAGTTTCTCTTCTGAGAAAGCTGAACTCAGAAGAGGAAAGTTGGACACACATAAGCAGAGATCTTTATCCTAATCTCACTGGCCAGAGAATAGCTGGGGTAAACAAAAAAATCAAAAGTCTCTTTCCAACCTTGTTCCCTTCTGGGAAAACATGAATGCTGGCAACCAGCATCAGCCCTATAAGCATGGCTATTCTGTGTTGAAGGTGTGAAGAGTGATATTCAGAAAGTCAAGGGACTTGTTGAAGGCCTGGTGCTGGCAGTACCAATACCGAAACCCAGCTGCCTGGCGCGGACACCCTACTTTCCACCTACTCCCTTCTGTACATCCTGGGTCATGGCACTGGGTCTATGGGCTGCTCTGGGATCCTTCCATCCACCCTGAGTCCCCCACTCAGGCCTCCTGGCTGCCTTACCTCTTCACATGACTGTAACGCTCTTTTGCAACCACACTGTCAGGAGGTGACAATTTTAGACTGTCATGATTAACATCCCAGATGAGTGGTACCAATATTAAGTGCTATAGACTTTTAAAAATAGCACAGAAAGCCCTGGGCACACATGGAAAGGGCAGAATGACACTCTGAGTGTCTCAGAGAGGGACATGCAGGGACGACAAATGCCTGAGCCAGGGTAACCCTTTGCCAACCCCTGAGCTCAGAGTTGCAGGAGCTCCCAGGGCCTCAGTGTGAAGCACATGGCCCCAGGGGGCCCTCTGCCAACATTCATCTGACAAGAAGCCATTGGCGGGAGGGTGCTGCCCAGGTAGGGGCCTCCCTGGATGAATATATAAGAAGGGCCTAATACTGCTAGGCACCAAGGCATGTGAAGGGAGCCCTCTGACATGAGAGTGGAGGGCTTGGGGACACACTGAAAGAACAGGGAGAACACAGTGAAAGCAGTCAACCAAGGAAATGACCAAGGCACAACTGAGTAGAGATTAACCTTTATTCCCATCTTCTCCCTGGGCAGGTAGCTCATGGGCCACCGTGGCTCCCAGACAACCTAAGCTGACAGAGGACCCTCCCTCAGAGCTGTGGGTGCTCTAGAATCCAGGTGCTGAGTCAAGACTCTCAAGCTGAGACTAGGGGCCAGGTGGGATCAATCAAAATCAATTTTGAATCAAAAGGATTCAAAATCAAGGCGGTAGGTCCAAGACAGATACTAGAAACCCAGGCTAAGGTTTGGGGTGGAAGAACCAGGCCAAGGAGAATGGAAAGCCACAGGTGTTGTAAGCAAGGGGGTGAGATGACCTGGGAAAATAGCTAAGGCACACAGATGTTAGTTGTGCAGGACTGTCACAAGCAATGCAGTCTTGGGTCCCACATTGTGATTACGAAAACCGCCACACAAATCTGTAAATTATTCCTAGGAGAGACAATGCCTCCACTGAGGATCAACCATCTAATCCATGGGCATTCTGGTGACACGGTTACCACACTCCACCACAGTGAGGTTACCACTGATGAAGAGAGCCCTGGGGCTAGCATGTGTCCTGTGAACACAAAGCAGCATATGGGGAATCTGCTAACAACAGCTAGTTGCATTTTGATACTCACTGGCTCTTCACACTCTTTCCCATTTCCAACTTCCTAGCCTTCTCCTTCTCTCCTTTCCTTCCATGCACAGGCTCTTGCAGATGAAAACAGCTCTCTTGCCTTTCCTGTGGACTTAGGGCCTTCACCACAGTGACTGTCAGCACATAGGGGCACCTGCCTAGCTCTTTGAGAAAGGACCATGAGGTCATGTTCCTCCCCATTCCTGCTTCTCAGATCCTAGCGACTGCACAGATGAGAAACTCTCTCTGAGCTCAATGTAAACAGACTTCTGATTAAACTGAAGAAGTTAGGAGCTGAACACCAATACAAAGATTTTCATATTTTTTATTATAAATAGCCCAAATATTTGGTCCCATTTCCAGTTTAAATGGGTAAACCATAATATTGATGGTTTGCAACAGATACAAGATGAATTGAGCCTCTCTACCAGCTAGCTGAACCACTTTTAATGGGGAATATATCGAAGCTATAAATTCCTGCAGACAGGATTGCTATGCAATGGCATAATATATCTTCTATTCAATCTTTTATACATTATGTTTTGTCCTGCATTCCAGTGGATATATTTATGGATCTGGAGCTTTTCTGTGAAGAAACGCCACGTACTTCCTCTTTCCCTTCTCTTAACATTTCCACGGCCTCTGGAGATAATCATCACTTGTTCTTCTTTAAATAAGATCTGGCGTGTGGCCCCTTCATCCTCATGGGTGAGTTTCCTCTCCCAGAATGGGACTCTTTGGCTCCAAACCTTTCTGGGATCTTATTATCCAGTGGGAGGTGGAGTCACCTGTGGAAATAAGTGGATGCTTATTCCGAATAGGAGAGCGGTCCATGGACTCTGTCAACATAGCTGCTGATGACTCTGACTCTAGGCACATATCTGATCCATCAGGTCCGGAAGGTAAACTCTTGACTGCCATATGTCCTTTCGTTGTGGTGGTGGTGTTTCCTACCAGACAGTCATTCCTACAAACCAAGTCTCTCAGCCACCGCCCCCAGCACTCCCACCCCAAACTCATGATCTGGATGGAGCCAAAATGTATAGCACCGTACTGAGGAAAAAGCAGCTCAACTTGGACCAACATCTTTGAGATCGATTGATCTACCTCTGCCTTTCAGCTTTGCCACTTCCTTTGAAACCTCGGTCATCTTAGGTACTATTATCAAGGGTAATAGTGCTTCCAATGGTATGCTGGTAAATATTTAATCACTTTATTGTGTTTATTACCTTTGTTTTTAATGTAATTTACTTAATTGTAAGTGTATATCATTTTATTTTTAGCAACAGCTCTGTTGAACAACTACCTCCCTGGATTTCTGAGTGTAATAGTCCATACACCCCGAAGGCCACAGAGCATGGTCATGAACCCTAGGTCACTGAGGTCTCACACACATGCAACAAAGCCTGACACAGAGTATTATTATTATTATTATTATTATTATTATTATTATTATTACTATTTATTTTTAAGAGCGAGAGCTCATGCGCACAGTGGGGGAGAGGGAGAGGGAGAAAGAGAATCTTAAGCAGGCTCCATGCCCAGTGTACAGCTGGCGTGGGGCTCGATCTCACAACCCTGAAACCAGAAGCTGAGCTGAAACCAAGAGTCAGAGGCTTAACTGACTGAGCCTCCAGGTGCCCCCAGAGGAGTCTTTTATTTAAGGTCAGGTTGTCCACATTAATAGTAGTGAAAATAAGAATGAGGAAAAGCAGAGGAGGGGATGAGAGAGGAGCTGGTACTGAGAGGCGATTTGGACCATCTCCAGCAGGGGAACTCTACTGGAGGAAGGCTGGTGTGTCCTCACCTTTCTTGAGCCGGAGCATCGAAAGGTAGCTTCATCACTTGGTTTCCACGAACTGCCTTTGGAGGGCTCCACACATTTCATACAGCGATTTTTAAATGCAAGGCCAAGGACCACATTCCAAAGCTAAATAGAATTGATTTTCGCATTACTCCTCATTACTTGACCCACCACTCCCATCTCCTCACATCAAACACAACTGAGTGTGAGCAGGTGCACACAACCAGCTTGCTTTCTACTGAGGCAGACCCGGAGCAGTTAAAGGGTGGTGACAAGGGTAAGTGAACGGGGCTTTTCTCCTTTGGTAAAGTGTGGCTAACAAGAACACCTACCTCACAGGGCTGTTGTGCGGATTAATTGAGATAATCCATGTAAAGTGATTAGCCCCTCAAATGTTTGCTGTTGCTCTCCTTGTTCTTACTAGGCCCCAGGAAACATAAGCTAATGGCGTAGGTATTTGGCAATTGTTTACGAACAATTAGGTGTCTGATAAGCTTTTATCTTCCCTGTGTTGTAAACCTAAGAGATCCCACCCTCCCTCCTTCTCAGCTGCAGTAGAACTAAACATTCCCTCACCCAGAGATCCAAGGAGCCATGAGTTTCCAACATGGCAGTCACAGAGGTGCTCATTATCTGCTACTGCCTCTCTTACTCCTACTCCAAAGATGAAGAGAAAGAGCACAGGATCTGAAGTCTGAAGCCCTGGGTCTGACAACAGCCCAGCAGCTTGCTGAACAGGTGAGCCCAGGAAACTACAAGAGGCTCAGCATCCTCAATTTTAAAATGGGAGCAATAATTCCTTATTCAGAGGGTTGCCTTGAGGAGGAACTTAAAATTCTTTGTAAGCTGAACTATGCTCTACCTGGGTTAGTGGTTTTTATTGGTGGTGTAGCAATATGTGCCTTATGAAGCATTTCACATCCATTAGCTCATTTGAAGTTTACAGCTTTAAAGTAGGAACAAAAAATGGTGATTTCGAAGTGGTTGAGTGGAGCTGCTGAGCTGGACTGAGAGCTTTCCTCTGGGCTGAAGAGAAAAGTGCTTTGGGAAAATATGGTGAGGCCACATTAAGAGTCTGTAAAGGGATATTTTGGGATCTTTGAGCAGAGGAATGGCATGTAACTGAATCTGCTATATCTTGTCAAGTTGACTTGCTCCTCTGTCTTCGTTACCTCAAGTAGAGTCAGCTCTTAGAGTTTAACTTCCAGCTCTGGCTCTCATTCCCACAGAGATGTAACAGAATATTGGAAGGTGTTTCTCCTGGTGCCCCAGAATTAACAACCAGACCCCCAAGCTGGGACCAAGAATGCCATATTCTAAGGAGATAGCTTCAATAGTTGGAGCCAAACGCTGCCCCTACCTAGATCTCATGCCAGGTGGCTCAGCAGCCTCTAAATTACCACTTGAGCGAGGTGTGCAGTTCATTTTTCTTCCCTCCAGTAAGGGACCAGGAGCCAAGGAGAGCACTGGGAGGGATCTGCTGTGACTACAGTGCTTGCTGTTGAGCCAGCATAACATAGTGGTTTCACACAAAACCCTAGGGGCTAGCCTGCTCACCCCCAGACCCAGTTCTGCTGCCGTACCAGCTCTATAACCTTGATCAAGTCACCTGACCTTTCTGCCTCATTTTCCTCATCTGTAAATTTGAGAAAATGGTAGCTGTTTCATACATTTATGGTGAGGAGTGCATGTTACTATGGACTGAGTATTTGTGTCCCCTCAAAACTCATGTGCTGAAGCTCTAATCCCAAATATGATGGTATTTGAAGGTGGGACCTCTGGGAGGTAAAATAGGGTTACATGAAGTCATGGGGGTAGGGCCCTGTGATGAGATTAGTGTCCATATAAGAACAGGAAGAAAGATCTCTCTCTCTCTCTCTCTGTCAATATGCACATACACTTCACTTTTTTTCCCCCTGGGATGATCTATATTTTTTTGTTGTGTTCTGGTTTTTTGACTATTGTTTCTATTTTACTCAAAGTCATTTTGTGCTTTTTCTCATCCTCTACAAATAAGCTGACCTGTTCGTTCTTTTTGTTTGTTTTCGGTTGTTTTTTGTTTGTTTGTTTGTTTTTGAGCGAGAGAGCACACACATGTGAGTGCAGGGGGAGGGACAGAGGGAGAGAGAGAATCTCCAACTGAGTGTAGAGCCCGATGATGGGGGCTTGATTTCAAGACCCCGAGATCATGACCCGAGCAGAAATCAAGAGTCAGATGCTTAACCGACTGAGCCACCCAGGTGCCCCTAATTCTTTTTTAATTTTTAACATTTTATTAGGGAAATTTTCTTTTTTTAGCATTATTGGGGTATAATTAATATGCCAAAAAATGGACACATTTGATGTATACATCTTGATGAATTTGGACATATGCATAAACCCATAACAGCATCACCACAACCAAGGCACTAAATATATCTATCACCTGCAAAAATTTCCTTCTGTTCTTTTCTGTGTTTTTTGTAAGAACAATTAATGAGATCCAGCCTTAACATATTTGAAGTGCACAATACCCTATGGTTAACTGTAGGTACAATGTTGTACAGCAGATCTCTAGAACTTCTTCATCTTGAATAACAGAAACTTTATACCTATTGAAAGATAGGCCCCCATTTCCTCCACCTACCAGCCCCTGGCAATCAGCATTCTACTCTCTGCTATTTTAGATACCTCCTATAACTGGATTCATGCAGTATTCGTTCTTTCGGGACTGGCTTATTTTACTTCACATCATGGCCTCTGGCTTCACCCATGTTGTCACAAATGGCAGGATTTCCTTCTTTGTTAAGACTGTTAAGTTTGTAAGACTGAATAATATTCCACTGCATTTTTATACCACATTTTTTTTGGTCCAATCATCTGTTGATGGACATTTGGGTCATTTTCAAATCTTGGCTATTGTGAATAATGTTACAATGAATGTGGGGGTGCAGAAAAAAAAGAACTACCCTATGATCCAGCAATCTCACTTCTGGGAAGCTAGACAAAATGACTGTAATGGGAATCTCAAAGAAATATCTACACCCCTATGTGAATTCTCATCCTAACAATGGTTTTCATTTTAGCATCTACCTACACCACCCTCTCCTCTTTCATTTTCCTTTTCCTCTTATACAGAATTCCCTCTGATCAATTCTTCAATCTAGAATTATCAATAGAAGTAAGTACCTGACTAACTCATGAGGACTTACAGTGTAGTCACTGCCAAACATTCAGATATAGAAATAAATACCATTTTGATATCAGGTTTCAAAATTCCAAAGGTAGAAAATGTGAAAGTGAGTGACCCTCCTACCCCAGTTCTTCACTTTTCCTTCTCCAAAAGCAACTACTGTTAGCTGTTTCTTCTGTGTCTTTCTAGAGATATTATATGCATTTACAAGTAAATGGATAGATTATAGGTGATGATGATGGATAGATAGATAGATGATAGATAGATGATAGATGATAGATAGATAGATATAGATAGATAGATAGATAATAGATAGACAGATAAATAGATAGATAGAAATTCTTTATTTTCCTCCCACAAATGGGTACAAACATGTTTCAATATTTCATGGAGATACCCCCCTATCAACACTTAAGAGTCTACACATCCCACTGAACAGAAACAGATCATCCCACATGTGGTGGTCATCACCATTTAACTATCACCCTATTGAACATTTGGGCAGAGGAATGCACAGTTTTTCCTTAATATGTGCAATGATACATTAAATAATAGCATTGTACACATGTGCAAATGCAGTTGCAGGATGCATTCCTACAGATGGAATCCAAGAGTCAAAAACACATATGATTTTGGTAGAGATTATGAGAATTATGCTTCCACCAGTAATGATTTAGGAATTCCCCTCACTGAAAACCTGCCCAATACATCATGTCATCAAATGTTTTCACTTTTGTCAATCTCATAGGTATTTTATTATAACTTTAATTTGGCTTCTCTCCTAACGTGTAAGATACAATATATTTTCTCATTTAGGAATTATTTGCATTTCTTTTTCTGTGAGCTCTTCAAATCCTTTCCTTGTGCTTGATTTGGACTATTAGGCTTTCTTTTTCTTAGTGATGTTTAAGCACACATATTCAAGGTGCATTACAATTTTTTCTTCTCTATCAATTTTTCTTATTTTATTTATTGTATTTTTTCCATGAAGAATGTTATTATATTTGTATAATTTAATTTTAAGTGTTTTCTTTTTAAGGATACTGAGTTTTGTGTCAAATGCTAAAAGGCTTTTCCTATGCTGAGATTAACAACAACAGAAAATTCTCATGAATTCTTCTGATATCTTCTTTGGTACAACTTTGGTTCACTGGGATTTATTTTGGCATAAGGGGTGATTTGAAAACAGACTTTACTGTTTTCTGGACAACTACATATCTGTTCCAACATTATTTATTGGAGAATTTACTTTATGCATTTTATTCCAAATGTACCAGTAGCAAAAAATAGAGGCAGTATAGCCCATTGATTAAAAGCATGAACACCAGAGCCTAACCACAGGCATCCAAGTGTCACATTAGAACATATACTACATATTCTGTGTCAGCTATTGTTATCATTATTGTTATGCACATTTTCCCCTATGCATTTGTTGCTAGTGCTGGACATTCTACTCTGGTCCATTGATCCAGTCATATGTCAGTATGCATGTTTCAAATTATTGCAATTTTGCAATATATTTATATTTTGTAGATTATCATTTTGGTTACTATTTATTATAATCAATGTCTTTATTCCAAAAGTTACTTATATAAATCAAGGCCTCTGATATCTGAATATTGTTTTCTCCCAACCTCCTTACCAAATTCTCTTAGAGTTCTTATAGTTTATAACTGTTTTAAATTGATTCACTCTGCTCTTCTGGTTATACATTTATACACTCTGTAATTACTAATAGTTTTACCTTCTCATTTCCAATGGCTATCCCACTTACTTCTTTCTCTTATTTAATTTCATTGGCAAGTATCTCCAGAAGTATACATTTTTATCTTGTTTCTGACCATAATGTGACTGTTTTAAAGTGTTACTATTATGCATAACCCTGGCTTAAGGATAGAGAATAGATATCAAATTGAGGAAATATCTCTCTATTTTACTATATTAACACTTTTATCAAGAATAGAGTTTGGATTCTATCCTAAATGTCTTTTTTTTTTCATTTTTATTTTTATCTATAAATATTGTGAGTTATATTCATTATTCATTATTCCCTTCAACAACTAGATATTGAGTACCTAGTCTATACAAGGTACTCTTCTAAACCCTAGAAATTTAAGAGTAAACATGTAAAATTGGCCCCTGGCCCTCAAAGAGTTCACATTTGAATCAAGAAGTTTATCAGTGAGAAAATAAACAAAGGGATTTGAAATATGATGTCAGGACAAGTCAATGCTATTACAGTAATAAATTGCTTAATAGTGCATTATCCTTACATTCCTGTATGGACTAATTTTTTATGATTAAAGATGGCTGGAAATCTTTTGAATTTTCCAAACATGTTATTAAGGAACAAGAAAGGGAATTCCACCATTCTTTTTTTTTTTTAAGACTTATTTATTTATTTTAGAGAGAAGGGGGGGAGGACATAGGCAGAAGGAGAGAGAGAGAATCTCAAGCAGCTCCCTGCTGAGTGCAGAACCCAATGTGGGGCTGGATCCCAGGACCCTGGGATCATGACCTGAGCCGAAATCATGAGTCGGACACCTAACCAACTGAGCCACCCAGGCGCCCCTCACCAAATATTTTTATTTATTTTTTATTTATTTATTTTTTTTAAAGATTTTATTTATTTATTTGAGAGAGAGAGAATGAGAGAGAGTGAGTACATGAGAGGGGGGAGGGTCAGAGGGAGAAGCAGACTCCCTGCCGAGCAGGGAGCCCGATGCGGGACTCGATCCAGAGACTCCAGGATCATGACCTGAGCCGAAGGCAGTCGCTTAACCAACTGAGCCACCCAGGCGCCCACCAAATATTTTTAGAGTAGTGATTTAGATTTATTTATGTGCTTGATAAGGTCAGACAGTTTGAACTGATTATACAGATTTTTTATGGCATTGCTTTCCAAAGGCTGAAAAAGTAAGACCTAGAGAGTGGCTAACTGGTTGTTTCAAAAATCATGATTGCTATGAAAACAAGAAGAGTATGAAGTCATTTTCTGGGGAATGGCTAGTAAAGATAAAACAAAAATTGAGTTTCCCAGACTCTCTGTAGCAAATCACACTCACCTCCACCTCTGAAATACATCATCAATGCGCTCAACGCCCTCCTAGTCTCTCTTTGCCAAACTCTTTCTCATCTACCAGACAGAATGGTGCTTTTGCTCAGAATCTTCTCTGGTTTCCCCTGTGTTTGTTTCTCCCACCTCTTTGGTACCAGTGGGCTGTGTTTATCTCTCTCTTTACACTTATCACAATACACTAATGTTTTTATTTATATATTTGTGGTAGATTATGGCCCACAATATGTTCACAACTTCGGTCCCAGCCAAGCGGCCAGCTGACCAGAAATCAGCCAAACTAACCCATACCAAAAGAATCACCTACCTGGCTTGTAGAATTGTGAGAAAGAACAAAGGTTTATTGTTTGGGGGTGGTTTGTTGCACAGCAAAATTTAACTGCCCCTCTTACTCAACTGTGAACACTTTGAAGGCCAGGATGATGTCTTATTCACTGAATACAGGATCTAGCACAGTGCTGGGCACATAGTGTCTGTCTGATTAATTTTTTTAATGGAAAAGAGATTCTATTTAAACAGAAGCAGAGATTCTAACTGCACCTTGCCTTATGCTGTATCATCTGTTTAGCATGCTTCTACCAGCCATGCTCTTTCCCTGTGAGAGCACTGATTACACTTTTTTGTGGCTGTTTTGTTTAAATGTCTTCTCATTGGACTGTAAACTCTGTGAGAGCAGGGACCTCCTTTATGTTTGCTTACTGTTGTGTCATTCAGTACCTAGCACAGGAATGTAACAGGCCCTTGGCAAATATTTGTTGAATAAATGAACCAACACAGCTTGGCATTTGCAGTCTCCAGTAATGTGGCCCTGGTGGGAGAGGAGGTATTAATCACCTCTATCCATCATATATGGCCTCACAGCCCCTGCGGTCTCCTCATGGCATTGCCAAAAGGCATGCTTCCCCTCCAAGGGGAAATGTTGTGGGTGGAAGAGAGAAGTGGATGGTTGGGGGCTGAGGGGTCTGAGAAGTCATGCATAGCTCATCATCTTCTATTGAATCTAGGCAGGTACATGCATACACAATGCACAGTCCTCCCAAATGGGCACTAATCTAGAAAGCTCCCTGGTCAAGGAAGGAGCAGTGGCTTAAAAGTCAAGAAACTGGAGCCTCAAGCCCTGTGTTGCTTTGTGACCTATTTCAGCTAACTTAACCTCTCTGGGCCATAGGATCTACCCTACCAGCCTAATATACCATCTCAAAGGAACACAGTAAATTATACAAAATTTTTTACAAAAATAAAAACCAAAGAGACCACTTCACTTCATAAACAGGCTGCATTCCACATGCTCATGTTTCAGAGGGTTGTTTAGAAGTGAGTATTACATTTTCCCATAGAAACCATATTGAAAATCACAGTTAGGTTCCCTGGCTCCCACTCAAAAGCCTATTTAAACCATAATGTAACTGAAATAAGATATATTTGTGAAGAAAAACGGCAGGAAAAATACTGTTGCAATACTAGTAATTAAACCAGAGGAAAAAATAATACCATGGAATAAGAAGCAGTGTTTCTGATTCATCTCAAATGCCAGTGCTTGGAAGAAAAGTGGGTTTAATTAGAAAAGGAGGAGGTGGCCGGAAGGTTTTGTGGAGCTCTAAAGGCATCTTTCAGTCACGGCTTCAGATGCTCCAATATTGAGTTGGAGACACTGTTTCCCCCAAAATGTCAGATTGTCCTGTTCTTTTTTTTTTTTTTTTTTTTTTCGCCTCTGGCTTGTCCCGTTCTTAATGCTGCATCCGAGGTGTGTGCCCTGTTCTGTGATTTGGTCCATATTTTGAGTCACAAGTGAAATGAGAAAAGGAAAAGAATTACCTTACCAGGAGCTGCAAGAGAAGAAGGAAGACACAAGGATGAGATTGCTAAGCCTGGGAACAGCAAGGCAACATTCTGAGACTCCAACACAACCTACACAACCAGGTGATGTTCCTGTGTTCCTTTACTCTTCCTCCACAACTCACCTGCAACAAGGCACTTCCCCATTTTGTAAGGGAAAGCACTGAGGCTGGAGTGGAAGGTGACTTTGCCAACAGGTTTTGTGTGGGAGCCAGAGTTAGGTCTTAGGGCTGCCTGACTCTAAAGCCCATTTCCTTTGTTCCTTCCACTGCTGTGCGTGAGGAGGACAGAAAGAAAGGGAAGCATTATTTCTAAGGAGATGGTGAGGAGGCCAGCTGTTTCCCCCAGGACATCAGAACAGGCATTGAGGAGGCTGCAGGCTTGAGATGGGGAAGGAAAATGTGCAGATAACTGTCTAAAACATTTGAGACCTTTAAAGTCAGGGCTTGTGACTCCAGCAGGAGCCAGTACAAATGCAAGACACTATTAACCAGAAGGACACAGTCCCTACCCTTCAGAAACTATAGCCTAAAATCAATGATCAACAGTGAGATTAAATCCATAGAGAGATAAAGAAGAGAGCAATCTCAAAGCACAAAACCCTGAAGGAGAGAAGTTAATAAATAAATAAAGCAAAATTAATAACAGAAGAATATGTGTTGAGTGAAAAACGCACCTAGCAAGGAAGACACTTTCTCCTCGGGTAAACAACCAAGAAGAGAGTACAGGGATGAAACGAAACTTTGCAAATTATCATCTTCTCTCATGTTGATCAACCCAGGGGTTCTTGCTCATAAAATTAAAAGAAATAAAATTCAACTGTAACCAGCTCCCTTGGGCTCCTCAGAAGTGCTCGCATGGCAGGGAGGGGACTGTGGGGAAGGAAGCACATTAGGCTCCTTCCACCAAGTTGCTTCCCTTCTGTATGAGCCATGTGATGACCAAGGTACAGGATCAGCAAGGATAGCAGCATCTTCCAGACACAAGGACCCCAGACCCAGCCTCCTAGATGAGGGCAGCTCTCACTTTCTACCCTGGCTGCCTCCCTCCTGCTCATCCCAGCAGGTCTGCACACTGCCATTTACTCTGTGTGATGGCACAAAAGTGCCATTGGGCATGCAGATGTCCCTGGCAGGGTACCTACCCTCAAGAAACCTATGACCGAGTTACAGAGAAAAGGCTGACATGGGGAACAACCAGAGAACAAGTTTTAGACACATTCTGTGCATGTTCCACTGAACTCTACAACCCACTTCATCCCCTTCCATCTCCTTCCCAACTTCTTGGATTCTCACTGAGATTCCCACATTTGCAAGGCATTGTGGCAAATTCTGAGCTTTGGGTTTCCCATGGGAAAACAGGATTGATGTAAAAAATGGAAATGACAATTAAACCTAGCTCTTAACTTTGCAAGTTAACTCTATAAATAAATCATTCATTTGTTTTAAAAAGTGATTTAGAAAATTCAAATATTAGCCATTATCATGGATGGGTCAAAGGTGATGTTAAAAGTAAAGCAGAAATTGGACTACTGGGCCATTCTGGTATTTGTGCTTAATACCGCATGAAGTGTACTCTTTGAGGGAGAATCTTTTGGCTTAACAACCAGAAAATGACTGTGGGCCCCCAGCAGACCAGGCTTATTCCTCACTCTTAAACAGCATTGGCTTTCACAGGCCTGGAATGTTTAAGGCTATAATGTGCACTTTCCTTTGCTCCTCCCCTCTTTCTTACTCTTCTCTCTCTCTCCCCCTCTTTTCCCCCTGCCCTCTCTCTCAGTGTGTGATCAACTGTGAAATACAGACTAGAAAAAGAGGAGGAAATCTGGTTTTGGAACAGCACATAGTGATTGATTATTCCAGGGCCCACTAACTAGCAGACACTGGAGGGAGTTCTTACAAGCGTGACCTAATTGAGCTCTTATAACCACCCTGCTCCTCTGAGATTATTTTCCCCGATGTAATGGAGAAGAAACCATGCCTCTGAAACACCAAGTGAAATGTTCTGCATCACACAGCTGGTGAGTGGCAAGAAATGAGATCTGACCCAAATCAGTTTGCCAAAGCAGCCCTGCTCTTTTCAGTACATGACACCTCACCCTCCATGCCTTTGCTTCCATCAGCAAGTCTGAACTGTCTAAATAAGAATCTCTGGTTATTTCACTCTAGTGTCTCTTCTTGCCCTTTCTAGGATCCCTTGCTTGGGTCTCAAGCTCAAAATTTCTTACCAGCATGATATTTAGGGGCATCAGCTACTCTATGCAGAAAGAAATCATATTTAGGCCATTTTGGCCATGGAGTAACTGGCAGAGAGAAGTACCTCTCTTTCCCATCTGACAACCTACCATCCCTGCCTCAGTTTCTCTGTACACCAAAACATAGTCGGAAGCCCTTCCCAACCTATGTCCTCATGCTTCTTCAAGACAGCTACATTACGAGAATGCTTTCCCCCTCCTGGTTGCTTGATTCTTTTTTTCTTAATTTAATTTAATTTTATTATGTTATGTTAGTCACCATGCAGTACATCATTAGTTTTTGATGTAGTGTTCCATGATTCATTGTTTGCGTATAACACCCAGTGCTCCATGCAGAAAGTGCCCTCTTTGATACCCATCTCGGGGCTGCTTGATTCTTAAGTACAAAGAGCATTTGAGATGAAGGGCCTTTGGAGGTTCTCTACTCCAGAGGGTCTTACACATGGCCGAGCATGCACATCACCTAGGAAGCTCTTAAAAATAGGCAAATCCCTGGGCTCTATCTCTCACAGTTCTTAGAAAGTAGGCTTGAGGTTCAGAAATTTTTATTTTTTAAAGCTTCCTGAGTAATTCTCCCAAACTACCCAATTTGGATATTGTTATGGGTGAACTGTGTCCCTTTAAAATTCTTATATTGAAGTCTTAACCCCCAGGACCTCAGAATGTGACTATATTTGGAGATAGTATCTTTAAGGAGATAATTACACTTATTTTAATTACATTTAAAATAAGGTCATATTGGTAGGCCCTAATCCAATATGACTGATTCTTATAAGAAGAGGAGATTAGGACTCAGGCATACCCAGAGGGAAGATCATGTGAAGACAAAGGAAGAAGAAATAGCCATCTACCAGACAAGTAAGGCAGGCCTCATAAGAAACCAGCCCACTGACCCTTGATCTTGGACTTCCAGGCTCCAGAACTGTGAGAAAATAAATGTCTGTTGCTTAAGCCACCCAGTCTGTGGTACTTTGTTAAGGCAGCCCTAATAAACTAATACAAGTGCTTCAAAACCAGTCTAAACTTTTTCAGGTAAAGATGAAAAACTGAGGTCTGGGGAGGTCAACTGACTTACTCAAGGCCACTGAACAAGTTAGTATTGGGCTGAGACTCAAACCAGTGTGTACTGATGTACCATACAGGGCTCACTCCATGACTCTGCATTGACTCTAGAGGCCAGAGAATCAGACCAGCCTGAACCCACCAGGAAGCCTACCCTGAGGACTAGTGGAGCCATACTGATACCTCACTCCCCTGAGAATCTGTAGTACTAATTATCTAAAGCCTTTAATTATCTGTAGTACTAATCATCTGAAGCCTCAGCACTGGACAGGGTCAGCTTTATATTGACAATCATTTGGCCCTCCCTACTGACTCATGTCCCTTTATCACCTAGAAGAGTGCTAGTGTTTCAATAGGTAGCTGATTGATTGACCTGAAAAGGGAAAAGGGGACAGAGAAAAGGAGATGGAGGATCTATCTTATCTCACAACACTTCTAAAAGGAGTATGAGAGCCACTGACTCACTAATATAGTTTCTGACCTGGTATTCACCATAGAATTGGGTCTAAGTATTCAAAAGGGGCTACTCTCCCTATCTATCCCTTAAAAACACAATTTATCAAACAGAGGACACAGTCCCAATTCTGTCACTAATTTTCTCTGTGATCTTGAGTTCATCACTTAGATTACTCAGGCGCTCATTTCCTCATGTGGAGAATGGGGGTGGGAGGAAATGTCTGCCTTACTTACCTTACAGACATACAGTGAATATAAAATATGATAATGTACAAGAAAGCACTTGGAAAAGTATAAAAATGTTATTTAAATATGAAATGTGACATGTCCTTCATCCTCAAAAATATATGTGGATCAGAATGAATTTCTGTCTGGAAGAGGCAGGAGCAATCATAATAGATATGTGAAGTCTGATTGATGGGCAGCCTACATGAATGGCTTTCAAATTTGGGGAGGGAACTGTAGTGCATAATGAAAAAAAATTATACTAGAAATCTGGAAAGGAGTCGCTGGTCCCAGTCCTACCAAGAACATGTGTGATCTTATGCGTCCCTAATTCCTCTTAGGCTATGTCTTCTCATGTCTAAGATGAGGATAATGATCTCAACTTTGTCTTCCAAACTAGGTTATTGTAAAAATAAAATAAGACTGCGTGTATATATGTGTGTCTGTGTGTATGTGTAATATGCCTGGATTTAAAAGAATAATATGCTTAACAGACTGAGTGATATTGGACTGGAATGTTAGCAGAGAAATTGAAAATCAGGAAAATTATAATTGGAGAAACTATAAACTTTGCCAAAAGGTGCTCTGACCAGAAAGTCAGTTAGAAAGTATTACAAAGGGCTTGGAATTAGGGGATCACCCAAGTAAGCAGAAGTAGACCAACCAAGACAAAAATGGAAATTCAGAGAAACGTCAGCAAGTAAAGACTGTGTGACTTTATTTATTTATTTTTTAAAGATTTTATTTATTTATTTGAGAGAGAGAGAATGAGAGAGAGAGAGCATGAGAGGGAGGAGGGTCAGAGGGAGAAGCAGACTCCCCGCCGAGCAGGGAGCCCGATGTGGGACTCGATCCCTGGACTCCAGGATCATGACCTGAGCCGAAGGCAGTCGCTTAACCAACTGAGCCACCCAGGCGCCCCAAGACTGTGTGACTTTAAGAATACAATATCGGGGGTTAATTCTAGCAAAGCTAAGCTTTTTTTTTTTTAATCAAGTGTAATACCTAAATAAAACATTCAGACCCATATTTCCTCTGTACACAGGGCAACCTGAAAAACAGCTATAGCATACACTGTGGTTAGAAGTTAAAAACCTTGGAGTGAAACAGAAACTAAGAATCTGATTGATTATTTTACCTTTGTCAAACTAAACTGAGATTCTGCATTTGTAATTTAACCACCTATCCATAGTTTATCCCTTGATTGCTCTAAGTATTCTTGTTATATGGTTTTTATACCCAGCTACTTAAGCTTGTAACACCCTGAAAATATTAAGGGGGAGAAAATAGCAAGAACTGTGTTATGTGCTTTATATTCACTAGGCATCTATTAAATATTCAATTCTAGAACAACTCAGAAAATTATAAAACTGGAAACCTGTAAGTCATATAACTATGAAAACTGAAGTTTAGACATTAATATTTTAATAAAAGAACTCAAAATTAGTCCCAACTTAGACTAACAAAGACTTGAAAAAATGGTGATGTCTTATGATGGAGTTTTATTTTTTCTTAAGTTAAAAGAAATCCACAGATGGCAGTCAGAGGGTGTCATGGCAGATCCACAGTCACCAAAGATGAGGCTTTTTCCAGCTCTGTGTTCCACTGTTTCTAAGAGGTGGTCATCATCTTCATGGTCCTAAAAGATTTCAAGAGCTCCAGCCATCACCTCTATGATCTAAGGTATAGAATGGAAAAAAAGAAGAGAGACACTCTCCCTCCTAAGAGGCTTCTTGAAAGTCCCTTACTGGGTTTCACTTGCATCTCACTGGCTAGAACTTAGCCATGTAGCCTTACTTAGTCACAAGGGATTCTGGGAAATGATGTCTTTTATCTGGAAAGCAATGTGTCCAATTAAAAATTGGGCTCTTTCTGGTGCAGCCACTCTGGAAAACAGTATGGAGTTTCCTCAAAAAGTTGAAAATAGAGCTACCATACGATCCAGCAATTGCACTACTGGGTATTTACCCCAAAGATACAAAAGTAGGGATCCGAAAGGGTACATGCACCCCGATGTTTATAGCAGTTTATAGTCCACAATAGCCAAACTGTAGAAAGAGCCAAGATGTCCACCAACAGATGAATGGATAAAGAAGAGGTGGTATATATATACAATGGAATATTATGCAGCCATCAAAAGGAATGAGATCTTGCCATTTGCAACGACATGGATGGAACTGGAGGGTATTATGCTGAGCGAAATAAGTCAATCAGAGAAAGACATGTATCATATGACCTCACTGATATGAGGAATTCTTAATCTCAGGAAACAAACTGAGGGTTGCTGGAGTGGGGGGTGTGGTGGGAGGGATGGGGTGACTGGGTGATAGACACTGGGGAGGGTATGTGCTCTGGTAAGCGCTGTGAATTGTGCAAGACTGTTGAATCTCAGATCTGTACCTCTGAAACAAATAATGCAATATATGTTAAGAAAAAAAAAGAAGAAGAAGAAGAAGAAGGTAGCAGGAGGGGAAGAATGAA
Source organism: Mirounga angustirostris (assembly GCF_029215605.1). Classification (NCBI taxonomy): domain Eukaryota; kingdom Metazoa; phylum Chordata; class Mammalia; order Carnivora; family Phocidae; genus Mirounga; species Mirounga angustirostris. Next base: position 160,121,693 of record NW_026991710.1, on the reverse strand, counting down.
GGGGGGGGAATCGAAGGAGTAGACAAACCATGAGAGACGATGGACTCTGAAAAACAAACTGAGGGTTCTAGAGGGGAGGGGAGTGGGAGGATGGGTTAGCCTGGTGATGGGTATTAAAGAGGGCACGTTCTGCATGGAGCATTGGGTGTTATGCACAAACAATGAATCATGGAACACTACATCTAAAACTAATGGTGTAATGTATGGGAATTAACATAACAATAAAAAAATTTTTAAAAAATTTGGGCTCTGTTACTATACAAAGGGAAGTATGACTATCAGGAAGTAACTAGGAGTTTCTGCCATACCACGGTTTACTAATGCAAAGTTTTATGCTCTTTGTCTGTGGCAGGAAGCCCCTGACACTCATTTGTTTGAGGATTTCCCAGTCCCATTTGGACACATGTGGTGCAATCTAGTCCTGCTGCTAAATGAGAAAATAAAAGCAACATATTTTGATTGCTATTACTTAGGGGACAATTGGACTCAATAGAACAAAGGATGCAGCAAACATTGATGAGAAACTCAGGAAGTTTTGTTGCATCTGCTCAACCAAGATACAACATTTATATATGGCCATGAAAATTATGCACAGAAATGTGTCTAATATAAATGTAATTTAGAGGGAGAAATACCAAGACTGGAAAGAGAATGGCTGAAATCTGTGTTAAATTTTCTCTATCCATTGGCCTTCGGTCTTGCTGAACTGAACATTTCAAAAAGGAAACAGAGCAGAGACAAATTTTATAGTTTTGTGAAAATAGCTCTAGATATATTTTGCACCTATAAATGATCATGAAGAAATACCACAAATGTAACAAAACACCTTGCAGTCACACACGGAGCTGGCATTCTGGAAACCAGGGTGAGGGAACTGAATGCCCGTTGTGTTCATTCACAGCATCATCTACAGAGCTGTAGCTTCCTGTCAGGTCCAGGCCAGTGGGGCCATGTCCAGCCTAGACCCCACAGCATCCCTCAGCATGGCTCCAGAAGCTTGTCCTGGACCCAGTCTGCTCCATTCCAAAGCCAGGCTAGATGAGCTCTTTCTGGACTACAGACAAGGAGAAAGAAAACTGGGGAAGGATCCATCTTTTTTTTTTTAATATTTATTTATTTATTTATTTGAGACAGAGAGAATGAGAGAGACAGAGAGCACATGAGAGGGGGGAGGGTCAGAGGGAGAAGCAGGCTCCCTGCCGAGCAGGGAGCCCGATGCGGGACTCGATCCCAGGACTCCAGGATCATGACCTGAGCCGAAGGCAGTCGCTTAACCAACTGAGCCACCCAGGTGCCCTGGGAAGGATCCATCTTTAGCTCTATCCTGAACTGAGTCAACTTTTACCCTAGGCATGTCCCTTTCCTTATCTGGACCTCAGTGTCCTCATGTATAAAATGGGCAAGTAGACCAGTTAATCAAAGGTCTTTTCAGTGCCAGATTTCATGAAAACTGAAGAGGTCACAGTGAAGGTTTGGTGAACAAAAGCAGTGAAGTTGGGGAAGGCAAGAAGTAACAACCATTCTAGTTGCTTTTTTTTTTAATCCCACCATCCCTGAAGCCCTGGGCAAGAAGCCTTTTGCTGCCCCCAGAGATACCAAGAGGATCAACACAGCACAATGTTCTGGGCTTGCTAAAGGCCTAGATTCTTGACTCAGTCAGACCTGAGTCTATCAGTCCCAGATCAGCAACTTCCTGTCTCTGGTCCCTTGGTAACTCTCCTAACCTTTTTGTCTCTTAGTTTCCTGATTTCTAAAGGGGAAATCATAACACCACCTATCACAGACTTGTTAGAGTGAGTGGCATCCTACACTTAAAGCTTGCAGCTCATTGTTTGGCACATACTAACCATTCAAACAATGGTAACTATTATTAGAAGCCATACTAGCAACACTTAAGAGACAGAACAAATCCTGTGCCCTGGGAATTTGGAGTCTGTGAGCCTGCTTTGAGTCTTCTATGCCTTAAACCTTGGGACAATCCAAATTCATTAAAATGTTTTGTTCTAGATCTGGTAAGGAGTAGTTCACAGTTCTACCAAATCCAAACCCAGATAAGAAGCTGTATGTGTGTATGCATGCCTGATGGAAGGAAAGAGGTGAAGGAGAGGAATTGTGTTCTCTAAACAATGGGAGGAGGACAGTTTCCAACCACAGTATGGTTCTCCTCATCCCATATCTTTCTGGGATTCCCCTTTTCCCTGCACTTGCAGCCACTTCCAGGAAGAACCAGCTACCTATGACACATCTCCTAAAGCTCATCTTAGTCAACAGAAGCGACATTGCTGAAAATCTGGTGATTTTCATCTGGAGCTGACAACATGGTAATTTATATTCCACACAGCGTAACCAAAGAGCTTGTTATGCAAACACAGACCACTGATTTGACAAATCTCCTGGAAACAGAATTAATGTCTGTATTCTGTGCAAAGATGTAATTTATTTTAATATTTTAAAGAGATAATATATATCTATCTGTATATATTCAGGGATTGAGATATACACACACACACAGATATATATATTTAACTAGAGTAGAGCATGGGGGCTGTGGCTGGTGTGCTCCCGCATTAAGAGGTCCAAGAACTACAATGAAAATGGCATTGCTGATTACTACCAGCCTCTTTCATTTGGTGTGTTTCTTTTTCTATTCCTGGTGATAACATAAATATTATTCTTTTGTGAAAATGCTTTATTTGTGGTGCTAAAGCAAGGAATGCATTTTATGGTAATTGAGGGTTTTTTGATGGCGAGCAAGTTGAGCTTTGCCCAACTACAGAAAAACTTTTAATTGGGTGGAAGGCTCCGGTGGGTATTTCCTAGTTGTCAGATTTTCTTTTCTTTTTTAAGATTTTATTTATTTATTTGAGAGAGAGAGAATGAGAGACAGAGAGCACGAGAGGGAAGAGGGTCAGAGAGGGAAGCAGACTCCCTGCCGAGCAGGGAGCCCAATGCGGGACTCGATCCCGGGACTCCAGGATCATGACCTGAGCCCAAGGCAGTCGCTTAACCAACTGAGCCACCAAGGCGCCCAGATTTTCTTTTCTTAAAGGGAAAGTTTTCATTAAAGGAAAAATCAGCCCTAGCTGATGATAAAGGACTGATTCTGGTATCTGAGGGGGTTGGTAAAACCCTGACCCCCTTGTCTCTGCCAGAGTAAGACCAACAAACTTTGGGGAGCAGTTCCAGGGAGACACAATTTAATAATTTCCCTTAAAAACATTTTGGCCCTTCTTTGGGGGAATGGATTCTCTAGGTCCTGCTCTAGATCCACCAAAGCTTTGACTCCAAAAGGAGCCCTTAATCCTTGTTCTTTTCCAATGGAAAATGGAGAAAACAAATGGCTTCTCAACAAATCATCGTAGCCTCCCATCCCCTGTTTACACATACCTCCTACTTGCATTTCAAAACTATGATTTAAGGAATTAAAACCACTCTACCCCCACCAATTCCTTTGGGTCTGAGCATTCTCTCCTCCCTAGCTTGAACCCCTTGATGGAGAAACCTAGTCAAACCTGCCACATCTGTTGTTGATGTGTAGCTAAGAGGGCCTAAACAAGAAATCGATGTTCTGTGGCCCAGGGGATCCATTGTGCTATTTTCTCTGTTAATGCCATGTCAGGAGATGTCACCAGGAAGCCAGGATGCTAAAGAGAGCATCAGTTCCCATTTGGAAAGGCCCCTGACAGCACTCAAGCAGGTGAGACTGGGAGGGGGGTCCTACATGGACAGAGCTGCTCTGGGTAGATAATGGGCATCCTAAGCTCTCAAGTCTGCTGATAGGAGAAGCCAGACCCAAAGGAAGGGGAGCCATGGGTCTGGTCCTCCTCCATGGGGGGAGTGGCAGTGGGGTCCCCCAGCAGAGATCCCAACCATACCCGGGGCTACCCAACATACTCTGTCAGTTTCATGTCCATCCTGGTCCTGCTTCCATGCCACCCTTATTATGTCCAGGTATATTTTGAGAATCTCTGGGGGAAAGAACACAGCTTTTACTGATTGAGGTTGACCAGACAGCCTCAGAGAGCAGCCTTGGGATTAAACAGCATCTGTCCAGTTTCCCCACCTCATGCCCTGCCCCATGTTCATTGCACACTCCCTGACTGCCCAGAGCTCCCAACATGCCCCAAGATATTTTTCTTCCCCTGCCTGCCCTGCACTCTCTCACCACCAACTGGCTTCCAGCTCCCAGTGGAGTTCTGGCCACTTGCTGGCCACACTGGGGATCATGATGCAAAATTCAAACTCAGATTTAACTGATGGCTGTGCAGCAGCTGCTGGGGTCCAACATTATTCCAGGGGCCATGTGCCTTAACCAATCTATCAGAAGACCTGGGTTATAAGCCATGACCTCAGGCATATCAGTTATTGGCTCAGGGCAAATATCATCTCCTCATTTAAGCCTTCCCAGATCCCAGCCCCTATCTTTCTCATAGACCAGGTGATATTATCACTTCATCTCTGCCCCTTCAACACTCATTGCTTCTGAACATCTGCAATGCCTCCTACCACTCTCTTTCTATCCATCCCATTTATGAGCTCCTTGAGCATGGGAATCAGTCAATTTAGAGTTGTATACTCAACACCTAGCTCAGCACTTGGCATATAGTTGATACTCAGCATGGGCTGAACACATAAATGAATTGAAGGAAGAAACAATATAGGAGCCCCTGGGTGGCTCAGTTGGTTAAGCATCTGACTCTTGATTTTGGCTTTGGTTGTGAGATCAAGCCCCATGCCAGGCTCCATACTGAGTGTGGAGCCTGCTTAAGATTCTCTCTCCTCCTCTCCCTCTGCCCCTCTCCACCCCTGCTTATGCGCACATGTGCTCTCTAAATAAATAAATATAAATAAATAAATAAATAAATAAATAAATAAATAAATAAATAATATCTTATAAAAAGAAACCAGGTGAATAGCAGCATAACACTTGGCTTTTCATCAACCCCTTCTTATGCTTGCTAGGGTGAGAGGGGACTGAAGCTGCAGAAAAGGCTAGAAACTTGGATTTTGAGCCAAGTGTTCATGTTTTCCATTCATAGTTCATGGAGAAGATTTGAGATGTTAGTAGAACTTATGAAGTATTCCTATAGTATAGCAAACTAGGAATGGTATCTTAGAAAAAGTCTACACACTGATTCTAAAATAACTTGAATCAAATCATTTAAAACCACTCAGACCAATGTTTATAGCAGCAATGCCCACAATAGCCAAACTGTGGAAAGAACCAAGATGCCCTGCAACAGATGAATGGATAAAGAAGACGTGGTTCATATATACAATGGAATATTACTCAGCCATCAGAAAGGATGAATACTCAACTTTCTCATTAACATGGATGGGACTGGAGGAGATTATGCTAAGTGAAATAAATCAAGCAGAGAAAGTCAATTATCATATGGTTTCACTTATTTGTGGAACATAAGGAATAACATGGAGGATATTAGGAGAAGGAAGGGAAAAATGAAGGGGGGAAATCGGAGGGGGAGACGAACCATGAGAGACTATGGACTCCGAGAAACAAACTGAGGATTCTAGAGGGGAGGGGTGTGGGGGAGTTGGTTAACCCGGTGATGGGTTTTAAGGAGGGCATGTATTGCATGGAGCACTGGGTGTTATACGCAAACAATGAATCATAGAACACTACATCAAAAACTAATGATGTACTGCATGGTGACTAACATAACATAATAATTTTTTTAAAAACATAATGTAAATAAATAAATAATAAAACCACTCAGAAATTCTTACTACTTGGAGCACTTTCCTGCTAAGGGATGCCTGTTCAAAAATGACCTGCAGTTTTCTTTTGGGTGGTCATTCATTACACATTACAGAGAATAAATCTAATTCACGTTTGTGTTGTTTTGCTCAAAATACGCAGGCAGGATTGATGGGGCTGGGGCCGTGCAAGAGGGCAGAGCCCCCCCCATCTGGGTCTTTCCCTGTGACGTCAGTGCCCTGGGTCCCAGAAGCTGGAAGGTAGCTCACCCCGAGAGAGGAAGCTCAAGTAAAGCCCTGCAGAAACCAGCCCCGCACTGACCTGAGGGGTAGGATGAATGATTATGAGGCTTTTGGCCTTCTAGGGGTCACCCTGCACTCAGACTGTTCAGTGGAGCTGTCTGGGAGGGTCTTTCATTCCCACAGAGCCATGCAGCAACTGAAGAAGGGGAAGTTTTGCCCTCTACCTCATGCTGTTCCGGAAAATCAGGAATTTCTCCCAAAGCTTTCCAGACTACACTGAGATGTAAACCTCACGTGCTAGGGGTTTGATTCTAGAGAAATTTACCCAGAATAGAAGCAGAGCTCCAAATTGGACCAGCAAGGTGCGTGACCAAGGGGAGGGCAAAGGGAGTGGTAAGAGCTGGAACTAAATACGTCTTAGCCAGAGTCAAGAACAGAGCAGAGTTTTCTCAAAGCAACAAAAATGAAAAAAATCTCTTCAGGTTGAAATGAGGAAGGTGGAGTGTGCCATGCAAGAGAGCTTCCTAATAGACAATTTTTATCTTGACAGGGGTGTCCTCTTAACATATATTTACTTTCCAATTACCCAGACCTATGTAATTAACCTGTCAGTAGACAGTGCTTGCCACACTAATGAATGGATAAGGATTCTGAGTGTTGATAATCAGCCCAGTCGAGGGAAGGGGATCCTTATTCTTATGACTCACTTGACTTGTTTCTCTCACATAGCTTTGTCTTCTTCACCCCTTTATTTCTTCTACTGGGATGTCAGTCCAAAGGAAATTTCTTTTTAATATGAAAGTATCCCAGGGCCTTGGCTCACACTGAAGAGAGTTAGATGCCTTGAGTGGGGCAAGCCTCCAAATGAGGTGGGCAATGGCATCATAGTTCTAGATGAGCTGGGACTCATCCCAGGACTCTGGCCTATGACTGAATATAACACAGAAAAGGACAGGTTAGCAGAGGAGGGCCTGGTGGGAGCCAGAACTGCAATGTGATTCTCCTAGGGGTGCAGGATAGCTGAGCAAAGGAAGCAGCCCAGTCACAGAGTATGACTATGTAACAGGTGTGTATTAACCATGTCTTTTGTCTGTACTCTGCTGCTTTGACATCTGGGCCCTCACTGACCCTGAGAGACTGCCCCTTATAGGGCTAGCCAATCCTTGCGATAATAAATCACTCGCCTGGGAGCACGCCTTTCAAATGCACACTAGCCAAGCCAGCCAACCATACTCTCAATGACCTCCTTTGCTGGGCTCTCGCCTTAGCACTGCTACCCTGTCCTAATCACCCAGGGGCCAGGTACCAAACAAGTAGGGAGAGCCCCTCTGCCTCAGAGCCCACCAAACTTATTCACACAAGCCAACCATAAACCTGCTTACTCTGCCTCATCCAAGCCTCCTTGCCAAAACCACAGCAAAGGCTCTTGCCCACAATTTCCCCCTCACTCTCTCTGTTCCCTGACGGCAGATGTGGCCCCTTCTCTGGTGATCCGTGAGCACAACTATCTTCTCAGTGACAATTGTGTTTTAATCTGTTGTCCTCACCACACCTGAACAATAGCAAAACCTACATTTTGAAACTAGGTGTCGGGAAAAGCTGTGACTCAATGGGCATGTCGGTGTCCTGGGCACTTACCAGTCATTGCTGAGACCAGCAAGACCCATTTCTGCATAGACTGGTGGGCTGAGGCTACAGTCATACTTCCTCTCTAGTCCAGTTCAGAGATTGAGGAGGGTTGAGTCTGAAAATAGGGGGCATTAGCAACCACCCCTGGCATGAGCAGGTTGGGAAGTGGGTGCAGAGAGGCCCAACAGGATCAAGGGAAATCAAACACTTTGAGCGGTCACTGTCTTGGATTAAAAGACAGAAAGCCTTGGTTCCAATTTTGGTACCACCACTAACTCCTCCTGGTGATTTGTGGAGATGATTTAACTCCTCTAAACCTCAGTTTCCTCCTCTGTCCAGTGGGGATAGTGGTGGCTGGTACACTTTAATGCATCATCATCCTCCTCAACATTGTCATCACTGCAGTTTTGTGATGATTATTCTTCCATGTTTTTACTTTCTCTATACACCCAGTGGGAAGAAACTGCACATTGTATTTATTTGCATGTTTTTCACTGCTTTAGATTGAATAGGTGCTTGATATATTCAATTGAATTCAACAATTACTAACTTTGACCCATCAAGTTGCCTTTATTATTTTTTTTTTTTTTATAACTTTCCAGAAAGAAGAAAGAAGAGAGGCGTGTGTGGAAAACTGCTATACTGGAGGTAGGCGATGTCTGGCGACACTGCTTCCAGGGACTTGTCCGTCCACTGTGTAAGGCTATCACCTTGAGGGTCAGTGAAAGGGGTTCTCACTTCTCTACTCAGAGAGTGAGAAAGATCTCACAGATATTTTAATAGGACCTTCATCTTCCTTTTCAGGAATAAATTTGATAAGAGCATGGGTCAGTGCTGGGAGGGGCCCAGGGAGGAAGCAGGTGCTCTAGCTGTGAGCTGGCTCATCTAGATCCTCTCCAAGCCTCCCCAGGGATGCTGGGCCCCATTTTCTTTCCAGCTGCCCTTGTTAACAGTGCAAGTAGCCTTTTACATTTCCTGCATGAAGATGCAGTCCGGGCCACATTATTTGATTTCTGGTCAGTGTCAGTGCAGAGCCATTGAATGCTCACCAAAAAGCCTGAGCCTAGATTCACGGTTGCAAGCTGAAGTGATCCTTTCCTTCCCTGCAAGGCATCCTATAATCTCCACACCATCCTGTCTGTGCTGTCCTATAAACACGAGCCAGAGCTGTGACAGAGGGACTTAGCTCTGAAAGAGAAAACCTTTTCTTCTTCTTTTTCTTCCTCCCCTCCTCTTCCTCCTCCTCCTCCTTTCTTCTCCTCCTCTGCTTTCTCCTTCCCTTTCTTCTTCTTCTTCTTTCTTCTTGTTCTTGTTGTTGTTGTTGTTCTTCTTCTTCTTCTTTTTCCTTCTTCCTCTTCTTCTTTCTCCTTCTTCTTCTTTCTTCTCCTTCTTCTTCTTTCTTCTTCTTCTTCTTCTTCTTCTTCTTCTTCTTCTTCTTCTTCTTCTTCTTCTTCTTCTTCTTCTTCTTCTTCTTCCTCTTCTTCTTCTTCTTCTTCTTCTTCTTCTTCTTCTTCTTCTTCTTCTTCTTCTTCTCCCCTTCCTCCTCCTTCCCTTTCTTCTCCTTCTCCTCCTCTTCCTCCCCCTTCTTCTTCTTTATTCTTTTCCCATTTATTACCTTCCCTCTGGAATCAGACAGATGTGGTTTTGAATCTGGTTCCCATCATTTACCAGCTGGACTAGTCACACAACCTCTCTGAATGTCATGTGTGTTACTCAGAGGATAACACTGGTGTTACCTCATGCGTGTGGCCAGAGAGAAGATGTGTGGGATGTGTACAGTGCCTGGTGCATGCTAGATGGTCCATAAACAGCACTTTCCTCTTTCCCTCTCCTTTTTTTCAGTGTCAGTCTCTAGTCTTCCCCTATGATTTTTAAAAAACACGGCTCTATAAATGACAGACCTGAGTGTTTCCAGCCTCAGATGATCTGGGTAATGCAACAAGGGCCGATGCCACAAGTTCAGTCATCAATTCCCCCAAGGAGGGCCCAAGACAAGTTCTAGCCTCTTTGTTCCTGCTTGTGAGAAACTTCTCCCACTGGGGGACCTGCCTGAGGATTGGGAGGTGCACCAGAGTGGCAGAAGAGAAGCCATGCTAAAGTCCCTCTAGACATCAGCCCATAAAAGTAACGGCACACAAAGCAACTCACAGATCAGAGCAAAGGATGGCTGAATGGCTGTTTGCTGCTTCTGGGGACTCCCCACTGCCCCCACCTGCTGCTTTCAGGGCTCCTGAGATGCCCCTGGCTGTGCTGGTTCTTGGGCCTTAAGACACCAGGAAGGAGGCTCACGGCCCATTGGACTGCCCTCCACACAGCTATGGGTCAGCTGGGCCGCCAGAGCCCTACAAACCTCCCTTCAGCAGCTCCCTTCATCCTCTGTCCTGCCAGGTGTGCTTCCTACTCACTTTCTTTCCTAACTGGTCAAAACCCAGCTCCACGGCCACATCCCCGCCAGCGCCACATCAGTCCCCCATGCAGGCTGGCCTCCCAAGGCAGCTAGCCTCCCTTCTTAGAGCTTTCTTGTCTGTCTCTTCTGTTTCCTGCCATCAGCTTCCTTCTCTCCCAAATCCAAATCCCTCTCAACCAGGTGTCACATCTGAAAGAGGCCTGATAAATTAATCCCTGCTAAAATGTCCCGGCTAAAACTGACAGCAGCTTAATGTGCTTTTAGCTTAATGCATTTGAGACCCTCCCAGGGTGTTTGCATTTTATCAGGAGACTCCTTCAGACACAGCATAATGGTCCTCAAAGAAGGAAATGATGCAGCTTTGCATGCAATAAGGGAGGGCAAGGGAAAAGCTTGAGGACAAGTAGGGCTTTCCATGGATCATACCCAGCTGGCTATTTACCCATTCCTGAGCATTCCTCAAGCATGTAGTAAAGCGATTCCTCTCTGCTGGGCACTCTGCTGAGCATGAGAAGATCAAGAAGGGAGGGAAAGCTGGGAAGCATTCGTAGCTTTTCATTTTACATTCAACATTTGTTTAAGTTTATATGACACACCAGGAGTTGACAGTGGGTAGCCTTTATATGAAAGATAGAAAATAAGCCAATTTCCATGATCTTCTTCTGATTTACTACAAAACCACCCCCTAGAGCATGGTAGCCCCATGACTACCATGCCTCACATCTTAGCCACCTGCACTCAGCATCCAACTTTGGACACACTGCCCTTCCCAAGGTCCAGCGTGCCCAGAAGTAGTCAGGCACTGTTTTATGAGACACGGGGGGGTGGGGTCATCTTCAGGGCATACGAGGAAGGCAGCTGCAGGGGAGTTAAGGTTCACACTGCTGGAGCACATTTGAGGACTACTTATGGGGAGGAAAGGAGATGCTAATGGGCAGTTCCCAGTTGGCAAGCCTGACAGTAGGGCACCCATTACCCATGGCACTCATTATCAGAGAGCTCTCAGTGTGTTGCCTTTTCAGCTTCCAATAGCAGCATTGTCTCCTTTGACTGGTAGCAAAAACACTGTATTCCCAGCCACCTGTTTACACGGGTTCCTATTTTCCCAATTTCAAAGAGAAAGCCTCAATTTCAAATAAGATGTTCATTATCTCTCTATCACATGATAGACTATCAGCCAGTCAGGTTATATGATAATATGCCCTAATTGTTGGTTCAGAAAATATGCTTAATGAACCTTTCTAACCATATGGTGGACTTGTCCCTTGGGCAGGATACAGGCTTTCTAAGGAATGACCTAGAGGTATTTTCTCCTTGCACTTTCCACCAATCTTTTCCTCGTCAATAACACTTTTTAGAAGACACAAACCCCAGGACCTAAATATGCCCACACTGCTGGGGATGAAGCCAATTAGTTCAAGTTCCCCTCTCTTCTCACTGCTGAATAGATCCTCCCTACTCCTCCTGGGCATCACCCACACCCTGCAGTCCTCTAACAGCTCCCCCAAAAAGAAAAGCCCTCCCCACTCTACTGCCCTATGCTTGCAGCCTCCCTGCTTCTTGCCCAGGCTCATTAGATTCAACCCAAGTCCACATTCTCTGCTGCACCTTCCCTCCCTGATTCCCCAGCAGGAGGATTGAGGTGACCTTTAAATGTCGCTTGTAAATGCCAGCTGATGCTAACTGGCTCCGAACCTCTGCAAAGGGGTGGTTTCCCCAAAATCCAGCCAGATGACAGAGCTCAGGCACAGGGGTGGGGAGGCTGACTTCTGGGGACAAATCTGTGCCTGCAGCAGGCACATAGCACTGCACTTGGCCAGAAAGCTTGAGTTTCCATGGCCAGACTCACCACACTGGGAGGGCGATATCTGTATTATTAAATGTTAGAGCTGGAAAAATCCTTAGAGACCAACACCCCTCATGGTTCCTGGGAGGAAACCAAGGTCTCAAGGAAGAGGTCAAATACATCATTTTAAATAAAACCGAGTTCTGCCAGGAACTCAATTAGGCACTAAACCTGATAAATGGTTTTTACTAAATGAATGAATGAATGAATGAATGAACAAACGAACGATGGGTTGTTTCAGTTAATTCTCACAACAGCTGTGTAAGGCAGATACCATCCTCACATTACTATAAAGACACACACACCGCATGAGGTCGACTGAGCTATCCAAAGGTCACACAGCTAATAAGATGTGAAGCCAGGATCAAATCTAGGTTTGCCCAGCCCTAAAACAATTTGAAGCAGTCCATCCTGCCCCATCCCCCAAACCTCACTCGTTCCCCTTCCATCATCAGGGACAGACCTGGAGCTTTTGATTGCCCCCATGTCCCCTGATGATTTTCCTGAGTCTCCGGTTTAATTCAACAATTACTTATTTATCAATTAGCACCCTCCTGTTCTACTGTCTGAAGCATTCATTTCCCATTACCCAGCCTCTGTGTGTTTGTCAGAACAATCTGCCTGCCGGAAGAGTAGGACTGAAGAGCAAGGGTGAGATCTTCTTTCAAGAGATACCCCATTACTATGCTAGGATCACTGAAGGCTATGGAGGATGTTGCATTTTCCCCTTGCTCTCCCAGAGAGGGGAGCCCCAAGAGCCAGCACAGGGCCCTGAGGAAGGCCCTACAGCAATCATAAAGGGGAAAACATTGAGGGATGGCACTAGGCTTGAGAAGTCAGACCCCTGAGCCAGATTCCAGTGTGACTCCAGCTAAAAATAATTCAGTTTCTTGTTAACTCAGTGAGTAAACACTGGGATTCTGGATGTGCTGTCATGGGTGGGTCATGCAGAACTATTTCCCAGTTTTCCAGCAGGCATCTCATAAATAGGTACAAGAACGCAGAAGCAGCTCCAGGCTGAAAACACAGTCATGCCATCCTTGCCTCTGAACCAGGGCAGTCATTATACAGAGAAAAATCTTGGCATCTGGCCCCACTTTTCCACCCTCCTGAAATGGTGGAAGAGTCACCTGAAAGGCCCTCTAAGAGAAAGGAATGACTTTTGGGGACTCTGATTGTGTAAGGCATATCTAATCTCAGCAAAAGTTATTACACTTGATGACTTTTCAGTGTCAGGAAATATCAAGGTTCATAGTCCCTAATTCACAAGTAATCAATCAAATAGTTGTCACACCAGACTTTGTGAGTCATCATGCTGACCAGGCTTTTACAAGATCTCTCATTCATTAATTCATCTGTTCTTTCATGCATTCAGTAAGTCATTCATTCATTCATTCATTTATCCATACCCACTGAACTCTCAATGTGTATGCAAGTCCTTTGGGAGAATGACAAGATGATGATGCCATTCTTGCCATCAAGAAATTGACAGTTCATCTTACCCGGAACAATAACACAAGCACTGGAGCCCTCCAGTTCTAGCCAGTCTATATTCAGAGTAGCCACTGGCCTCTGAGGCTGCTGAGCTCAGCCAGAAGACCTGCCTCGATTGGACCTGTGAATTCACCACTGTTTATCTTCACTCTTGGCCTTGCTTGCCAACTTTCATTTCTCACTCAATAATATCATCATGCTTTATTAAAAACGTTTTCCAGAAAAAAATGTTCTCCAAATGCATGCACACCTACACCTTTCTTACTACCAGGGGTTCTCCTGAATCAGGGAGAAAAATAATTGAAATAATGAGAAAAAGCCCTTTTGGTGAATAAACCTTAGACATTTGAATTGAGTGTTTGAGTAAATAAGTGAGAGGACCCTTGTCTCCTGGCTTACTAAAAGCCTGTAGGGATGAGCTTCAGAAGGCTATTCTCATTTGAGTGTGTCTCTGAAGATTCTGGTGCCCCTATAATCCAGCCACTGCCAAACAAAATGGACAGGCTAGTAAAGTGGTATCACCTCCCAGAGGGTCTTAAACATGCTCATGATTTTCTGATTCATAAAAAGAGAAGACTGAGACTCTCCCTTACTTTATTTGTAGTAGTTGGCACAGCCTCCATGATAATCACATGTACTGCTCTTCATATTGACTCAGTGGGTAACATTCTATGTTTATTTTCCATTCCAGCAAATGAGACACATAGGGAAGCTGAAAAGGACCTGTTCTAATTGCCCCAGGGTGTATTTCTATTTCCAAGAGAGCATGCACCCATGGGGCAATGGAGACAGAAAGGAAAAATTGGCTATGAAAAAAAAAAAAAAGACCAAAAGGTATTCATTTAATAGGAGTCTTCCCAAATGTTGGCGAGGATGTGGAGAAGGGGGAACCCTTTTACACTGTTGGTGGGAATGCAAGCTGGTGCAGGCACTCTGGAAAACAGTATGGAGGTTCCTCAAGATGTTAAAAATAGAGCTACCCTATGGCCCAGCAATTGCACTACTGGGTATTTACCCCAAAGATACAGATGTAGTGATCTGAAGGGGCACCTGCACCCCAATGTTTATAGCAGCAATGTCCACAATAGCCAAACTATGGAAAGAGCTGAGATTCCCTTCAACAGACGAATGGATAAAGATGTGGTTCATCTATACAATGGAATATTACTCAGCCATCAGAAAAGATGAACACTTACCATTTACATCGACATGGATGGAACTGAAGGGTATTATGCTAAGTGAAATAAGTCAATCAGAGAAAGACAATTACCATATGGTTTCACTCATATGTGAAATATATAAGGAATAGTGCAGAGGATCATAGGGGAAGGGAGGGAAAACTGAGTGGGAAGAAATCAGAGAAGGAGACAAACCATTAGAGACTCTTGACTCTGGGAAATAAACTGAGGGTTGTGCAAAGGGAGGTAGGTGGGGGGATGGGATAACTGGGTAATGGGCATTAAGGAGGGCACATGATATGATGAGCACCGGGTGTTATATGCAACGAATGAATCATTGAACATTATATCGAAAACTAATGATATACCATATGTTGGCTAATTGAATTTAAACTAAAAAAAAAAAAAAAAAAGGAGTCTTCCCCAAAAAAGTAGGAGCAAGTTATGGTAGAAGAGAAGAGTAAAAGCTGCCTCTAGTGATGCTTGGAGTGGGGTAAATGGTTGGGGAGCAGGAGTCTAAATTGTCAGTAAACAGGTTTTTTGAGGTAGGAGGAATGTCATTTTTAATCAAAGAATTTAGAATTCCTAATCTCAGAGACATAGAAAGTAGAAACTTAGTTTAGGAAGATTCTGTAGAAAGAGCCAAAAAGAATACTAATATCAGGTATCTAAAACCCAGCTGTAGGCTGAGGACTCAATCAGAAAAAAAAAAAAAAAAAAGTCCTGCATCTCTTATTAAAGGAGATGAATGTAATCTTTCTAGTCACTCTAGCTTACAAGTTCACATGAGAAAAGGAAGCAGGACACACTTTTCTTTTGCAGGGAGAGGGAGCACTGCCAAGCATCCATTCCTCCTCCATTGATAATTTTATTCTAGTTTTTCCTGGGGGATCCCTTTCCCATTCTTGATCCATGAGCTACTAGGTGGGGTTGAATCCATCCCCAGCGCCAGCTGCAAAGCAGATGACCTTGGCCCGACCAATCAGATCATCACAGATTGGTACAGAATGGGCACATGACTTCACCAAACCAATCAGAGTCATTATCAGGGCTTCTGTGAGAACCACCATGAAGAGCCTTTCTCTGTTGTCAAAAATTTGAAGTGGACTGTAGTCACTGCCATCATTTTCAACCATGAAGGGAGAGCTTGTGTGGGAAGGGAGGCTAAAGAGAGATGAAGAGAAATTGAATTGTGGTGATATTGCTTGAGGCCCTGCAGCAAGCCACATCTGGTACCAGACTTAGAACTGGACTTTTCAGTTATGATGAAGCTGGTTTGGGTTGGATTTCCACCACTTTGAACCAAATGAGACCTAGTTCATATAATAGTTGAACAGAACTATTGCAAAAGGTAGCTTAAGTTGGGACCTTGCCAAGAATACAGAACTATGTATCTAGGACTGACTCACTGGTGTTTATCACACTCCAAGAATCTCTTAAATTTTAGTAGAATGACTTGTGCTTTGCTGTGCATGGACTGGAGAGGACCGAATAAGGGCATGGAGAACTGTGACACAGATCTAGCGCCTCATTAGTTTGAACCTCAGAGGCTCTGCATGGCAACAAAGAACATTTCCCAAAGAGCAAAAGACTCTTCAGATTAATGGTGACCACAAGTCACCTTTCCAGCCGGCCCTCCTGGCAATAGACAGCACATTATCTGACTGGAATTCTCAGGGAAAGAAAAATCAGTTCTATAAAGAATCTTAATCGACAAATCAATCAGCTCTGGTTTGCACCTCACAAACCAACAAGCCTCTCTGAACCTTGGTTTCTCCCTCTCTACATGGGGGAATAGTACCTCTCCTCCCTGCCTCACAGGGCTGACGCAGAGATGCTAACACAAGAGTAACATGGAAAGCATAAAGTGCTGCTTAACTAGGAAGCATTATTAGGAAAACCAGAAATCTCTTCCTGAGGACACACACATCAGCGTTAGCTTCTCTTTTAGGTAATAAACAAATAAAGAGTCGTTGGCATCATCACAGCTAAATTGGAAATGCTGGCATTACCCAGAACAAACTATCTATCCAGAAAAGCCGAGAGGCCTCGGATGCACAAAATCATATTTCCCCAGGCATAGGATTAATTAAAACTATCAAGTGTTCCCAGCTTTTAGAAATTAACTTTGAAAGTGTTTGGTGTTAAGGGATAAAGAAGGAGGCTATGCAGTGGGGAGGGGCAGCCCAGGAGTACGGTGCTGGGAGCCAGAAATGCCAGAGCTGTGTGATTCTTTATTCTTCTTGGGAGAAAGGGAGAACATACTGAAGTGTAAAGGTTTCTTTTGGTAGGTAGGCACAGCTCTGCCTCTGACCCCGACCCCTCCAGTACATGCATCTCTTCTTTCTGTTCTGTGAACAGGGGCTGGACACTCAGAACAGCAGGCCAGGTAGTGTGGGGGGGTGGGGCAGGGAGAGGGATGGATCAGTACCTTTCTCTCCCTCCCTTTCTAGGTTTTATTCTCTGGAGTATTTACTCCTTTTCTCCCTTGTAAGTAAACCCATTTCTGGCACTGTTCTGAGCTCTTGGATGGTTGGTCTTGTTACGAGCAGAAGCAGCATGTAAATGCACTCTAGTTCTTGCTCCACCATTTATCAGCTATGTGACCTCAGCTAAGGCACCTGATTCTTCCTAAGCCTCAAATGTTCGTCTGCAGGAGGAGGAGGAGGACTGAGGCATTTCTTCATCAAGAAGCATGAGTGAGGGTGCCTGAGTGGCTCAGTCATTAAGCATCTGCCTTCAGCTCAGGTCATGATCCCAGGATGCTGGGATTGAGTCCCACATCGGGCTCCCTGCTCGGCAGGAGGCCTGCTTCTCCCTCTTCCACTCCCCCTGCTTCTGTTGCTGCTCTTGCTATCTCTCTCTCTGTCGAATAAATAAATAAAATCTTAAAAAAAAAAAAAAAGCATGAGTGAGACACTGGAGGTGAGTCACATAACACATAAAGGACTGCCATAGGCTCCAAAGACCCTAAGAAATCTTCCACATATCACATCAACTCAACCCACTTTAAGCTGGTGAAGCCTTGCTGGTGAAGGAACCCAAGCACTTGACCAACTCTGGACTAATAAATGGCAACCTTTCTGTTAGGATTCTGTTTTTAGAATGTCAGGGAAACACATTTTCCTTGCCTTTTGCTGCCACTATGATACAAACCCTGGAAAGCAGTTTCTTTTACTCTCGCTTTAGCAAGCTGGTGATCTTCTTTTGAGCCCCACTCACTAGCTGCTTGCCTCTCAGCTTTCCTAGATCTCAGAAAGAAGTGCTATAGATCCATAGAACTACACATCTCACCACCTCCCACGTCCTCTCCTGGGTCTGTACCTCTAAACCTTAAGGATTGTGAGTCTCATGGACTCCACCTCCTGGAACTAAGGGATCTGCATCTTTGTGTACCAAATCCCTACTTACCTTTCCAGCCATATTATATGTCTACCCAACATTGGATGTCTTCCTCTCTCCTTCCTAACAGAAGTCAGAATGTGGTCAGTTTTTCCTACTTTCCTCCATTCAGTTATGTACTTCAAGGGAGAACAGCCCTGCCACCTCCTCTAGGTAAAGGGGTTTGTCTAAATTGGTCTAAGCCAATCATGGTGGTCCTATTTCTTTTGCCAATGGTTTGCCATTAGTTGAGCCATGGACATCAATTCTGGCCAGCAAGAGATGGGGGGTGTTTTCTGAGGCTTGGGGATAAGCTTCCTTATTTTGAAAGAGAAACAAGGAAAGAAGCTATTTTCTGCCCTTGGAAGTCTTCAGGTATGAATATAATGGCTGGTTCTGAGGGCAGCTAAGCAAGGACAAGCTCTTGAGCTGAGGATGGCAGAGCAGAAGGAAAAAGTGCCCAGAGCTCTTGACACCACTGAGCTGCTGAAATAGCTGCTGAATTAGCCAGCCTGTGAGTTAGCATCCCTGCCTCAGGACTTCTTATTACATGAGATAATTTTATCATTGTTTAAGTGCATTCAGGTCGGAATATTCTCTTACTTGCAGCCTGAAGTGCTCAACAGATTCACCAACTCGCACCATTTTTCATGGTGGGAGGGTGGGGGGGGGTCTTCTCAATCTATGGTTGTAGTTTCATCAGTGGGGAGGTAGAGCTTGCTGACACAGCACCCGGCAGGCTGCCATAAGATGTGCTGATGCTTTTGGGGAGAGGAAGATAACCAACCTCATGGTCAGGCCCAGAGATCCCAGTGACATCCCATGGATTGCCAACACCAACTTGGTCTCTCTGATCTCCTCCCATCCTAGCCGAGCTGCATCATCTCTTGCTTGAACGATTACAACTGGATTTCTAACTAATTCTCCTCCTACTGGTCTTGACCCAGCTCAGCTTTGTTGTTTTCATTGTCATAAAACTGAACTAAGGCCCATGGCTCACCACAGTCCATCTCCTGCTTAATAGCTCCCTACTGTACACAGGATAAAGTTCAAGGTTCTTTGCAAGATGAAGAGGATTGCCATGACTGGTTCCAGTCTCCTCTTCTGTCTCATGCCCTGCACGGCTATGCCTTGCCCTCTCTGCTCTAATGACATCATACATGACTACATATCATTTGCTGTCCCATGCTTCCACACTCTCTCCTACAGGACTCTCTGTGCCTAGAATGCTGTTTCTTCCTTCTGCGCCTGGTTTATTTAATGACCCTTTGAGATTCAACTTAAGCTTTATTTCCTCTTAGAAGACTTCCTTGAACCTTCAGGACATTCTAAATCCTGATGTCTGGGCTTCCACCCTGTACATATCTAGAAGACAGCACTGCCACATTATATCAGCATCTCTGTTTGAGCCAGTTTCTCCCACATGTGTCTTGGCAGCAATTTCCTGTATATGACAGCAAGCACAGGGTCAAAAACAGAAAAAAAAAAAAAGGACAAGTCAGACTACATGAAACTGAAAAGTTTCTATACAACAAAAGAAACCATCAACAAATGAGAAGATAACTTAGAAATGGGAGAAGATATTTCTAAACCATATAACTGATAAGGGGTCCATATCTAAAATATGTAAAGAACTCACATAAGTCAATAACAAAAAACTAACAACCTGATTTAAAAATGGGCAGAGGAACTAAATAAACATTTCTCCAAAGAAGACATTCAGATGGCCAACAGACATGTGAAAAAGTGTTCGACATCACTGATTATCAGGGAAATGCACATCAAACCACAATGAGGTATCACCTTACACTTGTTAGAATGGCTAGTATCAAAAGGATAAGAAATAACAAATGCTGACAAGAATGTGGAGAAAAGGGAACCTTCCTGCTCTGTTGGTAAAGTGGTGCAGTCACTATGGAAAACAGTATGGAAGGTTTTTAAGAAATTAAGAATAGGGGGGCGGAGCAAGATGGCAGAGAGTAGGAGACCTGGATTTCGTCTGGTCTCAGGAATTCAGCTGGATAGGGATCAAACCATTCTGAACACCTACAAACTCAACAGGAGATCGAAGAAAAGAAGAGCAACAACTCTCTGAACAGAAAAGTGACCACTTTCTGGAAGGTAGGATGTGCGGAGAAGTGAATCCGAGGCGATATTCGGGAGGATAGATGGCAGGGAAGGGGCCTCCATCGGCCGCTTCTGGCAAGTGATAGAGCCACGGAGCACAAAATCGGAACTTTTAAAAGTCTGCTCCGCCGAGGGACGTCACTCTGGTGGCTAAACAGGGGGTGGGACCCTCCGGGACAGTGTGGTCTCAGGACACTCAGGGTCACAGAAAGACCGGGGGTGCCTGAGTGCGGCAGAGCTCCCAGGTAACAGAGCAGGGAAGCCGGCTGCAGAGGCGGAGCCCAGGCGCGGGCTCCCAGCTCGGGGTGGCCATAAACCGGGATCCGCGGCCCAGTCGGGCCCCTGCTCCTCCAGCAGGGACCCAACAAGTGGCGGATCCAGGGAGACTCCCCTTCGTCCCCTGGGAGGAGCCACGCGGGAGTGCACCGCAGGGATCTGCTGGGTTTGGAGACTCCACCCGGGGTCGGGTGCCAGAGATAGAAATGCGCGGTCACAGGCCAGGTGAGCATGGAGTGCGGCCGGAGACCGGGGAGACGGGAGTGACTGATGGCTTTTCTCTGGGGGCACACTGAGGAGCAGGGCCCCGAGTTCTCGGCTCCCCTGGGGCGGAGATTGTGAGGCTGCCATTTTCACTCTCCTCCTCCAAAGCTGTACGGAAAGCTTGCAGGGAATAAAAGCTCCCGAGACCAAACCCGAGCAGATTACTTACCCCAGACCGGCAAGGGCGGGGCAATTCTGCCTCCGGCAAAGACATTTGGGAACCACAGCAACAGGCCCCTCCCCCAGAAGATAAGCGAGAACAGCCAGCCAAGACCAAGTTTACCCATCAATGAGAACAGTAGAACTCCAGTGCGAGGGGAATACTGCACATAGAATCCATGGCTTTTTTACCACGATTCTGTAGTCTTTCAAAGTTAATTGTTTTTTTAACTGTTTTTTTTTTTTTTGAATTTTTCTTTTTCCCTTTTTCAACCAAAATCTTATCAATCCCTTTTTTAAAAAACATTTTTATTTTTCATTTTTAGAGTCATATTCTATCCCTTCATAGTAGTTACCCGTATTTTTGGCATATATATATAAGTTGTACTCTCTTTAAAATTTTGAGATAGTTTCTTCTCACAGATCAAAATATACCCTAAATCTCTAGTGTATGGTTTTTTTCTACTCCCCTGCCTGATCACATTCTCTCCCATTTTTTTCTTTTTTTTTTTAATCCTCTTCTTTCTTTTTTTCAAACAACTTCTTATCAATTCCTTTTATAAAATTTTTTATAATTTTCATCTTTACAGTCATATTCCATCCCTTCATCATATCAACCCTTATTTTTGTACATATAAATTTTGGGAGGCACTTTCTTCTAACAGACCAAAATACACCCAAAATCTACTGTGTGGCACTGATCTATGTACCAGCCTGATCATATTTGATCATAATCTTTTTTTTGTTTTGTTTTGTTCTGTTTTTGTTTGTTTCTATCTTTATCTTTTTCTTTTTTTCTTTCTCTTTTTTGTCTATTTCCCTTTTTTTTAAGATTTTATTTATTTATTTGAGAGAGAGAGAATGAGAGATAGAGAACACAAGAGGGAAGAGGGTCGGAGGGAGAAGCAGACGCCCTGCTCAGCAGGGAGCCCGATGTGGGATTCGATCCCAGGACTCCAGGATCATGACCTGAGTTGAAGGCAGTTGCTTAACCAACTGAGCCACCCAGGCGCCCTCTCTTTCCCTTTCCTTTCCCCCTGCTTCAGGTCTTTCCTGACTTATTTAGAGTATATTTTCTGGGGATGTTGTTACCCTGTTAGCATTTTGTTCTTTCATTAATCTGTTCCCCTCTGGACAAAATGACAAGGCAGAAAAAATCACCTCAACAAAAAGAACAAGAGGTAGTACCAACTACTCAATACGGACATTAGTAAGGTGTCAGATCTAGAGTTCAGAATCATCACTTTAAAGATACTAGCTGGGCTTGAAAAAAGCATGGAAGTTATTAGAGAAACCCTTTCTGGAGAAGTAAAGGAACTAAAATCTAACCAAGTTGAAATCAAAAAGGCTATTAATGAGGTGCAATCAAATATGGGGGTGCTAACTGCTAGATAAATGAGGCAGAAGAGAGAATCAGTGATATAGAAGACCAAATGATGGAAAATAAAGAAGCTGAGAAAAAGAGAGATAAACAACTACTGGATCAGGAGGGCAGAATTCGAGAGATAAGCGATACCATAAGATGAAACAACACTAGAATAATTGGGATCCCAGAAGAAGAAGAAAGAGAGAGAGGGGCAGAAGGTATACTGGAGAAAATTATAACAGAGAACTTCCCTAATTTGGGGAAGGAAACAGGCATCAAAATCCAGGAAGCACAGAGAACCCCTCTCAAAATCAATAAAAATAGGTCAACACCCCGACATCTAATACTAAAACTTACGAGTCTCATAGACAAAGAGAAAATCCTGAAAGCAGCTCGGGAGAAGAGATCTGTAACCTACAATAGTAGAAACATTAGATTGGCAACAGACCTATCCACAGAGACCTGGCAGGCCAGAAACGACTGGCATGATATCTTCAGAGCACTAAATGAGAAAAATATGCAGCCAACAATACTATATCCAGCTAGGCTGTCATTGAAAATAGAAGGAGAGATAAAAAGCTTCCAGGACAAACAAAAACTAAAGGAATTGGCAAACACGAAACCAGCCCTACAAGAAATACTAAAAGGGGTCCTCTAAGCAAAGAGAGACCCTAAAAGCAACATAGACCAGAAAGGAACACAGACAATATACAGTAACAGTCACCTTAAAGGCAATATAATGGCACTAAATTCCTATCTTTCAATAGTTACCCTGAATGTAAATGGGCTAAATACCCCAATCAAAGACACAGGCTATCAGATTGGATTAAAAAACAAGACCCATCGATATGCTGTCTGCAAGACACTCATTTTAGACCCAAAGACACCCCCAGATTGAAAGTGAAGGGGTGGAAAACCATTTACCATGCTAATGGACACCAAAAGAAAGCTGGGGTGGCAATCCTTATATCAGACAAATTCGATTTTAAACCAAAGACTGTAATAAGAGATGAGGAAGGACACTATATCCTACTTAAAGGGTCTATCCAACAAGAAGATCTAACAATTGTAAATAGCTATGCCCCTAACATGGGAGCAGCCAATTATATAAGGCAGTTAATAACAAAAGCAAAGAAACACATCAACAACAATACAATAATAGTGGGGGACTTTAACACCCCCCTCACTGAAATGGACAGATCGTCTAAGCAAAAGATCAACAAGGAAATAAAGACTTAAAATGACACACTGGACCAAATGGACTTCACAGACATATTCAGAAGATTCCACCCCAAAGCAACAGAATACACATTCTTCTCTAGTGCCCATGGAACATTCTCCAGAATCGATCACATCCTAGGTCATAAATCAGGTCTCAACCGGTACCAAAAGATTGGCATCATTCCCTGCCTATTTTCAGACCACAATGCTTTGAAACTAGAACTCAATCACAAGAGGAAAGTCAGAAAGAGCTCAAATACATGGAGGCTAAAGAGCATCCTACTAAAGAATGAATGGGTCAACCAGGAAATTAAAGAATTAAAAAACTACATGGAAACCAATGAAAATGAAAACACAACTATTCAAAATCTTTGGGATGCAGCAAAGGCAGTCCTAAGAAGAAAGTATATAGCAATTTCTCAAGAAACAAGAAAGGTCTCAAGTACACAACCTAACCTTACACCTAAAGGAGCTGGAGAAAGAACAGCAAATAAAGCCTAAACCCAGCAGGAGAAGAGAAATAATAAAGATCCGAGCAGAAATCAATGAAATAGAAACCAAAAGAACAGTAGAACAGATCAACAAAACTAGGAGCTGGTTCTTTGAAAGAATTAACAAGATTGACAAACCCTTGGCCAGACATCAAAAAGAAAAGAGAAGTGACCCAAATCAACAAAATCATGAATGAAAGAGGAGAGATCACAACCAACACCAAAGAAATACAAACAATTATAAGAACATATTATGAGCAGCTCTATGCCAGCAAATTAGATAACCTGGAAGAAATGGATGCATTCCTAGAGATGTATCAACTACCAAAACTGAACCAGGAGGAAAGAGAAAACCTGAACAGACCTATAACCACTAAGGAAATTGAAGTAGTCATCAAAAATCTCCCAACAAACTAGAGCCCAGGGCCAGATGGCTTCCCAGGGGAATTCTACCAAACATTTAAAGAAGAATTAATACCTATTCTTTTGAAACTGTTCCAAAAAATAGAAATGGAAGGAAAACTCACTTTCTGAGGCCACCATTACCTTGATCCCAAAACCAGACAAAGACCCCATCAAAAAGGAGAATTACAGACCAATATCCCTGATGAACATGGATGCAAAATTCTCACCAAAATACTAGCCAATAGGATCCAACAGTACATTAAAAGGATTATTCAGCACGACCAAGTAGGATTTATCCCTGGGCTGCAAGTTTGGTTCAACATCTGCAAATCAATCAATGTGATACAATACATTAACAAAAGAAAGAACAAGAATCATATGATCCTCTCAATAGATGCAGAAAAAGCATTTGACAAAGTACAGCATCCCTCCTTGATCAAAACTCTTCAGAGTATAAGTATAGAGGGTACATACCTCAATATCATAAAAGCCATCTATGAAAAACCTACAGCAAATATCATTTTCAATGGGGAAAACTGAGACCTTTCCCCCTAAGGTCAGGAACGCGGCAGGGATGTCCACTATCACCACTGCTATTCAACATAGTATTAGAAGTCCTAGCCACAGCAATCAGACAACAAAAAGAAATCAAAGGCATCCGAATTGGCAAAGAAGAAGTAAAACTCTCACTGTTTGCAGATGATATGATACTTTATGTGGAAAACCCAAAAGACTCCACCCCAAAACTGCTAGAACTCATACAGGAATTCAGTAAAGTGGCAGGATAGAAAATCAATGCACAGAAGTCAGTGGCATTCCTTTACACCAACAGCAAGACAGAAGAAAGAGAAATTAAGGAGTCGATCCCATTTACAATTGCACCCAAAACCTTAAGATACCTAGGAATAAATCTAACCAAAGGGACAAAGGATCTGTACTCAGAAAACTATAAAATACTCATGAAAGAAATTGAGGAAGACACAAAGAAATGGAAAAACGTTCCATGCTCATGGATTGGAAGAACAAATGTTGTGAAGATGTCAATGCTACCTAGAGCAATCTACACATTCAATGCAATCCCCATCAAAATACCATCCACTATTTTCAAAGAAATGGGACAAATAATCCTAAAATTTGTATGGAACCAGAAAAGACCCCGAATAGCCAGAGGAATGTTGAAAAAGAAAAGCAAAGCCGGCGGCATCACAATTCCGGACTTCCAGCTCTATTACAAAGCTGTCATCATCAAGACAGTATGGTACTGGCACAAAAACAGACACATAGATCAATGGAACAGAATAGAGAGCCCAGAAATGGACCCTCAACTTAATGGTCAACTAATCTTTGACAAAGCAGGAAAGAATGTCCAATGGAAAAAAGACAGTCTCTTCAACAAATGGTGTTAGGAAAATTGGATAGCCACATGCAGAAGAATGAAACTGGACCATTTCCTTACACCACACACAAAAATAGACTCCAAATGGTTGAAAGACCTCAATATGAGACAGGAGTCCATCAAAATCCTCAAGGAGAACACAGGCAGCAATCTTTTTGACCTCAGCCACAGCAACTTCTTCCTAGAAACATCACCAAAGGCAAGGGAAGCAAGGGCAAAAATGAACTATTGGGACTTCATCAAGATAAAAAGCTTTTGCACAGCAAAAGAAACAGTCAACAAAACCAAAAGACAACCGACAGAATGGGAGAAGATATTTGCAAATGACATATCAGATAAAGGGCTAGTATCCAAAATCTATAAAGAACTTCTTAAACTCAACACCCAAAGAACAAAGAATCCAATCAAGAAATGGGCAGAAGACATGAACAGACATTTTTCCAAAGAAGATATCCAAATGGCCAACAGACACATGAAAAAGTGCTCAACATCGCTCAGCATCGGGGAAATTCAAATCAAAACCTCAATGAGATACCACCTCACACCAGTCAGAATGGCTAAAATTAACAAGTCAGGAAATGACAGATGTTGGCGGGGATGCGGAGAAAAGGGAACCCTCCTACACTGTTGGTGGGAATGCAAGCTGGTGCAGCCACTCTGGAAAACAGTATGGAGGTTCCTCAAAAAGTTGAAAATAGAGCTACCATATGACCCAGCAATTGCACTACTGGTTATTTACCCCAAAGATACAAATGTAGGGATCCGAAGGGGTACGTGCACCCTGATGTTTATAGCAGCAATGTCCACAATAGCCAAACTGTGGAAAGAGCCAAGATGTCCATCGACAGATGAATGGATAAAGAAGAGGTGGTATATATATACAATGGAATATTATGCAGCCATCAAAAGGAATGAGATCTTGCCATTTGCAACGACGTGGATGGAACTGGAGGGTATTATGCTGAGCGAAATAAGTCAAACAGAGAAAGACATGTATCATATGACCTCACTGATATGAGGAATTCTTAATCTCAGGAAACAAACTGAGGGTTGCTGGAGTGGGGGGTGCGGTGGGAGGGATGGGGTGGCTGGGTGATAGACACTGGGGAGGGTATGGGCTATGGTGAGCACTGTGAATTGTGCAAGACTGTTGAATCTCAGATCTGTACCTCTGAAACAAATAATGCAAGATATGTTAAGAAAAAAAAAAAAAGAAGAAGATAGCAGGAGGGGAAGAATGAAGGGGGGAAATTGGAGGGGAGACAAACCATGAGAGACGATGGACTCTGAAAAACAAACTGAGGGTTCTAGAGGGGAGGGGGGTGGGAGGATGGGTTAGCCTGGTGATGGGTATTAAAGAGGGCACGTTCTGCATGGAGCACTGGGTGTTATGCACAAACAATGAATCATGGAACACTGCATCTAAAACTAATGATGTAATATATGGTGATTAATGTAACAAAAAAATTAAAAAAAAAATGTTAAGAATAGAACTACCATATAATCCAGTAATTCCATTTCTGGGTATATATCCAAAAGAAATGAAAATGGGATATTGAAAAGATATCTGCACCCCTAAATTTATTGTGGCATTATTCACAATAACCAAGATTGGAAACAAACTGTGTCTGTCAACAGATGAATGAAAAAAGAAGACATGATGTGTATACATATAATAAAATATTACTAAGCCATTAAAAAGAAGGAAATTATTCCACTTACAATAACTTGGATGGACTTCAAGGGCATTAGGCTGAGTGAAATAAGTCAGAGAAAGACAAATACTGTATGATATCACTCATCTGTGGAATCTAAAAAGAACAAACTCAGAGAAACAAGGAGTAAGGTGGTAATTCCCAGGGGTTGTGTTACAGGGAAAATTGGGAGGTACTGCTCAAAGAGTACAAGCTCCCCATTATAACTTTGGGGACTACTGTATAGCATAGTGATTATAGCTAATAACACCATATCGTATACTTGAATACTGCTAAGAGAGTAGATCTTAAATATTCTCGCCCCCCAAAAAGGAACTGGTAAGTATGTACAGGATGGAAGTGGCAGCTAATGCCATGGGGCAATCATTTTGCAACTTATAAATGTATCTAATCAACATGTTGTACACCTTACATTTATACATTGTTATGTGTCAATTATATCTAAATAATGCTGGAAGAAAAAAAAGAGCAAGGACAGAGCAGCTACACAGGATACAAGCAGGGTCTGAGAATGCAGTAGGAATAGAATTCTGGAGTGAACATTGACCAGGGAAACTCAATGTCCATCCTCCCAACACATACACATACCTTAATGCAAAATACTTCATTTTGATGCAAAATATCCAACAGTGCAAAGGATGGGAGCCCCAAATCATTTTATTTGCATGGCAAAGGAAAGGGTGACCAAAAGTAAAGGAATTAAGAATACTTGGGTTGCATATTTAAATATACAAGTGATATTTGTGCACCATATATATATATGTGCATATGCATGTGTGTATATATGTATATATGTATATGTATGCACATATATATACATCATATATTTTTTATTTTAAAACAAATTAGTAATTATTTAAAATTGGTAATTATGATTTAAAACAAATAAGTAATAACTATTATTAAGTTTTTAAAAAGTTGTTAACATACATTTTCAACCATATATGAAATACTAAATCTTCAGCAAAGAAAAGATAATTAAATAAAACAACAACAAAAAATGCTCTTTCCTTTCTTGATTTGTAAGTACTGAACTTGGAGCCTCACCTAGCAGGGTTTGGTTTTTTCCTACTATTGTCAGCTTTTTAAGCTGTTAAATTCAGAGTGATAATTCCTGCCATTTCTCCCTGCATCTCCCTTTTACAGAGTCACAGAGTTTCATATTTCCTTACTGGGAGTCTTCCTTGGCCTATGGAGTGAGGATTTTTTTCCTTCTTTCTGGAAAACTTTTAAGAAATATGCTGTTCAGGCACCTCTCTTCTTCCGTGCTCTACACTTCCCAGCACCCTACAACTTCAGAGGGACAGCCGATGTCCTCTTTCACCTGTAGCCCTTTTTCTGCCCAGCTCTGCCAGGGACAGGAAGCACTTGAAATTCAGCAAGCCATTACTGAACAGAGACGGCATACATGGGCCCCAGCTCCATCCTTTGAGTCCACATGCCAAGCACCAGGGGAAAACCCTCTGCTCCTCAAACCCACGGATTCCTCAGTGCACATCATTCCCAACCCTTCCATGGCATACGACTGCACTTCTGCCTCTTTCCCTAGTCAACATTTTTCTTCCCACCACCATCAGTGTTGTGGCAGATCTCCAGCTTGGTTACATGGGGCCTTGGTACCCTCAATTCTTACGAGTCTCTGGAATTGCTTGTGGCTTCCTACATTCCTGCCAATAGCTGGATTTATGCCACTGCCAGACATCCCAGACATATAATGAGTTGGACTCTCCTTTGTGTACCTCAGACCCCCCTGCATGGAACCGGAGCTTGGCATGCTGGTGGTGGCAGCTGCTGGGCCTCCCCGTGCCCTGCTACCTTCTACCCATGGCTCTGAAATCAGCAGCCAGCCCAATCCCTTTGCTCCAGCTGACACGGCAGCTCCTGCCCAGCATAGATGAGCTCTTCCTGCACTTTCCCTCTGGGCCTGAAAGTCCTCCTCCTCTGTGGTTCCAGGCAACATCCTCACACTGATGCTGGGGAGATAATTTAGCAAACACAGTTTGGTAACTTAGCATTTTTTCTAGCCAGACTATTATTAAAGCAAAGTTTAGCCCATATGCATACATACATATGTATTTATGTGTTAAATAGATTTCTTCTCCACCCATTCCTTGTTGCTTCGCTTATCCAAATATTATCCAGGCATTAAGGCTCACATCATGAGTTGCTTTCCTTCTAAAGACTTTGCTGATGATTTAAAACTCTATAGGCCATTTTAAACTCTTCATTTCTCAGGGCTACTGTTGGCAACATAATTTAAACTAATTCATCATTAACTCTTCTGCACTGCCCTCAGATCTTTTATATGGAAGAGTGTATGTGGGTGTGTCTCTAACCTTACCTTTTTGTTTCCCCTTTCCAGTATAATGTTCTTTATGTGATTATTGCCAAAGACAGATGGGCTCTGACTCAGAAGAATAAAGTGTAATCTTTTTCCAGTGGGCAGACGTTAAAATGTCCACGTTGCTGGGATAACGAGTAGGAAGGGCTGCTGAATGGACTTATGGAAGGCAGATGAGCTTCTTCCCAGAAGCTCCAGAAGTATCATCAGATGGTCCTCTGCTCACTTTGGCTTTGAATCTCAGACACTATAACCCAAAGCCCAAGAAGTCTTTCCAGCCCACGATGGCTGCCTTCTCTCAGAGACGATTCTATGCCAAAACACATCCCTGCCAAGCCCCAGTTCAAGCCCCCAACCCACCATTAAGTCGCCTCCATTGCAAATCAGGCAAGGATCGGAGCCAACGTGCCTCCTGTTGGGTAGAAAACAGATGGCCGGACCAGAGAAAGCTGACGGAAGGAATCGCAAAACAAGTATCAATCAACCCAAGCAATTCGCATTAGCAAACAGACAGCTTCTCAGCGCTGGGGCAGGGCTCTCTGGTGGCGTTTTTAGCGGCTTTCCTAATTAAGGATGAGCTGTGGAGCTCATCAGCCACCCTAAGTCCCTGTTAAATGTAGCAGGTGGCATCTGAGAGCCCCCCTCCTACCATGACTTCCCAGTTGTCCTCAAGAGGGGCATATCATGCCAGCCAAGGAACTGTGAACAGAAACAGAACAGAAGAGGCATTTAAAGGGACATCGTCCCCTGAAACAAGGCCCTCTTGGCTTTATAGGCTGTGTCTCCAAGTCCAACACTTTCGCAGCTTGTGGTCCAGTGTACTTTTTGTCCCTCTTACTGGACGCAAATTATTTCTGGAGAACCTTGTGTCACAACTTTGGTCATTCCCATAACACTTAGCATAGTGCTAGAAACCCTGATGAGTATTCTACTGAAATGTGGCCCTCTTGATCCACTGAGTTTTATTTAGATTCCTAAATATTCCATATTCTAGCACATTTTGTATGTCCTACTTACCTGTGCCTTTACCCTTGTCTAATTTTAATAATTTATGTGTATTTCTATTGTTTCTCCTATATCTATAAGGTCTTTAGGAGAGGCTACCAGGACTTATATTTTACTGGACATCCTTCTCTCCCCCTAGCAGTTAAATCAGGACCAAACAAATCACATTCAAGCTTGCTGACCAGATTTGGTGCCTAGGGCTGAATGTGGACATGGCTTCCATGCGTGATTCTCTGAGACCCTGGGTCCTCTCTCACCACTGTTCTATTGCTGATCTATGCCAGGTACTGTGCAAGGGAAGCCAACACCCCGACTTCCTCCATCCCCACTTTACCAGGATGAAAAGCCTTTGCACTTCCTGTCTTGTGCTCAGAAGGAATGGATGGCCTTCAGTCAAACTCAGAATACTCATTTTTCCCAGAGTACTGACTTCTGACTCTTCAGCTTCCCACTTGTATAGTCTTAACTTGCTGATCAATTTTGTGTTATTAAAAGAGATGAAATCTATAACATGTCCCACATAGTCTGGCACTTGGTAGCAGCTCAACTTGTAGTCTCCACTTTATTATAAGATTTTTTACTATAAGCATTAAAAGACTTTTTATTCATTTTACTATAACATTTACATTTCCTTGGGGCCTTTCACTTAGGTTCTCAGGGCTGAAAAGGAAAAGAACAGAAAAGAAGGATGCCTTCTTTAAATAGTTGAAACATGACTATAACTTCACAGATTTCCTCCAAGTGTTTGGAGTTTAGACCATAAGAGTGATGTTTTGATCACAGATGGAACCAAGTTGATTGCTTTTAAGGTCACTCTGGCTGATTCACACTCTTTTATGCTGTATCTTGCAAAGCACAGTGACACCAATTTGGGGACTGCTAGGGAAAACTTGACAAGCAGGCCTGAGAAATCTGAAGAGAGGCAGGTGGCAGCAGGATCCCAGAGCAATGGCCTAAGGTAAAACCTCGTGGAAACCCCTGGGAAGTGAAGCAGACAAGGGTCTAAAAATCAGACACTCAGTGGGAATAGATCAGGGACAATCCAAGGTAAACAAGACATCAAGGGAAGTCAAGTTCTACTTATGCCAACTAGGTTTCCCTCCACCTCAAGAAAAGATGTGGTCCTAAGATAAGGTTTGTGTGTACTCCTGGATATTTAATCTTCCTATTGGAAGCAGAATGCAGGATACACTCAGGAAAATTATGGGACTGTTGAGAAAGTTAGAAGATGTGCGCTCTAGATGTGCTCTGGCTCCATGGGGGTCAAGAGAAGAGGGCTAGTGGGGGTGGGCATCCAAAAGGAGTGAGTTCCTCATCACCATGGGCATTTTGATGTGCATTCCCATCGAGCTGCCAGCAGAAGGACCTGGAGACCTGCACAGGCTGCTTGCTAAGGTCCTTCCCTTTCACCCAGACTCTCCCCTGCCCACCTGCTTTGATTCTGAAGTTCTATGTTGGTCCTCCCTGAGAGCCTGTGGGTGGACAGGCTTTGTTGGAAGGGCAGGACATATAATATATAAATAATACATATAAAATAGATTTTGCAAAGCTTTATAAAAAGCCATGAAGGACAGATCCATAGAGAATTATTAAAGCAAAGACAGGGAAGATCCAAGTTAGACATTTCCCACCTGGGTTGAAAGGGCCAATGGTCTCAAAGCCTGCTTCACTCTATGATTCTTATGAGGCCATCTCACTGTTTAACTAAGGAATGTATACTCAGTGAAAATTCTCAATAGAGCAGGGCCCAGGCATTTAGCGAGGAGAGAATCAAAGCCATCTGAAGGCACTGGGAGAGACAGAGATATTCTTAAAGTCTGATGGGGCCTATATTCTCTGCCTCCACCTGACAGGTTTGCCTTTAAATTAATTAAACAGTCAAATCTGACTGTCATCCCAGTATCTGGTGAAGGAGCAAGCTTTTCATAAAACATCTTGTGTTTGCATAATAATTTTATGCTTTTCCAAGTGCTTTATCATCCATTGGCTCATTTGAACTTCATGACAACTCTGCAGAGTAGGCAGGGCAAAAATTGCTGGGAAGCCCATAATGTTACTAGAGCCAGACCACCTGAATTCAAACCCCAACCCCACCTCTTTCCAGCTGGTGACCTTGGGCAAGCGGGTAAGCTCTCTGTGCCTTGACCTTCTCCTCTATGAAATGGGCACAACACAATGCCCACATCGTTGGTTTGTTGTAAGGATTAAATGAGTTGATATGTGTTAAACAGTTATAAAGCCTGATAGATAGTAAGAGCTGAAAGTATTTAGTTTTCAGTATTATTGGTCTTACTGTAGAGATATATACTAGGTCTAGGAGGATGCTAGACCTAAGCAAATACAGGGAGAAAAGTGTATCAGGAAAAGCTTTGATGTGGCAAAGGGCTACTCACTGTGAAGAACAGTACTTTTTCTATGCCCTTTCAGGAGGAATGAATCTGATGTGGCCATCCTGACCTAGTTCTGCTCTCAGACATTCCGCAGAAGACAAGCACAGATTGGGTCACACCAGAAAGGAAGCCGTGACCTGTGCCATTCCCAAAGGCCTCTGCACCCTCCACCTGCCTGCAGGACCAGCCCAGCCTCCAGGAAAGGAAAGTGGAGCAGAAGCACCCAGAAAGCACTTGCCCCCAGCAGGAGCGGTGCCTCCACAGCCCCCAGAAAGACCCACCAGAGCCCAGCAAACGTTCGGAGAAGAGAGACCCATCAGCCGGTCCTCCCTGACAGCTAAAAAAAATTCTCTAGTCGTGGAGTACGTCACAACCCGTCAAGCATCGGTTTGATGTTTACAGTGCAGGTTGAGGCACAGGGCTGATGTGAAACAGGAGAGGGCAGTAGCGCCTGGAGCTTCCACAGAGGCCAGAGGTGGGGTGGAGACAGTGAGAGAAGGGGGGACGGGGTGCACTGGACCCTCCATGGGTTGTCACAACTGCCGGCCACATTATTTTTTAGGGAAGACACTGAAAGGGAAACAGCACAAAATGGCAATGTCAAATTTGAACCAAACCATCAAGCACATGCACAGAAACCCTTCCACGAGACAGCAGACTGAATCCCCAGACCTGATAAGGTGGAGGGAGGGGCACATGACTTCTCATGGGGTGGCTTCACTGTCTCTGCAGACCCCCCTCGGGGACAGGGGACCAGGGGACAGGCTCTGAGCCCTCCTCCCTCTCAGCGGTGGTGTCCGTCGCTGTCCATATGCTAAGGCTCTGCATAATACTTCGTTTGGAAACAAGGTTCTTCAGCTAGGAAGCACATACATAAGTAAGTAAGCGGTGAACCTCTGAGTGATCCGGAGAAGCAGTGGTCTGCCCAACTGGAGCAGCCTGGAAGGCACGTCCGCTCCCGGACACACCGCGACGCCCTCCATGGATTCCCGCCCTCGGGTCCAGCTGCACCGCCATACTTCGTGCCGCCGCAGACGCACGGGTCCCGCTATCAGAGAGACCGAAGGCTTCAGACCCAGTCCTTTTGTGTCATTCTAAGTTCTCACAAGGTGACTGACGGAGGGTCTGGCTGACAACAGAAGCTGGCGCTGCCCCAGCAGACGCCGACTGGGGCGGACGTGGCCAGGCCGTGTGTGGGAGGGAGGGATTCGAGAGCCAGGTGCCTGGCAAAGGCCTCCTACGGGCAGCGCGGCCGGAGGAGAACCTGCCAGACAGGGAGTAATTAGGGGAGCAGAAAATCAAGTGGAAAAGGGTGGCAGCAGTGGACAGTGTCTGGAACAGAGCATAAGGCTGAGAGGATTGAGTATCTGGGAAGCAACACGTGGATGAACCGGGAGCAAAAGACTCCTGTAAAGGGGTTATGGGGTTACCGGGAGGGCATGGGAAGGGTCATCTCCAGAGTCTATTCGGAGATTCCTGTGGGTAGAGGGAACCTGAGAACAAGACAGCTGTGACCTGAAGGAGTGACAGGAGTCGGGTTGTATTGTTGCCAACCTGGGTGGAAGGAAGAGAAGGGGTGCGCGGGGTAAGGGGAGGGGGCTAATCAGGACCCGCAGCGGGGGCTTGCAGCAGGAGCCTCACGGACAGCAATGTTTTGTCTCTCACTTTCCATCCTCCTGGCCGCACCATGCACACACAGCCGGATGCATGCATGGCAGTGGAAGGGAGACCAGAGCACAGGGAATGGGAGCAGCTCACTTGGGAGGGGCCCCCAGAGCATCTGGGCGCAATAGGAGGAGGAAGGAGGCCCCACCATGCGCAGAGGGGCCGTTTCCTCTGAGTGGGAGCCCCCACCCCACACACTGGCCTGGACTCACAGGAAAAACCAATCCTGTCAAATCAAGCAGTAAACTTCTTCTGTTCACTGTTAAGGCATCAAGACGGTGGAGCCTGAGACTCTGAGACCCTGGTCAATGGCAAGAACATTGGAAGAGGCCCATAAAGATGGCATCATTGCCCCTGGCCACATAACTAACCCAGACTTAGAGCCTTCATCCCGGGAAGACCACTGGATTCCCTTTACTCACCCCCTTCCCTTGTCACATGACAGACACACACCAAAGACACATACAAAATGTGAGAAGACACCCAGGGACTGCCCCCGGGCCTCTAACGCATATGGAGCACCCTCTGATCTTGTTCCTGACATCCAGGCCTAACATAGTAAGTGAGGAGGGTATAATACAGATAAAATTTAACCCAGTTAAATTAGAATATCAGACAGACAACAATTTTTTAGTATAAGCATGGGATATACTTATACTAAAAAAGTATTCATTGCTCATCTGAATTTGCAATTTAACTGGGAATCCTGTATTTTTATTTGTTAAATCTGGCAACCCTAAGAAGATAACAGGTGGAGGCAAGGGGTTTGGGGTGAAGAGAGGGGAGGGCAGGGAGAAGTGGGCAGGCCCTCACTCCCTTTGTATAAAAGAAGAAAGAGTAATTGAGTCAAACACTTCAGTCAGTTGCTCAACTGTAAAAGTGGACAAGCTGGAAGAAGGCTTGGGGAAGCCATCTCCGTATGCACCCACAATAGTCCAGCAGGACACCCTTCTGGGGCAGGGGCTGCTAGAAAGGGTGAAGACGCAGTGGCCCCATCAAGGTCTCCTTTGCAAATCTGTTTTATTTTGATACTCAGCATATTGATATTTAAATTATTTTTTGAGCTAATACTCAAAATACTCCACAAAATGGTATTGTAATTTTCATTTTACAGAGGTTCAGAAAAGTTCAGTGATTTGCCCAAGTCACATAACTCTAAATGGCAGCCCCAGGATGGTAAGCCAGGCCTGCCCAGACCCCAAACCCCACTTCCCTCCACCACCCCATTCCAGGCGCCCTATAACCCACCCTTCCTCCCAGGGCCACCCTTAGTGCTGTCCAATAGGACTTCACGCAATGATGGAAATGCTCTTTTTCAGCACTGTCCAACGAAACAACCACAAGCCCAGCAGCAACTGAGCACATGAGGTGGGGGTGGCTAGTGAACCTGAACCCCAAAATCGGCTTATAATTCTCATTTTGTTTCTGCCTTATAGGTTGCCCTCAAGGCCTGGATCTGGCATTTCCTGGATGCAGCCGTGGTTCCAAGAAACACAGAATGCGCCGAGTTACAGGGGGCCTTGGAAATCATCCTTATCCACCTCCACATTTCCAGGATGGACAATCTGAGGGCCACAAAGGGCAAGGAGACAGAGGCCCTGGTATTGTTTTAGTGACAGAGCTCCTCCAGTAGGAGAGGAGGGCTGCGGACAGGAAAGGCAAAACTCGGTGGTCCCCTAGCACGCACTGGGCAGCCCTAGAGGCCCCTACCAGGCCCCAGGCCCCACCCCAGGTCACCCACTGTTCTTAAGAAGGAGCATGGGAGGACCTGCCGCATGGCCAGAGATGAGTCTTATCTGATTAATGCAGGGAATTTGAGAGACAAGAGGAAAAAAGGCAACATTAGCACAAAACCTTGCTGAGTGTACTCCCCCCATTAACTTGGAATTATAATTACATCAGCCCTTAATATCTACACACCCAAGTAATTATAGCTGGCTTATGGCTTCCCACTGCAATCGGATATTAACTTTTTATTGCACCCTCTGAGAGCAGCCCTTATAGAGAGACAACCACAGCATCAGGGAAGGCTGGGGTTGTCCGCAGAAGGTCAGCAGCCCTGGTGACCACCTTCAGGGGTAACCCAACCTAGTCAACCCCCACCCACCTAGGACCACCACATACTCTCATTCTGGCTAAACCCTGCACAAGAGCATCCAGCTAAGGCCTGAGAGGCAAAGATGCAGCCCGAAATCACTTGATAGGCTCTGCAGCACAAAACAGATCTGTCTCAAATTCCTTCAGAGACTCATGGCCCCAGTGTACACATTCCCTAAGGTCTGGGTGCAGCCAAACTCTCAGGCTCTCAGCCTGATGGCAAATGAACTGTTCTTTTGAAAGCAACTGTGGCATAAAGGAAAGACCTGCACACTAGTCCTGATTTGTCAGTTGCACAGAGTGACCTTGGGCCACTCATTTCCCTTCCTCAAAAGTTCAGTTTCTTTAACCATAAAATGAGAAAGAGGATACCTGCTCTGTCCTCCTCTTAGTGATGCTCCATAAATCAAATGAGGTCACACCTTAGAAAGTACATTCTATTCTCTACATGCTACCGGGCATTCAGGCTTTATTGATAATTTGGCTGGCTCTCACCCTTAGGGGTCTTCAGGAGGCTGAGCTGCCCAGCCCCTTGGCCCGCCAACCTTGCCCAGGTGCTGACAGCTGGCACATGCTGGCCCTCAACATGCTTCAGATCTGCAAATCCAATGGTTCTGTGGAACTCCCATGAACCACCACTACTGGGGGAAACATACATTTATATGCTAATTCCTTAGACTTTGAAAACATTTGTGCATATGTTATCTCATTGGAACTTCACAGCCATTCAATGATTTGTAGGGAAGGCACTATCCTGACTTTGCAGAAAAGGAAACAAACTGAGAGGAGTATAATGACTGGTTGAATTGCATACATCTAAGTTAATATTCTGCCAAGAGACCCAGCTGGGAGTGCGATTTTGTCTCTCCTGTTGTGCTATTCGGGAGATCTTGGGTCCAGTAGATACTCAGGTATCAAACACTTGTTGAATAGCAAAAAAAAAAAAAAAAAAAAAAAAAAAAATGAGCGAGTGGATAACCGAACTTCTCAAAGCCTTCTCCAATCAGCACCGAATCTGGGCTTCACACGGCGGAAGAGACTAGCACACTTGGAGACCCACTGAACAAATCAGGGTTGGCCTGTGCCTTTAAATCCTGCCCAGCCTTTTTCTGACCTGTTGCCAAATCTGTGAGAGGTTACATTTGTTTCACAAATTGGACACTCAAGGTCAGAGAGGCAAAGTGAAAGGCCCAGTGTGAACAGCAAATTAGTGGACAAGCTGGGATATAGCCCCCACCTCTAGGCAGCGAAGCAGGCTTTGGGGTACCAATCTCTGCAGCCTCAGCTTGGGGCTTGCTAAAGATCTGAATAGATGAGTGGAGTTTCCATATCCCTGAGCAGGATGAGAGTTGTCCAGCAAAAATATCTGCAGACCTGCATACAGGTCATATTAAAATCTACCAATAGGGGCCCCGTTGGGAAGGGAAGATGGAAAAAAATCCCAAGTCAGAGTGTGTGTAACGTATTTTCCCAGAGGACTTGATACAGAGATAGTTTTAATTAACTGTGCATTTCATTTAAGCTTAGCAGGCAAGTTACTGTACATTAAATAAATATCAGTTGGTTATTAAGAATATATTTACTTCCCACTTAACAACTACAGCAGGTTATAGATACAGATTTCTGTTAAACCAGTCTTGTTCGTTTGTTTGGAATAATCGATTGCTCTTTACTCAAGATAAAATAATTGCCTCATTGAATCTGGAGAAGCTCTTCTTTTGGTAATTTATGGCAAACAAATTTCCCCATTTAGTTACTCCATTCTTTTCTCTCAAAGAAGAAGAGAGAGCAGGAGAGATAGAGATTCTAGACCTCAGATCTTTGACTTAAGGAAACAATTTGATCGGATACAGATTTACTGCAGCCTTCCCATCGAGGAGATCTAGACACTGGACCAGGCAGGAAAGCCCAGGGAACTGAATTCAAATAATAATATTTTAGTATAAAGAGGTCCCATGCAATGTTTAGGACATACTAATGCTGAACAGGTATTCATGGTTTATCTGAAATTCACATGGAGGGGAGGTGGGAATCCTGTTTTGGGTTTTCATTGTTGTTTGTCAGCTTGTTTTCTGCTCAATGCTCAGTCTGTCAACCCTTGCCCTGATGGGCCATGAATGTGCTGAGAAATATCACTGTGGACACCACTCCCACCACACTCGCACTCAGGTACTCCCTCAGTGAGAGGTGAGTTGAGGTGAGTGAAGGGCACTACACAGCCTCTGTCCTCCCACCCAGCTGTGGACAGAGCCCTGACTCCCCCAGGCAGACACTCCACTTAGCAGCACCTCTACTGTGTTTTCTTGCTCTCTGTCCTGCTCAGTCCCCACTGGGAGCCACAGATCACACGGTCTGGGAGTCACGAGGCCATCCTCCACCTAACAAACAAGGAAACTGAGGCCCAGGGAAGCCAGGAGACTTGAGCAAGGTCACAGAGCCGGCTGCGGCAGAAGCTTGGTTTTATGGACATCATTCGTCATCATTATGATTATTTATTATGTTTAACTAGTGTCTATTGAGTGTTAGTTGTGTATCAGGCCCTTGCTCAGAAAATCCTCACAATAACCCTATGAGAAAGATACTTAATTATTTCTATTTTGTATAGCTGGGGTCATGGTCTCAACTCAGAATCCACAAATTCTCTCCATGACATCCCATTACTTTTTCCTCTTTGACTTGTTCTCTCTCCCCTTACCTCTTCTATCCTCATCTGTAAGGAAATCTGTAGTAGCAAACACTACAGCCCAGCCCTGAGCAGGTACTCTGATGCACAGGTGGATGAGAAGACCCACTGAGGAAGAATGGGAGGCAGTAACAGGGACAAGCAGCACAGACCATGGAGCCCCACTGGCTGGACTTGAATCAGTGTCACCATTCACACATTGGCAAGCTTGGGCAAATTCCATAAGGTTTCCGTGCCTTCCTTTTTGAATCTGTAAAATGGGGCTGATGCCGGTGCTTCTCAGTAGCGTCTGGCACTTGGTAACCACTGTATAAATATTTATTCTTGCTGCTAGAAAAACAAGGTCTCTGAATTGTGAGAATTAAGCAACTAGCAGAGACAACAGAGCCTGCAAAGCCAGAGTGCAGAGCTAGCTCATGTTTTGTGGACGGCAATAGCCTTCCCTTCCTCTGTGTCTCTTGAGGCCACTGGGGAAATAGTTCAGGTCAGCTAGTGTTATTACCACACATTTTCTATTAAACTAAGAAGTGCATCTTTCAGAGCCACACAAGCAGGATGACGCTGGCCAGTGATGTGACCCTGGACGACTTGGTCATGGCTAAAGATGACCTCTCTGGTGCCGACCTCAAGGCCATTTGTACAGAAGCTGGTCTGACAGCCTTGAGAGAACATAGAATGAAAGTAACAAATGAAGACGTCAAGAAATCTGAAGAAAATATTCTTTACAAAAAACAAGAAGGTAGGGCACCTGGCTGGCTCACTCGGTTAAGCATCTGCCTTCGGCTCAGGTCATGATCCTGGAGCCCTGGGATCGAGCCCCACATCAGGCTCCTTGCTCAGTGGGGACCCTTCTTTTCCCTCTCCTTCTGCCCTGCTGCTCCCCCTGCTTATTTTCTCTCTCTCTCTGTCAAATGAATAAATAAAATCTTAAAAAAAACAAAAAACAAAAACAAGAAGGCACCCCTGAGAGACTGTATCTCTAAGTGGACCACAGCTGCCTTCAAGGAAATTGTTGGGAGTGTCCTAAGCTCTCGAAGGCATGAGGTTGGGGAAGTTGCCCAGAGGAACCCATGTTGCAGTTGATCTTTCTTAGCAAAACGTTCTGTGTACCTTTTTGAACATGATGTGTAGGACACTCCCCCAGGCTGCCTTCATCTGTTGGTCACCTGCAGTGCTCTCTCCCAAATAAAGTGTACTCCTTCTCAAAAATAAATAAACAAACTTCAAATCCCATATTAACTTTAACTTCAGCCAATTAGTATGACAATCAGATTCCTGCATTTTTAGAAGAGTTCCACTTTCAAGAATTTTCTTACATTATGAACACAAATCATGTAAAAGTATGTGCAGTTCCAACATTTATGAATTCAGATTACTTCTTCCAGCCTGTCTTCCCCAACCCTAAGAAACATCAAACTATTGTCAGACAATGCTCCCCACAACCCAACATTCAAAAAGTTAGAAAATATGGTGGCCACACATGTATCTAACCACACCATTATACACAGAAATACTAGGTCACATTAAAATGAAAACTCATGTTCGGTCTGATATTATAGTTACTGGAATAAATGGCCTGGTATGTACTTAGCTAGTAAATTATATCAGACTTGGTTCCAAAGTAACTGAGATAGCTTCTAGTACACGAAGTACAGGATGCATATCATTGCCATCATAAAAATAATTTGAATTTTCTAAAATGTGATTTAAAATAAGTAGAAAATCTTAAAACCAATAATCAGAAGGAAAAATTAAAAATAAAAACTACCAAAGAAGTAATCAACTCTCAGAAAGTTACAATGATCAGATGGCTTTAGCAATGAACTCCATTTGTCTTTTAAGGACTAAATGATTTCCGTGTTGTAAAAATTGATCTGGAGCACAGGCAAAGACTAGAAGCTAACTGAGTCATTTTATGAGGTTGGCACATGCCTTATACCAAAAATGAGAAAGATGGACCAAAATAGGAAACTACAAGCTAATTTTACTTATGAATACAGATGCTAAATCCCTAAGGAGAATACTAGCATATGAAATTCAATAGTACATTAAAATAATGATCAACTACTACCAAGAATGACTTAACCTAGGAAGGCCAGGACAGGGTATTAATAGAAAGTCAATTAATATAAAATATCACATCAGTAGGTTCAATTAGAAAAGCTTAAAATAATCTCAATAGCTGCCCAAAAGCTATTCAATAACATTTTTGGCTACAAGTATTTAAAAAAATCGCAATGAAAGGGAATTTTCTTAATATAATGAGGACCATCAAGCTTAAACTACCTACCTATATCAAACCTGCTTAAGGTTTACAGTTAACTATTGCCATAATAATGCCATGTAACAAGCTACCCCACAGTTCAGTGATTTAAAACAAGCAGAAGTTATTTAGCTCATAAGTCCGAAGTCCAGATGGATAGTTCTTCTGGTCTTGGCTGGGCTCACGTTCATGGACAGGGTTGACTGGTTTTTGACTGATCTCGTATGTTCCCAACTGAGATGACTGGTTTAACTCAGATCTGCTTCACATATCTTGTCTTCCAACAAGGCACCACAAGCCTAACTTTTTCATGGATATGGAAGAGTTCAACAGTGATCAAGAGCACTTTAAAGGCTCTGGATGCTTTATATTTGCTAACATCCATTGGCCAAGTCAGATGGCTGTGTTTACAATCACAGTAGAAGAGCTCTCCACAGTTTCATGGCAAAAGATAAAGTTACAAGAAAGAATGAAGAATTGGGGCCATTTGTCAGCCCACAACATTAGGCTTCCCAGAATATCAGTTCCACTAAATGATAACAGAATTTACATTAAAATTTTTATTTTTACATTAAAAAATTCTATGATCAAATAAGTTTGAGATGCACTATGTGTAGTAGTAAATCATGTGCAACAGGTTTTTTTAAAATATTTTTATTAACATATAATGTATTATTTGTTTCGGGGGTACAGGTCTGTGATTCATCAGTCTTACACAATTCACAGAGCTCACCATAGTACACACCCTCCCCAATGTCCATCACCCAGCCACCCCATCCCTCGCACCTCCCTCCACTCCAGCAACCCTCAGTTTATTTCCTGAGATTAAGAGTCTCCTATGGTTTGTCTCCCTCTCTGGTTTCGCCTTGTTTCATTTTTCCCTCCCTTCCCCTATGATCGTCTGTCTTGTTTCTCAAATTCCTCATATCAGTGAGATCGTATGATACTTATCTGTCTCTGATTGACTTATTTTGCTTAGCATAATACCCTCTAGTTCCATCCATGTCATTGCAAATGGTAAGATTCCATTTTTTGATGGCTGCATAATATTCCATTGTATATATATACCACATCTTCTTTATCCATTCATCTGTTGATGGACATCTAGACTCTTCCCATAGTTTGGCTATTGAGGACATTGCTGCTATAAACATTGGGGTGCATGTGCCCCTTCGGATCACTACATTTGTATTTTTGGGGTAAATACCCAGTAGTGTAAT
This sequence comes from Mirounga angustirostris, assembly GCF_029215605.1. Taxonomy (NCBI): domain Eukaryota; kingdom Metazoa; phylum Chordata; class Mammalia; order Carnivora; family Phocidae; genus Mirounga; species Mirounga angustirostris. Next base: position 160,078,713 of record NW_026991710.1, on the reverse strand, counting down.
TGCTGGGTCATAGGGCAGCTCTATTTTCAACTTTTTGAGGAACCTCCATACTGTTTTCCAGAGTGGCTGCACCAGCTTGCATTCCCACCAACAGTGTAGGAGGGTTCCCCTTTCTCCACATCCCTGCCAACATCTGTCTTTTCCTGACTTGTTAATTTTAGCCATTCTGACTGGTGTGAGATGGTATCTCATTGAGGTTTTGATATGTATTGCCCTGATGCCAAGCGATGTTGAGCACTTTTTCATGTGTCTGTTGGCCATTTGGAGAAATGTCTGTTCATGTCTTCTGCCCATTTCTTGATTGGATTATTTGTTCTTTAGATCAGTGGAACAGAATAGAGAGCCCAGAAATGGACCCTCAACTCTATGGTTAACTAATCTTCAACAGAGCAGGAAAAAATACAGTCTCTTCAACAAATGGTGTTGGGAGAATTGGACAGCCACATGCAGAAAAATGAACCTGGACCATTTGCTTACACCACACACAAAAATAGACTCAAAATGGATGAAATACCTAAATGTGAGACAGGAATCCATCAAAATCCTTGAGGAGAACACAGGCAGCAACCTCTTCAACCTCAGGCACACTAACTTCTTCCTAGAAACATCACCAAAGGCAAGGGAAACAAGGGCAAAAATGAACTATTGGGACTTCATCAAGATAAAAAACTTTTGCACAGCAAAAGAAATAGTCAACAAAACCAAAAGACAACCGACAGAATGGGAGAAGATATTTGCAAATGACATATCAGATAAAGGGCTAGTATCCAAAATCTATAAAGAACTTATCAAACTCAACACCCAAAGAACAAATAATCCAAGCAACAGGTTTCTTTACAATAGGATTTCTCAAGCTTCCATGAGAGTTTCCAAGTGAAGGTCATACCCTTTTCCAAGCCAATTTGAGCACAGAATGCTTTTGTTTTTTCAAGAGCCTCTGGAGGGTCAAATGCTTATAAGACACACTTGGAAAAATAAGAAGTTATAAATTTTTAATGGCAGTTATATGGCAAGCAAAAACAAAAAATAAATAAAAGCAAAAATACCATGATACACCCAGAAATAACCCCAGTCATAAATGTGCAAGATTTATGTAAAGCAAACAACAAAATATCACTGAGAGATATAAAATAAAGATTTAATTAAATGGAGACACACCATTTTCCTGGAAGAAAAGAATCAATAATGTAAAGAAGACAATTCTTTTTAAATTGATTTATAGATTTAGCATAACCCCAATGAAAATCTCAATGAGATAATAATACTCAACTGTTGGCAAGAGTACAGTGGAAACAGACATTTTCAGGTACTGCTAGTAGGAGTTTAAATTTGTGCAGTCTTTTTAAAAAGCGATTTGGAGCCTTAAAATTGCTTATACCTGTTGACACAGATCTAGAAATATACTCTAAGGAAATCAGCCAATATGAACAAAAATGTATTTGCATGAATTTTCATTACAACACTGTTTAAAGGAAACAAAATTTTTGTAATAACTTAAATGTCCAACAATAGGGGAATCACTAAATAGACTTTCAAGCTTTCATATTAGTGAAAATTACACAAGATTAAGACTCACCATTTCAAAATCTGATCAAATATGAAAATGCTTACAAGGTAACTTTTTTGAGGGGAGAAACAGGATACTAGATGTATTACAACATGATTCCAGCTGTATTACTCATATTCACATAGAACGAAAACCATGAGAAAATAAAACAAACTTACTATTTCTAGACTTAATTTATTTTAATATTCTATATTCCTAATTTTTATACAATGAACATACTGTACATTATATTTTTTTAAAATTATTCCAATAAATGTTTTAAAGAGAGAAAATTTCAAAGATCAACTTAAAAACAATAAGTGAGATCAGCCAAGATAATGTTGCAAAAGGAAAATTATTGGAGTGGGGGGGGGGCATGTGTGTAAGAGACGGGACTTATCCTACTGAATAGAAAATAAATTATAAAATACTGTGGTAATCGTTTGAGAGTTGACATGCCAATAAGCAAAATTCCTCAACCCAGGGGTACTTGTAAGAATTTGGCAAATGATAAAAGTGTCATAACCTAATAGAAAGTACTATTTAATAAATAGTTTTAGAAAAATTTACTATTTGGGGGAAAAAGGGTTAAATTTAAAACAATGAGGCTGTTAAAATATAGAAAAACAATATAGGTGACCAACTGAACTTAGAAAGGATAAAACTTTTGAAGCATAGTCCATGGAATAAATTATCAAAGAAAACAGTGACTGATTTAATAATTAATAATTGAAAGATTCTAAATGTCAAGATGATCAAATAGAAAATTAGAAAGCATCAAAACTTAAGGGAAATATTTACAACAAATAGAACTAACAAAGGTCTAAAGACTTTTACATATGAAGGACCTTTACAGGTCCCTCACAGATGAAAAATAGTAACCTGTAGAGCCAACTCTGCCAGGAGGCGAATGTGGGTGTCTCCACTACTTCCCTGCTGTGTAATCTCTCCAATCCTCAGTTTCCTCACCTATTAAACTCAGCATAACTACAAAATAGAGTCACTGTGAAAATTAAATGAGATAAAGGATATAAACTGCTTTGCATATATCTAGTAATTGAAATTACTAGCATATGAAATTCAATAGTACATTAAAATAATTGAGCAAATGCTCAATAAATGTCAACTAGCAACACTTTCACTCATTTAGCAAACATCTGTGTGTCATCCACTATTAGTCATACACTGTGCTAGGCACTAGGAATAAAAAGGTACACAAGACAAAGGAATTTACACACATAAATAGATACATAAACTTGCAAAAATCATAGAATATAATATGTTACAATGGGGTGGGGATAGGGTGATATGGAGCAAGGAAGTCCATTTGCCCTAGTCTCCAGGGGGGCATAGAAGGCTCTTGGAAATGGTGATTTTAAGTGGAGTTTTAAAAGATGAAATGTTAGGCAAAGGGAATCGAAGGGCAGATGAGGGAGAGGGAACAGCATGTGTGAATGCTGGAAGATGAAACACTACAGAAGTAATTCTTAAGCCACAGAAGTGGTCACCATTGCAGGAAGGTAAATTTTAGGTAGAGACTGAACAAAGAGGAAGCTAGAGGGGTTAGTAGGGGCTCTGGGTGCTAGGTTAGGGAGCTTACACTTCCATGTCAAAGGTGACAAGAAGCCCTCAAAGTAGGGGTGTGACATGCACAGATTTATACTCTGAAATGATCACTATGGTTGTAGTGTGGGGAAAGAGTTGGCAAGAGTCAAGATCAGAGGTGGAGAGTCCAATTAGGAGTTAACGCACTGCCAGAGACAGATGGCAGAGGCTGGGCCAGGACAGAGGCAGTGAGGATGAAATAATGCAGACAGATTTTGAGGGATATTTAGGAAATAGAATAAATAGATGTGACTAATTGAATGTAGGAAATGAGTAGCAGAGATTTTCTAAGGATGATACTCAAAAATCTCACAGTTTTCAGAACACAAGTCTGACAACAAAAATGGCAAAGTTCAGAAAGAAAATTCAGAAAAAAATACAGATGGGAGCATGAAAATACACATATGAGAAATATTAATTCAATATTAGGTATAAATAAAAAAGCAAGATGTAAAAAGAAATATAATTTATCACCTATCAAATTGTATGTATTAAATTTATATTCAGAAAAATGTTATTCTTATGGTTCATTTTTAGCATGTATGTTATCTGGATATACTGTAAAGGAGTGCTCATTTAATTGTTCTGTTTTTTATACCTTATGGGTTTACTCAACAAGTCTTGAGACTACCCACTGTGTACAAGCACCATGGTAAGTGTGTGGGATGCAAAGTCAAGTAAGAACCTCTCCTTCCCCACAGTTTAGTGCAGAACATGTGCTGTAGTTTGTTGGTTACCGGGAGGTATCATTGAGGGGCACAATGGACTAAGGTGGGGCAAATAAATTGGATTTGGCAGAAGGGAAGAAGTATCAGAAGAGAAGATGCTGGAGTCAAGGTTCTTTGGGTTCTGGAATAAACACGAAGAAGAAAAATGTTAACCATTTTATTAAAAAAACAAGTGATTCTACTCAAATCTCTAGTCTACCCACTTCTCCAATTGGGCAAATCAAGATTCTGCTGACTGGTGAAGTGGCTCCTTCAGGGCAGGCATATGAGGAGATACTGCCATCCAGTGGCAAGATGGGAAGTGCAGCCCAAATGATTTTCCTATCCTCAGTCAGTGCTGAGATTTGAGGGTCTTCCAGGGGAAGAAAATGACTCATGGTAAATCAAAGATGGTGGCTAGAAGAAATGGGCAGACATTTTGTTTAACCTCCTGGGGAAACATGCCACCTTTATTGCATATGTATTTTTCTAAAAAGTGATACTGTGTGTAACCAAATGCCTCTCTCCCTTCTCTCTTCTCCCATCCCCATGGCTAATGCTATCTAAACCACAAAGTCTGGTTTAGATAGCAAGAAAACTAAGTAGACTGGGTTAATCCATAGGACATTCATCCAATAAAGTGGTAGTATTCAAAATTTACTTCTTTATATTTTAAACAATCTCATTCTTAATATATTAGTATATTTCATCCATCATTATGACTTTTTAGCTCTAGTTATTGGTCATGACTTGTACCAAATCTTGGAATAAGATCATTGGATCAGAAAGACCTAGGACATATTCATTCAACAAATATTTTTTCATGGCAGGTGTTATTCTAAGTCCTAGATATATGAGCATGGAAAGACTTCTCTTACAACTCAAGAACAGAAAAACAACCAACCAGATTTTAAAATAGGCAAAGCATTTGAATAGACATTTCTCCAAAGAAGATATACAAATGTGCTCTATGAGCACATAAAAAAGATATTCAACATCACTAGCCATTAGGAAAATACAAATCAACTGAGATACCACCTCATACCCATTCAGATGGCAACTATTTAAAAAAAAAAAAGAAAAAATATGGAAGGAAGGAAGGAAGGGAAAGAAGGAAAGGAAGGAGGGAGGGAGGGGAAGGAAGGAAGGAAGGAAGGAAGGAAGGAAGGAAGGAAGGAAGGAAGGAAGGAAGGAAGGAAGGAAAATGCAAATCAACTGAGATGCCACCTCATACCCATTCAGATGGCAATTATTTTAAAATATATATATATATATGGAAGGAAGGTAAGAAGGAAGGAAGGAAGAAGGGAGAGAAGGAGGAAGGGAGGGAGGGAGGAAGGAAATAAGTGTTGGTGAGGATGTAGAGAAATTAGAAGCCTTGTGAACTGTTGGAGAGGATATGAAATGATGCAGCCCCTATGGAAAACAGTATAATGGTTCCTCAAAAAATTAGAAATAGAATTACCATATGATCCAGCAATTCCACTTCTGGGTATATTCCCAAAATAATTAAAAACAGGGTGTTGAAGAGATATTTGCCCTTCCATGTTCACAGCAACACTATTCACAATAGCCAAAAGTAGAAACACCCCAGGTGTCCATCTGCAGATGAATGAATGAACAAAATGTGATGTATACATACAATGGGATACTATTCAGCCTTATAAAGGAAGAAAATTCTGACACATACTACAACATGAGTGAACCTTGAAGACATTACGCTAAGTGAAATAAGGAAGTCACAATAAGCAAAATACTATACGACTCCACTTACATGAGGTACTCGGAGTAGTCAAATTCATAGAGACAGGAAGTAGACTGGTGGTTGCCAGGGGCTGGGGAGAGTGGTTGTTTAACAGGAACAGTTTCAATTTTGCAGGATGAAGAGTTCTAGAGAATGGTTGCACAGAAATTGAATATTCCTAATCTTACTAGACTGTATACTTTTAAATGGTTAAGATAGTAAGTTTTCTGTTTATAGATCTGTTCTCTATCTTTAGACTCCTTACAGTGAGGTGATTTAACTTCTCATCTAGGGCTTTCCATTGCTCTTCAGTCTAGATAATTCATCCCCATATAGATGGAATGTCTTCTGTACAGATGTAGCTTTCCCACTTTTTCTAAAAATGTGCTCATTTAGAGTTTCCTTAATTTGCAGGTCAGAAACCAGAGGTTTAATGAAGGGGACTTGTTCAGTGTTAGAAATCTACCACAGAACCCAGGAAGGCCCCAATACATCCCCTCTCGTTCCCTTGAAGGCTCTGTTCTTTTTTATCTAGGAGGGACCTTTGATCACACTGTCCCCAGCATTCCCACAAGGTCATCAGCTCAAATACACTGGCAGTTAGTGCCCCACAAAGTGGGATGGTCTTCTTCCATATTCAAGCTCATTAGGATCCTCCTCCTGCTCTTAAGTTTAGCCAAAGGCAGGAGGTCTCTAAGAGCAGAATTTCTCATTCCCCAGATGCTCTTAACTTGCCTTTCAAATGGAGTTGAAGAGTTCTCTGGCATCTGAGCCGCTGCCTGAGCCTTTATGTTGGGGTGGGGTGTTGAAGGCTCAGGAAAGAACAGTCTTCTTTTCATAAGTCTTCACACCTACCTTCAGCAAGTTATCCAGAAAGACTTGGAGCTGCTGAGTCTTGGACTTACAAGCTAAACAGTGGTCCACCCTTAGAGCGCTTGGGTACCAGGGGATACAGGCAGAAAAGGGGCAGGAGAGGGTGAAGAAGGGAGGGAAGGAGGAGGAGAGAGAGAGAGACAGCCCACATCAGCTTTGGAAATGACCTGGTAATGTGAGTCTCTGGGTCCTCTCCATCAGCCTCTCTCTAGAGTGTCCCAAATGGCTGTGACAATAAGCAGGTAAGTACATGTGGGCTGTTCAGTCCACAGCCTCTCTGGCCAGGCTATCCCCAGACAGATATGCACCAGGGCCTCCCTGTCAGCAGGAGCCCTCACTGCCTGGTACCACTTCTCCCTGTTTTGTGCCCTGACATTCAGAATCGGCCAAAGTCAGGCTTATTGGTACTTTGCAGGTTACTTAGATTCCGGTATTTTTAGATTCCATAACAAAAATAGCTCCCCTGAAAAAATTTTCTCCCCTTGTTATTCTTGTACTCATTGTAGATGGCACCATCATGTGGTGTGGAAGAGAGAGAATAGAATCCAGAATCATGTCAGAATTCCGGGTCCCTTATAGGATGTGTTTGCTATAAGGACTTAAGCAAGTTCTCCAGACTCTTGAAAGCATAGGGTATGTCCTGTAAAATGAGCATATTGGTAATAGCTACCCTAAGTGTTGTTGTAGGAATCAAATGAAACAATCTATAAATAAACTAGACATTGCCATACAGTTGCTATACAGGTCAGAGGCCAAAACTTGTAGTCCTCATGGGAAATCCAGTCCTCTCCATGCCTTGCTTTTAAACCATTTGAATGTCTTTAAACAGACGTGTACTCTTCAGGTGCCCACAGATCCCGCTTCTCCATATTATCTCTTACCCAGCCTACTTCACCCACTTTTGCTACCAGCTTCATCTGGAAAGTTTGAATTTGAGACCCCTGACATAGAATTTCAAAGGTAAGCAGCATGCAGCAATGTAGAACAGGTATCCATGCTATTCTGCAGCCTTGTAGATCCGGAAATGTGACTTTGCAAGTACATCAAGAAAGAGTCTTTTATTCTGGGGACAGCCTCAGACTCACTAGGCTGATAACAGTGGTGCAAAAAGTCAGCGTAGCCTGTTATGGGTTTTCAGTGACAAACAAAATAGTCCTGAAGACTGGAACAGTCTTGTCACAATTTCTACAATGGTAATATAACTACAATTAGAGGTTCCTTGACCTTCATGGTGCTGACACTAAAACAGACCTATCAGTGGTATATGCTAGAAAGCCCAGAAATACAACTTAGCATACCTAGGTATCTACTATCAAGTAAAGGTGACATTTCCAACCCATGAGGAGATGATGGATTTATTTCATAGATGAGATTAGGGTAATATGTTAATTGTAGAAATACAGTTGCTTTACATTGTACTCTTCACACTATAAACTCCAAATGGATAAGAGCACTAAAATTTTTTATTAAAAAAAATTAAAGAACTAGAAGAAAATATAAGTCACTATTTATCTGTTCTCATGTAGAAAAGGTACTTCTAAGCATAAAAGTAAAGAAAGAAACTGTAAAGAAAAAAATCATAAGCCAGATTACATAAAAATTTACATATTTCTAAAGATCCAAAGATACCACAAACAAAATTAAGAGGAAACAACAAACTAAAAAGAAAAAAGAAGGAAGGAAGGAAGGAAGGAAAGAAAGAAGGAAGGAAGGGAGAGAGGGAAGGGGAGGGAAGGGATGGGGAAGAAGAAAGGAAGCAGGCAGCCAGGGGCTGGGATACAGTAATGAACAGAAGACATAGGAAACTACTTTCACAGAGCTTTCAACATACTGAGCAAGACAGACATTAAAATCAGACCACTCTCAAATGAATCTTTGTAAAAAGTGATAAGTCTCTGTGAAGCCAAAGAATGGGCAGTCGTACTGGGAAGATCTGAAGTCAGCTGAGACAATCAAGGAAGGTCTCTCCAAAAAGCGTTATTTGTACCAAAAGCTACAACACAAGTAGGAGCCAGTGAGATGGGCAGTAGGGAAATGAAGGGTTCAAGCGAAGGAAAGACCTCTGTGGCAGGTGGCACAAGAAGCAAGGACAAAGTGTCTGGAGCACACAGTAGAGGCAGGAACTTGCAAGAGGAATAATCGGACAGGTGAGCAAGGATATGCAGACTGACCTAAGAGGTTTGTATTTTTAATTGTACTTACAGAGTTAGTCTTTGAATGATTCTTATCTCAGTAAGACAATCACTAGTACTCCAATAGGCAAATAGACAAAGTGGGCAATTTACAAAAAGGAAATATAAATTAATCTGTAAAGACAAAAAGTAGTTAAGTGGTTGATTAAAGCTGAGAGAACAGGAAGTGATTGCAAATGGGCGCAGGGAATGTTTGGGGAATGATGGAAATGTTCTTGAATTGGATTGTTGTGATGGCTGCACAACTCTGTAAATTTAGTGAGAAATCATTCATTTGTACACTTAAAATTTGTGCATTTTGTGTTATGTAAATTATACTTCAGTGTAACTTCAGTAGAGCTATTTTTTACAAAAGTTTTCAACTTCTCTAGTAACCAAAAAATGTAAATTAAATTAAATGTCATTTTTACCTTTCAAATTTACAAAGAACTTAAGGAATAACATTTCAGTGCCTGTGAAGTGTTGGGAAATCGGCATTATATAAAATTCTGGTAAATATGACAATATATATCAGAGCCTTGTTACTTTGTCACATATCTTGGAATTTAACATAAGGAAATAATAGTGAATGGGTAAAAAGTTTTATGTACCAGGATTTTTATAACAGAATTATTTATAAAGATGAAAAATATAGAAAAAAGTTAAAAGTTGAGCAGTAGACAATTGTTTAAATATGCAATAATGCAATTCTATCTGTTTAAGATTATGTTATAGAAGAATGCATAATTACATAAAGTGGTCATAAATTAAGTTGAAAAATTATGAAACAGCCTACTATGATCCCAACTTGGGGAAATAATATATGCTTACACTGAAAAAGATATGAAAGACAGGCATCTATATCAGTCATCTCTTACCATGAAATGCCATGTAACAAACCATCGCAGTGCATATGACAGCTAGTATTCATTTCTTTGTGCATTGCTAGGGCATTCTGCCTTCAAGATTCAAGGCAACAAGACTGCCGAGAAGGCTCTGATCCACATTCTTCTCAGGTGCCGGTGCCATCTGGGGCATTTCTTCTCATGGCCAAAGCAGGACAGTGAAGGCAAGCCCAGCTGCACAGGCAGACCCCAAGCCTCTGCTTCCATCACTTCTGCTCACATTCCACTGGCCAAAGCAAGTCTCAAAGCCAAGGTTGAGGGAAAGGGTAGAGGATACACTTGCCTGTAGGGAAAGACACTGCAAGCCATGGGAAGAGAAGAAGAATTGGCTGTGATAATACATTCACATAGTATCAAAAGTTTAAACCTGACCATTTCAGAATGGTAGGAGTGGACATACATTGTATTATTCAGCTTTGGGGGGGTTGATTTCCTGCTCATGTTACCTGTATTTGTAGATCAGCAGCACTTCTGCTTTGTGTGTCTTTTGCACTCCGTAAAGAAACCTCTCCTTTCTGAGACAAGCAGTGGAAAAAGAGCAACAGCAGAAACCAGAATTATTCTTAAAGTTTCTGCTGGGAGGTTGCCTGTCACTGCCAGTCATAATTCATAGGTCTGAAAAGATCATATGGCCAAGCCAGGCATCACGGGGGCGGGGGTGGGGGGGCAACCATCCACCTCCTGTGAGGAAAAGGACTGCAATTCACATGGCAATGGATGGAGATGGAAGGCAGTGAGGAGTGAAAACAGTAAGGCAATCTACTGTATTATTAGCATTTCAAGCTTTTCTATAATGACCACAAAATACCTTTATTTTTATTCATTTAATCATTTATGTATCTATTTATTTTTGCTTGAAGCTGTATATGAACAGAAAATTTACTTAGATTCCTTTTTATTTTCTTACATTTATAGGTTTTTTTTAAAAAACAGACATGCATTTGCCCATCGTTTCCTGTTTGCTTTCAAAGGCAAACATCAGCCTCAGCCTCTTCCCTCGGTTTTCTCTATTGCTCAATAACCAAAACCAAATACTTCCAATACTTACAGCTGATTTGTTCAATATTCATCTCCATTCCTCTAAATTACATGCATGTTCAACCACTTCTTGAATTTTACCAATTTTAGGCCTCTCCCCTGACTTTTGATATGAAAGATGAGGTGTGAGCTTGTTTTTATGCCCTCAATCCCACCATCTACATATGTTCCCATCCAGACCCCACACCCTCCCAGTGGTGATACACTGTAATTCTGGTTGGCATGTTCACCAAGGCCCATTACTACCACCACTGTGTAGACGCTGCATGGCTGAGCTTAGGGCTCACTGTGATTACTTTTCCTTCTCAGCACAGTTCTCTGTTTTGTCTTGGGTTTTGTTTTATTTTGTTTTATTCTATCATTTGCTCATTTTGTGTATTTATCACATTTCCACCTCAAGCTCTCTTGCCCATTCTGTAAATCTCCTCTCAATATATTTGGCCCCATGAACTACTCTATCCATTTCATTTCCTTAAGGAGATCTTTCTCAGAGTCTTCTGAGCTACTCCAGTCTGGGGTACTTGCACTCGAGGTAGCACTATCCCCCTAGGATTCCCTCTAACTATCTCCTGTACACAGACTCCTGTTTCTGGTGACTCATGTCTTTCTCTCTCTTGGTTAACAGTCTCATTTTGGTGGAGCATAGCATCCAATAGCTTCCGAAGAAAAGGTGCCCTGGAGACAAACATCTTGAAACATTTCATGTCTGAAGATGTCTTTATTTTATCCATACAATTGATCATTTGAATGGATATAGCATTCCAAGTTGCAAATAGCTGTGCAAAATTTGAGTAGTCCTAACTTCTGGTGTTGCTCATGAGAAGTCAGTCTGTTGCTTATCCTTCATATATGATCTACCTTTTCTCCTCCCTGGAAACTTCTAGGATCTTTCAGTCCCAGTGTTCTAAAATTCCTCAAAGGTGTTTCATGGTGTGGGTCTGTTATTTATTACTTGAGCATTCATTGGCTCTTTCAATCTGGAAACTCATGTCTTTAAAATATGAGAAATCTCCTTGAATTGTGACCTTGATGATTTTATCACTACTATTTCCTCTGCTTGCTTTTTCTAGAACCATCATTCAGGTATTGAATAATGTCATAACCACTGAACAATAGATCCCTTTCAGCAAAGGTCTTCTAAGTTTCTATATCATTCACTCCTATGTTCCATCTTTTTTGCCGTTGGCTATACTTTCTCTGAGAATTCCTTACCTTTATCTCCCAACCCTTCTATTAAGTTTTTATTTTCTGCCATCATAGTGTTAATTTCCAAACAATCTTATTCTCTGAATGTTTCTTTTTAAAATACCATGTTCTGTTCAGGGATTACAATATATTCTCTTATTTCTCTAAAGATATTACTGATGTTTTCACTTTATTTTTGTGCTCTCTGTGTAGTCTCTGTTCCATCAAGTTGCCTTTTTCTATTTCTTTGTATTGATATCTATTTTTCCCATGGAGATTTTTGTCAAATCTCTGATTCTCCTTAGTTGTCTGATAATCTTTAAAACTGGGAGTCTAAAAGCACTGAGTGTATGGATGAGCTTTGTTGACTGGCCCTGTCACACTAGGATAATCTGGCTGGCCTGAATCACTGAGAAACTCCCAATTCAGCAACTTTATACATTCTTCTTGTGCTGATTGGGTCCTTAAAGAAGGCTTTCCTAGCCTCCTTCTTGAAAGATAAAGTTGTGGCTGCTGGAACACAGGAACCAAGAGGGGAAGTAGGCTAAGAATGAGGGTTTCACTTGACCCCCTGTTTGCAGTAGTGCTCACACTATCAGTTGTGCTTGGGATTCCCAAATCCAGAGATCTTCTATTTTATCCTTCTAGGAAAGAAACCTCTGGTCTTCTGCAGAGATGAGGGAGTCACCTAGCTGGACAGAATCAGGAAAGAGCATTTGGGGATCTAAATTCTTCTAAAGAGACTTTAAATCAATCTTGATATTAGTCCTTCTTGTTACCCCTTCCTTGTTCCAGGCATGCCTGCTACAGGCAATTCTTAAGCTGTTTTAGGATTTATAAACATAAATGTGGTTGCTTCTCCATTTTCCTCACCATCTTCATAGGATTCTGTGTCCTTGAAGCTGCTCATTTACTCTCATCCATATACTCTCTACCTTCAAAGTTGTCGCTATTATCTCCTCACCCCATTTCACTCTCATTTCGGGTTGATGCCTTTATGAAAAATCCTTTTACTATGAGTTCAATAGGGTTTCAGAAGGAGGCAAAAGTAGATGTGTGCCTTTAATTTTCCATTGTTATCCTCTAGTGCTTGCTTCCATAATGAAAAGAAAATTCCTTTTAAGAAAGTTTGTTTGGTGATCCCAAGACTAGAATAAGGAGATGAGAAATTTGAATGTTTAGTAGAATTAGGTTAAGATAGCCTCATATATCCAGCTACTCCCTGGGGGTAGGTGGTCCAGCCAAGAGGACTCTAACATTCAAAGTCCATGTCTCCCCTGGACAGGACTTAGATGGGCACTGCCAGCATTGTGCTCTGGGAGCCTTCTATCCCTATAGTCACACTTTCTACCAGTCCTTTCTGACTAACACCTCTCTTTCAACATATCAATATTTTTAGTCAAATAATAAACAAGTCTGACTGACCTGGGAGGCTTTTTTGTATAACATTATTAAAACCTTTCATGAATTGATGCTATGTGTAACACATAGAGGACAAACTAATTTCTAAGATTTTTTTTAATAGACACTTCATTTTACAGGTAACCGAAACACTATCTTCCCTTAGTCTATATTTAACCACATGTGGTTAAATATAAGTCCAAAATTCTAATCCAGAAGATGTTAAGCCATACATCTGAAAGGAAAGGAACTGATTATAGTCCCTCTACAAGGAAAAGTTCCCTGAGCATGAAATACTACAAATATCAAACATAAATTCAAATCACTCAATATTCATTGATTCACTTAATAAAAAGCTACTGAGAAGTCAGTACATGAAAAGTACCGTTCTAGTCTGACAATAATAAAAGGCAAAGAACAAACATGAATAAGAATAGAATACATTATCTGACTTCAATGATATTATAATATAGTCATTGAAATAAAATAATGCTGTAATATCTAATACTGAAATATCTAAAAAGTGTAAGTAAAATCAATCAAATTGTATGCACCTTCTAAAGAAAACAAACTGTATGATCATATCAATTGATGTAGAAAAAGCATTTGAAAAATTTAACATGCATGCATCAAAAAAAATCTCACCAACCAAAGACAGAAGAGAACTTTCTCAACCTGGTTAAGGGAATCTATTAAAAAACAAAAACAAAAACAACCTACAACTAGCATAATGTTTAATGATAAAGGATTTAATGTTTCTTTTAAGATCAGAAACAGGGCAGTGATGCCCACTGTCACCACTCCTATTCAATATTGATCTAGAAGTCTTACTAAGTGTAATAAGACAAGAAAAGTAAATTTAAGGCATAAAGATTAGAAATAAGGAAATAAGACTCTACCTATTTGTAAACAACATAATTGTGTAGAAAATCTGAAGAAATCTACAAAAAAATCATCATCATCTCTCCTAGAACTAATATGAGTTTAGCAAGCTTACAGAATACAAAATCAACACAAAAAATTTATTTTCTCTTATATACTATATAATATTTTATATACTATATCATACTATTTATATGCATATATAATTTGAAACTGAAACAATACCATTTAGAGTAATTCCAGAAAAATGAAATACTTTGATATAAATTAACATGATGTATACAGAGTCACAGAATCTTTATGCTGAAAACTACAAATGCCAATGAAAGAAATCAAAGACAACCTAAATAAATAGATAGACATATTCTGTTCATGGATTAGAAGACTCAGCATAGTAAAAATGCTGATTCTCCCCAAATTAATCCACATGTTTAATGTAATTCTATTAAAATCCTCAAAGGGATTTTTATAGATATTTTATATAATAGATAAGTTTATTCTAAAATTTATATAAAAAAAGGAACTAGAATAGCTAAAACAGTTTTGAAAGAGAAGAATAAAAGAGAAATCAAGCTACACAATTTTATGACTTACTATATAGTCACAAAAATCAATTCAATGTGGTATTGATTAAGAGATAGATACATAGATCAATGAAACAGAATATAAAGTCCAAAAATAAGCCCACACAAATATGAACAATTAATATTTTATAAGGCTGCAAAAGCTATTCAGTGGAGAAAGAACAGTCTTTTCAACAAATGCTGTTAAAGCAATTGGACATCCTTCTGAAAAATAATAATAATAACCAAAAAATTCAACCTATACATCATACCATATGCAAAAATTAACTCGAAATAGGTCATAAATCTAAACATAAAAAATCAGATTATAAATCTTTTAGTGAAAAACATAGGAGAAAATCTTTGTGACCCAGGACTTGCCAAAGTTCTTAGACATGACACTAGAAGAATGATCTATAAAAGAAAAATGGTACATTGTACCACATCAAAATTAAAGCTCTTAAAAAGACACTGTTAAAAGAACAAAAGAACAAGCTACAGACTAGGGGAAAATATTTGCAAATCACACACCCAATAAAGTGCTTGATCCAAAATATAGAAAGAACTCTCAAAACTCAAGAGTAAGAAAGCAAAAACCCCAATTAAAAATTGGGCAAAAGACTTAACAGATACTTAACAAAACAGATGGCAAATAAGCACATGAAGAATTGTTCAGCATCATTAGCCATTAGGGAAATGCAAATTAAAAGCACGATAAGATAACCCTGTACAGTTGCTAGAAGGATTAAAATTAAAAATACTGGCAATGCCAGGGCTTACTCAACCTTCTTATAAAGTTAAGCATATACCTCCATCTGACCCAGTAATGCCTCTCCTGGGCGTTTATCCTAGAGATGTACAAATTTAGATTCACACAACAATCTATACATGAATGTTTATAGAAGCGCAATCCATAATTACTAAGAACTGGAACCAACCCACTGTCCTTCAGTGGATATATGGCTAAATAAATTATGGTACATCTACACAATGGAGTGATACTTAACAATAAAAAAGAGCAAACTATTGATAATATGGAACACCTTGGGTGGATCTCAAAGGCATTACGCTGAGTGGAAGAAGCTAGCCTCCAGAGGTTACCTGCTGTATGATTTCATTCATGTGACACAATCAAGAGGACAACACTATGGTCATGGAGAATAAACCAGAGCTGGAGGAGGTGTGACTAGAAAGGGAAAGCCCACAGAAGTTTTGAGGGCGTGATAAAACTATTCTGTACCCTGATGGTGGTGATGGTCACACAAATGAATACATGTGTTAAAATTCATAGAACTGTACACCCCTAACACAGGCAATGTTACTAAAACTAGACAACAGTCAGCACTGGTATGACCAGGGAAGTGGCTGGGGAAGAGAGCATTACCAAATTCTCCTGGCCAGACAGGGATGTAGCTAAGGCATCTCTGACTTTTCTGAATCCAAGTTCAATGCAGAATCATGCTATCTGAGGGGTCTTCAGACTCTTCATCTACCATGCCCATGGATCTATGTTACACTCGCTTGCCAAACAATCTGGCCTCCCTTCTCAATACACAATTCAAAGAAAGTCCTCTTCCTGACACTCGTCCTATGTGCCCTGAGGTTTCCAGGAAACAGGCACTCTGAAACAAGGCAGAGAGAGAAGGGAAGTGGAGCCCATTCATGCCTCCTCCCACCCCCACACAGGCACTCAGCTGGACCCTCTGAGGAAACAAGGAGAGGTGCGTGGCTTTTAGGGCTGTGATCAGAGGAGGAGGGGAGCAACTGACAGTGCAATCAGACTCATCCGTGAGCGTGTCTGCGGCTATTTTTGTCTGGTGAATAGACAGCAGGGCGTGGGCCAAGCTGGGCCGGCGGCCATGTATATTTGTGTGTATGTGTGAATACATGCGCATGAGGGAGAAGCGAGCGAGAGGCTTTCCGAGAGAAACTGAGTGGGTGGCTGCCACTGACGGGGTATATGTAGACAAATACAAAACATCAAGCAAGCAATTACTGCAATCAGACTCACGGGGTGTCTGCCTGCGTCAGCAGAGCTGTCTCTGCTCCCCCACACCCGCTGCTAAGGAGCTAGTGTGCCCTGGGCCTGCAGAGCAGGGCTCAGACTGGGCCTGCAGGTCGCTCTTTATACTCCTTAGGAAATGAGACCCCCTCCTGGCATAGTGGGAATGCAGTCCCCGGAAACACTCCACACAGATTCACTTGTCCGATAAGCCAATTAAGCCACATAATGAAGCTTGATTCAAGCCTGTTTTCTGACGCAGGCACTGTCCTTCTGTCCAGCCATTGACCCTCCCTTACATACCTTCCCATTACCTCCCTTCCCATCTCAAGGAGTCTGGCAGGTAGAGAGGCCCCTGCTTCTGTCCTGCTCCTTGTCAGTAGTAAGAGCTCTGGGACAAGGAGTTCATTCAGCATAGCCTGGGCAATCAGCAAGTCAGGGAGCAAGACAACCAGCAGCAGAACCACTATATCCTATGATCAGTGTCCCTGGCCGGTAAGGGATGCAGGGTAGATGGAGATCCAGCTTGCACCAAAGGGCCCTTTAGTCAATTTCAGGAGTTCTTAACCTGGGAACATCGCAACTACTTAAGCATTGTTTAAAAAACTACAGACTCGGTGGCGCCTGGGTGGCTCAGTCGTTAAGTGTCTGCCTTCGGCTCAGGTCATGATCCCAGGGTCCTGGGATCCCACGTCGGGCTCCCTGCTCAGCAGGGAGCCTGCTTCTCCCTCTCCCACTCCCCGGGGTGTGTTCCCTCTCTCACTGTGTCTCTCTCTGTCAAATAAATAAAATCTAAAAAAACAAAAAAACTACAGACTCAGACTTTCTGGGGTTGGATCCCTGGAATCTGCATCTCAAGCACCCTATTCTGATGTGTGCCAAAGCTTGGAAACCAACAATCTACTAAGGAGGGATGGAGGCCAAGGAGACAGAAGACTGGACTACTAGGTCCAGTGTGTACACACGTCATTGACTGCATGGACAGCTCTAACCCTGCCGGGCTGTGTTCTCATCTGTTAGATGAGGATATTAACACTAGTCTCATAACCGCAGGAGTCCAGGGCTGGTTGTGAATGTATCCTATGGCTATAAGGAGGTCCCAGCAGGAGAACTGTGTGGTTCTGT
This sequence comes from Mirounga angustirostris, assembly GCF_029215605.1. NCBI lineage: Eukaryota > Metazoa > Chordata > Mammalia > Carnivora > Phocidae > Mirounga > Mirounga angustirostris. The sequence goes on along the minus strand of NW_026991710.1, from coordinate 160,060,966 downwards.
GAGGGGAGGAACAGGGTTTGGCAGGTGGAGATGTGACAGTCCCAGTTACCCTGCACAGAACTGGACTCAGACCTGTCTAAGTCCCTGTCCCAAGCACGGGGCCCTGCCAAGGGTCAACAAACTTGTGTTGGTTCAATTCTCCCCATCTGCATGCAGGGTCTTTATTCCACCTCTTAGATGCCGAACCCTTCACAATGGGGCTGTTGGAAGGGTCACAGAGCCCTTGGTGGGAGGGAACCTGAGAAGTTAAATGTAAATGTAAGGTATTATTATCCTCTAAAACCACACATGTCCTCCAGGATGCCAGGTCCTTCCCACACTCAAAGACAAGAGGCTGCAGGAGAAGCAAAACCTGGGCGCGGCATACTTATACCTATAATGGTGCGAATTACATCATCTGTAACCTTTTTCACAACGGGCTGATTTCAAACAGCTGTAATTTATGGATGTTCTTCCGAGAGGAATTAGTCAATATATTTGTTTTCCCTTTGATATATAGCCACAGGAGCGCGTCAGGCATGAGGTCTATTAAGCCTTGCCAATTTTCTGCCACTTCTCAGCGCTATAGATTTTGCTCATGGAGTGGGCTGATTCCACCCCAACATAGAAAAAAATCATTCAGAATACTGAAAAGTTTTCCAGCTCTCCGAGCACAGAGCGCTCTAGGAGAGCAGTGGCAGCCTTGGGAACGAGACTCCTGGCTCCCACGGTCATGGCTGCGGAGGAGTGAGAGGAATGTTACAGGACCAGATAGGAGGAGGCTGCAGGTCACATCACGTTCTCCCTGGTGAGCCTGTGGGCTGCAGACAGGCACAAGGCCTAAAGGGTACAGCACTGCCCCTTCCACTGTGCATGGCTTCAGCTGCAGATGAAGCAGGTCCCCCAACCTAAGCAGTCTGGAGAGTGATGGTGGTCAGCCAGAACAGGGGTGCTCTAGCCACCCCAGGTGGCCCCAGGTCAGGAAATGATGCAGTCAGTCCTTCCCCTGCCACCCTGAAACAGGGCATAGCTTCCAGAGTTAGCCTGGGGTACCTGCAGTGCCAAAGAGAATCCCTGGGGAGAAAGCCACCCTCGGCCCCTTCACACGGTAAAAAGTGCCCCGTGGAGAGGCAGTGGCGGTCTTCAAACTTCAGTATGCCTTGTAACTACGTTGGTGTCCATGCAAATGCATATGCTCATCTTGAGAGTCAGTGAATCTGGGTGGGACCTAGGACTCTGCATTTTATACAAGAACCCTCCACAAATTGATTCAAATCCACTGACTACCCCACCTCAACTTGTCACTGCTAGATGAATCAATTTTCCTGTATCTGAGCAGAATGGTGTTTCTTCAGGTAAGGCACAATGAAAGACATGAATGCCAGAAAAAAATCCTAAACTGTCCAATTTCCATGTTACTAGTGTGGGAGATGTGCACACTGAATATGCCTTCCCCAGTCCATAAACATCATCAGAGCTGTCACTTACCAAGCGCCTCTGATGTACAGATCTCCAAGCTACTGGTCTTGTAGGCAGGTTCCATTCGAGGAGAGGGTAGACAACTTGACCAACAGCTCAGGGCTGATCAGAGGCAAAACTAGCATGGCAGATCTGTCCAGCTGTGAATCCAGTGCCTTCCTTGCCCTGCATGTGGGCCAGGCACAAACTGCCCCAACTCGCCTTAAAAACTATTTTTAGGTGAGAATCACTGCTTTCCTTTTCCTTTGCTCTCCTTTACCAGAATCTGATGACTTTCTTCTCAGGAAGACTTTGAACAACATAGCTATTTTGGTCTCAGGAACCAGACTCCCTAGGTTCAAAGTTCAGCTCTGCTACTGTCTAGCTTTGTGACATTACACAAGTCACTGACCCTCTTTCAGCCTTTTTTCCTCATCTACAAATGAAGGTAATCCTTATACCTACCCCACAGAATCTCTGGCTTACATGAGTTAATATGTGCTAAGCTCATATTTAGCACTTTAAAAATGGTCCTTATTCTCCACTACATGTCATTTGGCAGTCATACGCTGTCTGCTGTAGGTTGGTAATGGAAATGACTCATCCAATTTCTAATAACTTGGGAGATAAACCAGGACAGGGCCATGGGAACTTAAATAATTTCGAGAGTGAAAAACACTAAACACATGCATGCACGCACGCGCATACACACACACACACACACACACTCCTTTGAGTCAGCAAATTTGGACAGTTAAGATGAGAGGAAGTGGGTGTGGCCAGAGAGGGGCTGGTCCCCAGAAGAAGTGGGTAGACACAGCATCCACATCCCACCGGGAATGAGAAAGAGGAAGGTCAAAGAATAGGTGGCCCAGCAGTGAGTGAACATGGAGAGCAAGACAAACTGACTGGGAAAAGGCAGATGGCTAGCAGCTGGGCTCAGGAAGGTCACACAACATGCGAATGAGACACATTTGGCACATGCATCGTCAGGGATGGGAGAGGATCAGGGATCAGTGAGGACTTAAAATAAGCATCATAGCCACATCCAAACAACTACATCAAAGAAACTGTATCCAAACAGCCACATCAGAGCATTCTAAATATACCCATGCATACATGCATACACACGCACAGAAATACACACACACACACACACACAGATGCGCACAGACCAACATGCATACACACAGACAGACACACACAGGTACACACACATACATACACCCATGTTCAAGCACAATGTCCCTGGGCCTGTCTGATCTGTGGGCTTTCTACGGGCACAGCTGTCTGAATATAAGGAAGTGGGGTAAGTAATCCAAGTTCTGTTGACAAAATCAGGGATCAGGAAGAATCAACGGACTTTATATTTACACAGAAAACCAGAGGACTCTGAAGCTCCCAGGAGACTGTAAAACAAAAATTCATGTATGCTTTAATCCTATGCATATTGACTCTGCCATGAAAACTGACTGTGGAGGCACTGGATCCACATAGCAGCACCTGGGCACATGCGAGCCAAGGTGGTATTGGTTTATGTTAATGCCTCAAGGTTAAAGCCCCTCCAAGAAGACCCAGAGACCACTGGGAGAGAGAAGGAAGGCTGGGGGACGGGGGCGGGGGGGGGAAGGCTCACAACAAGCTGGATGCTAATCTCTTCACAGACCTCCCTTCTCCATCCAGTCCCTCTGACACACGGGCCTGGCACCCAGGGCCTCCCTCTGCAGTTATCAAGATTGCAAGGGAGTAAAACAGGGTGATTAGTGCTCCCCAGCCAGGACATAAACACCAAGAGGACATGGAGCATACATGTTTTACTTACTGCTGTACTCCAAGTGCCTAGCATATAGTGAATGTTCAATAAGTATAGAAAATTATAAATGGATGAATAAATTAACAATGTTGGAGTCAGCAAAGGCAGTAATACCAAAGATAGTGATCAGCATGCTCCATAGCTGGAAAGTTTCCTGGCATCTGCAGACAGTTCAGGTGCCAGATTAGAGTCTTGCCTCTATTCTCCCTTCTTTCCACCTCCCCATCCCCCAATGCAGGGCTCACCTGAGTCTCCCTCTTCACTCAGAGTCTTGCATTATCTTGACACAAAATGAGAAATCCACAAGATTGTACATCATATATGTCAAGTTGGGGCAAAACCCTGTCAAAGGGACACACACCATAAGGGAGGGAATAATGCCTAAAATGATGGAGGTGAAAGTTACCAAGATGGCTCTTGATAAGATAAAGACTATTTCCATTCCATATCCTGATTCCTCATCATTCTCCTCACTCTCCCCCTTCCCTCCCATGGCCTCAACCATTTCTACCACAATTTCCCAGGGCACTCCCATACCACTCTTTCCATTTCATCCTTCTCCCACAAAACATCTGTTCTCAGATTAAAAGCTTAGCCAACAACTGGATTTATATTAAAAAACATCAAGACTTCCACCTCCAGTGAAGATGGAGTAAAAGGAACCAGATTTACCTTCCTTCCTGAAACAAACAAAACAGATAAAATATATAAAACAACAGTTCTCAGACCCTGGATGTCTGGTAGCATAGAACAATGATCCCTGAGAGAAGGGGAAAAAACAAGATGAGCCCTATAATTGTTCTACCTTCCTGCCTAGAGAAAGTTTCCAGGCAGCAGAGCAAGGGAGAGGAATCCAGAAGGAGACTGGAAGTCTCCTAGAGTCAAGGGGTCAAAGCTGGAGGTCCAAGGAGACCAAGGGGTGGCAGACAACCTTTGAAGGCTGAGGATGATCCTGGACAATCTCCACCTCCTGATGTTCACAGGCCTGTGTAGTCGCCTCCCACATTGTTCCAAGGCTAGTCTGTGTGACCAAACACATGTTGCACAAGTGATGGTATATGGATGGCAAACACATGTTGCACAAGTGATGGTATATGGATGGCAGACTAAAAAGGTGGCCACTTTCATCTTGGAGACTCAGCCTTCCCACCCCTAGCCCTTTCTCACTCTCTTTCTCTTTCTCTCCCATCACTTGCTCTGGGGGGAATTAGATGTCATGGCATGTGAGCAGCCCTGAGGAAAGGCCCACGTAGTGAGGAACTGAGGGCTCCTGACAACAATCATGTGAGTGAGCTTGGGAGCAAATTTTCCAGCACTTTCAGATGACCACAGCCTTGGTCAACAACTTGACTTACAACCTCATTAGAAACCCTGAGTCAGAACGACTCGGCTAAGCTGCTTCCAATTACTAGCCCATGAAAACTACATGAGATACTTGTTGTTTTAACAATCCCATCAGACATGTACACAGATAAAGGAAGGACATCAGAAATGGTAAATATGTAGGTAAATATGAAATAATTCCATCTTTATTTTATATATCTCTTTTAAAGATAACTGAATGATGGGGTGCCTGGGTGGCTCAGTCAGTTAAGCGTCTGCCTTCAGCTCAGGTCATGATCTCAGGGTCCTGGGATGGAGCCCTGCATTGGGTTCCCTGTTCAGGGGGAAGGCTGCTTCTCCCTCTCCCTCTCCCCCTCACCCCTGCTCGTCCTCTCTCTCTCTCTCACTGTCGCTCTGTTCTCTCTCCCTCAAATAAATAAATAAAATCTTTTTTAAAAAATTAAAAAATAAAGATAACTGAATGCTTAAATCAAGCATAAAATAACACAATGTTATGAGGTCTATGATATATGTAAAAGTTAATATAGAACAATGACAGTACAAAGGTCAGAGGGTAAAATTGGAGTATGCTGTTAAAAAGTTCATGTACTCTATGTGAAGTGGTTTCATATTACTCAACATTAGACTATGAAATATCAAAATATGTACACTATAACACTAATGTAATCACATAAAAAGGAAGAATATAGCTAATAAGCCAACAAAGAAGGCAAATGACAAATATCACATGATTTCACTCATATGTGCAATTTAAGAAACAAGGCAATTGAACAAACAAAGAAAAGAGACAACCAAAAAAACAGATCTTATATACAGAGAAGAAACTGGTGGCTGCCAGAAGGGAGGTGGGGGACGGAGATGAAATGGGTAAAATAGATAAAGGGGATTAAGGGTAAGCTTATCTTGATAAGCACTAAGAAATATATAGAATTGTTGAATCACTATATTGTATACATGAAACTAATATAACTATGTTAATGATACTTCAGTAAAAATAAAAATAAAATAAATTTTAAAATTAAAATAAAAGAATTAATTCAAAAGAAGGCAGAAGGAAAAGGGGAAAAAGAAAAGATGGGACAAATAGAAAACAAGATAGATTTAAACCTCATCATACTAATAATTGCATTAAATATAAGTGATACAAATATCCCAATTAGAGGGCAGATTGCCAGATTGCATAAACAAGCAAGACAACTATATGCTGCTGCCTCCAAGAAATCCATTTTAAATGTAAAAACACAAATAATTAAGAAGTAAATTTGTGGGGCTTAAAAGGCCATGCTAATATGTATCAGAAGGAAGCTGGAGTAGAGTGGCTGTATCAATATCAAAGTCAATTTCAGAGCAAATAATATGACCAAGGATACAGTGTTGTTCATCCTGATACAAGAGTCAGTTCATAAGGAGGACACACAATTATGTTTGTGCTTCTAATGCATGAAGCAAAACCTGATGGAGGTGCAAGAAGAAATAATAAACTCACCATCATAGATGGAGATTTCAACACAATGCACTGTGTTGAGGTGGAGACACATGTAGAGCCTGTTGTATCCCAGCCATAAGATCAAGGGACCTGAAGCAAATGCAGAAAGGGGGTGAAAATCAACAAGAGAACTCTGGTCCAAGGGGGAGAGCGTAGCCCAGGTTAGGGTTGTGGAAGAAGAGTCAACAGACAGAGGACAAACCATCTTTATCCTTCTTTCATGGCCATGATGGCTTTTTGACTTCTAGAAGTCTCTCAGAGCAGGGAGCACCTAAAAGGAACTCATTCCAGAGACAAGGTCTGCTTCTTTACTCTCAGGACCTCCTACCACAAGCCCTGCAGCTTCCATTTTTTAACTCAGAAATGGAAACTTTATGTTTTTACAACTTTCTTGAGATACAATTGCCATATAATAAACTGTCCATATTTAAATTCTAAAATTTGATACACTTTTTATATACCCATAAAATTATTACCACAATCATGATAATGAATATATCCATCACCTTCAAAAGTGTTCTCAGTCCCCTTCACAATCCCTTCCTCCCACCCATCCTGTCCCCACCCTCAACTACAGGCCAGCACTAACCTGTTTGCAGTCACTATAGATTAGTTTGCATTTTCTAGAATTTTATATAAGCAGAGTCATATAGTGTGTACTCCTTTTTTCTAGCTTTTATACCTCAGTATAATTTTTTTGAGTTTCACTTATGTCGTTTTGTGTACTGACAATTCACTTTTTATCGCCAAGTAATAGTCCATTGGATGGTTATAACATAATTGATTTTTTAATTTATTTATTTATGGACATTTGAGTTTTTTGTTTTTTGTTTTTTGTTTTTTCCAATTTGGGGCTCTAACAAAGCTGCAGCGCATATCTGAGTGCAATTCTTTTAAAGACATATGCTTTTATTTCTCTTGGGTATATAGCAAGGAGTGGGATAGTTGGGCCATTTAAGTAGGTCCATCTTTTAACTTCTTAAATTGTTTTCAAAGTGGTTGTACCAATTCTATTTCCACCAGCAGTGACTGAGAGTTCTGGTTCATCAGTATCTTCACTGGCACCTGATATGGTCAGGATTTTTTGTTGTTGTTGTTTGTTTGATTTTTTGTTTGGGGGGGGTTGGTTTTTGTTTTTAGTCTTAAGCCTTTCTAGGGGGCATGTAGTGGTATCTAACTGTGCTTTGAATTGGCATTTCCTTAATGACTAAAGATGCTGAGCACCTTTTCATGTGCTTATTTGCCATCCATGTATCTTCTTTTATAAAGTGCTTCTCCATTCTTTTGCCCATTTTTGCAATGGGTTCTTTGTGTTATTATCAAGTTGTAAAGCAGGATAAGGGGATAAAAAGAGTAATACAGGGCTATTTTTGTAAGAAGACTAGAGAAATTCTCTCTAGGTAAGTGATCTTTCAATAGTAGCCTAAGGGAAGTGAAAAAGTAAGCCGTAAGTATACCTGAGAAAAGAGCTTCCCAGCAGGGATCCAGGAGGTCCAAAGGCCCTGAGGCAACAGAATGCTTAGTGTGTTTGAGGACTGGCAAGGAAACTAGTGGGACTGGACCAGAGGAGAGAGAGAGAGAGAAGAAACTGATTAAGAAAATCTATTTCCCAAAGCAGTAAATGAGACATGGAATCTTAAAGGACCTACCACACAGTAGACATTTAATTTAAAAAATCAGTTTAAACAGAGCGTTTACTCACAAGACTACCCACCCTATACCCTTTTCGTGTTTAGCCCCTGGACTGTAGTTTGAAGCAACCCTTTACCATTCTAGAGACTTTATTCCTTCCTGCAGTGCCTTCCTCAGGGCCTGCACACAAGATTTCACAGCCTGACCTAGCTGGAGGGGCAGGGGCTTGGAATGGGAAGTGGGGGGGAGGATCATTTAATCAAGAATTATTTAAACTGTTTGCTGGACTTCATTTACCACTATGATGGGACATAAAAGTCTAAGGGCTTTCACCAAAAAAATCAATAATCCAGCTCTATACAAGTTCTAATAAATCTGCAAAAAGGGAATTTATCATCTCTCAATAAATGTGTCTTTTCTACAGTATGTTCTGAAAACTTGAAAATCCCAGATACAAATCTTAGCATTAGGCTTCCTGTTTCTCTCCTCAGAAGGGGTCGGTGTTCCAGACTCTGACATGGTTGCCTCCTGGTAACCCCTGTCTGTCCCCCATGTCTCTTGCCACCCCTCTCCTGTGCCGTCTGCCCCACACCCACAGCTTCTGCTCCTCTTCCTTCCGGGGAGCCCCCAGAGTGTTCTGAAGAAGCCGCATACATGCAAAGAAAGCCTCTCTGGGTGTCAGTTCCCTCATCTGGGACCACGCAACCTGGAAGGTCCCTTCGGGTTCCACTGACTCCGTGGTACCCAGATTGTAGCCACCGCTGCTGTCTCTTGAGGCTCCTTGGGTGAGCGCTACGGGACAAGGAAGTCAAATAGCCAGGGATGCAAAAATGCAGACCTTGTTACATGCAACAAATTGGGTGAACCTTGAAACATGATGCTAAGTGAAAGAAGGCAGACCCAAAAGGCCACATATTGTATGATTCCATTTATATGAAATGTCCAGAACAGGCAAATCCATAGAGACAGAAACTAGATTAGTGGTTGCCAGGGGATGGGGGAAGGGGGAATTTGGGGCTGACTTCTAATGAGAACAGTTTTTTGGGGGGTCTTGGAAATGTTATGAAATTAGATAGTGGTAATGGTTGCAAAACAGTGAATATGCTGAAAACCAATGAACCACTTTAAAACAATGAATTTTACGTTATGTATATTATACCTCAATTTAAAAATATATAGCTCTTAAAAAACTGCAGACCTTGGCAAGGTGAAGGAATCAGCTGAGCACAGTGGGCCGAGGACCTGCTTCAGCAGGGATCATGGAGCTCAGCCAGTTTAGGTAAAAGGGAGAGGCTCCAGCTGACCCACTGGAGGAGAGGGTGCCGTTTGGGCTCCTGCCCGGGATGGAGAGCCTGACCAAGGTCAGCAGGCACATAGCCCAGGAGGCCCAAGTCCAAATCCCAGAGGCAGCGCTTCTCGATGTGTGATCCCAGGACCACCTGCATCAGAACTGACTGGGGGCCTTGTTAAAAAAGCAGACCCCCAACCCCATCCCCAACCAGCTAAACTGGAGTTTTATTTTTAACAAGCTCTCTAGGTAATTCTTTTGCACACTAAAATTTGAAAAACATCTTGAGCTAGAGCACTTTTCAAATTCTAAAGGGCACACCAATCACCTGGAGATCTTATTAAAATAGATGATCCTGAGTCAGTGGGTCTGGGTAGGGCCTGAGATTCTGCATTCCTAACAGACTCTCTGGCCATGCTGATGTTGCTGGTCCATGGACTCCACTTGGAGTAGCAAGGATTGAAACAGTTTCTTCAACTCACCTGCATATTGCAATCACCCAAGAACCTTTACAAACCACTGAGGCCTGGATCTCATTCTCTGAGATTCTAAATTGGTCTTTGGGGTGGCCCAGACATCAGAGTTTCTAAAACTTTCCCCCCAGTGATTCTAGGATGTAACCATGGTTTCAAACTGATGCAGAAAGAGACTGGCTTTCTGAGCAGGCGTCCAGGTAGATTAAGGAGTGAAAATCCAGGAAGAGCCAATGTCTATGAGTAGAAAAATGCAGAGGGGGTAGGAACTGCTTTAGCTTCCGAGCTAGGCATGCAGGAGGTGGCTGTGTCATACTCCTGGAGTCCGAGAGCGTGAATGTGGGGCTAGAATGACTATTTCCAAGCCCAGCAGATGGGAGAAGCAAGGCACTCCTGCCAGGTCCTGTCCCAGTCCTACGTGGCTCAGAGCCTGGGCCTGAAAGTGGGTTCCATTAGTCGGTCCAGTTCAAGGAAGCTGCAAAACAATGAATCATGGAACACTACATCAAAAACTAATGATGTACTGTATGGTGACTAACATAACATAATAAAATAAAAAAAGAACATTTAAGAAAAAAAATTTAAAAAGGAAGCTGCGAGAGCAGAAGCAGGGACCCAGTGCCTTGTACCTTACCCAGAATGTCCCAATTCTTGGAAAGACCTTAAATCCAAGGAACAATATTTCCAGGAAGGTCTTGGAGTGGAACATCAGCTGGTCAGCAGGGTGCCGTCTCTTTGACCCATTCACCCCTGGCTGTCCTGCGCTGTCCCAACAGCAAGAACAACTGACTTCAATTGGAGAAGTTTGAGGAATGGGGACCTTCACATTTGTCCAGACATGCATGGGGGAACTCTCAGCATTTGGGGAAAGACACATGCAACAGGAGGAAGAAAGATGCAGAAAGCAGGGAACTGCAAGGGCTGTTTGCTGGAAAGCCAGAGACAGATGTCCAGGGCAACACAGGCACGTTAGCAAGATTGTGCCAGAGCTGCATGGAGCAGAAACACAGACCATATTTCAGTAGGAAATAAAAATGTGTCTGTAATTAATGACCCTCTAGGAACACACGGCCCTTATTAATGTAGCAATTTGGAGAAACATAATTCACTAGACGTCAGGCTTGAATTGCCAGGATGGTTTTTCAGCTGGAGGAGTGTTCAGAGAGAGCAAGAAGCGGAGGAGGAGGCAACGGTGACACGTTCCCGTAGGTCCCGAGCATAGGGCCCGGGAGGGCACAGGGGCTGGGCTGGGAGCCTGAGGAGAGGTAGCCGCCTTCTCGCCATGCCTACGTGCCCCACCTCCACGCCCTGCTCCCATAGACTGTGTGTGTAGGCTGCAGAGTCCCATGGCCTTGTTCATACCCCTTTGCTAGGCGACCTTGGCCAAGTTGCTTGATGTCTCTCTTTGTGCCTTCGTTTGCTCATCTGCAGAAAAAGAGTATAATAATTGTAGCTACTCATAGAATTAAATGAAGTGCTCTAGCACAGTGCCTGCACATAGTAAGTGCTAAATGAATGGGTTTATTATCACTGGCAGATTTCATCTGTGCGTAAATGGGAGTACGGATAGCAGCATGGGGGCCCATGGGGTTTTCTGTAGGAACCTCTTGCTGAGCTATCTGCCCAAAGCAGCTGTGTGGCAGAAAGTCTTGTGACAAAAGAGGAAAGAGCAGAGCAGAAGAAGCCTGTGTCCCAGTTAGCACACAGATGGGGTTCGATGACAAAAATCCTAGCACTACTAATCAGGGAAACAGGGTTACTGTGTGGAGGGGACCAGCCAGTGACGGGCAAGCAATGCGCCTCAGAGCTGGTGAGCCTGAAGGGCCTGGCTCCGGGGTCCTAGGCCTCCCTTATTAGCTGTGTGGCCTTGGGCTAACTGCTGCTTCGACAAGCTTTTCCTCACCTGAGAACTCATCGCATAGTTTCTAGTGGTCCGTGTCCTCTAACTTCGTCATTTAATTCTGTGGTTAAAGAGAGAACACCACACAGGCTGAGTCAACCTGGGGACCAGAGCAGGGGAGGTTGGCACTGTATCAGCGATCCATACGTGCTCCCCGGCAAACCCCCGGATCTGCGGCACCCATACTCACCTTTGCCACCTTCTCTGGGTATGGACTCTACCTCCACCCTGCTCCTGACCTGCTCTCCCAGAGAGTCCTAGAGAAGACGTCACGGTCCCAAGTCCTGACTTCCCCAGCTGCGTCCAGGGGCCCATGTGCTCCCAAATGGCACCAAATTGGACCTTTTCTCCATTAATTTTAATTTTGCTCTTCTGTATTGTCAGATGCGCTTACTAGCTCTGTCCCTTCAGCTTCTCAGCATGTTCAAGTCTGCCTTATCCTAAAACAAATAAACATTCCTTGCTTTTGCTCCTTACCCCTGGCTTCCACTCTCTCCTTTCCCTGGCAGGCAAGCATCTCGAAAAATAATTGGCACTAGCTGTCTCCATTCTTCATTTCCCAATCACTTCTAGAGCCATCACTCTGGCCTCAGTCACTACCATTCTATGGAAACCACTCTGACCCCATTCATCATGAACATCCCTATTGCCAACTCTAAGGAGCCTTTCCCATTACTTATCCTAACACTCAGCTGGGTTTAAAAGGTTGGCCACTCTCATCTTCTTTTAACTTACCTCCTTTGGTTTGCATGATGCAGGTGCCCGCTGGATCTTCTGCTTCTCTGATTGTTCACGATTGCTGGAGCCTCCTCCCGCACCTACACCTTAATTGCTCACATTGTCTAGGATGCTGCCCTTGTCCACTTCTCTTGTTTTACACAGTCTTTTCTTACCAGATACCATTTCTTCCCATGGTTTTAACTAACACCTAGATACTTATGGCTTCCAGCTCCTATTTCCATCCAAGACCACTCTCCTGAGATATAAAACCCACCACGGGTAAAAGTAAGTTATAAACCCACACACCCAAGTCTTTGTATGAATTTCCCATAGATGTCTCAAACTCAGGGTATCCCAGAAAGCCATCCACCATTATCTCCCTCAGCACCATGCTCAGCTTTCTCTCCCTCCTGTGCTCCCCATACTTGATGGATTACCCCAGGCTGTGCATCACTCACAACTCCTCCAACCACCTGATCCCCAACAGTCTTCAAGCCCTGTTAACTTTTCTCATTCATCAGTCCCCTCCCCAATCCATACCCGCTGTCACTTCCTTAGTTCAAGCAAATCTCTCACCTGCATGTGTCAATAGTCTCCTAACTGGCCTTACTGTCCCTCCATTCCCCCCAATCTATCTGCCTCACCACCACAAAAGTGATTGATCTGTATAGCTAATCATAGCTTTCTCCATGCCAAAGCCCTTCATTGACTTTTCTCACCTGCACGATAAATGCCAAGGCCCTCTCCTGGTGTATCAGACTTCTCATAATCCGGGCGTCCTCCCCCCTGCTCTCCAGCGCATCGCTTGCTGAAGGACTTTCAATTCCCCAAACACACTAGGCAATTTCATGTCTCCAAGACCTCTTTTTAGAATACTCTTACTCCTTATCTGCTGGAAGGTTGGGTGTGGGGTCAGTTACTTACCGACTTTTCTTTCACCCTTTTCTGGATTTGACTCTGGCCTTTCTCATTTGTGTAATTTGTCAGCCACTCTCTCATCCAGCCCGATGTCTGTCCTTGAGCCTCCTTTCCTGTGGTGGCTTATTCCTGATGACATCCTAGCAAGACATTAGCTCTCAGAAAACTTCAGAGATTCATTTAGGGGAAATGATCAAAAGAAGTTTGTGGGAACATTGTCCCTAAAGGATTTTCTTTCTTGTAAAATTATATTCGTCATGAAGCATTTGTATGTATTTCTCTTATATAGAGGAAACCTAACCATAACAAATCCACACGTAAGTAATATAGCTTATTTTTCTAGGTAAAAACAAAAAAGCAAGGTTGTATTCTTTTTTTTTTTTTAATTGGTCATACTCAGAAAAGACAATGCACAGGGGCCACGCACACATCCTGGTGGCAGCTCCTCGAAGTGCATACAGGGCAGGGATCTTGAATTCCAGAGCCTGGAAGAGCAGCATCATCAGCAGGAAGGGAGAAGAGAGCTGCGACAGGCTGAGGAAGCATGTCCTCCAGAGGAGGCAGCTCCTAGCATCTGCATTTATGCTTCCATGTGCAAATATGGACGCTGTTGCCAACTTCTCTAAAAGTTCCAAAGAAGTGAGATATTTGATTTGTCCTTGTTTTTCTGTTTGTAAGGACACCGAGATAATTGAATTGAGATCTTTCATCTTTTCTAATATAGGCAAATAAACCTATACATTTTCCTCTAAGCACTGTTTCAGTTGCATCCCATAAATGTCGATATGTCATATTCTCTTTTCTGTCAGTTCAAATTTTTCTAATGTCCTTTGTGAATTCTTTCTTGATCCATTCATTATTAAAAAGTTATTTTATTTAATTTCAAAATATTTGTTGTATCAAATTTCTTTTGATTTTTTATTTTTAATTTAATTCTGTTGTGGACAGAGAACATCATTTGAATAGTTTCAATATTTTATATTAAGAGTTATTTTAAAACCTAGCAAATGGTCTTTCTTGGACAATGTTCCATGAGCTCTTGAAAAGAATGCAAATTCTTCACTTCTGGGGTGGCATTTCTATAAATATCAGTTAGGTCACATTGGTTGATAAGGTGGTTCAAGTATTCTATATCTTGGCTGATTTTCTATCTAACTGTATTTTTAAATATTTTAAGTGTGGGATTGAAATTTCCAACTGTAAGCTTTGAATTGTCTGCTTCTATCAATTCTGTCGGCTTTATATTAATATATTCTGGGCTTTTTTGTTAGGTGCCTATATATTTTAACTATTATAGCTTCCCAATACATTAGCCCTTTTATTATTGTGAGATGACCCTCTTGTTCTCTAATAATATTTAAAAACTCTTGTCTGATAATAATAAAACCATTCCAGCTCTCCTATGGTTACTATTTGCATGCTATATCTTTTTTCCTTTCTATGAATTTCAAATTAGTTGTGTTTTTTATTCTAAATGTGTGTCCTGTAAATAGCAAACTGTTGAATCTTGTTTTTTTAATCCAGTCTGACAATCTTTGCCTTTTTATTGGACTGTATAGTCCGTCCAAATCTGACATAATTATTACGTTTGGATTTACATCTGTATCTTGCTTTGTTTTCTATACATCCTATGTCTTTTCCCCCATCTAGTCTTCCTTTATATCCTTCTTTTGTTTTAAGCAATTTTTTGCTTACTTCCTCTTTTCCTTTACTTTAACTTCAATGATGATTTTTAATGATATATTGTTCACATATTTTCTCAGTGATTTCTCAGTCAGCTGTATGAATTATAATATGCATTTTAACATACTTCAGGTTACTACTGACATCATTCTGATAGAATATAGCAACTTTGTTTCAGAAGAACTCCACTTTCTCCTCCTCTTCTGTGTTATTATTTTCATATATATATTTGTTATATGTTATATATATGTTACATTTATATCTGTATAATATAAACCCAAATATAGTATTATAAGTTTTACTTTATGAAATCTTCTGTCTTTTAAGGAAATTAACAGAAGAAAAGTAAAGGAAATATTTTTATATTTATCTACATATTTCTTTATCATTTCTGGGGCTCTTCATTTTTTCCTGTGGATTTTAGCTATGATCGGCACCATTTTCTTACAGCCTGAAGGACTCCTTTCAGTATGTCCCATGATGCAGGTCCACGACTCTCAGTCCTTGTATTCTGCGAATGTTTTTATTTTACATTCAGTTTTGAAATATACTTTTTTGGAGTATAGAACTTTTGATTCAAAATACTTTCCCCACGACTTAGAATATGTAATTTCACTGCCTCCTGGCTGTACTGCTTCTATTGAGAAGTCAGAAATTCATCATATTGTTGGTCCCCTGCCTGTGAGGAGTCGTGTTTCACCTGTGGTTTTCAAGATTTTTCTCTTTGGCTTTGGTTTTCAACAGTTTGAATGTAATGTGTTTAGGTGTTTATCTCTTTGAGCTTACTCTACTTGGGGTTCAAGGAATTTCTTTAACCAGTTTATTAAGTGTCTTTTATCAAATTTGGGGAGTTTTGTCCATTATTCAAATATTATTTTGTTCTTTTATCTTCCTCTCCTCTCCTACTGGGACTCCCAGTATATGCATCTGTCTCAGGGGTCTCTAGGGCTCTGTGCATTTTTTTCATTTCTACTGACCTATTATTTCTACTGCCCACTGTTTAGATCTCCTGCTATCTCACATCTGCTCTTGAGACCATGGAGCTTACTTTTCAACTCCAGAATTACCATTTGTTCTCTTTTTAAACTTCTTATTTCTTTTTTGAGATTCTTTGCTTGTGGAATCATTGTCATCATTTTCTCCTTTAGTTTGAAAAACATTTATGAAAGCTACGTTTAAGTCTTTGTTATTTATCTGGGCCCACTTAGAGTTTATTCCTATTGACTATTTTGTTTCATTTTTCTGACTCTGGAACACACACTGTTGACTACCAGATCTATTTAGTGAATAGATTGTAACAACTCAGCTCAGTGTCCACCACCGCCCCCCAACCCGTGCCCCGGGCCACTCACTGCAGCTCCCCACTGAGCCTGACACTATCCATGCCATTCTCAGCCCTGCTCTGGATAGAAGACTGAGTTATTCAAAAAGGAAGGGGTTACAAGGAAGGGAAAGGAGAAGAGAAAGAGAAAGAGTCTCTTTACTTATTTGAACCTCAGTTTCCCATTTGTCAAACAAAAATATAATAACTTTATCACAGGTTGTTATGAGGATCAAAAAGATAATATACTTGACCATTTGAAATATTATAGAAACATGAGAATGATATTGATGCTAATATTATTTTATCATTGCTTTCTTCCTTCAGCAGTCAGATCATTAACCTCAAAGGTGTATCGGGGAAAAGAGTCAAGGGTAAGAAAAAATCAGGAGCAAGCATCTAGAAGAACTGTGTTCTTGACAAAGAGAAACACAGAGGAAAAGACAGAAAAAGAAGAAAAAAGCATAGGAGAAAAGGCAACTACAGGGAAAGAGAGGAAGAAAGAAAAAAGAGCAGTCTTCACAGTTCTTCTTTTTGTCTGTCCAGAAACATAACCTAAAGGCCATTATTAGCGTTGTTGACCTAGAAGTAAAACTTTTAAAGATCTAATGGGGCCCTGTAATTTATTTATTCTAGTTTGGTAAATCAGAACACTCTGGGAGGCCAGGGCCAGTAGCTGGCAGAGAGAGGAGGAAACGTTGTCTTGCCTTCCACGTGGGGTTTGTGTCCAGAAAACAGTTTTACTTCGCACAAGCCACTCCTATCCTGTTCTGCTCTTGTTCCCTTACAGAGAGTCTGCCTCACTGGCTTCCTGTGATTGGCCTCACCCCTGCCGGATTCTGGAGGCCTCTCATGGGGCTTTGGGTAGCAGTGGTCTGACCAGGGATCCAAGGAAGTGCAAGACGAAGCAAAACATCAGCCTCCCAGTGTGGATGCTGCAAGATGGAGTCACTGTCAGGAGCAGGCGGCAAGACAAAAAAGGGGCACTTCATGCGATTTGGGGTAGCTACTTTTAGCTCACAATCTTGTCTCAGTGATGATTCCTAGCAACTATGAATTCCTTTTAACTTTTGAAGAGCACATGCACATTCATTATCTGAGTGCTTGATTATGGATAACATTTCCAGAGATCCTAGGTTTCCTCCAAATAATTTCGTCTCGAGTATTTGAGTTTTTGTCTTTACATTCTAGAACAAATAATAAGAGTGTATTATATATAACTGGATAACCACTTATACATGAATCTGGCACAGTATTTTGATGTTCAAGCTTAAATTTGTGTTGATAATAAATAAGAAATACTGTGCTAATTGTTTTCAACTAATGAGAAAAGAATAAATTATGCTTAATTACCAGAGGCCAAATATTGTCACTCAAAAGAACTGACATTAAGTCAGCCAGTACGATTGCAAGTATCAATTTTTATTTAAAAACTCCATCCCATTTAGTTAATTTTATTTATTTGAACATTACTGGCTTAGTGGTTTTGTTTGTATTTCATTTATAAATTTGATTTGCTTTTATAGTGATATAAAAAGTATAAGCAGGGGCATCTGGATGGCTCAGTTGGTTAAGCATCTGACTCTTGGTTTTGGCTCAGGTCATGATCTCAGTTTGTTTCCTGAGATTAAGAATTCCTCATATCAGTGAGGTCATATGATACATGTCTTTCTCTGTTTGACTTATTTTGCTCAACATAATACCTTCCAGTTCCGTCCACCCACGTCAGGGTCCTGGGATCGATCGAGCCCCGTGTGGAACAGGGCTCTATGCTCTGCCCTCAGCGGGGAGTCTGCTCCCTCTCCCTCTGCCCCTCCCCCTGCTCACTCACATGCCCACTCTCTCTCTAAAATAAATAAATAAATCTTTAAAAATAAGAATAAAAAGTATAAGCACAAGGACTTTATACCTAGTTTTTTGTTTATAAATATATAAGTAATAATATAATAAAAATACTTTAAGCAATGTAGAAAGGAGGGAGTATAAAAGTATTTTTCTTTTAAAAGATTTGTATTTACCAGAAATCTGGGGTGGAAGGGTATGCATCATCTCCCTGCTCCTCACCACCCCCAACAAGGAGAGTAAGCAGTTAAGATATGACTATTGACCACAACTGATATTCAGAGAGGTTGAATGACAAATCCAAGATGGCATGGCAAGAGCAGGGTTATTAACCAGGGATCGGACTCCTAAAGCAGCTCACCCACCTGTACCACCCAGCAGAGTACCACCCATAGGCAGAGACCATGGAATCATAGAATCTGAGCATAAGACAGACTGTAGGTCATTTTGTCCTGTCCCCACCCAATGTAGGAATCTCCCCTATAATACTTCTGCCAGCTGGTCCACAAGACTTTACTTAGAAAGCAAAAGACACAGGGACTTAACTGCTCCACCATGAAGCCTTTTCCACATAATAATGTGATGGAGAAAAATGGCACAGAAAATTGAGTCCGAGGTATACAGTTGGAGTCATGATTCTGCCATCAGCAGTGGCTAAGTTAGGAGCCATTATTAAAGCACTGTTCTACCCTCCTACACTGTTGGTGGGAATGCAAGCTGGTGCAGCCACTCTGGAAAACAGTATGGAGGTTCCTCAAACAGTTGAAAATAGAGCTACCATATGACCCAGCAATTGCACTACTGGGTATTTACCCCAAAGGTATAAATGTAGGGATCCGAAGGGGTACCTGCCCCGGATGTTTATAGCAGCAATGTCCACAATAGCCAAACTGTGGAAAGAGCCAAGATGTCCATCGACAGATGAATGGATAAAGAAGAGATGGTATATATATACAATGGAATATTATGCAGCCATCAAAAGGAATGAGATTCTTGTCTTTTGCAACGACGTGGATGGAACTGGAAGGTATTATGTTGAGCAAAATAAGTCAAACAGAGAAAGACATGTATCATATGACCTCACTGATATGAGGAATTCTTAATCTCAGGAAACAAACTGAGGGTTGCTGGAGTGGGGGGTGCAGTGGGAGGGATGGGGTGACTGGGTGATAGACACTGGGGAGGGTATGTGCTCTGGTAAGTGCTGTGAATTGTGCAAGACTGTTGAATCTCAGATCTGTACCTCTGAAACAAATAATGCAATATATGTTAAGGAAAAAAAAAAAGAAGAAGAAGAAGGTAGCAGGAGGGGAAGAATGAAGGGGGGGAAATCAGAGGGGTAGACAACCCATGAGAGACGATGGACTCTGAAAAACAAACTGAGGGTTCTAGAGGGGAGGGGGGTGGGAGGATGGGTTAGCCTGGTGATGGGTATTGAGGAGGGCACATTCTGCATGGAGCACTGGGTGTTATGCACAAACAATGAATCATGGAACACTACATCTAAAACTAATGATGTAATGTATGGGGATAATATAAGAATAAAAAAAATTTTAAAAAAAGCACTGTTCTAATTTATTACTCACAGCAACCTTATTACTCTCTATTAGTCAATTAATTTGGTGCTATTATTATTCACATTTTACAAATGAAGGAACTGAGACACAGAAGGGAAAGTGATTTGCACAAGTTTTTGTTGTTAACTAAACATTGGAGTGAGAGTGCAAACTCAGGCAGCCTAATTCCAGAGACTATGACCATGGCAACCATGAATATGTGACCTCAGGTCCCCTGCAGTGCAGAGTATAACTGATGGATGACCCCGGTGTTCACCACCCAGACAGTAACTAAGAGGCAGGGACCCCAAGCTAGGTCCATTTCTGGGAGACAGGACTCTTCTGATGGGTCCTGCTAATACTTTATTTGAAGTGTGCTACAGTCTGAGACTCTTACAATCTAGTTCTCCTTCTTTCCCTCTCTCCTTTACAGGGGAAAGCCTTGTTGTGGCCTGAATAGTGCCCCCTGAGAATGTCTGTGTCCTAATCCCCAGAACCTGTGAATATTTATCTTATATGCATGTGTGGTTAAGTTAAGGATTTTGAGTTGAGAAATTATCCTGGGTCATCCCAGTGGGCCCATGTAATTATCTTTATAAGAAAGAGGCAAGAGGACCAGAGAAGGGAATGTGACAATGGGAACAGAAGCCAGAGTGATGTGATTGTGGCTTTGAGGATCGAAGAGGGCCAGGAACCAAGGAATATAGGCACCTCCTAGAATCCACAGAAGGCAAGGGACAGATGCTCCTCTGGAGCCTCCAGAAGGAACATAGCCCTGCCAACATTTTTATTTTCGCCAGTGAGACTTCTGATATAAGCATTTGCATTGTTTTAAGACATGAACTTTATGGTAATCTGTTATGGCAGCAAACAGGAACTGATAGAGACCTGCATCGTGGTCTGATGGTTTCTTGCCTCCTCCAACTTCTTTCTTCTTTTCTCTGGCAGGTATTTCCCCTCAATAAATATCCTGTACATCTAATATTTCATGGCATCTGCTTTTAGGTGGTTCCAAACTAACACAAATGGTAGAAGAGTGAGGTTTGAGAAAAAGGCAGTAAGGTGGGGACTTTGATCTGGCTCACTCCTCTATCCTGAGTAGTAAGTGGTGCAAGGATAAGCTGCCGCAAAAGGGGGTGTCCAATTGCTAAAGATCCCACTGATATTGAACTGGGAAAACATCTTAATGCAAGGGAACACTCTTGCAGGTGGAAAAATGATCTGGAAGCACCATTGTACAAATGATTCAGGCATTTAAGAATATGGGGAAACTGTGCGTAGAAAGAAAATGCAGTTGGCTGGTTTACTGATAAGTTGCGTTGATGTTCTGCAAAGGGATAATGAGAAACAAGTACTTAATGGCTATGTGTGCAAGTTCACCCAAACACTCTTACATTCTGTAGTGGAAGAGTGGACATGGCTGAGCAGCAGGCTCCAGCACCATTTGAATCCTCAGACAAGGCAGGTCTGTTATGTTAAGATCAGGGAACTAGAGGGGAAAACCTGGGGCTCTGGAACATCTGGATAGATACCCCTGAAGATATCAGTTCTGGGAACTCCCCTAAACCCTCAGAGCTTGTAGAGAGGCCTGCTCTTCTCTACAAAGAGGCAGCACTTTCACTAGGATCAAAGATGCTATAGTGGACTCCTTCCCATAAGGCAGCAGGTGCTTCCCTTAGGAGCTACCCCCACATCCTCTTGCAGCTTCTAGATTGATAACTAAGATTAATTTCAGCATAATAATCTGGCTACAGCCATGCTGAACCTACTAAGGCAGGAAAAAACTATGCACCAAAGGTGTTCCAAGAATTAGCTGGCAAGTGCCAGCAAGAACCAGAGGAGTAATACTAGGATTGGATTTTAAAGATGCTTTATCCAGGGGGCCAGATGCTTTTGTAAGATTATATAAAGAATTCATTTACTTGGGGTACTCTCTTGGGAGATAGGATTTAACACCCTAGCAAGGACCCAAGGTGGGTGGGTGGGTAAAGAGGAGTTCTTAGAATGCCGGAAAAAAAGAAAGCCAACACTGGGAAAATGGGAATGTCCTGAGTTATCCTAGCAGATGCTAGACGAAGAAAGAAAGAGGCTGAGGGAAGTAGGCCTGCCAGATTGGATGCATTATTGAAGCCAGAAGAGCCACCAGAGGACTTTAGTTCACAGAAGGGCCTAAAGGAAGCCAAGGGAATTTGACCCAGGGAACTGGGGACATGGATAATAGAGCTCCATGTCCATAGGAGCAAAAGAGACAGGCAGTCAGTGAGGATGCTGCTCAGCATTAATAACCACAAAAATGGCAACAGTGGAGGCGGACGCTAAGGGTGATCATTCTAATATGAAGTCAGACCTCTTACTCAGTTCCCAAACCTGAACCAATATCAAGATCCAAAACCCACTAACTGAGGAGGAAGGACCCTGCAGTAGTACTCTGACAAGTACATGCTGCAAGAGCTCCCCAGTCCCTTCCCAAAGGGACCTAAGGACACTTATCTGGGTGAAAGGGGAAAGTCAAGATATTTTGAGAATTACTAGACACTGGGTCTGAGTTAACATTGATACTCAAAGACTCAAAGCATCAACCCATTCCTCCTGTTAGAGTGAGGGCTTGGCAGTGTCAGGTAATAAACAGGGTTCCTGCTGAAGTCTGACTCTGGGACAATCCCCCAAGTCCATGGACTATGACTGTGTACTTGGAAATAATTTAATTGGCATTTGAAACAACCTCCATACTGGATCATAATCTAAATGGGCAAGGCCAAGTGAAAAGCTCTGAAGATGCTCCACCACTGGCCACAATAGTAAATAAAAAGCAATACTGCATGAAAAACAAGAGCTGGATGCATCACACTTCCTAATTTCAAAATATATTACAAAGCTACAGTAACTAAAACAGTATGATACCAGTATAAAAGAAAGACATATTGACCAATAGAACAGACTAGAGGGCCCAGAAATAAATCTACACATATATGATCAACTGATCTGCAACAAGGGTGCCAAGAATATACAGTAGGGAAGGGAAAGAATTTTCAACAAATGATACTACAAAAAAAAATGGATGTCCACAAGCAAAAGAATGAAACTGGACCCTTACTTTATTCCATACACAAAAATGAACTCACAATGGACTCAACACTTAAATGTGATATGAAACTGTAAAACTCCTAAAAGAAACCATACGGAAAAAGCATCATAACATTATGACGTTGGTCTTAGCAATGACTTAATGGATATGACATCAAAAGCACAGGCAACAAAAGCAAAACTAGATAAGTGGGATTCCATCAAAGTAGAAAGCCTCTGCCTAGCAAAGGAAGCAATCAACAAAGTGAAAAGCAACTTACAGAATGTATTTGCAAACTGTATATTTGATTAAGTGTTTAATTTCCAAAATATATAAGGATGTCCTAAAATTCAATAGCAAAAAAGGAAGGAAGAAAGGAAGGAAGGAAGGAAAGTAGGAAGGAAGGAAGGAAGAAAAAAATTTAAAAATTAAAAATTGGGCAAAGAATGCAAATGGTGAAAAAGTATATGAAAAGGTACTCAATTTTACTAATCATCAGGGCATGCAATTAAAACTACAATGACATATCTGCTTCCACCTATTAGGATGGCCATTACAAAAAAAGAAAGAGAAAGAAAGAAGAAAGAAAGAAAGAAAGAGAAGAAAGAAGAAAGAAAGAAAGAAAGAAAGAAGAAAGAAAGAAGAAAAAGAAAGAAGAAAGAAAGAAAGAAAGAAAGAAAGAAAGAAAGAAAGAAAGAAAGAAAGAAAGAAAGTAAGTAAGTGAGGGAGAGGAGGGAAGGAAGGAAAGAAGGCAGGAAGGAAAGGAAAGAGGAAAGGAAGGGGTGGAGGGAGGAAAACAAGTGTTAGCAAGGATGTGGAGAAATTAGAACCCTATACACTGTTAGTAGGAATGCAAAATGGTGCAGCCACTATGGAAAACAGTATGGAGGTGTCTCAAAAAATTAAAAATAGAACTACTATATAATTCAGCAATCCCACATCTGCGTATTTATCCAAAAGAATTGATATAAGAATCTTGAAGAGCCATTAGCACACCCACATTCGTTGCAGTGTTATTCACAATAGCCAAGATGTGAAAACAACATAAATGTCCATAAAAAGATGAATAAAGAAAATGTGGTATACACATACAATAACATATCATTCAGCCTTTAAAAAGAAGTAAATCCTGCAATATGCAACAACATGAATGAAACTTGAGGACATCCATCGCCTAAGTGAAATGAGCTGGTCACAGAAGGATAAATACTTTATTATTCCACTTACATGAGGTATCTAAAATAATCAAACTCATAGAAGCAAATAATAGAATGGTCATTTCCAAGGGCTGGGAGAAGGAGGAAATAGGGAGTTACCAATAAATGCACATAAAATTTCAGTTTTGCAAGATGAGTAAGTATTACAGGTTATAGGTGTAATATTACACCTATAGATAACAATGCACTTAAAAGTACACTGGAAAATCTGTTAAGATGGTAGATCTCATGTTAAATATTCTTAATTAATTTTAAAAAGCATCTAGTCTGAGAATTTACTAAGGGTTCTGACAGCTCAGGAATGAAGGTGTGGTACCACGTAAGCCCCTGACCTCCGCCAAGGTTTTTGCTGAAGTTGAGGGTAGTTTAGAATGAATGATGCATGATGAAGAGGAGAGAGTACTGTTGTAGCCCCCAGGTCAACTATAGTCACGGGGCTTTACTTCACCTCACTAACCTTCATCCTCTAAGGACGTGCTTCCTGTGGGCCTAACACAGGTATCCTGGCTGACTGTTACATTGCATAATCTGTGGTAAGTGACAGAGTTTCTCAGAACTTCAGTTTCTCTGCCTGAAATGGGAATGATAATGTCAGCCTTCACTTATCATGGTAGGGGTTACAGAGAAGGTTATAGGACATGTAAATGTCCATGTAAAGTCAATGGCTGCATTTAAATCCCTCCTGGTAAACTCTTTGCTCAATCTTCTAGGTCTGAACAGAGCAAGTCCAACCCTTCTCCTGTAGGTCAGCCTTTTCCATACCTGAAGACACCAATGCTTCCAGCCACCAGGCCCAGTCTTAAGCTTCCACTCTGTTCCTTCAACTTCTTTGTCCTCTAGTCAAGTTGCTCAGCCCTCTCTGTTTGCTCCAGTTGTCAGTGTCCTTTAGAAAACATGGCACCCATCATGACTCCTCACACTCCTAGTATGGGCTGATAGGTACAGAAAGCAGATGACCTGGTCCCTCCAGGCAGGTGGTGGTTCTCACCTATATTGGAGCCAAGGTCTGCATTTGCATTTCCTTTGTAATATCACACTATTGGCTGTATTATTGTCTGTGTGTATTTTGGAATGTATTAGTCCATGTGGGCTGCCATAACAAAATACTATGGACTGGGTGGCTTAAACAACAGACATTTTATTTCTCACAGTTCAGGAGGCTGAGAAGTCTATAGTCAAGATGCTGACAGGGTTCAGTTCCTATGAGAACTCTCTTCTTGGCTTGCAGACAGCCACCTTCTCGCTGTGTCTTCATATGCTGGAGAGAGAGACCTCTCGAGTCTCTTCCTCTTTCATAAGAGCTATCAGATCAGGGCTTCATGCTTGTGATCTCATTTAACTTTAATCATCTCCTTAAAGCCCTATTTTCAATACAGTCACATGGGAGGTGAGGGCTTCAATTGGAGGGTTGAGGGTGGGGGAGAACACAATTCATCCATAGCATGTAATTAAGCAAAACACCTTTGATCTTTCCCTAGAAGCACCAGCCCTACAGGGGTGACCCCTTTTCTATACATGCGCAATTGATTTTCAAGCATAAAGTTAACAGAACTTTAGAATCTAAGTTTTCAGTAGCTGATGATGGATATATGCTCTCTATGTTTCTCCAACATCCTTTCCATTTGGGAAAGGTCCTTCCCTCACATCATGAGACTCTTGAGAGACTTTTGTAGCAAACACCTATAGATGCTTCCCAGCAGTCTTTGCCCCCTTTGCTCTGCCTAAAGTCCTGAAATTTACACATATATCATGTGGCTCTGTGCTTGAGAGGGGTGCAGGCCCTTCACCAGCCTCTAGGGATGAAACCCGATTGCCCTCAGTCTATCCCAGCTCTCCCAGGCAACAGGTATATAGTGCAATCCTGACCAATCCTGACCAACACAACACGGTAGGATGTCTGCTCAGGGACTCGTGGGAAGAGTTCTCCCAGGTGATTTTTAAAAAGAGAGAGAGAGGGCAAGGGTGAGAGAGAGAGAGAAAAGAGAAAAATACTTCCTTTGCAGCTTCAGGGGCTGGCTATGTGCACATCACCCTGGGCCTGCCTTAGCCATCTTAGAACCAAGTTGGGGGAAGGGGACAGCAGCTAAGCAGAGTAGCCAAACAAAACATATTTTGTAAAGTTTTTATTTAAATACGAGTTAGTTAAAAACATGGTAATATTAGTTTCAGGTGGACAATATAGTGATTCGACACCTCCATAAAACACCCAGTGCTCATCACAAGTGCGCTCCTTAATCCCCATCACCTTCCCTCTCCTCTGGTAGCCATCAGTGTGTTCTCTATAATTAAGAGTGTGTTTGGTATGGTGATCAACATAACATAATAACAATAAAAAAAATAAGAGTGTGTTTCTTGATTTGTCTCTCTCTCTCTCTCTCTCTCTCTCTGTTTTTACCATTTGTTCATTTGGTTTGCTTCTTAAATTCCACAGATGACTGAAATCCTATGGATGGAGCTAGAGAATATTATGCCAAGCAAAATAAGTCAGTCGAACAAAATATTGAGATGGCAGCCATGAGTCTCTGATGGCCTCACTGAGCCACTGAATTAACCAACTCTGGAGCTGCTCTGCCTGGCAAGTCTTTTAAATGTGGGTTAAAAGGGCCTTGCTGTTTAAGTGGACTTCAGACCCCAGGATTTCCCTGGTTCCTCAAGTTTCCAGGGTTCAGTTGTTTGCTAGTTCCTTTTATTCCATGGGGTTCCCAGTTCCGTTTCAGTTTTCCTTTCAGCTTTCAAGCTTGCTGTCTTGAGTTCTGTCTCTTAAAACTAGAACCCTGACCGAGGTACTGTTTATAAGGAAAGGAAGACAAAACAAAGAGACAAATGTGTGCCAAGAGAGGAAAGGACAGCGGCAAACATGTCACTTAGATTAAAAACAAACAACCATTTATGTATATGGAGGTACATTAATTGCTGAAATTGAACTAATGAAAGAGACATAATTAGCTTCGGAAAGCGGAAGAAAGCAAGTTGATCTGCTAATGAGGTCTGAATAGGCCTCTCATTAGCCACATGGCTGGGGACTGGCATGAGGTGGTAGATGTCAGGGAAAACAAGAGGGAATGAACAGCCTGGCAGGCAGATGGGGACCCTTGTGTCCTGGTCCTGCATCCTCCAAGCGAGCTTCGTCCCCATGGGAATAGGGAAGCTGCCTAAAGAAAAGATCGCCCGGCGACAGAGGGTGGGCAGCACCGAGGACAGAGGTTTTCCCATGGCCCCTTCTCTTGCTCCGGTGCCCTGGGGCCCTCAGCACACTGCTTCTCAGGGTGATGTGCTTGGGTGCACCAGCCTCAGGACCAACTGAGGCATTTCCAGTCCCCATCCATACTTACTGAATTGGATCTCTGCATGTGAACTCCCCCATTTTGTCATGCAAGATGCCACCAAAATGTCATTAGGAAACTGATTCAAACCCCACATTAACTGGCAGTTTCACAGAAGCCCATGACAAAAGGGCGATATCGGAGCCAAAAAAGAAAATCTCTGATTTTGAAATCTCAGGCTCTGTGGCTTAGGAATGGAGAAAAACAGATATGAGGCATATAGTTACACCTCATGGATAAAAACTGTCCAAGAATGACAGCCAAGTACTTTTCTTTTCACTCAGACCAAGTTAGGTATACTTTCTTCAATTCTTCCAAGCCGCTTTCTATTACATTCTGTTAGAATGACTTGACATTGATTTTTCTATCTCCAGAGCCCAGCACAATGCCTGAGACACAGTGGAGTTCAATGAGCTCAACAAACATCAACAAACACTTCTAACACTCTCATGCTCAGCACTCTGCTAGATACTGTACACATATTAAATCATTTAATCCTTACAAGCATCTTGTTTACAGATAAAGAAAATAAAGCTCAGAGAGGTTAAGGGCCTTCCTCAAGGTCACACAGCTGGTAGAGAGTCAGGGAGCTGGCTCCAGAGTACACTCTTCTCACACTGCTCACCACTGTGCTCCTTCATATAACCCTTAGCTTCCCAGAAAAGGCCCTTGAGAAAACAAAATCTTGTTTCCAGGTTTTAATACAGCCCACTACTTTCACATTTTTATCAATGCTTTTTATGATTAAAATCCATATTCCTCAAAACATGTTTTAAAAGAGGCAAGGCGTGAAAGGCAGTAGGGCATCGTGTTGAAGAGTGTGGATTCTGGAAGAACCTTCATGGATTTGGATCTGGGCTTCAACAGTTCCTGTGTATTTAATTTTCTTATGGCTGAGTTCCCTCATCTGATTATTAAAGTTGGACCTGTGGAAACACACAAAGCATTTAAAACAGTGTCTGGCACTGAGTTAGCAACACTAAATGTTAGTTATTACCGTTATCTAAATAATAATTGTGAGCCCTTCAAGTTTAAAGGAACTTTATGCAGTATCAACGTGCAACACAATATGAGAGTGTTGAAACCTGGGGTAATCATCCCACCCTCATTTTGCCTGTTGTTACAATACAATCCACCCATGGTCAAGACTGGACTAGAGCAGAGTGGTGTAAACAGCCAGGTTTGACCATAAGCATGGATAATACGGAGTAGTAGAACTTTTCAATCTTCTGTTTGTGTTTTTTTTTTAATAAAAATACAGGTTTTTAAAAATTGTACCTAATTTTTAAATAAATATACTAAAACAAGTCTTATAAAAAATGAATAAAGAATTGTAATTTAATGTTCTTTTTATTGATTTCTGTTACTATCACAATCTTAACTCCTCTTACCACTGGACTTCAAATTAGTTTACAGAAACATATTTTTCTTGACAATATGGAAGACAACAACATAAACCCTAAAACCATACACATTTGCTGCCTTTAAGAATCTTATAATGTAATGTGTGGGGGACACATGGAGGGTTGGAAAGGAGTGAGGCTAAAGCAAGAGATAAGGCAAGCAGAGGGTAGAACAGAATAAATGATTTAAGGAACTTCTAAACGAAAAGCCTGGTGGGGAAGGAATGATCAATAAAGATTTTATAGAAAAGCTGTCATCTAGGGTAAGCCTTACAGAATCCCTTTGGATACCAACAGGTGCAGTTGGAAAAGTGCATCACAGATGGAGAGAGCAGTCTGGGCAGACTGTTTCGGACTCATCCAGAAACTGCTAACTAGTCTTTGCAGTTTCCTGCTAGCAGCTGTCCCCTGCCGTGGCTCAGCTGGGGTTGCAGCTAATTAAGGGGAGAGACTTGATGTCCCTTCTGGCTCCTCTGCTCTCTTTGTAAGACTCTATCCTCCTCCCTTTCTCAGGCTCTCTCTTTCTCCTCACCCAATCTGGGAATCTGAGTGATACCTCATGACCGATATTCTTTAATAAGAGGAAAATGTCAACTCCATATTAATAAGAAGGGAAGTATGTTTCCTCCCAAATAGTAGATCTGCAACGATTTGAAATGCACATACACTATAAGACTTTCTCTCAGCAGAGAAATTTGTCCCTAGCAATTGGTATCATTTTTTCCCCCCGAAGTGATGAAGAGATAAACAAAGGCATATATTTCAGGGGCGGAGCAAGATGGCGGAGGTGTAGGAGACCTGGATTTCATCTGGTCCCAGGAATTCAGCTGGATAGGGATCAAACCATTCTAAACACCTACGAACTCAACAGGAGATTGAAGAAAAGAATGGCAACAACTCTCTGAACAGAAAAGCGACCACTTTCTGGAAGGTAGGACGTGCAGAGAAATGAATCCGAGGCGAAATTCGGGAGGATAGATGGCGGGGGAGGGGGCCTCCATCGGCCGCTTCTGGCAAGTGATAGAGCCCCGGAGCACAAAATGGAAACTTTTACAAGTCAGCTCTGCTGAGGGACGTCGCTCCGGTGGCTAAGCTGGGGGTGGAACCCTCGCGGGACAGTGTGGTCTCAGGACCCTCAGGGTCACAGAAGGACCGGGGGATGTCTGAGTGTGGCAGGCTCCCAGGTATCGGAGCAGGGAAGCCGGCTGCAGAGGCAGAGCCCAGGCGCGGGCTCTCAGCTCGGGGTTGCCATAAATCGTGATCCACGGCACAGTCGGGCCACTGCTCCTCCAGCAGGGACCCAACAAGCGGCAGATCCGGGGAGACTCACCTTGTTCCCCTGGGAGGAGAGGTGCAGAAGCACACCGCAGGGATCTGCTGGGTTTGGAGACTCCACACCAAGTTGGGTGCCAGAGACAGAAACGCGCGGTCACAGGCTGGGTGAGCACGGAGTGCGGCCGGAGACCGGGGAGACGGGAGTGACTGACGGCTTTTCTCTGGGGGCTCACTGAGGAGCGGGGCCCCGAGTTCTCGGCTCCTCCAGGGCGGAGATTGGGAGGCCGCCATTTTCACTCTCATCCTCCAAAGCTGTACGGAAAGCTTGCAGGGAACAAAACCTCCTGAGAGCAAACCCAAGTAGATTACTTAGCCAGACTGGAGAAGGGCGGGGCAATTCCGCCTCCAGCAAAGACATTTGGAAACCACGGCAACAGGCCCCTCCCCCAGAAGATCAGAGAGAACAGCCAGCCAAGACCAAGTTTACCGATCAATGAGAGCGGCAGAACTCCAGCACTAAGGGAATACTGCACATAGAATTCATGGCTTTTTTCCCATGATTCTTTAGTCTTTCAAAGTTAATTTTTTTAACAATCTTTTTTTTTTTTTAAATTTTTCTTTTTCCCTTTTTTCAACCAACATCTTATCAATCCCTTTTTTAAAAAATCTTTTTTATTTTACATTTTTAGAGTCATATTCTACCCCTTCATAGTAGTTAACCTTATTTTTGGTATATATATCTTTACAGTCATATTCCATCCCTTCATTGTATTAACCCTTATTTTTGCACATATATAAGTTTTTCTTTCTTTAAAATTTTGGGAGGCACTTTCTTCTAAAAGACCAAAATACACCCAAAATCTAGTGTGTGGCACTGATCTGTGCACCAACCTGATCATATTTGATCATATTTGGTTTTTTTTGTTTTGTTTTGTTCTGTTTTTGTTTGTTTTTATCTTTTTCTTTTTATTTTCTGTTTTCTTTTTTTTTCTTTCCCTTTCTTTTCTCCCAGTTTCAGGTCTTTTCTGATTTGTTTAGTGTATATTTTCTGGGCACATTGTTACCCTGTTAGCATTTTGTTCTCTCATTCATCTATTCTCCTCTGGACAAAATGACAAGATGGAAAAAATCACCTCAACAAAAAGAACAAGAGGCAGTACCAACTGCCAGGGACCTACTCAATACGGACATTAGTACGAGGTGGGAACTAGAGTTCAGAATGATGATTTGAAAGAAACAAGCTGGGCTTGAAAAAACCATGAAAGTTATTAGAAAAACTCTTTCTGGAGAAATAAAAGAACTAAAATCTAACCAAGTCGAAATCAAAAAGGCTATTAATGAGGTGCAATAAAAAATGGAGGCTCTAACTGCTAGGATAAATGAGGCATAAGAGAGAATCAGTGATATAGAAGACCAAATGATGGAAAATAAAGAAGCTGAGAAAAAGAGAGATAAACAACTACTGGATCACGAGGGCAGAATTCGAGAGATAAGCAATACCATAAGATGAAACAACATTAGAATAATTGGGATCCCAGAAGAAGAAGAAAGAGAGAGAGGGGCAGAAGGTATACTGGAGCAAATTATAGCAGAGAACTTCCCTAATTTGGGGAAGGAAACAGGCATCAAAATCCAGGAAGCACAGAGAACCTCTCTCAAAATCAATAAAAATAGGTCAACACCCCGACATCTAATAGTAAAACTTATGAGTCTCAGAGACAAAGAGAAAACCTGAAAGCAGCTCGGGACAAGAGATCTGTAACCTACAATGGCAGAAATATTAGATTGGCAACAGACCTATCCACAGAGACCTGGCAGGCCAGAAAGGACTGGCAGGATATATTCAGAGCACTAAATGAGAAAAATATAAAGCCAAGAATACTATATCCAGCTAGGCTGTCATTGAAAATAGAAGGAGAGATAAAAAGCTTCCAGGACAAACAAAAACTAAAGGAATTGGCAAACACGAAACAGCCCTACAAGAAATACTGAAAGGGGTCCTCTAAGCAAAGAGAGAGCCTAAAAGCAACATAGACCAGAAAGGAACACAGACAATATACGCTAACAGTCACCTTACAGGCAATACAATGGCACTAAATTCCTATCTTTCAACAGTTACCCTGAATGTAAATGGGCTCAATGCCCCAATCAAAAGACACAGGCTATCAGATTGGGTAAAAAAACAAGACCCATCGATATGCTGTCTGCAAGAGACTCATTTTAGAACCAAAGACACCCCCAGATTGAAAGTGAGGGGCTGGAAAACCATTTGCCATGCTAATGGACACCAAAAGAAAGCTGGGGTGGCAATCCTTGTATCAGACAAATTAGATTTTAAACCAAAGACTGTAATAAGAGATGAGGAAGGACACTATATCCTACTTAAAGGGTCTATCCAAAAGAAGATCTAACAATTGTAAAGAGCTATGCCCCTAACATGGGAGCAGCCAATTATATAAGGCAGTTAATAACAAAAGCAAAGAAACACATCAACAACAATACAATAATAGTGGGGGACTTTAACACCCCCCTCACTGAAATGGACAGATCATCTAAGCAAAAGATCAACAAGGAAATAAAGACACTAAATGGCACACTGGACCACATGGACTTCACAGATATATTCAGAACATTCAATCCCAAAGCCACAGAATACATATTCTTCTCGAGTGCCCATGGAACATTCTCCAGAATTGATCACATCCTAGGTCATAAATCAGGTCTCAACTGGTACCAAAAGATTGGGATCATTCCCTGCCTATTTTCAGACCACAATGCTTTGAAACTAGAACTCAATCACAAGAGGAAAGTCAGAAAGAACTCAAATACAAGGAGGCTAAAGAGCATCCTACTAAAGAATGAATGGGTCAACCAGGAAATTAAAGAAGAATTAAAAAAATACATGGAAACCAATGAAAATGAAAACACAACTATTCAAAATCTTTGGGATGCAGCAAAGGCAGTCCTAAGAGGAAAGTATATAGCAATACAAGCCTTTCTTAAGAAACAAGAAAGGTCTCAAGTACACAACCTAACCCTACACCCAAAGGAGCTGGAGAAAGAACAGCAAATAAAGCGTAAACCCAGCAGGAGAAGAGAAATAATAAAGATCCAAGCAGAAATCAATGAACTAGAAACTAAAAGAACAGTAGAACAGATCAACGAAACTAGGAGCTGGTTCTTTGAAAGAATTAACAAGATTGATAAACCCCTGGCCAGACTTATCAAAAAGAAAAGAGAAATGACCCAAATCAACAAAATCATGAATGAAAGAGGAGAGATCCCAACCAACACCAAAGAAATACAAACAGTTATAAGAACATATTATGAGTGTATCCCCGCCTGTCACGCGGGAGACCGGGGTTCGATTCCCCAACGGGGAGGCACAAAAAAAAAAAAAAAAAAAAAAAAAGAACATATTATGAGCAACTCTCTACAAGCAAATTCGATAACCTGGAAGAAATGGATGCATTCCTAGAGATGTATCAACTACCAAAACTGAACCAGGAAGAAATAGACAGCCTGAACAGACATCTATAAGCACTAAGGAAATTGAAGCAGTCATCAAAAATCTCCCAAAAAACAAAAACCCAGGGCCAGATGGCTTCCCAGGGGAATTCCACCTAACATTTAAAGAAGAATTAATACCTATTCTTCCGAAAATATTCCAAAAAATAGAAATGGAAGGAAAACTTCCAAACTCGTTTTATGAGGCCAGCATTACCTTGATCCCCAAACCAGACAAAGACCCCATCAAAAAGGAGAATTACAGACCAATATCCCTGATGAACATGAATGCAAAAATCCTCACCAAATACTAGCCAATAGGACCCAACAGTACATTAAAAGGATTATTCACCACAACCAAGTGGGATTTATCCCTGGGCTGAAGGTTGGTTCAACATCTGCATATCAATCAACATGATACAATACATTAATAAAAGAAAGAACAAGAACCATATGATCCTCTCAATAGATGCAGAAAAAGCTTTTGACAAAGTACAGCATCCTTTCTTGATAAAACTCTTCAGGGTATAGGGATAGAGGTTACATACCTCAATATCATAAAAGCCATCTATGAAAAACCCACAGCAAATATCATGCTCAATGGGGAAAAACTGAGAGCTTTCCCACCAAGGTTAGGAACATGGCAGGGATGCCCACTATCACCACTGCTATTCAACATAGTATTAGAAGTCCTAGCCACAGCAATCAGACAACAAAAGAAATAAAAGGCATCCAAATCAGCTAAGAAGAAGTCAAACTCTCACTTTTTGCAGATGATATGATACTTTATTTGGAAAACCCAAAAGACTCCACCCCAAAACTGCTAGAACTCATACAGGAATTCAGTAAATTGGCAGGATAGAAAATCAATGCACAGAAGTCAGTGTAATTTTATACACCAACAGCAAGACAGAAGAAAGAGAAATTAAGGAGTCAATCCCATTTACAATTGCACCCAAAACCATAAGATACCTAGGAATAAATCTAACCAAAGAGGCAAAGAATCTCTACTCAGAAAACTATAAAATTCTCATGAAAGAAATTGAGGAAGACAAAAAGAAATGGGAAAACGTTCCATGCTCATGGATTAGAAGAAAAAATATTGTGAAGATGTCAATGCTACCTAGAGCAATCTACACATTCAATGCAATCCCCATCAAAATACCATCCACTTTTTTCAAAGAAATGGAACAGATAATCCTAAAATTTGTATGGAACCAGAAAAGACCCTGAATAGACAGAGGAATGTTGAAAAAGAAAAGCAAACCTGGCGGCATCATAGTTCCGGACTTCCAGCTCTATTACAAAGCTGTCATCATCAAGACAGTATGGTACTGGCACAAAAACAGACACATAGATCAATGGAACAGAATAGAGAGCCCAGAAATGGACCCTCAATTCTATGGCCAACTCATCTTTGACAAAGCAGGAAAGAATGTCCAATGGAACAAAGACAATCTCTTCAACCAATGGTGTTGGGAAAATTGGACAGCCACATGCAGAAGAATGAAACTGGACCATTTCTTTACACCACACACAAAAATAGACTCCAAATGGTTGAAAGACCTCAATATGAGACAGGAGTCCATCAAAATCCTAAAGGAGAACACAGGCAGCAACCTCTTTGACCTCAGCCAAAGCAACTTCTTCCTAGAAACATCGCCAAAGGCAAGGGAAGCAAGGGCAAAAATGAACTATTGGGACTTCATCAAGATAAAAAGCTTTTGCACAGCAAAAGAAACAGTCAACAAAACCAAAAGACAACCGACAGAATGGGAGAAGATAGTTGCAAATGACATATCAGATAAAGGGCTAGTATCCAAAATCTATAAAGAATTTATCAAACTCAACACCATAGAATAAATAATCCAATCAAGAAATGAGCAGAAGACATGAACAGACATTTTTCCAAAGATATCATCTAAATGGCCAACAGACATATGAAAAAGTGCTCAACATTGCTCGGCATCAGGGAAATCCAAATCAAAACCTCAATGAGATACCACCTCAAACCAGTCAGAATGGCTAAAGTTAACAAGTCAGGAAATGAAAGATGTTGGCAGGGATGTGGAGAAAGGGGACCCCTCCTACACTGTTGGTGGGAATGCAAGCTGGTTTAACCACTAGGAAAACAGTATTGAGGTTCCTCAAAAAGTTGAAAATAGAGCTACCATATGATCCAGCATATTGCACTACTGGGTATTTACCCTAAAGATACAAATGTAGGGATCCGAAGGGGTACGTGCACCCCGATGTTTATAGCAGCCATGTCCACAATAGCCAAACTGTGGAAAGAGCCAAGATGTCCATCAAAAGACAAATGGATAAAGAAGATGTAGTATTTATATACAATGGAATATTATGCAGCCATCAAAAGGAATGAGATTCTTGCCTTTTGCAACGACGTGGATGGAACTGGAGGGTGTTATGCTGAGCGAAATAAGTCAATCAGAGAAAGACATGTATCATCATATGACCTCACTGATATGAGGAATTCTTAATCGCAGGAAACAAACTGAGGGTTGCTGGAGTGGGGGGTGGGATGGGAGGGATGGGGTGACTGGGTGATAGACACTGGGGAGGGTATGTGCTATGGTGAGTGCTGTGAATTGTGCAAGACTGTTGAATGACTGATCTGTACCTCTGAATCAAATAACGCAATATATGTTAAGAAAAAAAAAAAAGAAGAAGAAGAAGATAGCAGGAAGGGAAGAATGAAGGGGGGAAATCGGAGGGGGAGACGAACCATGAGAGACGATGGACTCTGAAAAACAAACTGAGGGTTCTAGAGGGGAGGGGGGTGGGAGGATATGTTAGCCTGGTGATGGGTATTAAAGAGGGCACGTTCTGCATGGAGCACTGGGTGTTATGCACAAACAATGAATCATGGAACACTACATCAAAAACTAATGATGTAATGTATGGTGATTAGCATAACAATAAAAAATTTTTTAAATAAAAAAAAATAACTTCCTAAACAACTCACAAAGAAACAAAAACATTAGATAGTCCTATAACTATTAAAGAAATTGAAGCTGTGTTTTAAAATCTTCCCACAAATAAAATACCTAATACAGTTTTACAGGTGATATTTTCCCAAACTTTTAAGCAATAGACAACCCTAATTTTATGCAAACATTTCCATAAAATAAAAAGAGGAGGCATATTCTCCGGCTTATTTATGAGGCCCCAATACTAAGCCATAGCTCTAATACTAAAACCTCACAAAGATTTTCCAGGAAAGGAAAAATCATGCTACTCCATTTTGAATATGGATGCAAATATACTTAAAATATTAGCAAATCTAATCTAAAAACGTTAAAATAATGCACCTTGACCAAATTAGCTTTATTCCAGGTATGCAAGGACGATTCAATACTTTGAAAATCAAGAAGTATAATTCACCACATTAAGAAATGAATAAGGGGGCTCCTGCATGTCTCAATAGGTTAAGCATCTGTCTTCGGCTCAAGTCATGATCTTGGAGTCCTGGGATAGAGCCCCTAATTGGGTTGGGCTCCTTGCTCAGTAGGGAACCCCCCTCCTTCTTCTCCCTCTCCTCCCTCTCCCTCCCTCTCCCTCTTCTTCATCCTCCCACTTCCTTCTCCCACTCCTTCCCTCCCTCTCCTTCGTCCCCCCTCCCCCTGCTCATGCTCTCTCTCTCTCTCAAAGAAATAAATAAAATCTTTTTTAAAAATGTAATGAATAGGAAAAGCCATATAATTCTTCAATAAATGTAGGAAAAGAATTTGATAAAATTCAACAACCATTCTTAGTTCTCATAGTTAATAATAAATAGGACCTTCTTTAGCTCATAAAGAATTTTTATTTTAAAATCTAGGGAAAATATGATCATGTGTCATTTTTATAATTGTAATAATTATAATTACCACTTATTTTTCAGATTGCACTGGAAGTCTTTGGCAGTAAAATAAACCAAGAAAAATAAATTAGATTCAAAAAGATTTGCAAATGACAACCTAAAAGAATCTCCAGATAAATTACTAGAGTAAGAGAATTTAGCAAAGTTGCTGGATATAAGTTCTCTATCTATAATGCATTAGGAAACAATGAGAAAATATAAAAAGAAGACATCATATACAATAGTATCAGAGGATATCTAAGAATGTATCTAACAAAAGACATGCAAGACTCTACAAGAAAAATATTAAGAGATATTTTAAAGAATTAAATAAATGGAGAGATTGATAGATTTGAATATGTTAAAATAAAGAACTCTTATTTTTCACAATATTCTTTAAGGAAAGCGAAAAGAGTTAAAATAAGGAGAAGATATTTGTATTGCTCAGCCCCAACAAATGATTAACATACAAAATCTATAGACTCTTTCAAATCAATGGGAAAACCTCAAACACTCTATTAGAAAAATAGATAAACCACAAATAGACATTTCACAGAAGAAATACATGGCCAAAACTATAAGATGTTTTTGATCATAGAAATAAAAACTAAGACCACAGTTATTTAACAGACAAAAATATTTGAAAGTCTGACAAAATCAAGTATAGGAAAAGACATAGATCCACAGGATCATATATCTGTTGGGATTGATGCAATAAATTGATGCAACCACTCTGGATGACAGTTTGGTAATATTTCCTGAATTTAACCAATTATACATGCTATGAGCCAGCAACTCCACTCTTAATTGAATACTCAAAAGAAGTTTCTGAGGATGTAAAAAAGGAGATACATACAAGAACATTCATATTACCGCTCATCATAGCAAAACAAACTTGAAAGTACCCAAATGTTCATCAGCGCGAGAATGGATGAGCTAAGTGTGGAATGGTCACATGATAGATTATAAGCAATAGAAGTGAATAAAGTACATTAACTTGCAATGGTATACATAAATCTGAGCATTTTAATGTTAAGTGGAAAAGTAACCCCCTAAAATTATATAGATCTTTATATTTTTAGAGTCTAAAATAACTGAAATCAAAATAGGTTTTTAAAGACTACACATGGGTGAAATAAAAACAATTTAAAAAGCAAAGCAAGAAAATGATTAATACAGGACTCAGGATAGGTTTGCCTCAGATGGGAGGAGCAGGAGTTGAGGGAACCATATGATTGGATAGAGGTTATTGTCCATGGCCCAACTTTCATTAGTGTTGGTTTTGTGAATGCTCCTCACATTCTTAAAAATAACTAAGTAGGGGCACTTGGGTGTCTCAGTCGGTTAAGTGTTGGACTCTTGATTTCAGCTCAGGTCATGATCTGAGGGTCATGAGATAGGGCCATTTCAGGCTCCTCATTCAGCACAGTGTCTGCTTAAGATTCTCTCTCTCCCCTTCTGCCCCACACTCCCCCTGCTCTCTAAATAAATAAATAAATAAATAAATAAATAAATAAATAATATTTCATGTTCCAGGGATGAGAGTGAGTGATGTACTAAAGATATGAATAATCCAATTCTGTGCACCTAAGATCCATAGAGAGATTAAAAATAGGAAAAAATGGGAGGACAAGGTAATTTGTTGGAGATACTCCCATATGGGAGGAGGTCACTTGTGCAGAGTAAGAAAGAAGATGAAAAAGAAACAGTAAAATGGAATAAAAGAAACAAGTGAAGTAGAAAGTAAAGAAGTAAATAATAGGTGTGAGGGGGTTTTCCCATCATCTTTTGAGTGACAAGATGTTTTGTATAAGACATTTGTGCATGATCCACGATACCGATGAGCCACTCTTGCCTTTCATGGGAAAGGCAGTTAACATGGAAATGCTCTGTTCTATTATAAAGAGATATTGCAAAGTTGAACTCTGTTTCTAGGGCAGCTTCTACTAGAAGGCAGTTGCTAAATGTTTCTAGAGGGAACCAGCTGTGGGAAAACTATTAATTAGCCCCAGTCATTATATGCAGATTAAATTGGTTAACTCAATATAGAAAGCAGATAGAGGAGTTGGAGTGATGTGCTCTTGATATCGCAAGAAAAGCATACAAGGTTTTTATTGTTCCCAGTGGACTACAGAGGTTTTTAGCTAAGAGAAAGCTCAAAGTAGCATCTGACTAGGAAATGAGACTGGATATTCCTTGGTTTCAGGAAGAAACAGCAACACTACCCCTGAAGAAAGAGGCAAATTGTCAACTGAGAGATGTTTGAAAGACTTTAGAGTCCCAGTCTCATAAAGTCAGGCTGTAGAAACTGGTAGAACATTAACAACCATGATAAAATTTGAAGCGAGTTGAAACCATAATATAGGTGGTTATTTAGAAGAATTACAGTAAAGACTCGGTCAGAAATTATGTTTAAATGTACTGTATGGTGACATAATATAATAAAATACAAAAAAATTTTTTAAATGTACCACATAATTTTTTTCATTAAAAAGATTT
This sequence comes from Mirounga angustirostris, assembly GCF_029215605.1. NCBI lineage: Eukaryota > Metazoa > Chordata > Mammalia > Carnivora > Phocidae > Mirounga > Mirounga angustirostris. The sequence continues at coordinate 160,021,403 of NW_026991710.1, read as the reverse complement.
CTAAACCATCACAAACTTTTCCACCACCAAAACTAGAAAGAGTGACTTTGAACCCCTAGGTGTCCAAGGACACAGGAGTGGCCCACCACAAGTAAGGTTCTCTTTGAAGTTCCATTTTTAATCTTAAAAAAGTATATAAGTTTTGGATTCTACTATATATATATCCAGATTTGTTTCAATAGAAAAATATTTTAAATGCCTTATGATTGAGCAAAAATAAATGTTTCCAATATGTCATGTTCATACTAAGGTCTTGCACTCCTGGCTCATTAACACATACTCCATTTTGAGAAGAATCACCATAATTATCCTCCTTTTGTTTCAAGGTTTCCATGTATTTCTGATATGTACTTGGAAATTCAAAAACATAATTTTTAGGAGGTTCAGAAACCTAGAAATGGACTCTCCTGTTTATTTTGTCTGCCCACTACTTTCCTCAGTTATAAAACGGGGACACTCAGACCTACCTGCGGCAGAAACGTTTCCCTTCTCTTGAAGACACAACTAGACTGTCTTTCCCAGCATCCCTGGCGGGTGGGTGTGGCCACACGGCTGAGTGCCGGCCAAAGGGAAGAAGGGACGCCTCTCCCCGTCCCGGGGTGGGGGAGTAAAAGGCAAAAGCACAAAAACCGCCACCGATCGCTCTTCTCTTCCTTCTTCCGCACCCAGGACCCCTTGAGTGGAGATTGCGCGACCGTCATCAGCCCAAGTCCTTGAGTGCAGAGAAAGCCTCCTGACCCTGGACTCTACACACTGGTTTTCCTGGGCAAGAAGTAAAGCCATGGAGATATCCACGTTTATCTATTACAGAACATTAAGCATTACATGAACTAATACATACCTCCTGAAAACGTGGTAAGGGGTGAGATCATTCACGTTAAGTAATTAACACCGAGAGTATCATGGAATGTATGCTTCTGTCAGTTTGAGGCCACAGGACCCTGGAACTATGCTGCCATCCCCTATCAATCTTAAATTGCAGGGTAAGGTAACCACAAATAACAAAGTCATGGAATCAAGCTGTCACAAATTGGTCTCCACGTTCCTAAAGCATTTGGAGTGTGTGGATCGACAGGAAAAAACAGGAAGAAATAAAGGGGAGGAGAATGTAACCCGAGGCGGAAAATCATATTCAAATATATTTGCAAACCTAGTTTGGGCCCAAAAGGGTAGTGAGAAAGAGAAGGGGCTTTTGCTGAGATCTATTATATGCCAGTTGGAGAAATAAGCAATTCACACTGGTTGTCTCATTTCTTCTCCGGAATAATCCTGCAGGTACATATTATTTTCTTCATTTACAATTAAGAACTGACGCTCCAAGAAACAAGATCTCACAATTTATAGGCAGCAGACCCCGATTCAAACATGAGTTAGTCTGGTTCAGTGTCCTTGCTCTTTCGATGTAAGATGTAAGCATTTAACCTTTCAACGCCTCCATTCTATGCTGAAGGTAAGCCAACCCTTCGAGAGCCTGTGATGAAACAAGTCATTAAGGGAAGTGTTAAGTGTGATGCAAACACAGAGGCCATTTAAAATGGGCTCTCCCAAATGAAAGCTGGGACCGAGCCCCCTTTCAAGAGGGCCTCTTTAAATGGCCAGCTGCTGGAGAAGAAAGGCTTTAAAGGAAGCACCTTTCTGCTGGACTTGCAAAACTTCAGGTTCATGAATTCAAGAGCAGATTAAAGAGGAGAAAACGTTTTAGACTGCAGCCTCAGGAGCTTCCTGCGGGTCTCCGGCCAGGAGGTTGGCTTTTCCACTTGTGCAATTAAGCTATACTATCCAGCCTCACTCCCAGGTTTTCAATTAATCTGCAATCATGAATTTAATGACTAAAATACATTTTCAAATTGAGGTGCCTGCTGGCCAGGTCATCTCCCCTCCCATGTCTGACAGCAAACTGTGCCAAGGAGACGTGGGATAGAAGGGGCCCCTCCCACCCCTTGCCCCCCGCCATCCCTGGCTAAAAGGAATGCCCAGTGGACAGGAGCTGCCTGGGAGGGAACACCTCAAAATACTAAGTCACAGATGGAAATTGCTACTTGGGGCACATCCTTTGATTTTTGCTTCTAAGTGAAAGTTCATGACGCGTCCCAGCCATATTATCAGTAAGGGCATTAAACTTGGGCCAGGAAGCACTTCATAAAGAGCAGACACTGTTATTTAGAAGCAGGTTGACCCTGGAAATTTAGTGCCTCTCTCTCAGTTTGCTCATCTGGAAAATGAAACTAATAGGACTGACCCTGGGGTCATAGTGAAGAGTAAATGAATGTGATAGGAAGTCATCACAGTGTCTTATTCTCCACTGAGGGGCATGGGGAGATGGCACCATGGTGAGAGCGTGAGTGGCCAGTGTACAAAGTACACTGAAGGGGATGGGGAGAAAGGAGCCCACTGGCAGGAAGGAAGTGAAGAGGGTGGAAGAGGTGCCTGGCTGGGGAGTTGAGATACTCCCTGAAGGAAAGGAAGGAACAGGGCTGGATAATAAGATGTAAGAAAAGGCAGAATGAAGCAGGCAGACAGAAGTAATGTTGGGGGTTTACCCTGCCCTGTTGCCAGCTTCTGCACCATCTGCCCATTACAGATGCACAAAGGGCCCTAATGCAGATGCTGGGCGTACAGATGGGCCACAGAATGCTCCAAAACCCATGTAGAGCCTGAGGAGTTTTCTTCTTTTCTTTCTTTTTTGGCAAAAGGGCCTGACAGTTTCCGTCCCCTGGCCAACCTCCCTTTATCTCGAGTGTGCAGGGAAATGTAATCAGCTAGCTTTAGGAAGTAGCTGGGAACTCTGGAGACCCGTAACCCAGGCCATTCACCTTAGCACAGCACTGCCCTCGGCACTGCGATTTATGAAGGAAAGAAACAGGATTTGAATGCATGGCCCCAGGGGAGGACAGGGGCCTAGAACGCCTGCCCAAGCACAGGGGGCATCAGATCACTGAGCCTCAGACTCTCAGATTTCCAAGTCAGAACCGTGGGCCGCGGAGAGGAAGGTTTGGGGGATTTGATTCTAAGAAGGATGAGGCTACACAGGACAATACTGGAACCCAGTCAGGGACTGGGAGTCAGCGAGGGAGTCCCAGGGTGCGTGTCACCTTGGAGAATACTGGTAAGTCAGGCCAGGAAAGTGCACAGTGACCGTGGGATGTGGTTGCCTTGGCTGCCAGCGACACTGTGCCCGACGCTTGGTTAAGGACCATTGTCCGGAGACAGCACACTTCAGCTGCGTCCTCCCTGCTGCTGGAAGAGGTTATAAGTTACATAGACTATCTTACTGAAGTCAGAGTGCCCTCTGTGGACCTCTAACTCAGGCTGTAGGTTATCTGCTTCTGGATTTACCATGCTTGAAATGGGGACTCAATTTCTTTAAAAATCATCTCCCCCGAGAAACATAGTTCAGATACCAGGAGCAACAGAGGAAGAGATACCATGGCTGGGGAGGGGAGGGAGTGAATTCTTGTTGGCCTTGTGTCTCAAACCTACAGGTAGGTATCCAAGAATACTGGCCTTCCTTCATTCATTCAATAAATATGCATCGAGAGTCTCCTCCATGACAGTTTCTCTGCCATATATGCTATGAAAGAAAGAGACAAATTTCCTGTCCTCAGAGATCCAGGAAAGCAAATATTAAGCTGGAATGACACAAGATTGTGAGTGGCCTGCCCAAGCATATGGACTCCAGAAAGTGATGGTATGCCACAAAACGTAGGACAGGGAGGCGGTCCTAAAAATCGTGTAGCACAAATTCATTCCCCAAATACAGAAAGCAAGGCCGCAAAAGGAGGATCTAGGGAGTATAATTTCATGCAGATGTGAAAGGATGAAGATGCTCCCAGGTATTATCACCTGGCCGGCCTCAATCCCTGAGAACTAAAGGAGTTGGAAGCTTTTGAGTCTGAGTCTTGGCTCTTCCAAAAACCATCACAAATGACCTCAGCCTGAAACGATTCCTCCCTTCTCTGCGTTTAAAGCTCTTGATTGTCTGGGCTACTCAGATCTAATAAACCATATTCTGGCCAGAGTGTACTGACGAGACACATCTCTTACGTAAGAGCTGTTTGGCTCCCTACCTCCTGCTAACCTTAGGAGCTATAGTTACTCAATCCCCAGATGTAGTCTCACTTCCCTACAGAAGAGGAAGTTACTATTATTCTCAGAGAGGCAAACTGTGAGGACCACTCAATCATTGCCCCAAAGATCTTTGAGGTAATCTTGCTGCTGGACCCCCATTCAAACCCTGGACCACTATTCCTCAGAGACTGGGCTCCAGCTTTTGCTCTTTAACATCATATCTCATTTCTCATAACCCAGGACTGGGTTCTACTGATCCCCTGGGACTATGCCTGACATGGACTGAGGGCTAGATTTCCCTTCCCCGAACTCCTACATCCTGGAGATGGCTAGCCTGTTGCCTGCCCTCACCTGAGCTGGCCATCACAGTCTCTACCCCTGCACCAAGGATCAGCCCTCTGAGCCTGGTCGGCATAGATGCCCCACCTCAATGTCCGCTTGGATTTCTGGTTAAGTAACTCATGTATCACCTGCCCTCTCTCCTCATCCTCTAATCTCTCGGTTTCAGATCACTTTCACATTTGTAATTCTCTCTAGTTACAGACCCATAGCTAACACCAACCCTCCTTGGAGTCTCTGTTCTAGCTGTTTAGCAACATGCCCTTCTGGGACAAGGCTGCATCGTGGTCTTTGTGTTCCTCTGAGGGCCCCATAAACAGTCAATTCTCAGTGGGCCTTTGAGTGGTGGACAGGTCCTTCCCATGTGGTTCCTGAGGCAAGGGCACAGTGAATGACCTGACCAGCCTCTCACTGCTGTGATGACAGCACAGGGACCAGAGCACCCATGTCTCCTGTACCTGCTCAGCCTGGACCATCCTCAACTCCAACCTGGGCCAAGGCTCATGCCGCCAACCCTTAGCTGCTCTCATCTCAGGAGCTTGTGAGGCAGAGGGACACTGCCAGTTCTCCAGAGGAATAAAACATAAGTAACGATGCTCAGGTTTAGCATTTTTCACTCATATTTCTACTACATCCCACTCTCCCCTCCTGCTTTTCTTCTCATCTCCTCCCCTTCCACCCCTCCACCTGCAAGGAAGAAAATAATAACACATAGGAAGGCTAATTCTAAGGTTGTGCAGTCCCAGTGTGCATCCAGGTTCACCTTCAATCCTGTTATTTTCTCCATGTCTATCTTTGACAAGACTGATGACATTTACGTTTTCCAAAAGCTTCAATAAGAGCCACTTTAGCAGCAATCACCTCCACCTAATTTCCTCAGTCAATTTTTTTTGGCTTAAATCACACAACAGAACTAAGGCCTGAGCTGTTCTGACAACTTGTCACCGAATAGGGCTCAGCCCAAATGGGCTGTCTTGAAACCAAGGACAAAAGAGAAAAAATGGACTAAGTGGCCTGAAAATGAAGTGGAATGGCTGGAGGAAGAGAGGAGATTGGCATGAGTCAATTCGGTAAAGTTCTAGAATAGGTAACTCAATACTGTTTGGGGCCCAGAGCAAACAGAAAATGTTCTTATTTCTCTAGACAGAAAGTAACAGGGTCTGGGGCTGGAGGGAGCCAGTTGCCTCATTGCCCATGGGAGCCTTCATCCCAGAGAGGGGAGGTGGCTGGACCTGGCAGCTTCCCCGGGGAAGGTGTGTATTCCATTCTTTCCACATGACTCTGGATAGAAGGATTAGTGTCCTGGTGAAACTGAGGCCCAGATGTTTTGCCCAAAGCTGCCCAATGACTCAGCATGGAGGAAGGACACTAGATGAAACATTGCATCCATTTTTAAAATAAATGCATTTATTAAAGATATATGTATATATCTTTATATATCTATAAATGCATATATATCTATAAATGCATATATATATATATGTAAAACTATTCAAAATCTAAGCACTCACCTCAATTAATTTTCACAAGGTAAACTCACTCACTCATGTAAAACCAAGGTAAAAAAAAAAAAAAAAATCCAGTAAGCTCCGCTCAGCTCCCTTTCAGTCACTAATTCTCCCAAAGGTATCATCACCCTGATTTCTAAAACCATGGATTAGGTTTGCTTATTTCTATACTTTATATAAAGAGAATAATAAAGAAAATGTGTGCTTTTCTGCATCTAATCCATGTGTTTAGATATGGCAATAAGCAATGTATAGCGTTCCATTGTCTATCACAGATTGCTTCCCTGGCACACTTGACGGACACCTGCGTTATTTCCAGTTTGGGACTCTTGTAAGTAATGCTACAATGAACGCTCTTTATGTCTCAGTGCACATGAGTATTCATTTCTGTTTGGGTACGTCTCTGGGGGTTGAACTGCCAGTTCATGCGGTGTGCATACAGTCGGCTTCAGTAGATGCTGCCCACCAACTTTCTAAAGTGTTTGTATCACTTTACCTTCCTGTCAGTATGAGAGTTCCAGTCACTCCACATTCTCTCCAACACTTGGTGCTTCATGTTAACCCCTCCAGTGATCGTATACGGTTTTACTTTGCATTTCTCTGATATCTAAAAGTGTGCACCTTTTCATTTGTTACTGACTGGATACCTTTGTTAAGGCTTCTCCTTATTTTTTTCTACTGAGTTCTCTGTCTTATTCTCATTGATTTATAGGAATTCTTTATACATTCTGGAGACAAGCTCCTTGTTGGTTATATGCACCCAGACAGAAAGTGAGACATACCACTTACCAATCTCAACTCCTCACTCTTTTCCTCATCCACCTCCCGGCTTTGCTTAGAGCCTGATGTCACTCGCCGCATTCTCTCTACTCTCATCCCAGGCTCCCACAAACATCTCACACTCTGTCTCACCTCCACGCGGTCTGGATGCCGGTACCTGAGCATCCCCTCCCAGAGGCACCGCCGTTATCAGCAGACAGACACCTACTCACCCAGTCCTCGTGCTCCGGCCTTGGGCTGCACGCCAGCCTCAACACAGCCCCAAGGCTCACCCATGACTGTGAGCTCAGAAGGGACCAGGGTTTAGGTGGAGGTGAGCTCTGTGTTGGGGGAGGCAGAGTACTTTCATCTTCTATGAAGCATGACGATAGCATGGGGACCAGTAGCAGTATCAGTGGGAGGGTTTTTTCAGAATCCAAATAACAAACACCTGAGAAAAGATCCACCTGCACAGAACAGCTGTTTTTATAAGTGAAAAGGCTGCTGATTGGCTGGAAGTCAGGAAGCCAGGATCCTGTCTCATCACTGCCCAGGGTGACCAGCCTATTTGGGTTTCCCCAGGATGGTCCCAATTTTAGCTCTGAAAGTCCTGCAATCTGAGAAACCCCTCAGTGAGAGGGCAATTGTTCACCCAGTTGCTGCCTCTAAATAGCTCTGTGTCTTGGGGGAAAATACTTTCCTACTCTGAGCTACAAAACTTTTGTCTATAAATTGAATTGGGAGTAAGATAGTAGATTTTTTCTTTTCTTTTCATATCTGACTTCTCGTTATTGTTGTTCTAGAATCTTCTAGTAACATACAATCAAGAGATAGACACAAAAATTCCATCATGGAGGTGGGTGTATGCCCATCTCTGTGTTAACATTTCCCAAATAATAATGGCTACCAAGTACTGAATGCCATAGTGTGCTAGGCATTGTGCTATCTGTTCCATGTTCACAATTCCCTTCAACCCTCATGACATTCCTGGGATATAAGCATTACTGACACCGTTTCACTTACATATGTGGAAATAGAGGCTCAGAGAGTTGGAGCACTGGGACCAATATAACACAGCTAGTCAACAACAGGCCCACAGTTTGCCCTTTTCCAAAGTCCCTGGGCTTAACCTTAGCATGTCACACCAACTCATGTCTGATTGCTCTGGGCTTTCAAGTCACTTGTGAAATGATGCTCTTTTACTTCCTCCCTACGCCTGTCCCTGGACAAGGTGGCTTTCATATGTACCATCTCATCTGATCACTACCTGAAACAGTTATCATGCAATCAAGGAAGAGCCTTGAAAAATTAAAAACTTTCTCTAAACAAAAGCGATTGTTATTAATAATGCCTGGAGAAAGCCAGAGCGTGTTCACATGGTTTGGACAACTAGGATGTGGCAGGTCTGAAAAACTGCTTCCTCTCTCAAATAAGCTTTCTAAATTTGATGTTCCATGTGCCTAAAGAGACTGGAAACTCATCTAGAAGGAGAAAAGAAGATATGAGAACAAAAGAGAAAGCCAGAGTCAGGGGACCCAACAACCAGTTTCCAAGAGTCTATTCTTATCAGCATGAGAATTGACTGAAACATAAAGATCTGGACATTTATACTGTGTTTTCTAGACTGTTCTCACATCTCAAATGGTATGAAAATCTGTATCAGACCATGTCTGAATATGGAGATTAGAGTCTAGTCATTGAAAGGCTAGACAAGCCTTGGTCCAGATATCAAGAAACAGAAAACAACAATACCAAAAACAGTAAAAATCAGGGTAATAATACAACAAGAAGAGGTGGGTGAAAAACCAGCAGAGGGGGCTACAGATGGTCCAGGACAGGCCCATGCCCGAGCTGTAGATTCTAAGAGGACTCCAAGAAACTCCTCTTGGGGTCTTGATGAAAGTACAGAACTTTGTCTACAGAAAAAAATGTACAAATGTAAAATCACATACACAGAATGTTTCATATGACACAGGATGTCCAGAGACCCAAAGCCTAACCCCAGAACCTCTAGCCATCACCAACCCTCACTTTTAGGAGAAAGAAACTTTAGATCCATAAAGGTCTGGTGGCTTCTCAAGATCAGCAAGATGGTGGGCAGCTTTCCTGTCTCTAGACCAAAGCTATTCCTATGGAAGGGGGTGGAAGAAATTCCCATCTTCAAGGCCAGACTCTGCATCTCTTGTACTCACTGTACACACCATATAACTGTCCTCAGCCTTGCTGTCCATATTGGAAGTTCCACTATGCCCCTGATGTTCCCACCAAGATGGGTGTGTGTTTCTGGGTGATTCTTCACCATGAAGACCTATTAGGGCTCAGAGACACTGAGCTTCCTCTCCCAAAGCTAATGGAGTCTCCCAAGCCCTTGCATGAAGATAAAAATTAGGAACAAACAGCAAATTCCAGAAACGGCACTGCTTGTGATTTGAAACCCACATTTCCATCATTTGTCCTGGCTCCAAGCACAGATGCTTTCCATACTCCTGGAGCCCATTTGGGGATGGGGTCGCAGGGAGCTGACCCTTTACCCAGAGGATGTCTGAGAACCCCTCCCCTTCAACATCTGCCAAGGTGGAGGGTGGGATGCCTATGAATTGCTGTGCGAGCACTCCCAGGGGACTGATGTAGGGGAATGCCAACTGGCATTATCATGAGAGTTCACATCCATAGTAGGCCCAGGGGGAGCGAGTTCCAGAGGGAAACCCTCCATTTGCATTCCAGGTTCCCTGCCTGGCTTAGCAGGAGCTTCTAACTGCCCCTCAACAGCTGGTTGATGTCCACATGGCGATGAGCACGGATATAGCCAAGGCCTTGGGTGACTGCTAATTTTATTACTACTCTTCACCTTGATCACAATCCTTGGAAAGTTTCACATACTTTCCTGAATTTCCACATAACCCCTGCAGAGGCTTCTTCCTCTCACTGCCTAGCTCTCAGTTCCCTCCTCCTTTCACTTCCTCTCTCTCTTCTCACCCCTTCACTCTGCTGTTCAATTAATTTACTCCCAGAAAACAAAATTCACTGTCGGAGCTTTTGCTTTCGAAGGCTGGTTCCCTGCAGTCTTACAACTACTCCTAACAGCAGTGCATCAAGAGGAAGTCATTACGAAAAAGAGGCAATGCTCCCCACACTCCCTCGTGGCTATGTGCTTGTGTTCTTAGCTGGTTCTGCAGAGCAGTTACGGGCAGGGTAGGCAGAAACAGAGAGGCCAGGGAGAGAAGGAAGGACAGGCTCTGCCCTGGAGAAGGGTGTATGCCTGGGGAAGCAGAAGCTCCAAGTCTGGGTGCCAGATTCCAGAGAATATAGCTGTGGGAATATAGCCCTGGGAAACTGTGCATATTCAAGTTGAATTCATCTCTCTTCATGCAAGCTTGCATCTTCAGTTGCTTGCTGTTAAAAATGCAGGCATACCTCGTTTTCTGAGCTTCACTTTATTGCACTTCATAGATATTGCATATTTTACAAATTAAAGGTTTGTGACAACCAGGCATAAAGCAAATCTGTCGGAGCCATGTTTCCAGCACCGTTTGCTCACTTTGTGTCTCTGTGTCACATTTTGGTAGTTCTCATAGTATTCCAAACTTTTTCATTTTTATTATATTTGAATTGTTGCAATCTCATGATAAAACTTGAATGGATGAGGAGTTGTTTCTTATGGAGGAGCAAAGGAAGTGGTTTCTTGAGATGGAATCTACTCCCAGGGAAGATGCTGGGAAGATTGTTGAGATGACAACACAGGATTTAGAACATTATATAAACTTAGTTGATAAAGCAGGGGCAGAATTTGAGAGGAGTGACTCCAATTTTGAAAAATGGGTAAAATGCTATCAAAGAGCATTGCGTGCTACAGAGAAATCGTTCGTGAAAGAAAGAGTCAATCAACATGGCAAACTTTATTGCTGTCTTATTTTAAGAAATTGCCACAGCCACCCTGACCTTCAGGAACCACTACCCTGATCAGTCAGTGGCCATCAACATCAAGGCGAGACCTTCCACCGGCAAAAAGATTGACTGCTGAAAACTCAGATGATGGTTAGCAATACGTTTTTATTTTATTTTATTTTTTTAATATTTTATTTATTTATTTGAGACACAGAGAGAGACAGAGAGAGAGAGCACAAGCAGGGGGAGGGGCAGAGGGCGAGAGAGAAGCAGACTCCCCGCTGATCAGAGAGCCCACAGTGGGGCTAGATCCCAGGACCCTGAGATCATGACCTGAGCTAAAGGCAGACGCTTAACTGACTGAGCCACCAGGCACTCCAGCAATATGTCTTTAAATAAATAAATAAATGAATAAATAACTAAATAAATAAATAAATTTTTGGCAATAAAGGTTTTTTTAATAAAGGTATGCACATTTTTAAATACATAATGCAATTACATGCTTAATAGATTACAGTACAGTGTAAGCATAACTTCTACATGCACTGGGAAACTAAATAATTCATTTGACTTGCTTTATTGTGAAATTCATGTTACTGCAGTGGTCCAGATCTGAACCTGCAATATCTCCTTGGTGTGCCTGTAGATACTTGATTAGTTGGTTGGTTGGCTGGCTGCCTGGTTAATTGGTTGGTGGGTGCATGGGTTGGTTGGTTTTAAGCCAAAACTTACCTCTGAACCTGTAAGGTCACAGAGAAGCCACCACAACTCTTGCCTCGATGGCCTTGGTACTTCTATTCTCTGCTTTCTGATCAAAATTTGGCACACAGAAAACCCTTCAAATCATCACAGCTTACTCACTGCATCAAGGACTTCATTGTAACATCTGGTGGCTCTCTACTGTCCTACCTACCTTATATGGCAGCCCTTTGGGGATAGCTCTGGGCCTCTTCCAGTTCACCAGGCCCCACATCACACAACTCATCTTCTCCATGTCCTCTGTACCATCTTGCAGTGGATAAGCTCTTGTGTCTTTTCTTTTTAAATGTTATTATTATCTTTTATTAACAAATATTTATGTGAGGCTTACTATATACCAGACAATATCCTAAGCATTGTAAGGGTTAATTGATTTAATTCTCATGCCAACACTCATTGTACAGATAGGGAAACTGAGGCAGGAGCAGTTGAAGTAACTGAGTCACACAGCCATAGGTGGCAGGGCCAGGATTCTAACTCAAGCAGACCTGTTTCCCAAGTCCATGCCCTCAGCCATGATGCTGTGATGCTTCTCTCCTGTTGTGGACAGAGCCTTCCCCATCCCAGGATTCAAGTCTCTCACTAGCTTCCTTGCCTCCTCTCTCCCCATTTACACCACATTTGTTGCCATAATGCTCTGTCGTGAGATCCGTTTCATCCTGCTGATTTTGCCTGGACTTCCCGGCTCTGAAATGAACATAAACCATCCGCTTGCTCATGTCCCAGGCTTCTCTTGTCATTGCTCCCTGAGGGCAGATGGCAACAGTGGTACCTGGATGTGCTCAGGCCAAGGCCTGTCGATCTGTGGGGATGTTGTTGCCCATGCCTAGGGTCTAGCCTCAAGGCCTTCTGAAAGGCCTACCCCCTCCAGTCCAGCCACCAGCAGAGTCTGTCCCTTCCAGTGCATCTAAATCCAATCTGCACACACTTTGGGGTTCACTCGGCTTGTGTTCTCATATGCCCTACAGCCCCAACTCCAGCTCTCCCTGCCCCAGCCCTCCCACCCATCTCTGCTTCTGGCAGCTCCTCAGATTCGGCAGCTAGAGGCAGACCCTATCAGTGACTGACCTTGAGCTCTCTCCTTACACATGAGGCTTAGGGGGTTTAGCTAGACCCCTTCACATTTGGGGCCTTGTTCCTCTCACTCAGGTGCCAAGAGCTTGAAAGCCCCCTCTGCTGCCCCATACTCAGCCTGGTGAGGCCTCTCCAATGTGAGCCGAATGAAAAAACACCCCATCTTCTAGCTTTCACTAGGAATAAGCTACTGCCTGCTTCTCTTCCAAAATCTGCATCTCATTTGTTACCAGTACTTTCTCCCTTTGGGTCCCTTCAGCCTTCCAGAGCCTATTAAAACAGCCACGTCTGCCTTATTTATATAAGGTTAGGTTACGATATATGCAATTCCCTTTCTTTCATGTCTTGGGCAATTTATTCTTCGTCTTCTTCAGCATGTGACATGCCTCTTGTCCTTCTCCAGCATTCCTTTGCTTTCCCAGGCCGGGTTTGAGTTTGACGTGGAGACTGCCACCAGTCATCTTTTATTACTCAGCTTTGGTGGGTGGGCAGGAAAAGGGGCCCCCATGTTTCTGACTTGGAAACTGGGTACAGGACTGAATTTGACCCTCAGCAGAGGAAAACCAGGGCAGGCTATGGCCCCAGACAGCCAGTGGCCACGGGGCGGTGGGGGAGCAGTCCCGAGACGGGGCTAGCGGCTCTACGTGGGGTTTTGCAACCCGCTCCACCATGCCCATCTTAGAAACTAGCACTCAGACACTAAAGGCCGTGGGATAAATGAAGGAAGGGGAGGGAAGGGAAGAAAAAGGAAGGGAGGAAGAAACAAAAGTAAATTTTATGGGATGTTGAGAATAAGCCTCTTCCTTAGCTGCCCGGGGAATCGGCCAAGAAAAGCAAAGCCTGAGTTAAAAAGTGGCAATCCTATCTTCTAATTAGGAGCCTTGGCAATCATAATTGTATTCATAGCATAATACATAGCATCTATATATTTTCACAGTTTCCAGTCCACTTTGACTACTACTTAAACCTGCACAAGTTCGCCCTAATCTGATCCTCCCGAGACTAAGCAGCTACCATGGCCTAGAGCTCTATGGGGCTCAGATGCTCATCCCTCTGTATCACAAAGGTCCAGACAGAGAGAAACACCCAGGTTCTGTGCTGTGCTCTCAGGGTGGCCCAAAGAGGCCCGAAGACAGGCATGGGGAGGATTTTGGTACGCTGGAAGGCCAAGTCAGCCTTAGCCTGGCAGTGTGTTTCAGGAGCAGGGAGAGGCCCCCGTGCAACCCACTTCCTCCACCTCACCCAGGACCGCTTCAAGTGCCCTTGTGGGAGAAAAACCTCATAATCCACTCCTAGAGTTCAGGGTTATAAAGCTCTTCCAAAGAGATGCTCAAGATGCGACCTCAGAGTCATATTAAGTGACAGATTGAGCTCACATTTTTTTGATCCCTGGTAAGAGAAAGAGAGAAGAGCATTAAAGTCACAGTGGCAGCTGAGAATACGGACTCCGGAGCTAGACTGCTTAGGTTTGAATCCTTGCTATACCATCTCCTAGCTGTATGAATTAACCTCTCTGGGCCTGTTTCCTAATCTGTAAAATGGAGTTGATCATAATACCTTACTCATTGGATTTGTTGTGAGGATTAAATGTTACATGTAAATACCTGGAACAGAACTTGGCACATGTCAAGTGTTCCATAAGTGGTGTTGTTGTTAATCTAATTTTCATTCTTATTCGATAAAATATATGTTTTTATACAGGGAGAGAAGGCAATTTGGAAAAAATACCTTGAACAATAAGAACAATACACTTTACGCATTTCAAAATCACATTGAGACATTCTATCAGCTGGTTATTGCCACATAACAAACCACTCCCAAACTCATGACAATAAACTTTTTTTTTTCCTCAGACATCTGTGAATTAACTGTTATAAACTGGGCATCTCTACTTTAAGCTACCTTGGCTCTTTGCTGTGGTGTGGACTCAAGTCTGCTCCACTTGTCTGTTCTAGGACTCTAGCTTAGCTAGGGCAGTCGCCTAAAGGAAGAAAGGAAGCACCTCCTGTGGTGGGAATAAGCCAGCAGAAACATACAGTTCTCTTAAGGGGTAGACTCAGAACTGGTACACTTGTACTTCGACTCATATTCCTCTGGCCAAAGCAAATGATAAGATTAGCTCACAGTCAAGAGGTGGTAAAATCACTGCACAACTAGTCGGGCTGGGAAGACTTCAGGTTACATTGCAAGGATGTGGCTACCGGGAGGAGTGAGGAAGCAGGACCAATAATCCAGTCCACTACAAGTGGGCCTACTTACGTCATTCTCTCTATGCTCCTCCCAATATTTGGTCTTTATCTATCGATCTCAGAGCTTTCCATCCTTCCCAGACATACCAGCCACTTATAGATGATGATTTGAAGCCCATCTAGGATGCAGGTTAGATTTGGTCTTTGAAATTTGGGCACTCCAAGGATCAGAGCTATACTGTGGCACTTGACAGAAGTCCAGACCCTGAAGGGCCCTGCAGCCTACAGAGCATTCCCTGGTGGGACAGGGCCAGCTCCCACCCCAAGAAGGCCAAGGTTTGAATGGGCCAGCATGGGGACTGGGACCATGTGCCCACTGCACCCTGTCTTTGGACAGGAGTCCTCCCAGAGCTGGCCCTTCCCAAGAAGCGTTTGACCCCCAGCTAAGGGCTCAGCCCCATTTTGAGGACAAAGTACAGTTAATAGCTTTGAAAATGCACAGCTGGAATAAAAATTGTTACCAAAGTGGGTTCTTCAAATTTTAGATAAAAGCAATTGCCTGTGAAAGCTTTAGTCAATCGAGCTGAGCCGAAGGCAGTGAGACAACTTAATGCAGCTATGATAGAGAGTCAGGAACACGCATAGAGAAAGGTCAAGGGGACTGTGTGTGTCTGGGAGCAAACAGTATCCATCTGTGTTTCCCAGAAGACAAGAAGGGCTTCCAGGGGTGGAGATAATGGTTTCCCTCCTTCAGTTTGGTCCCACAGCACATGTGCTGGAAAGGGGCTTGATGGTAAGCTCTGGACATGGCTTGGCAGAGATGTCCCCCTGCCCGTCCTCTGATGCCACACTGCCCTGCTTAAAACCTGCCATGTTCCTCAGTGTCAACAAAACAGAGGCCAGCCCGGCACCCAGCACAGTGCCTTCATTCATTCTAACCTTTATTCAGGGGTTTCAAGAATAAGACAGATTCTTTTCCTTCAAGAAGCTCAGCATCTCTTCTAGAAGACAGACAGGCAAGTCAACCCTTCAACACAAGTTGATAACTGTTGTGATAAAGTCCTGTTCCTGGTGCTGTGGGAGACTGGAGGAGAAGCACCCGGCCAGAGCAAGATGGGCAGGCCAGGCAGGAAATACTAGAGTTGCCTGGTTGAGGGAGGAACTGTGGAGCAGTCTAGAAAAGAGAACAATCCCAGCAAGTTAAGACATTTGAGAAGTGTAGGTAAATGTCCACTGGTAGGATAAAAGCTGTGTTGGATGAGAAGAGAGATGAGACTGGAGGGACAGGCAGCGCCTGGTCCACAAAAATTCAACTGCAACCCCCACAAAGGAATCCAATGGGGGTTGTGCCCAGAGCTAGGGTAGAGAGATCTCTCTATCAGGGGAAAACAGGGTTCAGGGTACATCCGTGTTACCCCATCCTCCTCTGTCCCCTCCCTAAATCCCACAGAAGATCCCATATTTTCAATCACCTTCTGATTTCCCAAGCAGCACTCAGGTTCCCCACACCTTCCTGGCACAAAGAGTATTTCAGGTTGGGTGAGTGACACTCCAGGCATGGGGCCGTCATCCACTTCCAGAAGCCATGGTCTCTAGGATGTCCTCTGCCCTGCCCAGTTTGAACAAGTCTGCATGTCCCATTAGACTGTGAGCCCCTTGCTGGCCTCTACCAAATGCAATGTCTGGCCCATGGTGGGGGTCAGAGAATAAAAGGAAAAGTAAGTGGTTGATGAAAGAACAAAACAATGAAGGAAAACTTTCTCCAGCAATGTAAGACAATAGCAATAGAAATTTTACCCCAAATGTCATTGGATGAAAAACTATATTCCTGCTGATAAGGGTATAAAAACACCTCATTACAGAGACAGATCCTGAGAGAGGCAGGGCGTGGAGGCCTATGGGAAAGAAGCCCTCGAAGGATAGGTTATCAAGAAAAATATTGTTTATTTACATTGTGTATCCAGGGTGGGTGGACACATATACATTTAATGAGTGGTTATTTTCTCAAACATGATGGCATTTTGCATGTACAAACATTCCCATAGGAGATATAGCATTTTCACCATTTTGCCCATGAGGAAACCAAGGTACAGAGAAGTTAGGAAATTAAAGAGAAAACGGATGGAGGAAGAAGAGGGGCCAGGTACCAATTCACCTGGCAGACTCTGGCATTTGCAATCCTAGCCTCGTAGCTACACTGCTATCTTGTACACACACATGCACACATGCACACATATGCACACACACACGCACAAAACTGAGAAATGGCAGGACCTGCCCAAAATGCAGGTTATCCCTAAGAGGGTAAGTCACACATGGGTGGAGGTACAAGCCGAGGCACAGGTATATAGGGAGATAAAAGGATACGAATGGACATATTGATCATCTTATGAAGACAGATGTTAGGATCCCAGGACCTGAACACCAGTCATGTTCTATCAAGGTCAGCCCTCACTGTGACGTTCACAAAGGAAATCTCTAGGCAGAGAACAAGGTCTGCCAAGTTCTATCTTATAACTGTGAGAGCTGAGCTCCAGTGTAGCCCCTGGTGACTTAGGTTAGACCATGTGATGAACTACATCTGCCTAGACCACAGGCAGTCCTTCATCCCTCTCTTCTGTATTTTGTCTCTCTAAGACTGAAAAATATGTAGGAGGAGTAAGCCATCCAGGGAGAAGCAAGAGCCAGAGAAGATTCACCCCACTGGCAGGGTCTGCTCCACAGACCTTGGGCACGGGGCTGGCCCTTGAGGCCTCTCCTCCAGACCAGATTGCCTCATGCACTGGTCTTCTTAACATTCTGTGATATAGCAATTTATCTGAATGCCAAAAATATATTTCTTATATATATTTGGTCTTTATCCACAGTTCCTAAAAACACTTCAGAGCCATAAAGGTGAAAAGGGTGTCTTGTTATTAATGAAGGTGGCTTTTGGACCCCACCCCTAGGTGGGATAGTTGCCAGGAGGACCAACCATGTGATTAGAGGGTTGGAACTTTCAGCCCCACCTGGAATTCAGGAGAGAGGGACTGGAGTTTGGATCAATGCCCAATGCCCAATGATTTAATCAATTTACCCATATAACGAAGCCTCCATGAAAACCCAAAAGGACAAGGTTCCAGATTGGTAAGCATACAGAGATGCAGGAGGAATGGTCCACCTGGAGAAAGCATGGAAGCTCCACACCCCTTCCCCAGACCTCACCCTTGTTTTCTTCATCTGGGTGTTGATTTGTATCCTTTATCATTTCCTTTAATGAACTGGTAAACGTGTTTCCCTGAATTCTACGAGCTGCTCTAACAAATTAATTGAACCTAAAGATGAGGTCTTTGGAACCTCCAATCTGTAGCCAGTTGGTCAAAAGCACAGGTAACAGGCTGGGGCTTGCGACTGGCAACTAAAATGGTGAGGGTGCGGGACAGTATTGTGGAACTGAACCATTATCCCGTGGAATCTGTTGCTGTCTCTGGGTAGAGAGTAATGTTGGAACTGAGTTGAGTTCTCAGATACCCTCCTGGTGTCCAAGAATTGTTTGGTGTTGTGGGAGTCGGGGAACGCCCTTCCTCCTGTTGAAACTGGGTCTGGGAACCTTAAGAGACATCCCCACCTGGACAGTTGAAAGGCAGCTCACATTAAATAAGCCTACACCTGAAGGTAAGACCTACTCTCCAAACCAGCTCTTCTTCCTGTACTCCCTCTTTCAGGGAATGGCCACCACTACCCTACAAATTGTACAGACCAAAATATGAGAATCATCCTTGACACTCACCTTTCCCCCACACCCCAGAACCTGCTCATCAGCAAGTTATGTCAACATTACCTCCAAACAGCCCTTTGCCCCATTTCCACTGCTGTCACCTAAGCT
The DNA here is from genome assembly GCF_029215605.1 of Mirounga angustirostris. Taxonomy (NCBI): domain Eukaryota; kingdom Metazoa; phylum Chordata; class Mammalia; order Carnivora; family Phocidae; genus Mirounga; species Mirounga angustirostris. The sequence goes on along the minus strand of NW_026991710.1, from coordinate 160,002,957 downwards.
ATGGTCACATCTCACCACTTTTGGAGGTCTCCAAAACCAGCACCATATGTCACATTAGAATTCAAAATGCCCTGAGGGAAACAGGGGTGCACAACTTTGCAGACGGGGCAGGGCAATGCCCTTGTTCTCACCCTCCTGACATGCTGTGGCCTTGGTGTGCTCAGTTCACCATGGGATTTTCTTAGTTGGTATTAGAATCTTCCCGATCCTTTTTAACAAGATGGGAAGTGACCCTTTTTACCACCCAGAGATGAGCACCTGCCCAAGTGCATAAGATCATCTAACTTAGTAATGACTCATTTTTTCTTCACAAAAAGGCGTGTGCTTCCAATTTGCTGATCTTCTGTGATGGCATGTGGCTATTGATAATATGCTTCCTGGCAGATAGTTTTAAAATATAAACACACTGAATCAACCTCCTTCAAAGTTTAATGTTTTAGGAATGAGTGAGAGAAATTATTTTCAAAGAAATTTGTGCTAAGGAGAGAGCATCTTGAAATGGTATTTGAAAATGTTAATATTATTATATGATTTTGTTGCCAAAAATATGTGGTTTATTTCTAAAATTTTTCACATACACACACATTATAAAATTGAAAATAGACTATTCTAGCCTGTCTAAAGTCTTTAAAATTAAGTATTAAATTTTTTAATCCACTCGTTAAAATTACAAAAACGCAACACTTTTTGATTCATTTTAAAGAACAACTGACTATACATCAAGAAAATTGAAATTTATTAGTCAAATCTCAACAAAAACCTTCATATATTTGGTGGATAGGACTACAATAATGAGTATCATATTTTAATAAAAGCAGCCAATGATGTCTTTTTTGCATTTGGATCCACATATTGTTACAAAATGAAATTTCCAGCAATAAACAGACAATAAAAGTGAATATTGAAATATGTAAGTGATGAATCACTAAATTCTACTCCTGAAAACAATATTACACTATATGTTAACCAACTAGAATTTAAATAAAAATTTGAAAAAAAGAAACTGTACTTAAAACTAAATTTCTCTATTACAAAATGATACACTAAGATTCAACAAACACTGTGAAGTATATTCAATTATATTTTTGAATCATTTTTACAAATAAAATGAAATAAAAATATTTTAAGTATTATTTCATCTTTATAGAAATATTAGTGTCTATTACATATATGCATATATCTATTTATAGGCACATGATATATTAGTTTACTTTTTAGAAATGAATAAACAGATTTGGGGGGCACCTGTTCAATGTCGTCCTCTTACGGGGAGTACATAACCTAACAATGCAGAGACCACTGGCCCGCAGCACTGGGCATTCTCCTGGGGTTCCCCACACCCACCACTCCAGTCCACTCCCCATCCCACAGCCTGACTCATTGGTTCAAACTCGGCTCCAATTATTGCCCTCAGGACACAGACCACAGCTAATGCCTGTCCTCTCTCATTGTCTATGGTCACCCGTTTGAGGCGGGTGTTCCGCTGGACTTGGAATGGCCCTCTCATTCCTCTCTGATGAAAGAGCCCTGGAAAGGCTCTTGGTTTGCTACCGTTACCACTTCCAACTGCCACAAGGTGCTGCTCCCGTAGACTAAAGCGGCACAGTGCAAAAGGCACGTGTTCACAGCGCAGCCAGGAGCCAGGCTCCACCACAGTGGAGGGGGGAGCCCCAGGCCAAGACCACAGCCTTGCTCTCATGCTCAGCAGTGGGTCTGTGAACACAGGCACGTTGTAAACACTCCAGGGATAGCAACATACCGGCTTTATCCATCAATGTACCCACAAAGCCCAGCACAGTGCTTGGCATATTCAGTGAATATTCAATCAGTATTTCTTGAAAAATCAACCACTTTGCGGAAAAGTAGGGTCCAGAGGGGCTTCCACCACCAACCGCATGCTGTGTCAAAACATCCTTCCTTCTGGGACAGGCCTGGGCCCCCAGCCTTGGCACATTTTTCCTTCATTTTCTTTCACTTCAAGGCATGCGTGGCCCTTCCTAGAGCCTATAACACACCCAGCAGTGCTCCCTAGGTCCGTCCACTTCCCAGGAGGAGTTTCCATCCCTTTCCCTCTCCCTGGACCCTGGAGCTTCTTATGCAAATCAAATCACCTTCTCCTTAGACAGCCAGGGAATTGATCAAATTCCTCAAAGTTCTACAATTCAGGGTAAGGAAGTCCTACTAGTCTTTGCAAAACCAGTAGAGCCGCTCAAGTAATGCTTAGCTGAAGAAGTTAAGTTTTACGCTGATACCTTTAGAGTTGATCTCAGACCCGGGGGGTGGGGCGGGGGTGACATCCTCACTGGAAACTACTGTCAACCTGTGCAGCCCACCAGCCACGTGCAGCCCACCAGCCACGTGCAGCCAGTGTCACCCAGGCTGCTGTTGGGACTGGCCAATCTACAGGGACACTGCTCTTCACTGACAGTGGCACAAGGCCTTGCTAGCTATGAGGCTCCCTAGAGGATCCAAAGTAACTTTTGAGAGTAACAAGAGAGGAACAAAACAGCTGCCAACAGGAAAACAAGTTGAATACTCTTTTGCCATCAAAACATAAGTACCGTGATGCACCAGGTCCAGGCACAGAACATACCAGACTACAGACCCATGGGCTGAACAGTCCATGGGTTTACTAAAGATGGAAAATGAAGACCACATGGGAGACCAGGCCAGGTTCTGCAGAGAGAAGAAATGGTCCTTCCTGGGTGTTCCCCTGCCACCTCAAAGATTGGGGTCTGGTAGGGATGCACCCAGAACAGGTCTAGAGACAGGATGAATGAAAATCAGTGAATATGTAGAATTCAGAAAAACTGGAAAGGTGAACAGCCTGGCTAGAGAAGCAAGCCCCTCCCAAGGTCTTAATGTGCCATCCTGGTTTATAGAAGTGCCAGCCTGGCTAGAGAAGCAAGCCTCTCCCAAGGTCTTAATGTGCCATCCTGGTTTATTTTGTTTATAGAATAAACAAAATATCAATGGCTGTGGGTAAGATTAATGGATTTCTAAGCTTGGGGATGGCCAGGAGTTGGTTTCTCTATGTAATGCTGGGTATTCCTACTATGGAGCATTTTCTGTTAGTTTAACTTCTAAATATAGCTATGTGGTAAGATCTTTCTTTCCCCCATAGTTTAGATATTCCCCAGGAGTGCTTGGAAAGGGGGAGGAGATGTGCCAAATGGCAAAACTCTATAAAACTAATTATCTGGGAAATTCTGTGGGGAAAATGCATTGTGATACAGGTGTTACATGTAGTTTATAAGTCAGGACAAGTCCTGCATTTATGAGCCATAAATGAAAATATTGAATATGCAATGTCCATTAGCCTTGCGGCTCCATAGTCTGAATCACTTGCTAAATGTGCCCTTAATGCATGAGTGCCACCATCCATGTGATTAGACCACCACCACCACCTCTGCTCAATCCTGAACCACTGGCCTCCTTTCAGTGTGCATTTTGTTTGGGGTTTTGATTCTCCCCCTGGTCCAGATCTGAGTGCACCTTCTAGACCTCACCTGAAGCATTCCAGTCTGGCATCTGGCCACTCTAGACTCAGGCTCTGGGCTACCTGTTCATCCCCAATGCCCACCAACACTGACTCTGTTGGTTTTCTTTTTCCTCTCCATAAAGATGAGAGTATAGAACAAATTAAAGTGAGGATATAAATACATTTTAATAAATATATAAATATGTATTAGCCATATGACAAGAAATAAGAACATATGTTCAAAGAAATCTCTAACACCTCCTTCTGCATCCTCACTTTCAGTTGATGCCTTTGCTCCTTATCTCGCTAAGAACCCTGAAGTGGCAAGAAGAGAGGCCTTCCCAAAGGTCCACCATGTCATATACACAACTGCAGGCATCGGGTTACCCAGCTGCCCCCCAACCCCACCCCTGTCCCCACCCTCTGTAGGTGGACTGGTTGTTCTTGGAGCTCAGCCTAGTGTCTCTGCTTCTGCACTGAGCTCCATCCCTCCTCAGTGACTTGAGAGCAATGCTCTAGCGTCCTCTGCCTTTCTCTCCTACATCCTCTCCACTGCATTACTCCCATAGATATATATGTTAGACACGCCCTCCGGTGACTCCCAGTGAGTCACTGAATCCCACCCCTGGCCTGCAGGCAGAATCTGTGACTTGATTCTAGCCAATAGAACATGACAAAGGTGATGGGATATATACCCCTGGATTATATCACCTCATCTGGCAAAGGCAAAAGATCTTGCAGATGTGATTAAGTTCTCTAGTCCTGTTGACTTTGAGTCAATCAAAAGGAGGTTATTCTGAGTGGGCCTCACCTAACCAGGTGGAGGCCTTCACTGAGCTGAGAGTTTCTCCCTCTGGCCCTGAAGTGAGAGGGAACTGTGAGGGGCCATATGGCAAAGAACCACAAGTGTACCCAGCAACTAAGTGGCCCCAGCTGACAGCCAGCAAGGAAACAGTCACCTCCATCCTACAACCACAAGGAACTGAATTTGGCCAACCCCCGCATGAGCTTGGAAGAGGACCCCTGCTCCTGAAAGGCATAAGCCCATGAGGACAGCCATGAGAACCCCTGAGCAAGAGGCACCCAGCTGGGTGTGCCTACCCTCCTGACCTGCAGAAACCGCAAACTGTCCCGTAATGCATGCATGTGTTTAAGCCGCTAGGTTTGTGGTAATTTGTCACACAGGGATTGACATGCGCTGTTGTTTCTTCCATTCCCCTCTCCTGACCTCACTTCTGCCCCAGCTACCACCCCCTTTCTCTTTTCCCTTTGATAGCAAAAGCCCTTGAAAGTATGAGCTGAGCTGTATCTCAAATTTCCCCCAGTTCTCACTCCAACCCACTCCAGTCAGGCTCTCGCTCCCAGCACCGCTCAGAAACTGCTTCTATCTAAGACACCGGTGACCTCTCATTGCCAAATCCAGTGGTAAATTCTCAGTTCTCAGTGACTGGACCTGTCAGCAGCATGTGGCGCAGCTGATCACTCTCTCCATGTATCCGTTCTTTTTTCGTTCGTGTCTATAACGCCATAATTGCTTGGTCTTCTTCTTATCTTTCTGCCACTCCTTCTCCAACTCCTTCACTTGTTCACCCTTTCTCCTATCCTGTCAGCCCTGAAATGCCCCATCCTCAGTCCCTAGACTGATCTCATTCAGTGTCGTGGCTTAAATGCCATCTGTAAGTTGGTGGCTCCCAAATATTCATCTCAGCCTAAGCCTTGCACTGGATCTCCAGACACACATACCTGACTGCCTACTCATCACCACCCCTGCAGGTTGAATCAGCATCTCAAATTCTAAAATGGAGCTCCAGATTCTTGCTCACCAAACCTGCTGCCCTTCTCCCCCACTTTCCTTCCTGGCAACTCTACCCTTTCAGTGGCTCATTCCAAAAACCCTGGAGTCAGTCTTAACTCTTTCTCTATCTCACACACCATATTCAACCTATCAACAAGCACTTTCTGCCTTCAAAATATATATGAAATCTGATCATTCTTCACAACCTCTATGCTATCCCCCTGTCCAAGCCACTGTAATGTTTCCCAGATTATTGCAGTAGGTTCCTATGTGATTCCTCAGCTTCTGCCCTTCCCCACCATGGTCTATTCTCAACACACCAGCCAGAATGAACAATCAAAATATGATGTCATATCTCTAGTGCAATTCCTCCAGTGCTGATCCATTATGCTCAGAGTTGGAGCGGAGACAAGACATGATATTTGTACATCCTTCTGTGGAATTCAAGCCCTTACATGATCTTCTCCTGGCTAACCTCAGTTTCTACCACTCTCTGTCTCTGCTCCAACCTCACTGGCATCCTTGCTGCTCTTAGTATTTGCCAGGTAGGCTCCTGCCTTAAGGTCTTTGCACTAGATGTCATGGCCTGTCTTTCAGTTCTCTTTCCTTAGATAGCCAATGATTCCCTCTTTCACATCTTTTTTTTTTTTTTAAGAGAGGGAGAGAGGTGGGGATTAGGGACAGAGGAAGAGGGAGAGAGAGAATCTTAAGCAGGCTCCATGCTCAGCACAGGGCCCAACGTGGGACTCAGTCTCACAACCCTGACATCATGACCTGAGCCAAAATCAAGAGTCAGATGTTTAACCCAGGTGCCCCTCACTTCCCTCACATCTTTATTTAAATCTCACCTGCTTCTCCTAAATAACCTAAAATTTTACCTAAAATTTCAATACCATCCAACACTCCCTACTGCTCTTTTCTGCTTTATTTTTTTCCTTAACGTACATCACTATTTAAATACTCTATACCTTATTTACTTTTGTTTAATGTTCGTCTCTGATACTGGAATATAAGCTCCATGAGGGCCTTGTCTTTCTCTGCTTTGTTAAGTAATGTGTCCCTAGTGCCTAGAACAGTGCCTGACATGTAATGCTCAATATATATTTGCTAAGTGAATTATTGAGTGAATATGAAAACTTCACAAACATTCTGCAGCACAGGAGAGCCAAGTGTGCAGCTGTCAGAGAAAAATCCTTCTTGTGAAGTAGATTCACTGTATGGAACAGAAGAAAATTGTAGAAAATACCTTTTTCATGTTTGAAATGAAAATGTGGGAGGGCTTTGCCAAATTTATAGAAAATAATTAGAAACTGCATGAAGAAACATAATAACTAAATTATATTCCATGCTTGATTCACTACTGTAGAAAATCATTTAGTGGTTAAAGGACAGATTTGGTGACAATCTCTAAGCAGAAAGAAACAAAATCTATAGAGGAAAAAGGATGTTACCCAATTATTTTATATACAAAGACATCAGTCTTTAAATATTCTAAGTTTAGAAAATACACTTGAATTACTCTTCCCTCCAAAAAAATATTTATTTAGAACATTCTCCAGATCACTGGAATCCATAAAAGTGGAGTTGTAGGAGTGGAGGGAATACTCAGAACGCCTGATGATGAACATCAAAACTAAATTAAAATAGGTCTAAATAATTTGCTTTCAGTGTGGTTATAAAATTGATGAAAAAAGACAAATTGAGATTAAAGTAACAAAGAGTAGAAAGAGAGAAGAGGCAAGGGGAGTAAAAGCTCTATGTTGCTTAGGGAGGTCAGAGTTTTTATTTTGGCTTTGACTTTAAACAATTAGAAATGTAAAGGTTTTTTAAGCTTTAACGTATCCGATACTTTAATTAACAACTGGATGTTAACTCTATTAAATCATGTGGATGATAAAAGCAAACAATATATAATCTATCTAACAAAGGCATGATTTAAAAAACCTTTGAATACAAAGTTTAACATGCTTATTAAAACAAAGTTATTTATCTATCATTGAAGCCTTCTAAATTCTTGTCATTTAATCTACTTGATCAAACACTAGAAATGGTTTATTAAAATAGCCCATTATGATTGTGGTCCTGTCACATGTAAGCATATTCCATATCTATTTGGAGAGTGTTTTTGAAGAAGTATTTCAATAAAGAAGAGAGGCTACCTGACCTCCGATTCACTTCTCAAGAAAGGTGATCTATGGCCAAAGGAAGAAATGGGGCTCTATATGGCTCAGCAATGGGACAGAAAGAGTTTCTCTGAGAGTACAGGATACCTAGAGGTCAGAGGAGAACAAAAAGTATGAGAAGGGGAGTGCAGGTGGGCAAGGCCTGAGATGCTGAAAAGCATGTGAGAATGATCACATATGGTGGGAGGTCACAGAGAGATGTCAAAGTCAAGAGGGTAAAAGAACTGCATGGAGGAAGAGGTAAGAATAAGAAGCAGGTCTGAAGTAAATTTGGGGAAGAGGTGTATAAGAAGGGATGGCCTAAAAATGGCCTAGACCAATGAAATCCAAATGGTTTCAGCAGTAAAGCCTTTGTACCAAGTGAAGCTCCATAGCAACACAGTTAAAAGAATTCCTTTTTTTAAGATTTTATTTATTTATTTACTTACTTACTTATTTGAGAGAGAGAGAGAGCATAACTGGGGGGAGAGGCAAAGGGAGAGCAAGAGGGAGAGAATCTCCAGCAGACTCTGAGCTGAGCACTGACCTCAATGCGGGGCTCAGTCCCAGGACCCTGAGATCATGACCTGAGCCAAAACCAAGAGTTGGACACTTAACTAACTGAGCCACCCAGGTGCCCCAGTTAAAAGAAAAAATCTATCAAGATTAGGTGGGAGCCTAGAATACACCCACTTGACCTTTCCACTATCCAAGGGTAGCCTCAAAGTTACTTCCATTGACCCCCTACAGCTCCTAGAGCCAAGTCTGAAAACTGCAGGCATAGCTACCCTGGGCAAATTTTTTTCTGGAGTTATATATATATAGTTTTGATTTTAAAGTGCTATAAATCTACACATCAGTTTCCTGGTTCAATATTATACTACAGCTATATAGGTAGCTACCATGGGGAGAGTGATGGTTAATTTGATGTGTCAACTTGGACAGTGCTTTTGGATAAGATTAAAATTTTAATGAGTAAACTTTGAGTTAAGCTGATTGTGCTCCATAATGTGGGTGGGCCTCACCTAATCAGCTGAAGGCATGACTAGAAAGAAAAGATCAGCCTCATGGAGCAAGAGAGAATTCTCCAGCAGACTCCTTTCAGACTTCATCTGCATCATTGGCTCTTCTGGATCCCGAGCCTGCCAGCCCATACTGCAGATTTTGGACTCATTCTCCTCTGTAATCATATAAGCCAATTCCTTATAATAAATTACTGTATACATACATATATGTACATGCATATATACATACACACATACTATTGATTCTGTTTCTCTGGAAAACCCTGACTAATAGAGGGGGAAACTGGGCAAAAGGCACATGGGCCCTCTCTGTGCTATTTTCAAAACTCCCTGTAAAGCAAAGCTTTAAAAAAAGTGGGAATGAGGAGGTCACCTGGGTGGCTCAGATGGTTAAGCGTCTGCTTTCGGCTCGGGTCATGATCCCGGGATCCTGGGATTGAGTCCTGCATCGGGCTCCCTGCTCAGTGCAGAGCCTGCTTCTCCTTCTCCCTCTGCCATTCCCTCTGCTTGTGCTCTTCTATCTCTCTGTCAAATAAATAAATAAAATCTTAAAAAAAAAAAAAAGTGAGAATGAGGAAAGTAAAGGAAGGATTGGGGAACTGTTCCACGTGGAAGGAGATAAGCAAGACATGACAGCTAGGTACAATTGCAACCCTTTGCAACAGCTGGAGAAACTTGAAATTCTCATATATTCTGTATGAAGAATATATGAGAGTTGTCAGTACTATCCATGTGCTTTTTTTCCTGTAAGTTTAAAATTGTTTTTAAATAGGAAGTTAAAAATAATCCATGGATCTATGTGAGGTATAGTGATTTATCGATGAAGATTTAGGACAAGGGCCAGATAATAAATATTTTTTCCAGCTTTGTGGACCATATGGTCTCAGCTGCTACCACTCAGCTCTGAAAGCAGCTAGACAAAATATGCAAACAGGCAGGAGTGGCCAGGTTTGCCCTGTGGTGGACACGGGCTGGAGTTTGCAAACTCCTGATTTTGTTTAACAGGTGTTTCTTTATAGCCCAATTAGTGCACATGAAGATTCTTCATGAAAAACTACTCTGTGTGATACTATAATGGTGGATACATGTCATTATACATTTGTTCAAACCCACAGAATGGGCCATGCCAAGAGTTAGCCTTAATGTAAACTGTGAACTTTGGGTGATAATGATGTGTCAATGCAGATTCATCAGTTGTAACAAATGTACCCCTGGGGGTGGGGCATGTTGATAATGGGGGAGGCTATGCATGTGTGGGAGCAGGGGGCAAATGTGAAATTTCTGCACCTTTCCCTCCGTTTTACTGTAAACCCAAAACTGCTCTAGAAAAATTAAGTCTTAAAAAAAGATTCTTCACAAAGTCCAGGGAACATCTCTTCCTTTTTTTTTTCAGGTCTAGAAACCAGCTCCTCATGTTCTTTATGATCACGTGTGCCATTCCTGGCAAATTTTATATCTCCCTCCTTAGAAAAAAGATAGCCGTGTTGTTATTTACTCCCAAAGCTGTAGTTCTTTGAAACCCGTTTGCATTGAAATAATAAAGATTTTCTTGCCTCTCTGGGTCCCTAAATTTGTGTATTTAATGCTGGTTACATCACGGCGGATGACACTGCTTCATCCACGTGCTTCCCTGAGCACCGGCGACCAATAACTCTCAGCATCGCAGTGCTTCAGCCATGATGATCGCAGATCCAAGGCTTCCCAGAGCACGCAGGAAAATGTAAATGTTAGTTCATTTTCTGGTCATGTTAGATTTACCATTTGGAGTTTTGTAGCATAAATGCAAAACAACACATCTTCCAACTCTATCTTCCCTTGAACTTTTGAAGCCATAATTACTGAATTCCTCCTTTGTGATCTCTTGGTCTGATTGAGCATTTCCTGCACACCTGCCTTTCGATATCACCACCTGGGGCAAGGGTAGGCAAGGGGCCACGGGCAGGGTAAGAAAAGAGGTCTCCTTCACACAAGATCGTTGCTCATTAGGCATTGATTAAGAGCAACGTGACAGAGCACAGTGTCGGCACATCTATTGGAGCAAGAGAGAAATTGTCAGAATGGCCACTGGCATTGTGGAGCATATGTGTCAATAGCCCTCTGAGAAGATAGGCACAACCGCCCCCAGAAAACTGCCTGATACGTGGCACCGACGGGATGGGGGACCACCTTGCCTGCCAGCAGCAGGGCTGCACGGTGTAAAAGACACCTGCCACCGCCCCCATCACCTTTGAGTGCTGGAGCCCAGAGGTGGCACCATAGGCAGAATATGTTCGGGCAAGAGTCGGTGCACAGGCCCACACATATGGCCCATGCCCAAGGGTTGGTGGTGGACCACAGGTAGCTCAGAGCCCAAAACTCATCCTCTGTCTGACATGAGAGAAAGCCTCCCGAAGCCAGTGGTCTAAATTATGCCATCTCAAGAAAGAAACACCATGCTCGCCAGTGGAGAGGATCCACTCACCATCATGACCCCTGGAGCCCAGCTACAGAGACCTGGGACAGCCCTATAGGTATGTGAGTCCTAAGCTACTTGGGTATGGCTTCAACCCCATGGAGAGGATGGGCTGGAGAGTGCACCAAGGAGGAGAAAAAAGGACTGAGGACCACATGGTCCTGGTCCAGGCTTGTGACACCCCACCCAGAGACACTGCCAGCCCTAGCTGACCCTAGTATGGGGGGGTGCTTAGAGTACTAGAAGCAGAGATAAACAGATAAGAGTTTTCCCAGTCTACATTATGCAGCCTTTGCCCCATCCCAAGGAAATCATCACAAAATGTGAGACAAACTGGATAATAACCAACAAACAACAGCACCATGGGGCACAGGGAATGGCGTTACTTACTTCTGCTTAGGGGATTGGGAGAGCTGTATGAATGCAAACTGGGCTCAGTAAGGGCAGCATCGGAGTAGCTGGATATGGCCTGCAGAAGTCCTCCTCCGTGGTGGGACTAGCAAGAAGTGCTGTTTGAGAAAAGGGAACTGGGGAGATGGGCCTGGATGGGTCGTGGGGCTCAGGGTGTAGAGGATTCTAAATACCACCAACTTCCAGGAGGGCCTTGGCACTGGATTCCGAAGATGGCTTGAAACACCAAAAGAAGAAAACAAGCTGGGAGCAGGAGGGTGGGAGGAAAACTGAGGCACAGCACCACGTGGGGCAGCTGCGACCCCAGCCTCTGAGTCTGGCCAGATCTCTTTTGGACACATATCATCAACTCTGCAGGGAAGGAGGTGAGTTCTCAAAAGGACTATAACATCAGATAGTGTGAGAACAGAAGATAATAACTGACCAGGTATTAGGTATAGAGAATAAGGAGAAAGGAAGAATCACTGCATTAATCATGGGTTGTTGTTGTTTTTTTTCTGTATTTATGATGTTTTGACATCTTAAAACACTTGTTGGCAGGAGGAGGCTGTCCCTCCCCAGGCTAGCCAATTCTTAGAGATTGCAAAGGACTCTTCAGGAGCATACCATACACCTCTTTCATAGGAGTCTATAACCCCAATTCATTTCCTTATCTGACACACCATGCCAATATTTCTCCGGCCCTCAGTCACCCCAGGGCCATGTGCCAGGCCACCGGGGACCACCTGTATAGCCTAGAGCCAGCTAGAATTTTTCAAACCAGATAATCTTGTTTGTTCTGCCCTGTCGTGCCTTTCCCAAAGAAACGTTGGTAAAGGCATTGGCTCAGGTTTTCCCCTACTCTTGTCTTCTACCTCCTGACCAAAACCTGGCACCTCCCCCATGGCCCTGTGTGGAGACAGGACCCTCTACAGCACCTGTGAGTATAATAAACCTCTTCCTTCTGAGCCTGAGTCTTGTTTCCTCTGGTGAAAGTGCCATATTGTTGGTACCATACTTACCCAACATGTACATTCTTAGAACAACCATCTAGTCTAATTCATTATTCAATGAGTACCTAGTGTCATGTTCTATGTGCCTAGATCCTCTGCGTTGAGCTCAAGTGCAGCTTGAAGGGGTAAACCTGACCTCCATCCTCCCCAAACTTCAAACATGCAGTGCCCCTTCCGCAGCCCACCCCATTCTCAACCCGACCTCTGTGATAAAGCTCTCATGACTCCTTACCTGACAAATGAGGGCCTTTTGCACGTTTATTCCAAGCGAACTCATCAGCCTCTCCCCTCCTCGAGGCCCCACTCCAGTCAGACCCACTAGAACTGTCCTCAGTCCTTAAAACCTTCTCATCCACACCTCAGAGCCTTGCACGTCCTGGAAGCCTCACCCTCTCCACTGGGAAAACTCACCCTATTCTTGGGAACAGATCAAATCGTCCTCCTTTTTGAAGCCTTATTTGAGTCCTTTGGGAAGTTAGTGATTCACTCTCCTTGGTGGTAAATCTACACTGATTTATATGATTCTTTCATTAATATCTGCCTTCTGTGTCTGCACTACAATCTCCATGAAATCCGGGACTGAGTGTTTCAATTCTTTGGCCCCACTGCCATAACCAGCATACCTCCGGCATGCTGCCTGGAGCTCCCCGGACCTTGGGACAACCTCTCTTACCACATGTGTTAGGATTATTTACGCTCACCTCCCCCTTCTCCTCAGGAAACCAAACACTGCAGGCCGGGGCTAGGTGTTTTGCAGAGAGACAGCGGAGAGGCACGGGTAGCCTCCTGGCTCTGGGCTCGGGTTCCCTGACTTCGAGACCTTTGCTCTCCTACTGTCAGTTGGTCCCCTTAGGCGGGGTAACCTCTCTAAGCCTCAATTTCTTCTTATGTAAAAAATGGGCTAACGAGAGCACGTACGTCATAGAGCTGTTCTGAGCATTAATTGTAGCAATCTGTGTGAAGCACTTAGCGTAGCACCTGGTAAACGCTCCGTCCTATTAGCCAGTATTAGTAATCTGGGAGATAGCATTAGTGTTGGTGGTTTTCCCAACACCCGGCAGGGCTTAGGCGCAGTAAGCCGTCAATGCCACTGTGTGTGACTGAGTGGTGAGCCAGTCCTCGCCTCCCAGGGCTCTCCGATGGCGCAGCTTCAGGAACTGCCATTTGTGTTTCCAGCAGCACCAAGAGCTGGAGGGACCCGTCTCGCATCCAGGCCAAGTGTGTGCAGAGCGTTCCCCCACCCAGGCAATAGGAGTTCATGGCAGAAACTCAACTCTGCATCCTCTCTGTTGACTTTGAGTCCATAGATTCATTGCCCTAAAAGGTTGAAATTACAGTGTTCATATTGCGATAAAAGTCCTGCCTCTGTGCTCCTGTTATTTGTTAAAACGTGTAATAGCCATCTCTTAGAACCTTGCATTAGACCAGAGGAAACATACCTGGGCCCGTGGCTGCTAGCAGTAATTGGGGCACCTCCGAGCTCGGGGGAGGGAGCTGGGGACAGGCCTGCATGTGAGGGAGGAGTGAGAAGCACACCACAGCTGTGCTGGGCTCCAGGGCTCCCTAAGGTGCTGTCATGAGTTTAGGGTCCCCGAAATGGGGGTGGAAAGTGGGGGGTGGAGGGAAGAGATATGAAGTTGGACAGAGAGCTAATCTTCCTAGAGGAGGAAAGCAAGCAGGGCCCCCCAAACTTTAGCACCTTTGGGATGTTGGCACAGATTGCTCATTTGTAGGAATACGGGTCTTGCCCCAAACCTCACCTAAGCCTGCCTGGCCCACCAGCACTCCAGACTTTCCCATCCTCCAGCTCCTTCAGAATGTTATCCACCTGATTTGCGTGTCATCCGCCAGCTACCTCTTTGGAAAGCTATCTGATAAACTAAGCTCTTCAAATAACTGTGCCAAAATTCATTTTAACTAGTAACTCCTGAATTCAGTAATGTCCCACTCAAAGGAATGACTTTCTAATGATGAAATTTTAAGCAGAAGCACACCAGTCCAGAAGAAATTTGGAAGCAGATCAGCCGTTAAGAATAGCTCAAATCACACTGGAAGGAGACTGCTCATCCCTGCTGGGTGTTCACCCAGCTCTGCTTCCTGCAGGGATGGCATAGCAAGGAAATATTCTTGCTATTTTGGAGCAGGGAGGATGTTTCTATTTTTAGAGTGCCTTGCAAGATGCCCTTCCACCCCCAAACTACATCAAAATTGCAGAGCTATCAGAGAACCAAAGGGTTTAAGGGACCTTTTCAGAGGAAGAATCACAAATAAGTTGTGACTTATCCAAGATCACATTGTTCACTAACTGGTGCCCTGACTCTTGGTCAGGTGTTCTTTCCACTATGTGTGAGAGACAGGTAACACTTCCACCACCACCACCAGGGACAGCAGGAATGGAAAGATGTGAGGAAGGACTCTGTCTGTTCTACCCCTTCCCTTCTAAAAGTCCTTTAGTAGAAAATCAAATAGTAAACATTTCCTCTGCCACACTTTTCCTGCTAACTGCCATGACTTAAAGCACTTAGGGCTAGCAAGGAAGCTAAAAAAGAGAATTCCAAAAGAGTTCCAGGCACCAAGGCAGCTTAAAATGATGGCGCTCGCAGCTCATCTTTTTCAGTAACGGGAAGAGTCACCCTGACCCACATAAAGTGAAGAACCTGAATGTTACAACCCTGCTTTGAAGAAGATCTGCCATAGTTGAGTTCAAAGGGAATGAAAAACTAGGTCAGTTGCCCAGGGTTTTTAAAGAAGAAAAAAGGAAAGGGGAATAAAAGTTATATTTCTAATGAAATTGATATCTTCTATCTTCCATTGTCTTGGTTCCTCACCAAATGAAATAAACGAACTGGTAAGGTTTGAGTTTGTGTCACAGGTATAAGCCAAGAATCAACAGCTAATTGAAGTCACCTCTGCCTTGGTCCTCCCCCTTGCTATAGTTCCCCCGTGGGAACAATCTGTACTAAAGAACACTAAAGAACACCCTGGTAGGTAGGAGAACTGTGCCCTCAAAGGCTGGAGTCGGACCCCGCAGCCCTTCACCATGGAGCCAACTCCCACCCAGGGCAGCAGCTTCTACTGTCTCCTCTCCTTTCATTCACTCATTCAACCTGCATTCATTCATCAAGTGCTAATACATCAACTCCGCTGTGCCCAGGTCCTTCTACCCTGCTCAGCCCGGGACTTAAAGGCGACACACATCCTGCCAATGGTGGCCACTCGTTGAAGAGCCCTGGCCCTAGCACTTGCACATGGCATCTCACTTAGGTCTGGAAGACAGCCTGCAAGCAAGGTGTCATTTTTGCCAGTTCATCAACAAGCTTCAGAAGGTAATTAAGGACCCCAGGGCCCAAGCACATCTTCTTCCAAAGCCAGCATTCTTTCCACATCAGGGTCCATTTGGGTCTGGGATATGGCTCGTGGCTTCCACACCCAACCACACCTGACACACCTGCTTTGTCCCCTTCAGCTACCTCCCTGTAGAATTTGTTTATATGCCTCTCCAACAATGCTGTGAGCTCCTTGGAGAATAGTGACATTTTACTCAGTTTGTGAATGAATGTGTTTTTAATGAAATAAAAGCCCCCCAAAGGGTAGGTGACCACAATATGGCCAGCTAAGAATGGAGAAGGTAGGGAGGTACTCTTCTGCCCCACACCCTCCCCGATGTCCAATCCCAGGAGCAGGCTCAATGACACCGTGTACACCCAGGTGTCCCTCAACATTTGGCATCATTGCCAAAAATACAGAAATAGTGGTCCCACACTACCTTCCTCCCCAGTAGTCTGGTTCTGGGAACGTCCTTAAGACCTTATCTCAGACGCAATCCCAGAAGAACAGACGGCACGCTCCAAGGCAACTTTGGTGGGGGGCCTGTTAGAGGGTGTGGGGTGACAACAGGAGGTAGGAAGCACCTGGAGCCAGCAACGGCAGGAAGCCAGTTTTGCCATAGCACCTGAGGGGCAGCGGGGAGAGACTTCTCACAGGTGGCTGTGAGAAAGCAGCCACCGGGCAGAAGCGGTCTGTAGGAATTCAGCCACCTGGCAGGTTTGGAGGGCCGGAGCCTGGAAATAAACACCCTCTCCATCCCCTGGCTGAGTCTACCTGAAGCCGGTCAGCAGAGGGGTCTGGGTGTCAGCCCCCAGTGAAGCCAGCCCCCAGGACACAGAGCAGGCAGAGAAAGACAGAGAATGGATCAGGAAGGAGGAGGGGTTTGGCAAGTGGAGAAAAACCAGCACAGACCCCTTCCTGGCAAGGATGCTGAGACATTCCCAAATGGTGCTCCAGACCTGCCTTCTGGGAGGCGTACCTTCTACAGTAAGACCCTCTGCTCTGGCTCTCACCTCGTGCCTCTAAATCAGTTCTCTTGTCTCCAGGCCACCACTGCCCTAATGAACAGAGCAGAAGCTAATGGAGGGCAAAGAAGTATTTCTTATCTAAAATGTCTCACATCAACGACACTTTATAGAATAACTACTATGTGCCAGACATTTATACTCAGATAAATGAAATGCTCTGTGGTCCAGGTCTTCCAGGAGTTCCTGTGCCGAAAAGCTGCAGACAAGAAACCTGTGCTCAAGGGCTCCGTTAGACAGTGCTGTGTAGGGGAAAAGCAACGGACTTGGTTGGGTCGGGCCACCTGGCGGCAGGCCCTGGTCTTACTGCTCCCCAGATGTATGACCCTAACAATTCATTCCTCCTCAGCTTCCCCACACTTAAAGAGGAGGTAGGCCTGGCTCTCTGGTTCCACAAGTGCTCGGAAGGCAGAGAACACGAGCATTCTGTGAATCTCAGAGAGCAGATGGCCTACGGTGGTCAGCGAGGCTCCGCACAGGGAGGGGACCTTAAAGCAGGCCAACAAGGACGGGCAGTACTGGGAAAGGCAGAGGAAAGAGCACAAGCAGTGGCATGGAAGCAGGAGGGCACTCAGCCCATGAGGCTGGAACGGCAGGGGCATAACTTAAGTGTACCTGAAAAGCCAAATGGGTACTGGGGAGTCTCTCAGGTTGAGTGCAGTGGGGGAGGAGGGAGGTGACAAGTAGATAATGTGCCCCTATCAAATTATAAACCTGCCAACCCCTGAAACCCCAAACTTGTTTTCCTTGCCTTTGCTTAATGAGAAGAGTGAGAATCTAGAAAATCAAATAAGAGCCAACTCTGGAGAGTTAACTTGGGAATCAACTGACCTAGACTTATATTTGGAAAACACAAATCAGATTAAGTCACTCTTTTGCTCATAAGCCTTCCATGGTTCCTTTTGCCTCCAGAACAAAGTCCAAACTCCTTATCTTGACATGAAATCTTGCCCAGTCCCACCTGGCAAGGCTGCTTATCCCACCCCAAGCAAGCTACTTGCTAGCCCACTCACCATTTCCCTGAAACAAGCCTCTTCAAACATGAACTGTTCACTCATTCATCCAGTAGGGATTTATGCAGCACTTATTAAGCATCTACTGTGAGCCAGGCCCTCATATTAACAAAGCGACTAGAACGAATATGATGCCTCTTTTCTTGGCACTTGAAGTCTGGAGAGGTAGATGGGTTTCAAACAATAATTACAACTGAGATCATTGCTAGGAGGAGAAGCACAGGCTGAGATGTAACCAAAGGGCCTACCCCAATCAGGGGCTCCGAGAAAGCTACCCTCTAGGTGCCTGAAGGGTGAGTTGGACTCAGCCAGGCAATGGCAGGTAGGCATGGGGGACAGAGGGGGAAGGATTCCAGTCAGAGGGAGGAGCAGGTGTGAAGCCTTTGAGGCTGCACCGGGCTTAATGAAGCCACATCAGCTTTCACCAGGGTGAACATCAGGGACACATGCTGGATATGGCTGCAGAGGTCTCCCTGGTAAAGTAGGCTGTGCTACTCTGAGGGCAATGAAAGGCCACGGGGGTTGGGTGAGCATGGGAATGGCACGATCATATCTCTGTCCCATTGTACGGAGAACAGAATGTGAGGAAGAACAAAATTCTTTCTTTTGGAATCTGTTCCCAAGACCCCTCTCCATATAGCAAATGGTTTGTCTTTCCAGAGTCTACCTCTTTTAGGGGGTCTTTCCTGGCCACATCAGGCTGAGTATCCCTCCTTCATCAGCTTCCCCAACCTCACCCCACAAACTGCAAAATACCATTTAATATCTACTACACTGTATTGTAAATTCTTATTCTACCAGGATCCCCTCAGTAGATTATCAGGGCAAAGACTTGCATTGTTTTGGGTTTGTTTTTTTCTTTTCTTTCTTTCTTTCTTTTTTTTTTTTTTAATCTTTGTGCCCTTGAGATCTAACAGAGATCCTGGAACCTGGCAGACAGCCAATAAATATCTATTGGTTAACTGATTAAATGAATCAAATGCCCAAATCTCCATGGACTCTCCTGTGGTTGACCTCTCTCTGGAGCTACATCGTCATACACACACGGTAATGTCTGAATTGTATCTTGAAGACTGACAGAGACTCTTTCATACCTGCACTGATGGATTCCAAGCTCAAGCCAGAGCCCGCTAACCCAGAGAAAGAGCTTTATGTTAGCAGGAATGAGCAACACAGCTGGGGGTACAGCAGGGCACGTGCTGCTTGGTCTTGGTGCAACTGAAACCCAAAGAAAAAAATCTTAGTGAGACTGATACTTAATGGTGAATGTGTTTAGGTTAAAGAGGGATGGGAGCAGGGAATCCTTCTAGCGGCTGTGAGCAAGAAAAACAAAATGGCAGATTGCTTCGGTGGCCCAGGTTCAAGGCCGCCAACCACCGCCAGCCCCTTTGATTGCCAGGCTTTTCGCTCTCCGTGCCCTGGACCAAAGAAGAGGAGCCCCACATGTTCACCTACACAGGAAGGGAGACACATGCCCTACTGCATTTACATTCCTGTGTGCACACGGTGTTTTCAAGTCCTGGGATGTGATGTTGATGAAAGACAGTTAATTCAATTTCTACGGAGAAATTGATTAATGGACTGGATTAAAAGAAGTCCCTTGTGTCCGCAGCCTTCGCCCAGCATACCAATTCTGTGTTATCTCCCCGGTTTTCTCCTTCCCTCCTCACTTGACACTTTGACAATACACACTGGGCCCCAGCGGGAAGAAGAAGGGAGGAGAGGAAAGATGAGAAGCCACAGATTAGGGCTGCAGCACACCTCTATATTTAATTAGTTCTATTAATATTTCTAAAAAATAATAAAGCGCCCTATGGGGGATATGCTGATCTGGGGATTGTTCTAGCGACTGACAGTTGCTCTGGGGCAGGGCCTCTGCCAGACAGTCCTTGAGCCTTTCAACCTTTTCTTCAGCGGGAAGGACAGAAGGCACATCTCTGCTCCCTGGGGATACAGCAGAAGTCACAGCCTCCTTGAAGCACCCACTGGGTGAGGAGGGCAAGACCCAGAGTCACAGGAGCCCTTCCCCAGGCTGCTCTCTCACACCTCCAGGCCCCAGGCTCCTGGAGATGCTTGGGCCATGGAGGGGCAGGCAGCTCACTCCTGGGCGAGGACTTGTTTGTGCTCATACTTTCCTGTGGACGTTGGTGAGCTCACCAGAGGCAGGGATGGACAACATGGCCCCAGAGGGCCCTTCCTGACCTCAGCCTGGTGGGTGTAGGATTTATAGCACCTTTTCCTCTCAGGCTAATATTTGTAAGATCCTTGCCCTTTTCACAGGCCTCCCAAATCTGCGATCAGCTTTCACTCTACATTCTGAATCACAAACCATAGCACTCAGTAGGACCAAGTGGTATGGTTTGAGTGTCTGTGCCCCACCCTCCCCTATATCCATATGTTAAATCTCTGATCCCCAAAGTGCTGGTATTAGGAGGTGGGGCCTTTGGGAGATGACTAGGTCAGAGGATGGAGCCCTCATAAAGGACTAGTGCCCTTAGAAAAGAGCCCCCAGAGAGCTCTCTCCCTCCACCATGTGAGGAGACCACAAAAAGACAGCCATCTGGGAACCAGGAAGCACACTCTCACCAGACACCAAATCTGCTAGTGCCTTGATCTTGTGCTTCCTGCCTTCAGAACTGTGAGCGATACGTTTCCACTGTTTTAGCCACCCAGGCTATGGTATTTTGTTACGGCAGCCCAAATGGACAAAGAAACCCGGAGAAGTTATTTCATCCATGTAAAGAAATAATAAATATGCTGTCCTTTGTGTATGCACTTGATGTGCCTACTTTCACGATGTAACTGATTTCAACGAAGTATACCTTAGGATACTAACACATGGAGGGCAGAGCAAGATCGCCGAGGAGTAGGAGACCTGGATTTCATCTCCTCTCAGGAATTCAGCTGGATAGGGATCAAACCAATCTGAACACCTACGAACTCAACAGGAGATAGATGAAAAGAAGAGCAACAACTCTCTGAACAGAAAAGCAACCACTTTCTGGAAGGTAGGACGTGTGGAGAAGTGAATCTGAGGTGATATTCGGGAGGATAGACGGCGGGGGAGGGGGCCTCCATCGGCCGCTTCTGGCAAGTGATAGAGCCCCGGAGCACAAAATGGGAACTTTTACAAGTCGGCTCCACTGAGGGATGTCACTCCGGTGGCTAAGTGGGGGGTGGAACCCTCGTGGGACAGTGTGGTCTCAGGACCCTCAGGGTCACAGAAAGACCGGGGGTGCCTGAGTGTGGCAGAGCTCCCAGGTATCAGAGCGGGGAAGCCGGCTGCAGAGACGGAACTGAGGAGTGGGCTCTCAGCTCGGGGTTGCCATAAACCGTGATCCGCGGCACAGTTGGGCCCCTGCTCCTCCAGCAGGGACCCAACAAGCGGGAGATCTGGGGAGACTCACCTTGTTCCCCCAGGAGGAGAGGTGCGGGAGTGCACCACAGGGATCTGCTGGGTTTGGAGACTCCACACGGGGTCGGGTGCCAGAGATAGAAATGCGCGGTCACAGGCCAGGTGAGCACGGAGTGCGGCCGGAGACCGGGGAGACGGGAGTGACTGACGGCTTTTCTCTGGGGGCTCACTGAGGAGCAGGGCCCCGAGTTCTTGACTCCTCCGGGGCGGAGATTGGGAGGCCACCATTTTCACTCTCGGCCTCCAAAGCTGTACGGAAAGCTCGCAGGGAACAAAAGCTCCCGAGAGCAAACCCAAGCAGATTACTTAGTCTGGACCGGGCAAGGATGGGGCAATTCCGCCTCTGGCAGAGACATTTGGAAACCACGGCAACAGGCCCCTCCCCCAGAATATCAGTGAGAACAGCAAGCCAAGACCAAGTTTACCGATCAATGAGAATGGCAGAACTCCAACGTTAGGGGAATAATGCACATAGAATTCATGGCTTTTTTACCATGATTCTTTAGTCTTTCAAAGTTAATTTTTTTTAACTGTCTTTTTTTTTTTTTGAATTTTTCTTTTTCCCTTTTTCAACCAACATCTTATCGATCCCTTTTTTAAAAAAAACATTTTCATTTTTCATTTTTATTTTTTATTTTTTGAGTCATATTCTATCCCTTCATAGTAGTTACCCGTATTTCTGGCATATATATATATATAAGTTGTTCTCTCTTTAAAATTTTGAGATAGTTTCTTCTACCAGATCAAAATATACCCTAAATCTCTATTGTATGGTTTTTTTCTACTCCCCTGCCTGATCACATTCTCTCCCTTTTTTTTTCTTTTTTTTTTAAATCCTCTTCTTTCTTTTTTCAAACAACTTCTTATCAATTCCTTTTATAAAATTTTTTATAATCTCCATCTTTAGTCATATTCCATCCCTTCATCATACAACCCTTATTTTTGTACATATATAAGTTTTTCTTTCTTTAAAATTTTGGGAGGCACTTTCTTCTAACAGACCAAATACACCCAAAATCTAGTGTGTAGCACTGATCTATATACCAGCCTGATCATATTAGATCACATTCTGTTTTTTTTTTTTTTTTTTACATTCTGTTTTTTATTTTGTTTTGTTCTGTTTCTGTTTGGTTTTATCTTTCTTTTTCTTTTCCTTTTTTTTCTTTTTCTTTTTTCTCTTTCCCTTTCTTTTCCCACTGCTTCAGGTCTTTTCTGATTTGTTTAGAGTATATTTTCTGGGAACATTGTTACCCTGTTAGCATTTGGTTCTCTCATTCATCTATTCTCCTCTGGACAAAATGACAAGACAGAAAAAATCACCTCAACAAAAAGAACAAGAGGTAGTGCCGACTGCCAGGGACCTACTCAATACGGACATTAGTACGATGTCAGATCTAGACTTCAGAATCATCACTTTAAAGATACTAGCTGGACTTGAAAAAAGCATGGAAGTTATTAGAGAAACCCTGAGGTAAAAGAACTAAAATCTAACCAAGTCGAAATCAAAAAGGCTATTAATGAGGTGCAATCAAATATGGGGGCGCTAACTGCTAGGATAAATGATGCAGAAGAGAGAATCCATGATATAGAAGACCAAATGATGGAAAATAAAGAAGCTGAGAAAAAGAGAGATAAATAACTACTGGATCACGAAGGCAGAATTCAAGAGATAAGCGATACCACAAGATGAAACAACATTAGAATAATTGGGATCCCAGAAGAAGAAGAAAGAGAGAGAGGGGCAGAAGGTATAATGGAGCAAATTATAGCAGAGAACTTCCCTAATTTGGGGAAGGAAACAGGCATCAAAATCCAGGAAGCACAGAGAACCCCTCTCAAAATCAATAAAAATAGGTCAACACCCTGACATCTAATAGTAAAACTTACGAGTCTCAGAGACAAAGAGAAAATCCTGAAAGCAGCTCGGGAGAAGAGATCTGTAACCTACAATGGTAGAAACATTAGATTGGCAACAAACCTATCCACACAGACCTGGCAGGCCAGAAAGGACTGGCAGGATATCTTCAGAGCACTAAATGCGAAAAATATGCAGCCAAGAATACTATATCCAGCTAGGCTGTCATTGAAAATAGAAGGAGAGATAAAAAGCTTCCAGGACAAACAAAAACTAAAGGAATTGGCAAACACGAAACCAGCCCTACAAGAAATACTGAAAGGGGTCCTCTAAGCAAAGAGAGAGCCTAGAAGCAACATAGACCAGAAAGGAACACAGACAATATACAGTAACAGTCACCTTACAGGCAATACAATGGCACTAAATTCCTATCTTTCAATAGTTACCCTGAATGTAAATGGGCTAAATGCCCCAATCAAAAGACACAGGCTCTCAGACTGGATTAAAAAACAAGACCCATCGATATGCTGTCTGCAAGAGACTCATTTTAGAACCAAAGACACCCCCAGATTGAAAGTGAGGGGCTGGAAAACTATTTACCATGCTAATGGACACCAAAAGAAAGCTGGGGTGGCAATCCTTATATCAGACAAATTCAATTTTAAACCAAAGACTGTAATAAGAGATGAGGAAGGACACTATATCCTACTTAAAGGGTCTATCCAACAAGAAGATCTAACAATTGTAAATATCTATGCCCCTAACATGGGAGCAGCCAATTATATAAGGCAGTTAATAACAAAAGCAAAGAAACACATCGACAACAATACAATAATAGTGGGGGACTTTAACACCCCCCTCACCGAAATGGACAGATTGTCTAAGCAAAAGATCAACAAGGAAATAAAGACTTAAAATGACACACTGGACCACATGGACTTCACAGACATATTCAGAACATTCCATCCCAAAGCAACAGAATACACATTCTTCTCTCGTGCCCATGGAACATTCTCCAGAATCGATCACATCCTAGGTCATAAATCAGGCCTCAACCGGTACCAAAAGATTGGGATCATTCCCTGCCTATTTTCAGACCACAATGCTTTGAAACTAGAACTCAATCCCAAGAGGAAAGTCGGAAAGAACTCTAATACATGGAGGCTAAAGAGCATCCTACTAAAGAATGAATGGGTCAACCAGGAAATTGAAGAAGAATTTAAAAAATTCATGGAAACCAAGGAAAATGAAAACACAACTGTTCAAAATCTTTGGGATGCAGCAAAGGCAGTCCTAAGAGGAAAGTATATAGCAATACAAGCCTTTCTCAAGAAACAAGAAAGGTCTCCAGTACACAACCTAACCCACACCTAAAGGAGCTGGAGAGAGAACAGCAAATAAAGCCTAAAACCGGAAAGAGAAAAGAAATAATAAAGATCAGAGCAGAAATCAATGAAATAGAAACTAAAAGAACAGTAGAACAGATCAACAAAACTAGGAGCTGGTTCTTTGAAAGAATTAACAAGATTGATAAACCCCTGGCCAGACTTATCAAAAAGAAAAGAGAAATGACCCAAATCAACAAAATCATGAATGAAAGAGGAGAGATCACAACCAACACCAAAGAAATACAAACAATTATAAGAACATATTATGAGCAACTCTCTGCCAGCAAATTTGATAACCTGGAAGAAATGGATGCATTCCTAGAGATGTATCAACTACCAAAACTGAACCAGGAAGAAATAGAAAACCTGAACAGACCTAGAACCACTCAGGAAATTGAAGCAGTCATCAAAAATCTCCCAAAAAACAAAAGCCCAGGGCCAGATGGCTTCCCAGGGGAATTCTACCAAACATTTCAAGAAGAATTAATACCTATTCTTCTGAAACTGTTCCAAAAAATAGAAATGGAAGGAAAACTTCCAAACTCATTTTATGAGGCCACCATTACCTTGATCCCTAAACCAGACAAAGACCCCATCAAAAAGGAGAATTACAGACCAATATCCCTGATGAACATGGATGCAAAAATTCTCACCAAAATACTAGCCAATAGGACCCAACAGTACATTAAAAGGATTATTCACCACGACCAAGTGGGATTTATCCCTGGGCTGCAAGGTTGGTTCAACATCCACAAATCAGGGCGCCTGGGTGGCTCAGTTGGTTAAGCGACTGCCTTCGGCATGGGTCATGATCCTGGAGTCCTAGGATTGAGTCCCACATCAGGCTCCCTGCTCGGCGGGGAGTCTGCTTCTCCCTCTGACCCTCCTCGCTCTCATGCTCTCTGTCTCTCATTCTCTCTCTCTCAAATAAATAAATAAAAAAAAAATCTTAAAAAAAAAAAACAACATCCGCAAATCAATCAATGTGATACAATACATTAACAAAAGAAAGAACAAGAATCATACGATCCTCTCAATAGATGCAGAAAAAGCATTTGACAAAGTACAGCATCCTTTCTTGATCAAAAGTCTTCAGAGTATAGGCATAGAGGGTACATACCTCAATATCATAAAAGCCATCTATGAAAAACCTACAGCAAATATCATTCTCAATGGGGAAAAACTGAGAGCTTTCCCCCTAAGGTCAGGAATGCGGCAGGGATGTCCACTATCACCACTGCTATTCAACATAGTATTAGAAGTCCTAGCCACAGCAATCAGATAACAAAAAGAAATCAAAGGCATCCAAATTGGCAAAGAAGAAGTCAAACTCTCACTCTTTGCAGATGATATGATACTCTATTTGGAAAACCCCAAAGACTCCACCCCAAAACTGCTAGAACTCATACAGGAATTCAGTAAAGTGGCAGGATATAAAATCAATGCACAGAAGTCAGTGGCATTCCTATACACCAACAACAAGACAGAAGAAAGAGAAATTAAGGAGTTGATCCCATTTAAAATTGCACCCAAAATCATAAGATACCTAGGAAAAAATCTAACCAAAGAGGCAAAGGATCTGTACTCAGAAAACTATAAAATACTCATGAAAGAAATGAGGAAGACACAAAGAAATGGAAAAACGTTCCATGCTCATGGATTGGAAGAACAAATATTGTGAAGATATCAATGCTACCTAGAGCAATCTACACATTCAATGCCATCCCCATCAAAATACCATCCACTTTTTTCAAAGAAATGGAACAAATAATCCTAAAATTTGTATGAAACCAGAAAAGACCCTGAATAGTCAGAGGAATGTTGAAAAAGAAAAGAAAAGCTGGCGGCATCACAATTCCGGACTTCCAGCTCTATTACAAAGCTGTCATCATCAAGACAGTATGGTACTGGCACAAAAACAGACACATAGATCAATGGAACAGAATAGAGAGCCCAGAAATGGACCCTCAACTCTATGGCCAACTAATCTTCAACAAAGCAGGACAAAATGTCCAGTGGAAAAAAGACAGTCTCTTCAACAAATGGTGTTGGGAAAATTGGATAGCCACATGCAGAAGAATGAAACTGGACCATTTCCTTACACCACACACAAAAATAGACTCCAAATGGTTGAAAGACCTCAATGTGAGACAGGAGTCCATCAAAATCCTCAAGGAGAACACAGGCAGCAACCTCTTTGACCTCAACTGCAGCAACTTCTTCCTAGAAATATCGCCAAAGGCAAGGGAAGCTAGGGCAAAAATGAACTATTGGGACTTCATCAAGATAAAAAGCTTTTGCAAAGCAAAGGAAACAGTCAACAAAACCAAGAGACAACCGACAGAATGGGAGAAGATATTTGCAAATCACATATCAGATAAAGGGCTAGTATCCAAAATCTATAAAGAACTCATCAAACTCAACACCCAAAGAACAAAGAATCCAATCAAGAAATGGGCAGAAGACATGAACAGACATTTTTCCAAAGAAGACATCGAAATGGCCAACAGACACATGAAAAAGAGCTCAATATCGCTCGGCATCAGGGAACTCCAAATCAAAACCTCAATGAGATACCACCTCACACCAGTCAGAATGGCTAAAATTAACAAGTCAGGAAACGACAGATGTTGGCGGGGATGCGGAGAAAGGGG
This sequence comes from Mirounga angustirostris, assembly GCF_029215605.1. NCBI lineage: Eukaryota > Metazoa > Chordata > Mammalia > Carnivora > Phocidae > Mirounga > Mirounga angustirostris. Next base: position 159,975,962 of record NW_026991710.1, on the reverse strand, counting down.
AACCCTCCTACATTGTTGGTGGGAATGCAAGCTGGTGCAGCCACTCTGGAAAACAGTATGGAGGTTCCTCAAAAAGTTGAAAATAGAGCTACCATACGATCCAGCAATTGCACTACTGGGTATTTACCCCAAAGATACAAAAGTAGGGATCCGAAAGGTACGTGCACCCTGATGTTTATAGCAGTGATGTCCACAATAGCCAAACTGTGAAAAGAGCCAAGATGTCCATCGACAGATGAATGGATAAAGAAGAGGTGGTATATATACACAATGGAATATTATGCAGCCATCAAAAGGAATGAGATCTTGCCATTTGCAACGACGTGGATGGAACTGGAGGGTATTATGTTGAGCGCAATAAGTCAAACAGAGAAAGACATGTATCATATGACCTCACTGATATGAGGAATTCTTAATCTCAGGAAACAAACTGAGGGTTGCTGGAGTGGGGGGTGGGGTGGGAGTGATGGGGTGACTGGGTGATAGACACTGGGGAGGGTATTGCTCTGGTAAGCGCTGTGAATTGTGCAAGACTGTTGAATCTCAGATCTGTACCTCTGAAACAAATAATGCAATATATGTTAAGAAAAAAAAGAAGAAGAAGAAGAAGAAGAAGATAGTAGGAGTGGAAAAATGAAGGGGGGGAATCAGAGGGGGAGATGAACCATGAGAGACGATGGACTCTGAAAAACAAACTGAGGGTTCTAGAGGGGAGGGGGGTGGGAGGATGGGTTAGCCTGGTGATGGGTATTGAGGAGGGCACGTTCTGCATGGAGCACTGGTGTTATGCACAAACAATGAATCATGGAACACTTCTTCTAAAACTAATGATGTAATTTATGGGGATTAACATAACAATAAAAAAAATAAAAGTAAAAAAAAGACCAAAAAAAAAAGGATACTAGCACATGACGGGTACATTAGTGGACACCACCTCCTGGCTCCACCCTTCCCACTTCCCTATTAGAAATGGGATCCATTAAGTGTCTTTATTAATAACATAGTCATCTGTGGCTTCAGTTAAGAACAGCTTGCTCTGGCTTTTGATTAACGGTGTCTGCTGTGGCTGTGCTTGTCTCCTGTACCTCGGTGGCAAGCAGGGAGCCAAAGGAGCTCCAGCAGGCACGGGCTGGTATGTCACTAAAAAAAAAGAAAAAAAAAAAGCTGATGAATAATTTATTCAAATGAGCCTATGAATGTTAGACAATATTGCATTACAAAATAAATCAATTATGATCTTTAAAGAAAAAAAGAGAAAGAAATCTCAGTTTGTTGAAAAACATTGCAAACACAGGCGATTTTCTCTTTATTAAAAAAAAGAAAAGTGAAATCTCATTTAAATAAGAATCTGTTACAACAGCTACAGAGCCATTTCAGTGACTCCTTAATAGAATGCCCCCCTAAACAAACCACATCTGCCAGATGCCTGCCTTACCTTTTTCAATTAAAATTCTGCTCCTATTGTTGGAAGGTTAACTTTGAACTTCCAAGGCTATGTAGCTCACTAGGGTATGGAGTTAGTTGCCTGTAAATATGCATAAATTAGCATCATTTATCCCATATGGGGTTTCCAACAAGAACTGTGAGTAGCTCTGTAAGTATCTGGATGGAGCGCCTTTTTTCCAATACCAGAAGAAGGAAAATATCATTCAAGAATGCTAAGAATCTCAGGGATTTACACTTTTGAGAGAAAAAAAAATAAGAACTCCATTTTGGCTATAGTTAAAATACAGGAGGGAGTAGAGGACTCAGTATTCATTCACTAAATAATGGAATCTCCATTCATCCACTCAAGAAGCTTTATGTCTTGCCTCATACCTGTCCAGCCTGTGCATAGCCCTGAGGCAGGCGCTAAGATACAGCAGTGCTGGCCATCAGAGAGCTCACAGGCCGTGTCCACTGTCTGCCTGACCAGCCTGCTCTGGGCAGAGGGAGGTGCTATGAGGTGATCTCATAAATCCCAGAGATCTATGACTCATAATTCACCTCCTTGCGTTAAGCAAGACTCTTTCCCATGTGAGTGTTTATAAATTATAATGTCTGGGAAGATAACTTGACAGATGGGGAATCACACCTAAAAGTCATACATAGAAGCAGGGATAGATGAAGGAAAGGTCAAGCTCCCCAAAACAGGAGCTTTGGGGCCATCACTGAAGATAAACTTTATTTACTGTACAATCTTGCTTCAAGTGTATTGGGTTCTCTCTGCCCCTTCGCAAAGGAAGTGACTCAAGATAACTGATATATTCTCAACCCTCAAAAAATGAACCACTTGCCCCATCTCGTCATCCCACCAATCACGAAGCACTCACTCTGTGTTGTGCACCAGAGGGGCAATCATGAACAAGAAGTGCGTATGCTCTGAAGGATCCTACAGAGGTGAAAGACTGAGACACGGAACAGGTAAGTCTTGCGGTAGGGGCAGCTGGAAAGAAGCCCCAAGTCCAGGCCACTCGCCTCCACGCAGGAGGTGCTGCCACAGGGGAGGCTGGAAGCAAGGACAGGAATGAGCCCTCGCCCAGAACTGGCAGAGGTGTGGGAAGAGCAAAGCACTGGCGGAGGTAGGGGGTGGGGCGCAGGCTGGGGTGTGGGAGGAGCAAAGCACGGAGCCGGGGTGTGGGTGGACGTGGCTCACTCTGGGAGCCAGGCAGGAAAAATACAAACGCAGAGGCAAGGCCTGGGGAGGGCCTTGGATGAAAGTTTAAGGGAACTGGCTCATCACTGTACCAAGCCAACACTCCCATCTCTAAATTCCTCCACCCTGTGGGGCTTCTTCACCTATTGGTTTGTGACAATCCTCATACCTTTGTTTTGTCTCATTTGGCTTTACCCAGAGATTCAGTGGCACGCTGGAAACCACCTAGTCCGGCCTGTGACAGATTATGTGCTAGGGAGAAGCATGGTTCAAACAGAAAGTATGCTGGGCTCTAGAAAGCTCCGCACAGGGAGAAGGATGCCATGATTTATCCTGGGGCATAGGAGGAACAGTGAGGACTGAATGTGACCTCCTAGATGTCCCTGCATGTCTGGCTTGAGGGAGTTCAGGCAATCATCGTTTCCAGTTAACTGACATGTGGGTGCAGCAAAAGCCAGGGGCCCTTGGTTGGGGTTTGGGGAGGGGTCTGTCCTTCATAGCAGACCTCCAACCAGTGATGAGGGATGGGGTCCCAGGTCTATGCTCTGGGGAAGCACAGGACAAATACAGTAGGCCATGAACCCCATGGGCTGGGTTCATGGCCTGGGGAACCCTGGCTAAGACATTCATGTTGCAAATGAGTAGACAAGACCCAGAGAGGAAAGGGGAGAAGGGCACTGAGTGTGCATATCGTTTCAAACAAGCCGTAAACTCCATAAAAGCAAGAAACATCCCTATCACACCTCTTTGAATATCTATATTACTAGACACAAAATAATAATCAAGAAATGTGACCTCATCACTTTTCTGGCTTAAAATCCTCCAAGCTGCCACCCATTCCTCACAGAGCAAAGTTGAACCAATGTGTAGTCATCTGGACTCTATCTCTCCAGCCTCAAATCCCAGCCTCTTGGGCTTTGTGCAGCCAGCTGCCACCCCGGGCCTACCTGCCCCCACCCAAACATGCACACAACCTTACACCCACCTCTAGCGCACAGTCCCTTTAACCCCACCTTCCAGCCAAGGCCCCACCTTGGACATGCCACAATTTCTCATGCCTCCAAGCTTCGCACAAGATCATCTCTGTTCCAGGGACTCTCTCCCCACCCCCAGGCAACCCTTATTGTGTTGAGAAATTCCTGCTTGTCCTTAAAGACCCAGGGTACGGGGCACCTTGTCTGGGAATCCTCTTCCGTGCTCTGATAACTCCTGCCCAGCAAATGCCTCTATCACACTATTTATCCCTCTGTGCAGCAAGCCATGGTGCTCTTATCTGTTCTTCTTCCCGCAACTGAGTCCTACAACTGGAGCCATGGTATTCATCTCTGAATAAGCACGGTGATGGATGAATGATTGAATGAAGGAATGAGGAGCACAAACTTGAGTTGGCTTGAATAGTCAAAGGTCCAAAATCATGTGTCATCTGAAAGAAGGCAAATCTACCCCACCTACCGGGTCTGGACCTGAATATCTCTCTTGTCCCCCTGCACCATTCTCTGGCCTCCCTCCTGGGCTCTTACAGTTGTGAACAGAAGTAGGAGAAGGATTTACAGAGAGGAGGGGGGAAAGAAGGCGGAGGAGTAGGGGACCCTATTTCAACTGGTCCCCGGAATTGAGCTGGATATCTACCAGACCACTCTAAGCACCCACAAAACCAGCCTGAGATGTAAGAGGATCTGGATCTCTACAAACAGAATATCGCAGGCGGTTGGTTTCGAGGTATGAAGCAAGGAGCCATGATTCTGCGGGCAAATATCGGAGGATAAATGGCAGCGGGAGGAAGCCTGGCGGTGGGGATCCTACACCGCTGGTGAGTGACAGCCTCACGCGCTGCGGATAGGCACAGACTCGCAGACCGGTAGCGTCGGGAAAGGACTTTAGGGCAGCCCCCGGGGTGAAAAACCAGACCGGCGGGGTCGCGCGCAGGCAAACCGCAGTGCCCTGGGCAGAAACCCGGAGCGACGGTCGCGCGCACATGAACTGCAGCCTCCGAGTCAGAAACCCAGGGCGCTAGGGTCCCGCTGGTGAACTGCAACCCCTGGGGTGGAAACCCCGAGCGGCAGAGTCGTGCACGCACGAACTGGGAGCGGCTGGCAGTTTTAGAAGCACAAAGGGCAGAGACGTGCCCTGACCTGGAGGCAGGACTGGGAGCGCTGCAGAGGGGTGCACAACCCAGGCTGCTAGAGTTTATAGCAGCACGGACAGAAACGGAGATGGTATGGCCTGGAGAGCTCACTGAAGAACAGACTGCAGTCTCTCTGCTCTGAGGCAGAGGGTTGGAAACGGTCTCTTCTGCTCTGACTCGCGGAAGAGACGCAGAAAGCTGCCAGGGAAAGGTGCCAGACAACAAAAGCCCCAAAGAGTGATTCCCACTGAGCCCATCCCCCGCCACAGGGGCGCAGGGCAACTCTGCCCAAACAGGGTTGCCTGAGTAACAGCGCAGCAGGCCCCTCCCGCAGAAGACAGGCTGGGAAAACAAGAGGCCAGCAACCCTAAGGTCCCAAGAAAACAGGTGCATCTTGCTTGGGTTCTGGTCAATAATTTGGACTCTATACATTCCCTCAAACACCCATCAACAGAATGACTAGGAGGAGGAGCCCCCAAAACAGAAAAGACTCAGAGATTATGACTTATGCTGCAGATTTACAAATGGATGCAGTTATAACCAAAATGTCGGAGATGGAATTCAGGCTAGCAATTGTGAAGACAATGGCTAGAATGGAGAAATCAATTAATGGCAACATAGAGTCTCTAAGGGCAGAAATAAAAGGTGAATTGGCAGAACTTAAAAATGCTATCAATGAGGGGCGCCTGGGTGGCTCAGTTGGTTAAGTGACTGCCTTCGGCTCAGGTTGTGATCCTGGAGTCCCAGGATCGAGTCCCGCATCGGGCTCCCTGCTCCGCAGGGATTCTGCTTCTCCCTCTGACCCTCCTCCCTCTCATTCTCTCTGTCTCAAATAAATAAATAAAATCTTTAAAAAAAAATGCTATCAATGAGATCCAATCCAATCTAGATAATCTAACAGCTAGGGTAACTGAGACATAAGAGAGAAGAAGCGATCTGGAAGACAGTATAATAGATAAAAAGGGAAAAGAGGAGGCCAGGGAAAAACAACTCAGAATCCATGAAAATAGAATCAGAGAAATAAGTGACACCATGAGGCATTCCAATGTCAGAATCATTGGAATCCCGGAGGGAGTGGAGAGAGAGAGAGGGCTAGAAGAGGTATTTGAGCAAATCGTAGCTAAGAACTTCCCTAATCTGGGGAATGAAACAAACATTCGAGTCCTAGAGGCAGAGAGGACCCCTCCTAAGATCAAGGAAAACAGGCCAACATCCCGGCATGTAATAGTAAAACTTGCAAATCTTAGAATCAAGGAAACCATCTTAAGGGCAGTTAGGGGGAAGAGATTCCTTACGTACAGAGGGAGGAACATCAGAATAACATCAGACCTATCCACAGAGACCTGGCAAGCCAGAAAGGCCTGGCAAGACATATTCAGGGTACTAAATGAGAAGAACATGCAGCCAAGAATACTTTATCTGGCAAGGCTTTCATTTAAAATGGATGGAGAGATGCAGAGCTTCCACGACCGGCAGAAGTTGAAAGAATATGTGACCACTAAGCCAGCCCTGCAAGAAATATTAAGGGGGGTTCTATAAAAGGAGAAAGACCCCAAGAGTGATCTACAACAGAAATTTACAGGGTCAATCTATAAAAACAACGTCTTCACAGGCAACATGATGACAATTCATATCTTTCAATAATCACTCTCAACATGAACGGCCTAAATGCTCCCATAAAATGGCACAGGGTTGCAGATTGGATAAAAAGACAGGACCCATCCATATGCTGTCTACAAGAGACTCATTTTGAACCTAAAGATACATCCAGACTGAAAGTGAAGGGATGAAGATCTATCTTCCATGCCAGTGGACCTCAAAAGAAAGCTGGGGTAGCAATTCTTATACCAGACAAATTAGATTTTATTTTATTTTTTTTTAAAGATTTTATTTATTTATTTGACAGAGAGAGACACAGCGAGAGAGGGAACACAAGCAGTGGGAGTGGGAGAGGGAGAAGCAGGCTTCCCACAGAGCAGGGAGCCCGATGCGGGGCTCGATCCCAGGACCCTGGGATCATGACCCGAGCCGAAGGCAGACGCTTAACGACTGAGCCACCCAGGCGCCCCGTGAGACAAATTAGATTTTAAACTAAAGTCTGTAATAAGAGACACAGAAGGACACTATATCATTCTTGAAGGGTCTATCCAACAAGAATATCTAACAATTGTAAATATCTATGCCCCCAACATAGGAGCAGCCATCTACATAAGCCAACTGTTAACCAAAATAAAGAGTCATATTGATAACAATACGTTAATTGTAGGAGACCTCAATACTCCACTCTCAGCAATGGACAGATCATCTAAGCAGAAAATCAACAAGGACACAAGAGCTTTGAATGATACATTGGACCAGATGGACCTCATAGATATTTACAGAACATTCCACCCTAAAACAACACAATACTCATTCTTCTCGAGCTCACGTGGAACTTTCTCCAGAATAGACGATATACTGGTCACAAATCAGGTCTCAACCGATACCAAAAGATTGAGATTATTCCCTGCATATTCTCAGACCACAATGCTCTAAAACTGGAACTCAATCACAAGAAAAAATTTGGCAGAAATTCAAACACTTGGAAGCTAAAGACCACTCTGCTCAAGAATGTTTGGGTCAACCAAGAAATCAAAGAAGAACTTAAACAATTCATGGAAATCAATGAGAACGAAAACACACTGGTCCGAAACCTATGGGATACTGCAAAGGCGGTCCTAAGGGGGAAATACATAGCCATCCAAGCCTCACTCAAAAAAATAGAAAAATCCCGAATTCACCAACTAACTCTACACCTTAAAGAACTAGAGAAAAAGCAACAAACGATGCCTAAGCCATGTATTAGAAGAGAAATAATTAAAATTAGAGCAGAAATCAATGAATTAGAAACCAGAAACACAGTAGATCAGATCAATGAAACTAGAAGTTGGTTCTTTGAAAGAATTCATAAGATTGATAAACCACTGGCCAGACTTATCCAAAAGAAGAGATAAAGGACCCAAATTAATAAAATTATGAATGAAAGGGGAGAGATCACGACCAACACCAAGGAAATAGAAACAATTATTATCAACAACTATATGCCAATAAACTGAGCAATCTGGATGAAATGGAGGCCTTCCTGGAAACCTAGAAGCTGCCAAGACTGAAACAGGAAGAAATTGACAACCTGAATAGGCCAATAACCAGTAACGAGATTGAAGCAGTGATCAAAAACCTCCCAAAAAAGCTTTGCGCAGTGGCAGTATCGTAGTCAATGAGGTTTATCCAAGGTGCGATTATTGCTAATTGAAAAACCTCCCAAAAAACAAGAGTCCAGGGCCTAATGGATTCCCTGGGGAATTCTACCGAACATTCAAAGAAGAAATAATACCTATTCTCCTGAAGCTGTTTCAAAAAATAGAAACAGAAGGAAAACTTCCAAACTCATTCTATGAGGCCAGCATTTACCTTAATCCCCAAACCAGGCAAAGACCCCATCAAAAAGGAGAATTTCAGACCAATATCCCTGATGAATATGGATTTCAAAATCCTCAACAAAATCCTAGCTAATAGGATCCAACAATACATTAAAAGGATCATCCACCACGACCAAGTGGGACTTATCCCCGGGATGCAAGGGTGGTTCAACATTCGCAAATCAATCAATGTGATAGAACACATTAATAAGAGGAGGGAGAAGAACCATATGGTCCTCTCAATTGATGCAGAAAAAGCATTGGACAAAATACAACATCCTTTCCTGATTAAAACTCTCCAGAGTATAGGGATAGAGGGAACATTCCTCAAGCTCATAAAATCCATCTATGAAAAACCCACAGCGAATATCCTCCTCAATGGGGAAAAGCTGAGAGCCTTTCCCTTAAGATCAGGAACACGTCAAGGGTGCCCACTCTCACCACTGTTGTTCAACATAGTACTAGAAGCCCTAGCAACAGCAATCAGACAACAAAAAGAAATAAAAGGTATTCAAATTGGCAAAGAAGAAGTCAAACTCTCTCTTTTCGCAGACGACATGATACTTTATGTGGAAAACCCAAAAGACTCCACCCCCAAATTACTAGAACTCATCCAGCAATTCAGTAATGTGGCAGGATACAAAATTAATGCACAGAAATCAGTTGCTTTCTTATACACTAACAACACAACTATTGAAAGAGAAATTAAAGAAACGATTCCATTTACAAGAGCACCAAAAACCATAAGATACCTCGGAATAAACCTATCCAAAGAGGTAAAGGATCTATACTCTAGGAACTACAAAACACTCATGAAAGAAATTGAAGAAGACACAAAAAGATGGAAAAATATTCCATGCTCATGGATCGGAAGAATAAACATTGTTAAAATGTCTATGCTACCCAGAGCAATCTATACCTTCAATGCCATCCCAATCAAAATTCCAATGACATTTTTCAAAGTGCTGGAACAAACAATCCTAAAATTTGTATGGAATCAGAAAAGACCCCAAATCGCCAAGGAGATGTTGAAAAAGAAAAACAAAGCTGGGGGCATCACGTTGCCCGATTTCAAGCTGTATTACAAAGCTGTGATCACCAAGACAGCATGGTACTGGCACAAAAACAGACATACAGACCAATGGAACAGAATGGAGAACCCAGATATGGACCCTCAACTCTATGGTCAAATCATCTTTGACAAAGCAGGAAAAAACATGCAATGGAAAAAAGACAGTCTCTTCAATAAATGGTGCTGGGAAAATTGGACAGCCACATGCAGAAGAATGAAAACTCGACCATTCTCTCACACCATTCACAAAGATAAACTCAAAGTGGATGAAAGACCTCAATGTGAGACAGGAATCCATCCAAATCCTAGAGGAGAACATAGGCAGTAACCTCTTTGACATCGGCCACAGCAACTTCTTTCAAGATACATCTCCAAAAGCTAGTGAAACAAAAGCAAAAATGAACTTTTGGGACTTCATCAAGATAAAAAGCTTCTGCACAGCAAAGGGAACAGTCAACAAAACAAAGAGGCAACCCACAGAATGGGAGAAGATATTTGCAAATGACACTACAGGGCTGGTATCCAAAATCTATAAAGAACTTCTGAAACTCAACACCCAAAAAACAAATAATCAAGTCAAAAAGTGGGCAGAAGAGATGAACAGACACTTCCCTGAAGAAGACATACAAATAGCTAACAGATACATGAAAAAATGTTCATCATCATTAGCCATCAGGGAAATCCAAATCAAAACCACCCTGAGATACCACCTTACACCAGTTAGAATGGCCAAAATGGACAGGGAAAGAAACAACAAATGTTGGAGAGGTTGTGGAGAAAGGGGAACCCTCTTACACTGTTGGTGGGAATGCAAGTTGGTACAGCCACTTTGGAAAACAGTGTGGAGGTTCCTCAAAAATTTAAAAATAGAGCTACCCTATGACCCAGCAATTGCACTGCTGGGTATTTACCCCAAAGACACAGATGTAGTGAAAAGAAGGGCCATATGCACCCCAATGTTCATAGCAGCAATGTCTGCAATAGCCAAACTGTGGAAAGAGCCGAGATGCCCTTCAACGGATGATGGTCCATCATCATTTGGGGTCTTTTGGAGATGAGAGATGTGGTCCATATATACAATGGAATATTACTCAGCCATCAGAAAAGATGAATACCCAACTTTTACATCAACATGGATGGGACCGGAGGAGATTATGCTAAGTGAAATCAGTCAAGCATAGAGAATTGACTTTCTCTAAGTCAATTATCATATGGTTTCACTTATTTGTGGAACATAAGGAATAACATGGAGGACATTAAGAGAAGGAAGGGAAAAATGGGCAGGGGGAATTGGAGGGAGAGATGAACCATGAGAGACTATGGACCTGAGAAACAAACAGGGTTTTAGAGGGGAGCGGGGAGGGGGATTTGTTAGCCCGGTGATGGGTATTAAGGAGGGCACGTACTACATGGAGCACTGGGTGTTATACGAAAACAATGGATCATGGATCACTACATCAAAAACTAATGATGTATTGTCTGGTGACTAACATAACATGATAAAATTTAAAAAAAAAAAAAGAAGGATTTACAGAGTCATAGTTGTGTCCCAGCAGCAGTCCGGTCCTGGATGTTCAAGTACTCAACTACATCCAAAAAATGAGTTTGAATGCTCAGTCTATTCCCACTGGCCTTCACTGGCTGCAGGCTGAGCAGAGGACCCCAACCCTGCAATACTGCAGCCCTTAGCTCAGTGCCATTATGCAGAAGGAAGCAAACATTTTCAGAATAAATGAAACAGAGAAATAAAAGAATTTTTAAGGGGGTCCTTAGGGAAGGAAGGATCACTTTATGTAGAGAGCTTTTCTCCAGATTTGGAAGGACTGGAAGGAAGGAATATGACATTATGGAGCATTCCCCACGTGGCAAGTGCCTTCACGGATGTTCCTCACCACCAGCCTGTGAGGGCAGCACAATGCTCTTCCACAGACGAGGAAGATGAGGCTCAGTGATCCACAGGAGATGATCTTGGGGCACAACTATGCGGCAGGAGTGCCCAAATTCAAACCGGGGGCAACTCCAAAGTCTAAGGAAAATAAGCATCTCTTCCTGCCAAGAATGTGGCCTTGCCAAGTGACAGGCCACAAGGGGATCCTTTATTAAGATAAAGACCCTTCCCAAGGTTTTGTCTTGGCTGACAGCCTCCGGGCGGGTAAAACAAGCTGGAGCAAGTGGCTCTGGTATCATTCTCCAAAGGACCCCTTCCGTGGGGCTCTTGCATCCCCTGGCCTGTTGATGCCACTTCACTGGCCCCAAGGAACTGTTACCCATCTTTAGAACACTAGTTCGAACGTAGGTACAAATTATGACTTCGGTTCCTCCTTGAACAACTGAGGTGATTGGAATATCCGAAAGATGTTCCCAGCTAGTAGAGGAGCACAGCCAAGAAAAACAGAGGAAGCATAAAAACATCGGAAGACCAAGACATGGGCTTCTGATTCTGCCAGAGTGAGTCCATATGGTGGCTTACAGGTCTGTCCCTTTAAGGGACCTCCAGGGACCACCTACAGCCAAGTAGAGGCCGGGGTGCACCAGGGAAGAGAGGAAGAGCCTGGAGCACCCCAGGTCACAGGAGCAGCATCTCAGGCTCAAGGGTGAGATAGGCCCTGGGCAATAGACCCTGGGACAGAGAAGAAGACCCAGGGGTCAGAGCAGCTGATGAAGGCCCTCCAGACCCCCAAACTGGTGCCAGTGATGCAGAGGCCCAAGCCTCACTGAGTCCCCGAGTCCATTCTGTGCTTCCCTGTCACCTTAATGGGCCTACAAGCCTTCTAGGATGCCCCCTTTGTATTAGTCAGGAAAACAGGACCTACAGGATGTGCGGACATGTGTGGAGAGAGAGAGATTCATTACAAGGAATCGGTTCACGTGATTTACGGAGGCTGAGAAGTCCCAATATCTGTATCCATCAAGCCGAAAACCCGGGAGAGCCAAAAGGGTAGTTCTAGTCCAAGGTCAAAGGCCTGGGAACCAGGAGAGCCGAAGGAGTAAGTTCCAGTTTAAAAGCCAGCAGGCTGGAGATTTGAGGAGATCCAATGTTTCAGTTCAAGTCCAAAGGCAGGAAAAGCCCCAGCTTAGAGCAGTCAGGTGAAGGACTTCCCCATATTCACTGGAGGTCAGCCTCTTTGTTCTATTCAGGCCTTCAGCCGATTGGGTGGGGCACACCCACATTAGAGAGGGCCATCTGCTTTCCTCAGTCTGCTGATTCAAGCATTAATCTCATGCAGAGACACCCAAACACACCCAGAATAATGTTTGACCAAATAGCTGGGCACCCTGTGGCCCAGTCCAGTTGACACACTCCAGCTTTGCAGCCACCCCTCTTCCAGCTCCTACAACTCACATCCCCTGACCAAGGCACCTGGTCTCATACCTCTGGCCTTTACTTATATGGTTCCCTATCTGGGACACTCTTCCCTCCATTCTCTCCCCCTTGAGCTCCTACACATACATCGAGACCCAGTTCATGGGTGGCTTCCCTGGCTCATTCTGTCTTTCCCCTGTGATGTCAGAGCAACTAAGTTCAGTTCAGTAAGTTTTCATTAAAGACTTGCTACACTATGTGTTGTAGACTGAGAAATAAGCATGAGTGAAGATGGATCCCCTATTCCCTCTGCATCTATAGTAATGGAAGAAAAAGGCATGAAAAAGATGAGAGGCATCTAGCCCAGCCTGGTGAAGTGAGTAGTGAGGGCTCTCTCTGGAGGGGAAGATTAATGAGCCAAGTCTGGAAGTGAGAGTAAGGACAATGAGTTGGAAGAAAACTGGCATTTCAAGCTTGGAAAGCAACACAAACCAAGGTGAAAGATATGAGCTCACCTGTCTGAAGAAAAGTACAAACAGTTAGGTGTAGTGAGAATATGGGGCAAAGTGAAAGAGGCTCTTGGGGCAGATGTTGATGCTAGACCCAGGTCATGCAGACACTTATAAGCCATGCAGAAGAGGCTGGACTTTATCCCAGCATGGATAAGCCTTATGCATGCTGTTGTTTAAACATTTATCCCACTGAACTTTAGGATCTGTCCATTTATTTGACTTCCCCATAAGAATGAGTTTCCTAGGAACAAAGACCCTGTCTTAGGCACCCTGTAGCCCTACCCCTCAGCCCAACATCTGGCACAAATGAGTTTTCAATAAGGTTTTATGCAATAGATGGACGGATGGATGGATGGATGGATGGATGGATGGATGGATGGATGGTTGGATGGATGGATGAATGAAGACAATGGCCTTATTAGGTCTTTGCAAAAATGTAAGGAGATGAGTAAGGGAGTAGTTTCCATTTTACTGGTGGGGAAACCGAGGCACAGGGAGTTAAATGATTTGCCCAGTCTCCGGCATATGTTTCTGTCTTGAGTCCCGCCCAGGATTCCTCCTCTGAAAGCATGCTGCTCACCCCCCCCCCCCTGCAGGAGAGACTCAGGAGGCACATAGCTGCCACAGCCCCTGGCCTGGGACCTGCCTACCAGCCAGCTTCTGCCACTGGAGGTGCAGCATCCACCATGATCAAACTATTTTAGGAAAGAGAGGGTCTCTGGGCTGCCCACTACTGCCTTTTCTTTTTAGAGGTGAAATGGCAGAGCCACGAACGTTCCAAAAACATTAAAGACTTTTCCAGGATTTTTCTCAATCACATATTTGGGTTCCCTTTCCAAAACAGGTGGATTTGCGTCAACTTTACCCCCATTTTCTTCCTTCTTCTCAAGTAACTTTTCCTTTCTGTTAGCTTCACCTGCTTGTGTCCCCTGATCTTTCTGGTTCTCTTTCTCCTTCCTTTTGTCCTCTTTCCCATCCCATTTTTTTTTCTCTCTCTCCCCCTCTAGTGTAGTTACCCCATCCTTCTAAGTTTGTCTTCTTAAACCTCTGTTTCTGCCCTAGCATTTGCCTGACCCTCAAGGAGCTGTCTGCTAGACTTTTGCTTCTCCAGAACCCTGGCTATGACCTCGCCATCCCATGGCTACCCCTGCCAGAACTGGGCCCAGCCAGCGAAGGAGGGGCCATTAGCAGGCAGTGCTGCAGGGGAACAGTTTATGCAGCTTGGTTTCCTTGTTTCATCTAGTGGAACTGGCCATGTAATTAACTCCTCTCGATGGAGCCTGCTGGTCCCCAAGCTCCCTTTATACTCACAATTTTACGTTTCAAGGACGTTCCAGAGCCCACATCTGCTCCGGCAGCATGTTCCTGCCATCTCTCAGATGGACCAGGGTTTGAAATCAGTATCTGTTCTTTGCAGCCCAGAGTTTCCTGCCCCAAGGTCTAGCCCACCTGAGTGGAGCAACTTCTCCCCAGCCTACATCCAGGTCACCTACCCAGCTCTCACCCCAAGTGAAGACAGAGGAGGCAGCCAGAGGCAGCACAGTGCAGTGGAGAGCAGGAAAACAAAGGACTTCAACTCACAGAACTTCCACCCTACCCAGGGCAACCCCTTCACATCACAGAACTGGAGATCTTTGGAGTCTTGTATTTTCTCTCTTGCAAAGCTCCCACGAAGACCAATTCCTTCAATTTGGTCTCACTTTCTAGATCAGGAATATTTCTTGGTTCTTTTTAGTCTTAAGGGCTCAATATGAATTTGTAAGGACTAACAGGGGGTCAAGGCCCAAGCAAAGGAGGTTGAGGAAAAGGGAGAGCCATGAAGGGCTATGATTGTTCCAGTTTAAAATCATGTGGCTTTGTTCTCTGCATTATTTTTTTATTGGAATTGTACTTTGTTATCATGGCCTTAGAAGGACAAAACAGGAGGCATACTGTGCTCTATGCGTAATAGCAGTGTGTTTAAAGGTGTCAGAGTTAACCCTTCGGAAGGACCCATTTCAAGGCAGAAAAGCTGCACTCGCCTAAGCATGTAGGACAGGAGTAGGATTCTGATCTTACATGTGGACGTGGTAGGTCTTCTCCTTCGTGTTCTTTTCCTGTCTGCTTTTGCCGCTGAGACTCTCTTAGCCAAGGCTGCAGCTCACCTCTAGCATTGCCTGAGATGCTGTGACCCGCTCCGCTGGGCACTGACTTTACCCTGTCTTCTCTCCACGGGATCCTTGTTTTCCCTCGCTCCCACTGGCTTCTCTACAAACACAGATGGAACAAGTGGCAGAGTCATGGCTGCTGTGCCTGCAGGAAATCCTGGGGTGGGGGCTCAAGAGACCATTCTTTCTAGAAGGATCCCTTTCTCTCTCACTCTGCCACATCCCCCAGGCAGAGGATGGCCATGGGCAAAGAGGTCACAAAGAGCCTGTCCAGTCCATCTGCTTGCATGGGCTTCAGACCTCCTTCCTCATTTATTTTCCTCTTTCCTTTCCCAAACGTTTATGACACAGTAAATTCTTCAAAGGCCAAGCAGTGCTTGAAAATACGCCAAAGGTGGATAACTAAGCTGGTCCACCCCTAGGGCCCTGCAGGCCACCTTTAGTTCACATCTGTCAAGCTTCTGAACCCCTAGAAAATCTATGGCAGTGGGGCTTCCAGGGCCAGCTAGAGAAAACATTTCCCCATCTCAGTGCAATGACAGTACCATCCATCACCCTGTCATTCCAGGCCCATCCGTAGAAATGACTGGGAGTCACGCTTCAGGACTGAGAAGGGTTTCTAGGTCTGAGTCACAGCACAGGCAGCTCAGGAAAAAGACACTGAGGGTGGAGGAAGAAGGTAGAGATCACGTCTCCTCCTACCCCTGTCAACGTAAAACCTATTTTGGAAACCAGTTGCAGGGGGGAGGATATAAAGAATCTTTTTAGTTGTCATTTGCTTGTTCCATATCTACATGTAATAATTACATCTTGCAACTTTATTTTATATATATGTGTATATATATAATGTATATATTTACACACACATATATGCATACACATACAGGTAAAATAGACATGGTCTTTAATCTGCTGTTGTACATTCTGAACCTCTGGGATGAAGACAGTATATATTATTTTACAGAAGAAGAAACCAAGCTAAATATAATAAACATGGTTTACCAGAGTAACAGATTTACCTGGTGGCCAAACTAAAACTCTCTCCCAGGTTTCCTGGCTTCTACTTCAAAGACACACACGCCCTCACCATCTTCTCATCCAATGAAAGCAACACTCACTCTCCAGTCTGTAACTCTCCTGGGCAGCCCAGGGAAGAATATGTGAGGGTCTAGAAACTCAGGGGCAAGAGAAAATAGATATGGAAAAGTCAGAAGTACAGAAATTCAGAAAAGAAAGTAGGAAGCCAGGACTTGGAGATCAGAGACAAATTCCTACTGACTTATTAATGATGAATTATGCTACCCCTCTCAGAGGCATTGGCTTCTAATCAGCAAGTAAATTTTCTATGTCATTGTTCATTGAAAATCTATCACATATCAGGCACAGAGTTGATCAATATGGGAAACCATGGATGAATGGGGTATATTTTCTGGTCTCAAGAAGGTCATTCTAATGAAGAAGACAGATAGTACTTAGACAAAAACCACTAATTTTCCCCCTTATATTAATCATCTCCCTCTTTCCTTAGAAGTATAACTTTGGTTTTAGCTGGGATTAAAGACCCTATCTCCCAGGTTTATGTCAAGCTTGAGCAAAAGAATTAAGCAGAAGAGATGTGTGAAATCTCTAAAGAATATGCTGAAAGGGAAGGAATGTGTCCTTCCTCCTTCCAGCTGGCTAGAATGAGGATGTGAAGGCTGGACCTCCAGTAACTACCTTTGACCTTGAGGTGACCTTTGGAATAGAACGTATGCACAGGAGAGCACAAAACCCAATAAGTCTGGGCCCGGAGGTGGGGTGGGGGGGATACCACACTACCTCCTCACAACCTCCAGGCTTCCTATATATGAGGGGGAGAGTTCCACCTGCTTAAGATACTATTAGGTTAGAGCTTTCTGTCATACTCAGTGAAATGTAAGCCTAACTAGTCAAGCACCCAACAAACAAGTCAGACTATAGTAAGAGATAATAGCATTCTAAGGAGTGCACAGTGGGAGCAGAACAAGGATCGATTGTCTGCCCAGGCAGGTTAAAAAAGCATCACAGAGAAGATGCATGAGTGAGTCTTTAAAATGAAGTAGGGTTTCCTCTGTAGACAAGAGGGATGGCACTTTCCAGGTAGGGGACCACCATCAGGCAAGGGTGGAGACAGGAAAGCGAGGGAATCTCCTGAGGGAGATTGGCTTCCCCAGGGCCACCAGTTCCTCCCAGGAACTGCTTATGGGTACAGCCTTGATCCCCAGAGCCCCTGCTCACTTCCAAGTAATCACACTCCCAGTGCCCTTCTGCTTCACAGCTGTTCCCACCAGCTGTTGTGACTGTTCTCGCTACACCCCTCAAGTCCATGGGGAACAGACTGCTGGGAAGGGAGGGCTCCAGGGAGAGCTATTAAACACCTGCTGGGCCCCAGTGGCAAGGTTTAGGAAGATCATTTCTGGTCTCCTAGGTAATTTGGGTCTTGCAAGGAAAACTACTGCTTTCACAAGCACTACAAGAACTAGTCTGAAACCCAGAAAACAAGGCCTCTGCCCATGGCAGTGATCTAATGCTGCATAACAAGCTACTCCAAAACCCAAAGGATTAACACAACAACAATCTGTTACTTCTCATGATTCTGTGGGCTGGCTGGACTCAGCTGGCTGCATTGCTGGCTGGAGTTATTCACGTAGCTGTAGTCCTAGGGCAGCTCGACTGGGGCTGGATGATCTGAGGTGACTCCACACACCTGTCTAGTGGTTAGCTCTGCCACCAGGTAGGGCCCCCTCTCTGCATTATTTCCTCAGAAGGATAGCCATACTTCTTTCCAAGGTGACTTATGCCCCCACAAGGGGGAGAGGGGTAGGTAGGAAGTAGGCTGCAAGTTCTCTTCCACCTTACTCTATTGGTCACAGCAAGACACAGGGTCAGCTTAGATTCAAGGAGAGGGAAAATAGACCCCACCTCTTGATGGAAGAAATGACAAAGTCACATTGCAAGACAGTAAGAAATCATGCACAATGGAAGGATTTTTGTGGCCATCTTTAGAAACAATCTACCCTTTGACCACAATGATTCACATTCCTTGAACATAACATGCACAACACATGAACCTCTGACCCCCAAAGCCTAATTCCATTATAATATCTGCTTAAGGTTCAGAATCTTACCATCATCTGAATCAGATCCAAATATGGATGAGAATCCTTGCATGCAATTCCTTTGATGGGAACTAAAAGACCAGTTATCTGCTTCTATACTGCTAACATACCATGTGCCCAGGGATGCAGGCTCCAATACCAACTTCCTTCCTCTCTTCCAGCCTCTACTAACAATGTCTTTGCTATCCTTCCAGACTCTTCCAGTCACATGTTTTAACATTAGTTATGGTAATTATCCATTCCAGGTACCAATTTCTAAAGGCTGGGAAATGGGTGATTTGTAGAATGCTTGGCAAAACTGTGTACTGTGGTACTGTGGAAGGTAGAATTGATTCCTAATTCTATTAGTCAGTGTTCTTAGAGAAACATAAATAATAGGAGATATATAACTCTATTTGAAGATGTTTATTAGGAGGAATTGACTCATGCAATTATGGAGGTTGAGAAGTCTGACAATTCACTGACTGCAAGATGGAGACCCAGGAAAGCTGATGGTATAATTCTAGTCCAAGTCTGAGGGCCTGTGAACAAGGGAAGACAGTGGTATAAATCCCAGTCCAAGGGCAGGAGAAGAGTGATGTACCAGCTCATGCAGGCAGACAGAAAATAAAAAGGGATGATTTCTTCCTTCCTCCACCTTTTTGTTCTATTTAGACCCTCAATGGATTGGATGAGTCCCACCCATACTGGGAAGGAAAATCTGCTCTACTGAATTCACCAATTAATTTTAATCTCATCCAGAAACATCCTCACAAACATATCTAGAAATAATGTTTAATCTGGGCACCACTTGGCCCTGTCAAGTTGATATATAATACTGACTATCACACTAATGATTTGTGGATCTAGCTAAAGAAATTTCCAGGCAGAGTGTAGAAAGTGCCATTTAACTTTTTTTAACTGCATGAAGTACATGAAGAGAGAAATGAGCTAAATAAGGAATCGCTTTCAGTTTTCAAGAAGAATTTAGATAAAATATAGAGATCTCAAGGTAGTCTCTCCAGCCAGAAAAAGACTCAAGAGTGTGGCCATACGATGCTTTTTTAAGAACTTGGGAAGATTTAAGACAATGCATTACATACATTACTTTCAGCATGACTAAAGGATTTCTAAGGATTCACAGTACCATGAGTTCCAAAAATTCACAGTACCATGACTCACAGCTCAAAGATAGAGAGAGGCCTGCCTCAGAAGAAATGTTGGCTGTGGCATTTATCAAATGGGGTGGACAATAATCTCATACACAGAAAACTCACGAAGTCTTTAAAGGAACTGTATCAGTTCTTACAACAAAGAGACAATTCAGAATGAAAAGAAGACTCTGTCCCCATTCTAACTTTCTATAGGCAGGAAGCAGATTGAAAAGCTTCTCAACTAAAAGTATGAGCCACTTCCCCAGAAAAGGAAGGACATCTCAGAGCATAGAGCCAATAATCCAAAGGACAGAGCCAAAATGCAAGGGATAGAGACAAGAGCTAAGAAGATCAAGGGATGAGGAGACCACTCCAAGGGAGCAAAATTGGGCGCTAGTTAAAGGAAATCCTGTGCCCCTGGAGCTGGGGGAACTAGAAAGATGTGTGTGGTTGGATTTCAGAGTTTCTGTGAACCAGTGTACACCTCCTGACCTCCACCTTTTGTCTGGGAATGTCTGTCTACTATGACTGTCCTTTCTCTGCCTCTCTATTGTTTGTTGGCACATTGTATACTGGGTGTGTGAGTGGCAGATAAATTGTCTTTTAAATTTACAGTTCTCTTAATCACTAGTAGCCCCAAGGGTACAGCAATACACAAGGGACCTCATCTACCTCTGGATCTGATGCAAAATACAAGATCAAGGACATCAACTCTGATACTATGGCTGAATGGTATGTAGTGGAAGTGACATTTGGGAACTTCTGGGCCCAGGCCTTAAAACAACTTACAACTTCTATTTCATCCTCTTAGAGCCCTGAGTCATCATGTAAAGAAGTCCAGGCTATCGTGATGGAGAAGCCTAGCAGAGAGAATCAAAATGCCCCAGCCAACAACCAGAACCAACACAGTTTAAGAGGAACACTCCACTGTCAGAGTGAAGCTGTCTTGAAGGTTGAGTGCAGCTACATGAGTGAGTGTAGGCAAGACCAGCAGATCTGCCAGCCAATCCACAGAATCATAAAAAATAAGAAATAATCGTGGTTTCAATGTAAGCCACCAAGTTTTGGGGGATGGTTTATCACACAGGATTCTGTTACCTACATAATTCTCTTGCCCATCTTGGAGTGTAATTCCACGGGATTAGATGGAAAAATAGTAGACAGAGAATGCCATTGGTGGAGAGAGACTCAGGTGTACTAACAGAAAAGATTTCACAATTTATCTCTTCCTAGTGGACAGGGAAGACTCCATGTAGTCCTAGTAAAGTCAGAAATGGGTCCAATGCTCTCATTTTACAAATGAGGACACATAAGGAAACGAACAAGTCATTTGTTAATTTTCTGCGGATATTTCATTCTAATAACTTGTGGGTCCAAGGTTATGACAAATGCAGGACTAGAACCAAGGATTCTAACTTCTAATCTAGGGCTCTTCTTGGTGATCTCATGGTCTTAGCCAAGAAATTCCTTTATGGGAAAAGTAGAGTGTTGAAAAATTTTCCCTACATTCACCACCACTTGGGAATGTATCTGATTAAGGCTCATCTAAAATCCAACAAACATTGGTTTAAAGAAGTGGGGTTCATTTCTTCAGGTAATAAGATGTTCAGAGGAAGCAGTGTAGGGGAGGTTCAGCTGCTTGCAACTGTCACCAGGGAACTAGGATTCTCCTATATTTTTGCTCTGTCATCCTTAACATGGAGCTTTCATTCTCCTTCTTGGCAAAAAATGGCCACACCTTTGGCACTGTTTCCTCACCACAAAGCAGGAATTAGAGAGATAGGCTAAAATATAAGACAAAATCTTTCTTCTTACACAGATTGGTGTTTTTATCCAAAAATGGAAGCTCTCCCTGAGACTTCTGCCAATACCCAGTTGTGCAGAATGATGTCACATGGCCACCTGATGACAAGAGAGGCTAGAAATGTAGGTATTTTGCTCTCTAGGGGCTATCAGACAAGGAAGAAGGAAGTGAAATGGGTCTTGAGTGAACCAACCAGTAGTATCTGTCATACATGCTCCAAAAGAGGAAACCCAAACAAACAAACCAGGGAGAAGAGCAGGTATGGTACTATTACCCTAGTCCTCCATATCTTCATTTCTTTCTCATTATGGAACCCACCTGTGGCTGGCTAGGTTCTTTGGATGAGTAGCATGGCCAGCCTCCAAAAGGGAGGGGAGGATACACATAGAAACATCCAGAGGTGCAGACATCTTCTGAGAAAGGCCTCTAGGATGCACAATATTAATGCCCTTGTGGATTCATGGAATCCCATGCATTATGCATATGCCAATAAACCATCATTATGTTGGGAGTAAGCAAAAAGAATGCTAAATTTAGAATAAATTTCAAATTAACCTAAATTATACATGCTTGGCAAATGGGACCCTTTTGTAAAGCAAGAAGCTATGTCTATCTGGAACATTCAGCCCAGGTCTCTGGGGCAGAATACAATTTAAAAGGAACACTCCATCATCAGAGCTTTGTTCCTCACATCATTCTCTAACAATCCCCATTCAGCATCCAGTGGCCTGACTGGATCCAATCCCCCATCAGTGCCGTTTAGGAGAAGCTCAGAAACTTCTGTTCCTTGGCATATGGTTAACATGTGTGAATATAGAGATGAAGTGTTACCGGAGGGACAGATAGAAGCTGAAGAAAGATCTACTATAAAAACGAAAAAGGAAGAAGACAGCCGGCTGGGGAGCCAGCAATCATCATTGTGTAGTTAATGAGGCCAACAATGAAAAAGCACTGAGCTCCGGATAAAGACTAGAGATTAGCCATGTTCCAGCCTAGGGAGCTCAGGCCCGACTTGGAGGCCAGTTCTGGGGCAGAGGCTCATGTACAGGAGAATAAAGAACCACAAATATCTTTCCTGGTCCTTGGAGTTGGCAAGTCACAGTCACCTGGAAAATCTGGCTGTGTGGAGAGCATCACCTCCAAATTATAAACTTGGAAGTCTTGAGGCATGCAGGTGCCCTGCCTCTGAATTCCCCTCAGTACTTCCACTCCCAGGAAGCTGCCATAGCCTGCAATCAACTAAATGGTACTTCTTGCCCAGCCGCGAGCCAGGCAATGGACCAGCAGGGGGACCAGAAAGGCTCCAGACTTCATCCTCCCCTCCAGGAACCAGCAGTCCAGCTGGGGCAGCCAGACACATAGCATGCAAAGATAATTAAGAGTGAGCCAGTGGAAGGAACACTGCCCAGGTCAGGAGACATGACTTCTCATCTCAGCTCTGTTGCTAATTGGCCATCTGATCCTGGAAAGGTCAGACCCTCCACCTCCCTGGACCTCACTTTCATTATTTATAAAGTGTGATGGCTGAACTAGAATCACTGGTTTTGAGACTTTGTTTAAAAGTGGGACCAATTTTTTTTCCAAAGGAATGTTTTCCAGGAAACCAATATAAAAAAAACAGAAAAAAGTTAGGTTGATCTGTTTGAAGCAGCAGAAGGAGCCCAGAGCTGGGATGCCACAAACTCCCCCAGAATATGGTTTAGAAAACACTGCATACGGTTCCTCCTACTCTGAGTGGTCTAGAGAGCCGCCAAGCTTGCCATGATGCAAAATGCATGTGCTAAGTGCATGGAATAGACTGAGGGTACTGCATGAGGTCAGAAACCTAACCTGCAAACAAGCTGAGCAGAACAGTATTCTGCTCCAGATCCAAAGATTTAGAATGACACTAATCAATTACCAATGGATGCAGTGTCCAGCTTCACCCAGCTTAGTCGATAAATCTGTGGGTGAAAGATTCCTCTTTCTGGAAGACTGTCCTGGCTCCCAGGTCTTAGCCTGCTCCTGTGTCAGGCTCTCTTCGACTACCCCGGAGCAGTGCCATACAATACAACTTTCTTTGGTGAAGGAAATGTTCTGGTTCTGTGCTGCGGAATACAACACATTAGCCGTCCTTCATTGTATATAGCTATTGTGCACTTAAAATGTGGCTATTTTGACTTAGGAATTTGATTTTTTATCTCATTTCATTTAAATATAAACAGCCACATGAAGCTAATGGCCATCATATTGGACAGTATAGCCCTGAAGGATCTGTATCTCCTTTCCAATTCCACCTTCTCCCCACCTAATCTAAATCTAATTATCACTGAAAACCCACTTGGATAAGAGGAGTTTGAGTGCTGTCCCCCAATCTTTACTCCCAGGGCCAACTGAGCTCCCTAAGCCTCTGGTTACACCAAGTACAGTCTCAGACTAGCAGCATCAGCATTACCTGGAGCTTGTGAGAAAGGCAGACTCCACCCCACACCTATTGTATCATAATCTGGATTTTAACAAGAACTCCAAGTGACTTGTAAGTTAGGCAGGGCACATGCCTCACTGAGGTCCAGAAAATGTTCACACAGCCCAGAATGGGTTGAAATAGTGGCTTAACCCACATCGTCTGATTTAGATTCACTGGACAGCTTACAGCCTCTCTTTATTTATTTATCCTTTGTGCCTGCCAGGAAGAGCGATTATCAATTTTTTAACAGGAGTCATTTAGTCTCCCGGACTGCCTGCTTACCCATTACTACTAAACTGTTAACACTTCAGTCCGGCCATTAACGAAGCTATTTAACATAGACAGAAAGCAGCATCCAGCCTCCAAGCTGCAGTTTGTATAGCTAGACCAGTGGTTTCCAACCTCAGAAGACTTCTGAGGCTTTGCAAACATTTGATTCTTGTTATAAATATATATATATGTATTAATATGCTAAAAAGCATAATGCAAAATAACAAGAGCATGAAAATGTGCAACATAATAAATTTTAGCACACAGAAGACCTCCACCAAGTAAATTTGTGATTCCAGGTTAAATCGTCTTTGTTTAGATCTCAGAATAATTTCTGCCATCTGTGGCAAATATTTAAACTTCTGGTGAATGTGTCATTGATTAGGAATGTGGTTTTGCTCTGAAGTCTTTTCTCAAGTTATTTGTTGTTTTTTAACCTAAATCTCCACATGTGCCATTCATTGTGTGAGACTGTTGGAGAAAACACGTTGCGGCTGCATGCGTGTGCAGTGACCAGTTCAACATGGGGCAAGGCTCAGGGTCTGCTGTCAGGAGCGTCCTCTCATTTCCTGCCATAATCTTCATGCAATCACCAGTGAAAAGGGACTCACAGCATCATATGGTGATAGTTTACGTGCTTACAATAATTTATGTGTGATTCTTAACTGGTATTTTGGGTCGTTTTTATGGAGGTGAAATTTGCATACAATGAAACACAGATCTTAACAGTTTAATTGATAGCTTTGACAAACGTATACAGGCCTGTGGAAACATCACCCAGATTAAGTATAGAACATTTCTGTCACCCCAGAAATATCCCTCATGCCCTCCTCCAGTGGATCCCCACCTCTGCATGTCTGACTTCTATTATGGTAAATTAGTGTTGTTGTTGTTGTTTTCTGTTCTTGAACTACGTTTAGATGGAATCATGCAATATGTGCTTGTTTGCATCTGCCTCGTTTCACTCAATATGTGGTTGAGACCCACCTATGTTATGACATAGATCCATGAGGTTTCTTTTCACTGCTGAGTAGTATTCCATTATATGAATATGTCACTTTTTTTTTAATCCATTCACATGTGGATGGATGAACTTAAGGGTTGCCTCCAGTTTGGGGCTACTACGAATAAAGTTATTATTCATTTACAAGTCTTTTTACAGACATGTGTTTTCATTTCTCTTGGAATGGAATGTCTGGGTCATAGGTAAGGTGAAAGTTTAACCCTATAAGAAACTCCCAAACATTTTTCCAAAACCAGTTGGAACACTGCCACTGGCAAAGTATGAGAATTCAAGTCAGTCCACATCCTTGCCAGCATCCACTGTTGTCAAATATCTCTTTTATTCCTTCTCCTAGGTACAAAGAGACCACTGGATACATTTGGTGGTTTAGGTTTTTATCTGTGGAGCATATTTTTTCTCTGCTTATTTTTCATTTGTGTATCTTCTTTTATGAAGTCTCTGTTTGAGTCTTACTCATTTCTTGGAGTCTTGCTTGTCTTTTTACTCTTGATCTATTGGAGTTCTTTTTTATATTCTGGATACAAGTTCTTTGCCAGATATGTGTTTTATGAAAATTTTCTCCCTGTCTGTGGCTTGCCTTTTAAATTTCTTAATGGAATGTTCAGGGTGTTCTTATGTTTAAAAATGCAAATTGTGTTATATATTGTTAGTATTTCACTTTGCTATAACAACTTCCTACTCTCCACCTTCTAAGTCTTGGAGCTCTTTAAAAAAAATAAATAAAGTCAGGGATTGGGGAGGGAGAGGGGGATGAACAGGCAGAGCACAGAGGATCTTTAAGGCAGTGAAACTACTCCCTATGATATAATGGGGGGTACATGTTACTAAACATGTGTCAAAACCCTTAGAATGTACAACACCAGGAGTGAACCCTACTGTAAACTATGGACTATGGGCAGTAATATGTGTCAGTGTAGGTTCATGGGTTGTAATAAATGTACCCATCTAGTGGGGTTACTGATGATGGAGTAGGCTGCTGAGAGGGGGCCAGAGGATATATGGGAACTCTCTGTACTTTCAGCTCAGTTTTGTGTGAGCCTGAGACCACTGCTAAAAAATAAAGTCTATATTAAAATAGAAAATAGGGGCACCTGGGTGGCTCAGTCGGTTAAGCATCTGCCTTCAGCTCAGGCTATGATGTCAGGGTCCTGGGATCTGCCAGCCTCCAGCTCCTTGCTTGGTGGGGAATCTGCTTCTCCCTCTCTCTCTGCCCCTCCCCCCACACTCGTGCTTGCTCTCTCTCTCTCAAATAAATACATAAAGTCTTAAATAAATAAATAAATAAATAATAAAGGCAACGGTTATCATTTGCAAGCATGTATTCATGTAGATATAGATTTTATAACTATTCTCATTTACCGACTTTATAAGTAAATGATAAACATTTTCCAATAAAGCAATACCTTATACTTTTTATATAACCTAACTTCCTATATAATACGAACGTTATTTATATTAAAGTTTCTGGTATTAAAACGAAGAAAACAATTTTTAAGAAATCCAAAAACTATAGGTGTGCAGAGGCTACTGTGTTATTCAGTCCACTCTGATTTGCTGTAAAAAATGTATTCATTCTCTTCATGCTTGCAATTCTCTGATCAACCATCAACCAAATAAAAACACTGCTATACTTATGCACACTCTACCTCACCATGTAATTCAATTATAGAACACGAAGTGGCAAATGCTCCAGGAGCTCCCTGGAATCCCAATCAGAACAATGGTTCTTGTGTCCTTGGATCCTTTGTTAAGTCATTCAATACCAGCCATTTACAACCTTGGGAGTCCCTTCATGCCTCAGCGAGGGCAACTACTGGGTCCCAAATCTCCAGAATTTCTTACCAGGATAGGTTGAGCCCTCTTGGCTGAGAAAGCCAGTTTCAGCACTAACTCGGTGCTTTTAGGAGGCATTGATCATAGATCAAAAAAAGGGGTAAAAGCATTCCTCAACTAAACTTTTGGGGTATTCTCACTTAGAAGTCTCCCATGACCTATCAAAAATTTAATTTCCCAAACAGAGGAGCTGGGTTTGTTGTTGTTGTTTTTTTTTTTATGTCAGCGGTATATTCTAAAATCAAAAGAGAGAGCAGAAATTGAATATGGACAACATTACTACTGCAAATTCCTTAAATTTTCTACATTATACAATGTTTGGAGAACACAGTTCTGTACGTTATTATATAGTTACAAATGGATAATATATCCACACATTATTTTTATATATATGTAGATATATGCACATTACATATGTATATGTTACATATAAATCACATATGTCTACACTAGGAGCCATGAAAGAGTGCTCACACCAGCACAGCTCAGGGTGGTAAAAAAAATTGTAAAACACACAAATGTCTGTCAACAGTAAAGTCAGCGAGTTAGTGATGGGGCACTCAAGTGACAGAATAGTAGGCAGTAATAAAATGAACTAACTAAAGCTCACAAACCCATCGCTAAGCAAAAGAAAAAAGTTGCAAAAAATATGTGTAGTATGACCCCATTTATATAAAGTTGAAAAACACACAAAACCCAACAATATAATATTTAGGGATATGTGAATAGACAGAAAGACTATGAAGAAAAACAAGGGAATGCTATCACAGAAGTCAGGATAGTGTTTGCCTTGGGGGGAAAGGAAGAGAACATGTTGGGGAGGGACATAGGAGGCTTTCAGATGCAGGCATCGATCTGTTTCTTAACCTAGTGGAGACTTCATGAGTTGCTTTGCTTCTTCTTCTTTAAACTGTGTGTGTGTGTGTGTGTGTGTGTGTGTGTGTGAGCCTCTCCACTCTGACATATTTTACAATATAACATATATAGCAATGCACAGTGATGCTTCCATATAAGTTACAACTTTACAAGACCACCCTTACACACTAGAATAATCTGCAACCAAGGCATGGCTCACACTCTGGCGTGTATGAGGAAGGAAACCGGAGAATGACCAAGAAAACAGCAGTTCGTGTCTCCTGTCTCAGGCTCACTCTGGAATATATGCTCCCAGTGTGGGATAGGTGCTGGAATTAGTAGCATTATTTAGATGGTTTTCCCCTGAAAGGTTTTAGCAAGATTTCTCTAAGTTCACTCTACATATGACAAACCTTCACAGTTACGGGAGCGCTGGTCCGCATAGCTGCTTAGACAGCCACCTGTGTGCATAGGGGCCCAAGGTCCACTTGCATTCCCTGCTGGGCACAGACTCAGGATCTCTCCGTGACCGTTTCCCTCCAATGGCAGGTACTGCTGCCTTAAGCCAGTCATACTTACATACATAATAAACTCAAATGTTCATTTCTTCCCTTTGCCTTGTTTCTACATTTTCTCTTTGCAGTAAGATACCCGTAGCTTTCCAGAAAACAGCTCACTGAGGGCTGGCACTGCTGTCTTTATATTTGCACCCCTGGTCTAATACAGGTGTTCGTTCTGCGCTGTGGTACTCTTCACTGCCTGTCTCGACGTGCAGCTGTCCCTTAGGCCTATTTCTGGATGACATTATTGTCCTCCACTCTCTTTGAAGCCCTTCTCATTCCTGCCTATTTTCTCTCTCCCTTGTTTCCCCTGGCTTCACTTTCCCATTTCCTGTAGCCCTAATCAGGAATCTTCTGACCCCGAGTGGAGTCTGCCCTCGTTAGCCTGTGCCCCCTCTCATTTACTGAGTCCTTACTCTGTGCCAGTTCTGTATGAAGGGTTTTCCATACCTTAAAATTCAATTCTTATCAACCCACAGAGCAGGTGTTATTATCCACATCTTACAGAAGAGGGTATTAACATGCAAAGGGGTACAGGAATTTACCCACCCAGGGTATCCTCCAACCCAGAGCTGACTAACCCTAGAATCCAGCCCACTCTCCTGCTTCTCACCACTTGCACAGAAAGTGGTGCTGTGCCCCCAACACTCTGCCCTCTGCCCTGGCTGGCCCTATACAACTCTCTCCTCTGCCATCAAGATCTACCTGGCTCGCCATGAAAACATCAGGAGAGGGGCCAGCAACAGGCACTCCTACCGCGGCTCCATCTTATGCTGACACCCGCCAGTCCCAACCCCAGGTGATCTGCATCTTTTCTCAGATCTGCCAACACTGTACAGCGTCTTCCTAATGCAGACACAGTGTCTCCAAGAGCCAGTGTTTCATTTCGTGAAGAGAATGAACACAACTTTTAGCCTTGGTCCAGTCTATCCAATCACCTCAATTTCTCCCAGTGGCGTGGTCCTTTTCCTCCTGATACAGTGTCCAAAATAAATCCAATTTCTCTGCTGATCTGAAGCCCACATCAAACTCTTTTCTTCCAGGCATGTGAATTACCACAAATACGTCCCTTGGGTTCATCCCAATTGAGCTACCTGACACTCAGCGCTGACAGCCGCGTCTCTTAAAAAGAAAAGGACGTAAGAATGGAGCTGCTACTCTGGACTTAATTCTGACCAACAAGGGAAAACAAATTGGTAAAATAGAAGTGACGGAAACCTTGGGAGAAAGGGACCGTGTCATGTTGGAGGCTATTATTGTGAATGAAAGAACCATTAGATGTAGTCAGACATGTCACCTTTGAAATGTAGGTTTCAAAACATTCAAATCGGTCGGTCTGGTGCCATAGACAGACTCTAAAAGAAGAGTGACCATATTTCCAAGCCAAAAATCAGGACGTGTCACTGGACAGCTGATTTTATACTGCAGCTGGTGCAATGGGCATTCTGAGGCAAAGAAGTCTAGATGCCAAAACAATGGTTCTAGCACACATTTCAATAGTCCATGGGAATAACAGGACAGATTGTCTAAAATACTGGGTGTCTGAAATTTTATAACACTGGAACTGAAAGATGTTGGAAGGGCATACAAGAAATTCTTGGGATGCAATTATAGTTAATACCATTTAAAAAGACATGGAGACATCTACAGAAATCAAGGCATCTGCACAGGGAGCTCTTTGATGAATACAGATTTCAAAAGGATGCCAGGGGGTGGGAGTCGAAGGAAGGTGATAGAAAAAGGATGACTTGGAAAAACAGAGGAAGCAGCAACTCAAATTAACTTAAAGGAAAGAAACATATTATAAAAGCTCACTAGGTGGCTGGGCTCCAGGCATGGTCTGAGAGAGACACTTCTGGGATCTCCTCAGTCCTGCCCTCCCTTGTGTGCTGGCTTTACCCTCAGGCTGGATGAAATTGGGTAATACTGTCATCCCTAAACCAATCACTAGTGAGAATTGTTTCATCAAATTATAGTAGAATCATCACCTAGGATATAACAAAGGTTGAGGAATCAACCAGAATAATCAGTACGGATGGGCACATGGCCAGGGAGAGATACCAGAGTGGCATATACTGATAAGAACAGTATCTAGAGGTCACAGCTGATCATGAGCCGAGGTGATATTGGAAAGGACAACCCCAGGGCTCTCCCAGATACATTATGAGTAGGACAAGGAAGCACCCTGCTCGAGGCAACCAATGCAATGTCAGCCAAAGACACAGGACAGGCATTGACACTCAGTCCCTGCTTTGCCTCAGTCTTCATCAGAAAGATGGAGCAATTATTGGTCAGAAGACATCGGCCAGAAGATAATGTGAGATGAGAAAAGCATTCCCAGACAGTCTCAATGACTTCTGGGGTTTAGATTCAGGCCAATTTCATCACAGAGCACTGAAAGAACATGCAATTGGGAAGATGTGGCCTCTAAGTGTATATTTAAAGATTCAAAGACACATTGTCTATTTTCCTAAAAAACTTCAGGAAAAGACATGACCCATTAACATGGGCCACCAACTTCACTTTTGCCATTAATTCTCTTTCACCAGCAAATACTCCCTCTCTCTGCATCATTCCCAGTGGCTTACAGAAATGCCCCTGTATCTCCTGTTCCTTAAAAACCTTCATTTAGGGCGCCTGGGTGGCTCAGTCGTTAAGCGTCTGCCTTCGGCTCAGGTCATGATCCCACGGTCCTGGGATCGAGTCCCACATCGGGCTCCCTGCTCGGCCAGAAGCCCGCTTCTCCCTCTCCCACTCCCCCTGCTTGTGTTCCTGCTCTCTCTCTCTCTCTCTCTGTCAAATAAATAAATAAAATCTTAAAAAAAAAAAAAAACCCTTCATTTAGTCTTCTCTCTTCTCTTCTGTCCTCTCCTGTCTCCCCCTCCTTCCCTTCCTTCCCTCTTCCCCCTCCCTGTTGCTCCCTCTCTTCTCCTCCCTCCCTTCCCTTCCCCTTCCCTCTTCCCTCCTCTCCCTTCCTCCCTCTCCCTAGCTCCCTCTCCTCTGACATCCTATATGGACATTCTCTAGGATTCTATACTGCTCTCCACTTTCATCTCTCCATATTCTCTTCAAGCCTGTGTATACATAAATATGACAAAATTTATATCTCTAGCCCAAACCTCTCTTTTGGACTCCAGATCAATACACCCAATAGCCCAATTGACATATCATTTGAATGCCTCACAAATATCTCAAACTTCACATTTATGAAGGAGATCCCTTCTTTTCTCCCCTAAAATTATGTATTCTTCCTTCTCCCCCATCGTTGTAAATGCAACCCCATTTACCCAGTGGCTTAAGCAAGATATCTGGCACATTATACTGACATCTAATCAATTAGTAAGTCTTATCATTTTACTTCCTAAATGCATTTGGAGTCTGTTTACTTCTGTCAATTCCCCATGTGAACTCTCTTGCTCAAGCCACTTTCTTTCATCCAGATTAAGTCAACAGCCGCCAACTGGTTCCCCTGCTCCAACCCAAGTCCTCGTATAATCCATTCCGCACACAGCAAGCAGAGTGAGGTTTTTAAAATGTAAATCAGATTGCTTTACGTCCTTGCTCAAAACCTTTCAATGATTTCCTTTGCATCTTGAATAAAATACAAACTCCTTATTGTGGCTTAGCGAGGCCCACATGCTCTGACTTCAGCCAACCTCTCGGTGGAGGGAAGGGCTCAGGCAAACCATATGGTGCAAGCCAGAACTCCACAGGCAGAGGTCCGGCAGCTGTACCACGGAATACTCCAGTGGATCTTCACCCGAAGCTGTGCCTAAGAAAGGGACACCACCCCCTGTGAACTCCGCCACCTTTTTCTAAGGCTTTTATGAAAGTAGGCTTGAAGGAGGTTGGATACCAGATGCTCAGGGGAGTTGCATGCTACTGCTGAGATAGCCTGCAGCCCAGGGCTGATGGCTTCTGGAGGTCAGCACAGCCTTCACACTGAGGGGAGCAGGGTCACCCACTAGATGGTTGCCGGCAGCGTGCGGTGTGGCCTGATGGTCACTCAGAGTTAATCCTGCTTGTCTCCCCACACGCTCCCACTGTTAGCCTTGGATGCTCCTCCTTGCTCCCACTGCCCCAGCTCACCCAGTCTCCTTTCAGTTCTTCAAACCCACCAAGCGCCCCAGCAGGAGTTCCCCACATGCTGTGCTCTCCCAAATTTTCCAGATAGCCGGCCCCTTGCTATCCCTTCATGAAGGACCTAACATGTCACTTCTTTGAAAAGCCTTTTTTGGCTGCTTCCATTATTCTCTACTCTTGTGTCTTATTTATTTCCTTCATAATGAGTTTCACAACTTGCGCTTTGTATTTTATTCCTTTGTTTCTCTGCTCAGAGTCTGGCTCTCACTAGATTGTAAACTCCATAAGGGCAGGAAATGTCCTATATGTTACAAAATGGCAATTATTAGAGAGAACTTTTTAAATAATATCTCTATTTTACAAAATTACCAGGACCTGTTTGTATCACCCCTTATTATTTGTATTAAGATTTTCACTGATCCATTAAATCAAAATTTCCAAGAACCACAAGGCTAGATTATAGTACATTTTGGCATATTTATAACCTGGCTGAAAGCCCTAGCACACAATAGTAAGTAAATTGATTGATGTAAACCTGTATGGAGAGGCATAAGGAGCTTATGGTCAGGAGACATTTCTTCTTCATCATTATATTCCCAATGTAAGAAGGTTGCCCAGCAGATATTAGGTATTCAATAAATATTTGTTGAATTAGTGAGACTAATGAGGCATGGCTCCTAATGGCATGCCTCAACAACCTCTCTCTACCCTTGTCCTGTTCAACAGTTTTATCAATATTGACCCAGTCCTATTTAATATTTTTATCAATAAATTGAATGAAGATAATATAAAACTGGGAGGATAACACCGTGAATGAGAAATCAAGATTCCAGATCTTGTCAGTTTTGTATAATGGGCCAAAACCAACATGATAAAATTAATGGCCTCCCTTTAGCTTTCAAAGATAAGATACACAGAGCAACATGTCAGGGATATGCTTTAATGAGTTACCTGAGGGAATGAGACTGGTAGATGGAAAAGCTTGAGGGTATAATGTAAGTGTGACTATAAGGACAATGGGATGGGTAGCTGAGTGCCACTGGTTTGTTAAAGAGCAGGGATAGCTCAGTGTGCTTCACCACCCATTCAAGAAAAAATGTGAAAGCCAGAGGGTTTCCTTGGTAGCATTTAAGAAAACCCTAACTGACTGCAGCAGCTGGGCAAACAGAGGGGAAAACCAGACTTAGGAGCTCAACAAAAGAAGGTCCTAACAGGGAAGACGGAGGACCCCAAGACTTGGGATGTGGGGTATCTGAATACTTACATTTGAGGGTTTTGAACTCCCAGATTCCCCAGAACCTGCTAGGCATGCAAAGTAGCCCACTCTGTTAGAACAAAGTGAATCCCCCTTGCTTGAAAATCATGCAACAGCCTCAGATGAGACTGGTGCCTTCAAGATAACGCTTGTCCCTCTCAGGATCTACCACCACCCTTCCTCCTACCAAGCAGACCACTAACAAAGATCAGATCACATAACCAGCAGAACACCAATTAGACATCCATTCTTCTGACGGTGGTAGATGAGCAGGACCTGGCAAGTACTTTGAAGGCCTTAGTAAAATACATGCATTCTACAGAGAGATACACCTTTCTGAGAGTCAGTAAAGTTCTTATGGTCCAGGGATTTGGGGCATGCTTGACTCCCTCAAAGTAAAGGACAGATTACATAAGTGTCCCTAACTAAGAAAGACTTCTCTGAGTTCAGGAGACTGCCTGTTCAATCCATTTACTGGGTGACACAGAAGGTGGCCGGCTGAGTGGTGCCCAGAACAGGAAAGGACTCTACAGCAAGGTCAAGGCTTTGGTGCCTGCAGCCTTTGCTGCTGGGGTCATATCACCCAGTAGAAGCAAGACCAACAAGAATCCTGAAGAAGCTATTCCCAGAGGAAGTGAACTTACCATGAGAAGCAAGTGGATCTGAGTGGTGCGAGAGGTGGACCCTGGGGGATTCTGTCATGCTCCACCAGCTTCCTTGTTCATGTCAGTTTTGCCTCCCCCACCAGCTGCTGGATATATCAGTTGCTGAGAGCTCACAGCTGCATTACTCACTGGGACTAGCCCTCAGCCATAGGAAACTGATTCATCCAGAGACCAATCCAATGGGCCAGTGATGGGCTGGAACAATGAGGGAAAGCGAAGGTTTAGCCCTTTTCCCTCAATGCAGGACACTTTTGAAGGGCCATCCCACTGCAGAGCTCCATGTGGAATCGGCTCAGAGCTCGGTTGCACCCACATCACAGGTCAGCTTCCCTCTGCCCAATCCCGCTTGTCTCCCTTCCTTAGAGGTGTTACCTGAGAATATGCCAATAAACCTTCTGCAGGCAACACTGCACCTCAGTCTACTTATAGGGAGCCCTACCAAAGGCAACAGCATCTATTACCTTCTCTATAATGATGATCATATCACTCCACTTTCCATTTGGTTTTACTATGATTTCTTGAAGCCTCTGTGTCATTGTTTTCGGTTGGTGTCATCCTATTTTTATTGCTTTTAATGTGGCTTTCATCTCCATAATGTTTCTGTTTTATCTTCCATTTTTCTTCAGAAGCTCCGCTAACTTACATGCCATTTCTTTCTGTTGTCTTTTTTTTTCCTTCAAACCATCTACTTCTTTTTGAGCTCTGTTTTAGAGACATTATATTGCCTGCAACTTCTGTAAGAATCTGGAAACCTATTCAGACTGGATCGCATGAATTTGTATTTTTGTGAGTCAATAATGGTCAAACATCAACAATTTCATGTGCTTGGACCTAATATTAATCTGAAGTTTTTTGTAGTTTTTTTGCTCATTCCTCCTGACATGTATGTTTTTCATCTACTTGTAGCTTTTTTATTCCTCTCTACTCTACCCAATCTTTATTTATTATTCCTATACAAAGATTTTGTATTTGTTTTTTAAATAGAATAATAAAGTATATGTAAATGAGGTTAATTACTTGCTAAAGAGTAATGTAAGTGGGGAAAAGAGCTTTTAAAAAAAATCAGTGTAATTTACACACATCAGGTGCCCTCAAAGCAGAGACTAGAAAGGCAATTCTCATGCAAGGGACCTGTAAAGGAGCGGAGGAAGTTGGATAGAGCAGAGGATGGAGTTTCAGCTGGAATCCCATCTCAACCTGATCGTGGGGCAGGAATGGTACACAGAATAGTCCAACACGAGGTTCCCTCACATTAGTCCATTGGTTAGGAGCTCGGAGCCCCACCCCGCCCCAGGGTTAGGGTGTCACCTCCCAGGCATCTCTGGATGAGGCAGCTCCTCTTATGTTGTGAGAAATTCTGTGGAGAAGGGCACCCGTGGACCATAGCACCCAACACTCCCAGCAGCTGCAGAATGGAAGCATGGTCCCAGTAACAGGATCTGGGCTTTCTGGGCCATCTCCTCTCCCTTTCAGCCCGCTGTGTTTTAAGCAGTCAGCTGGGATAGGCAGCCAGGTCATCATTAAGCTGGTCATGGAAATGACCTGCCATCTCCTTCTCCTTCTGCTCCCCTTGCCTTCCCTTCCTTCAGAGTCATGCAGCCTGCTCTACATCTCCTAGGGCCAGGTCACAACCTTGGGGTTCATTGCTCTAACCAAAGGATCCTTGTCTTTCAGGATGGAGACACTGGTCTTTGGGGAAGTCTGCATCCTGCACATAGCCCAAGGTGGCAAGTGTCAGCTTTCAGCTTACTTTGCTCAGCCCAGTGTCCATTTTTTGATACTTCATACTTCGTTGTGAGGGGTTGGAAAGTTTCCTTGCTTTATTAAATGTGGTCATTTTTTTTCCTATTTTCCTTTTTGTGATATTCTCAGGAGCTTGGGGAAGGTGAATGGCAACACTTCACAATCTGAAAAAGGAAGTTTCTCCATAGATATTTTTCCTTTTTTAATTGGGAAATGTATCACTTACAAAGCATACGTAAAGTTTAAAGTATAAAAGTAATATAATAACAAAATGCAGCAACCTGTAGCCATTACCCAAAAATAAGAGATAGAATGTAATTGGTATCATGGGGACCCCTTGTATGGCCCCTCTTCAATTCATAGTCTCTTACTTCCTCCCCAGGGAGACTACTACTTTGAATTATGTTCACCATTACCTTGCCTTGTTTTATAGTGTTACTAAATATATCTTTAATTCCTGAACAAAATAATGTTTAGTTTTTCCTGATTTCACTCTATATAAGTAGAATTATACCCTATTTATTCTTCTGCAAATGTTTCTTAGGCTCAATATTATCATTCTGAGATTCTTGCATAGGGAACCCTGAGCCATAATTCACTCATTCCCATCACTCTATAGTATTCCTTTTATGAGCACATCAAAAATGTATTTATTCATCTTGCTCTCGGTGCACATTTGGGTTGTTTCCAGTTTTGTAACATTAAGAACAATGCTGCTGTTAACATCCTTGTACCTTTGTCCCGATGCACATTTGCAAGAATTTCTCTAGACCACATATGTATGAGTGGCAATGTTGGATATCCTACTTTCAACTTTACTAGGTAATGACAAGTTGCTTCCCAAATCATCTGTAACCATTTATTCTCCCACCAGCATTGTAGGAAAGTTTCCTTGGCCCTATACCCTTACTAATTTTACTTAGCATTTTCAGACTTTCTGATTATTGTTTATTTAGGCAGTAAGAAATTATATCACAATATTATTTTAATGTGAATTCCTTGATTCCTATATAGGTTGAGTATCTTTTTATATGCTTATTGGCCATTCCACACTCTGTGGAGCAATTTCTGCTCGTATCTTTTGTTCCACTTTCCTTTGAGCTGTTAGTCTTTTCCTTATTTATTTACATAAGTTCTTTATTATAATCCGGACCCTGAACCAGTGTCAGTTTTGTGTACTACAAATCTCTTCTCTCAGTTTGTTGCTTGTCTTTCTGGTGGTCTCTGTTGTTTTCTAATGACTAGAAGTTATTAATTTCAATCTACCCTCCTTTTGCAATCTTTTTATTTATCATTAGGGTTTTTTGTGTTGTCATAAAGATATTCTTTCACAGTTTCTTCTAAAAGTCTTAAGGTTTTGCCTTTCACTTTAATACCTTAGTCCATCTGGAATTAGTTTTTGTGTACAGTGTGAAGTGGGAATCCATTTTCATTGTTTTCCATCTGGATAAACTACCACATATTGAAGAGCCCATATTTTCCCCACTGATTCATTCTTTCACCTATCAGTTTCCACACATGCATGGATCAATTTGTAAGATTTTTATTACATGTATCCCTATGCCAAAAGCACATTCCTTATTTTTATAGTATTAGCATTTTATGTTGTTATTTGATAGGGCAAATATCCTTCTCCTCCCTTGTTTTTACTTTTTGGGAATGCACTGACTCTTCTTGACCCTTTGTTCATCCTTATAAATTTTATAATTAATTGGTGAAGTTCCATGAAAATCCTGTTAGGATTTTGATTGGAATTCCATTGAATATATAGATCAATTTGGGGAGAATTGGTATCTTTATAATATAAGTTATCTTATCCATAAGCATGGTATGCCTTTCTATTTAAATTTTTTGTTGTCTTTCAATAAAGTTTCACAATTTTCTCCAAAAAGGAAATTGTAGAATAGTAGTTAAGAGCACATACTCTGAAAACAGATGTTGCATTTGAATTCCTACTCTGTACTAACCACACAATATGGACAACTTACATAATCTCTTGGTTATCAGTTTCCACAGCTGTAAAATGAGACTAATTTATAGCACCTATGTCATAGCATTGTTATAAGGATTACTTAATATAAAAGGAATGTTTAGAATAGTACTAGTACATAGTCCATGATAACTGCTATGTAAGTCTCTGCTCTTACTATCCCTAGATACATTATGTTTTGTTTTCCTACCATGAATAGTATTTTTAATTGTGTTTTCTAATTCCTTCCAAAGTATACAGATACAATTGATACTTGTATTTATTAAAACCTGACAACCTGCTAAATTCTCTTTTTAATTCTATTCATTTTTTACAGATTATTTTGAGTTTTTTATCATATTATCTGCTAATAATACTGCCTCTTCCTTTCTAGTCCTTATGCATTTTTCTCTTGATTTATTTCATTGGCTAGGGCTTCCAGTATATTATTGATGTAGTAATGGCAAGAATCCTTTCTTGTGTGGTATATATATATAAAATGGAATATTATGCAGCCATCAAAAGGAATGAGATCTTGCCATTTGCAACAACGTGGATGGAACTGGAGGGTGTTATGCTGAGCGAAATAAGTCAATCAGAGAAAGACTTGTATCATATGACCTCACTGATATGAGGAATTCTTAATCTCAGGAAACAAACTGAGGGTTGCTGAAGTGGGGGGTGGGGTGGGAGGGATGGGGTGACTGGGTGATAGACACTGGGGAGGGTATGTGCTATGGTGAGTGCTGTGAATTTTGCAAGACTGTTGAATCTCAGATCTGTACCTCTGAAACAAATAATGCAATATATGATAAGAAAAAAAAAAAAGAAGATAGCAGCAGGGGAAGAATGAAGGGGGGAAATCGGAGGGGTAGACGAACCATTAGAGACGATGGACTCTGAAAAACAAACTGAGGGTTCTAGAGGGGAGGGGGGTGCGAGGATGGGTTAGGCTGGTGATGGGTATTAAAGAGGGCACGTTCTGCATGGAGCACTGGGTGTTATGCACAAACAATGAATCATGGAACACTACATCAAAAACCAATGATGTAATGTATGGTGATTAACATAACAATAAAAAATTTTTTAAAGAAAGAATCCTTTCTTGTTCCTAACTTTAAAGGGAATGCTTTTAATATTAACCACTGAAAATAATGCTGGCTATAAATTTCAGGTTGCTACAGTATCTGGCTAAGGAACATTCCTTCTATTCTGAGTTTTACTATAAGTAATTATTTTTAGCAGATGTTTCAGTTTGCTACTGTGGTAAATTAAATCTATATTTTTTTAATGTCAAGCTAACCTTGTATTCCTGGAACAATATACACTTGGTCATAAAGTGTTATCTTTGGTTTTGGATTCACTTTTCTAGTATTTCGTTTAGGATGTTTACAGAAAAAGCCATGAGTTAAATTGGCCCATAACTTTCCTTTCTTATACTGGCATTGTTGAGATTTCATATTGAGGATATGTTGGTCTCTTTTTTGGCTCTCTAAAACACTATGTAAGTGTAGAATTATTTGTTCCTTGAAAGCTTTGTAGAGCTCACCTTATTGATAGAACTGTCTTGTGACTGGTGCCTTCTTTGAAGAAATGTTTCTAAATGTTGAATCAATGTCCTTCGTGGCTATAGAATCATTTCTTCTTGAGTCAATTTTAGTGATTTTTTATTTTCTTAGGAATATACGCAATTTGTATGAGTTTTGAAATAATTAGAATAAATTTTTTTATGATATCCTCTTATTACTTTTTAATCTCTGCAGCCTCTGTGCATAGTTGATCTTTTCATTCCTAATGTTGTTTGGTTTTTTTCACTGTCATGCCTGATCAGTCTTGCAGAAGTGTGTCAATTTTATTAGGACATTCAAAAAAGAAATACGCGGGGCGCCTGGGTGGCTCAGTCGTTATGCGTCTGCCTTCGGCTCAGGTCATGATCCCAGGGTCCTAGGATCGAGCGCCACATCGGGCTCCCTGCTCTGCAGGAAGCCTGCTTCTCCCTCTCCCATTCTCCCTGCTTGTGTTCCCTCTTTCACTGTGTCTCTCTCTGTCAAATAAATAAATAAAATCTTAAAAAAAAAAAACCAAAAAAGAAATATGTACCCTTGTTGCTCCTTTCTATTGAATCTGTTTTCCATTTCCTTAATTCCTGACCTTTCCTTTACTATTTCCTTACTTCTTTCTTTTTTTAAAGAAAAGATTTTATTTATTTATTTGACAAAGAGATAGAGAGAGAGCACAAGTAGGCAAAGCGGCAGACAGAGGGAGAGGGAGAAGCAGGTTCTCTGCCAAGCAGGGAACCCAACACAGGGCTCTATCCCAGGACCCTGAGATCATGACCTGAGCCAAAGGCAGCCGCCTAACCGACTGAGCCACCCAGGCACCCCTTACTTCTTCCTTTGGGCTTTTTCTATTATTATTTTCTACCTTTTAAAGTTGGATGCTTAGCTGCTCATTTTTTTTTCAGCTTCTCTTTCTTTATAATAAAAGTATTTGAGTCCATAATTTCAGCTGTAGGCACCAATTTTAGCTGCATCCCAAAAACTTTGATTTATAAAATTTCATTATTGTTTTTCTACTATATATTCATTATAGAATTTCTTTAATTTCTGTTATATATTCTTATTTTTTATTTATTTTAATGCAATCTCATTGTTGCCTAAGAATATCTGTTAGATACAGATTCTTTTAAATGCATTCAACCTAGTACTTAATTAATTTTTTATAAATTGTTCTATGTGTGTTTAAAAAGAATGTGTATTCTCCAATTATTGGTGCAGTGTTCTACATACATCCCTTAAATCATGCTTATTAAATATGTTGTACAGATCTTCTCTGTTATTATTGATTTTGATCTGCTTGACCTAACAGTCTCAGAGAGCAGGATGTTAAAATCTCCCACTTAGATGGTAAATTTGTCAATTTGTCCTTATAGTTGAATCAATTTTTGTTTTATATATTTTGAAGTTACACTATTAGATACATTCAGATTTAGAATTGTTACATATTTATAGGAAACTGAAGATTTTATCAGTGGATAGTGAGGGTTTTTTTAAGATTTACATATTCTTTTTGATTTACATTTTTATTTGAGAGAGAGAGAGCTGGGGGGAGGGGTTGAGGGAGAGCAAGAATCTCAAGCAGACTCCCCACTGGGCACAGAGGCTGATGCGGGGCTGGACATGGGACTCAATGTGGGGCTCAATCCCATGACCCTGAGATCATGACCTGAGCTGAAATCAAGAGTCAGATGCTTAATCGACTGAGCCACCCAGGCACCCCAAAATAGTGAGGTTTTTTAATCTCTAAAAATGTTTTTAGCTTTAAAGGCTATTATATCTGAGATATATATAAATATATCTCAGATATATATATACTATTCTAGCTTTCCTTTAACATTTGCCTGGTGTATGATTTTTTTCTCCTATCTTTTCATTTCAGCCTTTCTATATTGTTGGATTTTGATATGTATCTTATAACTGGCATATATCTGGACTTTGCTTTGTTTTGCTATGCTTTTATTTTTGTTTTGGTTTTTTTTTGTGTGTTTATTTAAATTCTAATTAGTTAACATACAGTGTAATATTAATTTCAGGTGTACAATATAATGATTCAGCACTTCCATATATCACCTGGTGCTCATCACAAGTGCATGCCTTGATCCCCATCACCTATTTCATGCATCCCCCACCCACCTCCCCTCTGGTAACCATCCGTGTGTTCTCTAGAGTTAAGAGTCTGTTTCTTGGTTTGCCTCTTTCTTTTTTTCCCCTATGCTATGCTTTTCAATCCAGTTTGGTGGTCTTTATCTTTTAACTGGAGCATTTAGCCCATTTACATTGATTGTGATTTCTCATACATTTGGGTTCATTTTACCATCTTATTATAAACTTAAAAAAAACTTATTTCTTCCTTCTTTTAGATTAACTGAGTTTCCCTTCCATTCCATTTTTTCTTATACTGGTTTTAAAAGCTATTTACTCTATTTTTATTCTTTTAATAGTTGTTAAATTTGTTACATTAAGCTTAACAAATTAAATTAAATTAGATATTAAATTAAAGTGAAAAGTTAATTGTCGTAGTTTGAGCTCCTTGATTAACAGAATCTAAGACAAGGGCTTGGAGGCAGATAGCATATTTGGCAGGCAACCTAAGGAAGCAGGAGTGAGAGAATGGGGAGATAGGGAAGAGAGAAAGCCCCTATAAGGGTCTTTATCAAGGTCTTTGCCATGGCCAATAGAGTATTGATTCTGCCAGGTTTTCTGAGGAGCATGAGAAATGAATTCTATAATTAACCATCTGAATGATGGGAAATGTGGGCAGTTATCTATAACCTTCCAATCTTCATTGGCTGGGAATTGCCTCCAGTGGCAATAACTCACCCAAACCTCTGTCCTGCTCTTGCACATGGGCCTGTTGGTCCTCCATGGCTTTGGAGAAGTCCTCACAGCACAGAGAGAGACGGAGCATCATGCATCAGAGGCGGGATTCTGTCAGCACGAGTTTGTGGTTACCGATGACTATGTACTACAACTGTAGTGTCTACTACATAAATTATTATCTTTATTAATTCTCTCAAAACCAAGGATCTTAGGATGCTTTAAATCCAATCACTTCCATCCTGACTTATATGTAATGGTCCAGGATTTTTACTGATTTTTTTTTATTCCACAAATTAGGCATAGTTAATATTGTTTTATACAGTCAATATTCATTTAGATTTACCCACTTACCATTTCCTTAGCTCACCAATTTTTGTAATATTTTAGGTCCTCCTTTTGAAATCATTTTCCTTCTTCCTAAGAACTCTCAGAAATTCCCTAAGTGAAAGTTGTCCGTAAACACTCCCAGTGCTGGGTTATCTGAAAATTTCCATTTATTCTCCTCATTCTTAAAATAAGTTTTGTTAAATATAGTATTCTGTGTTGACAGTCATGTTCTTTCCAAAATGTGAAGAGCTAATTCCCCTAGTTTCCTCGTTTGATTGTTAGCAAGAGAAGTTACCTGTCAGCCTAATTTTCTTTCCCCTGCAGTAGTTTGTTCTTTGCTCCTGGCTGTTAAGATCTCTTTTTCTTGGCATCCTGCAGTTTCACTGTGGTGTGGACTTAATGAACTTAAACCTTGGTGTCTCTTGTCAAATTTGCAAAGTTCTCGGTCATTATATACCCCAGTGTGGCCTCTCCCTTCTTCTTTCTTTTGTCGCTCTCTTTTTTTAAATTCCAATAAGAGAAATGCTGGATGTTCTCACCATGCCATCCATGGCTCTCAAACTCTCTCTCAGATCTATCTTTCTGTTCACTAACCCTCTCACTAAGTTTTAACTTCATTTATAAAGGTTTTTCATTTTTAGAATATCTATTTGGCTCCTTTTTAAATCTCTCTGATCTATTTTTATAATCTCATTTGTTTTTTAACATACGTTTATTTAATTCCAAGGATGTATTAAACATCCTAGCTTTAAATTCTCTATCTGCCAATTCCAATATCTGCAGTCTTCA
This sequence comes from Mirounga angustirostris, assembly GCF_029215605.1. Lineage (NCBI taxonomy): Eukaryota > Metazoa > Chordata > Mammalia > Carnivora > Phocidae > Mirounga > Mirounga angustirostris. Next base: position 159,932,437 of record NW_026991710.1, on the reverse strand, counting down.
TGGTTCTAATTTTGTAGTTGGTTGTTTCTGCTCACTCTTGCTAATAGTGGTTTGTGAACCCACGTGTTTATTGATTTTTCATTGTGAGTTCATGCTCCTAAGATCTTTATCTGAGGGAATTCTCCAGCCCTTCATTTAGAGTTCTTCTCCAGAGAGTGTTTATATTTGTTTCTTCGAAATGCCTACAGGCACTACTAACCTGGGACTATTTAAAACTAAATTTTCAGAATACAGTTTTTTAGGTCACATGTAGTAGAAATTCAGACACCAAATCCACATGATGGAGAGTTTGTGGATGAGTTCTCAGGGGAAATATGTTCTTTTACTCCATAACACCCGGAGCCTAAGGGCATATTTTCTCATCATCTCCCTTTGTGGGGTGCATAAGGTTTTAGGTCACCCACTGAGGGACCCCAGGTTTATGTATGGGTATTCCCACTTTGTTTAGACCCCAGCCCCTTTCTCTTATTTCCTGCATGTGTAATCTAAAAGGACACATGCCCACTCCAGAGCTTAGATTAATTCAGACTTTCTTATACCTGGTCTCTGAAGAAATCCCTTGCTTTCCAGCCAGCTCATTCATGCATTTGAGACACTTTTTAAATCCAGTATGTTTCAATAAGCTATACTAAGGTGAGTTCTTCTAAACATCTTTTCTCCATTCTTGCCCTCCACAGACTTCATGTGCCAGGTTTCTTAACACATAAACTTAACACATAACTTTCACACATAAACAAAAAAAGGTTAATATCCTTTCTAGTGTGCTATGGAGGGTCACAGGACCTATGTGCACCCAAGTTACCCACAGTCCTGAAATTCCTACCATCAGAGACATTCTTCTTTGGATCCAGACACTAATCACCAGAAGGGCTACGGAAATTTGGGTTTCCTGGGTGGAATGACATCTGAACCATTGATACCTGTTCACCCAGCAGACATTAGCTAGCTCTTACTAGCCGGACCTCCACACAATATTTAGGTTAGGGAAGACAAGGACAAGGCAGGAAAGCTTTGGAGCCTAATACAGTGCCTAGGGAACAAGTAGGGGTGGGAGATAAAGGACAGAGACACATGTTAGTGTTGCAGGTGGGAGGCTGGATGGCTAGCGGGTAGCCTGAGTTCTCCTAGAGAAACTGAGAGGAGACTGGGGAAAGCGGCAACAAGAGATAAGTTAGATGCTAAATATAAACCATGGGGGTCTTTACTAACTTGCTAAAACCCAGCCCTAACCCTAGGAGAAATACAAATGAAAGAAATGAGCAAAATTTGCATGTTGCACATTTCAGCCATAGAATTAACTAGTCTGAGTCAATCAGATGAGGAAGCAGAGCCCAGACAGGTAATGATGTTTGTCTAAGATCACACTATGAGAGCTCAAGCTTGGGTCTTCAGATTCCTAATTCCTAATTTTTGTCTCCCCCAACATATCCCGTGATGTGTTCTATACAACTAGTTCCAGAAGACACTGTAAGGGCTACATGAGGAGAGAGGTCAATAGCCAGATATGATAGGCAGACTCTGAGGAGGATAGTGTTAGTTAGGTACGTTTCGAAGGATGTTTTTTCTTTGGAGGATTTTTTAATCCCTTTTAATATGCAACTCTGTTCTGTGATGCTCAAAGATAAGTGTGGAGGATATAGAGTTTCCTAAACTTATTTGACTATGGAATCAGTTTTTTAACTGGACATCCCAAGGAATAATGTTCAGCAGATAGCAATTTGGAAGATGTTAGGCTATGTCATACTGCTCTTTGAATTCTGTAACTCTTCCACAATGTTGGGTGAATTCACAACAACAAGCATTTATTAAGCACAGGCCATGTGCCCAGCACTGTGCTGAAGCAGCAGAGGATACCAGTATGAACAAAGCTCCCAGCACCAGGATGCTTATATTGTCCTAACAACATTCAGATACATGTAAAATTAATTGTAATCTTGAACAGGATATGATAAGTTGCTTTTGAAAATTACAACAGTGTTTTGGGGGATGAGAGGTTGCAAACATCACAAGTGGACAGAATCTTCATATCACTTCATCACTTGGATGTCTGACAGATACCTAAAGGGAACTTCAAAACTGAGCTTCTAATATCCCTCCCAACCACTTTCTTTCACGGTCTTCCCGTCTCGGTCAATGACATCTTTCGATTTGCTCAGGCAAAAAACTGCATAATGTCCCTTGACCATTCTCTTACCACCACACCTCACAACTAATCCTTCAGCAAATTTTGTTGGCTCTACCCTCAAAAGCATTCAGAATGCAAACACTCACCACCACACAGGCCTAAGCTATCATCATGCCTCACCTAGATTACTGCCATAGTGTCGTCTCCTCGCTTCCACCTTTGCACCCATATGCCCTTCTGCAACACTGCAGCAGGTATCATCCCTTCAAAACCCAAGTCGGCTCCTGTGGTCCCTTGGCTCAAACCATTAGACTGGCCAGCCATTCACCCAGTGCAAGCAGAAACACTTAACGATGACCTGTGAGGTCATAAATGATTTGGCCCTATTACCTCTTTGGCTACCTATTACTGGCCTCCTCCTGAATCTGTTATTTTAGGTACCCTGGCCCCTTCACACTTCCTTTGACTCTCTAGCTACATTCTTACTTCTGCACCATTGTGTGAACTGTTTCCTCTCCCTGGGCCCTTGTTCAGTCAGATGCTCATATGTTCTTTCTGTGCACCCCCTTCAAGTCAGCATTTAAATGCCATCTTCCAGTAAAAGAACACCTGTTTCAAATTGTAATCTCCACCTGATCCCTGGCATTCCTTTCCCAGCTTTGTTTTTCCTCATTTATCTAATTATTCATTTGTTTATTTCCCCACTAGAATATAGGCTTCATGAGAGCACAGATCTTCATATATTTTGTCTCCTGTTACTTCCTTAGAACATAAAGCAGTGCCTCACACATAGGAGATCACCAAATACTTGCTGAGTGAAAAATGAACAAAACGTATTGTCAGTGTTGAAAGAGAGCCCTAATGAAGGTTGTGGTATTTGGGAAGAGTCTTGGAAGAAGGAGCTGAGGGACAAGAATACTGACAGAGCTCTCAGAGCAGTTGCATCCTGGTCCAGCTCAGCCAGTACCCAGTATCTCTATCTTGAGCAAGTTACAACCTTCCTCACCTGGGCTTTGCTTGGTCATGGATTTCAGGCTGGGACTTGCAGAGCCCTGAAGTTCCTGAGAGAGGCTCCTGGGTCTGGAGAAAAGAAGGAGCACATGGTACCACCTCATTTCCTCCAGAGCAGCTTTGCTCTTCTATTTTGGACATTTAGCGTTCTGCACAAAATTTCCTTTGAAAGAGTTGCACTGCTAAAAATGAAAGGCTTGAAAACCATTGCCCTTGGCCATCTCTGAGGCACCTGACCCTTCTGGGACATGGGGAGACCATGTGGACAACCCAGGCCATAGGATGAGGGTGGTGAAAGCCACCTTGCCTGAAGGGGAGCCCTTTGGATCAATCTAATCCAAAGTGGGTGGGGTGAGGCCACACTTACAGTAAGAAGCCTCTGTTCCGAATCCAGAATTCTGGCATGGCCAGCTGATCTCCCCAAAGGCCAGTGTGGGAGACCTGCAAAGCTAATATTTCAACAATCTAGTTTAGTGGGTGAAGAATGGAGCAGACAGCCCAGCTTGGGAAATCAGCAGGTGTCAAACTTCAGTCCGTGCAACTTTCTGGATAAATTCAGAGCCCAGGATTCCAGCCTCACACTAATTAAATCATAAGAGAAAATGATAGAGTGAAGAAAGAAGACACTGGAGTAGCTGAAAGCTGCTGAAAGTCTGTGCTAATGATAGCTGATTCTACATCAACATGAATGCCTTCGGTTAACAGGAGAAATGTGCTGAAGCAAAGGCTTTTGTCAGGCCAAACACATCTGTGAATAATTGAACAATATTCATGTCGAAGAGTCAGCAATTTATCACCGGCTTGGCCTCTACTTTTAGAAGGAGTGAATAACTTTTTGAGTGAGGAGATTAAAAACATGTACACACAACACACACTCATGCGTGCGCGCGCACACACACACACTACTCTTATTGCAAAAGAAAAGTTCAGAATCCAACAAAGCTTGTATGTGACGATTTGAAATCATCTGAATTTTATCTTTGCAGGATTCAGAATCAGATGTAACTAACTTGACCGCTCTACGCTCGGTCCACTCGGTCCTGCCCCACGCACCCCTGGGGTCCTCGGGCTCCTGGGTCACTGCACAGGCCCTGGAAGGCTCTTCTTGTGGTGAGGAGCTGTCAGGCATGCCCCCTGCACCTCACACCTCACAGGGGGCCGTCTCTCCCCTGCCCTGAGGCAGCCAGAAGAGCTTTAGGAGCCAGGCTGTGAAAATCAAATCAATAACAAGAGAAGAAGCAGGGGTCAAAGCAGAGAACCTTAAAGATAGGCAAAAGCATGGGGAGGAACAGCATTGGCTGGTAAGAAGCCCGGGACCAGGAGAAGGACAGTGACTTGCAGAGCGGTCAGCAGCTTGACTTCCTCAGACCTTCCAGACAAAGGGACTCACACACCCTCTGCAAGCCAGGATGCCCACACACGAGAGGCTTGGAAGCATCGAGAGGAATGGAATTGCTGACTTCCTGAGCACCACAGTCCCCCTCATCCATGGGGAGTACGTTTCAAGACCCCGGCAGAGGCCTGAAACCACGTCAGTCCTGCACCCTGTATACTGCTGTTTCCCATCCGCCTGATAAAGAGTAATCCATAAATTAGGTACCATAGGAAACTAACATCTCATAACACAATTGAACAATTATAACAGTATACTGTGATAAAGTTACGTGAATGCGGTTGCTCCTTCTCCCAAAGATCTTCTTGCACTGTATGCGCCCTTCTCATGATGCCAGAGATGACCAGATGCCTCGGGGATGAGACGAGGGAGGGGAGGGGAATGGCTCAGGTGCTGTGACTCCGCGGCAGGCGCCTCCCGACTCCCTGACGATACACCCAAAGGAGGACCACTTGCTTCGGAACCTCAGCTGACGGTGAGTACCTGAAGGTGCAGAAAGCAAAACCACGAAGCGGGGCGGGGGGGGCTCCCATACCCTGCGGAGCCCCAGCAGCAGGCTGTGCGGTCCGTGGACAACTGGGTCCTGTAGCAAGGCTTGCGCTGAGGCTCCAACTCCAGAGCCAGAGGAGAAAGAAAGGCAGCCTGCTCTCTGTAGGTGTGCATGTGTGTCTACGTGTGTGCATGTGTGCTTCTAGTGTGTGCCTGTGTACGCCTGTATGTATCGTATGTGTGTGCATCTACATGTGTGCATGTGTGCTTCTATGTGTGCATGTGTACACCTGTATGTATTGTATGCATGTGTGTCTATGTGTATGTGTGTGTTTAAACACATGTGCATATGTATGTAAATGCCTGTTTACGTCTGTGTGTACGTGCCTGGGTGTGTTTTCATGTGTGTCTGTGCATGTGTGTGCATATGCATATGCGTGCTCATGTGTATGTGTGGGTGCATGCGTATACATGTGTGTATGTATGTATGTATTCATATCTTTGGTCATTTCTCTCAGAAGGTCAGAGACAACTAAATCAGACCTCAGGAGGCAGAAACTGCCTTCCTCCAAGAGTGATTCTGAGCAAAGGATAAGGGATTGATCTATGTGATTGCCCATCTTTGCCATTTGGAGGTTGGAAGCTACCGCAAGCAGAGCCCTCTCTCATGTCGCTCTCCTGCCTGGCCCTGCCCTCCCTGACCACCAACTTACAGCCAGTTTCCTTCCAGATGCACACCAGGGCCATCCTCACACCCAGCCACTGATGAAGCTCCACTTCACCCGGAGGGAAGGACGAGAGGCCAGGAGGAGGGGCTGAGCTCCAGATGGGAGCTCTGTGATGGGAGAAAAGTGAGTTGCCAGTGGCTTGCTTTAAAAATGAATCCCAGGTGGGGGTGGCTCAATCAGTTGAGCAGCCGCCTCTTCATTTCAGCTCAGGTCATGATCTCAGGGTCGTGAGACTGAGCCCCACACTGAGCCCTACATTGAGCCCTGCACTGAGCCCTGCATGGGGTTCTGCACTCATCAGGGAGTCTGCTTGAGCTTCTTTCCCCCTCCCCTCCCTCTGCCCCCCGCTTGCAACTCACTCTCTCTCTCTCTCTCTAAAATAAATAAGTAAACAAAATCTTTAAAAAAAGTGAATCCCAGGAGGGCACACAGTTGTGACTGGGAGGACCCTGAAGCCCCCAAGTCCTTCATTTAAATGCTGCACCCCTGAGCCCAACCCCAGCCCCAGCACTTTCTGCTGCTCTATAAGAAAGGCACCAACATGGGCGCCTGGGTGGCTCAGTTGTTAAGCAACTGCCTTCGGCTCAGGTCATGGTCCCAGGGTCCTGGGATCGAGTCCCATATCGGGCTCTCTCCTCTGCGGGAAGCCTGCTTCTCCCTCTCCCACTCCCCCTGTTTGTGTTCCCTCTCTCACTGTGTCTCTCTCTGTCAAATAAATAAATAAAATCTTTAAAAAAAAAAAAGAAAGAAAGGCACCAACATTAGTGGGTTTCCCAGCCTTAACACCTCAACAACTCCATGCCCGCGCAAAATCAGATTAAAATAAAGAATTCGGGGCACCTGGGTGGCTCAGTCGTTAAGCGTCTGCCTTCAGCTCAGGTCATGATCCCACGGTCCTGGGATCGAGTCCCACATCGGGCTCCCTGCTCAGCAGGAAGCCTGCTTCTCCCTCTCCCACTCCCCCTGCTTGTGTTCCTGCTCTCGCTATGTCTCTCTCTGTCAGAAAGAAAGAAAGAAAGAAAGAAAGAAAGAAGGAAGGAAGGAAGGAAGGAAGGAAGGAAGGAAGGAAGAAAGAAAGAAAGAAAGAAAGAAAGAAAGAAAGAAAGAAAGAAAGAAAGAAAGAAAGAAAGAAAGAAAGAAAGAAAGAAAGAAAAGAATTCGTCTCAAACACTGTGTGGTCTTAGACAAGTCATGCTTTTTTTCTGGGTCTTTAGTTCCCCAGCCACAAAATGGGACAAGCAGTTCGCAAGGGTCCCCCTCTCGAAATCATCAGTAGTATGATGACAGGTGCACATGGAGGAGCCAAGCCCTATGCTCCATCCACCGCCCTGCCTACCCCATCTCAGCTGATGGGCAGCTTTCTGAACAGTCACCCAGGAGCAGCCTCAGGTCAGCAGGCTTGGTCTCTCTCCTAGGCCTTCTTTGAGGCCACTTTCTCCCCCAACCCAGCTGTTCAATTCACCAAACTATGGCCAGCACTGCATCACTTAGGGCAGAGGTAAGTGACATAAACTGTGATGGAAAGGAGAAAAATAGCATCTATTACCATCCCCACCTGCGAAGTCTGAGGGTTGACTAGCTTCCTGCCTGGACTCATCCAGGGCCTCCAGGGATGTGACCAGGACCCTGTTCATCATCTGTCAGCCTCCCCTTCCCTTGTTCAGGGCTCACCAGCACACAGGCTCTTCCATCCAGGGGGTTAGTTGGTCGCCACAGCCCTTCTGTTCTTACTGGCTCAATTCCAGGAGCACAAATAGGGTTTCTCTTCCGGGAGCTTCCACAAAGGCCCTAGATTGGAGCTGAGCAGATTAGGCGAGGTCAGGAGTCCAGCCCTGTGAGAGGGGAGACAGGGGATGTGGCAAATTTGGGTAAGGTGGATGCTGTGCTTCCTGGTACCTCAGGAGAGCTGGGAACCCAGTGTAAACAAGCAACTGCTAAAGGGAGAGATGGAGCCCGTTATTCTGGGATTTTAGTAATGCAACTTTGCATCAACATGAAGTGAAATGTCCCCTTCCACTTTCTCTCCCTTCTTTGTCTCCCCCATCAGGGGAAGGTGTCATAGCTACGAAATGAGGCTTGGAAAATGAGAGCGCTACTTGATTAGTGCTGGAGAAGTAGGTCCGAGTCTCTCAGGAAGAAACATGGGAGTCGGCACACACAGCATCACCAAAGAGCACACATGTGCATACACATGCACGTGCACACACGCACACACACACACACTGCCAAGTACATGCTGCCCAGCAGGGCTCACCTACAGGAGCACCGCCATTGCTCATCGCTGTTCATACTGCAACCAGATGGTGTGCCTCTGCCCTGGGAGGCCTGGATCCCAGGAGCACCACACGAAAGGCTTCACTGCCCACCCTCCACCTTCTGGCTCCCCCGTCCTTCAGCACTGTCCCTCACAGCCTTCCCTCCTACCCCCAGGCAGGGCCACTCCATCTCCTCCAAAGGCATCTGCAACTGCAGGCTGAGTGAATCAGAACATCAGACACCTCCTCTTTGCCCAGAAATCTCAATTTGTTTTCCTGCTGAACATTACAGTTTGTAAATAACATAAAATAAATATATGTTGTTGTTGTTTTACACTTAATACCATGACAGCTGAAGAAAGCTGGAAATGGCAGTCTGCACCAGGCAGGTGGTTTACATTTGGAAAGGCAGGGGGGAAAAGCAGAAAACACATTGTGGCAAGTCGATGGCAAGGCTAGAGGGGGTCACGGTCACTCCCCCCTGACGGCCCCTACCAGCCCAGGGCTCCTCCTTACCACCTCAGCTCAGATCCCCCAAAATGGAGTCTCAGACCTTCTGCCAACAGAATGTCAGGAGACAGATTGGATGGATGTCACCCTTGTCCCTCCTCATGGGCCAACACACAAATTCTCTTTCCCCCATCCCCGCCCCTCCCTCTCTCCCCGCTCAAACCATGTTCTTGATATTTCCACTCTTCCTGCCTAAAATGCCCTGTCTCCTTTACCCCTTTGAATCCTATCCCTCCATGAACACCCAGATCCAGTGCCACTTTCCACAAGAAGTTTCCTCTGCCCTCCCAAGCCCGGGAGAGCTTTTATCTTCAGAATACCAGCTGCAGTTTCTGTGGGTAGCACTCACACAAGCCTCACCGTGTGGGTTCTCCCGGGACTGGAATGCGGCAGGTAAGAAGCAGGAGAGCCTGGACAGGCCACATGTAGTCCCACCAGCTGGGTTTGAGTGTTGGTTCTGCCATTTGATAGCTTTGCACACTTGGGCAATTTACTTAACCTCATTGTGTCTCAGTTTCCTCGTCTGTAAAATGCTGAGGATGATACATCATTACCCAGCTGCTCAGGTTGCTACAAGGATTCAGCGAGTGACCGCCTGTCAGGCACTCAGAACAGCACCTGGCATGTAAAATAGTTAGCATGTCCCCCGCAACACATGCTCAATACATGTTTGTTGAATGAGCATCTGCTGTATACTTGGGAAAACAGCTTTAAGAAGCCAGGGACATGAGGTTTGCTGTGGTGTGCGGGCCCTTGCAGACCCAGGCCCAAGTGAACCGGCCTCGCTCCCCTTCCCCTTGAGGACCTGCGCATCTTCCTTTCTGCCTCGTAGCCCCACTGCCTCTGGGAGGAAGGATGGTCCTCACAATATTCATTTTGTAAGTTGTTTTCTCTATGCGCACCTGGGCTGTCCCATCTCAAGCCCCCAGAATGGCAAATGCACTTTTAAAAATGAGCAGGCTATCTGTGGAAACAATATTCATGACATTCAGTAGAGAAGGCAGGAGGTAAATGATGAAATTAAAGATATTCATGGCGGGAGCCAAAGAGTAGAGAAAGTGTGGAGCAGTGCACACACGCTGTGGCCGGGCTCGCGGGGAGGGTCTGCCTGAGCTCTCCAGCAGAGACACATTGCAGGGATCGGGCACAGAGGCCATCCAGGGGGGCAGGTGGACGCACTGGAGACATGAGGTGAGGGAAGAGGGCAAGCAGGGAGAGACAAGGAAAGAGGGGAGGTAAGCAGTAATTCTCAGGCAGAAATTTGTGTTTCAGATTAAGGGTCATAAGGGAAGAACCTTCCCCCTTCTTTCTCTTCCCTACAATTAGGTCTTGATAAGACAGAGTCGCGTTATCACTTGAGTATGGGAAAGGAGATGGTGGGCAGGTAACTGGGAAGCAATGAACCTGAGTTCCTATGTGATTGTTATGAAGACTAAATTAGTTGTGATATTTAAAACACCCAGAGTACATGGTTCGTTTTAGTTCCATGTTCTCAACAGCATCATTATTGCTGCCACTTATAAAGCTGACACTCGTCCACCCCAGAAAGCCGGCACCAGTGGGGGGGGGGGACGCAGGTGAGCAGAGAGAGCCCCCACCCCATGATGCTGGAAGACGGAGATGGGCCCATCACTGGACAGGTGAGGTGGGAAGTAGGAGCCCGAGCAGGGGGCCCCTAACTCTGCCGAGGCCAGAACATGTGAGTGGGTCTTGGGGAGTCATTGTGCTTCTTCTGTGCCACCCAGGGCTGGGCTGGATGAGTCCTGCGGCTCCTGGCTGCGGCATCCTGTGCCACTCAGACCTGCAGGGGAGACGCGAGGCCCCGGGGGGCAACACACTGCAACCCCCCCATTGCGGCTTCACACTCAAAGCCAGCCTGAGCTGCGCTCGACCTTGGGCGAGGCTTCCGCTTATCAAGGTCGCTTTAGAACTTCTGCCTTCAAATTGTTTCCCAGGTTCAATCAACTTTCACATTCATAATACAACAGAGATCTACAGGGCCACTGAACAGAAAGCGTCTGTGGCTTTTCATTTCCTGGCATGATTAGGGGGATAATCATGGTGACTGGAAAAATAATAAAGCCAGAGTCTAATGTGGGATCAAAGCAGAGGGTCCGGCCACACACGCAGGCCTTGAGCCGCTGTGACACTCGGGCCCAAGCCTTCCCCAAAGGGTGGGGAAGGGAGAGCCCTCGCATCCAGCCCGCAGTAGCCTGCTCAGCATCAGCACCAACTGGACAGCCGAGAAAATCCGCGTTGGTCCTCGGGCCCTCATGCTGGGGAGGCAGAGAGCTGAGCCCTGGCTCGGGGGGAAATGCAGACACATCTCCTGAAAAGGGTCGAGGAAGTGGCCATGGGAGCTGCTGACTGTCACATGCCCCTCAGAACTGCCCCTGCTGCCAGGAGCAGCCACCCCGCCCAGGCAGCTGGGGACACACATAGCTAATGGGTGCAGGGAAGCGGGGCTCAGTCTGGCCACACCAAAGGGTTCTTTTTTATTTTATTTAAATTCGATTACCCCAACTTACAGTACATCACTAGTTTCAGATGTAGCGTTGAGTGATTCATCAGTTGCGTATAACACCCGGTGCTCATCCCATCACGTGCCCTCCTCAATGCCCATCCCCCAGTGACCCCATCCTCCCACCCGCCTCCCCTCCAGCAACCCTCAGTTTGTTTCCTAGAGTCAAGAGTCTCTCATGGATTTTCTCCCTCTCTGATGACTTCCCATTCCGTTTTCCCTCCCTACCCCTGTGATCCTCTGCGCTGTTTCTTATATTCCACATATGAGTGAAGGAAACAAACCCAGGGGTGTGAGAGAGCAAGCTCAGGAATGGAACCAAAATAGAAGGCGGCTGTCAGCTCTGACCCTACTGGCCAAGAGCCTGTGTCAGACCTCCATGTCCCCATCTGCCTGATGGAAGAAGCTGTTCCAGCCCTGCCTCCAGGAGGTCCAGCAGGGGAGGAGGCAGAGACAAAGGTGAACTCTTCCTCCTGAAGGGCTTCAGGGCCTGAAAAGGCCTCAGCTGGGCAGGCCAGGTGGGACACTCCCAGAAGGAGGAAATGGGAGGGTAGAGCTCCTAGGCAGAGGCGAGCAGCTCATTTGGCCCCTGAGGCACTGCACTGGACCTTGCAGGTGTAGGAGACCCCTGGAGGCCCTGCAGGGGGGAACCCCAGTGAAAAACACAGAGTCTGCTCCAAGCCCTGAGGGGAGCGCTGGGGCTGCAGTCCAGTCCCTGCTTTGCCCTGACACCGAGCCACTCCCCACGTGTCACTGTGCAAGTAAGAGCCCAGCACAGTGCCAGCCACACTAGCTCGCCAGGTAGTAGTTTCCTCTGCCCTCCCTTCTCTGGGCCTCAGGCCTTGCAGTTTTAAAATGACGGGATTATACCTTTCTGTGTCTGAGCCCCTCCGGAATGTTCATCCTAAAGTTCACTGAGGAAGGTGGTATTCTCAAAGGGCAGAACTATGAGCTTTTTATTGCAATTTTTAATTTACATGTTTCTCATCCCCAGTGTGATTTCAATGAGTAGAAGGATTTTGTTTTAGTTATCTCAATACTGCCAACACTTAGAACATCACCTGGTAACCATAGTACAAAAGGGCTACAGTCTGGATTAATGGATGAGTACCCTCTGTATGCCAGGATTTAAAAAGCTACCACCAACTCAAAACTCACCCAGATGCATACTGCATGCTGGACATCCCTTCAACATACACAAACAAGAAAGGATGTGGGATTGGAACCTGGAACCTGGAACCTGGAACCCGGAAGCCTGGCTTCCAGCCCCAGCAGAGTAACAGCTTTCTAGATAAAGCATATATGGGAGTGTACACTGAAATCTCCTCCCCTCCTATCAGGAGAGAAATCTGGAGATCAGAGAAAAGCTTTGCACATGATGCCGTTCACCCCAAACGGCCCAGAGTTCATACAAGAATATTCTGTAACGAAAACCAAGCCAGGATGAAAGGAGAATGTGCCTCAAGCAAAACAAGGTCGAGGTTGTTATTTCTCAAGGATGAGGTACACATTAGCTGGTTTTCTCCTAGATCAGAGGGAGAAGTCCTCATGTAGCCTAGATCAGGGGTTCTATCAAGAGGATTTATTTTCAAGTTCCCTTGGCCTTCAGGAATCCCCTGAAGGACACCACAGTGGCTTTGCAGTGGAGATGCAGGTCTGAAGCTGAAGCTGCTGAGGCTTCTCTCTGGTTTCTGCCACCTACCCCCCTCCTAAAGTAAGCAAAGGCTGAGCCATGGGAGACCCGCTGGTGTTTGCCAGAGCCTAGGATAGCAGCGCATGCAAGACACAGGGTCTGGGGCTGGGATCTGGTTGGTGGTGGTTGGTAAAGGTGGGGGTTGGTGGGGCAGAAGGCCAGGACCCAGACGGGGAGGGCTTAAAAAGAGGATGTTTGAGGAATAGAAGAAGACCCTAAAATAGGGGTGGCTGGGGAAAAGAAGAGCCTGCTGGGACAGGGATGTTTTTATGAGAAAATCCCACCATTTATGAAATAAGGGAGCAAGTTATATTCTAAAGCCTACTATCATAAAATAACTGCTTGGGTTTCCACTGGAGGCCAGGGTGCACCCTGCTTGGGGAGGCCAGATGGGGCATAATTTGGACAGGAGTAGCCTGCTCCAGGTCATGTGATGGACACAGGCCTGACCCATTGCTGATCTCCAGGCAGACGGTGTTCCTACAAACAATCCTCCCAGCCAAGAAGGGAGGGGTCCTAAAAGGGGCTTCACTGTACGTTTCTTCCTTTATAAACTGTGGATAAGTAACACACTCCACGCACACGAAGTGTAGGGTGCATGTGATTAAGGTAAAGGGAAGAACTTTATAAACACAAAGGCACTAACAAATAATTGGATAAACCATACAACATACTAATCACCTGTTTTCTGTCTGTGCCCACCAGAAGAGAGCAGTCTGTGACTCTAGCACCCACTTAGCACAGACCTGCATGTAGAGATCAATCATGCCTTCTGTGCATAGCTTTGATTGTGTTTTTGCACCCTACACTAGAATTTGTGGAGAAACAGAAGTCTGAGAAGCCCAGTTCTGGAAGAGTATTGGTGTTCCTTTATTCTCTTCTCCATTAACATCCTCTCCCTTCTGGCTCCCAAATTACCCCCAGATAGGGACTGTGTAGTAGACACAGCTACGTTAAGGCCTGTATTAGTCAGCTAGAGCTGCCATAACAAAGTGCCACAGACAGGGGGCTTCCACAGCAGAGATTTATTCTCACAGTTCTGGAGGCTAAAAGTCTAAAATCAAGGCTCTGCAGGGCTGGTTTTCCCGAGGCCTCTCTCCTTGGCTTACAGATGGCTGTCTCCTCCCTGGGTCCTCACACGGCCTTCCCTGCGTGTGTCTCTGTCCTAATGTCCTCTTCTTATAAGGACACCAGTCACATGAATTAGGGCCCACCCTAGTGGATTCATTTTACTATAATCATATCCTTAAAGCCTCTATCTCCAAATACAGTCACATTCTGAAGCATTGGGGTTTGAACCCAGGGATGGGGGGGACACAGTTCTGTGCATAACAGAGCTTTTCTCTGCTGTCAGTAACTCCGAGAAGTCTTTCCTGAGGGGAGCCTTCTGTGTCAAGCCGGGTGAGGAGCTCCTCTGTGCTGCTTTACCGCCCAGCCTAGCTCCCCTCTCTCCTCACCACTATCAGAAAGGCAGGACCCTGACTCTTCATCTCTGGACCCCAGCCCCTTGCACAGTACCTGAGCAATAGCTGAGCCCAGTAAATTTCCAGGGCATAATGATTAAAGATCCACCAGGCACTTCCTTAGTCAAAGAAGAAAGCCATCCTCCAGCTTCATTTAGAGAAGGACCATTCCAACACATACCATATTACAGACGAGTAAAGGCCAGTTTTATTTCTTGCTCCCTTTTATTGCGTGATCGATAAGTTCTTAAAATCCTTAAAAATAAGCTGCAGGGCAAGGCAAGGGATTGGAGAAGAGGACAAGTCTGAGGAGCCCACAAGAAACATTATTTATATGATGTGAGCATTACAAGGGATATCAATATTAATAGCAATATTAGTGCCAAAAAGCATCAGCCTCAATATTTTGCAGCTCCTTACAAACACCTTTAATGGATGATGACAGACGGGCAATTTCAGGGTGAATTGGAATGGGCTGCTCTGGGGGCTGAGAGACGGGAGGCAGCACATACACTTCTCCTTCAGAGGATCAGCCTTCAACCACTGCCCTGGTCTTCAGCACACTGTGGGCTGGTGCAGAAGTTCAGGCTGTGCCCTGGATGCCCCCACCCACCAGGGTTGCAGGCCCAGGGATTCCCTTCAGAGGCTGGAGGGTAGAAGGAAAAAACTATCAAGTGAACTATTAATCTGGGGAAGGCTGTGCCTGCATGTGAGCAACGTGCTGATTACAGGCTCAAGGTGTGAATGGTGGCCCATCCCACTTGAAGCAGGAAATGTGCTCCTGCAAAAAGTGATGTGGAAGCTGTAATTGCATCCTGCTGTAAATACACCAGGGGGCTTACCCTTTAAAGAGATCCTTTGGCATAATCATTTATATAGCCAAGAATCCTTTTGTGAAATAAATACAGGTGTGTTCTCCCGTAAGCAAATCTAACTTACAAATTCAATTTAATTCAACAAATGTTTATTGATTACTTTTTTTCCGTATGCAGGGCATCATGCCAGTGCAGGTGATTACAAAGATATTTAAGACATGATCCTTGTTTGCCCTTAGGAAACTCATATTCAAACAGAGGGAGACAGACAAGTAAACAAATACCTCTAAGTGCTGCAGTGAAAACTTTCTGGGGATCAAAATACACCTAACAATTCATTAATAATAGAATAGTCAAGGAAAGCTGCAGAAAAAGAGGGGACAATTGGAGTGGGCTTTGAAGTTTGAGTAGGAGTTCGCCGGGCTGGACTATGGCTGTGCCCAGCATGTTGAGGAACTAATGTTCCTACATATAGAACACACAGCCTGGTGAGGGAAGGATCACGAAGGAGAAATGGAGGGAAATATTTTGGACAGATAGCATGCTCTACACTGAAGGATCTGATTTGGCCAGACTCCAACCTTTATTCCTCACCCACTTAGCTATTGTACCTAAGAGATCACCGCGGGATTTTTGTAGCTAGCAAGCTCTCCTACCACATTAACAACATGACTCAATTTACAAAAAGTTAAGAGAAACACTGATTTTGTGGAGAAAGGTACACTTGTATGGGAAGAATGGTCCTGTCTGGGTGTTCACACTGAATACGGAAAGAGACAATGCTCTGCTGGAGCCCAGATCTCTGCTGCTATCCCGGAAGATCTAGGAAAGGGAGGCTTAGAGTTGAAGGCCTACAGCCACTCTGACCAGATTTGGGTTAGGAGAAAAAAAATCCACTTGAATTGAAACTCTTTCTGAATGCATCAGAGCAAAGTATATGAGGAGGTCCTGGGTCTAGCCAGGAGGGGCACAGTGTTGCAGTGAGGAGAGGGCTACCCACGGCTCCCAGCTGCCCTGACATCTATCCCCCTCCTAAGTTTCATACCTCAGGGCTCACAGATTTCCCACCTGTTCCATGACCACCTTCCATCTACCTGCCACCCTGTCTACTGTTTGTTATTTTTAGAATTCTACTGAGGGCCGGGGCGCCTGGGTGGCTCAGTCATTAAATGTCTGCCTTCGGCTCAGGTCATGGTCCTAGGGTCCTAGGATCGGGCCCACATCAGGCTCCCTGCTTGGTCGGGAGCCTGCTTCTCCCTCTCCCGCTCCCTCCTGCTTGTGTTCCCTCCCTCGCTGTCTTTCTCTCTGTCAAATAAATAAATAAAAATTTAAAAATAAAAAAAAAAAGAATTCTACTGAGGGCCAGACAGAGCAAACTCATCTCTGTCACCATCGCTATCACGATCATCATTACCATCACCACTATCCTCCTCCAGTAACAGAAACACCTCAGACTAGAGGATCTATAAACAGCAGACATTTATTTCTCACAGTTCTGGAGACAGGGAAGTCCAAGATCAAGGCCCCCGCAGGTCCCAAGGCCGCACTTCCTGGTTCAGAGATGACCATTTTGCTCCATGTCCTCACCTGGTAGAAGGCACAAGATGCTCACTGGGGTTGCTTTCATAACAGCACTAATTCCATTCATGACAGCTCAATCTCCCAAAGGTGCCATCTCCTAATACGACCCCATTAGGGGTTGGGCTTCAAGACAGGAATTTGGTGGGGATACGAAATAGCAATCCAAAGCAATCACCATCACCTTCCTGCCATATACTTTAAAAACTATACACTCTTGTCATTTGATGCCGGCAAGCACCCTGAGAGGAATGCAGCTATTACCCCCATGCTCCAGAAGAGGCATCTGTTGCTCAGAGAGGATATTTAACTTGCCAAGAGTCACATAGCTAACTCTTTGCAGAGATAAAACTAGGTCTCGTGGCTACCGATGCAAGGTAGTTCCCCCCAGAGCATACTGCCTCCAATGAAAGCAAAGTCAGTTGCATACATGAGCAAAGCAGCTGGCCAGCTAGGTGGTGTGAATTGAGAGACCTTAGTAAGACCTCCTGCCACCCAATTTTTCCCCGGCTAACCAGTCACAAGGCATGAAATTGCACCATTTGATACTTGGGTATGTGTGTATGGTAAAGATAAATGACTTCAATTTATAGAGTGTTTAACTTTTGGAAAGTCCTCCTGCATATTTTGCCACAAAACCCATCTTGTGAGAGGGCAAGGCTATCCGTGTTTGAGGTGCTTTCCCCGCTGCGTGCAGCCCACAAAGTAGAGGCGCTCAGCACTCTCATGGGAAGACGTGTCAGGATGGAGATGCAGGAGCTCCGGGACTGTCAATAAACTCACACAAAAGAGAGTACCAAGCTCCAGGTTCATCCCAGCTTTCTGCTCTGCATCCTCAGCAAGCTGGCAGCCCCCCTCTTAGTCACCAAGTAGCTACAGCCTGCAACTCCAGGTGTCTTCCCCACAGAGCTGCAATCAGAAGGGAGAAAGCGTCTCTCCATTTTATGACTGAAGCAAACGTTTCAGACACCCCCCTCCCCCAGGAAATGTCCCCTTATATCTCATTAGCCAAGTAAGGCCACGAGCCCATGTCTACCCAGTCCCGGCTGAAGAAATGCAATTTCTCTGATTGGCTTTGTCTGCTCAGCATTTCTCCCCTGGAGAGGGACAGGGGTCCGCAAAGCAACCCCTCATCACAGTACTTGAGAAAAATCTGGATTCTGTTAGCAGGAAGAAGATGCAATGACTCCTACATGGGCAACTAACAGTGTCTGCCACATATCCTCTCAGAAGGGAAAACAAAGATTGAGAACCTTCCAGAACTGACACCTCTCCCGGCAGCACCACATTAAACTAGCATCAGCTTAGACAAATGCGACCTTCAGCTTTATAATACTCTCAGCTATTAACACCTATGCCCACACAGCATAGCTGTCATTAACCCTGTCAGATACCTGCTTACAAAAAGCCCTGTTGTCATTATCTTCATTTTTTTTTTTTAAGATTTTATTTCTCTGACAGAATGAGAGAGCGAGAGCACAAGCAGGGGGAGCAGCAGGTAGAAGGAGAGGAAGAAGCGGGCTCCCCGCTGAGCAGGGAGCCCGACTCTGGGCTCGATCCCAGGACGCTGGGATCATGACCTGAGCTGAAGGCAGATGCTTAACCGACTGAGCCACCCAGGCGCCCCTGCCTTGTTGTAATTAATCCCGACAGGTTCTAAATTGTATTTCTAAACAATCACAAAACACATAGAGCACAAAGCTAGACTGGGCCTCCACAAAACAGGAACCGAGACCAAAAAGGAGCCGGAAGACGTCCCCACAGTGAGTGGCACAGGAGTAGCAGGGAAGAAGGGCCAAAGCTAATGTCCCTGCACTCGTCACCTGTCACCCAGCATTGATCCCATGTGTCCCCAGTGGGTCTGTAAGGTTGAAAAAGTAAGTGAAATGGGCACACCATGATGACAGAAAATAAGCAGCTTGCAGACCAGAGGAAATCAGACCCCAGGGCCTTACCCAGTCTTAAATTCCTCTGTCACACAGGTCTTGTTAATGGTGAATATTTCCACTAGTAGCACCTGCAAGTCTTTCTTTTGTCCCCTTCACCCGTCTGCTTTTCTAATGTTACCCGTGTGACAGCTGCTTTCAGTGAGGGCCAACAGCAGAAGGGAGGAACACGCAGGTCTAAGTGCCCCATCCTCATGGGGTCATGGTTCCTAATCCCATTAAATAGTAGTCTTCAGGATCTGGGAACAAGAAATCAGAATTCCGGGGGGGTGGAGCAAGACGGCGGAGGAGTAGGAGACCTGGATTTCATCTCCTCTCGGGAATTCAGCTGGAGAGAGATCAAACCATTCTGAACACCTACAAACCCAACAGGAGATCGAAGAAAGGAATAGCAACAACTCTCTGAACAGAAAAGCGACCACTTTCTGGAAGGTAGGACGTGCGGAGAAGTGAATCCGCGGCGATATTCGGGAGGATAGACGGCGGGGGAGGGGCCTCCGTCCGCCGCTTCTGGCAAGTGATAGAGCCGCAGAGCACAAAATCGGAACTTTTAAAAGTCTGCACCGCCGAGGGACGTCACTCTGGTGGCTAAGCGGGGGGTGGGACCCTCCGGGACAGTGTGGTCTCAGGACCCTCGGGGCTCCCAGGGATCGGAGCGGGGAAGCCAGCTGCAGAGGCGGAGCCCAGGCGCGGGCTCTCAGCTCGGGGTGGCCATAAACCGTGATCCGCGGCACAGTTGGGCCCCTGCTCCTCCAGCAGGGACCCAACAAGCGGCAGATTTGGGGAGACTCACCTTCCTCCCCCGGGAGGAGCAGCGCAGGAGTGTACCGCAGGGATCTGCTGGGTTTGGAGACTCCACACGGGGTCAAGTGCCGGAGATAGAAACGCGCGGTCACAGGCCGGGTGAGCACGGACTGCGGCGGGAGACCGGGGAGCCGGGAGTGACTGACTGCTTTTCTCTGGGGACACACTGAGGAGCGGGGCCCCGAGTTCTCGGCTCCTCCGGGGCGGAGATTGGGAGGCCGCCATTTTCACTCTCCGCCTCCAAAGCTGTACGGAAAGCTCGCAGGGAACAAAAGCCCCGGAGAGCAAACCCGAGCAGATTACTTAGCCGGGAGGGGGCAAGGGCGGGGAAATTCCGCCTCCGGCAGAGACATTTGGAAACCACGGCAACAGGCCCCTCCCCCAGAAGATCAGCGAGAACAGCCAGCCAAGACCAACTTTACCGATCAATGAGAACGGCAGAACTCCAGCGCTAGGGGAATACTGCACATAGAATCCATGGCTTTTTTACCATGGTTCTTTAGTCTTTCAATTTTTTTTAACTGTCTTTTTTCTTTTCTTTTTTTTTGAATTTTTTTTTCCCTTTTTCAACCAACATCTTATCAATCCCTTTTTTTAAAAAACATTTTTATTTTTCATTTTTAGAGTCATATTCTATCCCTTCATAGTAGTTACCCGTATTTTTGGCATATATATATAAGTTGTTCTCTCTTTAAAATTTTGAGATAGTTTCTTCTAACAGATTAAAATATACCCTAAATCTCTAGTATATGGTTTTTTCTGCTCCCCTGCCTGATCACATTCTCTCCCTTTTTTTTTTCTTTTTTTAAATCCTCTTCTTTCTTTTTTAAAACAACTTCATATCAATTCCTTTTATAAAATTTTTTTATACTTTCCTTCTTTACAATCATATTCCATCCCTTCATCATATTAACCCTTATTTTTGTACATATATAAGTTTTTCTTCCTTTAAAATTTTGGGAGGCACTTTCTTCTAAAAGACCAAAATACACCCCAAATCTAGTGTGTGGCACTGATCTGTATACCAGCCTGATCATATTTGATCACATTCTGGTTTTTTTTGTTGTTGTTGTTTTGTTTTGTTTTTGTTTGTTTTTATCTTCATCTTTTTCTTTTTCTTTTTCTTTTTTCTCTCCATTTCTTTTTCCACTGCTTCAGGTCTTTTCTGATTTGTTTAGAGTATATTTTCTGGGGACGTTGTTACTCTGCTAGCATTTTGTTCTCTCATTAATCTATTCTCCTCTGCACAAAATGACAAGACGGAAAAAATCACATCGACAAAAAGAACAAGAGGTAGTGCCGACTGCCAGGGACCTACTCAATACGGACATTAGTACGATGTCAGATCTAGAGTTCAGAATCATCACTTTAAAGATACTAGCTGGGCTTGAAAAAAATATGGAAGTTATTAGAGAAACCCTTTCTGGAGAAGTAAAAGAACTAAAATCTAACCAAGTAGAAATCAAAAAGGCTATTAATGAGGTACAATCAAAAATGGGGGTGCTAACTGCTAGTATAAATGAGGCAAAAGAGAGTATCAGTGATATAGAAGACCAAATGATGGAAAATAAAGAAGCTGAGAAAAAGAGAGATAAACAACTACTGCATCACAAGGGCAGAATTCCAGAGATAAGTGATACCATAAGACGAAACAACATTAGAATAATTGGGATCCCAGAAGAAGAAGAAAGAGAGAGGGGCAGAAGGTATAATGGAGCAAATTATAGCAGAGAACTTCCCTAATTTGGGGAAGGAAACAGGCATCAAAATCCAGGAAGCACAGAGAACCCCTCTCAAAATCAATAAAAATAGGTCAACACCCCAACATCTAATAGTAAAACTTATGAGTCTCAGAGACAAAGAGAAAATCCTGAAAGCAGCTCAGGAGAAGAGATATGTAACCTACAATGGTAGAAACATTAGATTGGCAACAAACCTATCCACAGAGACCTGGCAGGCCAGAAAGGACTGGCAGGATATATTCAGAGTACTAAACGAGAAAAATATGCAGCCAAGAATACTATATCCAGCTAGGCTGTCATTGAAAATAGAAGGAGAGATAAAAAGTTTCCAGGACAAACAAAAACTAAAGGAATTTGCAAACATGAAACCAGCCCTACAAGAAATCTTGAAAGGGGTCCTCTAAGCAAAGAGAGACCCTAAAAGCAACATAGACCAGAAAGGAACACAGAAAATATACAGTAACAGTCACCTTACAGGCAATACAATGGCACTAAATTCCTATCTTTCAACAGTTACCCTGAATGTAAATGGGCTAAATGCCCAAATCAAAAGACACAGGCTATCAGATTGGATAAAAAAACAAGACCCATCGATATGCTGTCTGCAAGAGACTCATTTTAGAACCAAAGACACCCCCAGTTTGAAAGGGAAGGGGTGGAAAACCATTTACCATGCTAATGGAAACCAAAAGAAAGCTGGGGTGGCAATCCTTATATCAGACAAATTAGATCTTAAACCAAAGACTGTAATAAGAGATGAGGAAGGACACTATATCCTACTTAAAGGGTCTATCCAACAAGAAGATCTAACAATTGTAAATATCTATGCCCCTAACATGGGAGCAGCCAATTATATAAGGCAATTAATAACAAAAGCAAAGAAACACATTGACAACAATACAATAATAGTGGGGGACTTTAACACCCCCCTCTGAAATGGACAGATCATCTAAGCAAAAGATCAACAAGGAAATAAAGACTTAAAATGACACACTGGACCACATGGACTTCACAGACATATTCAGAACATTCCATCCCAAAGCAACAGAATACACATTCTTCTCTCGTGCCCATGGAACATTCTCCAGACTCGATCACATTCTAGATCATAAATCAGGTCTCAACTGGTACCAAAAGATTGGGATCATTCCCTGCCTATTTTCAGACCACAATGCTTTGAAACTAGAACTCAATCACAAGAGGAAAGTCGGAAAGAACTCAAATACATGGAGGCTAAAGAGCATCCTACTGAAGAATGAATGGGTCAACCAGGAAATTAAAGAAGAATTAAAAAAATACATGGAAACCAATGAAAATGAAAACACAACTGTTCAAAATCTTTGGGATGCAGCAAAGGCAGTCCTAAGAGGAAAGTATATAGCAATACAAGCCTTTCTCAAGAAACAAGAAAGGTCTCCAGTACACAACCTAACCCTACACCTAAAGGAGCTGGAGAAAGAACAGCAAATAAAGCCTAAACCCAGCAGGAGAAGAGAAATAATAAAGATCAGAGCAAAAATCAATGAACTAGAAACTAAAAGAACAGTAGAACAGATCAACGAAACTAGGAGCTGGTTCTTTGAAAGAATTAACAAGATTGATAAACCCCTGCCAGACTTATCAAAAAGAAAAGAGAAATGACCCAAATCAACAAAATCATGAATGAAAGAGGAGAGACCCCAACCAACACCAAAGAAATACAAACAATTATAAGAACATATTATGAGCAACTCTATGCCAGCAAATTCAATAACCTGGAAGAAATGGATGCATTCCTAGAGATGTATCAACTACCAAAACTGAACCAGGAAGAAATAGAAAACCTGAATAGACCTATAACCACTAAGGAAATGGAAGCAGTCATCAAAAATCTCCCAAAAAACAAAAGCCCAGGGCCAGATGGCTTCCCAGGGGAATTCTACCAAACATTTCAAGAAGAATTAATACCTATTCTTCTGAAACTGTTCCAAAAAATAGAAATGGATGGAAAACTTCCAAACTCATTTTATCAGGCCAGCATTACCTTGATCCCCAAACCAGACAAAGACCCCATCAAAAAGGAGAATTACAGACCAATATCCCTGATGAACATGGATGCAAAAATTCTCACCAAAATACTACCCAATAGGATCCAACAGTACATTAAAAGGATTATTCACCACGACCAAGTGGGATTTATCCCTGGGCTGCAAGGTTGGTTCAACATCTGCAAATCATTCAATGTGATACAATACATTAACAAAAGTAAGAACAAGAATCATATGATCCTCTCAATAGATGCAGAAAGAGCTTTTGACAAAGTACAGCATCCTTTCTTGATCAAAACTCTTCAGAGTATAGGCATAGAGTGTACATACCTCAATATCATAAAAGTCATCTATGAAAAACCTACAGCGAATATCATTCTCAATGGGGAAAAACTGAGAGCTTTCCCCCTAAGGTCAGGAACGCGGCAGGGATGTCCACTATCACCACTGCTATTCAACATAGTATTGGAAGTCCTAGCCACAGCAATCAGACAACAAAAAGAAATCAAAGGCATCCAAATCAGCAAAGAAGAAGTCAAACTCTCACTCTTTGCAGATGATATGATACTTTATGTGGAAAACCCAAAAGACTCCACCCCAAAACTGCTAGAACTCATACAGGAATTCAGTAAAGTGGCAGGATATAAAATCAATGCACAGAAGTCAGTGGCATTCCTATACACCAACAACAAGACAGAAGAAAGAGAAATTAAGGAGTCGATCCCATTTACAATTGCACCCAAAACCATAAGATACCTAGGAATCAATCTAACCAAAGAGACAAAGGATCTGTACTCAGAAAACTATAAAATATTCATGAAAGAAATTGAGGAAGACACAAAGAAATGGAAAAACGTTCCATGCTCATGGATTGGAAGAACAAATATTGTGAAGATGTCAATGCTACCTAGAGCAATCTACACATTCAATGCAATCCCCATCAAAAAACATCCACTTTTTTCAAAGAAATGGAACAAATTATCCTAAAATTTGTGTGGAATCAGAAAAGACCCCGAATAGCCAGAGGAATGTTGAAAAAGAAAAGCAAAGCTGGCGGCATCACAATTCCAGACTTCCAGCTCTATTACAAAGCTGTCATCATCAAGACAGTATGGTACTGGCACAAAAACAGACACAGAGATCAATGGAACAGAATAGAGAGCCCAGAAATGGACCCTCAACTCGATGGTCAACTCATCTTTGACAAAGCAGGAAAGAATGTCCAATGGAAAAAAGACAGTCTCTTCAACAAATGGTGTTGGGAAAATTGGACAGCCACATGCAGAAGAATGAAACTGGACCATTTCCTTACACCACACACAAAAATAGACTCCAAATGGTTGAAAGACCTCAATGTGAGACAGGAGTCCATCCAAATCCTAAAGGAGAACACAGGCAGCAACCTCTTTGACCTCAGCCACAGCAACTTCTTCCTAGAAATATCGCCAAAGGCAAGGGAAGCTAGGGCAAAAATGAACTATTGGGACTTCATCAAGATAAAAGGCTTTTGCACAGCAAAAGAAACAGTCAACAAAACCAAAAGACAACTGACAGAATGGGAGAAGATATTTGCAAATGACATATCAGATAAAGGGCTAGTATCCAAAGTCTATAAAGAACTCATCAAACTCAACACCCAAAGAACAAAGAATCCAATCAAGAAATGGGCAGAAGACATGAACAGACATTTTTCCAAAGAAGACATCCAAATGGCCAACAGACACATGAAAAAGTGCTCAATATCGCTCAGCATCAGGGGAATCCAAATCAAAACCTCAATGAGATACCACCTCACACCAGTCAGAATGGCTAAAATTAACAAGTCAGGAAACGACAGGTGTTGGTGGGGATGCAGAGAA
Source organism: Mirounga angustirostris (assembly GCF_029215605.1). NCBI lineage: Eukaryota > Metazoa > Chordata > Mammalia > Carnivora > Phocidae > Mirounga > Mirounga angustirostris. The sequence continues at coordinate 159,907,478 of NW_026991710.1, read as the reverse complement.
AGGGGAACCCTCCTACACTGTTGGTGGGAATGCAAGCTGGTGCAGCCACTCTGGAAAACAGTATGGAGGTTCCTCCAAAAGTTGAAAATAGAGCTACCATATGATCCAGCAATTGCACTACTGGGTATTTACCCCAGAGATACAAAAGTAGGGATCCAAAAGGGTACATGCACCCTGATGTTTATAGCAGCGATGTCCACAATAGCCAAACTGTGGAAAGAGCCAAGATGTCCATCGACAGATGAATGGATAAAGAAGAGGTGGTATATATATACAATGGAATATTATGCAGCCATCGAAAGGAATGAGATCTTGCCATTTGCAACGACGTGGATGGAACTGGAGGGTATTATGTTGAGCGAAATAACTCAGAGAAAGACATGTATCATATGACCTCACTAATATGAGGAATTCTAAATTGCAGGAAACAAACTGAGTGTTGCTGGAGTGGGGGGTGGGGTAAGAGGGATGGGGTGACTGGGTGATAGATACTGGGGAGGGTATGTGCTCTGGTAAGAGCTGTGAATTGTGCAAGACTGTTGAATCTCAGATCTGTACCTCTGAAACAAATAATGCAACATATGTTAAGAAAAAAAAAAGAAGAAGAAGAAGGTAGCAGGAGGGGAAGAATGAAGCGGGGGAAATCGGAGGGGTAGAGGAACCATGAGAGATAATGGACTCTGAAAAACAAACTGAGGGTTCTAGAGGGGAGGGGGGTGGGAGGATGGGTTAGCCTCGTGATGGGTATTGAGGAGGGCACATTCTGCATGGAGCACTGGGTGTTACGCACAAACAATGAATTATGGAGCACTACATCTAAAACTAATGATGTAATGTATGGGGATTAACATAAGAATAAAAAAAAAGAAATCAGAATTCTTGGTGTTTATTGGGAGCCCCCCCCCAATCATAAGTTATTGTGCATTTTTAAAAACACTTTATCTTTCCGTTTTAAAATAATAAACAATTGTTTGGGGGTCATAGGATTATCACAGATGTTTCTGTGAAAAATATACAACCAATACATGGTTGATTTTTATTATAAGCCAATGCATCATGACCAGATATATATATATATATATGCTTCAATAATATGTAAAACTAATCTCTGCCTGATATAGACATTTGATAATCAAAAACATTAAAAGAGGGAAATAATGACAGAAATAAATGCCAAATAAAAATCACTTAAAAATTAAAAGATAAGGGCACCTGGGTGGCTCAGTCGTTAGGCGTCTGCCTTCTGCTCAGGTCATGGTCCCAGGGTCCTGGTGTTGAGTCCCGCATCAGGCTCCCTGCTCCGCAGAGAGCCTGCTTCTCCCTCTCCCGCTCCTCTGCTTGTGTTCCCTCTCTCGCTGTGTCTCTCTGTCAAATAAATAAATAAAATCTTTAAAAAAAAAAATTAAATGATAATACCAGAATATTTAATTTTTAATATTTAAAAGCTATCATTCTTAAAGAAATTGTAAAACCACAAAGCATTAATGGCCCTATCCAAAAGTTTTGATCTCTTTTTTTTGTGACAAATAGTCCAGACAGAGAATTTATTCCGTCTTGTTTTGACCTTTATCAAATCAGTAAGAGTGTGTTCAAAAGCAACTTCAAGCTGGGTGTTAGGGCAACTGTTGCTTTCTGTAAGCTCGTTTCTTTTTGTAATGATAAAAACCTGTTGTCTACCCAATCTGATTTTGGTTTGTCTTTGAATTTGTTATTGTGTTTGCTATTTCAGATTTTAAAATCCTCTACTGGTTTAATGTTATAGTATTCCTGCAACAGCATTCATGTCTTCTCTCTGTATTTCTCTGTTCAAGTATTTGCAAAGACCTGTATGCAACAGTGACTATTTGAGCCATAAACATTTTGAGTAGTAATGGAACAAGATAACATCCAGATCTCCTACAAGTGCTCCTCACAGCACCACACAGAATCACCTGTCGAAATTGCAACTTAAGGATGTATTTCACTTCCGAAACTTATTATTTCTTGGAACACCACCCGTAAAGTATTCCATGGGTCTAAAGCTTACTAATATTTTTTTTTAATTTTGTTATTGTTATATAAATCCCCATACATTACATCATTAGTTTTAGATGTAGTGTTCCATGATTCATTGTTTGTGCATAACACCCAGTGCTCCATGCAGAACATGCCCTCTTTAATACCCACCACTAGGCTAACCCATCCTCCCACCCCCCTCCCCTCTAGAACCCTCAGTTTGTTTTTCAGAGTCCATCGTCTCTCATGGTTCGTCTACCCCTCCGATTTCCCCCCCTTCATTCTTCCCCTCCTGCTATCTTCTTCTTTTTTTTTTTTCTTAACATATGTTGCATTATTTGTTTCAGAGGTACAGATCTGAGATTCAACAGTCTTGCACAATTCACAGCGCTTACCAGAGCACGTACCCTCCCCAGTATCTATCACCCAGTCACCCCATCCCTCCCACCCCACCCCCCACTTCAGCAACCCTCAGTTTGTTTCCTGAGATTAAGAATTCCTCATATCAGTGAGGTCATATGATACATGTCTTTCTCTGTTTGACTTATTTCGCTCAGCATAATACCCTCCAGTTCCATCCACGTCGTTGCAAACTAATATTTATTTTATTTGCAACGGTGACTCACCATTAGCAGCAGACAGGGCAATGGATACTTTGCTTATGGCAAAACAGCAAGCGAGACTGATCGATGGAACTCTAACACTGTTGGTCTACCTGCTCCTGTCCAGGTTCCTGGAAACTTTGACCTTCACCTTCAACTCCTTGGGTCAGCGCTTCCTGCTCTTATTTTTGATTGAATGTCAGTGGATTCTTTCAAAGCAGGAATGTTTCTATGTCGATTGTTAAGCTTAAATTCTCGCAGGAGACTTAAATACTTTTTACTGTGTTCCCATTTTCTCAACTGATTTTTCTCGGCATTTGGAAAAACATAAACATTTCCTGTGAAATGCTAGAAAAGAATTCCCACCTAGGCTATGCCACCAGGCACAGGTTGGACGAGGATGTCTTGAGACCCTCTCCCAGAGCCCCAGGCAGGAGGGCACGAGAATCCAGTGCACCAACTTCTCACTCAGTACCTCTCCTCCCAGCTGCCATCCATGGCTCCATGATTCCTGCCCCATCTGTCCAGTCCGTTCACCCCCAAACTCACCCAGACCTGCCTACTTCTCCCTTATTTCAAGTTTACACTCTTGCTTCTCTCTATAATGCCAGCCCACACACAAAACCTCCTCTTCTCACATTCCAATTTTCTGTGCGAAATCAGTATCAGCCATGAGTTGGGGCTGATCGCCACTGTGACAATTTAATTAAAGCAATTCAAACTATAAGGTATGAATGATACATAAATGTCCACATACTGTCCTTATGATGTTGAGAAGATCACTTCATCATACTGAGCCTCAATTTTTTCGTCTACAAAATGGAGATAAAAATTCCCAGCTCACAATATTTTTGAGAAGATGAAATAATATAGGTAAAGTATAGAGCTAAGTGCTGGGAAATTGTGAGTTTTAGTCCTCCTTCTCCAAAAAGGACAATATTAAATCTTAAAGGAGGAGCTTTTGCATACAAAAGAGTTTTGTATCCGCTACTGGAACCCCCAGGAGCAGAATTAGCTGTATTTGCGATGTCTGCGGGGCCTCTCTTCTCCTTCCCTAGAAGGTTCAAATTTACTAGCCCGATGTCAACTCCAGGAACTTCTCCCTCTGCAGGTTTCCAAAGTAAGAACTGGGTGGGGAAGGTCGGCCCACCAACCCAAAGCCTAGCCCACCGCCACTGCCCCAGCCTGGCCCAAAGTAAATGCTCAATAAATGTTTGCCAAATTGAATTTCCTTCCCCCTGGATTAATCGTGGCAGCAGCAAGGAGCTGGCCCCTCTGGCGTGGCTCCAGTGCCCACAAGCTTCATGAGTCATGTCTTCAAAGGCCTTGCTGCCGCTGCCCCCCTTCCTTTGCCTCTGACCTCTCCAGCTTCTCCAGCATGTTTATGGACATAATTACAGCGTGATATTGATTTCCTGACAGCCACCTTGATGTAACTATTTTAGAGAATCAAGCTAATTTCATACATTGAGGTTTTTATGGTCTCTGGCAGACTCAACCCTAGAAGTCATTTCGTCTCTTCCTAGGGCACTCCTGCCGCTTCTCAGAAACTGCTTCTCCTCGCCCCTCCTTCCCCGAAGCCCAGCTGGGCTGTGCTGCCATTCGCACCCTGTCTTCTCCTTATAGTCCCCCGCCCATTCCCATGCTCACGTGACTTAGCTGTGCAGTCGGGGGAACAGGGAGATCTTGAGGCCCCAAGAAGTCCGAGCGGTGTGCATCCAGGGGAAAAGATGGGACCCAATTTTTCCTCTAAACGTTACAGCCTGAGTCTGCCCCCTAGTTCCCTGTTACACTCCAAATGCATTCTTGGGCCCACTGAAACCCTCCTTCCCTACCTGCTATTTACCAATTTACAGTTTGCAGAGTCTTTTAAGAGACATAATCTCATGTAATTTGCATATCAATTCTCTGTGCTGTTATGTCCAGTTTACAGATGTAAAAATACAGAAAATGAGAACAGAAAAGTAAAACAGCTTGATAATACAAAATGTGAACAATGGGCATGAACACCCTTCACAAAAAGGCTCCCCATGGCTGTTTCTTTTCCTTTTGGAGACACAGAGTTGTAAAGCCAAGATTTAAACTCTTAGACTGCTCATGTAGTCTTTAGTCTTTCAAAGTTAATTTTTTTTAACTTTCTTTTTTTTTTGAATTTTTCTTTTTCCCTTTTTCAACCAACATCTTATCAATCCCTTTTTTTAAAAAGATTTTTATTGGGGCGCCTGGGTGGCTCAGTCGTTAAGCATCTGCCTTCGACTCAGGTCACGATCCCAGGTCCTGGGATCAAGCCCCGCATCGGGCTCCCTGCTCAGAGGGAAGCCTGCTTCTGCCTCTCCCACTCCCCCTGCTTGTGTTCCCTCTCTCACTGTGTGTCTCTCTCTCAAAATAAATAAATCTTTAAAAAAATAATAAACATTTTTATTTTTCATTTTTAGAGTCATAGTCTATCCCTTCATAGTAGTTACCCATATTTTTGGCATATATATATATATATATATATATATATATATATATATATATATATGTTGTTCTCTCTTTAAAATTTTGAGATAGTTTCTTCTAACAGATCAAAATATACCCTAAATCTCTAGTGTATGGTTTTTTTTCTACTCTCCTGCCTGATCACATTCTCTCCCTTTTGTTATCTTTTTTTTTTTAAATCCTCTTCTTTCTTTTTTCAAACAACTTCTTATCAATTCCTTTTATAAAATTTTTTATAATTTTCATCTTTACAGTCATATTCCATCCCTTCATCATATCAACCCTTATTTTTGTACATATATAAGTTTTTCTTTCTTTAAAATTTTGGGAGGCACTTTCTTCTAAAAGACGAAAATACACCCCAAATCTAGTGTGTGGCACTGATCTATGTACCACCCTGATCATATTTGATCATATTCTGGTTTTTTTCTTTTGTTCTATTTTTGTTTGTTTTTATCTTTTTCTTTTACTTTTTTTTCTTTTTCTTTTTTCTCCCTTTCCCTTTCTTTTCCCCCTGCTTCAGGTCTTTTCTGATTTGATTAGAGTATATTTTCTGGGCACGTTGTTACCCTGTTAGCATTTGGTTCTCTCATTCATCTATTCTCCTCTGCACAAAATGACAAGACGGAAAAAATCACCTCAACAAAAAGAATAAGAGGTAGTATCGACTGCCAGGGACCTACTCAATACGGACATTAGTACGATGTAGGATCTAGAGTTCAGAATCATCCCTTTAAAGATACAAGCTGGGCTTGAAAAAAGCATGGAATTTATTAGAGAAACCCTATCTGGAGAAGTAAAAGAACTAAAATCTAACCAAGTAGAAATCAAAAGGCTATTAATGAGGTGCAATCAAATATGGGGGCACTAACTGCTAGGATAAATGAGGCAGAAGAGAGAATCAGTGATACAGAAGACCAAATGATGGAAAATAAAGAAGCTGAGAAAAAGAGAGATAAACAACTACTGGATCATGAGGGCAGAATTCGAGAGATAAGTGATACCATAAGACGAAACAACATTAGAATAATTGGGATCCCAGAAGAAAAAGAAAGAGAGAGGGGCCGAAGGTATATTGGAGCAAATTGTAGGAGAGAACTTCCCTAATTTGGGGAAGGAAACAGGCATCAAAATCCAGGAAGCACAGAGAACCCCTCTCAAAATCAATAAAAATAGGTCAACACCCTGACATCTAATAGTAAAACTTACGAATCTCAGAGACAAAGAAAATCCTGAAAGCAACTCAGGAGAAGAGATATGTAACCTACAATGGTAGAAACATTAGATTGGCAACAGACCTATCCACAAAGACCTGGCAGGCCAGAAAGGACTGGCAGGATATCTTCAGAGCACTAAATGAGAAAAATATGCAGCCAAGAATACTATTATCCAGCTAGGCTGTCATTGAAAATAGATGGAGAGATAAAAAGCTTCCAGGACAAATAAAAACTAAAGGAATTGGCAAACACGAAACCAGCCCTACAAGAAATACTGAAAGGGGTCCTCTAAGCAAAGAGAGAGCCTAAAAGCAACATAGACCGGAAAGGAACACAGACAATATACGGTAACAGTCACCTTACAGGCAATACAATGGCACTAAATCCCTATCTTTCAATAGTTACCCTGAATGTAAATGGGCTAAATGCCCCAATCAAAAGACACAGGCTATCAGACTGGATTAAAAAACAAGACCCATCGATATGCTATCTGCAAGACACCCATTTTAGACCCAAAGACACCCCCAGATTTAAAGTGAGGATGTGGGAAACCATTTACCATACTAATGGACACCAAAAGAAAGCTGGGGTGGCAATCATTATATCAGACAAATTCGATTTTAAACCAAAGACTGTAATAAGAGATGAGGAAGGACACTATAACCTACTTAAAGGGTCTATCCAACAAGAAGATCTAACAATTGTAAATATCTATGCCCCTAACATGGGAGCAGCCAGTTATATAAGGCAATTAATAACAAAAGCAAAGAAACACATTGACAACAATACAATAATAGTGGGGGACTTTAACACCCCCCTCACTGAAATGGACAGATCATCTAAGCAAAAGATCAACAAGGAAATAAAGGCTTTAAATGACACACTGGACCAAATGGACTTCACAGACATATTCAGAACATTCCATCCCAAAACAACGGAATACACATTCCTCTCTTGTGCCCATGGAACATTCTCCAGACTCGATCACATCCTAGGTCATAAATCAGGTCTCAACCGGTACCAAAAGATTGGGATCATTCCCTGCCTATTTTCAGACCACAATGCTTTGAAACTAGAACTCAATCCCAAGAGGAAAGTCGGAAAGAACTCAAATACATGGAGGCTAAAGAACATCCTACTAAAGAATGAATGGGTCAACCAGGAAATTGAAGAAGAATTTTAAAAATTCATGGAAACCAAGGAAAATGAAAACACAACTGTTCAAAATCTTTGGGATGCAGCAAAGGCAGTCCTAAGAGGAAAGTATATAGCAATACAAGCCTTTCTTAAGAAACAAGAAAGGTCTCAAATACACAACCTAACCCTACACCTAAAGGAGCTGGAGAAAGAACAGCAAATAAAGCCTAAACCCAGCAGGAGAAGAGAAATAATAAAGATCAGAGCAGAAATCAATGAAATAGAAACTAAAAGAACAGTAGAACAGATCAACGAAACTAGGAGCTGGTTCTTTGAAAGAATTAACAAGATTGATAAACCCCTGGCCAGACTTATCAAAAAGAAAAGAGAAATGACCCAAATCAACAAAATCATGAATGAAAGAGGAGAAATCACAACCAACACCAAAGAAATACAAACAATTATAAGAACATATTATGAGCAACTCTATGCCAGCAAATTCGATAATCTGGAAGAAATGGATGCATTCCTAGAGATGTATCAACTACCAAAACTGAACCAGGAAGAAATAGAAAACCTGAACAGACCTATAACCACTAAGGAAATGGAAGCAGTCATCAAAAATCTCCCAAAAAACAAAAGCCCAGGGCCAGATGGCTTCCCAGGGGAATTCTACCAAACATTTCAAGAAGAATTAATACCTATTCTTCTGAAACTGTTCCAAAAAATAGAAATGGACGGAAAACTTCCAAACTCATTTTATGAGGCCAGCATTACCTTGATCCCCAAACCAGACAAAGACCCCATCAAAAAGGAGAATTACAGACCAATATCCCTGTTGAACATAATTGCAAAAATTCTCACCAAAATACTACCCAATAGGATCCAACAGTACATTAAAAGGATTATTCACCACGACCAAGTGGGATTTATCCCTGGGCTGCAAGGTTGGTTCAACATCCGCAAATCAATCTACGTGATACAATACATTAACAAAAGAAAGAACAAGAATCATATGATCCTCTCAATAGATGCAGAAAGAGCTTTTGACAAAGTACAGCATCCTTTCTTGATCAAAACTCTTCAGAGTATAGGGATAGAGGGAACATACCTCAATATCATAAAAGCCATCTATGAAAAACCTACAGCGAATATCATTCTCAATGGGGAAAAACTGAGAGCTTTCCCCCTAAGGTCAGGAATGTGGCAGGGATGTCCACTATCACCACTGCTATTCAACATAGTATTGGAAGTCCTAGCCACAGCAATCAGACAACAAAAAGAAATCAAAGGCATCCAAATTGGCAAAGAAGAAGTCAAACTCTCACTCTTTGCAGATGATATGATACTTTATGTGGAAAACCCAAAAGACTCCACCCCAAAACTGCTAGAACTCATACAGGAATTCAGTAAAGTGGCAGGATATAAAATCAATGCACAGAAGTCAGTGGCATTCCTATACACCAACAACAAGACAGAAGAAAGAGAAATTAAGGAGTCGATCCCATTTACAATTGCACCCAAAACCATAAGATACCTAGGAATCAATCTAACCAAAGAGACAAAGGATCTGTACTCAGAAAACTATAAAATACTCATGAAAGAAATTGAGGAAGACACAAAGAAATGGAAAAACGTTCCATGCTCATGGATTGGAAGAACAAATATTGTGAAGATGTCAATGCTACCTAGAGCAATCTACACATTCAATGCAATCCCCATCAAAATACCGTCCAGTTTTTTCAAAGTAATGGAACAAATAATCCTAAAATTTGTATGGAACCAGAAAAGACCCCGCATAGCCAGAGGAATGTTGAAAAAGAAAAGCAAACCTGGTGGCATCACAATTCCGGACTTCCAGCTCTATTACAAAGCTGTCATCATCAAGACAGTATGGTACTGTCACAAAAACAGACACAGAGATTAATGGAACAGAATAGCTCAGAAATGGACCCTCAACTCGATGGTCAATCTTTGACAAAGCAGGAAAGAATGTCCAATGGAAAAAAGACAGTCTCTTCAACAAATGGTGTTGGGAAAATTGGACAGCCACATGCAGAAGAATGAAACTGGACCATTTCCTTACACCACACACAAAAATAGACTCCAAATGGTTGAAAGACCTCAATGTGAGACAGGAGTCCATCCAAATCCTAAAGGAGAACACAGGCAGCAACCTCTTTGACCTCAGCCACAGCAACTTCTTCCTAGACACATCGCCAAAGGCAAGGGAAGCAAGGGCAAAAATGAACTATTGGGACTTCATCAAGATAAAAAGCTTTTGCAAAGCAAAGGAAACAGTCAACAAAACCAAAAGACAACCAACAGAATGAGAGAAGATATTTGCAAATGACATATCAGATAAAGGGCTAGTATCAAAAATCTATAAAGAACTTCTTAAACTCAACACCCAAAGAACAAAGAATCCAATCAAGAAATGGGCAGAAGACATGAACAGACATTTTTCCAAAGAAGATAAACAAATGGCCAACAGACACATGAAAAAGTGCTCAACATCGCTCGGCATCGGGGAAATCCAAATCAAAACCTCAATGAGATACCACCTCACACCAGTCAGAATGGCTAAAATTAACAAGTCAGGAAATGACAGATGTTGGCGGGGATGCGGAGAAAGGGGAACCCTCCTACACTGTTGGTGGGAATGCAAGCTGGTGCAGCCACTCCGGAAAACAGTATGGAGGTTCCTCAAAAAGTTGAAAATAGAGCTACCGGGGTGCCTGGGTGGCTCAGTCATTAAGCGTCTGCCTTTGGCTCAGGTCATGATCCCAGTGTCCTGGGATCGAGCCCCACATCGGGCTCCCTGCTCCACAGGAAGCCTGCTTCTCCCTCTCCCCTCCGCCTGCTCGTGTTCCCTCTCTCACTCTGTCTCTCTCCGTCAAATAAATAAATAAAATCTTAAAAAAAAAAAAAAGAAAATAGAGCTACTGTACGATCCAGCAATTGCACTACTGGGTATTTACCCCAAAGATACAAATGTAGGGATCCGAAGGGGTACATGCACCCCGATGTTTATAGCAGCAATGTCCACAATAGCCAAACTGTGGAAAGAGCCAAGATGTCTATCGACAGATGAATGGATAAAGAAGAGGTGGTATATATATACAATGGAATATTATGCAGCCATCAAAAGGAATGAGATCTTGCCATTTGCAACGATGTGGATGGAACTGGAAGGTATTATGCTGAGCGAAATAAGTCAAACAGAGAAAGATATGTATCATATGATCTCACTGATATGAGGAATTCTTAATCTCAGGAAACAAACTGAGGGTTGCTGGAGTGGGGGGTGGTGTAAGAGGGATGGGGTGACTGGTAAGCGCTGTGAATTGTGCGAGACTGTTGAATCTCAGATCTGTACCTCTGAAACAAATAATGCAACATATGTTAAGAAAAAAAAAAAAAAGAAGATAGCAGGAGGGGAAGAATGAAGCGGGGGAAATCAGTGGGGTAGACGAACCATGAGAGACGATGGACTCTGAAAAACAAACTGAGGGTTCTAGAGGGGAGGGGGGTGGGAGGATGGGTTAGCCTGGTGATGGGTATTAAAGAGGGCATGTTCTGCATGGAGCACTGGGTGTTATGCACAAACAATGAATCATGGAGCACTACATCTAAAACTAATGATGTAATGTATGGTGATTAACATAACAATAAAAAAATTTTTAAAAAAGTAAGTAACCCAGATTCCCTGGTTTCAAACCCTGTCTTTCCTATAAATATCTGTGTGACCTTATGATTCCTGCAGTATCTTAATGACCTTATATGTGAAAAGAATATAATAAGAGCACTTGATTTATAGGGATTTTGTGAGAGTTAAATAAGATTAAATAAAGTATTTCATGTGATACCTGGCATATGGTGAGAGCTCAGTTTGGGGCAAGGTGGGTTTGAGGTGCTTACGGCTATTCAAGAGAACTAACCAGTGGGCATTCTTTGTTGTGGGAGTCTATCCTGTGCAGGGACGTAGCATCCCTCCTCACACTAAATGCCAGTAGCACCCCCACCCCTGGTCTTTACAACCCAAAGTGGCTCCAGACATTGCCAAATATCCCCAGGGGGATAAAGCTGCCCGCCCCCCCCCCCTTGAGAATCATTGCTTCATTGTATCTCATCACTTAGCTATATGTTCATTACTGTTGTATAGCTAGAATGCACAGAATGCCATTGGATGGTGCTAGTCTTGCAGTATCCTTATACTGTTGCAACTTTAGTGGGAATTCCTTTTGTGTTTCACCATCACATCTAATATTGAACTATTAGTTTGAGGTAAGTGATCTTACATTAACTTTTATTAAATTTTTACCAAGAGATTTTTTTAAATCGTTATTTTATCAAATGTCTTTAAGGCATGCACTGAAGTTTTCACTGCTTCACTGATCTCTGGATTGTTTCAATTCATAACATTAAATTATTCTTCCATTCCTGAGATAATGACTAACTGGACATGTTATAGCATTCATTTCTTAACATTGCAGTAGGTGGGATTTGGTGACATTTTATCTAAAGAACGTTATTTCCATTCCATTAACTGTTTTTTACTTGTGTTTTAATATTAGGGTTATGTTGGTTTCATAAAATAATTTTGAAAGTTTACATCTTTTTATATAATTAGAAGTGATTAATTTCCCCCTAAAAATTACATATTTCTTGAGATTTGATCAACTGAGCTGATCAATAACAGTAGGTCAAGAGCATTTGGGGGAAATTAATTCTAGAGTAATTTTTTTTTTACAATTTCTTTAAGTTCTCTATTTTTAGTCAATTTTGGTGATTACTATCTTGCTATAACATTGTCTTGTAATCAACATTTTAAAAAATAGGACAGAATACAATATATTAATCTTATGAAAAGCATTTAACTTCAGTATCTGTAGTTCCATCTACTTTATAATACCTAAGTTTGCACATTTCTTTTCTCCTTTTTCTTATTGGACTTTCTGGATTTATACACTACTATTCTAATTCAAGAAAGCCTCTCTGTTTCTTCCTGTTCTGTGTGTAGTCTCTCCATGTTGCTTATTTAAATATTTAATTACTTCCTTTTTATTTATAATGTGTTAATAACACTAGTTAGCCTATGAATTTACCCTTCTGTACAGCTTTGACTTTACCCCATAAACTTTTACACAAAGTGTCTAATTTTTGCTACTTTATAGACAGTCTTATTTCTTCTTTGACCCAAAAATAAGCTGAGCAGTTTTTAGTTTCCAACATCTCAGGTGTACCTTTTTAAAAACCTTTGTTATTTTTTAATCTATTCTTCATGTATGGTGGTCAATGTTCTACTTAAACTCTAATTTTTAGTATTTGATGAGCTTTTCTTTTAATTTTTGTCACTGTCCTGAGAATGTGTTGAAAGAAAGGTTTATTATCTGTTCACAGGATTAAAAGTTTGTTATACATTTTTATTAAATAAAATTTATATTTCTATAAATATTTATTTTTCACTTGCCTCATCTGCTATGGTCTGAGTAAAACATACTGTCATCTCTCCACAAATAATTTTTGTTATTTTCTCCTCATATTTTTTAATGCATTTGCTTTAAATAGTCTGATATTAAATGATTTGGCATCATCTACTATTTGGTTTATGACTGCTACACTTTTATTCTGGATTTTCTTTTCCAATTCAATTGTTGTTATATTAATACTGTCATTCTTGCATTCTTATGTGTTTTCCTGATATCTTTTACCAAGCCTTTTATTTCTAATCTTTTCCTGTCAATCATTTTGTATTAGATTTATATCTTGTAAACAGCATATAGTTGACATTTATTATTTGACCTAATCCGAGTGTCCATGTATTTTAATGGGAGGGTTGACCCTTTTATTTGTTGCCATAAATTATATATCTGGATTTATTCCTGTCACTTCATTTTATTATTTCTGCCTAGGGAAGTTCCTTGATTTTCTTATTATGCTTGCTTTTTGCCTTATAACTCTCACTTTTTTAAATTTCTATTTACTAAAGAGACCATGAATTATTTTCTTTGACTTTTTTACTCAAATAGCTTGGATGGTCAAAAACATATTTTTAACTCTTTCGGTGGCTCTTCTAGGTTTTAGAAAACATTTTGAGCTTTATTTTTCCAATAATTAATATCAAAGATAAAAAAGTGTCTATCCACTTCTCCCTTGAAGATGAGGAAACTAGAATGCTTTTTACTACTTTCTACTCTTCTTTCACCCAATTTCTTTGTTTTTTCTGGAATAAAATGGGGTATTAGAGCCAAATTCTGTTTAGTTTTTTTTTTTTTCACTTTTGAGAATAGCTTCTTAACTTCCCATTCTTCTTTATAGCTGTGTTGACAAGAATTATTTAGACTTTCCCCATGGCTAACTGATTCAGTGCTTCAACCAGGCTTCTTATTTGATAACCTCCCCGAGCTTAGGTTTTGATTTTGATACATCTCTCTATTGACTGGAAGATATTCTTTTTTTTTTTTAAGATTTTATTATTTATTCATGAGAGACAGAGAGAGAGAGAGAGGCAGAGGGAGAAGCAGACTTCCCGCGGAGCAGAGAGCCTGATGCAGGACTCGATCCCAGGACTCTGGGATCATGACCTGAGCCGAAGGCAGACACTTAACCATCTGAGCCACCCAGGCGCCCAACTGGAAGATATTCTTAAGTACTTTTTTCAGGAAAGAAACAGACCTGTTACATATTCTGAACTCTTTTATTTCTGGTTATGTTTCTCTTATGTTTATATCTAAGTGATGACTAAATTAAAAAATACTTGAATCATGAACATGTTCCCTCAAAATTCTCTAGCCCTTTATATTAGAGCAAGTTAAATACTATAACAAGACACTGCCTTTGTTCGGTTAACACTTACAGAGCCCCTGTAGGGCTCAGAGGGAGCCTTCCATGAGGTGAATCAGGAACTCAGGCTCTTTCCACTGTCCCCTCGGGTCCTCTGCCATACCCTGAGCATCAGCTGATGAAAGAGCAGAGAAAGGAAGAAAGAGAAGAGATTAACATATCTCACAGAAGATTTAAGGATCCAGACCAGAAGTAGTATGTGTCACTTCTGTCCACAACTCATCAGCCAGAACTGGTCCCTGGCCCACCTATGTTGGAGAAAACTAGGAAATTATCATCCTCTCTTTCCGGGAGGAAAGCGAAATGATTTGAGAAACACAGAGCCCTATCTGTGCCACATGGTTGCCCTATTGTTCTGGGGCATTTGCAGAGATCTTGTGAGATACTTTAATTTTAATTTTTGTACCTATATATTCAATGAAGTTGGGTTTTTTTTTTTTCTTTATCCAGCTTGTTTGTAATACTTTATCTTTTCAATTCAAAAATTTAGCCAGTATGTATGTAGATGCAGTTCCCTTTAAATTTATTTTGCCTGCACATTTAGGCCATTTTGCAAGACACATTTTCCTCAATTATGACTTTGATTGTTGTTTCTGAATAAATTGTTCCGGTTTATTCTTCAGCAATACCTATAATTCCTAGATTGGATCTCCTTCTCCCTTCTCCATACCTATTATCTCCTCATCACTTGCATCTCCTTATTCTTTTCCCTCTGAATACAAGGAGATTTTGTTCTCACCAGTGATTTGTGTTTTAGCAGTGTTAACTCCTGCCTTCACTACCTCCACATGAATTTTATTTATTCTACTGGAGTTAGGTATCCTTCAACTGCATTTATATTTTAGCCATCTTCTTTGCAGGCTGCTTTCATCTCAATCTGCTTTTCTTCTTATTGTTTCTTTTTCGGTTGTCTTTTTTCTTGGACCCTTTTGTGACATTTTTGCCTTCTGTGTATTCATTTCCAAACATGACATAACCCAACCAGAACAGTGGTTGCCACCAGGCAGGACATGTGTTTGCCCTTGGCCTTGCACACTGTTCAGTTGGGTAGGGTTGCAGAGTTTCAACACAAACACCAGATGGTAAAGCTCACCCTTCATGTCCTAGCAGTACTCAGCAGGGCAGCACACAGCCCGAGTCTAGAGAGAGATCAAGAACTTTCTGACACAAGTTGCACCTTATCATGCACTGCTATCCTGAACAGAAACACAAACTCTACACTAAGTAAAGGCTACACGTCAGGCAATCCGCACTTGGACATTTGTAGAAGCCTCTTCTTAGATATGGAGCTTGTGCACAAAACACGCGCAGAGCATCTAGCCCCCTTCCCACGGCCCCAAGACCAGTGAGGTTGGGGCTTCCCTCAGTCTCAGCAGAAAACCAAAGCACTCTCTTGAGGCCCAAGAGGATTTCCCCCCACAACCACCTCCTGCAAAGTTAGCAGAGAGGAGTGGAGAGGCTCCTGTGGAGAACAGTGCATACCCATAAGCCAAAGGTAACCTTAGCTAGGTCTTAAATGTGCTGTTCCTGTAGGACCACACGTGGCTTGCATGCCTTGTATTGACCATGTGTTAAGATATTTCTTGATCTCACAGGGAGAAAGTAATGTTATCAAAATCTAGGTTAACCACCCCCCAATTAAGTTTCTCTAATGTTCATTTTAATTCTCCAAACGAAGCCAAAATTATTTTTTTCTGATTTCTGGGTGTAAAACTGGTGCTTTATTAATTAGTAATTAGGCATTGCTGAATGAATGAATGAATGAATGAATGAATGAATGAATGAATGAATGAATGAATTCGGGAAACAAATCAACAACTAAACCAATTCTGCCTGAGTGTAATGATCAGAATTGATTCCCCTTATTTTTTTCTTTTTTAAGAGTTGAGTACTCTGGAATTTCTCTTGTTGCAAATGTTAGGATGGCTACTCATGGGAGACACCTCCTGAGTCCTACCAAACCACAGCATGCAGGAAGCTGGACCAGACACCCCCCGCCTGCTGCCCCAGCCCCTGTCCCAGCCATCGCCAGCCATGGCTGCTGCCATCTTCAGGCTCCGTGAGCCCCCAGCATCTCCTGCCACCCCTGCTCCTCATAGCTCTGCCCTATCCAGCTTCCTGGAGGAGGCTCCTTGTTCTTCCCAACCTTGCTATAGCTAAAGATCTTCCTCCTGGGTCCTATCTTTCTCTCTGGGGAAATGGGAGGGGCAAGATCTGCTGCAGATATAGACACCCCCAGGTATAGAGACATGAAGACTAGAGGAAAGATTGGGGTCAGGTTCAGAGACTCACAGTGAAGAATAGTGTGTTCTGTAAAAATGGCAGACTACAGCCCCCGAGTTCCGCATCTGACAGCTAAATATGTGATCAAGGTGACATGGTGACATGATGACAGGCGTCTCCGACATAAATACAAGCCAGAATGTAATGAGGATGTTGCCTACCCACCAGCAAAGTCCCAGGCAGGATGCCCGATGCCCTACATGCTACAAAATGAAGATCAGACAGGATGGCCCGGTTCCTGATCAAGGTTGCCCTACAGAGGGCCAGGTAATGAGTCCAGAGGGCTGGGGATGGCAGCAGGTTTCCGAGCCAGTGTGAGCAACATTGACAAGGAAGCAGGGGAACTGACATGTAGCCCCGGGCCTTCCACTCACTAGCTGTGCAATCTCAGACAAGTGTTACCTCCCTAGGCCTTGATATGTTGTCCTATGTAATGGAATAATAATATTTGTCCTATTTCTCTCATTAAGACCCACCTCGTTCCTGTCCTGCATCCCCCTGAACCCATCTCTGGAGATACTTAACCATAGGTAGAGCCCTTTAGTGAGTGCCATTTTAAGAGTCTAAATCAATAAAGTTTTTCATAACAAGGACTATGGTATCTAACTGCTTTACCTATATTGAATAATTTAATCCTCAGAGGTAAGTACCATCATGATTCCCACCGTCCTTGTTTTAGATGAGGAAACTGAGAAACAGAGGATATAAGTTCCAGCCCAAGGTCTCACGCTAGTAAGTAGTAGAACCAACCTTGACTGTGCTGACTCACTGCCCCAAAACTCAGCCAAAGCCAGCCCTCACCCTGGACCCTGTTGCAGGTCCTGAGCTTCTGACTTCTTCTGCACACCATGTTTCTCTGTCACATTGCACATAAAGCAGTTGGATGCCATCCTTATTCCCTACAGCCAGAACTCTGTCTTTGTAACATGCCCAGGAACTCTGCTCCTACAAAACAGGGCTGGAGTCCTGCCCAACGGGGGCTGTTTCCTGTGGTCATTCATTCTTGTCCTGATGCCCCCCCAAACTGGAAGGTGTCCCGGGCAAGGGCAGGGTCTAATCCATCTTCACTTGCAGAGGCTACTTGAGCACAGCCCAGAGCAGGTGCTCGGGTAAGGCAGCTCAAGGAACTTCTGCCTTGGTGGCTCCTCCACCCGTGAGCTCGCCCTAATGCTAGGGGCCCACCTGGGCCACCCTTGTAACTGACTGACTATAAAAGCACTTTATATCCAAAGAGCAGGCCAAGTACGGCATGGGGGTCAGACACCCCTAGTTATGAATCCTATCTCTTCTACTTCGTCTGTTCTTTAGTGCTTTCTCTTTTTTTGGAGATAAAATTTACATATGAGATGCATAGGTCTTAAGTATACAATCCAACAAGTGTTCCCAAATTTATACTATCATGTTGACCAGCGCCCCAGTCAAGATATAGAACATCTCCACCCCAGAAATTTCCCTCATGTCCTCTTGCAGTCAATCCCCAAAGGCAACTGCAGTTCTGAACTTTATCACTGCAGAGGTTTGCCCCTACTCCTGGATGCCATATAAATGGACTCCTTTTGTCAGGCTTCTTTCCCTCAACATATTGTTTTTTGACTGTTATCTTTGATATTTATTCCTTCTTTATCGCTGACTGATATTCCATTGCCTATGGGGTGATCGGGCACCATTCACTTTGTGATCTTGAGAAAGTTACAGGACACTCCCATTCATTCACTCATTCACTTATCTAGAACTTACCCTCTGCCTCAGTTTTACCTTCTCTAAGATCACGCTGATAATACCTGCTGTTGCCTCAGTGTTTCGCCAAGATTAGAGAGACAGTAGATACAGGAGTGGACTCAGCAGCCAGGCCGCTTACATTCCAGTCCTGGTTTCAGCCCTCATGCTCTGTATGACCTTGGATAAAGTACTTAACCTCTCTGTGCTCTGTTCTTTCCTCTGTAAGAGGATTGACTGAGGAGTAAACAACGCAGTTAACTTTCGTAAAGTTCTTAGAACAGTGGCTGGCACACGCTAAATGCCATGTAAGAGGTCACAATTATTACCAAATATGTAACAGGCCATAATACAGAGCAAGCACTCGTTACATCATAGCTGTTATGTTCATTATTATTATTAGTCTTTACAGACACACAGGAAAGTGGGTGTAATCGCTACAGTCGTTCAGTGCTGTGGGAAAGGAACCCAGTCCCTCAGCCACTATGACAAATCAACAAAGCTCTACCTGAACTAAAGTGACCAACCTGTTCTGGGAGTTGTCTGGCTAGCACGGAAAATCGCAGGAACAGCCCTTAGTCACAGGCAAACCGGACAGTTGGTCACCCTAATCCAACCCTCAGTCTTCTTATCTGTTAAATGGCCATGATATACTTGTCGCCCTCCTCACAGAATTGCTGAAAAAGCCAATGAAGCAGTGAGGTGTTGGCTTGTTCTGAGAGCACTAGAAAGCACACTAACCCTTGATCTCAACTTTGAATTCAGAACTTAAACTCAATCTTGAATTTGAGTCATGGCCTCTCTGCTTCCAAGTCTAATGGTGCCAAGCCTGGTGTGTTGTCTGGGAGGCAGCTTCCTCATCTATAAAATGGGAATGGTCATAATCAGCTCCTGGAGCTGGTGTGAGGTCTTGTATAGGAAAGCACTGTCTGCTTAGAAACCATACACATTCAATGTCAGTTAATGTGTTTTGGGGGCCCTGGGTCCCAGGAAGTCACTCCAAACTGCCACCCCCTCAGCTCTAGTACTGATGGCCCTGCTGCCTGACCGCAAGGCCTCCCCGGAGCCACCCTCCCATCAGCCCAGCAGACTCTCACCCCTGTGTCTGATTTCCTGGTGTCTGAGCAGACCCCAACCCTGATGGCCTGCCCGAGGTGGACAACCCAGGGCTCAGCCCGGCAACCCTCTCCTACGCTCCTCCTCCAGATCCGCAGTCAGGCAAACGGCTGCTGGAATCACAAGGCCTCCGTGGTAATCAGCGCGCCAGGTCCGAGATAATTGAATAACCTGATGCAATTATATATTGATTGCAAGTATTATGGCTGGTGCTGATTGCTTCTTATTGATACAAATCCACTGGGCTGCCTATCTGGATAAAGCCAAGTGAGAACAAGGAGAGACGGGGGAGGAAGGAGGAAGAGGGAGAAAGAGGCAGGAGGGATGAGGAGGAGGAAGAGGGAACACATGGTCCCAGTGACTGCCGTCAGTTGGGCGGCAGAACCAAGAGGGGGCCCTCAGCCTCAGCCCCCTCCCCACTGCACATGGGTGCCACCGCTCCATTTTTACCCAGTTCCCTAGAACTCCTGGATACCTCCCTGCCTAACGAGCACAATCACCAACAGACCTTGACACCATGCTGCAGAGGGCCAGAGAGGAAGGTCAGAAAGGATGGCTACTCCACAGCCATGGTGGGCCTGGCAGAAAAGAAAACCAAAGGCAGCCGATCACAGGGGACGTGGCCAAATCCGAGTCAGGGGGGCAGGGGGAGCCAGGATGCCCAGGGGTCAGAGACCAGCTAATACACGTGTTCCCAGCGGAAGGCAAACAGGCCGCCACCCTGCCTTCTTGTTTCAGCTCCTATGCCGTAAGCAGGTCCCTTTCCAAAGTCTGTGTAGTGCCACGGTTCTTGCATTTTTGTGCTTCCTGGTGGTGGTTTCTGTTTAAAATGGCCCCCAAGTGGAGTGCTGGAGAGCTGTCTAGCGTTTCTAAGTGCAAGAAGGCTGGGGTGTGCCTCGTGGAGAAATTCTGTGTGTTAGACAAGCTTCATTCAGGCATGATTTTTAGTGCTGTTGGCAGGGAGTTCGATGTTAATGAGCCAACAATATGTTCTTAAGGTGTCTTTAAACAGAAACATACCTAAAATAACATTACACAGGGCTCGGTTGATTAAAATGTTGTGAGCCGAGGTTGGTGGGCACCCAACCCTGTACCCCCTCTAGCAGCGCTGGTCAGCACTCACTGATGAGGGGTTCACAGCGACTTCACGGCACATAACTACCAGAGCTAGCAAGAACCAGCTGCGCAGGCACACATAACAAAAGAGAATAAAACCAAGGTCACCCTGTCGAGCTCTAGTCTCATACGCAGAGGAAGCCTTGAGCCTTCTCATAGGTTACTGACTCCAGAACACGAACAGCTTCATCCCTGACTTGTCAAAGCTAGTAACTGAAGATTTGTCATCATCTTCTGCA
The DNA here is from genome assembly GCF_029215605.1 of Mirounga angustirostris. Classification (NCBI taxonomy): domain Eukaryota; kingdom Metazoa; phylum Chordata; class Mammalia; order Carnivora; family Phocidae; genus Mirounga; species Mirounga angustirostris. Next base: position 159,886,730 of record NW_026991710.1, on the reverse strand, counting down.
ACAGGATAATCATGTAAGGAAACTGTTATTTTCTGTCCACAGGGAGCAGACTACCTCTAAACTTGGTAACTTTGGAAAATCTTGTGCTTTTTTCCCTCTAAAAAGGAGTCATAATTTGCATTTGACAAGTCAGTCCTTTTAAAACCTTCTCTGCAAGGAAACTTCTTTTCTTCTCCAAATGCTTTAAATGCTGTGTCTCTGAGCCTTCCTTTGATTCTGACTAGCTCCGAGGAGCTGAGGCTGAGCTCGTGGGAAGTCCACACCAGGCACACCTGACCAGGTGTCAGACAGTAGTGTCCCAGCAGAGGGTGTGCTCAGAGGACACAGGCTGGCGCGCTCTTCATTTTTGTTCCCAGAGCACCCAGGGTGGTGTCTTACACAGAGTACAGGCTTATGATGCAGAAGCATGTCCTAGTCGGGGTCCTTGGTTGCAAGCTACAGAAGCTAAACCAGTTAACTTATACACTGGGAGATTGCCTGGATGTGGAGAGCGGTATGGATCATCAGGACTGAGGATGGTGGCAAGTCCTGAGTCAGGGAAACACTATGCAAAGGCAACAGCAGTGTAACTCGTCCAGCTTGGACAAGTTGCATTTGAGATCAGCGGGCGTTCTGCAAACCCCAACACTCTATGTATTTGGAAAGGATTCTGTTAATACTATTGGTGCTATCACAATTATTAAATATTAATGAAATTTCCATCCTTGAAGAACCTAAGACAGAATCACTCCAGTGAACTCAGAACAAACTGCCCTTGTCAATAGAAAAGAAAGTGAAGATCCAATTTTTAATCCTCTTTTCCTTCCTTTGCCTTGGCTGTCAGTCGCAAGGAGAATGGCCAGGCATTCAGGGCAAGGCTGCCCAAAACAGAAAGGGTAAGCACCAACAGTTTTCAAATGGGTAGCTAAAAGCCAATCATACATGTAAATCAATAATCAGATTCAAAGCTGTTGCATTTTTAGGCTTCATCTACATTGGGTGGACTGTCTGGTGACCAACGAAAGGAAGTGCCATTTGCTTGGATGATGCCAGGAGCCAAGGAAGCAGAAGCCCCAAGAATCTGTGCCTGCTTTGACCTCTTTCCTTGTCAACTTAGAGCCTGCCCTGCTTCCCTGGGCAAGGTTTCCACAGCTCCCATTCGGTGGGTCCCAGCCCGGCAATATGGTATCATTGTGAAGACAGAACACCTTAATTTGCCAGGATCTCTCTGAGGCAGATAATGTAAATACTCAGCCTGGTCAAACTGTGTACCTGGGGTTGTGATTCAGAAAACACACTGCCCCCAGGAGGAGAAAGTATTAGGAGTCAGATGACCTGCGATCAGAGTTCTGGTTTCACTACTCCCTGACCGTCAGCACATTTTAAATTTCTCTCAAGCTGAGCCTTGGTTCCCTCATCTATAAAATGTGGCTAGTACCACCTATCTGTGGCACAGGAGGGCTGTAAGAATTAAATGGAGGTAGAGATATAGGTAATAAAGCACGGTATGTATATGATTTATCTCGGCCAGTGGTTATTCATACCTAGCACCCTCTTTATCCAGAGAACACCCTCGAGCTTCCCATAAAGTTAATCCCTCCAGGGCACCTGGGTGGCTCAGTCGGTTAAGCGACTGCCTTCGGCTCAGGTCATGATCCTGGAGTCCCGGGATCGAGTCCCGCATCGGGCTCCCTGCTCAGCGGGGAGTCTGCTTCTCCCTCTCCCACTCCCTCTGCTTGTGTTCCCTCTCTCGCTGTGTCTCTCTCTGTCAAATAAATAAATAAAATCTTAAAAAAAAAAAAAAGTTAATCCCTCCAGTAGGAACGCTTTTGACAAGTACATGCACCGAACCCTCCCAGGACAATCGTGATGGAGTGCGTTGGGAAGACAGTAAGGCAATATGATAAATGAGGAGGGAAAGTTCCCGAGCCAATGTCCCACATTCATGGCCCCAAAGGGAGAAGATAGGGGGAAGAGTGAGTGGCAAGAGGAGACCCCACCATGTCCCTGCTCTTGGCTTTGAAGAAATGATGTCTCCCCTCTTACAGAGCTGGTTCTGGGACAAAAGAATGTATTCAATTGCCTCTAGTTTTCTTTTCTTTTTAATTCTGTTAGTGTAGCCTCAGCCTGGTAGTAAGCAGAGTGTGTCTTTAATGAAGCCAGTAAATAAATGTTTTTTAAAAAGGGGTCTGATTTACTGGGGAAGTGCAACGATGCTCTATAAATTCAAGATGTTGCTTTGCGGGGTCCTGGCTGCTGTGGACCCCACTTCCTTACTGGAGGATCATTTCGGTACATCAGGCCATCAGTGATTTACCAGAGGACAGAGACACCCCCCCAACTTGTAACTCAGTCCAGGCCCAGCAACACTTACTGAGTACCTCCCACATATGGAAAGTTCCAAAATTAATGAAAGCTTATGTGCATGAAAGGACTCAGCACACAGTAGGCACTCAATAAAGGCTTGTTGTCTTCCTTCTTGGCTGTCTTGTCTGCTGGATCAAGAGTTCCATCTACACAAGAGAGCAGGCATTTCACTGGCGTCTACACGCTCTCTCCACAGGCTAAACACTGAACAAATCAGCTTTAAAAAAAAAATTACCTCCATTTATTTTGCAAAAGACTTGCTGACAAGACACCCAGCAGCATCTGAAATTGCATCTCGACAAAGAGGGCAGGGACAAGGCAGCCAGGAGCTCTATTTCTGACTCTGGGCTTCCCGCTGCATTCCTCCCACACCACGCCAGCACACACAGCGGAGCACATGTGCAGCTGCGATAAGGAGACGTTCAAACGCCACAATTCATCACCCCGGCCCCAGATGGAAGAAGAGTGCGCACGCGTGTGTACGTGCCACGTGTCACACTCCCACATGCACGTGCACCTGGAGGGCCTTTGTCGCTGGCCTGACCACGGAGCGAAGGCACAGAGCTTACAAACGCGGAGGAAAAGGCAGGGAAGTACAGAAAGGCACGCCTTTGGCTGCCTCCCTTCAGTTTTGGCTGCATGCGTGGGGCCAGTTAACCAGTTAACAGTACGATGCAGGACTGCAGAAAAGGAGAGAAGCTTCCAGCCTGTAGCCCTGACGCAGAAGGAGACAAACATTAATCATCGCAATCCCTGTGGGAGCTGGGGTTCTTCCCTAATGTGTTTTGAGGGGGAATTCATGAGGTCAGTGGGTGGGGATGGGGGTGCTAATGTCCCCTCCCAGAGTCCTCCGGGACCTTCGTGCTAACCTCCGCCGGTCAGAGTCAACCTCACTAGGCACACATGTGTGCACACATACGGACACACACTCTCCAGCCCCTGCCTTGGCTTTCCTCCCAGAGCCAACCACTCCTCTTTTGGGGGTTCTTGGGAAAATGGGAGTTAAACAAATCCACATTTATGGAGACCTATTTGGGCCAGGCACTTCCATTTGGTTACTTTGTGTAAGCCTCACAAGAGTACCAGGAAAATATTTTTCTGGTTATTACCCCACTTGTACAGATGCAGAAAACTAAGATGCAGAGAGGTTGTATGGTTTTGGTTTTGGTTTTCAGGCACACACAGCTGGTAAGTGGTAGACAGAGAATTCAAATCTAGATTTTTTTTTGATGACCAAGTACTATGTTTCCCTTTCACAGCACCACTGCTCTCTTCTTTCTGCCCCAGATTCTTGGATCCCATACGATACAGTAGTTCTGGGGTAGGGTCCAGGAATCTGCATTTTATTACAGGCCTTTTTACTTTTTCTTGTTTTAACAGCTTTGTTGAGGTGTAACTGAACTACAATAAACTAATTATGTTAGAGGTGAACACTTTGACAGGTTCTGACATGCGTAAACACCCATGAAACCGTGGCATCATCAGGAGAGTGGCTATATCCAGCACCCAACATCCAGTCTCCTCACGCCCCTCATAATCCTTCTTCCCACTCCTCCCTATCCTTTTCCGCCCATCTCCAGGCCACCATAGACCTACTTTCTGTCGCTATAGATGACTTTGCATTTTCTGGATTTTACATTTATGGATCATACAGTATGTACACTTTTTTGTCTGACTTCTGCCACTCAGCATGATTATTTTGAGATTCATGTTGTGTGTATCAATGCATCCTTTATATTACCTTGTAGATTCCATCCTAAGGATATGCCACAGTTTGTTCACCCATTCACCTTTTAGTGAATATTTGGGGTACTTCCAGTTTGAGGCTCTTCCAAATAAAGCTATGCACATTCACATTCAAACTCTCAAACCATAATAATAAGAAAATATGTATAAACTTGTCAAATCACTCTGTTGTACATCCAAAACTAATGTAACAGTGTAACGCTGTGTGTCAACTATACTTCAGTAAAAAAGAAAAAGAAGAACAAAAAAGGTTGTAAAACAAAGAAAAAGAAAATAAGCAACCCAATCTAAAATTGGGGAAATACCCGAACAGACATTTCACTAAAGAAGATATACAGACAGCAAATAATCACATGGAAAAGATGCTCAACACCAGTAGTCCTTAGAGAAATTCAAATTAAAACCACAATGAGATATTACTCACACTTACTGGAATGGCTGGAATTAAAAAAACCAATCATTCCAAGTGTTGGTGAGAATGTGGAGAATGTGGAGCAACTGGAACATAGGTACCCTGCTGATGGGAACATAAACTTATACAGCCACTTTGGAAAGCAGGTGGGTAGGTTCTCAAAATGTTAAACGTCCACCTACCACATGACCTAGGCATTTCACTCTTCACTCTCTTCCTAAGAGAAATGAAAGCATATGTTCACACCTGTTGGTGAATGTTCCTAGCAGCTTTACTTGTAGTAACAATTTGCTTTTTACAAGGACTCCAGGGGCACCTTGGTGGCTCAGTCAGTTAAGCATCTGACTTTATTTCAGCTCAGGTCATGATCTTGGGGTCATGATCTCAGGGTCGTGAGATTAAGCCCCACATGGGGCTCTGCCCTTGGCATGGAGGCGGCTTAAGATTCTCTCTCTCCCTTTCGCTCTGTCCCTCTCCCTCCCACTCTCCTCTCTCTCTCTCCAGAATTAATTAATTAATCAATTAATTAATTAAAAGGACTTCAGATGATTCTGAAAATGAGTCAGGTTTGGGAACCATTGTGCCACGGGCTTTAGATGTACATAATTGCTCTAGAAAATTCTCATGTTCTTCAAATAATTAAATAAATGGAGAAAATAGTTGAATTAAGAAGTCAACTAGTTGATAGAGAAATGCCATTTAATGAACCTATGTGATGCTGGGCAAGTCACTTCACCTATTTAGCTCCCTATTTATTTGTTTGAACCATGAGAGGTAGTTTCAATGACTCCCAGACTCCAGGACTCTATGCATCTATGATCTCAAAGAACTCCACAAAACCTCTACTCACCCTCCTTGAAAGGGTGGAATTAATCCCATAGACCAGTTTATGGGCCATAGTTTTCCCCTGTGGGGAGCACCTATACATCTCTCTGGCAGGCATGCAGTTACACAAGTAGGTATGCACACACACACACACACACACTTAAATTTGAATTTAAAACGTTAATGTCTTCAAGATTGAGAGTACCACCATTGTCATTAAACTATTCCAGACACAAAGACCCTCTGCTGCCTTGCAGCCCATATGAGGCTGTATTTTACTTATGTGGATTTTTTGGTCTGGAATTATTTCCTCATTTTGAAAAACCTGCAAAATGTAAGGCTGAAGACAGAGAATCGTCAGCCTCCCTTATTTGGAAATGAATTTGTCGTTTGCAGTCTGTACCCATACCTGGGGCAGTTTGGATCAAAAACAGTTTTCAAGGCTTCATTTATTACCACTCTTTAAAGAATTCACCCTTTGATCAAGAGCCTGGGGATTCCATGCTTTGCCCCCTCAAAATGTGTTTCTACCCCCAAGATCCCAGTGCTGTTTTTGTTTCTTTTGAAGGCCCTGTTTACTTTGGAAATTCAGCAATTGCTCCCGAAGTTCCTTTGATGTCTATTGAATTTAATATATTTCATTGCATTATGGAAAAGCTATTTCAGCTTTTGGTATCAGCATCTTCTTGATGTGCCAAGGGGTCTTTTTGTTGTGTTTTGTGTATGTGGTTGTTGATTTGTGTGGTTGAATTTTTTTTAAAAAAATGATTGAAGATTTCTGTTCTTTTTATTTTTAAAGTCTAGCCAAAGGGCAACCCAGCAATGAGACTAACAGCTCCTAGAAACCAGGATTCTCCATTGAGTCAAGGGACAGATGACAAGAAGAAGTATTTTTTTTCTTCTCCCTGTTTTCCTTAATTCCATTGCCCCAGCACTTGCCTCCACAATAAACTAACAAAGGCCAACCATTAGGAACATTGTATCTATCCATCAACAATTAATCAACCACCTACTATGTGCTTGTTAGTATAACAAGTGTTGTGCTAGGTATAAAAGTCAAGTAGCTTCAAGTATAATTGAGGAATAAGATGTCCGTATCTGTCCTGGGTTGAACAATGTCCCCACAAAATTCATGTCCACCTGGAACTTGTGATGTGATCTTATTTGGAAATAGGGTTTTATAGATGTAATCAAGTTAAGAAGAAGTCATACTGGATTAGGGTGGGCCCTAACCCAATGACTGGTATCTTCATAAGAAGAGGGATATTTAGACACAGATACACACAGAAGGAAAATGACCATATGAAGACAAAAGCAGAGATTGGAGTGATGTTGCCACAAACCAAGGAATGCCAAGGACTGCTGGCCACCATCAGAAGCTAGATGAGGCAGAGAATTCTTCTCCAGAGACTTTGAAGGAAGCTCCATCCTGCTGATACCCTGATTTCAGTCTTACAGCTTCCAGAACTGTGAAATAATAAGTTCCTGTTGGTTTAACCCATCTAGTTTGTAGTAATTTGCTACAGAAGCCTTAATATACTAATACAATACTCAATATACAATTAATAGCAGATGCCTATGTATTATCAGACACTAATCTAAGAGCTTTCACATATTTAATTTTTGCAATCTTATGAGGTAGATACAATTATTATCCTATATTTAGGATAACCATACAATATGTCACTCAAGAAAAGACACTTTTGACAGTGAAAGGGGGCACTATTAATAATTGCACTAGGACAATAGGTATTAGCCAAGACTATCAGGGATGTATGGTCATCCTACCCATACTTCAGATGAAAAAACTGAAGCACAGAAAAGTTAAGTAATTCACTCAAGGACATACAGCTAGTAGATGGCAGAGACAAGATTGGAACCCGGAGCTCTTGACAGTAACCACCACTCAATGCCATATTGAATTTGCCCAACTTCTGGAATCTAGCCACAAGAACAAAGAGCCACCTTAATACATGCCTCAATCACAGATCTATCATTAGTACAGGCAGGCCTAGGTGTCCGACAACCACTGGCCCAGGTATCCAAGACCTAAGAAAAATGAAGAAGATTCTCTCTGCTCTTGTTATACAAGGTCATAGGAATAGAAGTTAAAAGACCTAGATTATAATTTCAATTGTGTCATTCAATTACCACGTCCTGGGAGCAAGTTCATTCCTCTCTTGCATCCTTGGCCTCTTCGGGTCTACTGTGAGGCCATTCGACTTGCAGCATTGCCCAGATGACCCCAACAGTAACCAGCTTTCCAAAGGCTCCCCTCTGGTCAAGATCTAAACACTAACAGGAAGTTGCAAAGAAATAAAAATTTTTAAAAGAGAGAGAGAGAGAACCCCTGTTGCCTGTGGATGGGCTCTAGGGTTCTATGGCTAGAACCATAGCTCCTATGGTTCCTAATCCAGGTGGTTTGGATGCCCTGGAGGTAAACCTGGCCTTTAGGTATGTGTAGAAGCCATATGCGGGCACTTGTCCTTCCTAAACAGCAAAACGTGGGGATTGTTTGAACTAAGGCTACATTCTGGGCTCTTCACTACTTCTGAACCCTGAACGCCAAGTTAGAATGAGGTCTTGGTGCCCCCACATTCTCCCTGGGACCTCTTGTAAACCCTGCCCTTGTGCCCTGTCCTGCCTCCTCAGATGTGAGCCTTTAGGATAGGCTAGACCAAGGTTGAGTTTGCTCAGCCCCCTGAGATTTTGCACTTGGGCCACTGTGGCTAGCCCTTCTGTGTGGTTTTGCTCTGCTTGGCCTCTCCTCATGGCTGGCCTCAGTCAGTCCCTCCTCCCCATGGGAGTTAGCAGTGGGGCTCATGATCAGGGCTGACCAGCTTATGACCCCCACTGCAACCCATTAGTCACCACATCATGTCAAATTTGCTTCCCAAGTAACTCGGAGTCCATACTCCCCATCTTCTCCTCATGTGAGCTAATGCTTCCCAACTGGTCTGGCTCTATTCTCTTCCATACTTTGTCTCTTTTCTTTTCCTCATGAGTTCCCCCTTTTCACCACTTCAGGAGCTATGACTCTAAAACACATATTTGACTCCATCATTCCGCATGTGTTAACCTTTAGTATATTCCCAGTATAAAGACCAAACACCCTAACATGAGATTCAAGGCCTGAGCCACCTGGATCCAAACTACTCACATCTTCCCAGAAACACTACCCTCCTGCTTCCTCAAAGTACTCCCTGGTATTTCAGACACAGTGGATTAAGCACTGCACCCCCAAACACAGCAGGCATTCGGTACCTCTTGTTTCACTGCCAAGAATGCCATCCCGCCCTTTGATTAACCCAAACTCCTTCTGGCCCCTAAGGCACACCTCAGATAGTACATCGTATTTCAGTCTTGGTCGATTCCCCTCCCTGCACCCAGCCTCCATGGGAACAGGTCCCCTGCTGCCCAGGGATCCCCGTGCCCTTTGAGAAGGCTTATTTCACTGCCCTCCCAAATTGGTAGTGCTGTTCTCACAGTGCTTGTCTGACTCCCCAGAGGCTGGGGCTTTCCACGTGTGCGTCCCCCACAATGCCAGCCCCACGTGTGGCACATAAAATGGGCTCTGTGTATGTGCATAGATTTGACCTTTGAGCCAGAAGAGCAAAGCACAACCCCTCAACTGGCCTCCTCCCCCTATGATTGACCCTGAGCTCTGGTAGCACAAGAACCCTCCATGGGGTTGGAACCAGAGGCAGCAGATGCAGACTGCAGCAGGGCCATGGGAAAGACTCACAAAGCCTTTGAAGGAACCTGCTTAGAGGGGAGCCAAGGATGCTATTAAGCCCAAGACAGGGAAAGAAAGAATAAGAAAGAACCTGCTTTGCTTTGTGCATGTGCCCCCTCCTTTGAAAGCTTTTCCCTGCCAGCCGCCAGCAGAGCAAGCCGCAGTCTTTGCTGCTGAGTCGGTGCTGGAAGGCTCAGAGTTTTTCTCCTACTCCTCCCTCTCTCCAATGCCCCAGCCCTCTTGTATTTGTTGCAGTTTGGCTGCCAAGCCTTTTTCAAATACACATCATTAATTCCACGATGCGGCACAAGTAGGATCAGGAATTTGAAAAAGAAAAGAAATATGGAATTCAGGAGCTGGGGCAGCCACATGCAAAGACCATCGGGGACCGCAAACCAAAGAGAGCCTTTATTTTTTGTGTTTTGTTTTGTTTTTCAACAGACATAAGGTCATTGCAAGCACCAGCCATTAGACTAATTAGACCCTCGGAATAAGAGGGGAGAGAGCACTCCAGTGGGAGAGAGGGAGGGGAGGGGGCAAAGACAGTAACTGAAGCCAAATAATGAATATTAAACTCTTGTAAGTAATGTTTAATTAAGTTATTCTACGACTGAGGCTTTTTGCAAATATTACCCTGGGATTCAAAGTAGTACATTAAGTGCCTGGAAAATCACTAAGCAAAGGACACAGCCTGCCTTCTTTTCCTCCAGTCTGTGCCTCCCTTTTATCTGCATCACTTCCATGGGCTCATGGCTGAAGGAAGTGACAGAAATACGTGTGCCTAAGCCCCTGCTTTTGCCCCGCCCCCACAGCTTCCCCAGCACACTTCACGGCACTAGAGCTTATCACTGTGTTACAGTGGGAAAATTCTATGTGTCCAAAGGGCCCATCAAAAGTGAAAAAGACAAGCCAAAACTTGAGAGGTGATCTTTGCAAGCCATATAACCACTGATTATTCGTTTTCAGAATATATAAAGGCCTACTTACAGAAATGGACAATGGCCCAATACAAAAATGGGAAACGGATATGACACGCAATTCACAGTAGATAAAGATCCAGTTTAAAATATGAAAGAAGGGCGCCTGGGTGGCTCAGTTGGTTAAGTGACTGCCTTCGGCTCAGGTCATGATCCTGGAGTCCCTGGATCGAGTCCTGCATCGGGCTCCCTGCTCGGCAGGGAGTCTGCTTCTCCCTCTGGCCCTCCCCCCTCTCATGTGCTCTCTCTCTCTCTCATTCTGTCTCAAATAAATAAATAAAATCTTTAAATAAATAAATAAAATAAAATATGAAAGAAACAACAACAAAAAAGATCAAATTCACTAGACCTCAGAAAAATGTGCAATCTTAAATGAGGCCATGTCATGCCCGTCAGGTTAACAATAATAACAACAGATTAACATCTGACTATACCATTAGCAAGGATCCAGAGGAATGGGGACACCATAAACACAGCACACGCTAGCACGGCCACACTGGAGAACAATCGTGCACCATACCCCAGAATCCAGGAAATCGACTACCAAGTATCGACGTGAGATTCTTAGAAATGTGTACAAAAATATTCAATGCAGCATTATTTATAGAGCAAAAATTGGAAGCAAAAATGATGTTCATCAACAAGAGACTGAACATACAGACTGAGATATATTCAATGAAAAACTATTCAGGAGTAAAAACAAATTAATACGTGATGAATAAATCTCTGAAACATAATTCGGAGTGAAAACAAAATTTTTTAAAAGTAGAAGAATATAAATGTTATGGTATAATTTACATAAAAGTTTAAAACCTACAGAGCATAATATTTAGAGACACATATATGTGTATTAAAAATGAAATGCAGGAGAATGACAAACAGCAAAGTCAAAGCAGACATTCCTGGGGCAGAGGGCAGGGAGATGCATGGGCAATGGCACACAGGGGAACTTTTCACTGCGGGTGTTGAGTACACAGGCATTCGTTATATTAATCTATAAACCTTTTTCTTGTCTCCTGTATTTCATAATATATATTTTAAAATTGGTAACACTCATATTTTTAAGCAGATAAAAACATGCCTCAATAAGATCCTAATCTTCTCAAAGGAGGGACTTGAAACAATCACCAAAGTAGTCAGCCAGGTATGATTAAGAGCCAAATGCAAGGCACACTTGGGACACAGACCAGATGAGGGGCTTTAGGAGCCAAGAAGGTCTTGCTGAAACCTCTACCCAGAGAGGACCTGAATTTCAAGTGGGCCAGGGTATTGGACCACATCCAATCTTGGAGCTATCACAAAGCCAGACCAGGGGAGTCAGCATGCTGGTCCACGCATCAGTCCTAATAAACAAAAGGGCCCCAGGGTGGGCGATGTAACCCATAGGCAGAGAAGGATAAATTGGGTATTTCTCACCAGTTGAGTTGAGGTTAAATTTTAACCCTTCTTGCCATTTTATATTTAATAGATTATCCAAATTTGCTGCCCCAAAGTAGCTATATGTTTCCCACAGAGGCCTTGTTGACTTGTTAGAGCTTGAGAATACCTAGTAAACATTAGTCATGGAGACTCTTATCTTTGGGCAGAAGAGGTACTGCAGACACAAAAACTGTCAATGGAAGCATCTAAACTTCTTTTAGTTGAATTTGGACCTGGAGAAGTCTTGTTGAGGAATCACAGTAAGTTAATTGCAAAAGATAGTCATGATGAACACATCGTTAACTGGACTTCACAGTCATAGAGTAGTATTCTTTTACTGAAGTGTAACTGACATGCAATATTACATTAGTTTCAGGTGCACAACATAGTGATTCAACATTGATAAACACTGTGAAGTGATCACCACTATAATTCTAGTTAACATCTAGTTGTCACCAATTTGTATAGTTGTGGCCATACAAGTTGTTACATATTATTAACTATATTCCCTATGCTGTACATTGTATCCTCAGGTCTTATTTATTTTATAACTCGAAGTTTCTACCTTTTAATCCCTTTCCCATATTTCACCCATCCCCACCCCCTCAACCCACCAGATTGCTCTCTGTATAAGTCTGTTTCTGTTTGTTTGGGTTTTTGTTTGTTTGTGGTTGGTTGGTTGGTTGGTTGGTTGGTTGGTTGGTTGGTTGGTTGGTTGGTTTTTTAGATTACACATATAAATGAAATCATACAGTATTTGTCTTTCTCTGTCTGACTTATTTCACTTAACATAATACTCCCTAGGTCCATCCATGTTGTCACAAATGGCAAGATCTCACTCTTTCTTAAGGCTGAGTAATATTTCATTGTATATATACCACATCTTTTTTACCCATTCATCTATCAGTGGACATTTAGGTTGCTTCCATTATCTTATCTATTGTAAATAATGTTGCAATGAACATAGGGGTGCATCTATCTTTTCAAATTAGTGTTTTCATTTTCTTCAAATAAATACCCAAAAGTGGAATTGCTGGGTCGTAAGGCAGTTCTCTTTTTAATTTTTTGAGGAACCTCTATACTGTTTTCCACAGTGGCTGCACAATTTTGCATTCCCACCAACAGTACACAAGCGTTTCCTCTTCTCCACATCCTTGTCTTTGCTTGTTATAACCTTTCTGACAAGTGTGAGGTGATAATTTCACTGTGGTCTTGATTTGCGTCTACCTGATGATGAGTGATGGTGACTCTATTTTCATGTGTCTGTTGGCCATCTGTATATCTTCTTTGGAGAAGTGTCTGTTCAGGTCTCCTGCCCATTTGTTAATTCGATTGTTTGGAGGGTTTTTTGATTAAGCAAGTTCTTTATATATTTTGAATATTAACCCCTTATTGGTTCGATCATTTGCAAATACCTTCTCCCATTCAGTAGGTTGCCTTTTCATTTTTGCTGATGAGTTCCCTCACTGTAATTTACTCAGTTATTCCCAATGATAGGCCCTCCCCTTGAAACAACTTTCATATACACTCTTACTCACCAGGGCTTTTATTTCTGTAAGATAGAGTCCTAGAAGTGGGACTGCTGGGTAAAAAGGAATATGCATTTTTTAAATTTCACTAGCTATTGCCAGGTTGTTTTCCAAAAAGACTGAAACAGTTTACATTTCCTCCAGCAGTGTATGTAAATACTCTCTGCCCTTCATCCCCTCCAATAGCAGATATTCTTGGTCATGTTAATATTTGCCAGTCTGTTACGTGTAAAGTGATAACTCACAATACTACCTTAATTTGCATTTTTCTGGCTTCTAGTAAGTTTGAGCATTTCTTTTTTTTTAATATTTATCTATTTTAAATAAAGAGAGATAGTGGGGGGAATGGCAGACGGAGAGAGAGAATCTCAAGCAGACTTCCCACTGAGTGTGGAGTCCGATGCATGGCTTGATCTCATGACCCAGAGATCATGACCTGAGCTGAAATCAAAAGTGGGATGCCTAACCAACTGAACCACCCAGGCACCCCAAGTTTGAACATTTCTTAGTATGTTTACTAGCCATTAAGATTTGCTCTTCTGCAAGCTACCTATTCATATCTTTTGCCTGTTTTTCTGTTTGACTATCTTTTTGTTGATTTTTTAAAGGATTTTATTTATTTGAGACAGAGAGAGAGCATGAACTGGGGGGCAGGGGAGGGACAGAGGGAGAGGGAGAAGCAGACTCCCCACTGAGCAGGGAGCCTATCACAGGGCTTGATTCCAGGACCCTGAGATCATGACCTGAGCTGAAGGCAGATGCTTAACTGACTGAGCCACCCAGGTGCCCCTTTTTGTTGATTTTTAAAAGCTCTTCATATATTATGGCTATGAACCCTTTATCAATGTAAATATTTTTCTAGACCTATCATTTGATTCCATTCTCTTTTCTAAAAGCATTTATTTATTTATTTATTTATTTATTTATTTATTTATTTATTTATTTATTTGACAGAGAGAAAGAGCACAAGCAGGTGGAGCAGCAGAGGGAGAGGGAGAAGCAGGCTCCCCGCTGAGCAGAGAGCCTGACATGGGTCTTGATCCCAGGACCCTGGGATCATGACCTGAGCTGAAAGCAGATGCTTAATTGAATGAGCCACCCAGGCACCCCCATTTGATTCCATTGTTATTTTTACAGTCAAACTTGCAACGTTCTGTTTGACCTAGAGGACAGGGTAAGAATTGGAGATTTGGAGGCCACAGGAGAACAGAGGAGCTCCATGCTCCAGATCCCCTCTGGGGATGGTGGATTAGTCTGCTCAGGCTACCACAACAAAGTACCACACATGGTGTGACTTCAACAACAGAAATGTATCTTCTCATAGTTCTGGAGCCTGGAAATCCAAGATCAAGGTGACAGAAGGGTTGGTTTCTGGTGAAGCCTCTTCCTAGCTTGTAGACAGCCACTTTCCCAGCTTGATCTCAGTGGTCTTTCCTCAGTGCTTATGTAGAGAAAGGGAGAGAGCTGACATCTCTTCCTCTTTTTATAAGGACACTAATCCTATCAGATCAGGCCTCCACCCTTATGACTTCATTTAACCTTAATTACCTCCTTAAAGGCCCTATCTCCAAATACAGTTTCACTGGGGATTAAGACTTGAACATATGAATTTGGGGGGGACACAATTTAATTCCTATCAGATGGGTTCTTCAGAAGTTGTTACTTAGTGAACTGTCCTCTCCTATGCACCTGCACACCCCTTGCCAACTTCTCCTCTTTCCCAGAGAAATCTTTTCTGACAACCCTATCTAAACTAGGAATCTCTCCCACCATTATTCTCCATCTTAACATTCTGTTTGTTTTTATAGCACTTAATTAATTAACTGTTTGTGTATTTGTTAATTTAGCTATTTATTACCTGTCCCTCCCACTGAATTATAAACTCTTTAAGAGGTAGGAACCCAGACTGCCTGATTCATCTTGGATTACCAGCCCCCAACACAATGCCCAGCATGCAGCCAGCATTCAGCAAATATTTGTTAAATAAATCGACTTGATTTTCACAATTCTACAGTTAGAACCATTTCACAGAGAAGGAAACCAAGGTTCACAGAGGTTAGGTGACCTGCAAGTTCCCACTAGCTCATTAAGTGGCAGGGCCAGAACTCAAATCTAATTCTGTGCCCTTTTCACAAGATCATGTGGTTTCAGACAGTCATTCTTGGAGCTATGAATTATCCTTTGAAGACCACTAATAGCGCCCAGTCTCAGGAAAAAAAAGGACAGTTTAATACATGTGCACGCACACACACACCCCTTTGACCTTACTCCACTCCCCCAGCTTACTAGCTAGAAAGTACCAGGTGGTGAATTTGACTCCACTCTACACACCATCCTCCTACGGGTCTGACTTTGCAAATGGCCATAGTAGAACAATGAGCATTTCCAGGACCTTGACAATGGGAATACACAAAAGAAAGAGGACAGAATGTTACAATTGGAAAGGACGTTTTGTAGGTTAGGAAACTGAGGCTACACTGAATGACAGTGACTTGCCAAAGGTCACTTGCTGTAGAACCAGCACTAGAACCCAGGTATCCTGATCCCTGGCTCCAGGCTCCTGCCATAGGATAGGCCCCAGGAACACAACAATAAATTACGCCTTAGGCATCCTCTAATCACTGGTAATCAATGCTGATGGCTTTCTTCCTTTGCCACTTCAGAGCCTGGTCCCAGAACAATGAGTATGGGGAAATCAGCTCTGATTTGGGGAGAGCATTTCATGTGCGAAGTTGGGCTTTAAGCGGTTTTGCGAACTTCTAAAGGTCTGTGTGAGGCTATAGCTTCCAACCTAGTTCTTTTTCTCCATTTTCCCAGCTCAGCCTCTCACATTCACCTAGTAAGCAGCAAGGCATTGCTCCCAAACATGATCAAGCGCTATGGCCAGCCTCCCACTGGGTAATGTTCATTTTCAAATGAAAAAAATTTTAAATGACATGTACGTAAACACATAAACATATACACATATTGAATAGACCCTGGCCTAGAGAGGCAAAGAAAATCTTTGAATAGACTTAGGTATCCTGAGTTAGATTAAAGGATTAGAAGCAAAAAAGGAAAATTCTGTTAAAAAAAAAAAAAAAAAGAGCAAGATTATCAGAAAAAGAACTTCTGCAAGTTCCCTCTGGAAATGTAAGCAAAGGACACTAGCAAGGTTAAGGACTCAGCTCAGAAGCTGAAGACAAAAGCCCACATTTAGCCCCCATTCTGCAGAGGAGCTCTAAGTCAGCTTGGAGATCCATGCTGGGAATTGGCATTCCTCGGCTCATGAGGAGTCTAGCCTGGGCAACCCTGCTTGCCATGCCTTACAGAAGCTGGCATGATGTACACTGATGGGTCCACGGCTATATAGGACATCTCACACACACACACACACACACACACATGCACGCGCACACACGTACTCACATGCCATCCCATGTTGCTTGTCCCTTGCTCATGATGCTCCTTCTCCTAGATAATCTCCTGAAGGCTCAGCTCCTGTAGTGTCTTCTCCATGTGCCTCCCCTGGCTCCTCCCACCTCTTCCTGGGACCACCTCCCCTGTTCTGTGGGCCCATAACACTCTGTGGTCACCACCACCCAGCATTGCACCACAATTACCTGTGCATGTGACCATCTTCCCCACCAGACTGTAAGCTCCTGGAGAGTGAAGGCAGCATTTTGCCTGCCCTTCTGTTCCAGCACAAAGCACAGTACTAGGCACTTGGTAGCCCTCAGCAGATAGTTGTTATATGCTGAAATGGATGGATTCCTGCTTGGGGCAGGAGTAGAGATGGTGGGATCTTCCCACAGGTCTATCATATCACTGTGATAAATTTCATCTCAAATCCTGATAACGTTAACACTTATCACACAACCAGAGGATTTTCACCCCCCAAAAATAAAGTCCAGTTAACTAATAGGAGGTGGAAAATAGTGGAGAAGGAAGATCACTATATTCATTTCCTAAGGCTGCCTTCACAAAATACCACAAACTGTGGCTTGAATAAAAGAAATTTATTTTCTCATAGTTCTGGAGGCCAGAAGTTCAAGATCAAGGTGTCAGCAGGGTTGGTTCCTCCAGAGGGCTGAGGGAGAATCCGTTCCATGCCTCTCCCCCCCAGCTTCTGGTGGTTTGCTGGTGATCTTCTGTGTTCCTTGGATTATAGATTCATCACCCAGATCTCTGCCGTTACATGGTACTTTCCCTGTGTCTCTGCACATAATCTTCCTTCTGTGTATGTCTGTGCTCATTTCCGCTTTTACAAGGACACCAGTCATGCTCGCTCAGGGCCAACCCTAATGACCTCATCTTAACTTGATTGCCTCTGTAAAGACCCTTTTCCAAAGAAAGTCACATTCTGAGAACTGAGGGTTACGACTTCAACATACCATTTTGGGGACACAATAAACCCCTAAGATCCATACTCAAAACTGGCAGACCAAAGGTATACAACCATAGCATGTTCTGTAACAGTCCTCTGTTTCATGTTCCTCTCTGACAAAATCATGGAAAAATTTTTGATGGGACAAATTGCAGATTTACTGAAGTTTACTTATGATGCCCTTTCTTATACCACTTTTTTCCCCCATTGTGTGGGTTCCTCTACTATTAGTTTGATGTCACCTGGTTACTTACCATGTGATCCTTCCCAGGAGACCTGCATGTTAATTTAGACACTTGAAAATAGAACAGGGGCGCCTGGGTGGCTCAGTTGGTTAAGCGACTGCCTTCGGCTCAGGTCATGATCCTGGAGTCCCTGGATCGAGTCCCGCATCGGGCTCCCTGCTCGGCGAGGAGCCTGCTTCTCCCTCTGGCCCTCTCCCCTCTCATGTACTCTCTCTTTCTCTCTCATTCTCAATCTCTCAAATAAATAAATAAATCTTTAAAAAAAAAAAAAGAAAGAAAGAAAATAGAACAGACTTCAAGATTCAAGGAAGTTTGCCCACTATAATTGTATTTCAGACACAGTAGTGGAGGACGGGTGTGTGTGTGTGTCAGAGAGAGAGAGACAGAGAAAGGCAAATCAGGAATACCAGCAGAGCAACAGGACAGCCCAGCTGTGTTCCCCACCTCCTGCCTCCTGGGGACATCATGTGGTCAAGGGAAATCCCAAGTGACAGTGTGCAAGTGGATCCAGAGGAACAGATTGTGCAGTAAAGCTAGGTATGGTGCCTGGGTTGCGAGGACTGCCATGTGAGATGTGTTCAAAGTGCACAGCTGCACACCAGGTGGGTTGATGGAAACCCCTGGTCCTAGGGGACCCTCAGCTTGGGGCCTTGCTGTAAGCAAGAGCACTGGCCTGGGGCCTGGATGCAGACTCTGGCCCAGCTCTTCTACTGACCTGCTATGTGAGGCTGGACTTGTCTGTTCCCTTCTCCGTAGACTCTGTTTCCCCAACAGTACAGCAAAAGTTAGGGTGAGGTGGGGTTGGAATTAGAAGGCTCATCTCCAGCTGTGGTGCATCCTGTGAGCACCTCCAGCGACCCCACCTTGCCAAGAAAAAACATCAGCACAGCAGCAAACAAGGAGAGAGGGCACCAAGCACCAGCCAAGCCTTCATCTGCTTGCACATTCTAAACAGAAATCACTTACCCTAAACGGCAATCATCCCTGATGGCCTCCTTTCCAAACGCCCTGTATGACAATGACTGATTTGTAACAACATCCAATCAGGCGCACCTAACCTTCCTGTAATTGCCTGTCCTTTTCAGTGTTCTTAAAAGCTTTCCAGTGGAAAAGAACAGAAGCTCCTTGTCAGAGGAGGCTATTATACAGAAGAGAGAGCCTTCCCCCCATTCTTTTCCTCCCATCCAGCCCATGTCTGCACCCCCAGTCCCCACACCAGGCATCTACCTGACGCCACCATGGAGGCAGCATCCACCTGCCAGGATAAGTCACCCAACTGTTCCCCATCTCCACGGGCTCCCTTCCTGATGCCCAGAACTCTGGGGCCAGGGTAGCTCATGCATCACAGTCCCAGAAGACTCCTTTGTTTCCTTCCAGGTTGGAGGT
Source organism: Mirounga angustirostris (assembly GCF_029215605.1). Classification (NCBI taxonomy): domain Eukaryota; kingdom Metazoa; phylum Chordata; class Mammalia; order Carnivora; family Phocidae; genus Mirounga; species Mirounga angustirostris. Next base: position 159,867,743 of record NW_026991710.1, on the reverse strand, counting down.
GACCCCAGCAGCATTTTCAGTTCACAGTGAACATCATTATGAAAACAGCAGGACTGAACACCAAAAAGGTCCAGGGACATGCTATGAGGTCATGTGAGCCAAGGCAGATTCCCATCCCCACACCATTCTGCAGGCTGGGGTCCTGGACAAGTCATGCACCCATGTTCCATGCCCAAAAGGACAGCACTCTACTCTCTGTTGGCCTGGAGGGGCAGAAGTCTTAGGGGGATTTCTTAGTCCCACAACCAGCCCCCCATCCCAGTATGGCAGACAAGGGTAAGGCCTAGATTCAGAAGCCCACCAAACCATGGTGATCAGAGGGAGCAAGAATGAGCCATGGGGCTAGAGGTCCCAGGGGCTAAAAAGAGGGACTGAAATTCTCCAGGAAAGAGTCATAGAGAGACCATGCACAACATTCACTGGCTACAATATGTTCTGAAAATACGAGATAGATTTCTCACTCTCCCACATGTACCATGCTCACCCTGAATCCCTTGACTTTCCCCTGAATTGACACACTCATTCAACAAATGTTTGTTGAGTGCCTCCTGAGTGGGAAGGGCTGGGTTAGGCACCTCACCATCAAGACCAGACCAGCATGTTAGGAGGCCATACTGTATTTTTCCCTCATTGATGTATAGTCTTCGACAAGGAGAGAGATTATGGACCCATACTGTGCGAGCTCAGAGAGGGTCATGGCATCTATGCCCACACCTGCTGATGGAATGATCTTCCAAGAGATTGGGAAACCCCTTCCTTTAGGGCCTGCAAAAACTCTCCTCTGCCTCTGTACCTATGGTTATGGGAGGGTACAGAGGGAATTTTCACCGAGTTTCCTTTAAAACAGGGCTCCTCCCACCTTGTCCTATCTTCCTTTTCTTGTAGTTTGCCAAGATGGCTTCATTCCAGACAACACTGAGCATACACATGCACACACATTGCAACACACACACACAAGTGATATTCCCACACGTGAACACAGAAAGAGCACTTCTCATGCCTTTCTAAAATAGGGCATTTGCCCTACTTTGCCAAACATTAATCTTCTACCAGTTCTGTGTTCTGAAAAATACAAGGGAAACTGACATCGCCGAGAACTGCCCCCAGCTCTGATACGTGCACACTTACACACACAGATACACATGCACATGCAGCACACACCCATCACACGTGATAAAATATTGAAAAAAGCCTGGAGGAGAGAGAGGACAAACTGTCCAAAATAGCAAGTGAGAGGTGACTGAAAGAAAAATGGGCATTTAAAGACAGACAGACTGACAGAGAGTAATATGTACACAGACTATTAAGAGAGAGAGAGAAAGAGAGAGAGAGAGGGGTGGCAACTGAAGGAGAAAATGTCGCTTCCCTACCAGACCCAGTGAGCTCCCACAGACCTCCATTCAGGTGATGGGAAGTGTTCTGCCTTGTTTCTGAGAATGGCCAAAGGGATAGGAATCTCTCCCCTGAATCTTAATAAAACACAATCTATGTGTACCACTAGATGAGACTCCCCCCTCCCTACAAGAGTAGTTTCCAATCCCACATCCCCCATGTCAAGCCCTGCTCCACCTGTGCCAGAGGTCAGTTAGCCCTGGGCCTCCTACCTGGCCCAGGAGGGAGAGACGGTCTCTACCACATCCTTCCTCCTACCCCTGCCTGTCCACTGTGCATCTGGCCTCTCAGCACCTTCAGCCTGTGGGCTGGTGGAAGAACTGCTTTCTCAGCAACTTGGCCCCAAATATCCTCTGCACCAGCAGCCTGATCCTATTCTTCCTTCAAGGTCCTCGCCGCCCAAGAATCCTTCCCCAATCACCTGCTGGCCCGCCTAACCCAGCCAGCTCCCATCCCCCACCCTGGGCACTGCACATCGGGCACTGGGCACATTGTTGAGCTCACACCCTGCAAGGTACCTGCCTCCTGTCACCAGTCAGACCCCGTGGGCAGGGCCCCACCAGTCAGGGTCTGTGTGCCCTGCCCCCAGCACATACACAGTGCTTTGTTCTGAGTTTGAGAAACATCTAAGAATTAACTGACTGATGAAGGGTGCTGGTATTTCCTGGGAAGGCTGCCTTTTATCCATAGCCCTTGGGACTCATGAGGGAACTGTTCTCCTCTCACGTGAAAAGTGTACAGTTTCCATCCAGTTCCTTCTGAGCAGTCGTCCACCCACTGCCTGCTTCATGCACATGAGCACCATCTCTACCAGTCAAGGTCCGTGGTCCAAACTCCTCCCAGGCATCAGGTCCCTGTGTCATTGGAAGAAAACAGCTCCACAGAGAGGTTCACAGAGGATGCTGCGGCAGGCCCAGTGTGAGCTACATGACAAGGCTGTTAAAGTCTTTTGATATTTTCCTACTGCCATCCTTTTCATCCATTTTCTATCTTTAAGTACCTGCTACAGGTAGCCCACACTGCTAGAACCTTCTACTCTATCTTGGAAGGAAATGAGCTGATAAACTCATGGCCATGCCTACACCTTCCTGACAACTCCCAAATCCTGCTTGGATTTCTTGTTCCTTAAAGGTAGAGGCCACTGTTTTTTCATTTCTGTGTCCCTGGATCCATGCGTGGTTATTGGAATTAGTAGACATTCAAGAAATGTGGAAGGAAGGAAGGAAAGAAGGAAGGAAGGAAGGGGGGAAGGGAGGGAAATAGGGAGGGAGGGAAGGAGATGAGGGCGTGAAAAAGGGAGGGAGGAAGGAAAGAAAACACCAAATGTTGGCCAAGTTCCAAGTAGAAGTTCATCTGTCTACGTGGCACAGGACAGATATTCCTCACCTGAACAACAGTATCAGACCTTTCCAGCAAATCTCTGTGTTCCACAGTTTCCTCATCTTGAATAACAGGTATAGTAACAGTACCTCCCTTGAGGGGCTGTGGTAAAGCTTGAACAACTTAATGCACATGGAGCTCTGAGAGGGCTGCCTGTCACATAACAAGCAATCACCTCACGTTGGCCATTGTCTTCATCATTCTTGTCATCACAGCGATAGGCCTGCAAGCCACCCAGGCCCACACCTGGTTGCAAGATGCAGCCTCCCCTTGACGAGTAGATTCTTCCTACAGGTGAATCTGGGAAGGGCGGGCATTCATCTTTACTGTTTGTTAAATTGTCTCCTATCATGTGTACTTGAATGCGTGATTTATGGGGGATGGCTGTGTGTGTGCTTTGTACCTCCCTTCTTCATGACTTAGCCCGGAACTGACTGCAAACACTGAACCACAGTAACGCCTCATGTATGCCTCTTGGTCTGAAATCAAAGAAGTACTCTGGGTGAGCAAAGTTTCCAGATAAGCTTATGCTTTTAGGCAGAAACTTGTATCATTTTGACTATTTTGGGTGAAAGTTATTTTCCATATATGATGACTCCATTATATCACTGTGAACTAAATTATTGGCAGCACCTCTGGTATGGTGGAAATGGCACTGGATCCAAAGCCAAAGGCTTGCAGTTGGGTCCCCTCTGCCCATTAACACTTGTGCATCCCTAATCTCTCATCTACAAAACCACAATGAGTCCCTCTAACTCATTCAGTTGCTGTGAGGAAGAAAGGGTGGAAAGTCTGTGAAAGTGCTTTGGAAACTCCTAAGCGCTATGTAAGTATTGAGTACTGCCCTCAGGAATTATCAGGGTCCATAGAGCTATTTGCCCCTGCATTAAATAGACCCACCCTCCCATGCTGAGCTGTGATGTCTTCCAACTCTTTCATTGCTGTTAGCTTTTCCAGTTGGGTGTCTCCAGCTCCTTCCAACCCTGCTAGACAGGACCCATCATGCTTTTCCGCAAAAGCAGAGAAGTCATGTACCCTGGAGCTGGACTTCATTTAGGGAAGGATCAAGTCCAATTCTTTATTTTAAGATGAGGAATCTGAGCTCCAGGAAGAGGAAATGATTTGTCTGAGTTCAAACAGGTACTTAGCCATGGAGTTGGAACTAGAATTTTGCTCTTTTGATTTTCAGCCCTAGCAATTCTTCCCCTCTGGTCTGAAAGGCTGCCCTCCAGGCTGTGTGATAAAGGGATAGATGTTGTGCTTTTCATTGCTTTTCATATTTGCATCCATGTTTGCAATCAAAATCCATGTGACTATGACTGTGTAAGACCAGGGGTAATGAAACCAGAAATTTCTCAGGCAGCCAAAAGGGAGCCAAGTAAACTCTGAGTGAGAGAGGGTGAACTCATATGGCTTAGGAATCCCTACCAAGAGTAGATTCTGAAGTTCTGCATCCATCCCATGCTTCCATCACAGTCACTTGCGAAGGCCCCGGCCAAGTCTCTCATTTTTTTAATGCCCAAGTTTGAGTCATTTTGAGAGGACATACCAGTGTACTTGTAGTTGTCCTGTTAACATTAGGAGGGGAAGTCCTCGAGTAGAAGCTGCAAAGGGAAGAACTCAATGCTCCAGAGGCTGAGGGTCACTCCAGCAAGGGAAGGAGGAGAGGGAGAGTTGGGGTGCTCAGATTCAAGACAAGGGACACCCCAAGGATGGTCCAGGGACCAGGTGCACCAGTGCCCTGCCCCTACTTGTACTTGTCATGGCACATGTCTCTGTACCCTCCATTCTATGTGGCTAGCTCCCCATCCTGAAGGAAAAGACAATGGACTGGACCAGCCTACCCTAATGACTCATTCAGCCTGCCCAATGGGCCAAAGACACACCTAGCCCCAAGGGACCAGCAAGTAAGGACATAACTCTGGTGACCAACCATCTCATTTGCTCAAGAGCTTCCTAGTTTTAAAAATGAAAGCTGCACCCCAAGAAAGCCCTCAGTCCCTAATCTGAGCCTCAGTCTTCTTAATTGTTAAATAGGCTTAACACCCTGTGCTGCCTTCCTTAAAGGACTGCTAAACTAAACAGGTAAGGGAAGAATTTGATCATAAATCCCTTATTTTCTACTTCTGTGGCACTGGTAAGAGGTAAAGAGAGCAAAGGAAGAAAGCACAAGCAGAGACAAGAGGAGGAAAAGAAGGACTAAGAAGAGCAGGGAAAAGGAGGAAGAAGATACAGATAGAGAAGAAAGAGAAAGTAATGAGTGGGAAGGGCCCATCCAGTGAGAGGGGAAGCCTAAGTGATAGATGGCAACTTCAGAGCCCACCTGCCTCTCCCTCCAAGCTCTTGAAATTCTATGCATCCCTCAAAGCCTCATTGGAGCTGACCTCCTCCTCCAAGAAGTTCTCCCTGACCACCAAGACCCAGAGAGTGCTTTCTCTCCTTCAGACTCATGGAAAATGCAGAGTCTGACATGCCACCAGCTCTGCATCGTCTGTTTTTCCTTGACTCTATTTGTTTTGCATAGAAAAGTTGCACCTCCTCTTTTAACTCTTGCACTACTCATTACTCTTGTAAATCCCCATAATACTCGTATATGTAGGAGCTTATAAATATTTGTAATTGTCTGAGTGATTAAATAGGGGAAAAACCAAATGGACCTTGTCCAGGAAGGAACTCCAAATGACCTTAAGGCCTTCGAGAGCCTGCCTGCAAGTGGGCATCACCCCCCTGTCTTTACAAAGAAGAGATGAAATGTAACATGGGCCTGGGATTCTGGAAACCTGGGATCCTGTTCTAACTCCTCCATCTCCCAGCTGGGCAGCTTCTGTCAAGCCACATTCTCCTCTATAAAATAACACGGGTGATTCGACCCTCTAATACCCCCGTGTGGTCTTGGACCTGCTGCACCTGCTAGGCACGCCCTAGGTATAAACCTCAGGCTCCCCCCAGATCTGCCAAATCGGGTTCTGCACGAAGTCCCCAAGTGGTCCCAGGCACATCAGAGCCTGAGATCACTGTGGGGTCCTTGACGGCTTCAACATTCACCATCTTCCAGCCTCTTCTCTTCCCGTCCTCAAGGACAGCCACGGGAGTGCCCAAAGACCCTGCAGTGACTCGTGAGCTTCCTGGGCCTTCCAAGACCTTGCAGGGCAGTCTGTCTGTTATCTGAAGATTTCTCCCACCTTTCCTGATGGGGCCAAGGTCACTACTCACAGGAAGTTTTCACGATGGAAAAAAGGGGAAATTATCTCATTCTGCTGGGAAGAAAGCCATTACCAAACCACTCCGCTAAGAAAGAAGATTGCAGCAGCACCCAAACCCTGATAAGCATCTCCTTGCTTTCCCAGACTTTTTCCACTTTTTCCACACAACACTTAATCTAGAAAAGTGACTAAGCCTTCAGGTGGGTTTGATAATCTCCCTGGGACATTGTAGGGAGGTAAGCGATGGGCGGCAGAGCTCACTGCCACCTCTGTCAGCAGGGTGTACATGTGGCTCAGGGACACGCCTCCCAGAGGGACCTCTGGGCTCAGAGTGGGGGCATGCCCGCCCCAGACTCCCCCTCCACCTTCAGAGGACTGGGAGCATGGAGCCACTAAACTACAAAAGCTACTCAAGCCCTGCTGGGTCCCTGGCCTGGGCCAGGGCAGGTCGGAGCAGAAGGATATAGCCCCATGAGTGTGCCACCCGTCGGCACGCAGCCAGGAAATCATATTCGGCCCCTCACTACCACCATGTTGGCACCTTCCTGTTCTGAGATGCTTCCAAAGAACTGAAATTCACCCTTCTATTTTATTTTTAATGTGTAGGGTGGACATTTTTCTAAATCGGATGACAATCTCCTGCTTTCTGAAACAGAATATACACGACACAAACTAATTTTTTTGTTGTTATTCACGTACATCATTATGATAGAAGCCCCATGAGGGTGGGGACTTTTGTCTCTCTGCTTCCTGCTGCATTCCCAGTGCCTAGAACCGTGCCTGGTACTTGCGAAGACATACGCAAAGCACCTTCCTGGGCAGAGCTCTAGGGATGAGGAGACGGATGGATTCCTCTCCTTCTAGGCCGAACTCACAGTCCAGCCAGTGACGCTTCTACTGGCCTGGAATGTCGGGGGGGGGGGGGGGGAGTTCCAGCAGGAGAGGAGATGTGAGCCGCACTGACTTCACAACCCAGGCTGCCCCACACTAACGAGCTTTCTGAGCCACAACATCAATGTTTTAAAATCTACCTTCCCTTTCTCTCTGCCAGGCTGTCAGTTGTCACTTAAAGTTGCACGGAATTGTAAACAGGACAGGAAGTTAAAGATCATTCTCGAGAACAGCTGTCTTGTCTGGTGAGACAGCACCTCTCAGTCACAACACTGAGCCTTGCACACCTCTCCCTGCTCATTCCAGCTGGTGGGCACTGGCCTGAGAAAACTTCCATAGGCTTGATCCAGTACAAAAGCCACATTTTGCAAGTGAGGAAGCTGAGCACCAGAGGTGAAGTGATTCCTAAGGTCAAGCAGCTCAAGGGAAGACCAGTGTGGGGTCTTCTGACTCCCAACCCAGTGCTCGCTGCTCCTGTCCGCTGTGTGCTTGCTTATGTCCCTGTAACAGACCTGCCTCTGATTTCCTATTGGCCAGGGGTGGGGGTGCAGAAGACAGATAAATCAACTTTTTAAAACTATTCCTAAAGTGAAAATATATATCCATTGTTCTATGTGTTCAACATTATATGTCATTAGGGAGATGGGAATTCAAACAATGAGGTACCACGACACACCTATTAGAATGGCTAAAATCCAGAACACGGACAACACCAAATGCTGGTAAGGATGTGCAGCAAACAGGAACTCTCCTTTGTCGTTGGTGGGAAAGCAAAATGGTGCAGCCACTTTGGAAGACAGTTTTGGAATTTCTTATTAAACCAAACACACTTTTACCATGTGATCCAGCGATCACTCTTCTTGGTATTTAACCAAATGAGCTGAAAACTTACATCCACACAAAAATCTGCACACGAATGTTTATAGCAGCTTTATCCATAATTGCCAAAACCTGGACACAAACATGATATCCTTCAAGAGGTGAAGAGATAAACTGGCACATCCATACAATGGTATATTATTCAGCACTAAAAAGATATGAGCTATTAAGCCACAAAAAGACAGGGAGGAATCTTAAATGCATATTACTATGTGAAAAAACCAATCTGGGGGCACCTGGGTGGCTCAGTCAGTTAAGCGTCTGCCTTCGGTTCAGGTCACGATCCCAGGGTCCTGGGATCGAGCCCCACATCGGGCTCCCTGCTCGGCGGGAGGCCTGCTTCTCCCTCTCCCGCTCCCCCTGCTTGTGTTCCTTCTCTTGCTGTGTCTCTCTCCGTCAAATAAATAAATAAAATCTTTAAAAAATAATAATAAAAAAAAATCTGAAAAGGCTGCATATGGATGATTCCAACCATATGACATTCTGAAAAAGGTAAAACTATGGAGACACAAAAAGGTTGGTGGTTGCCAAGAGTTTGGAGGGAGGGAAGAGAGGGATGAACGGGTGGAGCACTGGGGATTTCTCCGGCAATGAAACTATTCATCTGTATGATACTGTAATGGTGGACACATGCCAGGACACATTTGTCCAAACCCATAGAATGCACACCAAGAGTGAAGCCTAATGTAAACAAACTAAGGGCTTCAGTTAATAACAGTGTTCCAATATTGGCTCATCAATAGTAACAAAGATACCACTCCAATGCAGCATATTGATAGGGGAAATTTTGTGGAAAAAAAAGAAGGAATATAGGGGAATTCATTGTACTTTCTGCTCAACTTTTCTTTAAATTTAACACTGCTCTGAAAAAAATAAAGGCTTTTCATTAAGAGAAAACAAAAAATAAAAAAACAAAAACAAAACAAAAAAACCCTATGCCTAGAGTGAAAACACATAGGCACTGTCCTCGCTCTAAAATGCGTGAGCTAGGGGCGCCTGGGTGGCTCAGTCGGTGAAGCGTCTGCCTTCAGCTCAGGTCATGATCTCAGGGTCCTGGAATCGAGTCCCATATCGGGCTCTGTGCTCCGACGGGAGTCTGCTTCTCCCTCTCCCTCTGCTGCTCCCCCTGATTGTGTTCCCTCTCTTGCTGTGTCTCTGTCAAATAAGTAAATAAAATCTTTAAAAAAAAAAAAACTAAAATGAAATGAAACGCATGAGCTTGAGTACCTGAATGAGTGAGGCTCACCCGGGAGCGAGACTGGCTGACTGTTCTCTGCCCACTCCTTGAACCACACAGCTAGTCCGAATCCCAGCTGTTCTTGATCCTCACCCCCTGGCACTTGTCCTAGCCCGCCCTGCTGCTAAACAGAGAAAGGTCGAGGTCGCAGGGACTGTGTTTTAAGAGCCCTGGCCACGCCATCGCTGGGCGGAGGGGGATCCTGTTGTATCTCTGGGCATCCTGGAATCGGCAGGAATAGTTGGGACGCCCTGACGCCAGTGTGAATGCCTGCGCTGCCGGGCTCGCCCCCTCCTCTCCTTGCTTTATCCTTAGCGGAACTTTGCTAAATAACCACGGGTTCTTCCCCATCAAAACACAACCTCGTGGCCGAAGCCATTCCCGACACCCTGCAGGCGCTGGGCTACCAGATCGGCACCGTGTCACGTGCGGGCGCAAGCGATAAAAGGCTCATCATTTCACTAAAGCCCTCTTTATTCACCCTGTACTTTTCCACACACTTCATTTCCCATCATGGCTGACTGCCTGAAGCATTCATGTGAAAATAGCAGATTTTTGCCTGTGTTACTCCCGGTCTCCTCCCTATAATGCAGTTTACTGGATTCTCCGAACTGACAAAACACTTGGCATGTTCCAGAGGGAGAAACAAAGAGAAAAAGAATTAAAATAGCCAGTGATACAGTCATGGAAAGGGGTCAGGGCCCATCATTTGCTAGGAACCATGAAGTCAAAAGTGTCAGGGCTTGCTAGAAGAGCCCCTGGAGATGATCTCACTTAATAGATGGGGAAACTGAGGCCCAGAGAGATGAATCCTCCCGAGGTCTCTATGTGGAGGAGGAGGATTGCCATATGTTCTTTATGGGGCTTCTTTCTAATCAAGCACAAAAAGCATGAAGAATTCTGAGCAGAGCCTAAGAATGAGAAACTGAGTGTAATGGGGCCATAACAGTAAACCACTGATACATTTTTTCATCAGGGCCTTGGTGAGTTCTTTCTCCCAGTACCCACAGAGTAGAAATCCCATGGCCCAGTGAGATGAGACAGAATGAGAAAGAACAAAGACAGAAAACAGCATACCTTGAGCGACAACGGCATGCCCAGCATGGGGGGCTAGAAACTTTACGTGGGTTGATTCAAGTGCCCAGAATCATCACATAGAATCTTTCTAGAAAGAACTCTAGGATCCCAAAGCAAGATACTCCAGGAGAGATATATAATCATCACTGATATTCACCGAGGGCTTATTATCTGCTAGGTGATGTCCAAGCACTTAAACACTTCAGCTCACTTCAATCTCACAATGACCCTATGAGGTTGGTGTGATTGTTCTCCCACTTTTCAGATTACAAAGTGGAGGCATCAAAAGGCTATGAGGACCTTCCTGAGGTTACACAGTTAGTCAGCGATGGGGCCGGATTTCAGCCCAGAAGTCTTGTGTCAGATTTGAGGCACTGTGTGCCTTTCTATCTTTTGAAATGTCCACTTCCCTTCACCTGGGCAGCAGCATAAATCCCCATCGGGGATGGGGCCCCGATGAGTTCTTTTAAAAGGTTTTTTTTTTTTTTGTACATCACCTCATTTAATCCTCACAACATTGCTGCAAAGGGGGAAGAGCAGAGATACTTATCCCCACTTAGCAAAATAAGAAACCAAAGCTCAGGAAAGTGGCTAACTCCTGGTCAAACAGCTAACAGGTGGCTGAGCACCGGCGAAGGCCCAGGTCACTCCACTTCTTGGGCTCTTGAGACTGCCTCACCCCATCCCCCTGCCCCCACTGAGCCCAGAGAAGGCCCCCCAGGAGAAGATCCAAGTCTGTCAGCAGTCCTACCGAATCCAAGAGGGAGGCTCATCGAAACAAGCACCCGTCTCCAGCCTCATGGGTAGCTCCTCAGAGTGGGCTATCCAATGGTTGCCGTGCCTGTAGGCAGCACTAGGACTTGATGTGCTCTGCCCAAGGAGGCCAGTGTCCTTCTGGGGGACTCCATTTGGGCTGGTTTGGGCAGGAGGGCAGAAGCAAGCCTACTCATCCTCCCCCTCATCTCCTTTTCTCTCTTTCTCCTTTCCCCTTCCCAAGACTTGCCTGTGCTTTCCTTTCCCTCACAGCCACACAGCCTTTGAACCACTCCCATCAGCACAATGCGTTAGTGATTGTGTGGCGAGGGTGACATTTAGACTCACAGTCCTGGAAGAAATCGCATGGATTTGGAAACGCCAGAACACTAAATTTAACCAACCTGAGACGCCCGGAGGAGTCGGGGAGGAGGAGTGAGGGCAAGGTTTTATCCTGGGACTGGTCCCGCAAGATGCAGGTGCGGGACCATCCCTGCCTGCTTATCGCTGCTCTGCAGGAAGGGGGTAAATGAAGCTTCAATCAGCCCACATTCACCTCTCCCTATTGTCAGGTGCTTGCTCTGAAAGCCCCTGATCATTTCTTTTATTGTCTGGCTTAACACAAAGCAGAGCAAAGCAGTGTCAAAGCCGTGCCTCTCTCAGCAGAAAGCCCTGAGGTATGTTGATATATGTGCGTACAGAGATATGAATATACACACGCCATCTCCTCTCCCTCTCTCTCCCATGCACACGCACACACACACTTTGACTGAGAAGGGAGAGGTGCAGGGCAGAACCACCCTGCCCAATCCCACACCCTCTCCATAGAATGAGAATAGTCTGAGAGCCACCCTGACTCTCATCCTCCAACTCCACAGATAGGCCCTTCCAGGGGGACCTTCCCAAGCCCTGCCTTGATAATGGATGGCCCCTTTGCCCTCGTGCTCCTGAGGGCGTATGTGCGGTCTAAGCATTTTAGAATTCACAATCACTGAGGGTTTTCTCACTGCTTCAGTTTCTCATTTTGGCAAATGGATCTGAAGTGCTGGCAAAGTAACTTTAGCTTTACCTCCTTCCTCGCTGTTCAACAATCTATCGGAACTCAGGAAGGCCTTTGAAAATAAAGGTTAGATCTGCCAATAAGATTTGGGAAAGTAAATAAATGCTTTACGAAAATTTTCCTTTCATGTAGAAATGCTTAAGCCCCTATAAAATGTCAGATCCTGGGCTATTTTGCTGCTTAATAAGATACAAAGCAGGGACCAGATGTACCTGCATGAAACAAACTATTGTCTTAACAGCTGGAACCAGGATGCCTCTTAGAGGGAACAGTCTTTGCTTAGGAAAATACTTCTTGATACACATGGTATGAATGATGCATTGCACTAACAGCCCAGCTTCCCATGGTGTATCATGGCCATGCTTTTCCGTAGCACCTCCCATGCCGACTTTGGGCTGGGCCCCGTTGGACAGCAAACGGGATACAAGCAAAGGCCTAGAAAACATGCTCACACATTTCCACTCCCTCTCTTCAGTCCTGCCCCCACTGTGACAACATGCCTGGGCTAGCATGCTGGACCAGTCTGAGAGACACATGGGAAGAGAGTTGAGCCATCTGTCTAGCCATCCCCAAGATGACCCACCAGCTGATGACTGACACATGAACAAGCCCAGCCAAGATCAGCAGGACAACCCACAGACTCATCAGAAACAATAAATGCTTATTGTTTAAGACATAGAATTTGGGGGGGGCTTGTTACACAAGTCAGTTGATACACTTTCTTAGAAGGTGAGTCCCAGAGGGCACTGCTTAACAATGATCAAAAGGGATTGTTAAACTGCAAGGAACAAAAGTTAGGAAGAAAAGAGTGAAGTAGGGCGCCTGGGTGGCTCAGTTGGTTGAGCGACTGCCTTCGGCTCGGGTCATGATCCCAGGGTCTTGGGATCGAGTCCCACATCGGGCTCCCTGCTCTGCGGGGAGCCTGCTTCTCCCTCTCCCACTCCCCCTGCTTGTGTTCCCTCTCTCGCTGTGTCTCCCTCTGTCAAATAAATAAATAAAATCTTTAAAAAAAAAAAAAAGAGTGAAGTAGAGAAAGAACGGCAGGAAGGAAGGCGGAGGCCAAGAGAAATTCATGATAGCTAATACACAATTCTAAATCATTTGTGTTACTTCAACATATCCATCCTTATTCAGTAAAGCCTGCTTCATGCATAAAGACCCTGTGAATGTGAGTGAATGAGTGTGTACATGTGTATATAAATTACAGAAAGAGGATCAGTTCCACCTCTGAGTCAATGCAATATGGAACAGGGATATTGAGAGGATCCATAACTAGCTTTGTGGCAGTACAACTCAGGAATAAAGGTGACCATGAGAATATAAGTCCCTCAGGACTTTGTAGAAGTCTTGGAGAAAGCATTTGGCTCCCCCTCTAAACATGAACAAGAGTTCATGCCAATCTTACCTAGGTCTTAAAGGACAGGTGCTCCAGCTGACTGGCATGTTCTTAGGACCCCTCTTCACGTGAGCCCCCTACGAGGTGGGGCAAGGTCCAAAAAGTACCCAGGCCTGGGTTCCCACTTATCCTAGATCATCCTCACAGATTAATGCATTACATGCACACCACCACCACCACCACACCTTCAACACACATGCATCTCCTGGGCTTTCCGGAAATCTCACAAACAAAGAAGAATTTACCATGAGGCTAATAAGCTCAGAGTTCCTCAGTTCCATGACCCCTTCCAAAATCTGATATCCAACTTCATAGGCACAATATTGTATTTTTTTTAAGATCATGTAAGTTTCAAGCTCCACAAAGCTTTTGGAGCTCCTACTCCAAAAGTTTCAATCAAACATCCAGCTCCTAGCCAAATTATTCTCACTTTGAGCCACACACAGGCTCTGTGCTGCCATGGGGCTGTGCTCAGGAGTGGCACTGCAAAGGCCCAGCCATCAGGAGCAAGGCACCCAGACCTCCCACCCCTTGCCCACACACATGCCAATAATGTGGAGTCACCCTCCATTGCTGCCACAAGTAGGAACTTTCCAACATCTCCATCCATAGGTGTGAGGAAGCAGACAGGGTGCTAGAACATTGTCAGGAAAAAGGTCAGAAATCCATGGGTCACATTTCCTTTCTTCTCCCTTCCCCATCCTTCTCTTTCCTCTCATCTCTCTTCCTCTTTACCACAGTATACATTCTCTCTGGATCATCTCATGTGTGCACATGGCTTCCAGCACATCTGCCTACTTAACATATGTTGGAAATCTCAACACATCCAAAACTGAATCATCCCTTCAAACACAGTTGAACATTCTCCTGCATCCCCCTCGCAGACGATGGTACAACTCATCACCTAGGCACCAGGTGGGGAGCTGGTGATACAACCTTCTTCCTCTGTGCCCCGTCCCCATATCGACCAATTATAAGGTTTTTCCATTTTACATTGTTAGCCTCCAGCATGTCCCCTCTCTATCTGCACTGTGACAACCTGTGTCCAGGCCTGTGTCATCTCTCTGCTGAACTGCTGTCCCTAACTAGGCACCCTGACTCCAGAGCCACCCCCTATCCTCCATGCTGAGCCAGGACGGTAGTTCTAAAATGAAAATACTGATCTGATCCTCCTGTAAGCAAACTCTTCAGTGGTCCTCCGCCAACCACCCTTTATTTGGCATGAGAGGTCTTCCATGCCTCCTACCACTCCCTTCACAGCTTATATCTGCAGCCTTGACTCCCACTGCTGCACTCACATCTGCTCAGGCACCCCAGCATCTGTGGCTGCTTAGTGTTTCCTGTCTCCTCGCTAGTTCCTCCTCTTGAGGTGCTCTGTGCCCCATCTCTATTCCCATTCCATTCACCTAGCAAACTCTTACCCATCCTTCAAAGCCTAACTCTGCATGGCCCCTTTTGTGAAGACTTGTCTGATGCCCACTAGATCACCTCTCCCAGGTGGACCAATCACTTAAGCTCTAGCTTTATTTTATACCACTGACATTATTGCACCTGGTATTTGATAAGAGTTGTGTAAATCACACATCCCTGAGGGTCTCTTGGTGTTTAAGATTGACGTGAACCCCAGTTTGTGGCCAGTGGAAATCCAAAGACCAATTTCAAATTTCTATGAATCCCTGGGAAGCTACATGTTCATGGTCACAATGATTATGACCTTTTACATTTATTGATGAATGGATGGATGGATAAATAACTATTCCAGCAAAGCACTGATGAGTATTGTAGACTACTCTTTAAATGTCTTCAGGCCATCCACACCAGAACATTTTCATTACATCTTTAGGCCCGGAAGTCCACAGATTAACATCCATTCATTGGATCCTCTTTGTACCTCCTCCCTTGCTTCTCTCCTCTCTTGTCCCACTCACATCACGCCTACCAGATTCCCACCCGGAAGTCCAAATTCTCCACCCCCCCTTCATTGTGCAGAACCCTTCCTTACCCTCCATCTGGCAGCTAAACTTCACTGCAGAATCACATTAATGCACAGGAGCCCATCAGGCCCCATCCTTTCCTTCAACTGTGGTTGTAGCTTTAAAAAAGAAAATATAACTTCCTTACAAACCTCCATCTCCCCTAGAGACTGTGCCCTCTTGTTAGCAGAAGAGGCCTTATCATCTTTATATTTCCCACGCTTTGCACAGTGTCTGCCACATAGTGTGAACACAATATGTTTGCTGCATGAATACATGAACAAACTCACAAACGACCCTGCAGTCTATGCCACCCTCACTCTCTCTATGGATGGAGGCTGGAAGGTGGGAGAAGGGTGGGTTCAGGATGAGCAGGACTTCACAGCTGAGGAGCACTTTCCTGCCCTCCTCCCTCATGGACCACGTGTCCTGTCTTGAAGAGTGGTCTCTTTCCCATCAAATGCATCACCTCAGCCACCTTCAGTGGTAGTTCAGCATATTTCTGCGTGAAATAAATGTTATTTTCTGGTGCACCCAGATTTCATTATTTTTCCTGTCAGAGAATCAAAGTGAGAGGAAGGAGAGGCCGACGGAAAGTGGCTTCTTGCTTACACCAGGAGGAAAAGGATAACGTTACCCAAGAAAAGAGGGAGGAAGGGAGAGAGACGCAGAAAAACTCACTTCCTCATTTAATCAAGTTGAAACACGGATTATCTGAGGTTGAAAAACAGCTACCTTGTTCTCGAACCAGTCTCTTGCTGTGTCTGGGGGTGTAAAACCCTTTGCGATTTTATCTTTTCATAAACTTTTATTGAATCTGATGTTCAAGGGACCATGGAGGATCATCCAATTAAACTCCCCCCGCTAATCCTACTCTTAAACCCCAGCACTAAACTGATGGGAGATTAAAAGCTAATAAAGATGACAAATGAGAGACGATCTGTAGGTTGATAAGGGAAATGGAGTCGGGTGGGGATTTGCCAGGGAGGAGCCAGGCCCGATTTTGGAAAACACAGCAATGGAGGGGACTTTCCTGGGAGCAAATGCAGAGAATTCTGAAGAGATGCGCCATGGACACTCATGGCGAAGTCCTTCTCAGTGATACTATGATCTGGCGCTAAGACGGGCTGCAGGAAGAGGGCTGACTTGGCATGGACACACCAGGGCTCCAACACCACCTCTGCTATCACCAGCCACGGAACCCTATGGAACTACGGTCCTGTTGACATGCTGTTCGTAATACAGACGTTATCGTAACGACAGCCATATAGCTGCCCTTTGTCGCGTGCCAAGCACACGCCAGACACTCTTTTATAGATGTAAGTCATGGGTGGAAGGAGTGCTATCCTATCTCATACATTAGAAAACTAAGGGCCAAAGCAGGCAAACAATTCCCCTGGGCCCATGGCAAGTGGCAGAGTCAATACTATAACCCTGTCTTTCCTAGAAAATAATCCCCTCTTCATAAAGCTGTCCTAAGGATTCAGTGAGGGTTCTGGGTTCACAGTAGCCACCCAAAATTTGACTTCCTTCCTTTCCTTAGACCCATATCTTGCAATTTGAGCATCTCAAAGGGATCTTTAAATTCCTCACCACCACCCCAAAATGCAATTTTTAACTATAGGGTAAGTGAGAGTGATTTTTCAACATTCGTGCCAGATAGTTTGCATCAATTCATTTAATCATTCCACAGGCATCTATGAAAACCTTTCTTTGCCAGACTTTCATAAATATGTATCAAACTAATCCTCACATCAGCCCTGAGAAGTAGGAATTATTTCCTCATTTTAATTAATGAGTACACAGAGGCTTAGAGAATCCAAATGATTCTCCTGAGATCACAAAGCTAATAGCGACAGGGATGGAATTCAGGCTCATGTGTGCCCAGTGCCCAAGCCCGTGCTTTTCCTATGGCTCTGTCCTGTCCTCATTGGCATCCAGTCCAGTAACGGGAACGAGACAGATAGATACACTCGCAAATAGCAAAACCAGGCTGTGCGGTCCATCCCATACGAGATATACATGCTGCCATCGTAGTTTCTCCAAAGGAGGGCATTTCAAGAAAGGATTCATGGACAGGGAAGGGAAGCAGTTTTTTGGAGGCTTTTGGAGATGTCTGGTAGTGCATGTTGTAGGCAATGGAGCCTGTTGCGGGGGGGGTGGGGAATTGAGTACCCAGGTTTGGAGTCACTGCTTGATGTCTCCAAGGGGGTGGATTTTGTCTTTGCACAAGAAAGAGACTTCTAATGACTCAAATTGTGTGACAGTAAAATAGACTGTCAGGAAAAAGACCTCATCAGATAGTGAGTACCCTGTCTTTAGAGGTATTCAAGTCACTGATGCACAAATTTCTGATACAGCAGCTCTAAAAAGAACTCCTGGACTTAGGAAGAAGCCTTCTGAAGTGATGTAGAAAGTCCTTTCCAACTGTGAAAGTCTCTGATTCCATGCCTTTTCATACCCGTGTTTGGTTAGATACATGCTGAGCAGTGAAATTCTTCATAGTTAGGCAGCAAAAGAGAGAAAGGGCTGGTGTCATGGGGCCAGATTAAACACAAATTGGATCATTAGCCCCTGAATAATTGAGTTAGTTGTCTTGATGATCAATGAAGCACCTTGTACTCACTTAAACCCACTGTTCCCACCTGAGCTCTTCGGATAATGGGAATGATGACCACCTCAAAGTCACTCTCTGCAGACAGTTACATGTCCTCCTTATTTCTAGTTTAATGGCTTTATTGGACATTTGCCTATTGTAACTGTCTCAAATCATTTTTGGAAGCAGGTGTGGCCTAAATCATAACACTATAAAAATGCCCTCATTCCTACATTGCCCAGTAGTCTGTTTTCGAGCTCTCTCTCGCCACACATTCTTCCCGCTCCCCCTGGAATTCCCTTCCACCCTTGAAGGATTTGGAAATGAAGGGATTTATTCTAGGTCACAAGAGGAATAATCTTCCTGCCCAAGCACTCAACAGGCTGCCTTTTGGGATAGAATGGCTTCCTTGTAACTCACTTGAAGACTGATTGTTTCTCATAAGAATGCTGTTAGGGGATTTGGGGAAGGGTCTTAAATCTCCCTGGGTGTGTGAGCGCAGTGAGATTTCAAAGGGAAACTGAGATGGAGACTGGTGTGCTAACCTGAGTCTGTGCTGGGCCCACGAATGGCAACATTTTCTGCTCCCCTGATGAGCTGCAAGGCGTGCTGTGCTCTGGATCTCCCCTCAGCCCACAGAGTATTTTGGGTGTACATGGCAAAAGCCACCCATTTAGGATCCCAAGCAACCTGTGGGTATAGCTACAACTGGGCCAACACAGAGATGGGATCATGGCGCTTGCTGGGTGGTGGCAGCTATCACTCCAGCCCCACAAAATTTGAACTAAGGGTTGAGTCAGGCTTGGTCCACCGAATTTTTGGGATGGAAGGGCCAACTGGGTCATGAGAGAGAACCCCAGAGAGATAATCTTGGAGCCTCTAGGGAGGCTCGGAGCTCCTTCTTACTGCCATTGGTTTCAGAACAGGTCCTTGAAGGCTGCAGACAGAAGCTGTGAAAAGAAACTTGAGAAGTTGGCATGGTCAGACCTAGTGCTCATGCTGTCTTCTCTCTGTGGCTTCTGACCTGGCCCCCACTTTCTTGGCCCTTGGTTTCCCTGAAACTTCGGGAACAAAGACAATCAAAGGGGTATGTCTGAGTAACGCCCTCTGTCCCAGGAGACAGACGAAGCTCAATTATCTGGTACCCACAGGATGTTCTGAAAATGAGAAATGCCCAGGATTATTATCTATCAAATGTCACATACAAATATGCTCATGTTCCCATTATGGATGTGTGTGTTGCAGACTTGTTCAATCGAGTGTGACTCGTTTGGTGGTTTTAATTACAAATATCAATAAAATTGGTTGATATTTATGGGCACAGACCCTTCAGATCTGGGGGAAGGAAGCTAATTGCGCAAGACAGAGCTGTGATTGAACTCCTAGGGAGGCGCGGGCTCCTGCTAGCTGGGTGCGAGGCTGAGACAGCTCCAGTCTCCCTGTGTTAATTAGATGTGATGAAATGAATATTAACTTATAAAATTGAGGCCTGGGCTGTGTTGGTGGGTGGTGGGTGGGGCTGAGGCTGGGGAAGGGGGCTGAGGTGACTGGACTCAAGGGTCTGTGTCTTCTGAGAAGCAACAGTGATTTGCATAGTGGCTCTCAACCCTGGCTGCACCCAGAATTGCCTGAGGGGCTTCTAAAACTACATCACCAGCCTTTCTGGGTCTCTAGCCTGCACATAGCAGATCATGGAACTTCTCAGTGGGTACAGGCCCCTGGCAGTTTAAGCCAAAGTGAATTCTTTGCTGAGCCCTGATAGCATTGCCAGTGAGAAGCACTCCTCTTTCAACCCCTCATTTTCCAGAGAAGTGAAAGGACACATCCAGGAAGGTGAGCGGGGCCAGGTCACAGGCTCAGAGGGCATGGCTGGGAGCGGCTGCTGTCTGCTGACCTCTAGTCCCCAGCCTGTTCCATTCCAGTTCCCAAAACTTGCCTGTTCTATCAACTGTGAGGAGACTTGTCCTGTTGGTTTGCTTAGTAAGTCACCCGAGATGTGGTTCCTTGGGAGAAGCAGGGAAAGATGGTGTGATATACAGCTTTTAACTTGCTTTCCCACTTCTTCCATCAAGGTGCCCTGATTTCACCCACCTTCCTCAGATATCATATCTTCCCTTCTTGAGACCCACACAATGCAGCCAAGCAGGGGTACTCAATGAAAAGTTCAAAAATGGGTAAAATTATACTAAATGTTCATGACGAAAAGTTAAACCACAGTGTTTACGGGTGCATGCTTAAGGAATGTATTTTTGTGCAGGAAGGAAAAGGTAGGGCAACAGGGGCTGCTTCTGGAGACTGACCATGTCCTATTTCTCAGTTGTGTAGTGATTACACAGGCCTTCACTTCGTGATAAATCATAAAGGTATCGTTTTCTTTTGGGGCACTTATCTATAGGTGCTTTATAGTTCACAATTTAAAAATGATTAAAATACAAATTATCTTTGCAACTTTCCTGTTAATCTAAAATTATCCCCAAGTTAAATGTTTATTTTAAAAAAATACAGATTCAGAGCTCCACTCCAGATTTGTTGGATCGGTTTTAGGACATGGAGCCCTGGAATTCTTATTTTTCCAAAAGTTCCATGTTACTTCTCTTGCACAGCCTTTTGGAGAAGCATGGCTTTGTCCTCTATGTAGAGCTCTTCCCCAAGACTAAATGTCCCCAGAATCTTCTTCTGTTCCTGGGATGCTCCTGTTTCCACTCCCTAAACACCCCAGGGTCCTCTGGGGGCTCACTGCAGTGGATGATAACCCACCTATCACTGCCTGGCCTGAGCATGGTACCGTAGCTGCATCCTTCCACACAAGCCAGTGCCAATCCATCTGTTCACCACTTGCGCTGGTAGCTGGAGAAGGCTAGAGGGGGAGAGCCACCAAGGATGAGTGAGGGGGAGGTGAAAACTAATGGCTGCAATGAGTGTCAAGAGTCTCATCTGCTGCCGTTGTCCCAGGCCTCAGTTAACCACAGACAACGGTGCATGTTAGATGCAAGCCTTTGGCAGGTCCATGGATTGGACCGACACATGCAGTGTCCTCATTTTTCCTGTGGCCTGCTTGACCCTTCCCACCCTGGAAGTCCATCCTGTATTCAGTAAGCTCCTCCTTCTATAAGATGTGCTTTTCTCAGGTCAGCCCCAGTAAAGCTGTGGTCACTGCAGTTTCCTCCACGTCTCTTTTCCCTTGGAAACTCAGGTCTCACGTATCAAGAACGCAAGGTTGACTGGGAAAGACAAGATGGAGGGTCTGCCAGAGGGAGACAATGGGTTTCTACCTTACTCAGGCAGCTCAGAGGTCACATTCCAGGAAAATGAGCAAAAGCAAGGAGCTGTAGGCAGTAGATAATCCTTTATCTCATGTGACCCCCACATCAGCTCTGAAGCAGGCAGACATGGTCACTGCTCTGCCCAACTCCAGGGGGCTCCATGGACAACACAGTCATGTGTCTCCTAGAGTCATTAGTTGTGCAGTGCCCAACCTGTGCATCTGTATGTGGCAGCTCTGTAACCTGGGTAGGTTTTCTTATTCCCATTTTTAGAGGAAGAAACTGAGGCCAGGAGAAGCAGTGGGATTCACACTCACATCTCCGGGTTGCAGCCCCGTGCTATTATGGCTACAACACCAGCTGCCCCAATGGTCTCTGTCAACATAATCAGTCCTTAAAGTCATAAAGATGCCCCATAAACACCCACTGGGCAGTGGGCAGAGATTCACTTTTCTAGGAATAGAGAGGACCCAGATAATGCAAGGAAGCAGGCCTTCAACCATTACAGTATCCTCCATGTCTGGTTTCCAAAAACCAAAGCAGGAGGCCAGTCAAGTTTAGAGCATCAGGAAAAGAGGCTGTGGAAGGCATGGGAAGAGAAAGCCAGACTTCACCTGCATGGAACACATTCAGTGAAGGCAGAGCAGAGCATAATTAAGCCTAATTGTGTAAGCCCTGCCATGCTTTCGAGAGAGAGGGATGCCAAGGTCTCCTGTTCCCTTCTGTTCTGTGCAGCCTGCATATCCCCACCCGAAGGTCACCCTCATTAACGCTGCCAAAAAAAGCCATCCCTCTGCACATCCAGTTGTTCCACTAATAGGACCTTCTACCTATGCCCAGGCGTACGAGACCCGTGAACGTGCATGTGTCTGTGCATCCGTGTATGTGCGTGTCCCTGTGCGGTCTGTGCGAGTGTGTGTACTTCTGTAACTGGAGGGGTTTCATTTTCTTCTGGTATTTTATGTGCTTACACAGTTAAAATTAATGGAATCAGGTTGAGATTCAGATGACATCACACTGGTGACTCACATCTTGACAGATGGATAGATTTTTCCCCCTCTGCATTCCTTTCAAGGTAACCTTGATTTGTCACACAGCCGCCGGGGACAGCCAGGAAGCGGGATTTTTTAATAGACATTTGCCTCGGCCATCCACAGCAACCTAGCCTGTGGGGAAAGGGTAGAGAGGGGGCAAGGGGCAAAGGCCAAGGCTAGTCCTCCCCTGGGGCTGAAGCGTGAGCTAATGAGCGGAGTCAGCCCCTGGGCCAGGCAACACTGAGCCACCCATCACTCCTTCCGGGGTGGGGACATCCAAGGGGCAGTCTCTGCAGATGGTGCTGTTCTTGCTTCCTGGAAGTAACCTTTCTTCGGCAACATTTTTATTGAATACCCTTTCCTATTGGAACGTAAACAGGTATTGAGAGGAAATTACTTGTAAGAGCAGCTGGAACGCGTTGCAACAACAGAGCAGGGTGGCAATTATGTAATCATTTCAGCTACTAGAATTTCTTTGAGGGAAATTTTCATTGGTAAAAGGCAAAGGAGAGAGGATGATGACTCACAGTCTTTTAAGCCTCAACTCGCCCCAGATTGTGTGAGTCCAAAGGTCAAAGTGACATGGCTGGATGACCTCTAATTCTCAAAGTCCAAGGGTATCAACAAAGACCTTCTCTTCCTTCTCTTCGTACTTAGCATTTTTTCCATCTTCACACCAGCTCCTTCCTCTGCCTGGGGTCTGGGGAGATACTCCTTCCTAAAACATTAACTGCAGACACCAGGCCAACTTAAACCAAGCAATCTAGATTATTACAAGCAAGTTGCTTGCTCATTTTTCTAATGTTCTAGTTCTAAAAGCATACCCTGAGTATGCACTGACTGGGCAAGCGGTCAGCTTTGTCAGGCTTTGGGGCACGTCTAGGTCGATAGGACACAGACACTTAGACTTCCAGAACTAGAGTCTTCTTAGCAACCATCCCAATCAGCCTTCTCTCCTGACAGATGAGGACACGGACAGGTGAACTAGTCATATAGGTCGTGAGTGGTGAAGGAAGAATGAGAGGTCTGAGTTCCTGAAACCACCAGCACGGAGTTCTTCCTTACTTACTGCTCTGGATTCTTTAAGCTCTCCACCTACTTAGCAGAAAGGATGATACTCAGCATTTACAAAGTGTAAGGAGCCCCCTCTTGCAAATCCAGAAAAATACCAAACCCTGTTTTACTAATAGAGCAGGGAAATCATGTGAAGATGAGCCCCACATGATACATACAAGGTAAGGGACATGTCTGTGTCATATGTAAGACCTTTGACCAAGGCAGGATGTCTCTGGGTGCCTGCCCTTGGAGAGCTGGCTCCATCAGTCCACCCTGCATCTGATGATGTCCCATCCCTCTGAGGCAAAACCTCAACCTCTGCTCTTTCCCTAGAGGACATCATTGTCAATAAGCCAGGTCTTCCCACCCTTTGATCACTGTCCCACTCCCAACCCCAAGCCACAGGAGTCTCTACTTCTCTGCTGTTCAGGACTTCCCCTCCCAAACCACCCCCACTCCATCCTCCCTGGACCACTCTCCATCCTCTGCACCTAAACTCATCCCATGTGTCAAAATCCCACTCTTTTTAAGACCCATCTCAAGTGCCACATCCTCTAGGAAGCCTTTCTTAGTTCCACAGTTGGAGCTCATATTTCCTTTCTCCTTATGTTTTTAACCCCTTGTGCCCCCATTATCTTGTGATAAGTGGCTCTCCCTGGTGAAACTGAGCCAGTCCAAGACGACATTCTTAAAGAGAAGCTCCTGACCTGGCCTAGCCATCTTTGGAGTTACCAGAAACTTGAGTGTGATGGTCAGCAGCATCCACCCAGGTCAGGTTCATATACAGCAATATACTGATAGTTCTTGCACTTAGGATTTTATGAAAATGACAAATGGATTGGTCAAAAGTGAAGTCATGCCAACTCTGAGGAGAAACTATGCTCCTGCATAACACTTCCCTATCTAGAGGAAACCAAAAGGCCCTATGGCAGTTCAGATATCAGCCTCCATTTCCACCACCCTTAGGAGCTGGGGGTAACCCCAATCAATGGTAGTTGAGGAAGAACTCTGTCCACTTAGATTCTCTTCTGCCCATACTCTTCTGCCCTCTGAGCACTCTTTCCTCAGAGCCCTTGATGCCATGACCCTATACCCCCTTAGTGCTGTGGAGTCTTCCCTACCTGGGCTCTCTTCCCAGGCGTGCTCTCCTTGATATTCTCTACAGATGGCTGGGTGCCTGCTTTACTCTGAGGGGAATGGCCATGTGATGGCTCTCTATCCATCGAACAAGAGATCTCTGTCTGCGTTGCTCTTCAGGAGCAGCATAGTGAGAGCAGTTTAGCCTGGTGTGGAAGGGATTCATTCCTTAGAGTCCGAGCTGGCAGAGTTTCCCTACAGTGCGGCGTACTAACGCTTCCCATGCCACATATTCCACGCCGCTCCTGACACAAGAGGCAGTCAGTCCAGGGCAAACGTGAAGTTACTTATAACAGCCCTGAGCGTGTTCTGTCTTAAATAAAAACAACAACAGCTCTACCAATAAAAGTAAAGAGTGTCCATCCTTTCACGATTTATAGACAGACTATACTGCCGTCAGATCTTCATAACCTCACCGCAGTTCCGTGGGGCATTAAGGTATCAGTACTCCCATTTTACAGTTGACAAAAACAAGGCCAGAGAGATTAACATAACCTACATATGATCATGCATGGAGCAAGTGGCAGAATGACAAGGTGAACATGAATTTTCCTGTCTTTAAATCATTGACACCACACTGCTCTCTCTTTGTAGCTTCTTGAATGTCTCTTTCCCCTAAATCACAAAGCCCCCAAGTAGCACTGCACACAATGATGCCATCTCTCCCCCTTTCTCTCCCTCACAGCCTGAGTCTCTCTTTCAACCCAAACCTAATTCCACAAACATGTACCAAGAACCTGTTAGAGGGCAGCATTGGGGTGGCACTGTGGGGCTTGCAACTTAATTGTAAGGTTCCCAAGGCTCTTGGTCAATAAACAAATGCATCCCAAAACATTATGGATGAGAGAGAGTGACAGCATAACCCACCCACCCCCAGGGATATTTTCATTTGGGCAGAGAGACCCCTGCACCAACAAGCCTCAGCCACAAAGAAGGGGCTCCCTGTGATGGAAATTCAGACTGTAGAGTAGGCCAGTTGAGTATGAGTAAGGAGAGGGTTAAGGTCTAGGCAGGGAGAGATAGGGGGCCCCTGACTCCCCTGACCAGGCTCCCAGAAATCACTGATGTGGAAATGCTGAGGCTACAAAACCAGAGAGAAGGGAATATAAGGACACCACCTTGTTTGTCTTAAATGTTACAGACAAGATATTTTCATGAGAGTTACAAATCGACCACTGAAAGTTACCAAGTTCCCTGGTCAGTTTTCTTTTACAGAAAAAAAGCCCATGAAAGCCCTCAGTGGCAACCCATTCTGGAACCCTTTCACTCTAGAGAGCTTTTTTTTTTCTTCTTTCCTTTCTGCTCTCACCTTTACTTAATAAACTTTCACTTCACCCTTTTGTGTCCGTGAGATTCATGCTTCGACTCTGTGAGACAAGAAACCTGCAACCCTGCAACCCTGCGATAAGGAGACATTTGAGATGAGAGTTGCCTTTTGGATATTTTCAAGGTTTTTAAGATAACACTTTTCCCTCTCTTTCTTATGATTGCCCACTGGGTGTCAGTCACTGAACTCCAGCACACACTCTGGAGAGAAGGCTCTGCTCCTGCAGTGACCAGCCCTAGCATTCTCTATCCCTACCAAATGGCCGGAGTGTCCAGCTCCCCTAAAGCCTATCTTTCCAGAATCCAGAAGGATCCTCAGAGGCTGGGTATCTACGAAAGCTCCCTGCAAGGGCAAACAGGACATCTACCAGGTGCCCTCCCTCCCTGCAGCCCCTGCCGACAGCTCAGTCTTCTGATTACAGAAAGGAGCTGCTTCCTCCTGTTTCCCAACCAGAGCTCTCCTCTGACCCTAATAACAGGGCTGGTGAAATCAGCAATTCCATTTTATACAGCCAGAACCACACGAACTAAAATCAGCAGGTCAACCACAGCGCTGCATTTAGCAAGAGCAGGTTAAGATTTAAGGAGAAAAATATCAGAGAAGGGGAAATGGGTAGGCAGTCAGCTACAAATTTGACTTCGTATTGTCCAAAGCCAATGCCAATTATCAGTGTAGTACTCCTCAATAGTAAGACCAACATTCCACTGATTCTAGCACTCTCTAGAATGATTCTGTTCTTTTCCGAATTTATCATTTACACCCACCTGCCCCCACAGCATCTCATTTAATCCTCACAGCAATCCCATTCTATTTTCAGAGAAACACAGTGCCGCAATGGGAAGAACAGAGGCCTTAAGAGTCGGAGCCTGGGTTCCAATGCTGATTCTGTCTTTATACTGGGCCACTCTGCCTCCCAGATAATAGAGCCCAGGTAACAGTTTCAAGGGCTGGCAGGCTGAGGTGTATTTTGGGCCTTGTTCATTTAAACATGCAGCTGAGTGGCTTGTCACGTTCTTCTTGGACAGGCTAGCAGCAAGCCTGCCTGCTCTGGAGGACACACAGGTAAGCACCCTTCTCTCTGCTGATGCTAACTGGTTGTTGTCTGCGGTAGGGGTGGTCACAGCGGACCATCCGTCTGGCAAGCTTGTTCAGGTCAGAAGGAACAGCTTTAGATAAACCACTCTAAAACCAAAGTCACCGTCACGGGAAAACATCCTTTGGCATTCTATTGCCCCAACAATTCTGTATCACCCTTCAAATTGTTCAGTTACCAGGGAAAAGAAAACAGAATGTGTAAATAATGCATCTTGTGGTTTCACCAGGAAGCTACATTGCTCAAAATTTAAAAGTCGAGTGGGCAGCACTTCTGGTGTGAAACACATATGAACCACAAAGTGTGTTCCGATAATTCCTCCCAAAGGAGACCTGTAGGGGGTTGATGTGTGTCCCCCCAAAAGATATGTTGAAGTCCCAACCCCAGTACCTGTGGATGTGACCTAGTTTGGAAACAGGGTCTCTGTAGATGTAACCAAGTTAAGATGATGTCATACAGGATGGCATAGGGTGGGATTCTCTCCTGGAGGCTTTGAGAGAGCGCAGCCCGGCCAACACCTCGCTTTTGAACTTCTGGCCTCCAGAACCGTGAGGGAACACGTTTCTGTTGCTTTAAAGCCACCCGGTTTGTGGTACGTGGTTGGAGCGACCTCAGGAAATTATACACAGTCTGTGGGAAATGATGCACTCACCAGAGCCTGCCAGCCTGAGCGGGAAAAAATGTAAAGGTTTCATTTTTAAGTAATCTCTATACCCAAGGTGGGGCTTGAACCTACAAACCTAAGATCAAGAGTCGTATACACCAACTAGGCCAGCCAGGCGCCCCCTCTGAAAAAAAATTTACGTGCCCCACCATACACCGTTAAATTAGGATCTCTGAAGGGTGGATACTTTTTTAAGCATTTCTTTAAAGCTCCCAGGAAATTCTGATGCACAGTGAACAAAATTAAACAAGTTTCCTTTACTGTAAATTTCCCAGCCCAGCTAATATGCTGTGGATTACTAAGAGGAAATATTTAGATGCAGAATTTCCCAAGCTTATTTGACCCCAGAAACACTTTTTTAATTGAACCTCTTCTCCAAGGCACACGTGTAGCTGAACACGCTTTGAAAACCACTGCTATCTTTTGTGTTTTTATGGTCTCGGTGGGTGAGTGGTAACACCTGCTTTGAAATCTTTCCAGGCCAAAATTATTTCTGTGATGCTTCATGTTATAGAAGTTGGCCCTTTTTCACCTACATGTGCATGTTCTAGAATAGATTAGATCTTCTCATGGAGAAAGTGAGAAAGCATTGGGTCCATTCAGCCAGTCACATGTCTTACACAGGCTCCTTTATTTTCATTTGTAGACCTTGAACCTAGTATCCATCTACTTGATTGCCAAAGCTATGGATCTGTCTGGAAATGCTAAGACTGGCTAGCTGTGCTCGTTCTCACCAAGCCTATAACTTTAAATCGCTTCAATCTCTGTCAGGCATAGTTGCAAATATCATATATGTGTGTGGGTACACACACCCACTTTGTTCATGCAGGGTGTCCCAAACCTCATGCACCCCATCCATCCCCATTAAACAGCTATTCTTTTTTTTTTTTTTAAGACTTACTCATTTATTTTAGAGAGTACGAGCAGGAGGGGCAGAGGGGGAGAGAATCCCCAGCAGACGCCATGCTGAGTGGGGAGCCCGATGTGGGGCTCTGTCCCAAGACCCCGAGATCACGACCTGAGCCAAAACCAAAAGTTGGATGCCCAATGAACTGCACCACCTGGGTGCCCCTAAATAGCTATTCTTAACCGATGGCTTATGGATAGAGAGGGATCCGTGAACTTAAAGGGAAAAAGAATGTATCTTTAGTTTTTCACTAACTCCCTTGAATTAGGAACGTAGGCAACAAATTACAAACATAGTAATGGCACGACCTCTGACTTTGTCACCAGGGGAAATCACGGACTTTCATACCATATCACATTACAGGGGGTGCAAGAGCCTCAAAACAGCACTTAAAATCGTCATTTCTTCAAAACTGTTGTGGTTATTACACCTGCTGTTAGATCTTGTTATTTAACGCATTAATGATGAAGCACAGGCATTATTGATCAAATTTATTTTTGCTTAATATTTTGAGAGTTTTTCAATATAATCAGTTTCATTTGCAATCTTGTATATTTGATACTTTGCATTTTAAAAATGTTACTCTGATTTACAGTCTTCACCTGGATGCTACAGGGTCCATGGCACAAAAATAGGTTCAGAATTCATCTAGCGTACATAAGGATTATGTACACTAATCTCAGAGACTATTGTTGAAAATGTAGAATCATGGGTCTTATCCTCAGAGAAGTTGACTCAGTCGGTCAGAGGTGGGACCCAAAACTGCGTTTTTAAGCAAAACATGGGGATACTGGCACAGATTTTTTACGGACTGCATTTTGAGAAAAAGTGCTCTAGGAATTCTTAAATTTACTCTTGGGTCAAATAAGAGCATCAAAGTCAAGTCTTTGAGTAATGTTGTTTTAACTTATTATCTCATTATTTTGCTGGTTTACACTTCACAATGTCATTGGCACACTGGGAAGATGCCGTAAGTAATGGCTGTAGAAAACATGATGCTTTGCTCATTGTCGAACTTTCCTAAATGTTACCAACTTATCATTGTATATTTCTATGGAGATCCCTGGTAGAAATCCTATGGCTCTCAAATCAGAAAAAGTTGTGCTACTCCTAAGCAACTTTTTAAAAATCTTTGAACATTATTAATCCTTACGTGATTTTCCTCTTCTTATTGGCCACAAGAAGACATAAGCCTAACTTTATGTCTTATTTCTAGAATCGTTGAGAATATAGGATACACATCTGTGGCCAAATACTACTTTGGCTGATTTTAGCCATTCTCCATTCAAACCATACTAGAAACATCCACTTGCTACCTCTGAAAAGCTTCGTTATAGCAGGAAAACAAAAGGAAACAAAGGGTGCTGAGGCTCAGCTTATGAGCTTCAGAATCAACTACTGAGACGCACAGCAGAGAAAACGAATGAGAGAATACATTTTTAAGTCTCAAAATCCTGGCACGGCAGTATCAAACGCCACAGTTCTAAAGGGATCATGGCATAAAGTTTACGCTATAAGTAATAAATTTGGAAGTAACTAATAAAGTGCCAGACTACCCTGTTCTGACCAGCTGATGCTTGCACAGACCAGAGGGTGGGAACGTGTGGCAAGCAGCAGAGAGGAACAAAGAGTGCAAGCTGGTAGATGTCCAGACTCTGAGTCCTGCAGCCTGCTCTGCTCCCCCCTTGTCTGGCCCCAAGCCAAAGACTGCGGATCCAAGAGAAGCAGAGATGTGGATGCAGCCCTGGAGAAGCTATCCATGCAGGGTCCCTACCTCTCATGCTAGCATGCCCAGGCAGCACCACAGCAGAAAGGATCTGGAACAAACCCTGTGCTCCTTAGAGCCCTAGAGTGTGGGGAAAAAGAGGGCCTCAAATGTTCCCATTCTCCACACTCAAATGTAGTTGGAGGGCCCAAGGATCCCAAAGAGGGTTCAGATAACAGGTGCACTGGCTAATCCTAACAGACAGATACCAGAAACTAGATGGAAACACCTCGCAAAAGCAAGGATAGCTTTCTCGGGCCACAAAAACAGGTATGCAAAGATGGAACTTTCTTAAGTTTCCATTAACTCAACTCATTTTCCATCACAAGCCTCTGTACTGCCTACCAGTGAGACTCTGCTTCTTGTCAACTCAAGGTCTCCCAGCCCATTAGGTATGTTCCCTCCTATGTCTTTTCCTAGTGGGTGGCCTTGGCGTTCTGGGTGCCGGGGGGCATTGTCTGATGACTCAGGCTGCTATAACAAAATATCATAGACCGAGTGGCTTAAACAACAGGCATTAGCTTCGTACAGTTCTGGAGGCTGGAAGTCCAAGACCAAGGTGCTAGCAGATTTGGTTCTTGGTGAAGGCCAGCTTCCTAGCTTTCAGACAGCCGCCATCTTGCTATGTCCTCACATGACCTCTTCCTTATGCAAGCATTGAAACAGAGAACTTTGCTCTCTGCTTCTTGTGAGGACACTACTCCCATTGTGGGGGTTCTATCTTCATGACCTCATCTAAACCTAATTACTCCCAAAGGCCCCTCCTCCAAATACTGTCACATTGGGGGTTAGGGCTTCAATATATGAATTTGTGGGAGACATAAACATCCAGTCCATAACAGGCATGGAGGGTCAGGGCTGCACCTGGCCCAGGTCACCAATTATACTTTGGCATCTCCTGATGCACCCTCACTCTTGCTGTGTTTCCTCCATCACTCATGCCCTCCTCATGGCTTTAATCTGGCCAGGGCCTCGCTTGGGATGCTCACAGTGTCTCATCTTCATGCTGCTTCAGCTTCTCAGACTGTGGACACTGTGTCTTATAGGATTGGACAGTGGGGCTCCCCATTTGTTCTTTCCAGAAATTCTGCCCTATGTCCTTCAGGACTTGGACTTTTGATCCTGAGCAACTATTTTCTCTCAGTTACATATTTCGAAGATCTGTGTTGTAATGTCAAAGCTGATGTAGGCATTAACAGTTTCTGCATTTCTATTTGTCAGGTGACCGGACTGAGGGGGGTCAGATGAGCAGGGGTGGCCTGATGGGAGCTGACAGGGGGGTTACAGTGATTAGACATAGAACAACTGATGCTTCCACACACAGAGCAGGAACACATCTCTGAGAGCCAGGCTTACACTGCTGCCATTATTTTCTTACTTTTACCCTGACCTGTGTATGCTATTGTCTTGAATTGTGTCCATGGGTGTGTGTTTGAGAGATATTTTGTTCAAATCTTTTGTAGATTTGAGAGATGCAGATAATAAAATGTAATATGGCAGGGCAGGGCAAGGGGTTCACTAAGATGTAGCTATTAAT
This sequence comes from Mirounga angustirostris, assembly GCF_029215605.1. Taxonomy (NCBI): domain Eukaryota; kingdom Metazoa; phylum Chordata; class Mammalia; order Carnivora; family Phocidae; genus Mirounga; species Mirounga angustirostris. The sequence goes on along the minus strand of NW_026991710.1, from coordinate 159,836,123 downwards.
TATCTGCATCTTATAATTAATAGTAGGTGTTCACTAAATATTGGGTATTTCATTATCTCCATGTTTACAGCTGAGAAAATCAATAATCCAAGGGTTCAAGTGACTTGCTCCCTATGATACAAGTAATGTGTCAGAGAACCGGAACTCAGAATTGGCCCTCTTCTGCCTCTGACCCTATGCTCTTTCCCTGTAACACATGGTTTTTTTCTAACACTTTTTCAAGTGATTTTACATGTAAGCATCCAGTGGGTTAATTATACTTTGCTACCAGGGTGTTAAGATGGATCTTCAAATGATGTTTCTAAAGAACTCGGAATTTCCCAGGTGAAAATTCTCATTGAAAACAGCTGTATTGTCAGCTCTTAATTATTGATGACAGCGAGAAGCAGGGATAGAGCAGTTGGATGAGATTCATAATTAATCACCTCTCGTCGTCAAGAGTCTCAACCTGCTTCTTCCAAAACTTCTCCTGCTGGAGCTGCCCACAGGAAGAACCTAGTTTCCCAAGAGGCTGAACTCCCAAGGTGTGAGCCGGGGAGAGTGGTTGTGATCAGACATCTGCATCAATGTGGCAATGAAACAGCAACCCAGAAGAACAAAGGAACCCAGGTAGCTTAAGAAAAGAGTGGAGTGATCTAAGTAAGAGAATTTCAGGACAGATTTTTAACCAGAAGTAAATGTTCAAATCAAAGTTGCGTGTCTGCTCAGATCCCGCCATTATCATTTGCTATTTTACTGAGTCAACATCATGAGGAGACATGACCTCCTTGACTGTTAGACAATCTGAAAATAATCAGCAATCTAAAGGGTTTATCACTTACTTTTTGAAACATTTCTTTTTTCTATTTGGGGCGTTATTTGTCCAATCTCCATTTTTTAGTCTAGATCCCCAAGGACAAGTGGAAATGACAAAGTGACCAAGAAACTTGCTGCTTTGTTGTAGGAATTACATTCCCAGAGCCTCAAACATTGACCAAGTACCTACTATGTGACTGGTAGTGAAACATTTTGATTACTGCAAACATAAGGGTGGCCACACACCCTCTGACCTTGCGCATCAGAACTTACAGAGAAGTTAAAGTCATCCAACAAGGAAAAATGTAAGCCATGGACAAATAAGCAGGAAGCCACAGGGCATATTAATAATAAAATCATAGGTCTGCTTCCTTCTCTGATGGAAAACCTCATGAAATGTCTGCCCCTGCACTTAATCAAAAGCATTAGAATTATGAACAATCCCATAACCTTTTGACAGCCTTCCAGTGTAAGAAGCCAACTCCAGCATATGAGGTTAAGTTGGACAAAACATACCTGAACCAATTATGATTTCATGGCACTGATACGAATGTAAGAGTAGCAAAAGCAAAAAGGCCCAGGGTTCACCAGATGCACCACACCCCAGATAGAGTCCCACCTTTCAGCTGCTCCTCACTTACTGGTCTCTGAAATTTCTAAGGCTTCAGAAGAAACCCCATTTTCTTTATTTTTAGATCTGCCCTAGCTTGAGTGTTTTTGACCTTCCATCTCTGTGATCTTAGCCAGAGCCAGAGAGGCCTCTTCCTGCTTCATCCTGGCCACCCACATGATTGGAAACCAGCTTTGAAGTTGGCATCAGGAAGCTTGGGTTTTATTTCTCTGAAATAAATTAGAAAGAAAAGGAAAGAAAGAAAGAAGAGAGTGAGGGAGGGAGGAAGGAAGGAAAGAGGGAAAAGAGAAAGAGAATGACATATAAATAAAACATTCAGTGAGGTGGTAATTACAAGGCTCCCCCTAAAACACAACCATTTGCAAACCTCTATCAAAGGAGAATACAGAATTTCCCTAGAAGCGGAAGAGAAGGCAGGTGTATATACTAACTCGGTGCCTAGAATCTGGATCCCAGTGGAGCAGGTCCCACTTCCGGCTAGCTTTTTCTGGGGACCTGAGAAGTGGAGTCTGGATTATTTTGGCAACTAGCCTGAGATCTTCTTTCCCCAAGAAAAAGGCCAAAGGCTCTGCCCCCTCTTATGGGTGCTGATATTGTGGATTACCAGGCTCTAACATACTGCTGTCATAGGGTATCCCCACATGGACCAAGGCTCTGCACCAGAAAAGGAGATGTCTCTATCAATTATACAACACAGCAGTGAGGCTCTTGCTCTCTCTGCCATTTACTGTCACTGGCCAAAACTCTGGTGGGTTCCTTCTTGGGAATTCAGACTCAAATGAAGACTGGCTTAATAACTCCTCAAACGCACTGGAATAGCCAGGCAGGGAGAGAAATCAACAAGCAGTAGTTTATCCAAATGTAATCATGAACCAAAAGGAAACTCAAAAGGAAAGGAACTCTGAGTCAAATTGATGAAGCCTGAATCCAATTTTCACAGAGGATCAGTGGCATGCGATCTGATTATCTACATTTCTATACCCTTTCGAAAATCATGTAAACTGGTTAATTAGTCATAGTAACATTAAAATGAGATTAAATATAACCTTGTATGGCAATCTATGGTGTTGATAAATCCTTATTTCTCCACTCTGGGCTGGCTCTGGACCTGAGATCTCAGTGGTCAGGAGTGTTACGATACTTGAGACCTTCCCTGGAAATAGGAAGATGAAGGGAAGGAAGGAAAGCAGGATCAGGAGGAAGAGAAGAGGGGGGAGGAGGGGTTTCTGGTGGATTCCCCCAGAGCCAGCACATACTGGAGCTGGCTACAGAGCTGCCTGCTGTGATAGACCTTGCGTTTGGTATCCTCCTGCCTTTGAAATTCACACTGTGAGGTTTTTTCCTGCCTACACAAAGCCCCTGATGTGCCTTGCACATTACCTGGCTCCTGGTAGGCCCTAGATAAGTATTTGTTATAGGCCATTGAATAGAATGCCATGCCTTTATTATATATCTTGCAGGTAGTAGAAGTTTCTTCCTAAACCCTGATAGTCTACATGCCTAGCTCCAGTTGGGTTCTTTATAAGACTATCCTAGCTGCTCAAACACCACCAGGGTACCCATAAATGTGGTGCCTTTCAGATGCTCCCTGTTTTTGAAAGTAGTTCTTCATCTTCTATAATGACCACTTTATACCCTGTTCGATTTCTGGCCACCCAGTCTGCAGCCCTTGCTTGTTCTCTGACTCTTCTTTTTACCTGCCCTCAAGGTTCAATGCCTGTATGAGGGAAAGAAGAAAGAGAAGCAGAAAGAGGAGGGTAGGGAGGAGGGAGAAGTGGACGAGGAGAATATATACGTATGAGGAAATTTTGAAAAAAATAAATATGCATACACATATATATATGTAGCATTTGGGTCTTACTGTTGTAGAAAAATCAGGAAAAAATGAGAGGTATTACTCTTTTTTTTTTCTTTCTCAAGAGGGTAAATAGGGCTCTGAGTCCTAGAAACTATGTTTCTTTTGAATAAGGTACAGGCGGGCTAGGTAGGGAGAGATAGGTATGGGGCTATGTGACCAGGCTCACAGAAATCCCAGATGTGGAGAAATGTTATAGGCCAGATATTTTCATGAGAGTTACAAACAAAACTAGAGATAAGGAAACATAAGGACACCACCTTGTTTGTCTTAAATGTTATAGACAAGATATGTTCATGATAGTTACAAACTGACCCCTGAAACTTACCAAACTTCAAAGAAGTAAACATGATGCTACCAGTGGTGATGTCAAGGTCCCTGGTCAGTTTTCTATAAAAGACCAACCACAGAAGCCCTCCGTGGCAACCCATTTGGGACCCCTCTCACTCTAGAGAGCGTCTTTCTTTCCTTTCTGTTCTCACCTTCACCGAATAAACTTTCACTTCACTTCATCTTCTTGTGTCCATGAGATTCCTTCTTCAACTCTGTGAGACAAGAACCCTGCAACCCTGCGACACTTTCACCCACAGGGCAGGCTTAAAGGGCCTTTGTTTCTAAAAGCATGTGACCTTGGTGACACCACAAGTTGTCTGGGGCTGGGACAGCAGGGGGACAGCAGTGTGACAAAACCAGACCTTGGAGAGAGCTGGGAAGATTTATAAGACCAGCTGGGGACGGAGATTTCCAGATTCTGGGAGTAATGAGGATCCAATTCCTACTCCCTCACATGCCCTGGAGACATCAGGACCTCAGAGAGAATGTCTCTGCACGCATGTCACAATTCTCGGCACCCGGACTTCGCAAAGCCCATCCTTGCCATCTTGCACCTAGGCAGCTAAGCTTCAAGGGGCTGTGTGGGCTTACAGATTGGACATGTTCACCAGGACTGAAGACCAGAGCACGCCCAGCAAATACTCTGTACTTTTTAAGATTCTATGATTCAAGGAGAACAGGGAGTGGGGAGAAAGAGCCCCAGTGCAGCTAAGATTGAGTTGTCCATTGGCCTGGCAGGAGGTGGGCTCAGAATAAATTAGAGTTAGGGGAAGGAAAACTTCCCTTATCTTTCACGTTGTATGAAAAGTAAAACTCATACCCACTAGAGCTGAACTCTGCCCCCCCCACAACCCACACCTCACTTACACTTTTTGGGTAAGTCCCTGCACTGCTGTTGGCAGCGTCCCTGTTGGGTCTGACCTCAGGAAATGCCCACCTTTCTACAGGTTAGCCTGGTGGATCCCAGACTTTGCAAGGCAGGTCTGCCTTTAAAATGCATGAACCTGGGGCGCCTGGGTGGCTCAGTTGTTAAGCGTCTGCCTTTGGCTCAGGTCATGGGATCCCAGGGTCCTGGGATCGAGCCCCGCATCGGGCTCCCTGCTCTGCAGGGAGCCTGCTTCTCCCTCTCCCACTCCCCCTGCTTGTGTTCCTGCTCTCGCTGTGTCTCTCTCTGTCAAATAAATAAATAAAATCTTTAAAAAAAAAAATGCATGAACCAACACTAGTTAGAAGTTAATATTTCATGCGTTAATCCCTAACTGTACTGCAGCTTTGCAATGTCAGAGTCTCAAAGCTTTGTCACGAATGCTGTCCAGCCTCCTAAGGCCCTCTGTTCGGAGATGGCACTAAATGTTCAAAAGCACTTTCCCATTTCAGCCACAGCTCCTGCTTCAAAATTGCAAACTGCATTCCTCAGAAGAGCTTTGTTTTGTCCCCATATTTGTCACTTGCAAGGATTGAATCTGATATGTGATTATAAAGTAATGAGACTGACTTTTAAACAAATCACAGACCTTATGAATCCAGATGAGTGCTGGCCTTCAAAAGATGTCACCTTGGGAGGCTGGCTACATTCTCCAATGAGGCTGCCACCCAGACACCATGACTGGAATTTCTCTATGGAAACTGCCTGTAGGGACAATTAGTCAATTACAGAAGAAAATAGAAAATCAGTCCCACCACTCGGTGGCACTCATGGCTCTCAAGTGTGATTCACTGTTTTGGGGTCAGCCTCCCCTGGTAGCCTGTGTCCTCCGGGGCATGTGTCTTATTCATTTTTGCACACCCCAGGCAATGCACAGAGCCCAAGCATGCAGGAGGCCCTTCATAAATTCTTGGTAAATAAACAAGGATCCTCATTGGCCCAATGCATTTTTCCTTCCCCTTTTCCCCTATCTTCCCCATTGGACACTCATTAGTCATCTATATCCCCTCTTTTTTGCTCCTTAAGTCACAACAAAAAATGCCCAGAGAGGGAACTAGAGTTGACCAGAAAGCACAGAGGGACTGAGGCTTCTGTATCCATTGGGTTAGGCTAGTTAACCAACAAACCCCAAATTCGGACCTAAAGCAGTAAAGGTTAACTGCTAACTCTCTGTGTAGGTATAAAGTGTGGGAGCAAGCATGAGGGCTCTGCTTCACATGGCCATCACTCAGTTGTGTACCCAGGCCAAGAGAAACTACCATGCTCTCAACAGGGACTTCAGGGTTCACACAGTGTGGGAGAAATTAAAAGACCAGAGGTGCTCACACCAGCAATTAAATTCCCTACCTGGAAATAACATAAGCTTTTCACCCACAACCCATTCGGCCCGCTGGTCTCATGACCCCACTGTAAGGAGGGACAGAAGACTAACTGGAATCCTCCTCTGTCCCTCAAAGAAGAGAAGGACAAAATCAAGACATGGGTGAGTGTTAGAATTCTCTACCACAAATGAAGTCTGTAAGTCAGCAAAAACAGATCAATAAGGTCATCACATGTGATACCTTGTTACATTAATGGCCCCTCAATGGATCATGACTCCCAGAATCTGTTTCCTTGCTTAGTTCACTCTCACATTGACTGTAAGCTTGGCCATGTGACTTTCTGTGGTCAATGGGACATCAGCAAATGTGATGCAAGCCAGGGATTTATAAATGCTTGCACACTGAGGCTTGCCCTCTTGGAATGCGGCCACAACCATGTAGAAAGTCCGGGCTTTCTGCTGGAGAGACCATACAGAAAAGAGCAAAGGTGCCTCTGCTGATAGCCCCAGCCAACTGGAAGATATGCTTGAGGCCATCTCCATCAGCCAGCCCCCAGATGAGCTGACAGCTGAGTGCAAGCATATGATTGAACCTGGCCAACACCATGTGGGACAGAGATAAGCCATCCAAGCTAAGCCTGCCCAAATTACTGAACTACAGAAGAGTGAACAAATAAATGGCTCTTGTTTGAAACTGCAAAAAGGTGGAGTGATGTGTTGCACAGCATTAGAAAGCCATGAAAGCAGGTCCTATCTAGAACAGGGGTGCTGTTGTAACCAAAATCTACATGTGGTGGCTTGAGGACAAGACAGCAGCTAGGAGCTGGGAAAGCAGTGAATCAGTCATCGGCAAAGACTGGAAAAATAATGGGCAGGCTTTTCGTGTGTGCTAGAAAGGCAGTGAGGGGATTGTTACTAGAAGCTAGAAAAAGGACAGCCCATGTTATGTAGTGGCAGGATCATTGGCAGAAATGTGTGTTATAACTCAAAGGATATAAAATTTTTAATGAACCTATGGAATTAGCTAAGGAGATTTCTAGACACAATGTTGATAGCATCAGTTAGATGCTATCTAATTGATTGTTGTTTTAAGACACAATTTTTTGACAGGTTGTTATGCACAAAATTAACTAAAATATTAAGAAATAGGGCAATGGTCCAGTTAGTGTATTTGTGCATTATAAAAGCCAACTGTTTATAAACACCTTAAAATGCAGTCTTATTTGATTTCCTCCCTGACCTGTGTGGTAGGTGTTGTCATTATCTCCACCTATGGATAAAGAAACAGAGACACGGAGAGGATGAGTAGCTATTTGGGGCCACGCCACCTGTAAATGAACCAGGACTCAACTTTTTTTTAATTTCAAAAACCAAGGTACTACTTGTCTTTTAGTGGTGCAGTCTCTGGATCAAGAGAGAGGACGCCAGAGGAGTCCTACTTGAGGAGCCTTACCTGCTTTTGCACCTGATGCAGATCACAAGATAATGGACTTCAGGCTTGATGCCACAATGAGAAGTAACTTTTTGTCATACCACTGGTGCCTCTTCAATGCTACAGTTAGATGACATTAATGCATCTGGAAATGCAAACCCCTAGAACTTGGAGACTGAGCATACAGCCCACCCGTGTACAAGAGGACAACTATAGAGATGCTAAGTAGACAGATGCTAATGAGAGCACCAACCACAGCCCTGCTTTCAGGCCTTTGCACTCACTATTTCCACTGCATGAACCACTCCGCAAGGAATCCACAGGGTTGGCTCCTTTCCTTCCTTTAAATCTCTGCTCTTTGTTACCTTGTCTGCACGGCCTTCCCTGGCTGCCCAACCAGACCCATGCACAATCCATTCCTCTTCCTGATTTGCTTTACTCTGTAGCACTTACCACCCTCTGACATGCTATTTACTTTACTGGTTTACTTATTTATTGTCTGCCTCCCCCCACTAGGATGCAAGCTCCATCAGGAGAGGGATTTTTCATCTGTCTTGTTTAATAGTGTATCCTCGGTGCCTTGAACTGTTCCTGGCATGTGGTAGGTACTCTGTAAATGTGTGTTAAATGAATGAATAAACAGAATACAGTTTTCCCCACCTTAGTAAGAAAGTTCGGATTAAAGATACCTGAATTATAGAAGGTTCTGCCTGAATATCTGTGTATTCCCTGGCTCTCTGTTTTCTGTGCCTCTGGTCAAACCCACCTTCCCTTACCCTCTGAATTCTGAAGGAAACTACTAGGCTCTTTGGCTTCTAAGAAATAAGGCTATCCCAATTCAGCCCCAAAACCCTGAGCCCTTGACCCCAGAACTTCAAGGCACTCATTCTTCCTGTCTTCCTTTCCCTGCTTTTCTTGGACTTCCATCTGGCCGTCACCATGCTTCTGCTCTTGTTGAACAAGAGTTCCTAGATGCACATAGAAAGACACATGCAGTGAGGTGATGGATAGGGAAAAGGTGAAGCTTCCTCAGGGATCCCAAGCAATGGAAGTGGAGAAATGAGCATTCTAATACATTTCCTCCCATAGCAGAGTTGGAGCTCCTTGGGAAAAAGTGTGGACTCTTGGAGAGATTATGTCATAGGTGCTCGTTTCTGCCCTAATACCTTTGCTTATGCTGTACATGCACACACACACACACTCACACCCCTATCTGAAATGCCAATCTCTAACCCCAGATCAACCCCGTATTTCAGAACCTACTTCTTTGTAGCTTATTCTCACCACACCATCTAACATTGATTTTTCTTCTCTGAAATGCTATAGTATTTATGGTCTATAACAGTCTATATCAGTCAAGGTCCCAGCAAAAAAGGGATGTCACCCTTAGCTAGGATGCTTGAAGAAATGTTTAATAAAATGTCCCTTTACAGATGTATGAGCAAGGGTTAAATGGACTGTTTTTCTGGGTCCTCTGGGAAGAAGATGCCAAGAGAAGATAAAAATTGCAAGGATTTTTTAGGGGAAATATTTATAAGAGAAAATGGAAGGGGACTCAGGTAAGGCTGGAAGAACAGTCAGACCATGATGCCAGCTTAACCCTAAAGGAAGGCCAGAGGAATAGAAAGTGGAAGCATCCTAAGGATGATACAGTTTAAACAAAGTTCACGAGTCCTCAAGCCAGTGGCAGTCATCAGACTGTTCTGTGAATGGACCTTCCTTACCATACCTGCCACACTCATTCTTGGCTTGGAGTAGCCTATGGGAAGTGGGGCCTCAGTATAAATATGATGGTGGATTTTACAGCACAGCAACTGGCACCCTTGGTCATCTGTGTTTTCTGTAGTTGGAGATCCAGAAGGCACATTTGCATGACCACTACAGTCCAATTCTTGCACCAAACAAATTTACTTCATACTGATTTGGGCAGCAGCTCTTACATGGTTCCAGTGGGCCTTTCTTCCTGAGGGAGAATCAGAAGAGGGAAATTAGTGCCCCATCTTTGGAACTATTGCCTCATCTTTGCAATTGACCATGGGGCCACAACTAATTTCCTCTCCACTATCCCTTTTAAAATTTTCTCAACCTCAGCTGTGCCTCACCAAGAATTTGGCAGGTCTTGGTGGCTTACCTGGTGGTGTAACCCAAACCTTCATTCCTGAGGGTTATGAACCCATGATAATCATTCATCCCAGGGTAGGGTGATTGCATATGCTCATTCATACTTACAATGAGGAAATGGAGCAACAGGAGAGACCAAGGTAGATCATGTGATGTGTTAGTCTATTCAGGCTGCTCTAACAAAATACCAGATTGGGTGCCTTAAAAAACAGAAATTAATTTTCTCACAGTTCTGAAAACTGGAAGTCCAAGATCAAGGTACCAACAGGGTTGATGTCTGATGGGAGCACTCCCCTTAGGTTGTAGACAGCCACCTTCTTGTTGTGTGTTCACATGGCCTTTTCTCAGTGCATGTGCACAAAGAGAGAGAGAGCTCTCCGATGTCTTTTCTTATATGGACACTAATCCTATGGAATCAGACCCCCATTCTTATGACCTCTTTTAACCTTCTTCAGAGGACTCGTCTCCAAATATAGCTACACTGGAGGTTAGCGCTTCAAAATACAAACTTTGGAGGAACACATTCGCCCATAACACCTGGGTTCTTTCCTACCATAATTATGTAAAAGCAGATCTGCATCTTCCTGCTGATCAAGGCCATTTGCCCCTGTAAGTGTAATGGCTCCTCTCCTTGCTCAGTGAGTCCAAAGTGCTTTGGCAGCATCCTGCAAATTATAGTCCAGTGGTGCACTTGTTGTGACAACTGGCAAGTGTACACCCCTTCAGCAATCAGAACCCCCAGCCCTGCAGAACCCAAAGTTGCAGGAACAGGGCATATAACATCTCCATGTGGGTCATGATGGTAAATGGGGCTGCCCCTGTTTCTGCTCCTTGGGTCCTGGAACCCTGCATCTTTCTTTTTTGTTTGTTTGTTTGTTTTGTTTTGTTTTTTAATTTTTATTTTTTAAATTTTTTATTGTTATGTTAATCCCCATACATTACATCATTAGTTTTAGATGTAGTGTTCCATGATTCATTGTTTGTGCATAACACCCAGTGCTCCATGCAGAACATGCCCTCCTCAATACCCATCACGAGGCTAACCCATCCTCCCACCCCCCTCCCCTCTAGAACCTTCAGTTTGTTTTTTGAGTCCATCGTCTCTCATGGTTCATCTCCCCCTCCGATTTCCCCCCCTTCATTCTTCCCCTCCTGCTATCTTCCTTTTTTTTCTTAACATATATTGCATTATTTGTTTCAGAGGTACAGATCTGAGAGTCAACAGTCTTGCACAATTCACAGCGCTTACCAGAGCACATACCCTCCCCAGTGTCTATCACCCAGTCACCCCATCCCTCCCACCCCACCCCCCCCTCCAGCAACCCTCAGTTTGTTTCCTGCGATTAAGAATTCCTCATATCAGTGAGATCATATGATACATGTCTTTCTCTGTTTGACTTATTTCACTCAACATAATACCCTCCAGTTCCATCCACGTCGTTGCAAAAGGCAAGATCTCATTCCTTTTGATGGCTGCATAATATTCCATTGTATATATATACCACCTCTTCTTTATCCATTCATCTGTCGATGGACATCTTGGCTCTTTCCACAGTTTGGCTATTGTGGACATTGCTGCTATAAACATCAGGGTGCACATACCCTTTCGGATCCCTACTTTTGTATGTTTGGGGTAAATACCCAGTAGTGCAATTGCTGGGTCATATGGTAGCTCTATTTTCAACTGTTTGAGGAACCTCCATACTGTTTTCCAGAGTGGCTGCACCAGCTTGCATTCCCACCAACAGTGTAGGAGGGTTCCCCTTTCTCTGCATCCCCGCCAACATCTGTCATTTCCTGACTTGTTAATTTTAGCCATTCTGACTGGTGTGAGGTGGTATCTCATACAGGAATTCAGTAAAGTGGCAGGATAGAAAATCAATGCACAGAAGTCAGTGGCATTCCTATACACCAACAACAAGACAGAAGAAAGAGAAATTAAGGAGTCAATCCCATTTACAATTGCACCCAAAACCATAAGATACCTAGGAATCAATCTAACCAAAGAGACAAAGGATCTGTACTCAGAAAACTATAAAATACTCATGAAAGAAATTGAGGAAGACACAAAGAAATGGAAAAACGTTCCATGCTCATGGATTGGAAGAACAAATATTGTGAAGATGTCAATGCTACCTAGAGCAATCTACACATTCAATGCAATCCCCATCAAAATACCATCCACTTTTTTCAAAGAAATGGAACAAATAATCCTAAAGTTTGTATGGAACCAGAAAAGACCCCGAATAGCCAGAGGAATGTTGAAAAAGAAAAACCCTGCATCTTTCTTATTGGAATCATAGAACCATATAAGGGTCACTGATTTAGTAAATACTGCATCCTGAATGATGACCCAATCCCTTCTCAATGTTCCCTCTAAGCTACGGCTTCAGTTGTGCCTACTGAAGGTTGTTCCAGCATTCCATGAGGATGACTGCCTCTGAGTAATGCACTATGTGATACAACCATTGTATCCCCTAGTCACACTTCCTTTAATGTGGAGTGGATCCTCTTGATTGGATGCTGCACTGTGTAGGATTCCATACCTCAGGATCAGGCATTGTATATAAGTGCCTCGATAGTAATGCTAGCTGAGGTTTTACAGGCAAGAAAGGCAAACCCATCCCCAGCAAAGGTATCTATACTTACAAGAAGGAACAATTGGCCTTTTCAGGATGGAAGGGGGTCAGTGTAGTCAACTTGCCACTAAGTGGCCAATTGGTTTCCTTGAGGAATAGGGCCTTGGTGAATTGGTTTCTGTTGATCACAGTTCGGACATTCAGAAGTAGCAGTAACTAGGTCAGCCTTGGTAAGTGGAAGTCCATGCTGCTGGGGCCACACATTCTTCCTTTCTGACACTGGGGCTGCTCCACTCATGAGCCCATTATGCCAGTCTGGGGTGGCTGATGATGAAGGCTGGATAATGTCGACAGAACAAGTAATTTGTCCTACTTGGTTGTCCAGTTGATGGTGGATACTTACTGGTGAGGGTTAATACAAATACACTTATTGGTGAGTGCAATACAAAAATCTTCACACTCTGTGCCCATTCCCACATGTCTACCGCATGCCTCTACCCCACACTTCCTTGCCTATGATCCTCTATTCCTTTTGCATTCTGACTCTGGACCAGGCCATTGGCCACTCATCTTGGGCCACTTTTTCTTCCCTCAAAGAAAACCATCAGGTGTATCACTTATAGCTCTACCCATTGGGAACATGTTCTCTCTCTACTGCCTATTAAGGCCACCCCAATTGTGGGGGAAAAGCAGCTGCTGTTCACTTTTGACTTGCACCTATGTACCGAGCTAATCCATCTGTAAACCAAGCTCAGGCTTTTTCCTTCTTTTCTAGCTGGACATGTGGGATTTTCCTATATGGCCATAGGCACAAATCAGAAAAGGACATTGGTCCAACTGTGGTGGGTGACAAGGAGGTCTGGGCTCCCTATTCTTGCACATTACTCATGCCCTCTGGTCCTGCCTGGATTCAACCCTAGATGTACTATTTCCATACCACAATGGATGCCTTCCGGACCTGTCTGATTTTATAACTTGGCAGGTCTGATAGAACCCAGCTCATAATAGGCAGTTCCAGATGCACTGTCACTTGATGGTTATGGCTAAGTGCTCTGTCTCTACCAGGATCCAGTAACATGCCAAGAGCTATTTCTCAAAGGGTGCATAATTCTCCACTGCAGATGGCATGACTTTGTTCCAGAATCCCAGGGGCTTGCATTGTGATTCTCCCACTGGAGTTTGCCATAAGCCAAGGTCACCCCTACCCATCCTTCCCTCCTCCAACCAATTACTCTCCTACCCATTTCATCTTATTTTTTCATCTCAAAACTCTATGTTTGACCTATATTACATTGTATTCCTAGGATTTCTAGGATTGCCATAAAAAAGTACCATAAACCAGGTGGCTTAAACAACAGAAAATTACTGTCTCACAGTCCTGGAGGCTACAAGTCTGAGTTCAAGGTGTGGGCAGGGTTGGTTCCTCCTGAGGGCTCTGAGGGAGAATCTGTTCCATGGCTCTCCCCTCACTTCTAGTGATTTGTTAGCAATCTTCAGTGTTCATTGCCTTATAGAAGCATCACCCCAACCTCCAACTTCATCTTCATGTAGCTTCCCCCCGTCTGTGTGTCTGTGTCCAAAGTCCTCCTTTTTATAAAGCTACCAATAATATTGGATTAGAGGTCCACTCTACTCCAGTATAACCTCATCTTAACTAACTAAATCTCTAACAGCCTTATTTCCAAATAAGGCCACATTCTGAGGCATTGGGAATTAGGACTTCAGCCTGTGAATTGTGGGAAACACAGTCCAACTCATCACAAGCATCTTGACATTCTCTCCTCATTAAACACCTCTCTCTGATGTCTCCGTCCTCCTGGGTTGATGATGACTGCCTCCTATATCAGCCAAGTACTGCTATTCTTTGAAATTGAACCACTCATTTAGAATGCTCGTGAGCAGAAGGCCCCAGGGGCAGCTGTCGCACTGACACTCACAGCCCAGGCCAGCAACCATACTTATCACAGGCTTCACCCTTGCCAGACCCTCTCGATCCCTGGACAACAGGTGTCCTGAGGCCTGTTACTCCTCCTGACCCTTCAACACAGCCCCCTCCCCCGAAGCCCTTTCTCCACAGTCCTGACCTTGACACACCACAGTTCACATGTTCCTCACCAGACAGAGCATGAAAAGGCACTTTTTAAAGAAGCTATGTTATCTCCAGAAGCATGGAGCTGGATATAGCTGTGAAGGAGCCCAAACGACTTTGGGACCCCAGGCCATTTCATCATCCTCATCAGGTCTTTGGCAACTCCCAATTCTACCCTGCCCCTAAACATCATTATAAACCAGTGGCACAATGCAATAAAAAGATGCTAAACTAGGAGTCAGAAGCGTTGGGGTCCAGCCCAGGTTCTGTTATATACACCCAGGTGGCCTTGGGCAAGTCACTTCAACTCCCTAATTCTCATCTGTCAAGCGAACAGGCAGACAAGAAACTATAGTTGATCCCTAAGTTGCCTTCAAGCATGAATGACTTAGGGCTCAAGCCTGGCTGGTCATTAACTTGTCCAAAGAGAATGGAATATATTAGCTCAGTCAAGGCAGCTTGAAAATGTCCTTTTCCTTGAAAGTAATTGTGTGAAAGTAATTGTGAAACTGTGGACAGAAGACCTTTTGTCCATATTTAAAATTCAGGATCTCAATTATTTTCCTTCAAAATATTTCCAGTTCTGTATCACTGCATAACAAGCCATCTCATAACTTAGTGGTTCCAAACAAAAATTGTTTGGATAAATGTGAATTGTGGGAAACACAGTCCAACTCATCACAAGCAATTGATGATTATCACTCACATCATTATGGGTTGACTGAGCTCAGTTGTGTGGTTCTTGCTCCGGGGTCTTTCATGCAGCTGCAGGCAGATGGAAGCTGAGGCTGCAGCCACTGAAGGCTCAGCTAGGCTGACCCACCCAATGGGCTGTCAGGTGACGTTGACTGCCAGCAGGCCACTCAGCTGGGGCACTGAGCAGAACACACACAAGAGGGCTTTCCATGTGCCTTGGACTTCCCCAACGTGGGGGTGAGTTGTGAGAAGAAATACCCAAGGGTGAGTGTGCCAGAGAAGGGAAGCAGAAACTATAGGTTCCTCTCACCTAGCCTTGGAAGTACCAGCATACCACTTCCACCACATTCTGTTGATCAGACGACTAAGCCCAGATTCAAAGGGAGAGGAATTCTTTCCACGTCTTGATGGAGAAGTGTCCAGACCACATTACAGAAGAGCATGTCAGGCAGGAGAATTGGCCTGTCCAACGTTGGAAAATGCAATCTGCCACAATATGAAAACCTATGGTATGAACTTGTATAATAGAACGCATATATAAATGCATGGAAAAGGAATCAATAATACTTATCTGTGGCTGACAAATTTTTTTATTTTACTTTGTCAAGTGCTTATACAGGGCTTACTATGTCCTGGGTACTTTTAAAAGCACCTGAACACATATAAACACATTTAATCCTCAAAAACTCACATAAATCACTATTATTACCTTCATTTTACTGATCGAAAAACTGAAACACTGAGAGGTAAAGGAAATTGCCTAAAACCACACAGCCAGTAAGTGCTGGGATTTGAACTCAGGCGGTCTGGCTTCTAGAGTCTGTATGCTGCAATTAAAGTGAACGTTTATTTTTTTAATTGGTCTATAATTTCCAAAATTGCTATCATTGAAGTATAATTGACACACAATGTTGTATTCATTTCAAATGTACAACATAGTGATGTGAGAATTTTATACATTACTCAGTGCTCACCATGGTAAGTATAGTCACCATCTGTCACCATACAGCGTTATCATAGTATTATTGACTATATTCCCTATCCCGTACTTTCCAGCTCCATGATTTATTTATTTTATAATTGGAATTTTGTACCTCTTAATCTCTCTTATCTATTTTGCCCACCCCCCCACCCACCTCCCCTCTGGCAACCACCGGTTTGTTCTCTGTATTTAAGAGTCTATTTGAAAAAAAAAAAAGTGTCTATTTGGTTTGTTTGTTTGTTTGTTTTGGTTTCTAGATTCCATATGTAAGTGAAATCATATGGTGTTTGTCTTTCCCTGTCTGACTTATTTTACTTAGCATAATACCCTCTAGGTCCATCCATGTTGTCACAAATGGCAAGATTTCATTCTTTTTTTTTTTTTCATGTTCATTTGTGATCCGCATCTATTTTTATTTTTATTTATCTATTTTAATTTTTTTATTATGTTATGTTAATCACCATACATTACATCATTAGTTTTTGATGTAGTGTCCATGATTCATTGTTTGTGCATAACACCCAGTGCTCCATGCAGAACGTGCCCTCTTTAATACCCATCACCAAGCTAACCCATCCCCCCATCCCCCCTCCCTTCTAGAACCCTCAGTTTGTTTCTCAGAGTACATAGTCTCTCATGGTTCATCTCCCCCTCCGATTCCCCCCCTTCATTCTTCCCTTCCTGCTATCTTCTTCTTTTTTTTTTTTTTTAACATATAATGTATTATTTGTTTCAGAGGTACAGGTCTGTGATTCAACAGTCTTACACAATTCACAGCGCTCACCATAGCACATACCCTCCCCAATGTCTATCACCCAGCCACCCCATCCCTCCCACCCCCTCATTCTTTTTTATGGCTGAGTAATATTCCAGTGTATATGTATATACCACATCTTCTTTATCCATTCATCTATGGATGGACACTTAGGTTGCTTCCACTTTGTGGCAATTTTAAATAATGCTACAATAAACATGGTGTCTATATATCTTTTCGAGTTAATGTTTTTGTTTTCTTTGGGTAAATACCTGGTGGTGGAATTGCTGGATCATCTGGTATTTCTATTTTTAATTTTTTTGAAGAACCTCTAGAGTGAGGTTTACATTCCCACCAATAGTGCACCAGGGTTCCCTTTCCTCCATATCCTCACCAACATTTGTTCTTTCTTGTCTTTTATAATTTCCAGTTTTTAACAATGAACATGCATTATTTTACAAGTCAGAAAAATAAACACTCACTGATACTGAGAAAAAAGAAGTCTATGAAAAGGGTTCTGGAAAGTCATCTGTGCATTTGTCTCCGTGAACTTGATATTGCAGATACAGTACTTCAGTCTAGACTAAGGAGGCATGAGAAGAAGAGGCAGCTCCCGAAGGAAATGGCATGGTGTTACAAAACCTGTCCTGGGGCTTGGGGTGTTTGACTTCTAACTCTGATCTAGCCGGACTCAATCGGGTGAAATCATGCTAATGGCACCCCCAGCTACAGATCTTCCAATAAAATCGTTTCAGATAAAAACCAACACTTTCATAGTGTAAGTGTGTCCTAAATATTGCATGGGACACACTTAAGTTAAACATGTATTTGGTTTTTATCTGAAATTTATATTCAATGGAGCGTTGCATATTTTTACTTGCTGAACCTGGCACCCCTGCCTGCAGTGAATGTGGCAGGGACTCTGGGACCACCACCAGGAATGCTACAAAGGTGGGTGAGTGCTCAGGCCCCAGAGACAGGACTTTATGGAAGAACTCAGCTCCGTGGTCTCCTCACTAGAGGATGCAGGGGAGGAGGTGCTGAAATGAGGAGCAGCCCTGGTTGGGGTGGGTCTGTGCTTGTGCCTGACAGTTTAAAAATAAGACAGGAAGTGAAATAAGTCTGAAGAATGAGAATCTGTTATCTGAGCCACTTGCCCTCTTTCTACTGTGTCTTTGGCAATGAATCCCTCCTGTCACACTAGGTGAAACCACACACTTCCTCTGCTACTTGTGTCAAACAATGAAGGGCACTGACCTAAAGCCCAAGACAGCTGCAGAACAACAGGGGCCGGGAGGGGGTTATGGGAAGGTTGACCGTGCAGAAGGGCTTCAGGTTTAGTGAGGGAACTTCCACTTAAATCTGGAAAGGAATGTCCTTCCTCTTTTGTGATTAAAGCCTAGAACGGATCACAAATTCCTAGTGACAGTGTGCATTTCAGTGGGTACTTCTTGTCCAGAGGGTCTTTAAGGAGTCCCCTTTCTTGAGGTCATGGAGGGGACTAATTTAACTCTATACCCTATTGCAATCTTATCCCCTGGGCAGGGTGGACCAATGTGAGGACAGTGGACCAGTGTGAGGACTGTGAATCTTAAATTTGAATCCCTGCCCCCTTTTTGCTGACCATATGACTCAGGCATGTAATATCACCTCCTGAGCATTGAATTCTCCCTTTGCAAAATGGCAGGCCCCAGAATTAGTCTCCCTTGCCCTTCCACTCTTTTCTGCAATTACTTCTTCCAGACCCTCCATTCCCCAGCGGGAAGCACACTTTCCCTGTCCCACTTTTCCACTCCCCATGCACCCAGCACTATCTGAACCTTTTTCCTTTGTCCTCTCCCAGCTCAGGCCCTCCCCCTCACAACCACCTCTTCTGGTGCTCATTGGCCTTAGACTAAAAACACTCCATCTCTGCCTGCCTAGAGAGGTCAGCACGTTGCTGGGTGCAAAGGAAGGCAGGCACCTGTGATGGCCCAGGAGTGCCAGGAGGGTCCTGCAAGGCAACCAGTGCTGGATCATGAGCAGACCCAGAGGAGGAAGCATGTGTCTTGTGAACATTTTATATGTCAAGAGTGAGTGAGCAGGAAGCTTATGGCCACCATTAGTGTGCAATGAAGCAATTCCAGAGTTGATGTGTTTCAGCAGTTTAGTATCTACAAAACCCTCTGCCCGAGGGAAGTCATAATCGTGTGTGTGTGTGTGTGTGTGTGTGTGTGTGTGTGTGTCAGAGAGAGAGAGAGAGAGAGAGAGAATGTGCATGCACACACACCGGCACAAGTATACACATTTCAGAAACTCCAGTGTCTTCAAAATCTTTATACGAATGTAGGAATTTTATGGGGTTGTAAGCCCCAACCCATATCACGGAGCTCCCTGATCATGGCCTTCCTGGGAGGCCACAAATATCCACTCTTTTTCCCAGGATGCAGCTCCCAGAGCTAGCCCTCTGGATCTGATTACATCCCAGATGTTTCTAAAGTGTTCTGGTAAAAGCTGTGGCATCGTGCTAGTTTAAGTAGAAATGATCCCCATTCCCATCGCCATCCCATCATCATTTTGTAAAGAGGCCAGCCCTAGAGAACACTTTCATTTTCTAATCATCTTAACTTGCATAATTATTTCCCTAAAAATACAATTAGCAGATACACCTCTGGGATTTAAAATATATAGATAGCACAGCCTAACACAAAAATCGTATCACAAAAAGGAGAAGACTAAAACACAGAAGAAAAGAGAGATTACAAGATTCAGGAGAAGGCAGAGGCAGAGGTGGGGAACTAAACAGGAGAAGGGGAAATGAACAGAAAGAAGGGCAGAGAGAATGAGGCAGAGGTAAGGAGAGAGAGCTGCTTGCAGAAGTGGGAAACCTCATGAAAATGAGCATCAGCACCCTCCATTCCAGCAGCCCGAGTGCCTCTCCTGCCCATGTGCTGGTCAAAGAGCACATCAAAGCCCATTGCAACCAGGAACTCCAACCCAGACAGCTGCTCCTGCTCCACCTTCTCCTGCCCACTTCTGGTATCGCTGCCCTGCTTTCTGCTCCCTTGTTTTACATCCAGAGTGCCCCTCACCACCTCATCTCTCCAGGTTGACCACTTACCTGCTGGTAAGGATGCTGCTCCCTAGGTATCACCCTTGGTTCCAGAGACCAGAGCTTCTAGAGAAGTGACTCCCACTCCAGTGCCCTAGCCAGGTTTTTGGACACTAAACCTCAAGCTGAGCTCTGTCCTGGGATCCTACTTGTCTAGGAGTGGGCATCAGACATCAAACCCCTCTCACTCCTCCTTCCACCTTAGAAATTATGAACACACCATTAAGTGCATGCTTGGAGAACCAGAGACCCCACAGCAGTGTTCCTCACCTCCTCCAGGTGTTGGGGGCAGATACAGTGAGGATCAAGCCCAGAATCTAAGAATCAGGGCTGTAGAGTCCCAGCATCAGCTAGTTCTCAATGCCCCCAGATGGATGTAAGGCCCAGGCACTGGTGGAGATACAGAGCAGGGAATTCTGGACAGATACTGACAAGGCTGACAAATGTGATCTGCCAGATTCCCTGTTCCTTCCTTGCCCTTCAGGATGGGGTGGGAACAGCTCCATTGCTGCTGGTCCCAGTTCACGCCCTGTCCATTACACCCTGCCCATACCTGGCTTTTCTCTAAATTAAGCTTCTTTATACTCTCTGCATTTGAGTATGCCGGCTGTCTCCTGTGGGCCCCAACTGATACAGGTATTAATAATCATTAAGGAGGAAAAGCAATTTGGGACCAAATAAGGTTGGAAAAGCCATGGTTAAATATAACCAGGTTTTCCAGCTGCAAAGTGCAGTGAAATATGTACCGAGATGTTAACATGCTTTTTATTCTCATTGTTGTAGGAGACTCAAAAGAATTGGGGTGTTTCCCAACCCCCAACCAAGAAGTTGGCTAAACTTGTTCCAAGTCTTGACTCCAGGCCCCACAATGGGGTTATGTAAATGTTGTTGTTGTTGTTACGTTACTTATTAATTAGCCATTCTATTATTATTAATAATTAGTTATAATGTTTCAGAGACTAATGCCAAACACCTGGATAACAAACCTCAACTGAGATTGATTTCAAGAAGTGGAGACCAATAAAAGGAGAAGGGTAGCATCCCCAGATCCTTAGGTGTAGACTGAGTATGGACAGAGTGCATATCTCTGAGCCACAGGACCTGAGCCCCAATTCCTACAGTACCCTAGAATGGCCAGAGCTCCAGTGGAAACCTAAGTACATTGATGCCTGTTAGAGATGGACATGGTATCATTGGCTTGAGAACCTTGGCTAAGATCCCTACTTCCAAACTGAGCACAGAAAGAGCAGAGCCATCCACTGTTCAGGGTGCTCCACAGAGACATTTCAGCTCCCTTTTTCAAGCAGAAAAGCAAATAGAGGTGCACCAACTTACTTAGCAGAGTTGAGAAAGCTGCACTCTATAAGCCTGCAGGGGGGCTCTCACACCTGTGACATGTGAGCCGACTTTCCCCGCAAAGACCCCAAAAGTCTTGGCAATGGGAAGCACCAGCTACATCAGAAACAGAGGGGAGGCAGGGCTCAAAAAAAAGATATTGGTTGGTTGAAGTCAACATGTGGAACTGTCAGGCTCCAGGGTCTTTTACTTTGCAACCGTGGATAGCCACATGACTCTCCATTCTGCCCAGATGGCAGAGCAGAGGTTGGTCCTCTAATTATACTGAACTGGAAAAGCTTCAGATACAAGTGCAGGAACACTCAGCAAAGCAGAAAGCAGAAGGGTCTTTGCAAGGGAAGTCAGCTCACACCTCACAGGTGAATCTGGGTGTTAAAAACAGAAATGAAATTCCACATTTTGAATAGTGAGAACAACCACTCCCCCAGCTCCCTTTTGCCATCCAGCTTTGAGAATGACAGCAGTTAGATAGAGACGGAGATAGAGATAGAGGTACAGATAGAGATGGTACAGATAGAGGTAGAGAGAAAGAGACAGAGATTCCAGGAGAAGACAGACTTTTCTGAAGAAACTGAATTCTCCTATCTTCTCACCAAAAAGAAAGACCTATATCCTGCTTGGTGTCTGATAACTATACAGGGAAACCATATAAGAAGTCCTCTTCCCACACACACACACACACACACACACACACACACACACACACACAATGCTTCCAACCATTTTTTTTATTCTTATGTTAATCCTCATACATTACATCATTAGTTTTAGATGAAGTGTTCCATGATTCATTGTTTGTGCATAACACCCAGTGCTCCATGCAGAATGTGCCCTCCTCAATACCCACCACCAGGCTAACCCATCTTCCCACCCCCCTCCCCTCTAGAACCCTCAGTTTGTTTTTCAGAGTCCATCGTCTCTCATGGCTCGTCTACCCCTCCGATTTACCCCCTTCATTCTTCCCCTCCCGCTACCTTCTTTTTCTTTTTTTTTCTTAACATATATTGCATTATTTGTTTCAGAGGTACAGATCTGAGATTCAACAGTCTTGCACAATTCACAGTGCTTACCAGAGCAATACCCTCCCCAGTGTCTATCACCCAGTCACCCCATCCCTTCCACCCCACCCCCCCTCCAGCAACCCTGTTTGTTTCCTGCAATTAAGAATTCCTCATATCAGTGAGATCATATGATACATGTCTTTCTCTGTTTGACTTATTTCACTCAACATAATACCCTCCAGTTCCATCCACGTCGTTGCAAATGGCAAGATCTGATTCCGTTCGATGGCTGCATAATATTCCATTGTATATATATACCACCTCTTCTTTATCCATTCACTGTCAATGGACATCTTGGCTCTTTCCACAGTTTGGCTATTGTGGACATTGCTGCTATAAACATTGGGGTGCACGTACCCCTTCGGATCCCTACTTTTGTATCTTTGGGGTAAATACCCAGTAGTGCAATTGCTGGATCATATGGTAGCTCTATTTTCAACTTCTTGAGGAACCTCCATACAGTTCTCCAGAGTGGCTGCACCAGCTTGCATTCCCACCAACAGTGTAGGAGGGTTCCCCTTTCTCCGCATCCCCGCCAACATCTGTCGTTTCCTGACTTGTTAATTTTAGCCATTCTGACTGGTGTGAGGTGGTATCTCATTGAGGTTTTGATTTGGATTTCCCTGATGCCGAGCGATACTGAGCACTTTTTCATGTGTCTGTTGGCCATTTGGATGTCTTCTTTGGAAAAATGTCTGTTCGTGTCTTCTGCCCATTTCTTGATTGGATTTTTTGTTCTTTGGGTGTTCAGTTTGATGAGTTCTTTATAGATTTTGGATACTAGCCCTTTATCTGATATGTCATTTGCAAATATCTTCTCCCATTCTGTCGGTTGTCTTTTGGTTTTGTTGACTATTTCCTTTGCTTTGCAAAAGCCTTTTATCTTGATGAAGTCCCAATAGTTCATTTTTGTCCTTGCTTCCCTTGCCTTTGGTGATGTTTCTAGGAAGAAGTTGCTTCGGCTGAGGTCAAAGAGGTTGCTGCCTGTGTTCTCCTTTAGGATTTTGATGGTTTCCTGTCTCACATTGAGGTCTTTCAACCATTTGGAGTCTATTTTTGTGTGTGGTGTAAGGAAATGGTCCAGTTTCATTCTTTTGCATGTGGCTATCCAATTTTCCCAACACCATTTGTTGAAGAGACTGTCTTTGTTCCATTGGACATTCTTTCCTGCTTTGTCAAAGATGAGTTGACCATAGAGTTGAGGGTC
Organism: Mirounga angustirostris; assembly: GCF_029215605.1. NCBI lineage: Eukaryota > Metazoa > Chordata > Mammalia > Carnivora > Phocidae > Mirounga > Mirounga angustirostris. Next base: position 159,812,895 of record NW_026991710.1, on the reverse strand, counting down.
CATTTCTGGGCTCTCTAGTCTGTTCCATTGATCTATGTGTCTGTTTTTGTGCCAGTACCATGCTGTCTTGATGATGACAGCTTTGTAATAGAGCTGGAAGTCCGGAATTGTGATGCCACCGGCTTTGCTTTTCTTTTTCAACATTCCTCTGGCTATGCGGGGTCTTTTCTGGTTCCATACAAATTTTAGGATTATTTGTTCCATTTCTTTGAAAAAAGTGGATGGTATTTTGGTGGGGATTGCATTGAATGTGTAGATTGCTCTAGGTAGCATTGACATCTTCACAATATTTGTTCTTCCAATCCATGAGCATGGAACATTTTTCCATTTCTTTGTGTCTTCCTCAATTTCTTTCATGAGTATTTTATAGTTTTCTGAGTACAGATCCTTTGCCTCTTTGGTTAGATTTATTCCTAGGTATCTTATGGTTTTGGGTGCAATTGTAAATGGGATCGACTCCTTAATTTCTCTTTCTTCTGTCTTGTTGTTGGTGTATAGGAATGTCACTGACTTCTGTGCATTGATTTTATATCCTGCCACTTTACTGAATTCCTGTATGAGTTCTAGCAGTTTTGGGGTGGAGTCTTTTGGGTTTTCCACATAAAGTATCATATCATCTGCAAAGAGTGAGAGTTTGACTTCTTCTTTGCCAATCTGGATGCCTTTGATTTCTTTTTGTTGTCTGATTGCTGTGGCTAGGACTTCCAATACTATGTTGAATAGCAGTGGTGATAGTGGACATCCCTGCTGTGTTCCTGACTTTAGGGGGAAAGCTCTCAGTTTTTCCCCATTGAGAATGATATTCGCTGTAGGTTTTTCATAGATGGCTTTTATGATATTGAGGTATGTACCCTCTATCCCTATACTCTGAAGAGTTTCGATCAAGAAAGGATGCTGTACTTTGTCAAAAGCTTTTTCTGCATCTATTGAGAGGATCATATGATTCTTGTTCTTTCTTTTGTTAATGTATTGTATCACATTGATTGATTTGCGGATGTTGAACCACCCTTGCAGCCCAGGGATAAATCCCACTTGGTCGTGGTGAATAATCCTTTTAATGTACTGTTGGATCCTATTGGCTAGTATTTTGGTGAGAATTTTTGCATCCATGTTCATCAGGGATATTGGTCTGTAATTCTCTTTTTTGATGGGGTCTTTGTCTGGTTTAGGGATCAAGGTAATGCTGGCCTCATAAAATGAGTTTGGAAGTTTTCCTTCCATTTCTATTTTTTGGAACAGTTTCAGAAGAATAGGTATTAATTCTTCTTGAAATGTTTGGTAGAATTCCCCTGGGAAGCCATCTGGCCCTGGGCTTTTGTTTTTTGGGAGATTTTTGATGACTGCTTCAATTTCCTGAGTGGTTCTAGGTCTGTTCAGGTTTTCTATTTCATCCTGGTTCAGTTTTGGTAGTTGATACATCTCTAGGAATGCATCCATCTCTTCCAGGTTATCGAATTTGCTGGCATAGAGTTGCTCATAATATGTTCTTATAATTGTTTGTATTTCTTTGGTGTTGGTTGGGATCTCTCCTCTTTTATTCATGATTTTGTTGATTTGGGTCATTTCTCTTCTCTTTTTGATAAGTCTGGCCAGGGGTTTATCAATCTTGTTAATTCTTTCAAAGAACCAGCTCCTAGTTTCGTTGATCTGTTCTACTGTTCTTTTAGTTTCTATTTCATTGATTTCTGCTCGGATCTTTATTATTTCTCTTCTGTTGCTGGGTTTAGGCTTTATTTGCTGTTCTTTCTCCAGCTCCTTTAGGTGTAGGGTTAGGTTGTGTACTTGAGACCTTTCTTGTTTCTTGAGAAAGGCTTGTATTGCTATATACTTTCCTCTTAGGACTGCCTTTGCTGCATCCCAAAGATTTTGAATAGTTGTGTTTTCATTTTCATTGGTTTCCATGTATTTTTTTTAATTCTTCTTTAATTTCCTGGTTGACCCATTCATTCTTTAGTAGGATGCTCTTTAGCCTCCATGTATTTGAGTTCTTTCCGACTTTCCTCTTGTGATTGAGTTCTAGTTTCAAAGCATTGTGGTCTGAAAATAGGCAGGGGATGATTCCAATCTTTTGGTACCAGTTGAGACCTGATTTATGACCTAGGATGTGATTTATTCTGGAGAATGTTCCATGGGCACTAGAGAAGAATGTGTATTCCATTGCTTTGGGGTGAATGTTCTGAATATGTCTGTAAAGTCCATTTGGTCCACTGTGTCATTTAGCGTCTTTATTTCCTTGTTGATCTTTTGCTTAGATGATCTGTCCATTTCAGTGAGGGGGATGTTAAAGTCCCCCACTATTATTGTATTGTTGTCAATGTGTTTCTTTGCTTTTGTTATTAATTGCCTTATATAATTGGCTGCTCTCATGTTAGGGGCATAGATATTTACAATTATTAGATCTTCTTGTTGGATAGATCCTTTAAGTATGATATAGTGTCCTTCCTCATCTCTTATTACAGTCTTTGGTTTAAAATCGAATTTGTCTGATATAAGGATTGCCACCCCAGCTTTCTTTTGGTGTCCATTAGCATGGTAAATGGTTTTCCAGCCCCTCACTTTCAATCTGGGGGTGTCTTTGGGTCTAAAATGAGTCTCTTGCAGACAGCATATCGATGGGTCTTGTTTTTTAATCCAGTCTGAGAGCCTGTGTCTTTTGATTGGGGCATTTAGCCCATTTACATTCAGGGTAACTATTGAAAGATAGGAATTTAGTGCCATTGTATTGCCTGTAAGGTGACTGTTACCGTATATTGTCTGTGTTCCTTTCTGGTCTATGTTGCTTTTAGGCTCTCTCTTTGCTTAGAGGACCCCTTTCAAGATTTCTTGTAGGGCTGGTTTTGTGTTTGCAAATTCCTTTAGTTTTTGTTTGTCCTGGAAGCTTTTTATCTCTCCTTCTATTTTCAATGACAGCCTAGCTGGATATAGTATTCTTGGCTGCATATTTTTCTCATTTAGTGCTCTGAAGATATCCTGTCAGTCCTTTCTGGCCTGCCAGGTCTCTGTGCATAGGTCTGTTGCCAATCTAATGTTTCTACCATTGTAGGTTACAGATCTCTTCTCCCAAGCTGCTTTCAGGATTTTCTCTTTGTCTATGAGACTCATAAGTTTTACTATTAGATGTCGGGGTGTTGACCTATTTTTATTGATTTTGAGAGGGGTTCTCTGTGCTTCCTGGATTTTGATGCTTGTTTCCTTCCCCAAATTAGGGAAGTTCTCTGCTATAATTTGCTCCATTATACCTTCTGCCCCTCTCTCTCTTTCCTCTTCTTCTGGGATCCCAATTATTCTAATGTTGTTTCGTCTTATGGTATCGCTTATCTCTCGAATTCTGCCCTCGTGATCCAGTAGTTGTTTATCTCTCTTTTTCTCAGCTTCTTTATTTTCCATCATTTCATCTTCTATATTACTGATTCTCTCTTCTGCCTCATTTATTCTAGCAGTTAGTGCCCCCATTTTTGATTGCACCTCATTAATAGCCTTTTTTATTTCTACTTGGTTGGATTTTAGTTCTTTTACTTCTCCAGAAAGGGTTTCTCTAATAACTTCCATATTTTTTTCAAGCCCAGCTAGTATCTTTAAAGTGATGATTCTGAACTCTAGATCTGACATCGTACTAATGTCCGTATTGAGTAGGTCCCTGGCAGTTGGTACTACCTCTTGTTCTTTTTGTTGAGGTGATTTTTTCCGTCTTGTCATTTTGTGCAGAGGAGAATAGATTAATGAGAGAACAAAATGCTAGCAGAGAAACAACGTCCCCAGAAAATATACTCTAAACAAATCAGAAAAGACCTGAAGCAGTGGTTAAAGAAAGGGAGAGAAAAAAGAAAAAGAAAAAAAAGAAAAAGATAAAGATAAAAACAAAAACAAACAAAACAAAACAACAACAACAACAAAAAAAAAAACACAATGTGATCAAATATGATCAGGCTGGTATATAGATCAGTGCCACACAGTAGATTTGGGGTGTATTTTGGTCTTTTAGAAGAAAGTGCCTCCTGGGCGCCTGAGTGGCTCAGTGGTTAAGTGTCTGCCTTCGGCTCAGGTCATGATCCTGGGGTCCCGGGATCGAGTCCCGCGTCGGGCTCCCTGCTCGGCAGGAAGCCTGCTTCTCCCTCTCCCACTCCCCCTGCTTGTGTTCCTGCTCTCGCTATCTCTCTCTGTCAAATAAATAAAAACCTTAAAAAAAAAAAAAGAAGAAGAAAGTGCCTCCCAAAATTTTAAAGAAAGAAAAACTTATATATGTACAAAAATAAGGGTTGATATGATGAAGGGATGGAATATGACTGTAAAGATGGAAATTATAAAAAATTTTATAAAAGGAATTGATAAGAAGTTGTTTGAAAAAAGAAAGAAGAGGATTTAAAAAAGAAAAAAGAAAAAAAAAGGGAGAGGATGTGATCAGGCAGGGGAATAGAAAACACCATATACTAGAGATTTAGGGTATATTTTAATCTGTTAGAAGAAACTATCTCAAAATTTTAAAGAGAGAACAACTTATATATATAAGCCAAAAATACGGGTAACTACTATGAAGGGATAGAATATGACTCTAAAAATGAAAAATAAAAAAAAATTTTTTTAAAAAGGGATTGATAAGATGTTGGCTGGAAAAGGGAAAAAGAAAAATTCAAAAAGAAAAAAAAGAAAAAAAGACAGTTAAAAAAAATTAACTTTGAAAGACTACAGAATCATGGTAAAAAAGCCATGCATTCTATGTACAGTATTCCCCTAGTGCTGGTGTTCTGCCGTTCTCATTGATCGGTAAACTTGGTCTTGTCTGGCTGTTCTCACTGATCTTCTGGGGAGGGGCCTGTTGCCGTGGTTTCCAAATGTCTCTGCCGGAGGCGGAATTGCCCCGCCCTTGCCCCCTCCCGGCTAAGTAATCTGCTTGGGTTTGCTCTCCGGGGCTTTTGTTCCCTGCGAGCTTCCCGTACACCTTTGGAGGCGGAGAGTGAAAATGGTGGCCTCCCAATCTCCTCCCCGGAGGAGCCGAGAACTTGGACCCCGCTCCTCAGTGAGCCCCCAGAGAAAAGCCGTCAGTCACTCCCGGCTCCCCGGTCTCCGGCCACACTCCGTGCTCACCCGGCCTGTGACCGCGCATTTCTATCTCTGGCACCCGACCCCGGGTGGAGTCTCCACACCCAGCAGATCCCTGCGGTGCAGTCCCGTGCGGCTCCTCCCGGGGGAGGAAGGTGAGTCTCCCCGGATCTGCCGCTTGTTGGGTCCCTGCTGGGGGAGCAGGGGCCCGACTGTGCCGCGGATCACGGTGTATGGCAACCCCGAGCTGAGAGCCCGCGCCTGGGCTCCGCCTCTGCAGCTGGCTTCCCTGCTCCGTTACCTGGGAGCTCTGCCACACTCAGGCACCCCCGGTCTTTTTGTGACCCCGAGGGTCCTGAGACCACACTGTCCCGGAGGGTCCCACCCCCCGCTTCGCCACCAGAGTGACGTCCCTCGGCCGTGCAGACTTTTAAAAGTTCCGATTTTGTGCTCCGTGGTTCTATCACTTACAGAAGCGGCCGACGGAGGCCCCTCCCCCGCCGTCTATCCTCCCGAATATCGCCTCGGATTCACTTCTCCGCACGTCCTACCTTCCAGAAAGTGGTCGCTTTTCTGATGAGAGAGTTGTTGCTCTTCTTTTCTTCGATCTCCTGTTGAGTTTGTAGGTGTTCAGAATGGTTTGATCCCTATTCAGCTGAATTCCTGAGAGGAGACGAAATCCAGGTCTCCTACTCCTCTGCCATCTTGCTCCGCCCCTCGCTTCCAACCATTTTTAAGACCTTGCTCTTAAACATGAATCACAGCCATGAAATATAAAGAACAGCAACCAAAATAAACAGGAAAAAAAAGAACCTAAAGGAAACAATATTTTTGTTAATATTGTTTTGTTAATATTGTTAAAACAAAACTTTTGTTAATATCTTTTAATTAATATGAGAAAATATTGTATCTATGGAACAAAAATAGGATTTCATTTAAAAAGACCAATGAAAGAACAGAAAGAATTCTTGGAAAATTAACATATAATAGCAAAAATTAAAAATGTAATAGAACCACACTAAGAAAGATGAAAAGTTGTAAATAAATTTAGAGAATAATCCAAGTTCAACAATTATCTAATAGACATACCAAAAAAAAAAAGAACAGATAAAAACAGAGAAACAGAGAGAAGAAAGTCATCCAACATGTGCAACAAAAACATCTCCCATGAACTGAAACGTATCAGTCCCCTGACTGAAATGGCTCCCTTATTGCCCAACACAACCAATCAATAAAGACCCTACATTTAGGCTCCTCATCATGAAATTTTAGACCAGCATGGGTAAAGACAATGTCTTAAATTCTTGCAGACAGAAAAAAATGTCACATCAAAAGGCATGAAATATGAATGACAACTGACTTCTCAATAACAACATGGGAGGTTAAAAGACAAAATTCTGAGCAAAATTTCTTTCCTTTTTAAATTTGTTTTATGTAAATTCAGTTAATTAACATACAGTGTATTACTAGTTTCAGAAGTAGAGTTCGGTGCTCATTACATAATGTGCCCTCCTTAATGCCCATCACCCAGTTGCCCCATCTTCCCACCTACCTCCCCTCCAGCAACCCTCAGTTTGTTTCCTATAGTTAAGAGTCTCTTATGTTTTGTCTCCCTCTCTGATTTCCTCTTATTTTATTTTTCTTTCCCTCCCACGGTCCTCTGTTTTGTTTCTTAAATCCCACATATGAGTGAAATCATATGATAATTGTCTTTCTCTGATTGACTTATTTCACTTAGCATAATACCTTCTAGTTCCATCCACATCATCACAAATGGTAAGATTTCATTTTTTTGATGGCTGAGTACTATTTCATTGTGTATATATACCACATCTTCTTTAACCTTTTATCTGTCACTGGACATCTGGGCTCTTTCCATAGTTCGGTTGTTGTGGACATTGCTGCTATAAACATCGGAGTGCAGGTGCCCCCTTGGATCACTATGTTTGTATCCTTTGGGTAAATACCTAGTAGTGCAATTGCTGGGTCATAGGGTACTGAGCAAAATTTCTTTTCAATATAGAATTAAATTCCCAACTAAACTATGATTCAAGCATGAGGGTAGAATGAAGATATTTTAAGACCTAAAAGGCACATTCAGTCTTCTCAAAAGCACCTAGATATATAGTGGAAGAAAGCCAAAAAGAGGAAAACATGGATCCCAGGAAACAAGGCTCTAGACAAGACAATAAAGAAGGTAAATCCTAGGATGGCAGAAAAGAAGAGTCCCAGATGACAACTTTACAGCAGGTATAGAGAGCAAGTTGATCCAAATGGGAATGTAGGGTTACTTACTTTGAGGAAAAATGGCATTAAAAAAATCAAGCTGTTATAAACCCTGTTATGAGCACACTAGAAAGGAAATGCAGTTACAGTACACTAGTTGGCTCAGCAATGCACAAGATTCACATTCCATAACCATATAAATACTGAATATTGGCTTATACAGAATTTGTGATATAACTACATTGTTGGTGTGGCAGAAATGGTGTTAAGAGAGCTAAAGTATAATTTCCCACATTAAGAATATGAATTCTACACCCCTGAGAGTGAGCTGAAATAGGCATCCCCCCTCAAACTACGTCTAACTACAGAACCCCTTTGTGATGAGGCATCCTGTGAGGCTGGTGTTTCATGGAATCTCCTTGAAGGATTTTGTCCGCCACCCTCTGATTCTCCCAACCCAGGAGCCTGCCTTGTGGTAATGAGACCCAGCACATTGCCTATTAAATCACAATGCATAGCAATGCACTATTATAAGTCTAAATGAATGAGGCTCATGGGAGTCCAAAATCACTACTTTGAGGCAGTAAGTTTTAATGAAGAGAGGGGGGTACATTGATATTGGCTTCTAAAAACTGGGAAGATTCTAAAGCCACTCCTTGATGTGCTTTCTGCCAGACTGACCGGATTCCCCAAGGCCTCCAGGCACCTGAGATGAAGTCCTCCTTTCTCTCTCAACTCAGACATCGCCAATCATGTTTTCAAAGGCAGTTGGGTGGCTCTCCGGCACCCTGGTCTCACAGTTCTTGGGTGTGACACGACTTACTGCACCTCAGAAACTCCAGCCTCCCTCCCCGACACCACAACCTCCCACCTTAATAAAGCACCTGGTCAAGTTAATTCTCTGACTTTTATTGTTCCCTTAACTACTTGTTCAACTGATAAAGTCAAGCTTATTCATGTCTTTTTTAAGTGTGTGATGGCACTGTAACATTGCAATTGTAATCAGAGCCCATAGACTGTGCTCACAAAATGATGGGCAGCTGATTTTTGAGATATATCTATATGTGTGTGTGTGTACCCATATATGTTTATGATGTGCAAATAATTATATCCTTTGCAACTGTTAAACTAATGATGAAGAATGTGTATATCAACCAACAATATACAAAGGAGTGTAAAAAACAAAAGCAGCTTTCCTGCTCTCTTTCTTCCATTATACCTGCTTTTCAACTTGATGATACTTGGTTCTTGGAACTTGTAAATTCTCCCAGTGTCCTTTCCTCTCATTCCTTTCCTACACTCTAGAACTCAGGTCAAGATTTCAGCTCTCCCCACATCAGGCTCCTTCATTTTTTTCCTCATGCCCTCATTCTTCTGTGCCACCTGCCCTACAAACACCCTTCACTCCAGGTGCACCTGGGCACCTGAGCAGTGCTAGAGAATTAATACAACCATAACTATTGGAGGTCTGGTGATATTTTCCAGTCTCAGCTGTGTCTTGAGACTATTGGTCTGTGTTGGCTTCCTCTCCCATTCACAGTCTTCCCTGATCTCCTTAAACCTGTACCTCTTCGCTTCACCTCCTATTCACAGTAGAAGAGGCATCTGTCTCCAGGTGCACAGCCATCTCCTCCTCCTCTGTCCTTGGTTTCGTCTGCTCCCAGCTCAACCAGTTGCTGTCATCCATTCACAATGGCAACTTCTCCTCCTCCACCTGCTCCTCCCCATCAAGTCTTCTCCTCAAATCTATGTCACTTGTCATTATTACCTTATCTCTCTCCTTTCATTCTGAGCTTCTTAGGGGGAAATGTCTGCGCTCAGTACCCGCTCTCGGTGTCTCTTATTTACGCAATAATGTAAACAGGCTGTCATAGGTTTCTGCCTCTACCTTGGCAAGGAAGTTATTCTTGCCAAGGATACCTGCCAACTGCCAAGTGAAATGGGTGCTTCTTGGCCCTTAAATAACTTTATTCTTCGCTGTACTTCATGCTCTTCACCAAGAATTCTTTCCTTTCTCTCTATGACCATTCCTTTCCCTGCTTCTTTCTTCTTCCTTTTAGACAATTCATTTACTCATCCAGAAAGTATTCATTGAGCACCTACTCCATGCAAGGCTGGGCACAGGAGGTCACAGTCTGGTGGAGGAAAGTGGTCATGGAGACCAGAGTGCCGAAGTTTAGGTGTGGGAGAGAGCACAATGAAGGGATTGTCCTTCACATTTAGGAGAGAAGTCATCAGAGTGGACCTGAAAGATGACAGAGTATTTGCCAGAAAGAGGCAAGGAGATGTGCAATCCTGGCAGAGCTCCTCCTCCTACCGAGGAAGCGAAGGTTGGAGGCTTGTAGTGGCCAGGGACCCCTGCACCCCTGTAAGTTGTATGGTGCGGAGGTCTGCTCATCACTAGGTCTCCCTCCAACCATCCTAAGGTTGCCACTACTATGGTCCCTCCTTTGTCTATCTTTCCTTCCACCTCAGAACCCTCTCCTTGAGTGGTCTCTGGTTTACCCCCATCTAGATGTACAAAATAAAACCTCATCCTCCTGAATTCTATGTTGTGGTTGATGGTGTTCTCATCCCCCAGTGACCAGTGATGGAAGCCTGGGGGTCATTCTGGACGCCCAGCTGTCCTTTCCCTTCCCCCAGCAATATCCAGGAACCTGTCAATTCCACTGCCAGATGCCTTCACCTCCCACCCCCATGGCCACTGCCATGGAGCTCTCAACTTCTCTAAAGCAAGCTATCTTGAGGGCCTTCTAACTGGCTTCCCTGCCTCAAATCTCATCCTCCCTCTTCATGCCAGCCACTAAGAGACCTTTATAAAACACAAATAGGATGGTTACTCTTCCCTTCACTTCCTGTCACCGCAGCAGGCTTCCTCAAACTTTCCCAAGAGACTCTCCCAAAGGCAGAGCTGAGCCAACATACTACCCCTTAGGGGGCCAGCCTGGAACCCAGCCAGAGGCTTGTTCCAATGCTATAATACTTTAAATTACTTAGCTACTGAATTATTCAACTTCTTCCCCAAGGATGTTCAAGTAAAATTAATGCCCCAGGAAGATTACACTGTGTTTATTTCTCTTGTGGCTTTGAGTTCTCCCTGACATACCATCTCATGCCACCATCTATACCTGTTCCCCAGACTGAGAAGCAGACATGCCCGCCCCAAGCCTGGTACATAAAGCTCTCCTAGCCTGGCCCATGCCTGGCCCTCCCGCACCACCTCTCCCCACTATCCCCACCTCATACTCCGTTCCAGCCATACTCTGTGTCCTCAGATAACAGGGCCTGTGCAGAAAAAAAAAATTAACTAATTACACTCTGGTTCAGAAATTGGCTTCAATCAGAGGGCCCCTCTCACTTTAAAACTTCAGGGCTCCTATTTTTCGATGGACTTCTAGACAACTCACTATGTAATATTGTTATTTTTATTAAAGTAATATGTTTCTCACTTTTTATGAAGTACACATGTTCATTACTTAAAAAGTAAGCAATAAAAAAAAAAGAACACAGTAAGTCAGTCAAACTCCCACCACTACCCAGAAATAACCAATGTTAACATTTAAACATCATTTCAGGATTACCTGTAAGTATAACAGCTTTGTGATTGTTTATACGTCAATCTCTGGTACAAGGCAGTGAGCTACTTGAGGATCCCAGGCTCACTCATGTACCCAGAATCTTAGAATGCTTGACTAAGCTGGGGAAGGGTAGTGCCCCCCAGTGCCATGTTCTCCAGAAACAGGAGCCCACCGTTCTTGCATAAGCCTTCCCCTTCGCTGACCATCAGCTTTTAGCTCAAAACCCTGGGCTCGCCCAGTCCCCCAACTCTATCTCCCCTCTCCTACCTGCTTTTACCACCTGTTTCCCTATATCCTGCTCTGGGGTAAAGAGTCACCAGGTGAGAGCCTCGCGGACTTTCTAATTACAGGGGAATTGACAGGGTGGGGTGGAGAGATGTATATTTTTAGCTGTGTGAAGAGAAAGGAGATCAAGAGCAAAAATCTTCTGTTGGAACTTTCATCAGCTCCTGCTCCCGAACTCAGCAGGTTCCCAGGGTCTCACACTTGAAAAGTTTGGGAACGAGAGCCAGTGAACAAGAAAAGCTGTGGGAAGAGCTGCTGGGAGGCGGAGAAAAATGGTTAACGTTGCTGTCAGGATATTTGTTTTGGAGAGGTTTGCAAAAGAATGAAAAGTGTTTACTGTTCAATGTTAGAAAGTTAACAAGAAATAGATACAGAGGCAGCGTGATGCTAACTGCCTTTGACACTGGTGATGGCCCTTTGGTTGGAACAAATTCACCCAGTGCCGAAACAGATTATATCGTGCGTCCATTGTCTTGAGAGCCACCCTTTGCAAATATTCTAATGCCCGAGTTGGCTCATCTGTCCACTTATTGATTTATTTGAAGGCAGATTGGTGTGGAGAAGCATCGGCAGGAAGGACCCTGCAAGGATGAAGAGGCCGAGGGCAGGGGAGGATGAGGTCTCTGGTAGGAATCACCCCTGCTACAGGCCGTTGGTTCAGGTGCAGCACTGTCCCCCGGGCCCATCCCCTAGGGTGATGACTCATTCTGACCTGCCATTGCCACTCATTTAGTCTTCACAGCTACACAAGGAGAGAAACTCTTATCCACTTTACAGATGAAGGACTGAGGCACTCAGACATTCTGTAGCAGTCTGGTGGAAAGTTGGGATTTTGGCTGAAAGTCGGTGTGCTCCCCGCCACCTTCCCCTTTCACTGAGTCCTGCTCCTTGAGAAAGGAAACCAAAGCCTCTTCCCTCTGGCAAACTGGGCCCTGGCCACACTCACCCATCTCTCACTCTGCTCCTCTGCAGGCGGGCTCCTGCCCTCGTCCAGCTTTCACACAAGCACAGGGGCTCAATTTCAGGGGCATGGGGATTAGGCTAACTCCGCCTTCTGTAATTAGAATAATAGTGTCTATTTAAGTTTTCTTAGCAATTGATATTGTTCAAAATGCTTCAAATATATCTTTAAAAATAGCATCAACATAGTTCAGGGATGCCAATTCCCATTGACTGGTTACAGCTGCCTAGATTGAGCTCTCAGTTGAGATGGATCCTGAGGTCAACTCCAGGTTCAGTGGGAAAAAGTCCAGGGGTTAATGCATAACATCATCTATGCATATAGTAGAATCACATCATAACCACATTTAATTCACCCAAATGCAACCACTAAGGCTCTACAAAAATGAAAAGAGAGAGCAATTTTAGAAGTATGGGTGATTCTACCCATCCTTACACTGAGTGGGCACATGCCCTGGAGTGAGGGGGTGATGGGCTCTCACTCACCCTCATGCATCTCCTGGTGTGAGCATCTATCTCACTACACTAAGTGGGATTCTGGTGTTCCAAAGAGATACAAATATTTTCAAACGGCAGACCTTCAAATGCAAGCCAAGAATTTCATCCACAGGGTCCTGTTCTAACACTGGAAAACATTTTTGAAAGGCTTAAGGTTTCCAGCTTGGCACCTTCCTAAGGGATGTTCAAGGCTAATTTTGTTTATGTTCAATTCCGTAAGGAGCCCGTTCCTTGAGAACTCATCACTCACCTGGGACATAAATCTAGAGTACTTGCCGTCCTGGTAGAGCAGATGAGCACTGGGCTGGATTTACACCGGCCAGCTCTGCCATTTACTACATCTCCAGTAAATTAGCTTCCTCAACTTTGCTGCAGGCCTCACTGCAGACAGAAATTAGTAGCACCAGGTAAACCCCAGAGCCAAGTGTCGGGAAAATGCTTCAGCTGTGTTCTTCCGAGTTCTCAAGTTTTGTCTTTCCATTCCACCTCCTGCTAGCTGGGCCACCTTGGGCAAGTCTGTAACCTATCTGATCTGTTTCCTTATCTTTAAAATGGGGCCAATAATCTATCACAGGTGGCTTCAAAGAGCAAACCCAACAAGATAATGTAGAAAAAGGTATTCTGAATTTTAAAAACACTCTAAAAAGAATTTTGCTTTGCTTGTAGGTGGTTTTCTGTTTGTGTTTTTAGGCTGCTGTTGTCAGAACACAGACCTGATCCTGTCATTCTCTACCTAAAATCTTTCTGCTATAGACTGTTCATGACCCTCCAAAATCCATATATTGAAGCCCTAATCCATGAAGTGATGGTATTTGGAGATGGGGACTTTGGGAGGTAATTATAGTTAGATAAGGTCATGAGGGTATGACCACTATGATGGGATTAGTGTCCTTATAAGAAGAGGAAGCTACTCAAGACCTCTTTCTCTCCCTCTCTCACTCTCTTTTTTTCCTCCTCCCCCCACCCCCCACCCCCCACATCTTTCTCCACACCAAGAAAGACCATGTAAAGACATATCCAGGCAGAGGGCCTTCACCAAGAACTCAACCATGCTGGCACCCTGATCTTACACTTTCCAAGTCCAGAACTATGAGAAATAAATGTTTGTTGTTTAAACCCCCAGTCCATGGCATTGGTTGTGACAGCTCAGGCAGACTAAGTCACCTTCACTGACCACCTAGGTCCTCAGGGAAGAAACCATACTCCAGCCTTACATGCAAGGCTCTTCATAAATTGGCCTCTGTCTACCACCCCCTCCATTCCCACAAACACATTCCTGACTTCAATTTCCCATGCACACCTTGCTTCAAATAACTCTTTTCCATTGTACAAGCTATTTCCTCTGTTGTTGAATGATTCAAACTTCAGGAATCAACTCAAAAATCGTTTCTCTGTGAGGAGGCAGAATCAATTATTCTGTTGTCTTTCTTATGCCCATGTCTGCTGTGGTGCTTGTCACATCACATTGTTACTGGATATTTAAATACCTTTACCCTCAATTGACCATGGGAAGCATGAAGAACTCCTATTCCCTAATTAATGTCAACCCTTAGACTAGAGCTCAATATATTGATGGGTGGATGAATAAATGAATGAATGAAGGATCCATTCTCAAGTTAGAGATTTATGACTGTCTCCAGACAGTTTTGAAAGTGAGGAAAATATTAGTAGTATCAATTTGACATGGATATACCTACCACATCTCCCTCAAAAACTTGAAAGTCTCTTTTTCCCCACCCACCCAACCTGACTACTAAATTTCCTTTATGCCCTCACTGAGGAAGAGCAATCCTGGAAAATCCCACTGAAGCACCTCTCTGCAAAGAGAATTAATGATAGAAATAGAGAGCTCACGGTACTGATTAAGTCAGAGCACCAAGTATTTTTTTTATTTTGTGCCATTTAAAAACCATCTATTTGACTTACAGTTAACATGGTACCCAATGCAGGCTCTCCTGACATCCTCTTAAAATGCCTACAAAAATACTGAAAAAAAAAGAAAGAAAGAAAGAAAATTTACAACAAATAAAACTAAGAGAACTTTACAGGAAAGTAGATGGAAGTGTATTAGGGAAAACTACCTAGCCAAGCTTTGCCTTACAATATATTGAGGTTCTATACTATATGAAACAAAGACTTTTTAATTTAGGAATACATTTCATGCTTCCCCCACTGCTTGCCCTCTGACTCAGAGACTCAGAAACCTAGGTCTGTGCCAAGCATCAATGTGAGGAGCCATCCCTTGGTGCTGATCTGAGTTTTAACCAGAGAACTGTTGCCTGATCTCTCACCCCCTCCTATTGATCACCAACCTTAAACCTTGAATTTTTCTACATCTCTTTAGCAAGAACTCTTAGAAGCCACTCATTAGAAGTTCAGGGAAGCTAGGAATGTATATTTTCATGTATTCCATCCATTCAGCTTATCAGAGAAATAAGCAAATAAATAGCAACATGAAAAGATGCCTTCTAGGTTATTACTAGAGTTAGGCATTTAGACTAGAGGTTGTATGCACAAACCCAGCCAATAACTTTAGGTCTGGAAAAGTGAGGATTTGTGATTTTGCCTCAAATAGACAAAGAACAGGTAAGAACTACTGCAAATCTCTAACAAAAGAATAAAACAAATTTTAATTTTTTTAATTAGGGAAAGGAAAGGAAAATAATTCAAAGAAAGAAAATTGCCTAACAAGAGAAATGGAACAGCATATAAGACACAGTGGAAGAACATACCTCTGAAAAATGATCACCTCTGGACATCAGAAGAAAATGTCTGGAAATTTGTATTCTCAGTAGAATGCAACAAGTCCATTACCTCTTATGAAACAGAATGAAAGGAAACTGAGATTTCAAAGACAATTGAATAAAAAGGAGAAATGGATAAAATATAGAAATGATTACCAACCTTTCAACATTATAATGGACTAGACCTCGGTGAATTATAAAAATCACCTTTTAAAGCATTTTGAGTTCTCAAAAAAAGAAAATCTACAAGACAGTGAAATGAAGAAAGCAAGAACAGTTTGAGAGAAAGAGCACTGAGGATTATAAAGACAGGATTGCATTATAATTAAATTCTTGTATCATTAAAATCAAGAGATTAAACTTGTAACCCTATACTAATTCAGGAAAATAAACCTGATGACCTGTTAAACTGAGGTCCTTCAAAGAGACTGAAGTGGTCAGAGGTCGATAATGCTCCTCGCTTTCTAGTAGGAGTAAGCACAAATCCTCTCTGAATGAAAATTACTCCATCAGATGTTCCTAGTATTCTCACCCATTAAGTTCAACCAAATATGAACTCACAACACAAAATTTTATCCAAACCCACAAGGAAACAAGGTACCATGGTTAAGAATCATCAGAAATAAAATGCAACACATCACAATATCTATTTGAGGAAAACTACAAAACTCAAATGAAAAAAATCAAAGAAGAACTAAATAAATGGATAGATAGTCCATATTCATGGATAGGAAGACTTAGTATTGTCAAGATGTCAATTCCTTCCAACTTGATCTATAAAGTCAATACAGTGCCAACCAAGATCCCTGCAAGTTGTTTTGTGAGTATCAATAAATTGATTCTAAGGAGTACTTACACTACTTGACTTCAAGACTTAATATAAAACTACAGTAATCAGGGGCGCCTGGGTGGCTCAGTCGTTAAGTGTCTGCCTTCGGCTCAGGTCATGATCCCAGGGTCCTGGGATCGAGTCCCACATCGGGCTCCCTGCTCTGCAGGAAGCCTGCTTCTCCCTCTCCCACTCCCCCTGCTTGTGTTCCTGCTCTTGCTATGTCTCTCTCTGTCAAAAAAAAAAATTAAATCTTTAAAAAAAAAAAAAGCTACAGTAATCAAGACAGTGTGATATTGGTGAAAGAACAGACAAATAGCTCAATGGAGCAGAGTATAGAGTCCAAAATTAGACCCAAATATAGTCAACTGATCTTTGACTAAGGAGAAATAACAAAAATGTTGCTAGAGTAATTGGTCATCCATGCATAAATAAATAAATTCATAAATAAATAAATAAATAAATTCATAAATAAATAATCTAGACATAGATCTTACACCTTTCAAAAAATTAACTCAGGGCGCCTGGGTGGCTCAGATGGTTAAGCGTCTGCCTTCGGCTCAGGTCATGATCCCAGGGTCCTGGGATCGAGTCCCGCATCGGGCTCTCTGCTCCTTGGGAGCCTGCTTCTCCCTCTGCCTCTCTCTCTCTGTCTCTCATGAATAAATAAATAAAATCTTTAAAAAAAAAAATTAACTCAAAGTGGATTACAGGCCTAAATGTAAAATGAAAAACAATAAAATTCCTAGATGATAACATAGGAGAAAACCTAGATGACCTTGGGTATGGTGATGTCTTTTTAAATAAAACACCAAAGGTATTATCCACAAAAGAAAGAATTGATAACCCAGACTTCAGTAAAAATAAAAACTTCTGCTTTGCAAAAGACACTATCAAGAAAAGCCACAGACTGCAAAAAAAAGTATTTGCAAAAGAACTTTCTTATAAAGGACTGTTATCAATTCCATTTACAATAGCACAAAAAACCACAAGATACCTAGGAATAAGCCTAACCTAAGAGGTAAAGGATGTATACTCTAGGAACTACAGAACGCTTATGAAAGAAATTGAAGAAATTCCACAAAAAGATGGGAAAACATTCCATGCTCATGGATCTGAAGAATAAACATTGTTAAAATGTCTATGCTACCCAGAGCAATCTATACCTTCAACGCCAGCCTGATCAAAATTCCAATGACATTTTTCAAAGTGCTGGAACAAACAATCCTAAAATTTGTATGGAATCAGAAAAGACCCCGAATCACCAAGGAAATGTTGAAAAAGAAAAACAAAGCGGGGGGCATCACGTTGCCTGATTTCAAGCTATATTACAAAGCAGTGATCACCAAGACAGCATGGTACTGGCACAGAAACAGACATACAGACCAATGGAACAGAATAGAGAGCCCAGATAAGGACCCTCAACTCTATGGTCAAATAATCTTCGACAAAGTAGGAAAAAATATGCAATGGGAAAAAAGACAGTCTCTTCAATAAATGGTGCTGGGAAAACTGGACAGCAGTATACAGAAGAATGAAACTCGACCATTCTCTAACACCATACACAAAGATAAACTCAAAATGGATGAAAGACTTCAATGTGAGACAGGAATCCATCAAAACATAGGCAGTTACCTCTTCGACATTGGCCACAGCAACTTCTTTCAAGATACATCTCCAAAAGCTAGTGAAACAAAAGCAAAAATGAACTTTTGGGACTTCATCAAGATAAAAAGCTTCTGCACAGCAAAGGAAACAGTCAACAAAACAAAGAGGCAACCCACAGAATGGGAGAAGATATTTGCAAATGACACTACACACAAAGCGCTGATTTCCAAGATCTATAAGGAACTCAAACTCAACACCCAAAAAACAAATAATCAAGTCAAAAAATGGGCAGAAGACATGAACAGACACTTTTCCAAAGAAGACATAGAAATGGCTAACAGACATGAAAAAATGTTCATCATCATTAGCCATCAGGGAAATTCAAATGAAAACCACATTGAGATACCACCTTACACCAGTTAGAATGGCAAAAATTGACAAGGCAAGAAACAACAAATGTTGGAGAGGTTGTGGAGAAAGGGGAACCTTCTTACACTGTTGGTGGGAATGCAAATTGGTACTGTCACTTTGGAAAACAGTGTGGAGGTGTCTCAAAAAATTAAAAATAGAGCTACCCTATGACCCAGGAATTGCACTCTTGGGTATTTACCCCAAAGACACAGATGTAGTGAAAAGAAGGGCCATATGCACCCCAATGTTCATAGCAGCAATGTCCACAATAGCCAAACTGTGGAAAGAGATGAGATGCCTTGAACAGATGAATGGATAAAGAAGATGTGGTCCATATATACAGTGGAATATTACTCACCCATCAGAAAGGATGAATACCCAACTTTTACATCAACATGGATGGGACTGGAGGAGATTATGCTAAATGAAATAAGTCAAGCAGAGAAAGTCAATTATCACATGGTTTCACTTATTTGTGGAAAATAGGAATAACATGGAGGACATTAGGAGAAGGAAGGGAAAAATGAAGGGGGGGAAATCGGAGGGGGAGACAAACCATGAGAGACTATGGACTCTGAGAAATAAACTGAGGGTTTTAGAGGGGAGAGGGGTGGGGGGATGGGTTAGCCCAGTGATGGGTATTAAGGAGGGCACGTACTGCATGGAGCACTGGGTGTTATATGAAAACAATGAAACGTGGATCACTTACATCAAATACTAATGATGTATTGTATGGTGACTAACATAACATAACAAAATAAAATAAAATAAAATATTAAAAAATACAAAAAAAAGGACTATTATCCAAATTACACAAAGAACCCTAAAACTCAACAATGAGAAAAAATTTTTAATTTAAATATGGACAGAAAACCTTAACAGACAACTCACCAATGAAAATATAAGATGGTAAAGAACATGAAAAAATGCTCAACATCATAGGTCATTAGGGAATTACGTATTAAAACAATAATAAGATACCACTACCCACATTTTAAAATGACCAAAACCGGGGTGCCTGGGTGGCTCAGTTGTTAAGCCTCTGCCTTCGGCTCAGGTCATGATCCCAGGGTCCTGGGATCGAGTCCCACATCGGGCTCCCTGCTCTGCGGGAAGCCTGCTTCTCCCTCTCCCACTCCCCCTGCTTGTGTTCCCTCTCTCTCTGTATCTGTCTGTCAAATAAATAAATAAAATCTTTAAAAATAAATAAATTAATTAATTAATTAAATAAAATGACCAAAACACTGACAACACCAAATGCTGATAAGGATGCACAGTCACAGGAACACACATTCCCTACAGCACAACAGTTCTATACCTAGATATATGGCCAGAGAAATTGTGCAAAATGTCCATCAGGAAGCATGTACTAAATTGTTTATAATAGATGTATATAGATGTACACAAAAACTGGAATCGATCTTAGAAATACAGATTGAATGAAAAAAGTCACACTGCATAATAGTACTTAATAAAGCCATTAAACATTACATTGTTTTCAGATACACACTTTGTGATAAACTATTTTTTTAGAAATAAGGGAATGACATATACAACTTGATGACGGTCGTTACCCATGGGGGAAAGGCAAGCAGAGTACGTTAAAGCTATGGTTAATATTCCAGTTTTTAAAGTGGATGGTAAAGCCAGCTGTGAGTTCTCATTTTGCTATCATGATTCATAACTCATGTAACTTATATGCTACACATATTATAATTTATAAGTTATATAAAAATTTAAAACAAAAGAGAAATTGCAAGAAAATTTCAAATATGATATCAAAATTAAACAAACAAAGAGCAGTCTGGACACTGCCAAAACAAAAACATTGCTATGAAATACACATTTTAGAAGACTTTTCTAATAAATGGAAAAGCCCAAAGAAATAAATAAGAAAAGAGAACATATTATGGATATGGAAGACAGTTAAGTGGAAACAAACAAACATTCCTGAAAACAAAACAAAACACATGGGGGGCGCCTGGGTGGCTCAGATGGTTGAGCGTCTGCCTTCGGCTCAGGTCATGATCCCAGGGTCCTGGGATCGAGTCCCGCATCGGGCTCCCTGCTAGGCGGGGAGCCTGCTTCTCCCTCTGCCTCTGCCTCTCTCTCTCTGACTCTCATGAATAAATAAATAAAACATTAAAAAAAAAAAAAAACACATGGAACACCAATAGCTAAAGACAACTGAAGAAAATTTTCCTGATAAGAAAAACTGGATTTGCCAGAACAAAAGGAGTCACAACAAAGTAAAAAAAAAAAAAAAAAAAAATTATAAAGAAATGCCTTAGTGAAATGTTTAATTTCAAGAATAAAGTGAAGAATCATATAAAAAATATAGTCACAGAAAATAAAATAGCTCTCCAAAAAAAAAAGATAGCAAGCTAATCTCAGAACTTACCTATCCTAAATTTAAATGCCACAGGCAATGGAATAATAGCAACAGGGTTTTGAGAGGGGAAAAAAAAAAGTTACTACCTGAGAATTCTATGCTGGTTGTTACTTACATGTAATAGCAATAGAAAATACTCTTAAATATACAAGTACACACAAAAAAATATATGACTCACAAAGTCTTCCTGAAGGAAATAAAAACTAATTAAAGACAAAACAGCTGACAGGAATAAATGAATAAAAATAAAGAACTCGGGGCGCCTAGGTGGCTCAGTCGGTTAAGTGGCTGCCTTTGGCTCAGGTCATGGTCCTGGGGTCCTGGGATCAAGTGGTGCATCAGGCTCCCTGCTCAGCAGGGAACCTGCTTCTCCCCTGCCTGCCATTCCCCCTGCTTGTGCTTGCTCTCTGTCTCTCTTTCTCTCTCTCGCTCGCTCTCTCTGTGTCAAATAAATAAAATCTTTAAAAAATAAAGAACTTAACACTGAAGAAGGTATTCTGTAAAAGGACTGGTAAATACTGAAATCAGGGGGGCGGAGCAAGAGGGCGGAGAAGTAGGAGACCTGGATTTCGTCTCCTCTCAGGAATTCAGCTGCATAGGGATCAAACCATTCTGAACACCTACAAACTCAACAGGAGATCGAAGAAAAGAAGAGCAACAACTCTTTCATCAGAAAAGCGACCACTGGGGTGCCTGGGTGGCTCAGTTGGTTAGGCGACTGCCTTCGGCTCAGGTCATGATCCTGGAGTCCCAGGATCGAGTCCCGCATCGGGCTCCCTGCTCGGCGGGGGGTCTGCTTCTCCCTCTGACCCTCCTCCCTCTCGTGCTCTCTGTCTCTCATTCTCTCTCTCTCTCAAATAAATACATAAAATCTTAAAAAAAAAAAAAATTAAAAAAAAAAAAAAAGAAAAGCGACCACTTTCTGGAAGGTAGGACATGCAGAGAAGTGAATCCGAGGCGATATTCGGGAGGATAGATGGCGGGGGAGGGGCCTCCGTCGGCCGCTTCTGGCAAGTGATAGAGCCAAGGAGCACAAAATCGGAACTTTTAGAAGTCGGCTCCGCTGAGGGACATCACTCTGGTGGCTAAGCGGAGGGTGGAACCCTCCGGGACAGTGTGGTCTCAGGACCCTCGGGGTCACAGAAAGACCGGGGGTGCCTGAGTGTGGCAGAGCTCCCAGGTAACGGAGCAGGGAAGCTGGCTGCAGAGGCAGAGCCCAGGCGCGGGCTCTCAGCTGGGGGTTGCCATAAACCGTGATCCGCGGCACAGTCGGGCCCCTGCTCCTCCAGCAGGGACCCAACAAGCGGCAGATCGAGGGAGACTCCCCTTCCTCCCCCAGGAGGAGCAGCGTGGGAGCGCACCACAGGGATCTGCTGGGTTTGGAGACTCCACCCGGGGTCGGGTGCCAGAGATAGAAACGCGCAGTCACAGGCCGGGTGAGCACGGAGTGCGGCCGGAGACCGGGGAGACGGGAGTGACTGACGGCTTTTCTCTGGGGGCTCACTGAGGAGCGGGGCCCTAGTTCTCGGCTCCTCTGGGGCGGAGATTGGGAGGCCGCCATTTTCACTCTCGGCCTCCAAAACTGTAGGGAAAGTTCACAGGGAACAAAAGCTCTGGAGAGCAAACCCAAGCAGATTACTTAGCCCGGACAGGGCAAGGGCGGGGCAATTCCGCCTCCGGCAGAGACATTTGGAAACCACGGCAACAGGCCCCTCCCCAGAAGATCAGTGAGAACAGCCAGCCAAGACCAAGTTTACCGATCAATGAGAACGGCAGATCTCCAGCGCTAGGGGAATGCTGCACATAGAATTCATGGCTTTTTTACCATGATTCTGTAGTCGTTCAAAGTTAAGTTTTTTTTTAACTGTCTTTTTTTTTTTTTTTGAATTTTTCTTTTTCCCTTTTTCAACCAACATCTTATCAATCCCTTTTTTAAAAAAAAAAAAACATTTTTATTTTTCATTTTTATTTTTCATTTTTAGAGTCATATTCTATCCCTTCATAGTAGTTACCCATATTTTTGGCATATATATATAAGTTGTTCTCTCTTTAAAATTTTGAGATAGTTTCTTCTAACAGATCAAAATATACCCTAAATCTCTAGTGTATGGTTTTTTCTACTCCCCTGCCTGATCACATTCTCTCCCATTTTTTCTCTTTCTTTTTTTTAAATCCTCTTCTTTCTTTTTTCAAACAATTTCTTATCAATTCCTTTTATAAAATTTTTTATAATTTCCATTTTTACATTCATATTCCATCCCTTCATCATACCAACCCTTATTTTTGTACATATATAAGTTTTTCTTTCTTTAAAATTTTGGGAGGCACTTTCTTCTAACAGACCAAAATACACCCAAAATCTAGTGTGTGGCACTGATCTATATACCAGCCTGATCATATTTGATCACATTCTGTTTTTTTGTTTTTGTTTTTGTTTGTTTTTATCTTTTTCTTTTTCTTTTTCTTTTTCTTTTTTCTCTCTTTCCCTTTCTTTTCCCACTGCTTCAGGTCTTTTCTGATTTGTTTAGAATATATTTTCTGGGAACGTTGTTACCCTGTTAGCATTTTGTTCTCTCATTCATCTATTCTCCTCTGCACAAAATGACAAGACGGAAAAAATCACCTCAACAAAAAGAACAAGAGGTAGTACCAACTGCCAGGGACCTACTCAATACGGACATTAGTACGATGTCAGATCTAGAGTTCAGAATCATCCCTTTAAAGATACTAGCTGGGCTTGAAAAAAGCATGGAAGTTATTAGAGAAACCCTTTCTGGAGAAGTAAAAGAACTAAAATCTAACCAAGTAGAAATCAAAAGGCTATTAATGAGGTGCAATCAAATATGGGGGCACTAACTGCTAGGATAAATGAGGCAGAAGAGAGAATCAGTGATATAGAAGACCAAATGATGGAAAATAAAGAAGCTGAGAAAAAGAGAGATAAACAACTACTGGATCACGAGGGCAGAATTCGAGAGATAAGCGATACCATAAGACGAAACAACATTAGAATAATTGGGATCCCAGAAGAAGAAGAAAGAGAGAGAGGGGCAGAAGGTATACTGGAGCAAATTGTAGCAGAGAACTTCCCTAATTTGGGGAAGGAAACAGGCATCAAAATCCAGAAGGCACAGAGAACACCTCTCAAAATCAATAAAAATAGGTCAACACCCTGATATCTAATAGTAAAACTTACAAATCTCAGAGACAAAGAGAAAATCCTGAAAGCAGCTTGGGAGAAGAGATCTGTAACCTACAATGGTAGAAACATTAGATTGGCAACAGACCTATCCACAGAGACCTGGCAGGCCAGAAAAGACTGACAGGATATCTTCAGAGCACTAAATGAGAAAAATATGCAGCCAAGAATACTATATCCAGCTAGGCTGTCATTGAAAATAGAAGGAGAGATAAAAAGCTTCCAGGACAAACAAAAACTAAAGGAATTTGCAAACATGAAACCAGCCCTACAAGAAATCTTGACAAGCAAAGAGAGCCTAAAAGCAACATAGACCAGAAAGGAACACAGACAATATACAGTAACAGTCACCTTACAGGCAATACAATGGCACTAAATTCCTATCTTTCAATAGTTACCCTGAATGTAAATGGGCTAAATGCCCCAATCAAAAGACACAGGCTATCAGATTGGATTAAAAACAAGACCCATCGATATGCTGTCTGCAAGAGACTCATTTTAGACCCAAAGACACCCCCAGATTTAAAGTGAGGGGCTGGAAAACCATTTACCATGCTAATGGACACCAAAAGAAAGCTGGGGTGGCAATCCTTATATCAGACAAATTTGATTTTAAACCAAAGACTGTAATAAGAGATGAGGAAGGACACTATATCCTACTTAAAGGGTCTATCCAACAAGAAGATCTAACAATTGTAAATATCTATGCCCCTAACATGGGAGCAGCCAATTATATAAGGCAATTAATAACAAAAGCAAAGAAACACGTTGACAACAATACAATAATAGTGGGGGACTTTAACATCCCCCTCACTGAAATGGACAGATCATCTAAGCAAAAGATCAACAAGGAAATAAAGACACTAAATGGCACACTGGACCACATGGACATCACAGACATATTCAGAACATTCCATCCCAAAGCAACGGAATACACAATCTTCTCTAGTGCCCATGGAACATTCTCCAGAATCGATCACATCCTAGGTCATAAATCAGGTCTCAACTGGTACCAAAAGATTGGGATCATTCCCTGCCTATTTTCAGACCACAATGCTTTGAAACTAGAACTCAATCACAAGAGGAAAGTCGGAAAGAACTCAAATACATGGAGGCTAAAGAGCATCCTACTGAAGAATGAATGGGTCAACCAGGAAATTAAAGAAGAATTAAAAAAATTCATGGAAACCAATGAAAATGAAAACACAACTATTCAAAATCTTTGGGATGCAGCAAAGGCAGTCCTAAGAGGAAAGTATATAGCATTACAAGCCTTTCTCAAGAAACAAGAAAGGTCTCAAGTACACAACCTAACCCTACACCTAAAGGAGCTGGAGAAAGAACAGCAAATAAAGCCTAAACCCAGCAGGAGAAGAGAAATAATAAAGATCAGAGCAGAAATCAATGAAATAGAAACTAAAAGAACAGTAGAATAGATCAACGAAACTAGGAGCTGGTTCTTTGAAAGAATTAACAAGATTGATAAACCCCTGGCCAGACTTATCAAAAAGAAAAGAGAAATGACCCAAATCAACAAAATCATGAATGAAAGAGGAGAGATCACAACCAACACCAAAGAAATACAAACAATTATAAGAACATATTATGAGCAACTCTATGCCAGGAAATTCGATAACCTAGAAGAAATGGATGCATTCCTAGAGATGTATCAACTACCAAAACTGAACCAGGAAGAAATAGAAAACCTGAACAGACCTATAACCACTAAGGAAATGGAAGCAGTCATAAAAATCTCCCAAAAAACAAAAGCCCAGGGCCAGATGGCTTCCCAGGGGAATTCTACCAAACATTTCAAGAAGAATTAATACCTATTCTTCTGAAACTGTTCCAAAAAATAGAAATGGAAGGAAAACTTCCAAACTCATTTTATGAGGCCACCATTACCTTGATCCCAAAACCAGACAAAGACTGCATTAAAAAGGAGAACTACAGACCAGTATCCCTGTAGAAGCCTTGGGTAGGGGGGCCTAGACCATGTCTCCTGTTAAAAGATTCAACATTACAAAAAGCACAATTCTCCATCAAACTTAATTTATAAATTTTAATGTCATTCCAACCAAAATCCCAGTCAATTTTTTTTTATTTGGAGAAATAGTTCTAGAAATTATATAAATGGTAAATTGATGGGCTTTATTTTTATAATTAAAAAGATTTTGAAAAATAATAATTGGAGGGAAACTAGCACTGTAAATTAACATAAATGATAAAGCTAAAACAACATTTAAAAAGGGTACTGATACAAAAGACAATTTTATCTAGAAGTCTAAAAATATATAATATTTTAATATAGTTACATAATGCTTCAAATCAATAGGGAATCAGTATTATTATTATTATTATTATTTGGTGCTAGAATAATTGGGAAAAAATTAAAAACCCACATCCCATCATCAAAACATAATACCCAAATGACAATAGTGTATGAACTAAAACAACAAAATACTATTTAATAGGACAACCAGCCTTGAGGAAAATTTGATAATGCATATCACCAGTTTAAAAATGTCTATCATCTTTTACCCAGAAATCCAATTTTAATTATTCAGAATTTACACAATGAAAATAACAGAAATGTGAATAAAATTAAGCTAATAGAGATATTTACTACAGCATTAATAATAACATTAGAAAATTTTCAAACAACCTTATTGTTTGATAATAAAGAAACTATTTGAGTACTGTGTATGCAACCATTAATAATATTATAAATAATAATTTGAGAAAATATGATCTGGAGGAATCTATATTGCATTGTTGCTTTTGTATAGATCTATAGGATTTTCTACACAGACAATTATAGTATCTGAGAAAAAAAATAGTTCCACATCTTTCTTTATAATCTGGATACTTTTATTGCTTTTTCTTGCCTTATTGCACTAGTTAGGCCCTTCCCACAATGTTGCATTGAAAGTTAGCATCCTTGCCTTGTGCCTGATTTTAGGAGGAAAACATTTAGTATTTCACCACTAAGTTGGATTAGCTGTCAGAATTTTGTAAATGCCCTTTATCAGGTTGAATAAGTTGCTCCTATTCCTAGTTTTTAGAGAGGTTTTGTTAGGAAGAGTACTGGATTATATCAAATGTTTTTTCTGCATGTCTTCAGATGATCATATGGTTTTGCCTTTTTTGTTCCCTAATATTGTGAATTATATTGATTAATATTTTTAATGTGAAACCAACTTGTGTTCCTGGAATAAACCCTCGTTAGCCATAGTGTATTATGCTTTTTATAAATTGTTTGATTTGATTTCTAAAATTTGGTTAAGAACTTTTTTTTAAGTCCTATAGATTTTTTTCATGTCTGTCTCAAAGCACTTTTTCATCTGTTTATAAGTTATTGATCTATAGTTTTGTAATGCTTTACTCTGGCTTTGGTATCAAATGAATGTTAGCCCTATGGAAGGAGTAAGAAAGTAGTCTCTCCTCTAATTATCTGAAAGAGTTTATGTAAATAGTATTTCTTCTTGAAACATTTGGTAGAATTCACCAGTGAAGCCACTTTCTGTATGGAAAGTTTATAATTACAATCTATATTTCTTTCATATATATAAAATTTTTCAGGTTATCTATTTCTTCTTGAATATGCATTAGTAGTTTCTCTTTAGGAATTTAACATTTTATCTAAGTTGTTAGATTTATTGACATAAAGTTGATTATAATAATCCCTTATTATCCTTTTAATAACTGCAAAATTGGTAGTGATGTCACCTTTCTCATTCTTTAAAATTAATAATTTATGCCTTCTCTATTTCCTAATCTGTCTGAATAGAAGTTTATCAATTTTATTGATGTTCTCAAGAAACAAGTCTTTTTTATTGACTTTCCATATTTTTTGTTTTCTAGTTTATTGATTTCCATTCTGATCTTTATTATTTTCTTTTTCATGCTTACTCTGCATTTACTTTGCTTCTCTTTTTCTAGTATCTTATGATGAAATGTAAGATCATTAATTTGAGACCTTCCTTTTCTTCTAAAAAGGCGTTTAGTGCTATAACTTTGTTTTGATAGCATTCTACATATTTTGACATGTTGTGTTTATATTTTCATTCAGTTCAAAATACTTTCTAATTTTTTTTACTACTCCTTTTACCCATATGTTATTTGCAAGTGTGTCATTTTAATTTCTAAATATTTGGGGATTTTCCAAAGATCTTTCTGTAATTGATTTCTAGTTTAAGTCTGCTGTGGTTAAAGAATATACATTGTACTTTCTGAATTCTTTTAAATATACTGAGATTTGCTTTGTGGTCCAGAAGACCTATTTTGATAAAAAATCTCATTAGCATTTGAAAAAAAAGTTCATTATGCTTTTGTTAGTGTTTGTGAATATCAGATCAATTTAGTATGTTGTTTATCTTCTACATTTTTACTGATTTTCTACTTTTCCTGTCAATTATTAATAAATGGATGCTGAAACCTCCAAGTAGAATTGTAGAGTTATCTATTTTTTCCTTGCGGTTGTTTTATATGTTTTGAAGTTTTGTTATTAGGTGCATAAGTACTTAGAATTATAATGTCTGCTTAATGGACTAACCCTTTATCATCATGAATCATATAAATGACCTTCTTTATCACTATATTTTCTCTGAACCCTACTTTGTCTGATATTAGTAGAACCACTCCAACTTTATTTTCATTCATTTGAATATGGTGTATTGTTCATCCTTTTATTATTCATGTCCCTATATTTAATGTTGGCTTCTTATAGGTAGGTTATCCTGAGTTGGATCTTGCTTTTATCTAATCTGACAATCTCTGCCTTTTAGTTGGGCTCTTTAGATCATTTACATTATATGTGATTATTGATATGATTGGCTTTTATTTATTTTTTTTTTAAAGATTTTATTTATTTTTTGACAGAGAGAGAGACAGCAAGAGAGGGAACACAAGCAGGGGGAGTGGGAGAGGGAGAAGCAGGCTTCCCGCAGAGCAGGGAGCCCGACGTGGGGCTCGATCCCAGGACCCTGGGATCATGACCTGAGCCAAAGGCAGACGCTTAATGACTGAGCCACCCAGGCGCCCCTATTTATTTTTTTTTAAAGATTTTATTTATTTATTTGAGAGAGAGAGAATGAGAGAGCACATGAGAGGGGGGAGGGTCAGAGGGAGAAGCTGACTCCCCGCTGAGCAGGGAGCCCAATGCGGGACTCGATCCCGGGACTCCAGGATCACGACCTGAGCCGAAGGCAGTCGCTTAACCAACTAAGCCACCCAAGTGCCCGATATGATTGGCTTTTACTTACCATCTTGCTTTTTGTTTCTGTTTGTTCTATCTAATCTTTGTTCCCTATTTCCTGCCTTCTATCTTACTGAGTAGCTT
The DNA here is from genome assembly GCF_029215605.1 of Mirounga angustirostris. Taxonomy (NCBI): domain Eukaryota; kingdom Metazoa; phylum Chordata; class Mammalia; order Carnivora; family Phocidae; genus Mirounga; species Mirounga angustirostris. The sequence continues at coordinate 159,783,787 of NW_026991710.1, read as the reverse complement.
CTATAATTCCATCTTATCTCACTTGGTGGCTTATTAACTGTAAGTGAGGCCTTTCAGTGGCTGTTTTAGGGTTAAAATAATACATTTTTAATTTATCTCTATTTTCAAAGGATATATCAATTCATGTCTGGTATTAAAACATACAATAGTATAATTTTATTTCTCTCCTCCCTATCTTTATGCCATTTTTGTCACATAGTGATCTCAACATATGTCCAAAAATACCCACCACTATTATTTTTGCTTTAAATCATTAGTTATCTTAGGAGATATTTAAACAATATGAAAAAAAGGCATATTTATCCTCATAGTTACCATTTCCAGTACTCTTAATTTCCCTGTGTAGATCCAGATATTCATTGGCATCATTTTCCTTCTGCCTAATGGTTCCCTTAACAATTCTTGTAGTGCAGGTCTGCCAGTGATGAATTCCTCCAGATATATATATATAGATATAGAGAGAGAGATATAGAGATATAGAGAGATATATATATATCTGAAAATTTCTTTATATTACCTATATTTTTGAAAGATACTTTCATTTGGTAAAGAATCCTAGATTAACAGTTTTTCCTGTGAGTTCTGTAAAAATATTACTTCACTTCTTGTAGTTTACATTATTTCCCATGAGAATCTGCTGTCCTCTTTATTCCTCAGTATGTAATGTGTCTTTTTTCTTGTCTACTTTTAAGATTGTCTCTTTACAAGTAGTTTTAAACAGTTTGTTTATATGCCTTGTTCTAGTTTTCTTTATGTTTCTTATGTTAGGGCTTCACTGAACTTCTTGGAACTATGGGTTTATGGTTTTCACCAAACCTCTAAAATTTGAGGCAATTATATCTTCAAATATTTTTGTATCTCCACCCCCTCCACTCTGTTCTACTTTGTGGATTCCACTTACACATATATTAGACAGCTTGAAATTGTCCCACAGGTCACTGATATTCTGTTTATTTTTTCAGTCTTTTTCTGTGTGTTTTGTTTTGAATAGTTCCTATCAGGACCTTTTCACAAATCTTTTCTTCTATAGTGTCTAATCTAGTGTGTTGCTCATATCCAACATTATATTTTGTCTCTAGAAGTTCCGTTTTGATCTTTTAAAAATATATTTCATGTCTCTAATGAAAATTCAAGTTTTTCTTCTAACTTCTTGTATATATAAAATACAATATGGAAAGTGTGTTAGCACCTCTATCTACCAATTTGTCATCTGTGTTATTTCTAAGTCAGTTTATATTGATTAATTTTGCTCATCATTGTGGCTTCATTTCCTGCTTCTTTTCATGCCTAGTAATTTTTTACTGGGCATTAAGCACTGTAAATTTTACATCATTAGGTATTGCATATTTTTGTATTTCTTTGCTATTGATTTTGCTGTAAAATACAGAGATGCAGTTACATTAATAGAAATAGTTTTTTTTTTTAAGATTTTATTTATTTATTTGACAGAGAGAGACACAGCGAGAGCAGGAACACAAGCAGGGGGAGCGGGAGAGGGAGAAGCAGGCTTCCCGCCAAGCAGGGAGCCCGATACGGGGCTCGATCCCAGGACCCTGGGATCATGACCTGAGCTGAAGGCAGACGCTTAACGACTGAGCCACCCAGGCACCCAATAGAAATAGTTTTAACCCCCTGGGTCTTGCTTTTAAGTTTTGTTAAGAAAGACTAGGCCAATGTTTGGTCTAGTTATAATATTTCCTCATTAATGAAACAAAGACCTTTTAATTACTCTACTTAATGTGCACTGAGTTGAGTAATTTTTTCCATGTTTCTGGTGGGAACAAGACTACACTTGGCCCTGTGTGAACTTGATATTTACTCATTCTGCTCTTTTGGGGTCATTCTTTTTCCACTTCAATAGTTTCCTCATCACATGTGCTGAAGACTCTTGAGTGACCTACCAAAAACCTTCAGAGTACTCTATCAATCTATTGATCCATCTATCTCTTTCTCTCTGCTATTACTACTCTCCCCTCCTGCAAGTTACCCTGGTCTAGCTTTTTAGGCACCCCCAACTCTTACCTCCAAATGCACAACTAGAGAAACCCATGATTTCCATGTAGTATTCCCCTCTCCGTGTTGTGTCCTGAAATCTCTCTCTAGGTAGTAAGCTGTGGAAATCCTAGAAATTACATTATTTGTTTCCCATCTTTCAGGGTTCACTGTCCTTTGTTACCAGCAGTCCAAAGACTTGAAAACTGTGGTTTCATTTATATACATATGGATGTGTGTGTATACACATAAGTACATGTGTGTATACATATGTATTCCTTTTTTTCATTTGTTTCACATAAGTTGGAGCCCTGTTTTTCTATCTTGCCAAAAGCAGAGATCTCGATTGATATCATTTTATTCTTCAAGAGATATAAGCACTTTAGAAGGGTGTTCAAAGGAAGTTTTTGCCAAAGCAATTTTATATCAGAGTGTATGAGAGAGATAAACACAGAAAAAGAGATATCCTGAGTGAAAAATATGTCCCTTAGTATATAAATTAGGACTATGTAAAACAAAAGAGAACAAATTAAATGTAAAAATTAAGGAAGTCTGTGTAGTAAAAGAGCATATCCAAAAAGCTAATATCCAAGTGAAACAAGTCAGACAGAAAAAGACAAATACTGTATGCTCTCATTTACATGTGGAATCTTGAAAAACTGAACTCATAGATATATAGAACATATTGGTGGTTGCCAGAAGCAGGGAGTTATATAGGGGATGGAGGATGGCAATGGGTGAAGGTAGTCAAAAGATACAAAATTTCAGTTATAAGATGAGTAAGTCCTGGGGATAGAATGTAGAGCATGGTGACTATATTTAGCAATACTGTATTACATATTTGAAACTTGCTAAGAGAATAGATCTTAAAAGTTCTCATCACAAGAAAAAACATTATAACCATGTAAGATGATAGATGTTAACTAAAATTACTGTGGTAATCTTTTCACAATGTATATATATATTGTTATATGTATATTATATATGTGTATATATATTATATATATAACTATTGTGTTGCACACCTTTGAATTAATAGAATGTTATACATCAATTATATCCCAATAAAACTTGGGGGGGAATTACCTCCATGAAAAAGAGAAAGATCTGCATTAACTGTTTTGTTATCATCAATTAAAGAGTTATTTGACACTTTTTAAAAAGAAAGAAAAGAAACATACCTAAAATGAAATAATACTGAAAGCTTTAAAATAAAGGCATGGAAAAAAGATACACCAAGAAATAATAAATGAAGCTAATGTAGTGATATTTTTAAGTATCAAACATTTAATGAGGCAAAGAGAAACATTTGATATTTATAAAATAAGCAATCTCCAAGAAGATCATAAACAAAATAGCCTGGAATATATAAAGGAAACAGAATTATAAGAATACATTGACAAAATCACAATTGTGGTGGGAGATTTTACATCTCTTCCTCTCAAAAATTGATAGGACAATCCACTAAAATTATTATGATATAGAAATGTAAAGCATATTTATGGAAAAAATCTCAGACACAACAGAATAACTATTTTCAAATACATGTAGAGATTTATTAAAAATGACCATATATTAGACCAGAAAAGATATCTCTTCAAAAAAAAGGTTAATAACCAGATATCAAAATGGAAGAAAATATTTGCAATGTGTAAAACTGAAAAGATAGTTTATAACTACAGCTTCACTGTCTAATACCGTAGCTACTAGCCAAGAGCGGTGATTGAGCGCTCGAAATGTGGCTGGTTCAAACTGAAAGATACTGTAAGTATAAAATACAAACTTGACTTTGACGACTTACTATGAAAAAAAACTGGCGGTTTACATGTTGAAATGATAATATTTTAGATATATTAGGTTAAATAAAATAGATTATTAAACATAATTTCACTGGTTTATTTTTATTCTCTTAATGTGGCCAGTGGAAGATTATGTGGCTCACATTATCTCTATTAAATAATAAATCTAGAATATACAAAGAACTCTTGATAATCAATAAGGAAAGATAGCAACAGCAAACTCAACAGAAAAATAGATAAGAGATACGAACAGGTCATTTATAGACCGGAAGTCCAAAATAATTTAAAATAAGCATATGAAGATCTACTCAATATAATTAAGAATGAGAGAAATGAAAATTAAAACAGCAATGAAGGGGCACCTGGGTGGCTCAGATGGTTAAGCGTCTGCCTTCGGCTCAGGTCATGATCTCCAGGTCCTGAGATTGAGCCCCACATTGGGCTCCCTGCTCAGTGGGAAGCCTGCTTCTCCCTCTTCCTCTGCTTCTCCCCACTGCTCCTGCTCTCTCTGTCTCTGTATCTCTCTGTCTCAAATGAATAAATAAAAAAATTCTTTAAAAATTAAAAAAAAAAACAGCAATGAAAAATACTTTACAGATTGGCGAACATATAAATGAATAATGCCAAGAGTTGTTGGGGATTTAAAGAAGCCAGTATCCTTTTCACTGCTGGTGAGGATGTGGATGGGCACAGCCATTCTGAAGAACAGTCTGCCAATACCCAGTGAAAACAAACATATACATATGTTTTGACCCAGGAATTCCACTCCAATGTCTATATCCCAAAATAATACTTATACAGCGACAAAGGGGCAGATGCATAAGGATACTTGTTGCAATGTCATTTATGGTGACCAAGAGTTGGAGGCAACCTGAGTGTATGTCATTGGGAAAGAGGAATAAAATATGTGGTGGCTACTCACCATACAGTACTATGCAGTAGTTGAAAGCAGTAGATTACATTTACACAGAGAAATGCATATGGGTCTTTAAAACATAGTGGATGATGAGAAATGTATGAAATAAATGTGTATGTATACCACATATTATGTATATATATCATATATATAATACACACATACATAAAACAATATCTTTTTGTAGGAACATATCCTAAGAGAAAGTTATACCTTAATTCTATTATAATAGAGCTATATATGGGGGGTGGTGGTAGTGAAGGAAAAGAGGAATGAGAACAGAATTCAAAGATAATAAGAATGAGTAAATATATGCCTGCAAATTCATATACATACAACTCTGGGATGATAATGTACCTTGAACTGGGGATTTAAAAAATTCAACCCTTTACACCATTGGTTGAAAAAAATTAGGCAAATTGGTGCATCTATTCTAGGACAAGAACAAATGCTAACATGGAACACTAATGATATAATGTATGGTGATTAACATAACATAAAAAAAAAAGAATAAATGCTAAACTTGAGCATCTTACTTATCTGAATTTCCTGTCATTCAAGGCAAGAAGGGAAACACAGTTACAAATCTGGGCTATATGAAAATAAACACAAGTATTTGTGAGATGAGACAAACTGTGTCTTAGCATAAATTCCCATTATGATATCCTCCTTAGGCTAACATTAATGATTTTTACACTATGTTCAGAGGAGATCTTTAACAAATGAAAATGTAGGGGAATGTGAGGTAGTGGAGGTGGACAAAGAAAAGCAAAGGGAAAAGGAAGACACAGCTCTAAGGCCTCCAGCTTCCATTTCAACCATATTGACCTATTTTAAGGCATTAAGCTTCCACATAATCTTTTATTTGAAGAAAAGATTTTTGTGGTTAAAAAGAACAATATGGGGGGGCGGGCACCTGGATGGCTCAGTTGGTTAAGTGTCTGCCTTCGGCTCAGGTCATGATCCCAGGGTCCTGGGATTGAGCCCCACATCAGGCTCCCTGCTCAGCGGGGAGCCTGTTTCTCCCTCTCCCACTGCCTACCACTCCCCCTGCTTGCGCATTGTCTCTCTCTTTCAAATAAATAAATAAAATCTTTAAAAAAAGAGAGAGAAAAGAAAAATATTAGAGCCATTCTCCTAGGCCTTTATATAAGATATTGAACAATATAATGAACAGTATCTTCAACAGTAGTTATACAAAAGTTGCAGAGTATTCTTCATATCACTCTGTTATCAACACTGGATGGAAACTGAAGACATAATATTAGATCACTGTTCTCTGAAAAGTCTTCCCACTTCTATGGGAAGCTAAAGTAATATAGTATAGAGTGTGTCTCTCTAGTAATAGAATTCACTAAAGAGAGAGTGAATTTAGAGAATCCAGAAGAATCAGTGGTTAATGACCTGTGGACTAACTCTCCAAGGTCCTTGTCAGGCTGCTTCCAGGAGATTTAACAGGTAAGCACTCCAAGTTAATAGATATGTTCAATTATTGACTAAAAGAGGGCAATCTATTTTAAGGAAAATTGAAGTGTTATTAAACACAAAGAGCTTGATTTGTATTCTTTTCCAAATAGGGAGTCCTCTAGGTCCCTTCTAATACACCAACATGCATGCACATAAACATATGAATCTACACACACCTGTATGAAAGTGGTTTGCAGAAACACCTTATAGGTGGAATCAGACTCCCACAGAGAGCAGCTTTCCATCTGCACAAGTACTTGAATAGTGGCTCAACTGAAGTCTTATGCAATATTCTCAGGAAAAGAAAAATGAGTTTTTCATCTAGAAGATTTTAAGATCAGTCATAACCAATCTATTTGACTATTAATGACCCCTAAATACTGCCCTAATTTTTCTTATAGACCATCAGAGGACAGGATATCAGACTCTAGAATGGGATCCAGGACCTTGGACTAGATTCAGGGGTAAACAATATTGGCTTACAGGTTGCCAAGTATGGACTCAGAGAAGATTGAAAAGTTAGTTCATGGACTTCCAGGTTTTGGTAATAGTGGAGTAGCCAATATTGAACTAATCTCTGTGCCAATGACAATTATAAACTTGGGACAATATTTTTTTTAAGATGTAACTATTTGAAGGACTGGAGGACGACCAAAAACAGAGCAAAACTAGAGTCTCACTGCTCTGAATGCTGGAAGTTTGAAATCAAGGTATGAGCAGGACTGGGTACTTCCTAGGGCTGTGAGAAAAATTCTGGTCCGTGACTCTCCCCTAGCTTCTCGTGGTTTGCTGGTGATCTTTGGCATCTCCTGGCTTATAGATACATCACCCCAATCTCCGCTTCATCTTTATGAGGAGCTCTCCCTATGTATGTGTGTGTCTGTGTCCAAATTTCCCCCTTTTGGGGGACATGAGTCATACTGGATTAAAAGCCACCCTAAGACTTCATTTCAACTCAATTACCTCTATAAAGACACTATATCTAAATAAGGTCACATCCTGACATATTGGAGGTTAAGTCTTCAACATGTGAATTTTGAGAGACATATTCAACCCATAGCAGTAATAATTGCATTTAACTGGCTTTTCTCCTGAAGACAGACCCCAGTCCACATGGCACATAAGAAATAAAGCTCAAGAAGGAAACAACAATCTTACAGGGCTGCAAAGTCAGATTAAAGTGTAGGGTTGACAAAATGACTGGAAATTGAGAAGAGAAATTGAAAAGAGTGAGCCACCAAAGGGGGAGCCATAAAATGTATATAAAAACTGCCCTCAAAATCTTAGCTGACTTCTGAACTGCTCGTGCATTGAGTGAGGTTCTAAGAAATCCAGCAGAAAGCTATAACTGGTAGGCTAGAAGAGGTAAGAAGATTGTCTTAGTCAGTTCAGTCTGTGATAACAAAAATACCACACTGAGTGGCTTAAACAACAAAAATTTATTTCTCATAGTACCGGCAGCTGGAGGCAGATTTGGTTTCTGGTGCGAGCCCCTCTCCTGCTTGGTAGACACCCTCTCACTCTGTTCTTACATAGCAGAGAGAGCAAGAGCTCTAGTCTCTTCCTCTTCTTAGGACACTAAGCCCATTCATGAGAGCTCCACCCTCATGACTTAATTACCTCCCAACAGCCCCACCTCTAAATACCATCAGTTTGAAGATTAGGGCTTCAACTTATGAATCTGATGGGGACACACCATTCAGTCCATAACAAAGATATTCCAGCAGCTACCTCATGCTGAGGAGCCAGAGTTTAGGGTTCAAACACCAAATTTAAAGGTCTTTGGCAAACCCCAGAAGCCTTCCTTTGGAGGCCCGTAAGGATCATACCTTGGAGTAGAGGCTACATTTGGGCCCCAAACTTAGGGCAAAACTGAAATAGAGACAACTGAGAGAGCCTAAAATCATGTCTCCACAAGTTGATCTGCCAGTGATTAAGTGATTTATAGAGCAAACTTAACACCCTTCAGAGTAAGAAAAGAGAATCCAGAGTCTCTAGAATATATCATCCATCATGTGCAGTAGGTAATCAAAAATTATTGGATATGCAATGAAGTAGGAAAATGTGACAAATAACAAATAAAATAGTCAATAGAAATAGACCCTCAGACAACATGGGTATTGGAAAGAGCTCTTAAGGAACTATGAGAAAGAGATGGGGCTAAGATGAGATGAGTAGAGGAACTTGCTTTGGGTGTGAAACTTAATGAGTTGTCCAAAAACTCAGTAACCAAAACAATATAAAGCAGTATTTTAACAAATCAAAACTAATGCAGAAGGAATCCACAAAGTACACAATATCAAAAATTTAAATAAAGGCAGAATTAAAAATAATACCATGCTGAGTCTTGTTCAAACCTTTAGAAAGGAAAAATCAAACATATTTTATTTAAAATTTTTGTCAGAAAAAAAATGATTAAATATCAGGCAAAATTTTTCTAAATCTGAGCAAACATTAACCCAAAGTTCTAAGAAGCTCAGCAAAACCCACACAGGACCAATACAAAGAAAACCTCACTGAAGTATATCATAATTAAATTGTTAAAAACAAAAAACAAAGACTTAAAAAAATCTCTAAAGCAGCCAGAGAAAAAGACACATTGCAAACAGGCAAACAGCCAATAAGAATAGCAGCTTATTGCTTATCAGAAAAAAATGGAGAACAGAAAACATAAGAGTATCGTTAAAGGGCTGAAAGGATAAAAAGCAAAAACCTTTAACAGAGATTCCATATCCAGTGAAAAGAGTGCATGGAAGTACCTCCTTAATTCTCTCTAGGTGGTCTCCCCTGGCACCACGGAGAGGGAGTGACCACTGGGTGGTGAGGAAAGTCCTCACTGTTCACTAGGTCCCAGCCTACACAACCCCCCCCCCCGCCCGCCCCCCTGCCCAGGAGGGCCGGTGCACTTCATTCCAGCCTGGCAGAAGTGGGAGTCTAGTCTTCCCCCTCGGCCTTTGCTGGTGGAGATGGGCTGCGGCCTCTTCTGCGCTGTTTGTCTGGAGTACAGAAGTCATTGCCTGAGGTTTTATTTCCTGGGCCTTCGACTAAGAGCAGGCTTTTGTTGGGGCTTCTTTATCTCTCTGTGCCTATTGTCCTGTCTGGGTTGTTGGTGTTTGCACCTCCTGGGTATACCAGACAATAAGAAAGCCTGGGGAATTTACTACTGTGTCTTTTCTTGGGTCCCAAGAGCCCTTAAACAGTGTACCTTCTTTCCTCAGCCTTTCCAAGTCTACTTATGTTTGTTTCATATACAATATCCAGGATTTTTCATTGTACTTAACAGGATGAATAGGAGGAAATACATCTGTTCCTCCCTCCCAGAAGGGGCAGTACTGAATGGCAATTTGGTTTTTACAGTTTTCTTGTCCAGTGGAATGATTTGAGGGCAAGGAACAAACCTGATTCATTTTGGTTTCCTCAGCACCTAGCTGGGAGCATGTGTCCCATACACGCTGCTAAATGAATGTATGAATGAATCAGTGCCTAAGGGCCCGTGAATCATCCTTTGCAGTGCCCAGATCTCTCCCCTCTGCCTTCCAGCCTTTCAAATATTGAAACTGGAAGCCCTTACCTGTGAGCGTGCAGCGGGAGTTCTGAGATGTCCTTATGCAATGCCAAGGGCTTATATTCTGGTTTGACTGTGTGCTGTCCTAAAGACCCACCATGGGGAATGCAGACCAGAGACAAGGAAAGAACAAAGGCCATCATTCTCAAGTGTAAGGAGGGCATGTGCCCCAGCAGAAAGTTCCCCAGGGAAGAAAACACCAGAAAGCCTTTGGAAGCATTGTGCCCAGATGTTTTCATATCATCTCTCTGCTTGCTATTGCCTGGAAAGCTGCTAGGTTAGAGTCAGAGAAAACAGAGCAGGGGAGCTTTGGGGATTTCCTAAATTGAAACAAAATTGCATCTCATTAAAATGTGCACACACACTCACACACACATAGCATAGTCGAGTTATGGGTTACATGAATTCCCACATCACTGGGTAATTTATTCAGTTCCTATTCCCACGCTATTGAGACGCACGGAAGTACAAACCAGCAAACATAAATAATGAACAGCTTTAGTGCCTTAATCAATCATAAACATTGTGTTAAGTCCCTCAAGAGAGGCTTGTAATGAAATCCTCCATTCATGATTTGGGGTACCCAGTCCTGTCTAGGGACCTGTGGACCAGCCTCACCCACTCTGTGATATTATTTAAAGGGGCAAATCCCAGGCTGGGCTTGCTTTTTAACCAAGATCTGTCAGCCTCACACCCCCCTTCTTCCAGAGGAACAGATATGATTAAATCAGCTCTGTACAACAGAAATATAATGTAAATCACATAGGAAATTATAAATTTTCTAGTAGTCACATTACAAAAAGTAAAAAGAAATCAATGAAATTAATTTTCATAATGTATTTTATTTAACCCAATATATCCAAAATGCAATTATTTCCCATGTAATCAATATTTTTTAAAATTATTGAGTTGTTTACATCTTTTGTCCTAAGTCATTGCAATCTAGTGTGTATTTCACATTTATGGCACGTCTCAGTTTGAACTAACACATTTCAAGTGTTCAAGAGCCACGTGTGGCTAGTGGCTACCATATTGAATAGTACAGATCTAAACCATGAGTGAATAAATAAATGCGTGAATGAAAGACTCTGAGACCACCGTCTAGCTCCTCACACCCATCGCACCTGCTGGCTGGAGATGGCTGGGCAAGAGCTAGAGACTTAGAATTATGACCAGTGTGAAAACGTCCTACCTTGATGCTTGTGCACTAATGTGCCCCATTCCATAGTCCTTTCACGTGCACACTTGGGCCCTCATTACGTCCCATGACGGTGGTAGGAGTCTGCAGGAATCAGGACCCCAGGCCTGGCAGACAGCCCACTCCCACCCAACAGCACGCTGACAGACAAGGCGCCAGGGCCACCACAATGAGAAACTCCATGCTGCCGAAACCTTCTCCTCTCAGTTCTCCCCGGCTGGGTCAGGGGCTGCTGTATCTTGTCACTTTCTTGGAGAGTGGCACCTGGCCATGTTTGTGTTGCAAAGGCAGCCAGTCCTACAGATGTGCTATGGAGGAACTGCCTTCCTGGAGCAGATAATGATTCCCAACCCTGTATGGTAAATAAACTGCACTATACAGTTTACCAAGGACTTTCACATACATCTCTCATCCTTTCCCACCCAAGGCCAGGCCAGCCCAGCCGGGGCTCAGACTGGAGTGCCAATTCCAGGATGGAGTCTCAGAGCCCAGGGTGGACTCGGGCAGGATGCTTTACCTGAAGCACAGGCAAGGGCCAAGGAGTGAGCATATACACACAGGCCATGAGACCCAAAAATCACATTGGTAAGAAACCAGAAGGCTGAGGTGCCTGGATTATCATAATCAACAGGGGAAATGGAACAAGGTAGGTTTAGAAAGTGGGGGGCAACACCTGGTCAGCCAGGTAGGCCTGGGAAGTAAAACTAATCCTAGAAATTCCACAAAGACGGAAAGCAGATTAGTGACCACCGGGGGCCAGGGGAAGGGGAACATGATGAGTGACTGCTTAAGACGTGTGAGCTTTCCTTTTGGGGTGATGAAAATGTTCTGGAACTAGAGTGGTGATGGTTGCACAACATTGTGAATGTACTAAATGCCACTGAATTGTACACTTCAGTAATGGTTTAAATGGTAGATTTGTGTTATGTGAATTTTACCACAATAAAAACAATTAGGACTAGAACTCAAATTCAAGTCCTGTCACCAAGTCCCGCTCTCCTTCCCATGGGCCGGGCCCATGCAGCCCAGTGCAGACTCTTCCCCCTGGGTCAAGGACAGCTTTTAGAGACAGCCCAGAACAGGCAGACGCTGGATGCCCCGCCATGCCCACAGAGCAGGACACTCAGCTAACAGCGAAGCTGCCTGGCCAAAGAAACTGCGAATTGGCCACTGTCACGTCTGGAAGATTTGATACAGCCGATCTCTGACAAAAGAGCAAGGAGCTTGTTCAGGGGATGGCGTCCACAAGTACTAAACTCCACTCCTCGACTTGTTAGGGAACTTTAATCTTTGAAATTTCTAAACCCTTCTTGAAGTTATTTATATGATCAGTGTGTGCAGTATCTCTTGAGGATAGAGAGTTGCATAAATTTATACTATTCCTGGGCAGAGCAGAATTCCTGTTAGTTCTCCTCAAATTCCCTCCTGTCAAGTTTTATGGGGATGAAGAGGAAGGAGAGATTTAGATCTAAGATGTCAGGATTTCAACATACATTCTGTCTTTCATGATCAGCTAAGCTTTCATCTCATCCTCTCTCAAACCTGATCATTCCAGATTTAAGAACCCTAATTGCTCCTGCGTCTCTTTTGATCATTTTAGTTGCCTTCCCATTAGCTTTTACTATTTGTCCTCTCTCTCTGAAAAGGGAGTGGCTAGACTCTCCTGAAATTCTAGAAGACACAGAAGCAGGATCTACCATTACTGAATCTACTGCACACTTGGTCCATCAGATGCCCCCGTGAATTTAGCATCGGCATCTGTTCCCTAGGCTTACAAGGGCAGCAGGCCCTGCATAGCCCAGCTCCCACCTTCCTCATTAGTCTCTTTTGGTACCGCTCTGCTCCTTGATCACAATGCTCCAGGTACCCTGGCTTCTTCCAAGTGCATCAAGATTCTTTGAACCTCAGAGCTCTTGCACATGCTCCCCATTTAACAGGAGAGAAGCTGTGTCTATTACAGAGAAAGCACTCCATGCATATTTGCTGAGTGATGACTCAAAGCTTAGCCCCTACTAGGCACTGGGAATTCAGAGATGAACAAAACACAGTATCTGCTCTCAAGAAACTCTCAACCTAGTGGGAAAAGACAGAAAAGTAAAGCAATGAATACACTTAATAAGCAACGGCTGCATTCAATACTATGATGGAAGCATAGCAGAGCTGGGGAATACAAAGGGAAATCATGTAACCCAGGTGAGGGGCATCAAGAAAGGCTTCCTGGAGGAGGTAACACTTGACATAAACTTGAAAGGATGAGAAGGAGTTGTCCCCTGGTGGGGAGGACCCCCTTCCAGTCAGAACACACCACACGAAGAGAGGCACTGAGGAACGAGAGATCTGTGGATGACTGGATCTGAGGTAAGTGGCAGAACATGAGCCTAGGAGGCAGATAATGCAGGAGCTCAAGCAACCAATTCTTTTCAGAGCCTTCCCTGAGCCCAACCCCAAACAAGGACCAATGGGGACATGGGATAACCCTCCAAGAGCACTGAATGTACAACTGGAGCTGCTGCTATTAGTACAGGAGACTTACATGGATTCCTTCATCATCTCAGTGTGGAGCAAATACGCCTTTGTCATGCAGGTCCTAATGGCAGTCAACATCAAATACTCATTCATTGGAGACCAGCAACATATAGGCATAAAGCCAGACAGTGGAGAGGAAAAGAAGAATATCTCAGAGCAGCTTAGATTTTACACATACTTTCATATCCCACCCTCCCACACACTCACACCACACAGACAGTCCCCCCTCAGCCTTCACTCCAAGATGACTGGCAGCCCCCTGCTGAGGACAGCAGAAAGCCACAACCACCCCTCCCCCAAGAGTCCCACTCACACCAGTACCTCCTTGGAGATGCCTGGAAATCCATTAATAAGAACAGAAGTTTCCATTATGACACAAGAGGGAAGGTTCAAAGTATAAACACACTGGGAGAGTTAACACCTTGCCTGTCATTCTCTCAACCATGGTGCCAATGAACAAATGATAACTTTACTGTTAAATGTAGGTCCAACTTTCCAATCCACTGTAGCTCCTGGGAAGAAAAGCCTTTTTCCTCAAACTCCATTTTTAGACCCTCTCAGCCATGTGTTGAACTTTCAAGACTTTGGTTAGGTGTGTCCCCCTCTGCCTCTCTCAGTTGTCTTCTTGGAGACCTGTTGCTGGCATCTTCAATGTCAACTCAAATGGTCACCACTATGAAGCCCCCCTGGATCTCCTTGATGGTACCATAGCACATCTTGTCATCACTGCTGATGTCCCTCTCACTAGATGGGGAGCTCGCCAAAGTCAGAGACTGTCTCATCCATCTCTCTCTCCCCACAGCATCAAACACCATGCCAGGCAAATGGTAAAAACTTGGTTGTAAAATGTTAGACAAATCAATCACGGAAGTCAAAGGGACATGCTCCTTTCTAGCTGGTGGAAAGGTTACTGGAATGTAAGGCCAGCTCCCCAGTTGCCCCCATGCCTGTAGACCCCTGTAGGCACTTGGGTTGTGGCTCTATTAGAGGAAATGATCCCCAAAGACTTTAAGTGCACGTGACAGATGGATTGCTTTACTGAACTGTCTCATAATCCCACCTTCCTTCAGTGATGAGACCCAGAGAATGGCCACACTGGCACACGTTGGTTCAGACCCAGAGCACCAGCCCACTACCATCTCCAGCAATGGCCGCAGGGGCTACTGTCAAATAGAGAGGCACCTGGGACAATTCTAAGCACTCTTCCAGATGACCAGGCCTCTGCCTGTGATGCCACCAACAGCTTCAACTGCTGTTCTCCAGCTTCAGACCCAGGACCAGCTCCGCTGCCAGCTCCTCCTCTGGTCATACCAGGACAGAGAGGTGGGCCCCAGATAGGGTGCCATAGGTTCACTTTCTCTTGCTCCCTTCCTCAAGATAAAATGAAATGCTCTGGAAATAATTCAACAGAAAATCTTAAAATCACTCTTAGAGGTGGAAAGTGGGCTGGATAGGAACCTTGAGACTTGAAGGATGACACTGCAGCAAGTTGTCTGGGTTTTCCTTATGTCTTACACCCAACTGGGTAGCAGAGAGCCCAGAAGCCCAGAACCACCGGGTACAGACCGATAATTTCAAAAGAAAGACAACAAGAAAACTTGCTCTTTCTGGTAAAGGCATTGGGAAGGGAGAGGCCCAGTGGGGACTTGGCAGGAAAATCATACTCTGTGGCCAAATCCGCCCACTGCAACTTCACCAGCCTGGCCCAAGCAGGCCAAACACACCCCGATCCCAAGCTTGAGGCAAGCTCGATGGCTGTTCTCTTGTTCCGCACCACGCACCCTCCCATCCCTCAGAAATGCTGGGGCTGACTCCCTTCTAGGTCCACACTCCATGATGCTACCTCTGGGAGTGCTATGCCTCAGGCCACACTTCTCTCACATCAGAGCTCAGGCTATTTTTGGCTGATTGGCCCCCCACCTGTTCCAGCTGCCACTCTGAGCTTGGGCATGCCAGCCCTGAAGCTACCTCCCACGCTTGCTCCGTCCCAGATTATCAATGTTCTTTTTCTTCTGAGTTACACTCTCTTGCAAGGTTCCCCAGCCCCAGAATTTAAGGGAACACCCCAAAGCCCTGTCCTCCCCAGCACAAGCATATGCCCCCTACAGTAGCAGGGCTGGAGGGTTTCAAATAACAGCCCCTATACTCACCAAGCCTTCAACTGGCCCCTGAGCTGTGGCTGCCTCTCAGTCCCTTCCTGCAGTCCTACCAGCCAGTCCCCCCAGGAACTTGTCCTCTGCTGGCCAACTCCCATTTGCAGTTTACCAGACATGTCTGAATCCCAAATTCAGACGTGGCTGCAGTACTTTTCCCCAAGAGGTTTCTAGCCGCCATGCAAATCAGCAGACACAAATTTGATTTGCAAGATAGTCCCTGACTCCACATAGCAAAATAAATCCGTATTTCACCTGCAGGCCATGCTGGATTCTACTATACATTTTGCTTAGGTGGGTTTCTTTACATACAGCTCACTTATTTTGTGTAGTAAAATTAGTCTGGCCCCTCAAAGAGCCAACCTGCAAAGTCAATTCACCAGTCTCGGCTTGAGGAGCAATTTGGAATCATCGGGAACAGGGTAGCACGAGCCCAGGATAGCAGGATGGAGAAGAGCTGCACAAGGTGCCCTTTCCAGGAAGCCTTGTGGGGGGCAGGAGAGGTTGGATTTGCTCCAGCTCACAAGTTTAAAATCTCCAACTTCATTTTGAGTGATTTAATTATGGTTAATAAAGTAGATGAACTGCTTTGTACTGTGTGGCAGTCACAAATACCACCCCAGAACACATAAATACTTCTTTCCTTTGTCTTAAAACACTGCTGTTTCAATACCAAGATCCAAGTTCACAAGGGTGTATTAGACGTGTAAGTTCTAACAGCTCGCCTCAGGTGGCTGAAACTAGATAGAACAAGACTAAAAAACTCAGGAAGGCTACTCCTGCCCTTCAGTGGTGCTAGGTGGAGCACACTCTTGGTGACCCTGCCTCTGACATTGATCGATCCATTAGTGAACATGTCATTGATGAACCCCCTCGAAGTTTCTAGACTACTTACATGTATTGTCATGGGCTTACAGACTTCATAGCCATAACTAAACCCTGTGTAAGGTATAATCTCTTTTATTTGTCCTACAGCTCTATGGCAATGTTTCTCAAAGTTTGACAGCCTGCACAAAATCATCCCAGGGTGCTTACTGAAAAGAAAGATTTCTGGATTTCACTGAGAACTTCTGATCCCGGATCTTTGGGGGTGTGGCCAGCAAGCCACATTTTAAACAAGCTGCCCAGATAATTTTAAGCATGTTGCTCCATGCTTTTGGTACTTTCTGATTTACGTTCTCCTTCTCACAAGATCATGATGATGATAATGATGATGATGGTGGTGGTGGTGGAAGATACAATAAGAATCCTTTCGATTTCTTTGGTGCTTTCCCATTTACAAAGCTCTTTCATAATTATTTCACTGAATTCTCACCATGACTTGATTGTTGCAACCCCACTTACAGATTAGGAAGGAGCTGAGATTTAGAGAGTGATTAAGAGACTACCCAGGCTCAGCAAATCACCTACTCTGGGTCGTTTTCTGGAGATGACAGACTTACACAAATCAATTCACTCTTAGCCTGTCCCATCTTCCCAGACACCACCTAGGAGTTGACTGGCCAGAACTGATTGGGTCTCAGTTTAAGGCCAAAGAACAATTTGACTGGAAGACTAAACCAACTCAAGGACTAAACATATGACCTTGCGTCATGTCTATGCAGCCAGGAAGACTCCAATCACTTTGGCAAATTGCTACTTACCTCCTCACCCCACACACTTATCAGAAATATTGTATGGCAGTCAGAAGACCTGGTGTTAGCTGTGACTCCACCTCTGCTAACTAAATAGGTGTGCCTAGACAAGTCACCTAACAAAAGTCTCATCTCCTGTAGAATAACAGGTTGTAACAAGACTGTATAGAAATAATGCTTGTCAGGTGCTTTGCAGCTATAAAGCATATCAGTGTCAGCTAGTATTCCTGTTAGCACCATTATCATCTTTAGGGTTTCAAATTCGGAGCTCCCTCCATTTCATCCTTGCATCTCCCACCACCCTCCTCCCAGCCCAGCCATAACCATGGCTGCCCAGGATGGGAGCCAGGGGCCCATCATCTCCACAGAGAAGGGCTAGTAGTAATTCAAAGGCTGTTTTTCGTCTATACTTTGTAGCAGTTCAGAAAGGCAAGTCACAGCCATAAATTGTGTACAGAAAGGACAGTGTGTCACCAAATAGGCCATTACCTCCTTAGAAGTCAAGCAACATAGATTAGAATGGAAATTATTTGGGATCTTCATCAGCCAGGTGAAATTGTTCAAGGCTTAGCAATTCACTGAGGTTTGCTGTTGGGTCATTGATTTTAGTAGAATGTGTGTGTGTGTGTGTGTGTGTGTATAAAAGTGTACAAGTGAGTGTGTGAGTGTGCGTGTCTGTGCTCCATAGTTTGTTGACATTCAGAGCAAAAAGGAAAAACAGAAACCACTTCAAGTTCTCAGCAACCTAGGATTGCCCCAACAATCTGGGCCTGGGGGTTCTTGGCCTAATTCAGTCTAGTAAAATCCTCCCAGGCCACAGGGAGGTCCCCCCCAAGACAGGCAGCCATGGAAAGAGAAGGCCCAGTATGAGACTTCTGGAAAACACCCCCACCCTAGAACACAAAAACTGTGACAGCCAACAGCCAATAGGGCAACTTAGACACTCAAGGACACTGTTAGAGATGAGGCCTCAGACCCAGGAGTCATGGAACTCAGTATACTTACCCCAGTCCTGCTGGTGCCTCAGCCCCACCCAACATGGAATCCAGTTGCCCTGTCTCATCCACGGGACATCCACTGGGTCAGGGCAGGAGTGTAAAAGAATAAAAACTAGCCTTTATCCAGTACCCACTGTATGCCAGGCTGTGGTAAATGCTTTATATGTATCACTCCATTTGATCCTACAAAAACTCTATGAACTAGGTTTTGTTATTACCCTGTTAACAGATGGACACATTAAATTCATCATGGTAAAGTGACTTATGCAAGATCAAAGAACCCATCACAGGGGAAGCCGGGATTCAGATTAGAGTCTCATTCTACAATCATGCTCAAAACTGGGTTTTGCTAGTTTAGTCCATTATTCAGACCTGGCCCATGGAGTGTAGACCTACAGTATGGAGGTTAAAAACTCAAGTTCTGGGGCTGGACTACCTGGTTCAACACTCAGTTTTGCTACTCACTAGCCAGGTACTTTAACCTCTCTGTGGCTCAGTTTTCCTCTTTATAAAATGGGTGCAAACTACTTCATAGAGCTTTAATAGAGTATTAAATGAATTAGTGTATGTAAAGCCATTTGAGGTCCTAGCACATTTAAGTGTTCAATAAGTAAAGCATTTATAACAGAGGAAGTTTAAGGAAGCTAAGAAACCAAACAGGAAAAATGGGACAACCCAGAGATCAGCAAACACAGGAAGCCAGTAATATCGCTGGGCTGGTGGGGCAAAGGAAGACCCGGTAGGCCTAGACTTCCCACAGATCTACTCAATGGGGACTGGGAATCTAGAAGAGATGCAGCGTCTCCCATTGGCTAAGACCAGCTACAAGCCTGCTGACCCAGAGCCTGGCAAACCAAGACTGGTTTGGCAGCCCCTGCCAAACACAGTAGCAGAAGGCCTGGGTGAGCCAGAGAGCAGCAGGCTCAGGATGGGCATGCCTGTCTGTGGTTCAAAGGACAAAATCCACACTCCCTAGCATGGCCTGTAAGGCCCAGGCTGTTCATCCCCCACCAGCCTGGCCTCTCTACAGCTACGTGGGCCCTCCTTCAGCTCCCAAGAGCCAAGCTCCTGCTGGCCTCAGGGGCTCCATTCATGCCCCCACCTATCCCTCTTGTCCCACTCTTGGCTCTGCTCATGCCAAATTATTCTTCACGTCTTAGCTTAAATGTCACGTCCTCTGAGAACCTAGGGCAGGCTGCCCCTGTTAATTTTCATTCCAGTACCATCTTCTCTTCCTTCACAGCACTGCCTACTCCCCACCTTCACTATGCACCTAGCACAGAGCCCGGTAGATAATGGATGCTAAATGCTGTCTGTTGAGTGAGCAAATGGGGATGGTGCCCAGGCTTCATCTGGCAGGCCAGACAAATGCTCAGAGGATCAAACCACTGGTCCATGTCCCCAGAGATGCCAGGCCCCTGCGCTACCTCTTCC
The DNA here is from genome assembly GCF_029215605.1 of Mirounga angustirostris. NCBI lineage: Eukaryota > Metazoa > Chordata > Mammalia > Carnivora > Phocidae > Mirounga > Mirounga angustirostris. Next base: position 159,764,105 of record NW_026991710.1, on the reverse strand, counting down.
ACGTGCCTCAAGGGCATGGCTTGACCTTTTAGATCACTCAATAAATGCCCCCCTTCAGCCTTGAGAAATCTGGTAGCAGGCCAAGAGCAGGATAACTCCTCTGACCCTTCTCTCTTGGATTATTCCAACTTTCCCTCTCTTATTCACCCCCAGCACCCCCACTTTCCAAAGAAAAGCCCTTGGATCCATCACCCCATGAGCACCCCCAAGCCCCTCCCTCTTTTTTGTATTTACCATCACCCTTAGGTAGAATATACCTGGGGTCAGCTTGAGGGGAGCATAATGCAGCTTTAGAAGCTCCTGAGTCATTTTAAAGGTTTGGGGCTCCTGGAGGAACAGACTAGGGCCCTCAGAGTCTTCTGGGCTCTCCTTTCCCATGGGGATGGGAGGAGAGAACAGGAAGAGTGAAAGGGAGGTGAGGGCAGCTGACCTAGAGAAGAGAAGGAGGGATAGGAAAGAAGGGAGTGTGCAGGCCCCGGAAACTCAGCACCGCCTGTAAGTAGGCCATAACGGTCTAGGCTGAGAATGTGTGATTGGTACCACTAATCATTTCACCAGCTCAAAATAGGTTCTCTCCTCTGAGACCGACCTCCCAGGGTCAGCCGTAGCTTCTGATTAACCAAGGATGATGCTGTGCTACCGCCCGGCAGGAAACAACTCTGGGGAGGCCCCCAACGGGGACCCCAGGGATCCGTGCTCCCCAGAGCTCACTCCTCAGCCTCCCAGCACCCCCGACACAGAGGCACCCTGGACAGGTCTAGTTCAGGCCTCCTCCCCGACAGCAGAGCCCAGCAAGCCAGTGAGGTAATTGGCAGAGCCTGGGGCCAACCCCAAGGGGATAGTGATCCCGGAGAAGATCCTGTCTTCTAGATGTCATCCTCACTTATCCTCAGGGTGCTGTGGCCCCCGATGCTCTCTGGGAGCTGTCTTACATCTGCTCCCAGAACAGCATCTGTAGTGATCAAAACCACATAGCCCTTCCGTTCGGACTCTTGTCATCTCTCAGCCCGGCCGCCTGGGCTGCCAGACCAGACAGTCACTTTCCCTTCTCCTATACAGACTCTTGTTCAACATGGTTGTGGGCAAGGGGGGCCCATGGGGCCAGAAACCCAGAATTACAGCAGCGGTTAATTGCCTGGGTGGTGGCAGGGCTGACACGGGGACGTGTCTGCCTCAGAAGCTGACTTGGGTTCTCTGCTGAAGGTCATTAGGAGGAGGCAAGCTTCAATGTCTTCATCCTGCAAGGCCACATGGAAGATGACAAGTCAGCCCGGCCTGAGCATGGTACAGCTTCAAATGCTGCGGTGGGCAGCTGGGATAGCCTCAGGGCACTCTCCTCCTCTCCCTACAGTCTTCACCGGCTTGCACGGTTAATTGGCAGCTATGGGAATGCAGCTGAGACTGCTGTTTCCCTCCCAGGACAGGTCCCTTTACCTACATTCCCTCTTGCCACAGTGTCCTCCTGTCTGGTATTCACGGCCGTCTCCACCACAGTCCAGACTACACTACACTACATAAGCTACAGATCAGTTATAGACCAGGAGGCAGGCTGCGCCTGAACATCAGGGAGCAGGGAATCCAGTTCTGTCTGGAGAAACAGCAGACCACGTCAGATGAGTTGCATGCAAGGACTGAGTCGAATGTCCAAATTGCCCCTGCCCAAAAGAGGTGATGAGTACCAGGCCCAGGCCTTCTCTGGGAATGGGGTTGGCACCTCCAACGTGCAGGTGGCGGATAGAGATGCACAAACGTCCTGAGGGTCAGTAGTCCCAAAGGAGCCATCCACAGGTGGGTCACAAAATTCCAACAGGGCCATAAAGGAAGAGCCAGTGCCAGCCCCAGAGGGACTGAAAGCAGTCATAGCATGAGACAGGAGGAGTGCCAGAAAGCAGACAGCAGAAGTGCTGTCCTAGCTGGTTCTGTAGCCCCAGTCAAGGACACACTCTGCACCCTTAAAGGATGCTAGAGAGGAGACACCGAAGGCCTACATACAGCTTGCCAGAAACTGGCAAGGCAGAACACGCCACAGCCTGGCAGAGCGGATCCTGGCTGTGGACAAGAGTTGGCACTCCCCACAAGAGACGAGGGGGTAGAGATACCCCCTTGTCTCCCACCAGCCCGGGAAATTGGGGCAGAGAACATCAGGCAGCAGTCCTGCTCACCCCAGCCTGCAGAGGCAGAGGCGGGATCAGCACCCACCCAGGGCTGGCGTCAGCTGCTTCCCAGCCCAGCCCAGGCACAAGAATGTTCTGGCAGCCCTTCAGGCAGCCCCGAAGCCCTGTGCACTTGGGAGGCCCACAAAGGCTGCCTGTCTATCTGGGGAGCCTCTCCCATGCCTGTTAGTAGGGCCTGGCATTTTAGTCTTTGTTGCAGCAACATGACTTTTGCCCCTTGAGATCATTGTTAGGGAGGCAGGCCAGGCCAGCTGAAGCTACCCATGACCAGCTGCTTGGGCAGAGTGCACAGGCACGCACACGCGCGCATGCACACTGTGTAATAGGTTCCCGCTCCAGTCCACGGCCACACTCCCAATGAGCCATGTATATTCTTCTGACTAGTCCTAATTTCTACCTATTCCATCCTGATCACTTAGGGATTTAGATTCATATAGAAACTTCGCTTCCTAATTAAGAGTCCCCTTTCAGAATGCAACATCCCTTTCACAGTGGCTTCTGTTTGTATATGAGTAAATTGGATCAGAAAGTTTGTCCAAAATCACAGTAACCCTTAAGTAACTAAGCCTCTTTGAGGAGTGAGTGAGGGATTCATCTAACATTAAACACCATCTCAGACTCTGGGGACTACAATACAAATAATGTACGGTGTAGCTGGAGAGACAAACACTCATAATTATAGTCTCAGGATCAACAAGTGGTAAAATTAAATCTGTCTGAAAGGTCAGGGACATCTTTCCAGAGCAGGTGGCATCGGACCTGTGTCTTAGAGGATGAACAGGACTCGTCCAGCATTATTAAGGGCCAGCAAGAACTTTCTGTGCACTGAGCACGAGGACAGGCGCTTAACAGAGGGATTGTTTAATCCTCACAACTATCCTACAGAGTGGATGCTTTCCTCATTTCCACTTTACAGAAGAGGACAGTGAGCCTCAAGACGTGTGACCCAAGTCATGGAGCTGGAAGAGGCAAAACCAGGATTTGAGCCTCAGTGGCATGACTCCAGGACAAGCACTCCATTTTTTTAAAGATTTTGTTTATTTATTTGACAGACAGAGAGAAAGAGAGGGAATGGCAAAGGAAGAGGGATAAGATTCCCCACTGAGCAGGGAGCCTGATGCGGGACTTGATCCCAGGACACCGAGATCATGAGCTGAGCTGAAGGCAGATGCTTAACCGACCGAGCCACCAAGGTGCCCCAGTACCAGCACTCTTCATCACTGCATGGTGTCGCTGCCCTACAGTGGGAAGCAAGGGGGTTTCAGTAACAGTTCCCAGGTGGCAAATGAAGGGACAGTCATCTGAGCCATATGCACAGCATGTGCAAGAGCACAGAGGTTGAGGAGAATGGTGTCCTTGGGACTTGCAAGCAGCCAAGTACAGCAAGAGCAGGAATTGCCACCAAAGAGGCAGAGGGCATCAGGTTAGGTGTGTGTGAGCTATGGAATCTGGACTCAGACCTGTAGGTAACAGGGAGGAATTTCAGGATTTAAGCAGCGGAGTAACAATTTTTTTATTTAAATTCAATTAGCCAACACACAATACATTATTCATTTCAGGGGGAAGTAACCATTTTGCATGTTAGCAAAATCAGCTCTGGAAGGCTAAGACAGGGGGATCAGTTAGGAGACCATGACCACAAACAGATAACCATGACTCTGGGGGAGGAAGTTGGCCCCCAATTTGATGTGAAGAAAGTAAGATGGAGACATGTAAGATAATTCCTAGGGGTTGGCACCCAGAAGGACAGCAAATTAGAAGTGGCAATAAAATGGACCCAGTCAGGGTCAGGTTGGGTGGGAGCTACCTAGCGGTGGTTCGGGTAGGGCTTGTGGTGCAGGAGAGATGCATGGTGGCCAGATAAGCATGGGAGTGGGTGGAGGTGAAGCCATAGGAGAACCTTGGTCTGGTGAAGGGGTGGGAAGAAAGGGAAGGAAAACACTGAGATAGGACTCTGGGGGACTGTAGACATGAATACACTCAACAGAAGAAGAGGAGCCAGCAAAGTTTCTAGGAGATATGGGGCAGCGAGCTCAGGGGAGACAGAAGCCGGACAGAGTAATGGCTTAGGTCTCAGCGGTTTCAGAAAATGAGTAGCTGAGTAGTTAATGCAACAGGGAAGGCAGGTGAGGTGTGGGCTGCACAGAGACATATCAGGGGTCATGAGGGGCTCCTGTCAGTGGAAACAAGAAATGAAGTTGGAGGAAACAAGAAATGAAGTTGGAGATGAGACGCTAGGTGATCTTCTACGAACATCACTAATAAGGGAAGAGCAAGGTGCTGTAGCGTGGTGGAAGGAGAGCTATTTTCATCGAATTTGGTTGTTTGAATGATGTGATAGGGCTACTTGTGATAAGATATATGTAACATGCCCACGAACACTCGTGCAACCCGAGAACCAGAACCTCACTGGCACCAGTAGCAGGGGCCTATGCTTCTCCAGCCCACCTTCCCCTCTACGGAGAGTCTCATAAGCTAGCCCCAGCTGGAGCACATTTAAGGACCAGGAGGAAGGAGTCTCTAAAGCAGGGGTCTGGGAGAGTGTGTGCCAGAGGAGGTGGGATGGGGAGGGCTGTGGGCACAGCAGAGATGAAAACCATTCCTTTCCCTGAGCCAAGAGGCCAGGAGGTGAGGGTTGACGCAGACTGGGATGGGTTGAAAGATAATGAGAAGAGGGAGCTGGGGGAGTTTATGCCAAATGACCTCCATCTTGTCTTGAGTAGAATCATCACAATAATAAATGGGTCAGTAATGAGTTGAGGACCTTGAGGAGAGCGAGCTGACCAGAGACACATAAAGCTGTTGCCAAGCAAAACTGAGGGCCTGGCTGGTGGATGTGTGGTGGCTCCACCCACCCAATGATATAATTCCCTCCAAGTGCCCTCAGCAAGTCGGGTGAGCATAGTTGGATTGAACCAAAGTGCGAAAGTCATCAGGGCAAGTCTAGTCCAATGGGAATTAATCCAGGTTCTTGATAAGCATGGACACTGATAAGAATCGGGTTGACTCATTTTGCTCAGCATAATACCCTCCAGTTCCATCCACGTTGTTGCAAATGGCAAGATTTCATTCTTTTTGACAGCTGCATAATATTCCATTGTATATAAGTCAATCAGAGAAAGACATGTATCATATGACCTCACTGATATGAGGAATTCTTAATCTCAGGAAACAAACTGAGGGTTGCTGGAGTGGTGGGGGGTGGGAGGGATGGGGTGTCTGGGTGATAGACATTGGGGAGGGTATGTGCTATGGTGAGCGCTGTGAATTGTACAAGACTGTTGAATCACAGATCTGTACCTTGGAAGCAAATAATACATTATATTTAAAAAAAAAAAAGAAGAAGAAGAAGAAGATAGCAGGAGGGGAAGAATGAAGGGGGGGAATCGGAGGAGGAAACAAACCATGAGAGACTATGGACTCTGAAAAACAAACTGAGGGTTCTAGAGGGGAGGGGGGTGGGAGGATGGGTTAGCCTGGTGATGGTATTAAAGAGGGCACATTCTGCATGGAGCACTGGGTGTTATACGCAAACAATAAAAAAAAATAAATTAACTAATAAATAAAATAAGTTTAGAAAAAAAGAAAAAAAAGAATTGGGTTGAACTGATGCACCCCAGGATCTTGGCCAGAGAGGGAATGGGGGCTGGCCTGAGGGCAAGCGGAAGGAGCAGAGGATCTCAGTTCCGAATGAGGTCAAGGATCAGATGACACAGTAAAGCACTCTGAGGTAAGTGTCAGATGAATGCTGAAAGTGCTAACACAGTTTGCATCTGGCTTTGACACCTATCAGCTGTGTGGCCTTGGGCAGATTTTTTAACATCTCTGAACCCCCATGAATTTACTCATAGCAAATCCTCTCTCAGAAAGTTGTCACAAGTCTCAAAGGAGAGAACTGTGTGAGTTCATTTTAAGCTGTGGGCAAATGTCAGCCATGATGAATCAAGCAGGGAGGCCAAGAAAGTTTTCAGGTTTCAGGCAGGGCTGGGACCCAGCAAGCCATTCCGCCTCATCATTCGTGTGGCTGCTTTTTCCTCACTTTGCCCTTGTCCTTCTGGCATCTCATCTTTTTGGTTTCTGACCAATCTGTAAGACCTACTGGAGTCCATTTGAATTCTAATGCAATCCTCCAAGGTGCCCCTCCAGCCTCAGCTGGGTGTCATCTATGAAATTAATGAGCGTGCTCTGTCTCATCATCTAGTTCATTGCTGGAAACATTAAATAGCCCAGGGCTCCAGACTTCGAGGTGCTCCAAAGGGCCTCTGCAAGTCTCCAGGTTTTTTCTTTGGAGACAGTGGAAAGGCAAATATTCTTCACCCTGGATTCTACCTAACCACCCCCCTCACCTCTATTGCCACCGACAAAGGTGGTCTTTTGGTGAGGCACAAAAGACACCCTATGCTTTGCAATAAAAATCAAGGCTCCCTGCACTTCTCTGAAGACCACTCCATCTCTACCCCCTTCTTTAGGAGACGCTTACCCACAGCCTTGACCACAATTCCTGCCTAGTGCCCTTCTTCTAAGGATCTCTGAATAGTCATTCTCTCAGTCCATGAAGTGTAGCGTAGAAGCAATAATTTACCACCAACAGGATTCTTGGAATCTGGCTGAAAATGTCTTGAAATGCAGCCCAAGACCACGAATCTGCCTCTACTCTCCTTTTACTATAGGCCAGTTCTGAGATTCAGATCCAGGATGCTGCACACTTCTCCTACCTGCTGTCAACCTCCTTCCCTCCACCTCTGCATGGTTCTCAGACAGCACCCAGCATTCACTCAACTTTTATTGATCCATCGTCTATGAAGTGCCAGCCTCAGGCATAAGTACACAGCCATTAACAAAACAGGCATGTCTTGTCCTATGGATACTTCAGTCCGAGCTCTCCCCTGATGTCCCAACATAGTTGTCCTCCATCCTCCTGAATTCTAGTTGACAAATCCTACACTGCTTTCTTCCCCTATGTGCTAGGCAAAATCACCTTCAACTGCTCATCTTCCATTCCAGCTCTGGCTCCTGGCTCACACAGCTTGTCCATGCCACCTTTGTCACCTTCCCTGCCCTTTTTATCTTTCACCATTTCTCTATCTTGTGCCTAAGCAGTCATCCCTTCCCTCTTTTGTAGCTCCTACCCTCTCCCACCTAAGCTCAGCCAACCCTCCTTCTCTTTCCCTTTCTGTCTCCACCTTTCCCACCTCCAACATCAATTTACATTTAAAAAGCAACCACTTTGTAATTCTTCTCTGTAGCCCCAAAGGGGTCTGGCTTTGGCACTTCGATAATTGGGTAGGATCCTTGGCATCAGACTCTGGTACCTTAGTATCTCACATCTCAAGATCGAAGCTTTTGCTGAGGGAAGTTGGGAAACATACCCCAAAATTCCCTTTATGAAGGATCAGATCCAGTGCCCTTGGGGTCCATTGTCTCATCAGTCATTCAAAAGTGGCATGGTACTAGGCATTGGGAATCCAGAAATGATGAAGACACACTACTGTGTCTATGAAACTAACATTGAAACAGAGACAATAACAAAGGCTGTAGACACAGCACAGAATAAAGGAATTCATTTTTTTTCTTGAGGAAATCAGGAATATTTCATAGAGGTGACACATAGAGACAAAAAAAGCAAGTGAAGAAAATGTAAGCAGTGACCCTGTTTTTGACTTGGCAATCTGTCAGCTCTCCAGAGAGGTACTTTTTACCTGCCCTGCTGAGCACACAGAGCAGCCAGAGATGTGCATGTGTGTCTATGTACAACCCAGTAAATGGGTTTACATGTGTGCCAGTGTGTGCTGGCCATGGAACACACAGAGTTTCCTTTTGAGAAATGACGTAAGAGGCAGAGGGGGACACAACTGTAGGACAAAGGGCCACTGCCAACATCTCTGTTAGCTGAACCTTTGCAGCTCTCCTATATTTTGTCCTCATCTAACTGACAGCCTAGTGGAAACCTTACCCATTCTACCTTCTGAGCACCTCCTGCATCTGTGTACTTGCCTCCACATCACTGTACTACCTAAGTCAGACCCTCATTGTCTGCCACCTTGATTACTGCAACAGTCTCCTAACTGGCCTCCCCACCTCCAGTCTAACTCCCTTCCAAACTGTTCTCCCCACGGCAGCCAGCCTGGTATCTCACTCCTCTTACCGCAACCCCAGGCTTAATGGCCCAGCCATGCTGCATTGTTCTCTCCTACCTCCGTCACTCATGTGTTCTTACTTCTTTCTGAAATGCTTTTGCGATTCCCACCCCTCACCCCTTCCTTGCATGCTGACCTATGGTCAATCTTGAGGTCTTAGTGCAGGCTTCCTGGTCCCTTTCCTGGCCCAAATCTGGGAAGGTTACATGCCCCCCATCACCACGGGATAACATGAACACCTGTTCAGGCATCTGAATCCCATTAGACCATCACCTTGGTGCCTGTGTTGGGGACTATTGTATCTGCAATTCTGAATCAGTACTTGTTAAGTCAGAGGTGCTCAATGTTTATTGAACCACCAGATGTGCTGTAACTCCTTGTAAGGCTCTACCTTCGTCATTGGCTTCCCAACCAAAATGAAGCACTCCAGTGGTTTCTCCTGAAAAATCATAGAATCCAAAGCTACCAGGAGTGGGAAGACCTTAGAAATCACCTAGTTTTAGGTATGAACAGCAGGAACTGAGGCCCAGAAAGCAGTGAGTCCCCTGAGGCTGTAGGGGGAATTATGAAGATTGTTGCTCTATCATTATGTGTGGTAATCAGTGGTACCTGCCTACATCCCGCACAACTGCAACCCCAAAAAGCCCTGTCTATTGCTGATTACAAAGCACTTTCCCATCCTCATCTAATATGTTGTTTGAACCTCATAACTCTTACAGAATTGGTTTGTAGATGATCTCAGTGCCCCCATTTTATTGATTAAGGAATTGAGGCTCAGAGAGCCCAAGCCAAAAGCCCCAGAGGAAGTCTCCTCTGAATCCATACTCCATGTTCAATTCCCCTTGCCACACTGCAGCTGGCTATTTGCCTTTTCCCCACAAGAGAGTAAGATGCCAGCAAAGACTGGAATGATGAAGCCAAATGCCATGTCACCATGGCAGCACATCGCCAGGATGCTGACAGGGTAACAGCCCAACAGATCTGCAAGAGGAAAGGCCCCAGCTAAAGCTGCACTGTGTCCAGAGCTGCAAGAGTAAATGGAAAGGCAGCAGTTCTCAAACTTGCCAACCATCAGCCAGGTGCTTGACTTTATTTAAGAAAATTATTTTTCATTTGGTCTCATGGGCAATGGACCATGTCCTGCCTTTTTAAAATGAGGTTGGGAAGCTGGAGCTGACCTGACACATCCCTCCAATTTTCCTATGCACACTTAAACATTCTGCCAAAACTAATATCTTTATTCCTAAAATCTTCAGTTCATGTAGGGCAAGCAGCGTCTGCCTTGTGCTGTATGGAGCATGCACTTCAGCCTTTATATTACCCAGAGGAATGAGCTGCTATTATGAAATCATTAAATTAATAACTTGGTAATATAGGCAGATATATAAAACAATCTGTTCATAGAACAAAAGAAATTACTATGTTCCAAACATTCATAATTTAATTTAACAGCAAATTAAAGTAGCATACATAATTTCAGCCTCAAAATGTCAATAGAATTATGTAAATAGAGCACCGAGTCCTATTGCTCTGTGTGTGTGTGTGTGTGTGTGTGCGTGCACATGCATGCAGGTGTGTAGTTGTGTATGTGACAGGAGGGTGGGGTGTAGGCTTGACATTTACCTCCTGTAGGCCTCTCTTCTTCACAACAGAGAAGCAATTGACAGAAATAGATGAGGTGCCCAGCTTTTAATTAAGAATTTATTAAACATTCAAAGAGCTGTAGAGGAAAAAAGCTAGCAAGGCACTGCTGGCTGCCAGGATTGGGTGCTGAGCAAACAGTAAGAGCTGCAGAGGAGACGGGTCCAGAGGGGCTGTACCAGGGCTCCCTCGGGAAGGGCAAGCATCAAAGGCCACAAGGCCTAGATCATAGGATCTTAGAGAGACTCCATGTGAGTATAGAGGTGAGCAATGGGAACACAGGCTGCTGACTAGCGTGGAATTATCTCTGGGGAATAACCAGAACAGGGGAGCTCTTCTCCTGCCCCAGCATTTGGCAAGAACTAAGCCCCCCACCTCAGGCAGCTCTGAGGTGGGTAAGGAGTAAAGTCTCTGGTCCATTCTGGTCTACTCCCTCCACAAACCACCTGCCTTGTGTGAACCAAAAGGAATGAGGTGGATGTGAGGCTGTGTGAGGGACAGTGAGTCACACTATGGCAGGAGTTCCTGACCCCTGTCCCTGGAAGCTCGGCAGGCAGTGGTCACTGTTAAAGCAGGAGGAGTACCAAGGGTTTCCTATGTGAGCTGACTTTGCCTCCTCTACCCAAGCTTTTCTCGCCTCTGATATCTGTTTCATGAACTGTTTTCTAGGAACAATGGGTATCCCAGTCTTGTGAACTTGCAACACTGCAAGGGACATGTGAAGCCCATAAGTTCAGCCCTGCTTCAAAACAACACACGTGCACATACACAGAATCTGGAACATAATTTCAGGGGCTTCACATATGCCACTGATGAGCCCAAAGTAAAGAATCTCTGGTCTGGCTGAAACATTCATTAAGCATGGAACTATATGTATAAAGAGTAACATATGTCTAGAGCCAAGGATATGAGACAGAAAGTAAGATAAGAGTTTACAGAAGGCTCCCTGGAGGAGAGAAAACACTTGAATTTGAAGGATGGCTAAGCCTTAGATAAGGAGATAGGAGGAGGAATAGATGGAGCCAAGATTAAAAAAACAACAACAACAAAAACAAAAAACAAGCATGAATGCATGAAGGATGATGAGTGTTCTATGGATGAGGGTAGGAGAGGAAAGAAGGCATCCTATGGGGAAAGGCCCTGGATGACAGAGATTTATAAACATAAGCATATAAAACATTTATCCTCTTAGAAATATTTATTTTCTCTATGCATGAATGGTGAACTACAGGAGGAATGAGTAGAACCAGGTAATCCAGTTAATAAACCATATTAATAGTTTGGAGTTTAGGGGTGAGGGGAGCAGCAACAAGACTAAGGTAGCCTAAATAGGCATGGGAAGGAGGAGACAGGGAGACACATTATGAAGATAGCCCTGACAGGACTTTGGAACTGTTGGGGGATCAGTCTGCACAGGCCAGCTGCTATAACAAAACCCCCAAAATCTAAGTGGCTTAACACTAACAGTTTCTCACTCACATCATTGTACCATGTGGGTGAATGGGGGGACTTGATCCATGTAGTCATTCACGGACCCAGGCCCCTTCTGCCTGTGGCTCTAACATAGTCCACATTGTCCTCACCAGATGTGTCTCCATTCCACATAGAGCAAGAAGATGAGGGAAGAGAGACAGCATGGAGGGTTTTATAGAAGCTTTTATTGCCAGCCCAGAAGGTAATAAACATCCCTTCTGTCCATGGGTTGTTGGCCAAAGCTCATTCATGTAACTGCTTGGAGGCTGGGAAATGTAGTCTACCTGCCCAGGAGGATAAAGGAAACAATTTCCCCATTTCTTTAGCTGCCTATGAAGAGAGAGGGACAGGAAGTCAAGAATGACTATTTTCAGGCCCGGGAACTAGAAGATTGATGGGACCATTGATACATATAAGAAAATTCAGAAGGGAAGCTATAAGGATCTGAAGCTTGGCACTGTACATCCATATGTCTTATTAACCCAAAGGAATAATAAAGTAGATTTGCTCAGACATATACTTGCAACATTATCCCAGAAGCTTAGCATAACAATGTGACTCTTTCTTACATGATACAAGAAGTAATGTAGTTAGATATGACACACACAAAAATAGCAACAATAGAAAACTTAGCCTTCATCAAAATTAAAAGCTTTCATGCATCAAAGGACACTATCAAGAGAGTAAAAGAGCAACCCACAGAATGGGAGATAATACTTGCAAATTATTTACTAGATAAGGGATTAATGTACAGAATATATAAAGAACTCCTATAACTCAACAACAAAAAACAAACAACCCAACTCAAAAAATGGGCAAAGGACTTGACTAGACAGTTCTTCAAAGAAGATATATAAGTAGCCAATAAGTATATGGAGGATTCTCAACATTACTAATCATTAGAGAAATGTAAATCAAAACCACAATGAGACATCACTTCACACCCATCAGGATGGTTCTTGTTAAAAACAAAACAAAACATCTTTTTTCATGAGTTGGCCACCAGAATACAGTTGTCATGAAAACCACCACTAAACTTAAACCAAAATGGGAAAGTAAAAGATTCCTATCAATATCGCCATCACTGGACATGTAGACTCAGGCGAGTTTACCACTGCTGGCCGTCTGATCTATAAATGTGGTGGGATTCACAAAAGAACCGCTGAAAAATTTGAGAAAGAGGCTGCTGACATGGGAAAGTTTCCTTCAAGTATGCCTGGGTCTTGAAAGCTGAATATGAACATAGTGTCACCACAGATGTTGCCCTATAGAAATTCAAGATCAGCAAGTATTATGGGACCATTTGACCATCATTGATGCCCCAGGACATGGAGACTTTATCAAAACCATGATTACAGGCACATCTCATGCTGACTGTTCTGTCCTGGTTGTTACCACTGGTGTTGGTGAATTTGAGGCAGGTATCTACAAGAATGGGTAGACCCGTGAGCATGCCCTTCTGCTTTACACACTTGGATGTGAAACAACTAATTGTTGGTGTTCACAAAATGGATTCCACTGAAACACCTTATAGCCAGAAGAGATACAAGGAAATTGTTAAGGAAGTCAGCACCTACATTAAGAAAGTTGGTTACAACCTCAACACAGTAGCATTTGGGCGGATTTCTGGTTGGAATGGTGACAACGTGCTGGAGCCAAGTGCTAACACGCCTTGGTTCAAGGGATGGAAAGTCACCCATAAAGATGGGAATGCCAGTGGAACCACACCGCTTGAAGCTGTGGATTGCATCCTACAACCAACTCATCCAACTGACAAGCCTTTGCTCCTCCGGGACATCCACAAAATTGGTGGTATTTACTGCCCTGGGGCCAAGTGGAGCCTGGTATTCCCAAACCCGGCATGGTGGTGACTTTTGCTTCTTTCGGTGTTACAACTGAAGTAAAGATGTTTGAAATGCACCATGAAGCTTTGAGTGAAGCTCTTCCTGGGGACAATGGAGGCTTCAAGGTCAACAGTGTGTCTATCAAAAATGTTTGTCATGGCACTGGGGCTTGTGACAGCAAAAACTACCCACCAATGGAGCCAGCTAGCTTCATAGCTCAGGTGATTATCCTGAACCATCCAGGCCAAATCAGTGCTGGATATGCACCTGTGCTGGATGGTAACACGGCTTATACTGCTCGCAAGTTTGCTAAATGGAAGGAGATTGATCATTGTTCTGAGAAGAAGCTAGAAATGGACACAAGTCCTTGAAATCTGGTGATGCTGCCATTGCTGATATGGTTCCTGGTAAGCCCATGTATGCTGAGAACTTCTCTGACTGTCCTCCTCTGGGTCGTTTTGCTGTTTGTGACATGAGACAGATGGTTGCTGTGGGTATCCTCAAAGCAGTGGAGAAGAAGGCAGCTGGAGTTGGCAAGGTCACCAAGTCTGCCCAGAAAGCTCAGAAAGCTAAATGAATATTATCCCCCAAACCTGCCACCCCAGTCTTAATCAGTGGTGGAAGAGCAGGCTCAGAGCTGTTTGTGTCACTTGGCCATTTAGGTTTAATAGTAAAAGATTGGTGAATGATAACAATGCATCATGAAACCTTCAGAAGAAAAGGAGAATGTTTTGTGAACCATTTGTGTGTGCATGTGTGTATGCACGTGTGTGTGTCAATTTTAAGTTATTAGTTTTTTAAATCAGCACTTTTTAATGGAAACAACTTGACCAAAAATCTGTCACAGAATTTTGAAACCCACTAAAACAAAAGTTTAGTGAGAAAAATGAAACAAAATATAACAAGTAACATGTTGGTGAGGATGTGGAGAAATCAGAACCCTTGTACATTGCTGGTGGAATGCAAAATGATGTCACTGCTGTGAAAAACCACATGGCGGTTTCTAAAAAAATTAAACATAAGTTTATAATGTGATCCAGCAATTCCACTTCTGGATATATACACAAAAGAACTGAAGGCAAGGACATGAATAGATATCTGTACACCCATGTTCATAGCAACCGTATTTACAATCACCAAAATGTGGAAGCAACCCAAATGTCCATTGACAGATGAGTGGATAAACAAAATGTGGTTTGTGTATACAATAGAATATTATTCAACCTTTAGAAGGGAGGAAATTTGAACACATGCTACTGTATGGATGATCCTTGAAGACAGATGCTAAGTGAAATAAGCCAGTCACGAAAGGATAAATATGATTTCATTTACACAAGGCTTCTAGAGTGGTCAAATTCGTAGAGACAGGAAGTAGAATGGTGGTTGCCAGGGGCTGGGGGGTGGGGGGATGGGGAGTCAGTGTTTACTGAGTACAGAGTTTCAGTTTGAGAAGATGGAAAGTTCTGGAAATGGATGGTGGTGATGGCTGCACAACAATGTGAATGTACTGAATGCCCTGAACTGTCTGCTTAAAAATGGTAAATTTTATGTTATGTATATTTTGCCATAATTTTTTTAAATTCCAGTATAACATACAGTGTTATATTAGTTTCAGGTGTACAATATAGTGATTCAACAATTCTATACATTACTCAGTGCTCATCATAGTGTGCTCTTAATCCCCATCACCTATTTCACCCACCCCCCCACCCACATCCCCTCTGGCAAACACCAGTTTATTCTCTATATTTATGAGTCTGGTTTTTTGTTTGTCTCCTTTTACCTTTGTCCATTTGTTTGTTTCTTTTTTTAGAGAGAGAGAGCATGGAGGAGTGGCAGAGAGAGAGGAAGAGAGAGAATCTTAAGCAGTCTCCACACCTAGTGCAAGCCAGACACAGGGCTTGATCTGATAACCCTGAGATCATGACATGAGTTGAGATCAAGAGTCAGATGCTTTACTGGCTGAGCCACCCAGGAGCCTCTCATTTTGTTTCTTAAACTCCACATATGAATGAAACATGTAGTATTTGTCTTTCTCAGACTGACTTACTTCACTTAACATTATACTCTCTAGATCCATGCATGTTGTTGCAAATGGCAAGATTGCATTCTTTTTATGGCTGAGTAATATTCCATTATATATATACCACATCTTCTTTATCCATTCATATATCCATGGACACTTGGGCTGCTTCCATATCTTGGCTATTGTAAATAATGCTTCTATAAGCATATATCTTTTCAAATTAGTGTTTTCATTTTCTTTGGGTAAGTACCCGATAGTGGAATTACTGGAGCATATGGTAGTTCTGTTTTTAATTTTTTGAGGATCCTCCATACTGTTTTTCACAGTGGCTGCACCAGTTTGCATTCCCACCAACAGTGCACAATGGTTCCTTTTCCTCCACATCCTCCCCAATACTTGTTTCTTGTGTTTTTGATACGAGTCATTCTGACAGATGTGAGGTGATAGCTCATTGTGGCTTTGATTTGCATTTCCCTAATCATTAGTGATGTTGACCATAATTTTTTAAAAGAGTAACATGGGGGGCGCCTGGGTGGCTCAGTTGGTTAAGCGACTGCCTTCGGCTCAGGTCATGATCCTGGAGTCCCGGGATCGAGTCCCACGTCGGGCTCCCTGCTCAGCAGGGAGTCTGCCTCTCTCTCTGACCCTCCCCCCTCTCATGCTCTCTGTCTCATTCTCTCTCTCAAATAAATAAATAAAATCTTTAAAAAATAAAAAATAAAAAAAATAAAAGAGTAACATGGGTAAGTTCATCTTTCTAAAAATGCAGACTCTGTCAAAATGTGATCAGCCACATATCCTCTGTTCTGAAGCCCTCTCAAACATACGTCTGCTTCACGTAAGCTCATCATCTCTGTTCATCCCCAAACCTTCTCCTCCTGGCTCTTCATCTTAGTCCATGTGCACACGTACTTCCAGGAGCCAGGTGAAAAACCTCATTGCCCTCTTCTCCTCTTCCCTCCTGTGAGCCTGCAGGTCCAACAGACAAGTCTCTCAAATCCATCCTCCCCTTTCCTCGCCACAGCCCCAGGCACTGCTTCAGTTCTGGCTTCATGGAAGTTTAGCTTTCTGTATCTCATACTGGCAGCTGGAATAGCCTCCAAGCTGGTCCCAAGGCTCCCATCTCATCCAAGCTTCCTCTCATTTCAGGGGGAGTCTTCCTGATGCAGGCCACGGTCTGCTCTGACTGGCTCTCAGGTAGGCACTGTGCAAAATGTGCACATTATCTCACCTGCATCCTGGGCAGGTGCACTTCCTCTGCCCCATTTCCAAAGAGGAAAATGAGGATTGGAGGGTGTCAGCCACCATGTCAAAGTCACATAGCTGACAAGTGACAAGGCTGAGATTCCGACCAGAACCATCAAACACCAATTAATAATAGCAGCTAGCATCGACTCAGGGTTAGCTCTGTGTATAACGTGGTTCTAAGAGCTTTATACCTAATAGTTCATGTAATCCTCACAACAACCCCACAAAACAAGACAGTTATCATCCTTAGTTTACAGTTGAGGCCATCAAGGCGGAAAGAGCTTGGGTAACTTGCCCAAATTAACCCAGCTAGAAAAGAGTGGAACCAAGACTCAAAACCCAGTCTGGTCAAGAGCATGACCATGTAGGGCATTCCCCTCCTCCCAAACCTGCAGAATAGACATCACCCTCTGTAGCCTGGGAACCAAAACCCAGCCCCAGATGGTCACATTCAACCTTTCACCCTCATTTAATGCTGTACCCAACTAGACATGGCACCCCAACACCTCACACTGCTCCTTCATCCTGGGGTGTCCTTCAGAACCTCTCCACCCATAAATACTAGGTTAATCTTTACAAAGTTCCATTGACTATCATCCATTTTGGATGCCCACCCCAATTGCCAGGACCTGTTTAAAATTCATTCATGGGTTCCTGGGTGGCTCAGTCCATTAAGCATCTGCCTTCGGCTCAGGTCATGATCTCAGGGTCCTGGGATCCAGCCCCGTGGGGATCCCTGCTCAGCGGGGAGTCTGCTTCTCCCTCTGCCTCTTCCCCTCCCCCCTGCTTGTGCTCTCTCTCTCTCTCACTCTCTCTCTCTCAAATAAATAAATAAAATCTTTGAAAAAATTCATTCATTCAACCAAATTTATCAAATACTTTCTATAGCCCATCTGTGTGTCAGGTGCTGGGGATACATTGGTAAATGAGACAAAGTTTTCATCCTTAAAATAGTGCCAAACAAGTGCCATCATTGGGTTCTATACATGGATCCTTGGATTATCATGAACAATTTATGTGTTTATCTCTGTCACAACATAGTGGGCTCCCAGGGCCAAGGCGACATCTTATCAAGCTCTGTGTCCTCTTCTTGTACCTTGATCTTAGGTAGATAAACCCAGAAAATGTGTTCGGTGAATCAATGTTTAAATGACTCAGTGGGCCCCATTGAATTATAAATCTCATGAAATAAAACCCAGCCTCCCATGATGAGTCATGAGCTGGAGGAGTTGAGTGTCTTCATCTGTAGGACTGGCCTCTGCATACTCTGCTAGACTTGCTCTCTCACTGTTAATACTGTTGATTTGCATAGCAGGCAACATTTTACAAAATATTTTCACATCCATTTTCTCATTTGATTCTCCATGGTAGGGAAATATAATCTTTTGCATTGGCTTGAAATTAATTTTCTATATGTCCATAAGCATGTTTTGATTACTCCTGATTAAGTTGTCAAACCAAAGAAGTCTGCCGAAAATAAACAAAATGTCCCTAGAGGAATAATCTGGAGAGGACTGGCTCAGAGAGTCCTGGAACAGCATCCTCATCTGTTCATGGGGGACTTCATGGGGCCGTGGTAAGGCTCAAGGGAAATAAGGAGACACACTGAACTTGGCACAGGGTAAATATTCAATAAAGATGATAAAGGTAAAATGTTTTTTACTAATAATGGCAAGGCAAGAAGTAGGTTGTTGAACAGATCAGGCACTAAGTCCCTGAGAAACTGGGTTTAAGTAACTTTCCCAAGTCATAGAGTGAGTTTGCCTTAAACCCCAAAATGAAGGTCATTCTTAGGCCTCAGTCTTTCCAGAAAGCACAGTTTCTTACAGAGTCCTGACCAGTCCTCACTCGGACCCTAACTCAAGCTCTTGACCAAAGTTCCACCTCAAAAACTTACCCCTTCCTTGATTTGAGTGGCTCATTCAGAAGTTCGGATTCAACATTCTCATTTGAAAGACATAATGTTTTCCGCTGGTTTGAAATTAATTTGCTGTAATTCACACTAGTGTATTTTGATTGCTTTTGATTAAGTTTAACAAACTAAAGAAGTCTGCTGAAATTAAACATCAAAGTAAACAGTCCCTTTTCTAAGGCTCCTTGTGCATAATTATCAGCCTTGTCATTCTTGCTAAATATATTCATTATGTGACAGCCCCTATGCCTGGGTAGTGGTAATTAATACAGAATCCCAAAATCAATTCCAGAGAAATCCTCTAAAATCAAGGAAGCTCATTTGCATAACTTCTACAATGCATGAATGGTTTTGAAACTGAGATGAAAAGAAAGGGGCTTTCACAGGTCAGAGTTTCCGTGTAAATAAATAAAGTGGGCTGCATATTTAATATTGGGTTTGTTGTAAAGAAAAATAGGTCTTTCATGGGAAGTGTGAATAAACAGGTAAATGGCTCTTTGGAGCCATCACTTTGCAGAAAGCTTCACCAAAATTAATGGCTAATAATTAACCACCCAAGAGACTAATGCATTGAGAAAAGTTCACAGGCAGCTTTGTTACATTGCCGAAAATGATGAAAATTAAAGTTAATATCACTTTCTTAAATGTGGTGAAATAATTTAAATATTTTTATAAGGGGGGAACAAAGACCTCCTCATGCCTCCATTTGTTTGCTTATTTTCATCCAGGGAAATACAGGGAGAAAAACACCAGCTGCAAAACTCTGCTCCTCAGAAGCTGAGTGACTCTGGGCCCAAGATGCAAGCTCCCAGAGCCTCGAGGGCCTCACTGAAGAATAGGGACAACTGAGCTCTGTCCCTAGCTCCCTCTGAGGGGTGCCAGGGAGAGGGGAGTGCTTCTTTCCTGGTGCCCAGCTCCTCCAACTACAGCTCTTCTCCATGCACATCAACTGTTAATGACAATAAGAAGAAGAATATTTATCAAGAGCTTATCAGACCCCATGCTAAGCACTTTTCTTGGGTTCTCATTTTTAATCCTCACAATAACCCTATGAGAAAGTTGCTATTAGTATCATCTCTTTCTAAAAGTTTAAACAACTTTTCTAATGAGAAAACCAAGGCTTGGAAAGGGCAGCCAGCTCAGTGGCAAAGCTGGTTTCTGAACACGAGGGCTGTGTATTTAACCATTGCATTATGGGGTGGCCCTGGGGGAGGGAGTGCCAACCTGATGTGCATGGAAGCAATATAATGTCTGAAAATATTCGCAAAACTATTTGTGTATGTGCATTTTGTGGAAGAGTGCCCAAAATATTTATCTGATTCTCAAAGGAGTCCTTGACACCCAAAAGGCTAAGGGGCCCTGTGCTAGTGTTTGAAATTGAACCAGACCCAGTAAGCAGCCTAAGACTGCTTTGTTATTTGAAGTACAGTCCAGCTTCAGCATCACCTGGGAGCTTGTGAGAAAATGCAAATCTTTGGCCCCATTCCAGACACACTGAATCAGAAGCAGGGTCTTAGCAAGATCCCCCAGGAGATTGCCATGTCTCTTATCCTGCCTGAGGGAGCAAGGAAGGCTACCTGAAGGAGGTGACACATGAAATTAGCCCTAAATGATGAGAAAGAATCAGCCAAGGGACAAGGACGGTAGGTAAGAATATTTCAATGAGAGGGGACTACATAAGCAAAGGTGTGAGGAATTCAATCACAGATGATGAGGTGTGAGGGATTCAATCACAGGTGACAATCGGAAAGTTCCAAGCAGGTTAAATTGCTGGTATGTACGGTGTGAGGCCTGGGGTTCCAGAGGGGTGAGGTGAGAACACCCCAATATATGCTTGGAATATATGCTCAGGAGAGGGAAAGCCACCAGAATGGCTGCTGAAGCAGGAGCCTGAGATACACATTTTAGAAAATCACTCAAGTCGCAGAATGGAGGCTGGACATGGCCAACCCTATGGGCATTACTAAGAAGGATCGGCCTACCACCCTCCCATCACTCCTCCAGCCCTTTTTTCCCCCACCTCAAGCCAAACTTATCCACACCATGCCCTGCTTCTGTTCCCCAAACCTGTGACCTGAGAGTCCCTCTGTACTGTGACTATGCAGGTGACCGAGACCACAACTGATAATATGTCAGATGCCAGCTCCCTGAGATCAGGCCTGTGACTGCCAGTCTCCAGTCGCAGAGGGGTCCTGGGCACTGCATAAGTGCTCAGTGAGGGTTCATGGCAGCAAAGAATAATCGTGAGATTAATTCAGTATTCTGTTTGGGCAGGAGTGCCTGACTTTTCTTAGGACGCGAGGGTATCACAGCACATAGCAAGATGGACCATGTGTTGCTCCCGCAAGTTATCAGAGTGCAAGGAAATTGGGACTGAAATTCTGTTGCAGTGCATTTGGCCAGGTAACAGGTTCTGTGAACTTGAGACTGAAGGAGGAGAGCCATGAGCTGATGTGTCCCCACCCCTCAGAGGCTGCAGCCAGAGGTGGGGGCTTCATGGGCCATTTTTCCTTCCCTTCTGGGCCTCTTCCCTGGCTCCCCTCACGCTCATGCCCATTAGACAAGCATTTATTATGCTTGTAGAGGACAGAGAGAAATAAAGAGAAGTAAGTGGGAGCCTCAAGGAGCTTGCATCCACCTGGAGGAAAGAGGCAGGTACAGCGGAAAAGGCGAGTAGCGCGTGCCCCGCCCCCCACCCCAAAGATTCTGCACACAATACCTTCACCTGCCAACTCCCCTGAGCTGCCTTTGCAGCTGGCTTCAAGGCTCCTGTGTTCAGCAGCTCTGCTGCAGGAATGCGGAATGTTAACCATGAGGCTGGCTGCCTCTGCGTCACCGTGAGGTTGCCAGCCAGCACTGTGCCCTGGTCTGCCCAGAGGGGCACCCCTCTCTAATTCACAGAGAGGTACCCCATAGGCTGGTACCTCCTTAGAGGCCAGTTCAGGACTCTGCTTGGAGAATGAAGATGAAGAGGAGTTTTCACTCATGTTGTGAGCGCCTGTGAGGGTAGGACCCAAGTTCATTCTCATGGCAACCCAGAGTGCTGGCTTGTATCTCTATTTGCAGGCCCGGTGAAGCTGTGAGTGGCTGAGGGGTGCCGCTGGGATTGAGCCTGGCTCCATCCTGCTCACAGCCCCGCTGGCTTCCAGCACCCCAGCTGGATCAGAGTCCCCGGGGGGCCAGCTCTCCCCTCCCCTCCAGCTGCCGTTTCCTGTTCCCTCTTCCGTAGTAAACACTAAACGAGAAAGTAAAATCAATGAGAAATAATAAGCATTAAAAAAATGACCCCATAAAAAGACAACCTTAAGAGCAGTACAAACAAAAGCATGGCTTTAAAAAACCATTGGGCAAAATCAGCACGGCAGGGGCCAGCCGAGAAGATTAATCTGAATTTTTAAATCTCAAACAATAAAACCATGCGGAGAGGCAAGTCAGAGGCCCAGTGCCGTAAGCACACATTTTATTTTTTTTATTCAAATTCAATTAACCAACATATAGAACGTCATCAGTTTCAAATGTAGAGTTGAGTAATTCAGCAGTTGCTTATAACACCCAGTGCTCATCACATCACATGCCCTCCTTAATGCCCATCACCCAGTTGCCCATTCCCCCCCACCCGCCTCCCCTCCAGCAACCCTCAATTCCTTTCCCATAGTTAAGAGTCTCTCATGGTTTGTCTCCCTCTCTGACTTCTTCCCATTCTGTTTTTCCCTCCCTTCCCCTATGATCCTCTGTGCTATTTCTTATATTCCTCATATGAATGAAACCATATGATAATTGTCTTTCTCTGATTGACTTATTTCGCTCAGCATAATACTCTCCAGTTCCAGGCACCTGGGTGGCTCAGTCATTAAGCATCTGCCTTTGGCTCAGGTCATGATCCCAGGGCCCTGAGATCGAGCCCCACATAGGGCTCCCTGCTAGGCGGGAAGTCTTCTCTCTCTCCCACTCTCCCTGCTTGTGTTCCCTCTCTCGCTGTCTCTTTCTCTGTCAAATAAATAAATAAAAATCTTTAAAAAAAAAAAAAAAACTCTCCTGTTCCATCCTGGTCAATGTAAATAATAAGATTTCATTGTTTCTGATGGCCGAGTAATATTCCAATGTGTGTGTATGTATATGGTATATATGTATATCCCATATCTTCTTTATCCATTCATCAGTCAATGGACATCTCAGCTCTTTCCATAGTTTGGCTATTGTGGACACTGTTGCTATTAACATTAGGATGCAGGTGCCCTTTTGAATTACTATGTTTGTATCCTTTGGATACATACCTAGTGCCCTTTCGAATCACTACATTTGTATCCTTTGGATAAGTTGCTGGTTCATAGGGTAGCTCTATTTTTAACTTTTTGAGGAACCTCCCTACTGTTTTTCCAGAGTGACTGTACCAGCTTGCATTCCCACCAACAGTATAAGAGGGTTCCCCTTTCTCCGCATCCCCTCCAACATCTGTCATTTCCTGACTTGTTAATTTTAGCCATTCTGACTGGTGTGAGGTGGTATCTCATTGAGGTTCTGATTTGTATTTCCCTGATGCCAAGTGATGTTGAGAATTTTTTCATGTGTCTGGTGGTCATTTGTATGTCAAATGAACATGAACAGAACATGAAATGAAATGAACATGAAATGAACATGAACAGAACATATCTGTTCATGTCTTCTGCCCATTTCTTGACTGGATTTTTTTGTTTTTTGGGACATTGAGTTTGATAAGTTCTTTATAGATTTTGGATACTAGCCCTTTATCTGATAAGTCATTTGCAAATATCTTTCCCCTTCCATAGGTTGCCTTTAGTTTTAGGAAGCAGAGATTTTAAAAGACGGGGGAGGATTTCGAGGTTGGACTCCGGTCGTCATGTGCCTCTCACCCTGGTGGGCAAAATCAGCACTCATTGCAATGGTGCAGGAAGGCTTCCTGGAAGAAGTAGCATTTTAGCTGAACTTTGAAGTTAGGCTACCATTTGGCAGTCTTCCCAGAAGAGAACTGAAAAAACAAAGTCATGTAGGCAAGAGATGATGCAGAATTTTGGAGAGATTGGATGGCTGTCAGCCTGCCTGGAACAAGTTGTTATCCTAGGGGAGAAGTGATGCAGAAGGACCCAGAATTGGTTTGAGACCGACAAGGGGGAACCTTAAGCCCACCTCCGGAGTGTGGGCCAAGGTCAGGTGGCTCTTCCTCATGGAACAAGGAGAAAGGCCAAAGGGTCCCTCCAAGAAGCTTCAAGGTCACCTGTAGCTCTTTCCCTGCCACAGGGAGGGCTGAAGGGCAGCATCACTGACTCAAGGTCATTAACCACATGAGAGGCTCAGGCAGGGCCAGGGCCCGAGGGAGCTGAGTCCTTTGTTGAATAAGGACTTGGCCCAGTTTTGTTTCCTGGAGTGACTGTGTGTCAGGAGGATGTAAAGACTCCTTTACAGAACAACAATTCTTCCTGGCAGGATATGAGAAGTCTGGCAGGGGTGCTGACCAGGGGTGGGCCTGGGGGGTCAGCTCCACCGTGGCAGAGTGAGGGAGGGGAGGAATGGAAAAAGCGCAAGGGGGGTGACGGTGGAATGGGAACAAAAGGGGAAAATGTCCCCTGTAACTATGGGTAGGTTTTAAGCAAGTCAAGTTCCTACCGATTATGTGCAGACTCCAGCTCCCACCATTGGGGCTCCCCTCCTCCTCCCATGCCCACATACCTCTTCCCTTTTCCTCCATCCCCAACACACATATGTACACAAGCAACACACTCATCCGTATGCTCACAGACTCCCACGTCTGTGTGTGACATTCACACACTTGCCTTCCCACACGAAGACTCACACTCACAGACACACTCACAGACTCACACACAGGCATAGTCCCCTAAGCTTCAGTCAGATTACTAATGTTTTCAACAGCCTCAGCAGAATTAATAAAACAAAGGCAATGCAGTGAATTTTTTCCAATGCCGTATTTATTCAATTTAAAGAACTCCACATCATTCTGAGATTATGTACTTTCTCTCCTCTTTGGTTTGGGGCAAGGGAATGTTAAAAATATCCTTTCTTTTAGGAAAGGATGGTGATAATAGATGGTAGCATTTTTTCTTCATATCCTTTCTTAGCAAAACACAAAACCGGTGATCCTATATTGATTTCCAACTAATATTTATTTATTCTGGCCTGTGAACTCCAAAGCCAGGAAATGGCTGCCTTAGGCTGAAACACATAGGTTCTGGAACATGTTAAGCCTCCCCTGCCTCTAGCCTTCTAAGCTGGAAGTACCTTTCTTGTTCCCCTGATGCCCTCCGACTACTCATTCCCCCCATAGCCCTCCCCTGGAACGCATGCAGAGCCCCAGTGCAGTGCCGGGCCCTGGGAACGCCCCACTTGAAGCACCGCTACTCAAAGGGTAAGTTTCCCGGAGTGTTTGCATGTTGGGACAGTCATGGCTAATAATCAGTTCTTCCGATGCAAAGGACTCCATCTTCCCCATTGATGGAGCCGGTCTCCTAGCAGTCTGACCTCAGTAGGCAGCTGAATCCCACCTCTCTTCCTCCTTGCAGAGCAGGTCCCTTTATGGCACCGTGAGCAGATTCTCTAACTCTCTGGTTGATTTTGATTATTAAAAAGTTCAGTCCGTCTTACATTTTGTTCTGCACCCATTTAAAGATTGTCTTCTCCTCAGCCCTGAACAGCCTTCAGCTTCAGGACTGGAAGAAGTGAGGTCTGGTCTTTTGTGTCTTCCTATTCCTTTCCGGGAATCCTGAAGAGAAGTGTGAAGACCACCCAAGAACACCCCCTCTTCCCTCTCCTTGAGTGCTGGGGCAGGGAAGCAAAATGAGACAGGCTACATCTTTTTAACTGACTGCTTTCCAGGCACATAGAAGTATCGTGGACTAAGTGTGTCCCCCAAAATGTGTATGTTGAAACCTTAACCCCCATGTGACTGTATTTAAAGACAAAACCTTTAAGGAGGTAATTAAGGTTAAGTGAGGTCCTATGGGTAGGGCCTTAACCCTGTAGCACTGGTGTCCTAAGAAGCAGAGAGACACACACCAGAGCTCCCTCTCTCCATGTGCACAGGGGAAAGGCCCTGTGAGGACACAGAGCGAAGGTGACTGTCTGCAAACCAGGAAGAGCACCCTAACTAGAAACCACACTGTCAAAACCTTGATCTTGGACTTCCAGTCTCCCAAACTGTGAGAAAATAAATGTCTGTTGTTTAAAACACCCCATCTGTGGGACAACCGGGTGGCTTGGTAGGTTCAGTGTCCAACTCTTGATTTCAGCTCAGGTCATGATCTCAGGGTCATGAGATTGAGCCCCATTTTGGGCTTCTGCGCTCAGTGAGGAGTCTGCTTGAGATTCTCTCTCTCTCCCTCTGCGCCTTCCCCTGCCTGAGCCCTATTAATTAATTAGTTAAATCTTTTTAAAAATTTAAAATAAAACACCCCATCTGTGTGGTCTTGTTGTGGCAGCCTGAGCAAACTAAAGCAGAGGTATTCCAGATCTCTTTCTTTTTAAAAAAAAAAAGATTTTATTTATAGGACAGAGAGAGAGACAGCGAGAGAGGGAACACAAGCAGGGGGAGTGGGAGAGGGAGAAGCAGGCCTCCCGCCGAGCAGGGAACCTGATACAGGGCTCGATCCCAGGATCCTGGGATCATGACCTGAGCCGAAGGCAGACGCTTAACGACTGAGCCACTCAGGCGCCCCTCTAGGTCTCTTTCAACTCCACCTGGTTCCACGGGCTTCAGGTAGCCTCTGCCAGAGCACACGGTTATTTTAAGGCATTTCATGCTGGGTAGTCCCTATGGGTCACCACCTGATGCACCAGGGTTAGAGAAAACGATACAACATCACGTGGCATAGATTAAGGAATGGGCTTCATTGGAGAAAGAGAAACTTACAAGCCTAGGTCAGCCAGAGAGGAGAAGGCACAGGCCCCATGCCCTCATCAGCCCACAGCCAGGTGTCCAGCACTGTGCTGGATATGTAAGTGTGGTCACCACTGCAGTGGGGACTGCCATCCCATCTGCCTCCCTCTGCATAGGGCAGATGTGGAGTAACATGGCCAGTGGCGGAAGAGTTATATGACTTTGGTTGCAGGTAGGCTGAAGTTGGAGTGCCTACTATTTACAGGATTGACAGGGGAGCAAGACCTCAATACCTGGATAGTTCCTGGAATCTCTTCCCTAGTAATCCTGCTTCACATGCCAGATTCACTCGGCCCTCCACTGCCGATAACAGAGAAAGGCCAGGGTGCCTCTCCTCAGCTGTCCTGGTCGGTATATCCTCACTGAGGTCCAGCCTCCCACCCTACCCTCCAGGATCCTTCACACTGACCCTGGGCAGGTCAGTTGCCATCCCTAATGTCCAGGCAACACAGTGTGCTCCTAATGTCCACAGTGTACTCCAGCCAACTCCCACTGCAAGAGACCCCAGGTAAGAAGCAGGCCCCAGGGTTGTTCTCCCCAACTCCTGGCAACACGTGACACACACGCCAGCTGTCCCTTGAGCTCCCCACTGCCTCACGCACCATTCCAGTGATAACACCACAATGTCTGCCAGCTCCCCAGGCTAGTGAGAACCCAGCGGGAGAGAGAGCTTGTATATCTCAGTTCCTATGAGTGACTATCTTACCCCTCATCGTTGCCTTTGGAAAAGGATGCTCTCCCAACCAGACAAAAGGAAGGGAGAAGCCTCAGAACTTCTCACAGAGAATGAGTCATGAATCCCCAAATGCCTCCGCTCATCTCACAGGTGGGAGTGCGTAGAGACTGAGGCCATGACTGGGGATGGCAAGGCCAGTTCTGTTACCACTTTGTAGTCCCTAGAAGCAGTGTCTGGACAGATTTGGGCCCAAGCCACCAATTCTGAGCAACAGTAGGACTCCCACTGGACAAGCTGTTACATGGAGCTGTGGCAGGAAGATGGACCCCTGAGCCTGCCATCCCCTGAAGCCTGGCCCAGTCCCCACAAGACCTCTGGAACGCACTCTCTATCCTCCCATCTGCCATGGGTGAACATGTTTCCATCTGTTAGACAGACCCTAACCCCAGGGTGACTGATCATAATAAAAGTAGCTGTGTGTTAGGGACTGAATTGTGTCCCTCCAAAATTCATATGTTGGAGTCATAACCTCCTGTACCTCAGAATGTGACCATATTTGGAGACAGGGTTTTAAAGAAGTAATTAAGCTAAAACGAGGTCAGTAGGGTAGGCCTTAATCTAATCTGACTGTTGACTTTATAAGAAGGAAAGATTAGGAGATACACACAGAAGGAAGACCATGTGAGGACACAGAGAGAAGACAGCCATCTGCAAGCTAAGGAAAGAGGCCTCAGAGGAAACCAACCCTGCCCACACCTTGGTCTTGGACTTCCAGCCTCCAGAACTGTGAGAAAATAACTTCTGTTGTTTAAGCCATTCAATCTGTGGTACTTTGTTAGGTTAGCCCCGACTGACTAACACACCGTGCCTCATGGATAGAGAAAGCTTCCCGTCCTTAACCTCACTTTACCTCATTTGAGCCTCACTAGAGCCCTGTGAGTAGTAGGGCAGGGGTCATTGCTCACATCCTAAAGTTGAGGCTCCAAGCAGATAAGTAACCTGAGAAGACACTGGGCCCCCCAGAATCCTGGCCAGGGCTCCTTCCTCCTCACCATGTTTCCTCCTCTTGTCACCATGTTTCCTCCCTGGCACAGCCTTTCTTCTGCACCATGAGGGCTCAGCTGCCTCCCCGGTGCTCACCAGGCCTTGGTGGGAGGCTGGGAGACCATTTCACTCCAGTCACATCCCAGGTCCCACCCCCCCACGCCATCTCCTAGGCCTCCTGCCCCTCATGTCACCCAAGCAGCTCAGGGCCACCTGGACTTAGGCACTCAGTCCTGGTGCCATTGTTTCCATGGACACCCACGTCCACCCCTGCCTGCAGAATGAGCCTGCACATAGCTGGGTTGGCAGCTGAACTGAAGTTAATAACAGGCTAAGGTGCAACCCACCAAGCAGCGGGGGTTAATGGCTTGGTTAGGGGATGGGGGCGGTGGAAATGTTCAGTTAGTGAAAGAGATACCTGTGTGCCACCCCTGGGGTTTGGAAAAGGAGAGCAGGAAGGAGGTGCTAGAAACAGAAAGGAAGCGGGGGAAATTGAACAAAAAAGGGAAGAAAAGAGGAAATGGGAAGTGAGAGAGAGAGAGGCGTGAAAGAGAATGAAGGGATAAAGCTGTCGCTGGTGGAACCATGGCCAGGACCAGGGCAAGCTGTCTTCCACTCCTCACCCCAGCTTTGGGGGTGTTGTTGCAATCTGTGAAATGCAAAGAGCCTCTTGGACTTAGAAGTTGTAACCCACCAGAGCAGGGACACACTCTGTGTCTGTCCTCTTAGTGTCCCTTCTTGTCCCTAAACATGGTGTCTCCACCTCATTCTTTCATGTCCCCCTTCCTCACCATTCCCAATGGCCCCCACCCCTCTTGTCCCCAGAACAAATCCACGTTTTCTCCCACTGATTTGCTCTTTCTCAGCATAAAGCGTGTGGAACAATTGTGGTTTTCTGTTGGGCAGCTGCGCACCTTGATGCATGTGCATGGGGGGCACTGGCTGCTGGGCGACCCTTGGCAACATCACATGCATATCTTCACTGTGATGCAGGCGGTTACACTCAATGGAGTGTTTACATGGGTTGGGGCTATTTACAGACACACGTGTCCATAGGCTGCAGTTACAGTGGCCTTGGCCCTTGGATTTGCCATCAGGGGAACCTCACAGAAATTATAACACACATTCTCAAAACAGTTCTGATAGGGAGTTTTCCCTGTTTTTCTGAGCAGAGAATGCTCAGAGGCACAATATTGCTAGCTACCATTTGTCGAGCACCTATTATGTGCCTGGGCTTCATATAAGTACCTTATGTCTGGTCTTTCTAACAAACTGAGTAGACATTTATGTCCCTACTTTGCAAATGAGGAAACTGAGGTTCCATTAGATTAAGGAACTATTCACAAGTCCAACAAAAAGTTGGTGGTGAATCTAAAGCCAAAGCCTGTGCCATTTCTGATATGTCACAGAAAAGAATTCACATGGCCTTCAACAGACAACACAGCCACAGCCATCTTGGTCTGTTCATCACCATGAAATCAAACTTTTTCAGTCTTCATACAGCTTTGTATTTTCAAAGCCCAGAACATTTTTCTGGGCACAGAAGGGACTCAATAAATGGCTATGGATAATGAGAAAGTCATACAGACAAACAAGATCTTGATTAGCCAGACTCCTGCCAATGCGAATTCTCAAGTAACTAAAACAACATCACTGAGCTTCTAATTTAAGTGACACAAGCAAATCGAAGCAAAAGAGATTTGTGTCTGACCACTATTTTGAGGATTCCCCTCAGTTCAGGTCGATGGACTAGACAGCCAGTGGGCTGGGTTGAGGAACACATGCATTCTTGCAGTGGGGTCAATGTCCTGCCCCCACAGTCTGTAAGACCATCTACTGTCTCACTCAGAGAGAAGTGATAAACACAAGTTTGACCCCAAGGCCCAAGAAAACTCCTAACACTCAACAGAATCAAGGGGCATGATGAGGGCTTACTATGTTCTGGGCATTGCATTAGACATTGAATGGAGTCTGGAATTACAATAATGGTCCAAACATGTGCACTACATTATAGTAACTGAAGCAGGAGAATAGTCAGAGACTACAAGAAAACTTTTAATAGTCAGGGTAGATAAGTGCAGTCTATTGAGTTGACTCTCAGTTAACTTGACAATTCAATTACCCAAGCTAACCAGTCTCAGTTAATCAAGGTTACAATACAATTGGGATTGACTCTACAGATTACTTATCCTCTAATGACCAAAACATTCCATAAGTATGTCCTTCCTGGATATGAAACTTTCAGTGTAGCTTTCAGTTCTCATCAGCTTCACAGCCCCCCACCCCCATAGCTCCTTGTGCAAGAGCCTCCTCTAATCCCCAGTATCCCTCTTTCTGAATATATTTCTGAGTATGAGGAGGGCAGTGAAATGTGACCTTGGCAGTGAAGTTTGACCTTGGCCTTCTACTTACTTACTAGCTTTATGACACTGGGAAAGTTGATTTACCCTTCAGAGCCTCAGTTTCCTCATCTCTGAAGTGGGATGACTCTACCTGCTCCCTAGAGTTTATTATTTACTCATGTATATCCTCACCTTGCTGTACATAAGTTTTAAAGAAGCTTATGTTTAAGGAGTTTAGGGAGCCATAAGGTAACAAAGTAAAGGTTGAAGCTGACAGGAGAAAGAAAAAAGAATTAAGGCAGGGATAAAACAGATAAAGCACTGGAAAGGTGAAGATGACAAAGATTTAGGAGCTGGCCACACTAATGGCACCAAACGTTATAGAAGCTAATGTGAAAGGGAAGGTTGGCCATTTATATAATTCACAGGGTTCCTAACAGAGATACTATATGACCAAAGGTAGAATTGTACTTGGCACTTAGGCCAGAGAAAAAGGTCTCCGTGGACACTTCTTAAAGAGAACCCATTCGTGATGCAATAAGCAACACCCTTGTGGTAAATGCCACCAAGATTTGTTTTCAATCACTCCCCTTGTGGACGAGGAGCATCCCACCAAAGCCCATTCAGTAGGTGCAGGAAGATTTGAAGGAGGGGACACAGGAAGGACAGAATGACGAGGTCTTGGTGCTCAGTTCTAGTGCTGTGACTTAGCCTGGGATAGACTTTAGACTGTTGAGACTTCAGACTCCAGGTTGTCACTTGAACAATCTCCTTACTTACATTGTTCCTCTTAGCAGAGTTTTTAAAAGTCAGCATTGAGAGACCATGAGCTCAGGGCTGTTCCTTCTGAAAAGCACCTGTGGTGCAGCTAGTCTGGGCTGCCATTTCAGACCCAGGCACCTTCACCAGGAGCAGAGTCAAGGGTAAGTGTGGTATCCCCCTGTGGGAGCTGAGAAGGCCTGAGGAGAAGCCATCCCTCCTCCAATTGGAGAGACCAACAAGCAGGTATTGCCAAGATTCTTTTTAGTAAAGAGTTCTGGGTCAATCTTAATGCACAGATGGATGGGCGAGCAAGGCCACCCCATGGAGAATGGCCATAAGAATTTTAGCCTGGACTTTTTTAAGTGGGTGTGCACAAGAGCAAAATTCATGGGCTTTCATAACAAACCCTTACATATGCCCAGCTACTCTCTGAACTCTACATGTATTAAGTCATGTAAGCTCACCAAAGAGGCCCTGTTCACAGATGAAGATGAGACCCAGGGCCACACAACTAGTAAGTGTCAAAGCCTAGATTTGGACTCAGGCAGTTGGAGCCAAAGTCCAAACTCCTAACCATGCACAATTTTTGTTTGTAAAGCATTTGAAGCAGGTAGTTAGAAACATCTACCAAATTTGGTAACATTGCTTCTGTGATCACTGCTCTGGAGGTTTCCTTCTGACAGTAAGCATCAGCCCCCTTGGCTCTTCAGTCCACTCCTAGCTCAAGGCAATGAAAATTACAGTCTGAATATAAAACAACGTATGCCTTTGCTTTCACCATAGTGGGGGTGTTTATGTCCCATTTAGCCAAAAGGCAATATCAAAGCATTAACAAATTGAAATTATGGGGTTCAGAACACTTCCTCTGATTTTACTGCTCCATCTACTGATCCTGACTGCTATTATAAAATTGTAGTACCAAGCGTGTATGAGTATCGGTAACTGTGGGTCTTTGATGAGTTCATGTGTTGGCTCATCATCAATATGAAAGCTAGGAAAGAGTCAACAAACACCACACATGATCTAATATTGTTCCTGGTGGACTTCAACACCAAATGGTAATTGGTTAAAAATATGGTCTGTGGTTGAAAAACCTTATCTAAAAGCCTGCCTGCTTCTCTCATAAAACATTGTTCTGAAAAACCTAGGCTTCAAGTTAGTTCATCAAGCAAACATTTTCCATAGAATGTCCCCAAACTATTAAGTCTGTATTTGGGAGACACAGAGAGATGTCTCTTTTTAAAGATGGGCTAAACTCTCATTTTTGTCCGGCTAGTCAATGGAAGTTCATAGAGTTAACAAAGGTAAGCAATACTAGGACTGGGGACCCACCAGTCAGTGATCTTCCTCTTGTGTACTATCCTGCTACAGTTTTACACAATGTGAGGAGTCTGCAAACACTGGGGCTTTTAGACCTGGGAAGGTAAGGTGCCACAAGCTCAACTGGAAGCTAAGAACCCATATTCTTAATCCCCAGGCTTTTGCCTCAGGTAATTGTCCTGAAATTTGTTTTTATTATCACATCTATCAGCCACATTCAGGTCATCTCACCGAGTTTTATTACAACTGTTTTCCAAGCAAAGTAAAATTTATAACAGACTTTAAATTTGATAAGGTCTCAGTTAGATGCTTCTGACCTTTTGTTTGCACAGGTCTTTACCAATACAGCTAACTGGGGTGTGTGTGTGTGTGTGTGTGTGTGTATTTTTGAAGTTTTGCTTTGTTTTTGACCATTAACTAGTTCTTGTCCAAGTAGGCACAGGAGGGTAAGGCCAACTTTTTCTGGAATGCTTGACAACTAAACCAAATTTTAAGTTTTTCACACTCTGCTAGTGAGACCTCTACCTCAAGGGCCTGGAGATAAAATATGTTGAACTTGAAGAGTTTGAAAGTTCTTACCATTCAGTCCTTTTTATCCCCCCTAACTTTCCCAAGACAAAATTATAGACCTGGTGAGTTCTGGAACAGTTGTGTCCTTGGTTTGAACAAGAGGAGCTTATTCCCTTTCCACTTGGTCCAGATTATCCGTCCTTTGGATGTTTTTAACCCAAGTGGGCTGACTTCAACAGAGTCAATAATGTTAAAAGAGGCACAATAAAGAAGGGGTGCTGTTAAAATTTCCCCCAATGCATTCAACAAGCTACCATTTGATACCACAGGTTCTATTCATAAATGAGTTTGTTGGGAACTTTCACTTTCAATCGGTACAACTATCTCTAAAGATTTGTCACACAAAGAAGTAAACTGCCCATCCCCTAGTGGCCCCCAGTGGAGCCCAAGAAGAGTTGCTGCCAATCTGGGTGCCCAGGACCCCCCAAAACAACCAGTACAAGTGTATATAAATAAAGTTCAAGATATCATTTTTACAAGACCATGTGTCCAAACATGCCATGAACGCCCTGACAGGGAATCTGAGTGTTAAGACAAATCACATACAGCTTGCCAGGGAACAAGATCAACTCTAGAAGAAAAATAGCCTTGTCATGTGAGCTGGGTGATCTGACAGCAGTCCCCCTGAGTCTGACAGAGATAAGAGTGGCCAGTCCACTTTTACTTCTGCCAAAGTAATTTTTTCCCTGATGGCCGGAGAGATAAAAGACCTAAACCATAAACATCAGCAGGTGAATTTGTAAAATCCAGGTTATTTTCAAACAGAGAATGTTTATCAAAAAAAAATTCAAAATAGGAAAAAACCTCCAAGCTATTGTCTTTGGGGCTCCAAATGGCCAAATTCCCAGAAGGGAATTGTAGTTATTGTGGAGGTCACCCCAGGATGTGCCCTATAAAAAATCCTGGCATTGGCTTTTCAGCTTGGCTTGGTACTTTCCAAGGTATCTTCTTTCTATGGGCCAACAGACCTCCTGTTTGGCAGGCAAGATCATTCCAGTCAAAAAGGGAGGGTGGGGGCGCCTGGGTGACTCAGTCAGTTAAGCGTCTGCCTTCGGTTCAGGTCATGATCCCATCGAGCCCCCCATCAAGTTCTCTGTTCAGCAGGGATCCTGCTTCTCCCTTTTCCTCTGCCTGCCACTCTGCCTGCTTGTGCTCTCTCTCTCTGTCTAATAAATAAATAAAATCTTTAAAAAAAAAAAAAAAAGGAGGGGAGTTCTCATGGGTTGAGATCACCCTGGAAGCATTAACCGGGGAGGTGGACAAAAGACAATGCTCATGGCTATTACCAGGAACAGAGGAATCAGGCATCTTGCTGGAAGAGCTGAGGGATAGTCATGAGACCATCGCTCAATTGGGAGTAAGCTAGAGAAGAAGTCATACGTTTGTGTTTGATGGCAGCTGAGAGGAAGGCAATCCCACAAACTGGAAAAATCCAGTTGGAAACAAACCATAAGAGGAGATTGTTGCCCCAGTAGGGAACTTCATAGAGACCTGGTAGGGCATTTAGAACATGATCTATGCAGATTGGGAGCTAACGGTGGATTGAGCTACCTTCCAGGGACTTGTTGTCCATTGGTAGGTAAAGCCAAAGATTCCTAGCGTTCACCCTCAGAGCTAACCTCATGCTTCAAGGACACAAAGCATTGTGCCCTTGATCTAACAGAAGGAGAGCACTTTCTCCTCAGAGCTGCTTATGGGCATCTAACCCATGTTCACAGCCGCAGTCAGTGTGACCCTGGCCCCAGTAACAGGGTGAGGAAGCTGGGAAGAACCACACAGCAGATGGTCTTTACAGTCCTGCCAGGAAAGAGAGTGGAACAACTGAGCAATATATTGGGGTGACTTTCAAGGGTATCTATTGGGAATATCAACACTACATGATTCTTCATCAAGGTCAAACAAGAGACATAACAAACATATCTCCCCTAGGATGTGACTTCCTCTTACCCATCCACCTGAGTCATGATATACTAATTGTCATGTGTTTTAGTCAGCTGGGGCTGCCATAACAAAATACCATAGACTGAGTGCTTAAACAACAGAAATTTAATTTCTCATAGTTCTAAAGGCTGAAAGTCAGAGATCAGGGTGCCAGCAAGGTCAGTGCTTGGTGAGAGCTCTCTTCCTTGCAGATGGCCTCTATCATGTCATGTGTTCACATGGCAGAGAGAGGGAGAGAACTCCAGTGTCTCTTCTTATAAGAACACAATCCCATCATGAAGGGATCCCACTTGCATGACCTCATCTAACCTGAATTACCTCTCAAAGACCTTATCTTTAAATACATTGAAGGTTAGGGTTTCAACATATGAATGGTAGAAGAAGAGACAAAATTCAGTCCATAGCAGCCTGTTTTGCCATAAATCCAGTCACTCTCTGTTACTGATCTTCATTAACAAACAACATTGTTTCAACATGTCAGCCTTGATATTAACTTAGTGAGGTTATGGTTCTGTGGAGACAATTAAAAGAGCTAATAGACAAAGTGATGGGATAGAATAAATGAATGCTCACCAAATACTTATCCCTCACCCCAACTGCCCCTCATTTTCTTCCAGAGCCCATTTCCAAACTTTGTGCTCTTAACTCAAATGTCTTCCAAATTCTCTGCTCCAACCCAATTAAGATACCCTGGGTTCTGGAAACTTCAAAAAGGATACATTACTAGCCCATGAAACATGGCAGGCACTATTGTGGGAAAATTTGAAACTTGGAAAGAACAAGAGAACCTCTCCACCCACAAGGTATGCGAAGAGCAGAGATCACAACCATTACCAACATATATTTTTTGAGACCAGTACAGTTCTAGGTTCAGAAGGATACATGAAGGAAGGTCCTCAAAAAGCTCACATTGCCTTAATAAGGAGCATTGGAATTATAATTTATGTGGTTCTGACTCTAAGTGCTGAAAGGTCTTGGAAGAGGAAGAAATCTGGGTCAACCAGAACAATCAGAGAAGAATTTATGGGGGAGGACATATGGAAAGTGGAGCTTGAAAGATGTGTAAACATTTTAGAGAGGAGAGAGAAGAGTTTATCAGGCAGGAACCAGCATGAGCAGAAGCACTCAGGCAGGGATCTGACGAGTAGAGGGCATGAGGAGACCTATGTGCTGGAATGGTGGCTAGGTGTTAGGATGCATTCATTCATTGGCTCATCCTTTCATTCATTAATAAATATTTATTGAGCACCTATTATGTAACAGGCACTATTCTTGCTAAAGAGGACTCAGGAGTGAACAAAAAGATCCCTGCTGTCATGGAGCCTCCATTCCAGTAAGAAAGAAAAAACAAATAAATATATAATGTCAGATGGTAAAAAAATTATGAAAAAAAAATAAAGGAGGATTAAGATTTCTAATCAAGTAAGACAATTACCTGCTTACCTAAAACATTCAAAATATTGACAAAAATATATAATGCAATGACTTTTAAGATACTGTACATCAGGCAACAATGGACTGTGATTCCTAAAAGACAAGAAACAAAGTGCACCCAACAGTAGTCCCACTTTGAGTTTCCAGATCAAGGCACAAGGAAGAGGAACCAAGATGGAGCCCAGCAGATTCCTCTAGTGAGAAGACAGAGTTGAGAGTCTAGAGAGACCAAGAAAGTTAGAGTTCCCAAGGCAAAATAAAAGAGAGAGATGTACACAGAGATAACCCTGAAGATCAGGAGAAGGGTTCCACTGAGTAGTCATCTGAGTACTGATCGGCACATGTATGTGTGTAGAAAATGTCTAAGGCCAGGGAAAGAACCATCCAAAAGACTTAAAGGGAACAGTACCCTGTGTTCACAAAGGGCCAGGAACAGTATTTGCTCCCACCAGTCATACTGTGAAACTTCATAATTCTAGGACTTTGCCTCAAGAGGGGAAGTAATAATAAACCCTAGACCAAGCACTGCTTTGGTCCTACCTAGCAAATCTTAAGCACAAGACCCAAAAGGTCAAAATATTTCCAGTTTCATCACAGACTATTTCATCACAGACCGAAGTTCAAGAATATTTATATGAAAATAAAAATATCCAGCACCCAACAAGGTAAAATTCACAATGGCTGGCATCCAATAAAAAATTATCAGGCATATAAAGAAGCAGGAAAATACAATCCATGTTGAAAAAGAGTAATCAGTTGAAACCAGCTCAAAACTGACACAAACATTAGAATTAGTAGCAAAGATAGTAAACAGTTTTTATAACTGTAATTCACAAAGTTAAGTAAAGACATAAGAGATACAAAAAGTTGAAAACTACGACATCTAAAATAAAATCGAATGGTATAGAATTAGTAGCCAATTAAACATTTCAGAAGAAAACATTAGTATACTTTGAAAACATACCAGTAGAAATTATTCAAAATGAAACACAGAGAGAAAAGAGAATTTTAAAAATAAACACAACATTAGGCTGTGGAACAATTTCAAGTGACCTCCTGTATGTGTAATTAGTGTCAAAGTAGGAGAGGGAGAAAGGGAAGACAGAAAAATACTTGCATATTGGCTGAAATTTTTTCAAATTTGATAAAAACTATAAACCCATAAATTCAAGAATCTCAATAAAGGCCAAGTTCAAGAAACATGAAGAAAATGATACATAGCACATAATAATCAAATCAAACCAGTGAAAAATAAAAAATCTTAAAAGCAGACAGAGGTAAAAAGAGGTGCTATATACAGAGGAACAAGGATACTATGACAGCAGATATCTCATCAGCAATAATGCAAGCCAGAAAGCAATGAAGCAACATCTTTAAGTTACTGAAAGAAAAATTTGTCTACCTAAAATTCTGTAGAGCAAACATATCCTTAAAAAACAAAGACAAAATCATGACTTTTGAGACATACAGAAACTGGAAGAATTCCTCACCACCAGCCGACCTAGAGTATAAGAAATGGTAAAAAAGAAGGAAAATGATACAGGTGAAAATATAGATCTACAGAAAAGAATGAAGAACGCTAATATTGTAAATATATAGGTAAATATATAAGATTTGTTTCTTATTATTTAAATGTCTTTTAAAAATAATTAGTTACACAAAAACAATCACAATGTAGTATAGGGTTTATAACATATGTAAAAGTAAAATATATGGCAAAACAACACAAAACATGTTGAGAGAAATGGGAGTATACTGTTGTAAGTTTCTCACATTGTACACTTAATAGTAGACTGATAAGTTAAATATGTATATTATAAACCCTAAAGCAATCAGTAAAATAACAAAACAAAGAATTATAATCATCTTACAAGTGAAATAATAAAAGTAATCAATCCAAAAATAGATAGAAAAAGGAAGATGAGAACAAAGAATAGTGGAACAATTAGATAACAACTAGCAAGGTAACAGATTTAAACATAACTATATTAATATTCACATTAAGTGTAAATGGTCTAAATACTCCAAATAAAAAGAAGTGATTGTTAAATTGGAAAAAAAAAAAAAAGCAAGGCCCACTGTATGCTACCTATAAGAAATACACCTTAAATATAAAAGCACAAATATGTTAAAAGCAAAAGGATGGAAAAGGATATACTACACTAACACTTACCAAAAAAAAACTACAGTATCTATAGTAATACTACACAAAGTAGATTACAGAGT
Source organism: Mirounga angustirostris (assembly GCF_029215605.1). Taxonomy (NCBI): domain Eukaryota; kingdom Metazoa; phylum Chordata; class Mammalia; order Carnivora; family Phocidae; genus Mirounga; species Mirounga angustirostris. The sequence goes on along the minus strand of NW_026991710.1, from coordinate 159,725,429 downwards.
AAAGTATATAATCAGAGGTAAAGAAAGTCATTTCATAATGATAAAATGGTCAATTCATCCATATGACAAAACATTTCCCAAAATGGTGATGCATCTAATAATAAAGATTCAAAGTACATGAAGAAAAAAACTGATAAAACTATAATGAGACAATTTTAGTCAAAACTTCAGTACTCTCTATAATTGATAGAAAAAAATAGACATGGGATGCCTGGGTGGCTCAGTCGTTAAGCGTCTGCCTTCAGCTCAGGTCATGATCCCAGCGTCTGCACTGGGATTGAGCCCCGCATCGGGCTCTCTGCTCAGGGAAAGCCTGCTTCTCCCTCTCCCACCCCCCTGCTTATGTTCCTGTTCTCACTATCTCTCTCTTTGTCAAATAAATAAATAAAATCTTTTAAAAAAGAAAAAAATAGACAGGAAATCAATAAGGACATAGAAGATTTAAGCAATGGTATCCATTAACTTGACCTAATTGATACTTATAGGAAACTCCACCCACAAAAATAGAATACACATTCCTTTCAGGTGCACACAAAACATTTCCTAAGATAGACCATATTCTGAGCCATAAACTTAAAGTCTTAAAATTTGAAAAGAATCTGTCATACAATGTAAATTCCCTGACCACAATGGAATTAAACCAGAAATAAATAACAGAAAGTTTTCCGGAAAGTCTCTCAATATTTACTAACACACTTTTAAACAACCCACAAATCAAAATATAAATCAAAATGAAAAATAGAAACTATTTTGAACTGAATGAAAATGGCAAAAACACAACAAATTTGCAGGATGGTACTAAAATACTACTTTGGGGAAATTTATAGGACTAAATCCCTTTTTTGAAAAGAAGAAAGTTCTCAAAACTTCAGTTTACACCTTAAGAAACTAGAAAAAGAAGAGCAGACTAAACTCAAAATAAGTAGAAAAAGGAAATAAGATCAGAACAAAAATCAATTAAATAGAAAACAGGTAAGCCATATAGAAAAATCAATGAAACCAAAAAAATGTTTCTTGAGAAGATCAATAAAATTGATGAGTTTCTAGTTTTTTCAGGAAAAAAGGAGAGAAGACAAAAATCACCAGTGTTAGGCATGACAGAGGAAATATCACTGCAGAGTCTATACATACTGAAAGGATAATAACAGAATATTATTAAAAACTTTATGCCCATAAACCAACAACTAAAACAAAATAGACATATTTCTTGAAAAACACAAACTACCAATGTTCAGTCAAGAATTTGATGACTTGAATAACCTTATTATATCTATTATAGGCACTTTTTCCCACAAAGAAATTTCCAGGCCCAGACGGTTTCACTGACAAATTCTACCAAAATTTTAAGGAAGAAATAATATTAATTCTATACCAACTCTCCCAGAAAATTGAAGATGAGGAATACTTCCCAACTTATTCTCTGAGATCAGCATCACCCTGATACCAAAACCCAGACAAAAATATTACAATAAAACAACAGACCAGTATCCCAACAATTTGATATCCAGAAGCAAAAAAATAAACTCCAATCCGCATTTTGACATGATATGCAAGAATTAACTCAAAATGGATCATGCACCTAAATATAAAACCTAAAACTACAAAACTTCTAGAAGAAAATATAGAAGAAAACCTTTGTGACCTCAAGTTAGAGAAAGATTTCTTAGCTCCAACACCAAAAGCATGATCCATAAAGGAACAAATTGGAAAACTGGACCTCATCAACCTTCAGCATTTCTGATTTTTGAAAGACGTTAGTAAGAAAATGAAATGACATGTCACAGACTGGGAGAAAATTATATATTTAATTTAAAAACATGCATCCAGTTCTCTCTTTTTCTCTGCCATCATGGTGTATGCAGTTGACTGTTCCTCACCATGTCTTCTCACAAGACTTTCAGGATCAAGAGATTCCTGGCCAAGAAACAAAAGCAGAATCATCCCACTCCCTAGTGGATTCAGATGAAAACTGGTAATAAAATCAGGTACAACTCCAAGAGAAGGCATTAGAGAAGAACCAAACTGAGTCTATAAGGGATCGCACATGAGATGGCACACATATTTATGCTGCATGGAGGTCATGTGCTCACATCCTATCACTCTGTGAATATCAATACCACCTGAACAGTAGACATGTTTTATCAGGGAAATTATTTTTCTCTGTTACTATGCTTTTGCACCAGTAGGTTAGTTCAGTAATAAATATGTGAGACCTTAAAAAAATTGCATCCAGGAAGCATAAAGAATTCTCAAATTCAATAATAAAAGATAGACAACCAAACAAAATAATAAATCTATGAGCAGACCCTAGGGTGATCCCTAATAAGTTGTATCCTTGTATAATCACCTTCCCCTGAGTGCAAGTAGAACCCGTGACTTGCTTTTAACCAATAGATTATGGCAAAGGTGATGGGATGTTACTCCCATGATTACCTTATGTTACACAAGACTCTCTTTTGGCAGACTGGAGAGAGTCACATGGCAAGGACCTGCAGGCAGCCTCTGGAGCTAAGAGGAGATTCCATATGAGATAGCTAGTAATAATCTGGGACTCTGGTCATACAGCTGCAAGGAAATGAGTCCTGCCAACAACTTGATAAGCTGGGATGTGGATCCTTCCCTAGTCAACCACCAGATTAGAAATCAACCGGGACACCATGTTTACAGCCTGGGGAGACCCTGAACAGAGCACTCAGCAAAACTGTGCCCAGACTCCTTACCCACAGAAATCATGAGTTAATAAGTGTGTACTGCTTTAAGCTACTAAGTTTGTGATAGTTTGTTATGCAGCAGAATACTAATACAATGGATAAAAGTTTTGTACAGACACTTCACCAAATAAGATATATGGGTGTCAAATAAGCACATGAAAAAAATGCTACCTATAATTAGTAATTAGGGATATCTAAGTTACAACTGCAATGAAATAATAATACATACTTTTTAGAATTGCCAAAAGTGGTGGCAAGGACGGGGGGAAACTACAACTCACATATGTGCCTGGTTGATCTGTACAGTGTTACAGCCTCTTCAGAAAGCAGTTAAACAGTTGCTTCAAGTACACAACCTAGCCCTCCACCTAAAGGAGCTGGAGAAAGAACAGAAAATAAAGCCTAAACCCAGCAGGAGAAGAGAAATAATAAAGATCAGAGCAGAAATCAATGAAATAGAAACTAAAAGAACAGTAGAACAGATCAATGAAACTAGGAGCTGGTTCTTTGAAAGAATTAACAAGATTGATAAACCCCTGGCCAGACTTATCAAAAAGAGAAGAGAAATGACCCAAATCAACAAAATCATGAATGAAAGAGGAGAGATCCCAACCAACACCAAAGAAATACAAACAATTATAAGAACATATTATGAGCAACTCTATGCCAGCAAATTCGATAACCTGGAAGAAATGGATGCATTCCTAGAGATGTATCAACTACCAAAACTGAACCAGGAAGAAATAGAAAACCTGAACAGACCTATAACCACTAAGGAAATTGAAGCAGTCATCAAAAATCTCCCAAAAAACAAAAGCCCAGGGCCAGATGGCTTCCCAGGGGAATTCTACCAAACATTTCAAGAAGAATTAATACCTATTCTTCTGAAACTGTTCCAAAAAATAGAAATGGACGGAAAACTTCCAAACTCATTTTATGAGGCCAGCATTACCTTGATCCCAAAACCAGACAAAGACCCCATCAAAAAGGAGAATTACAGACCAATATCCCTGATGAACATGGATGCAAAAATTCTCACCAAAATACTAGCCAATAGGATCCAACAGTACATTAAAAGGATTATTCACCACGACCAGGTGGGATTTATCCCTGGGCTGCAAGGTTGGTTCAACATCCGCAAATCAATCAATGTGATACAATACATTAACAAAAGAAAGAACAAGAATCATATGATCCTCTTAATAGATGCAGAAAAAGCTTTTGACAAAGTACAGCATCCTTTCTTGATCAAAACTCTTCAAAGTATAGGGATAGAGGGTACATACCTCAATATCATAAAAGCCATCTATGAAAAACCTACAGCGAATATCATTCTCAATGGGGAAAAACTGAGAGCTTTCCCCCTAAAGTCAGGAACGCGGCAGGGATGTCCACTATCACCACTGCTATTCAACATAGTATTGGAAGTCCTAGCCACAGCAATCAGACAACAAAAAGAAATCAAAGGCATCCAAATTGGCAAAGAAGAAGTCAAACTCTCACTCTTTGCAGATGATATGATACTTTATGTGGAAAACCCAAAAGACTCCACCCCAAAACTGCTAGAACTCATACAGGAATTCAGTAAAGTGGCAGGATATAAAATCAATGCACAGAAGTCAGTGGCATTCCTATACACCAACAACAAGACAGAAGAAAGAGAAATTAAGGAGTCGATCCCATTTACAATTGCACTCAAAACCATAAGATACCTAGGAATCAATCTAACCAAAGAGACAAAGGATCTGTACTCAGAAAACTATAAAATACTCATGAAAGAAATTGAGGAAGACACAAAGAAATGGAAAAACATTCCATGCTCATGGATTGGAAGAACAAATATTGTGAAGATGTCAATGCTACCTAGAGCAATCTACACATTCAATGCAATCCCCATCAAAATACCATCCACTTTTTTCAAAGAAATGGAACAAATAATCTTAAAATTTGTATGGAACCAGAAAAGACCCCGCATAGCCAGAGGAATGTTGAAAAAGAAAAGCAAAGCCAGTGGCATCACAATTCCGGACTTCCAGCTCTATTACAAAGCTGTCATCATCAAGACAGCATGGTACTGGCACAAAAACAGACACATAGATCAATGGAACAGACTAGAGAGCCCAGAAATGGACCCTCAACTCTATGGTCAACTCATCTTTGACAAAGCAGGAAAGAATCTCCAATGGAAAAAAGACAGTCTCTTCAACAAATGGTGTTGGGAAAATTGGATAGCCACATGCAGAAGAATGAAACTGGACCATTTCCTTACACCACACACAAAAATAGACTCCAAATGGTTGAAAGACCTCAATGTGAGACAGGAGTCCATCAAAATCCTAAAGGAGAACACAGGCAGCAACCTCTTTGACCTCAGCCGCAGCAACTTCTTCCTAGAAACATCGCCAAAGGCAAGGGAAGCAAGGACAAAAATGAACTATTGGGACTTCATCAAGATAAAAAGCTTTTGCAAAGCAAAGGAAACAGTCAACAAAACCAAAAGACAACTGACAGAATGGGAGAAGATATTTGCAAATGACATATCAGATAAAGGACTAGTATCCAAAATCTATAAAGAACTCATCAAACTCAACACCCAAAGAACAAAGAATCCAATCAAGAAATGGGCAGAAGACATGAACAGACATTTTTCCAAAGAAGACATCCAAATGGCCAACAGACACATGAAAAAGTGCTCAATATCGCTCAGCATCAGGGAAATCCAAATCAAAACCTCAATGAGATATCACCTCACACCAGTCAGAATGGCTAAAATTAACAAGTCAGGAAACGACAGATGTTGGCGGGGATGTGGAGAAAGGGGAACCCTCCTACACTGTTGGTGGGAATGCAAGCTGGTGCAGCCACTCTGGAAAACAGTATGGAGGTTCCTCAAAAAGTTGAAAATAGAGCTACCATATGATCCAGCAATTGCACTACTGGGTATTTACCCCAAAGATACAAAAGTAGGGATCCAAAGGGGTACGTGCACCCCGATGTTTATAGCAGCAATGTCCACAATAGCCAAACTGTGGAAAGAGCCAAGATGTCCATCGACAGATGAATGGATAAAGAAGAGGTGGTATATATATACAATGGAATATTATGCAGCCATCAAAAGGAATGAGATCTTGCCATTTGCAACGACGTGGATGGAACTGGAGGGTATTATGTTGAGTGAAATAAGTCAAACAGAGAAAGACATGTATCATATGATCGCACTGATATGAGGAATTCTTAATTGCAGGAAACAAACTGAGGGTTGCTGAAGTGGAGGGTGGGGTGGGAGTGATGGGGTGACTGGGTGATAGACACTGGGGAGGGTATGTGCTCTGGTAAGCGCTGTGAATTGTGCAAGACTGTTGAATCTTAGATCTGTACCTCTGAAACAAATAATGCAATATATGTTAAGAAAAAAAAAAAAGAAGCAGGAGAAGGTAGTGGGAGGGGAAGAATGAAGCGGGAGAAATCGGAGGGGTAGACGAACCATGAGAGACGATGGACTCTGAAAAACAAACTGAGGGTTCTAGAGGGGAGGGGGTGGGAGGATGAGTTAGCCTGGTGGTGGGTATTGAGGAGGGCACATTCTGCATGGAGCACTGGGTGTTATGCACAAACAATGAATCATGGAACACTTCATCTAAAACTAATGATGTAATGTATGGGGATTAACATAAGAATAAAAAAAAAAACAGTTGCTTGAAAATTAAACATATACCTATCCCTTATAACCCAGTCATTACTCTCCGAGGTATTTACCCAAGAGAAAAGAAAGCATATATGTTCATCCAAAGCCTTGTACATGAATATTAACAATGTATTTATCTGTAATAGCCAAAAGTTAAAAATACCCCATGCAGCAATTGGCGACTGGATCAATACACAATGGAATACTACTCAACAATAAAAAGGAATAAACTATGGATACTCACTAAAGCATGGATGAATCTCAAAATAATTATGCTGAGTGAGAGATGCCAGACCAAAAAATATATATACTATATCATTCCATTTATATTAAATTCTGGAAATTGCAAACTAATCTATAGTGACAGAAGCCAGATCAGTAATTGCTTATATGCGGGGGAGAAGCAGGAAGAGATTGCAAAGCAGCACAAGTAGACATTTGGGAATAATGGAAGTATAAGTCATCTTGATTGTGCTGATGGTTTCACTGATGAATACATATGTCAAAACTTATCAAAATGGTGCACTTTAAATATGCATGATTTATTGTGTGCCAATTATACCTCAGTAAAGCTGTTAAATTTTTAAAATAAAAAGAATTGGGGGAGAATGACAAGGTGTATTTTATTTTTTTTTAAAGATTTTATTTATTTATTTGAGAGAGAGAATGAGAGAGAGCATGAGAGGGAAGAGGGTCAGAGGGAGAAGCAGACTCCCCGCTGAGCAGGGACCCCAATGCGGGACTCGATTCAGGGACTCCAGGATAATGACCTGATCCGAAGGCAGTCGTTTAACCAACTGAGCCACCCAGGCGCCCGACAAAGGTGTATTTTAGATAAGATGTGCATGGAAGGCTCTCTGCAGAGGTGCCATTTGTGTAGAGATATGACTGGGGAGAAGAGCATTCCAAACAGAGGGAATAGCGGGTACGAAGGCTCTTGGCAGGACTCTGCTCAGCACATCAGAGGGTAATGTGCCTGGAACAGTGAGCAAAGGGCAAAGATGAAGTCAGAAAGATAGAGAAGGCCCAGATCGTGTAGAGCTTACTCTGAGAGAGATGGGAATGTACTGGATTATTTTGCACTGAGTTGTGACATCATCTGATATGTTTTAAAATTATCATTCAGAACTATGACTATCATTCTCAACTGTAAGGAGGAAGGGCAGAAGCAAGGAGACAAGTGGGTGGACTATTGCTCTAGTTAGGTAAGAGATCATGATGACTTTGCTGCAGGAAGGTTGTGGTGGAGGTCAAGAATAGGGACTTGAGGCAGGATTATTTCAAAGATAGGGCTGCCTCGTTCTGGTGACAGGTCAAACATAGAGAGAGGAAGAGAGAATTCAAAGATGATTGATTCTAAGGTGTTTGGTCTGAACATCTGGAAAAATTAATTTACCCGTTACTAAAATGAGGAAGTCCAGGTTGCCAGTTTCTAAGATGTGTTCAGCTTAGGATATGTTAAGTTTACAGTGCCTGTTACACAACCAAGCAGCAATATTGAGCAAGCTGGCTAGATAGGTCTGTGAGCAGGGCAGAGAGGTCAGAACTGGACCTGGGATACAAATCTGAGAAGGAACTAGAGAACAGGTGGGAGAACTGAGCAGTGGGCATGTAGGAGGTAGGAGTGAGAGATCAGGAAGGAGAGGAAAAACCAGCAAAGACTAAAAGTGTAAAACCAAGGGAAGAAACTGTGTCAAGAAACACCATGATTAACTGTGGGGAATTCTGCTAACAGGCCAACATATGAGGACTCTGCATTGCCCACTGAATTTAGCAATAGGCCGCCTGGGCTCACGGGAGAGTCAGAGGTGAGGAAGTGGAAGCAGCAAGTTATCAGCAAGTTTCACTGTCAAAGCAGGCAGAGAAGTTGAAGAGTAGCTGAAGAGGTACATGGCGGTCAAGGGAGTTTTTTTTTTAAGATTGAAGATATTATTATAGCATGTTTGTATTCTGATGGGAACACTAGCAGAGAATACAGAGGTAAAAATTAATGATGCAAGAGATGGGGCGGGGAGTGGGACAATTACAGAAAAAGTCCTTGAGCTGCGGGAGCCATAGGAGATAAAGATGAAGAGGTGAGAAGAATCTAGCTGTGGCGAGCTTTTACCCAAATCTACCACTCCAGACCCAGGGCCAGGAAGGAACCTCAGACTGATGAGTGCCTGTGATACCCCAGAAGCCTCTTCGTATTTTCTTCAACCACCCTGGGAGGGGTTATTTTTAGCCTCGCTCTACAGCAACTAAGGCTCAAAAGGAGCAATGACCTCCTGTATTACCCACAGCAACCCCAGTGACACCAAGCCTGCAGCAGGTTACTCTGGGCACAAGAAGGCTGCCCCCTACCTTCTACACCTTCCAACTTGCTCATCATGATGACATCCAAACACTGAACCTGGTCTGAGGCCAAGACTGTGCAAAGAAGTTTCACTCTCCCCATTTGCACTGCACTTCAGCTACACAGGGCAACTTAGACCATTGGTTTTCTTACCACCCTCTTTCCTCACAAATATAAAAACATAGAGTACTAAAGCTAAAAGACAACTCAGAGATCACCCAGTCTACCCGCATTCCCATAAAAGGAAACTGAGGCACAAGAGTACATAGGCACATGCTCAAAGGCAAGCAGAGCAAACTGTCATCTCATTGTCCATGGGCTGTCAAACATCATTCCCCCCTTGTCCCCAGAGATGTGAGTGCACACGCCCATGTGTACAAAATCGATTTGAAGATGCAAATTGGCTACATCCAATTTCATCCAACTGTCCTCAAAGTTTAAGAGCTCTGCTGACATGCACAGAGCAAAGACTAAATTGTCCTCCTGAGAGAAATAGTCTTGGAAACAGCCTCGTGCGTCCCTGTCCAAGGTGCTAAGGAGCAGAGGCCGTGAGAAAAAAGCTTGAGTCTGCCAGGTCCACATGTATCCTCCTTGTGAAAGGACACGGTGGGGGTGGGGGTTGTTGCTGGCAGAGCCTGGAGTTTGGGATGGAGGCAAATAAAGGGGTCACCTGAAGTCCCTCTGACTTGGAAATGGATGATACCTTCATCCAGGATTCCCAGCAGGGTTGTTTTCTGATATAAATGAATGTTATTCCAGAGATGCATGATGACTAGTGCTGAACATCCCTGCCTGCTATGGGTTTAGAAAGAGGATGGAGGAAACAAAGTTTAAAATGATGCTATTACTCTCAAGGAAACCCAGTGACATTCCCTGAGTGCCAGGGACTCCAGAACAGGGCATCAGTTGCCCCATGACCTGAACTTCTGACTTGGCAAATGGATTCACCTAAAAGTAGATAAATCAAACTCCACAGATTGATTAAAGCAGTGGTTTTCAAGCACTCTTTCAGAAGCAGAAATGTCTGATCCAGAAGACAGTAAACACAAAGCTATTGTGCTTGAAGGAGTGGAAGCCTCACAGCCTGCCCTTGGCTGCTCCCAGACCTTGGAAGCACTTCTGTAGGGTTTTTAGAAAAAGAGTTGAAAATCACTAAAGTTAACTCACAAAAGGTCTGTATATCTCTGCCCCACCTCATCCTTCACCAGGTAAATAGCCCTGCCCAGGCTGAGTCTGTAACAAACCACATGACCCTCCCATACACACATCATGAGTAATGAGGCCTCTGCCCGTCGTTACAAAAATTTTTGGTCACTGACAGACCTGAATTATACCAGATTTTTTTTATCACACCCTGCTCTTTTCTACATTCTGCTTGCAGCTTCCCAATGACCAGTGTGGGCTGGCTCCATCTCTAACCTCTGCCCCATCCTGGCATATGCCAGGGGATGATCTCATGCCTCTGCATGAATGGACTTTCTGGTACCTCTCTGTAAACTGATGCTGTCAAAGGCCTGCCCAGATTCCTATTTTGGTGGCATCCTGCAGTAAGCACATATACCTCTCTGTCTGAGAGCTTTCTTTTGGTCTGCAAATCTCCAAGGCAGTCCAGAAATGCCGAGTCAATGTGCCCATGAGAAGCCATCAGCCAATAATTCTTGGATAAGATAACTCTGAGGAATGCCTTAATCTGTTTCTAAGTTACCAAGTAAAATTGAGCCCAGTTCCCATACTAGTAACTTGCATAATAAGACACCCTTTCCAGATTTCTTCCCTTCCCTGTGCTACTTCCCCACTCCCCTACCAGTGCTTCTTAAGATCAACTCCCAAACTATATGCATTCATACCTTTGGCTCGGGTAATGCCTATGAGGGAACCCAACTGAAGATATTTAATGCTGGAATGGAGGTAGGGAGCAGACCTTCAGCATGAGGTTCTGGAATAAGATTACATGCCAGCCAAATAGTAATGAGGACCACATTGCTGGTGATAAGTGAAAAGGTGACAATCCCAGCATGCTCTAGCATCACAATTGCTAAAACTCTTACCTGTGGTGAGATGAACTGAGGTGAAATACAGACAGAAGGAGGAAGGCGCTGACTTATACAATAGGTCTAGCACAGTGCTACTCAAAGTGCAGTCCATGGGCCAATCCCAGCTCATGAACTGTTTGACACCAACCTCTGACAAGTAGAAAAATTGAGAAAAAGCATATGGAAATTTTATAGCAATTTGGCAGAGATATTTTATGTCTGTTGGACTTAATAATTTTATTTTTTAAGATTTTATTTATTTATTTGACAGAAAGAGAGAGAGAGACAACGAGAGAGGCAACACAAGCAGGAGAATGGGAGAGGGAGAAGCAGGTTTCCCGCCGAGCAGGGAGCCTGATGCAGGGCTCGATCCCCGGACCTGAGCCGAAGGCAGATGCTTAAAGACTGAGCCACCCAGGTGCCCCAGACTTAATAATTTTTAAAATTATTCTTATACCATGTATGCCTTTTTTATTTAATTTTTCTAGTAATTCATCAGTCCACAGAAGATTTTTTTTAACTATTCCTTACTAATAGATAGTCTGAGAAGTACGGGGCTAGACTTAAAAACTATGGGGCTGATGATAATTATGGCGTACTTGTTTAACTGTTGTTAACTGGAGAAATATGATAGGCTCAGATCAAGCAACAATCAACTTAAAAGCCAGAAGGCCTCCAGGGGTCCTCATCTCCTGTGACTGAGAGACAGACTGAGCTGAAAATCAGGCTCAAAATCTGATTGTTAAGAGTGGCAGAGTTACAAAGGTGATTGGATTCACAGCCCCAACCATCTTTCGATGCTAACAGCAGAACCCCAATAAGAAATGAATCAGACTCGGGGCACCTGGGTGGCTCAGTCGTTAAGCGTCTGCCTTCGGCTCAGGTCATGATCCCGGGGTCCTGGGATCGAGCCCCACATCGGGCTCCCTGCTCTGCAGGAGGCCTGCTTCTCCCTCTCCCACTCCCCCTGCTTGTGTTCCCTCTCTCGCTGTGTCTCTCTCTGTCAAATAAATAAATAAAATCTTTTAAATAAATAAATAAATAAGAAAAAGAAATGAATCGGACTCTAAGATGCACCAGAAGGACGTTTGGGTTGGCACCCTTGAGAACCTTGAAGTCCCAGATTCCCTGAATCTCTGGGCCAGCAGAAATATCCCCTCACCATGTAAAAGAGACAGGTTTTCATTTGTCTAGATCTATGCAAAAGCCTCACCATCACCAGTGGCTTGCAAAATGACTCTTACCCTCTTCAAAGGGAGCACAAACCTCCCTTTATTGTTTCTAGACCAGTATCTAAAACCAATTCTCAGCATGACTTGACTAGGGAATTATGTCACTTACTACACAATAAAATAGACTATTCAACGAAAAATTTGTTGCAAGCCCAACAGGAACTTGAAGACTATGCCTCAGAATGGAACTTAAGAGTGCAGGAGTGGGTAGGTAGAATATAAGGCTGGGTGTGGACAGTTCACTGATAGGAGAGCACTTCCCCATGACTCAGGATTTAGTGCCCTGGCAAGGACATCTAAAGCCAGTTCTAACACACTGTTGGCATGGCTCCTTGAAGCTTGGAAACAATAATAGCCTCTAGTATATGAGGTGGAAATGCCAGAACTTCCCTGGCAGAGTATTGAGGAAGAGAACAAAAGGCTCAGAGAGGTACTCTTGTTGGAATGAATGCACTACGTCAGACCAGAGAACATGCTAACTAACTATATTTCCCAGGAGAGCCCAGAGGACCTTCCCTTCACTAAAAGCAATAAAATATTGGGGCACATTAATCAGAAGTTCAGTGGTAGCTATTGTCTGAGGCCAGGGAAAACAGTGGGAGATGCTGCCATGGCTCCCAAATGTCAGTGCAGCTAAGATTCTGTAATAACCAGGCTAAGTCAAAAGCAAAGTGAAAGCAATTATGTGATAGGCAGCAGGGCTGGAATGATAACCAGATGGAGGCCTTGACCTGTTGGGATCTGTTGCAATGACTAATAATCCATGATGTTTCCAGAGGTGAGATAGATGTTCTCTGCTAACAAAAGTATTGCTTGACTTACATAATCAAAAATTATCAAGAGAGGGTGAGCAGAAGGTTGATGTCAGCCACCACAATAAAAAATTATAATCCCCTATCCAGTCTCCAGACCTGAGCTAGTTCTTGGACCCAGAGACCATCAGTGGAAAGAGGCCAGATCCCGTGAAATGAGACCGTGAAAGATGCCACAGAAAATATATACAGTAGCAATACTTCCATTTCTTCCCTAAAAGAACTTTTGGGCATTTACCAGATAACTGTATATACTGGGGAAGAGAGAATGCCCAGAAAATTCAAAGGCTTTTGGATACAGCATCTGAGCATATTGCGACTGATACCAAGGGACACAGAGTGGGAGCATAGAGATGCCATGTAGTAAATGGCCTCCTGGATAATGTCCATTTCATAGTGGGTCCAGAGATTTGCAGCTTCACTCTGTGATTATTTCCCAGGTCCCTGGGTGCATAATCCAGATGGCTACACCTCACTGTTGGCAAAATTCTCACATTGCCTCCTTAACCTATGTAGTAGTCATTACAGTAGGAAAGTCTAAGTGAAAGTCTTCTCCAGCCACATACACACATACCCACACATGCACTCAAACACACCACACATTCACACATACACAGAGACACACACATACATACCACTAGACCAAGAGAGTAAAACTAAAGCAATACTGCATCTTAGATGGAATGTTAGAGACTAGTTTCACCTTCAAAGACTTCAAGGATATAAGACAATGGTCCCATCATATTTCCCATTTAATTCCTCAGCAAAATCAGAGTGATCATAGAACATGACAATGGACTACTATAAACTTAATCAAGTGGCAGCCTTAGTTGCAACACTTTTTGCCAGATATCTTTAGTAGAACAGATCCACACAGCTTCTGACACTTAGTATGTGGTTCTCAAGCTAGTGAATGCATTCTTTCCAATCCCCTTCAAGGAGGATCAGGACAAATTTGCATTCACTTGGAACACATATCTTACATTTTAATGGTCTTGCCTCAGATTAATTAAACTTTTCTGTTCTCTGTCCCTATATAGTTTAAACAGACCTTGATTTTCTGAGCATGCCACAGAGCATCAGACTGGCCCATTATATGGATAAATAATCATAACAGGTCTGGTGAGCAGGAAGTGGCAAATAATCAGAAGCCCTGCTAAGACATGTTCACCAGAGGTGGGAGATAAGTCCTATGAAGACCCAGAGGCCTGCCACACCAATGAATTTTTTAAAGGTCCAGTGTTCTGGGATATATTGGGATATTTCCTCCAAAGTGAAGGAGAAATCACCGGACCTTGATCATCCACCTTTAAGAGAGAGACGCTTAATTGGCACCATAAGACCTGGCAGACTCCATGATGTTAGCAATATCCAGGGTTGATAACAATGTAGTTTGGAGTCTCTGACAAGCTTAAGCAGGAGAGTCACATAACAAAACCTGAGGATTCTAGAGCAAGGCCATGCTCTCTGCAGCAAAAACCCTCTCAACATTAAAAAAGCAGCTTCAAGGTTGCTATTAGGCTCTAGCCAGGACTAAGCATCTGACCATGGGACATCAAGGAACCAAGATACCAGAGCTGTCCTACATGATCTGGGTGTTTTCAGACCCACCAAGTCATAAGATGTGTGGACACTGAAGCGTTCTATCACTTAACAGAAATGGCACATTAAGAAGCAGGCCAAGCAGGTCCAGGGGGCACAAACAACTATCACCCACTTTTGTTGCATGGCTTCCTTCAGTTCACAGTTGTAGGTAATTCCCTATCATCAGTTGACAGAGAAGGAAAACCCTGGGCCTAGTTCATAGAGAAGTTATCTCCATATAATCGATCCCATTTACAATTGCACCAAAAATCATAAGATACCTAGGAATAAACCTAACCAAAGAGGTAAAGGATCTGTACTCTAGAAACTACAGTACACTTATGAAAGATATTGGGGAAGACACAAACAGATGGAAAAATCATTCCATGGATTGGAAGAATAAACATAGTTAAAATGTTTATGCTGCCCAGAGCAATTTACACATTCAATGCAATCCCTATCAAAATACCATCGACATTTTTCACAGAGCTGGAACAAACAATCCTAAAATTTGTATGGAACCCGAATTGTCAGGGAAATGTTGAAAAAGAAAACCAAAGCTGGTGGCACCACAATTCTGGACTTCAAGCTTTATTACAAAGCTGTAATCATCAAGACAGTATTGTACTGACACAAAAACAGACACAAAGATCAATGGAACAGAATAGAGAGCCCAGAAATGGACCCTCAACTCTATGGTCAATTGATCTTCAACAAAGCAGGAAAGAATATTCAATGGAAAAAAAAGAGTCTCTTCAACAAATGGTGTTGGGAAAATTGGACAGCCACATGCAGAAGAAGGAAACTGGACCACTTTCTTACATCATACACAAAAATAGACTCAAAATGGATGAAAGACCTAAATGTGAGACCACAATCCATCAAAATCCTAGAGGAGAACACAGGCAGCAATCTCTTCGATCTCAGCCATAGCAACTTCTTCCTAGACACATCTCCAAAGGCAAGGAAAACAAAAGCAACAATGAACTATTGGGAATTCATCAAGATAAAAAGCTTTTGCACAGCAAAAGAAACAGTCAACAAAACTAAAAAGCAACCTATGGCATGGGAGAAGATATTTGCAAATGTCTTATCAGATATCCAAAATCTATAAAGAACTTATCAAACTCAACACCCAAAAAAACCCAAAAAATCCAGTCAAGAAATGGGCAGAAGACATGAACAGACATTTCTCCAAAGAAGACATACAAATGGCCAACAGACACATGAAAAAAATGCCCCAAATCACTCGTCATCAGGGAAATACAAATCAAAACCACAATGAGAAAGCACCTCACACCAGTCAGAATGGCTAAAATTAGCAACTCAGGAAACAACAGATGTTGGCAAGGATGTAGAGAAAGGGGAACCCTCTTACACTGTTGGTGGGAATGCAAACTGGTGCAGCCATTCTGGAAAAACTGGAGATTCCTCAAAAAGTTAAAACTAGAACTACCCTATGACCCAGCAATTTATCCAAAGGATACAAATGTAGTGATTTGAAAGGGCACCTGCACCCCAATGTCTCTAGCAGCAATGTCCACAATAGCCAAAATATGGTAAGAGCTCAGATGTCCATCAAAGCAGCCCAAGTGTTCATCAACAGATGAATGGATAAAGATGTGGTATATATATATATATATATACACACATATATATATATACACACATATATATACACACATACACACACACACACAATGGAATACTAATCAACCATCAAAAATAATGAAATCTTGCCATTTGCAACAATGTGGATGGAACTAGAAGGTATTATGCTAAATGAAATAAGTCAGTCAGAGAAAGACAAATGATGAAAATTAGAGAGGGAGGCAAGCCATAAGAGATGCTTAACTCGGGGCACTTGGGTGGCTCAGTCAGTTAAGTGTCTGCCTTTGGCTCAGGTCGTGATCTCAGGGTCCTGGGATCGAGCCCTGCATCAGGCTCCCTGCTCAGTGGGGAGTCTGCTTCTTCCTCTCCCTCTGCCCCCACACCTGCTCATGCTCTCATGCTCTCTCTCTCTCTCTCAAATAAATAAATATAAAATCTTTTTTTAAAAAAAAGAAGTGTTTAACACTAGGAAACAAACTAAGGGTTGCTGTGGGTAGGATGGGAGGATAGGGTAATTGGGTGATGGACATTAAGGAGGGCTCTTGATGTAATGAGCACTGGGTGTTATATGCAACAGATGAATCACTTATTCTACCCCTGAAACTAATGATACACTATATGTTAACTAAATTGAATTTAAATAAAGAATATTTTAAAAGTTATCTCCATATACTGGTATGAGCCAAAAATGGACTATCTTCCCCAACAGCCTGGCACAGAGGTGGCCCTGAAAGGCAGCAGCGAAGGGAAGACCCCCCAGTGGAGAGAGCCTCAACTACTTCAACTGATCACCAACCTGATGTGGTGGGAGAAGGGGCCTGCAGTTATGGTATTCACACATTCCTGAGCAGTTGAATGGTTTAAAGCTAGTTATGGTCAGGGATCTGGAAAGTTCAAGATTGGAAGAAACAAACAAAGTGTATAGAGTTTTCTCAATGCCCACCACAGAAGATGCATTGAACAACGAAACGGACAGGATTCTGAGATCAGCTAGCCTCTGCCCTTGACCATCCCAGTGCATGGAGCCATGGTGCTGGGGTAGAAGGTTATCCATGAGCCCAACAGAACTAACTCCTTCTTATCAAGGTTGAAGGGGCTCATCCTCTCAGGGATAACAGCTTGGTCTATCCCACTAGGCAAGCCAAGAAGAGTAGAAATGCTAGCTGAGCAGGAGAAGTAAGAATTAGTGGTAGAAGGGCAATATGATGAAAATCAAGACAGCCTCCATACCATCTGCAGCAGCAAAAACTTCAGTTTGTCTCACTAACCTTCTAATTGTCTTTTTTTTTTCCCCGAGAAACTGTGATCAGTCACCATTTGGAAGAAGCAGTGAGGGCATAGTAAACTGAAACATGAGGGGGGCACCTGGGTGGCTCAGTCGTTAAGCGTCTGCCTTCGGCTCAGGTTGTGATCCCAGGGTCCTGGGATCGAGTCCCGCATCGGGCTCCCTGCTCTGCGGGAAGCCTGCTTCTCCCTTTCCCACTCCCCCTGCTTGTGTTCCCTCTCTCGCTGTGTCTCTCTCTGTCAGATAAATAAATAAAATCTTTAAAAAAAAAAAAAACTGAAACATGAGGGATCTGGGTGGACCCTAGCAGATACAGTCAGTTCCCTGCCCCCCACCCCCACCCCCCCACACCCCCCCGCTAAGCACTCTTCTCTAGTCCATGCTGACAGCATCCCACTGCACTTGCAGCTCTCCTCCCAGACTTGCCAGACTGCTGGGGAATCAATGCACCCAGAAGCAGCATCAACCAGTGCTGGAGTGTTGGAGGTGTTGGGAGATTCATACTCAATTTTCTCACCCTTCAGGTGGGATAACTCTCCAGCATGTTTTGTACTATCCCCCAGAGCTCCCTAGTGGGAATGAGTCCCAGTTTCCCACAGATGTCCCCTGCCTAACAGTAAACCTTTTATTGGCTTTCTTCCCTGCCCTGCCTCATTTCCCCACTCCTGGGATCACCTCCTAAATACATTACCTACACTCAGATTTTTGGCTCAGAGTTTGCTTTTGAGCAACCTAAAACATTCCCAGGTGAATCCAATTTCAATCTCCATCCTGGAATCTTCCTCTTGGGACCCCACATGTTTAGCTAAAATTCCAAGCTCTCTCATGGACAACCTCTCCTGCCCCTGGTGGAGGCAACCTCTGGGTTTCTCTCCCTTTAGTTTGCTTTCCAGACCCCACTGCAATCAGGTCTCCCTGCTCCGCAGCAGGGCAGCTTCCTGCATCACTGAAGTGTCAGGTCAAGCTTGCTCAGGAGGTCCAGAAAGCCTGAGGTGGTCAATACCCTGCACCCAGACCCACACAGTGCTTGAGTCCAGGTCTGAATTCCCTGGACAAAAGCATGCATGGGGAGAGCGTATCCTCAGAGATGCCCTCTTGTCCATGCTCTCTTCCTGCAACTCTATTCCCCACCGGTATCCCGGTGGTCTCCTCCTCATCCTCAAAAACCAGCAGCACCCATCAGGCTAGTCACTATTTCCTCACGAGAACCTCCTGATAGCTTATCCCTTCAAAAACACTCACCATTCCTTTAAGGGAAGGACCAGGGTCACAAAACTGCAATTGGGAAATTTCAGGAACCATGACACTGGGTTGGGTTGGTATTCTGAGCTCAAGGGACCTTCTCAGCTCGAGATCACACCACGTAGACAGCCATTGATTCCCCTACGCGTACAGTACATGAGAGAATCTTTGAGAATCAGTTGGCCCTTGCATTCCAGCAATGCAAGAAGAGATTTCTACCATAAACCCAACATCGAGGGAAGGGGATCAACGGAGACCCTGAAGGAAGTGGAGGACGGAAGAGAGGCATCAAAGGGAATAAGATGAAATAGGAAACACTACAGTAGGGCTCAGGGAAAGAGGAGAATGGGAGAGAAACACACTCACTCCCAGATAAACAAAACACACATACAAACACAAACAAAGAGAAACATCAGCAGAGACCACAAATGAAATTTAAAGTTGTTATGGCAACCGGAGCAGGTGGGTGGGCACTTGCGCCTACTGAATTTACAAAACTAAAGTAAGCGTTGCATTTGCTAACTAATTAAATAATGCTTTCTAAATATTTCTAATCTCCCAGCCATCAGGCCCAGAGGAAGACAGCGAACGCAGAGAGTTGGAGCTCCTATTTATTTACTGGGGGGGTCGGGTCTAGAGAACTCCCTCACTAGGTGGCTCTGGCTGAGGACAGGGAGGGTCCTTGGGGAGCAGGGTGGGCCCTTCCAACAGGTCAAAGCCAGCTCCTGGGAAGGGCAGGAAAGGCCTGGAGCTCTCCCTCGGAATCTTCCAGAAGGACGACAAAAGGCAGGGCCTGCCCAGCAGTGTGTGTCCTCGGCCCCAGTCATTCTGGAGTCCCCTGCCACCCACCCCCAGCCCCTACAACAGAAAGAGTCTGCGTGACGTGGGGTCCCAGGGGATGTGCGGACCAGCGTCCAAGCCCTCTTCAGAGGCATTGTGAAATAAGAGACACGGGTCAAATCAGGCAGCTGGTGAGAGAACATTTTTCTTTCAGTGTGCGGGGTGGATTGGTTTATTTAAGAAAAAAAGAAAAAGCAACCTCTACTAGGAATCAGATGCACCATCTTAGCCGATCTTCCCTGGGGAAATAAATTACACATACCACTGTAAACAAACACAGCTCCGAACACCAACCCAGCTGGAGCACGGTGGCACTTCTGTCCCTGGGGAAATAAATTCCAATGTCTATATATCTCTATCTATAGATACATACACAGAAAAGGTCACCCCGTGTCTCCTTCGGTGCCCCTTTCACTTGAAATTAAACAATAATTGTGTCAGTGTTTAGTCTCCAGCAAAGGACTGAGCCCCTGGATTGGAAATCTCCCATGAATAGCTCCCATAAATGCAGGCAAACACATGCCTTCTTGTCATGCCCATGGGCAAAGGAAGAGAGGGTGCAGGACACCAGGTTGCAGGGATGTGTGTGATGGGAGCATCCAAGGAGGCCCCGCCTGATGTGATGAGCCTAGCAGGGCCCGGGGATGTGCCAATCACAGGCAACTGGGGCTGCACTCCTGTTTTTCTGTGTCGATGGTGGTGGTGGTGGGTGTCCCCAGGAAAGGACAGGTCCTCTGTTTTCCTTCCATGGCTACAACCAGCCCAGCTTGCAACTGTAAGTTCCACTGAATTGAAAAGCTTTGGAGGCAGAAATAGTCACATTTTACAGATGAAAAACTGAAGGCTGGGATGGGTGGCAGAGATTAAGGTAAACTCCATGAGGGCAGCAGCTTCATCTCTCAGGTTCACTGCTGTAAACAGCGCTTGGCACATAAGGAAGGGAGGACAGAGGGAAAGGGCATCCTGTCTCCCTGTCCACTGTCCCGTCGAGTAAACCATAAGTTTTCACTGCGGTGGACACCAGGATGTGGCAGCGCTGTGCCAGGGGCTGTGATGTAACAAGGTCGTGCTCAGATTGGAGCAGGAAGGGTGGTCTTGGCAGCACCAGGTCATGTGGCGCAATTCAGTCTGGGGGTTCTTTGTTTCCCCCCGCCCTCTGTGTGAGCCTCTGCCAGCGCCCCAGCCATGTGCAGCCCTCCTTGTCTAGCTCTTCCCGCACTCTATCCCCCACACACTGACACCTCAGTCCAGACGGCAGGCTCACGGTTTGTTGGCGTGCATTTGCACCCATACATATCATCTCTCCAGCAAGAGTGCAAGTGAATGCCTGGGGTGCAGCTGTGTGCACCCAAGCTCATTGCCAAACACTAGGTGGGTTTTCTGAAGGACAGGAGCCAGACCCCAGGGGCTCAAGGGAACACCAACTCCAGTTCTGCAGTGGACATCCACTTTGATGCCTTAAACAGCTTCGGGCACATCCAGATGAGCAGCGTGGCATTTCTGCTTCAGCTCAGGAAGTCCCCCGAGCTCACATTCTTTCTCCACATACATCTACCCTCTCTGACACTTCTCTGCCTGGCTGTATGCTCCCTCACCCCACTTCTCTGCTCACAAAGCTCTGTCGGAACCTGGCTCCAGACAGTGCACCTTGCTCAGACATGGGAATCCACGGTGATGAGCTTTCTCTCACTGGTTGCTCCCACGGCTCCAAAAGCTTATACTTGGGGCAAGAGCACCCACGCCTCCTGGTCTTGGAATCCAGGATTCAGTCCAGCTTGAACCCCAGACCCCCCCCGGCTCCTGTGGCTTCAGGGGGAGAAAGAGAGAAGCCCACCAGGATAAAGGTTCCTCAAAATTGGTAAGTTGAAGAGGCAGCCCAGGCCCGAACTGAGAGGCCCCTGCAGGCCCCTGTGAGTGACCACACGGCCCACTGGCCTCAGCCCTCTTTGTCAGAACAGGCGCAACGGGCATGGACCAGCCCACATCCTGGCACGGCGGGGGGGCTGCCTGTGCCCTTCACTGATATGCTTGTTCCAGTAAAACTAGGCCCTGTCCTTCCCGATCAGCTTCTGGGCCACGAGTCCCCAGGCAAGGAGAGAGCAAGAGCTCAAGACACTAGTGGAGATGTCACTTCCCATTGAGGTCTAGCACCACAAGCAGGCAGAGGGGCTTCCTGTGACTCGCTGAACTCGGTCATCATCGCCTCCCTTCCCTTTAAGACTCGTCTAGGGCATCAGGTTGGGGGGGTATGTGAAGCTGGCAGGACAGTGCAGCCTGTCAGCTGCACACCGGCCATCAGGCCTGGGCCAAGTCCAAGGCCGCATCTCACGGCAGAACCAGACAAGACCCCAGTGGCGGTCCACTAATCTCAACAACTGGGGGCATCAGCTGTGTGTCAGGCACCGTGCCAGGCTCCGGGATTACCGAGAAGAATGAGAGTGACCCAGGCCCTGCCTTCACGGAGCTCACACTCTAGAAACAGGCAACTCTGTGTTGTGAATGCTCCGATGTGGAAGGACAGAGTGCTATGGGAGCCATGGGGAGAGGGCAGAGGAATGCAGGCTCCTGGGACAGTACTCCCAGACCAGGAGGGCAGTTAGGCCCTCATCAACACAGTACGGGGGCTACAGGTGTGAGCTTGCACGAAGGATACACCTGGGTCTAAATTCTGGCTCTACATATATTAGCTGTGTCACCCTGGGTGACTAACTGAACTTCTCTGTGCCTCAGTTTCCCTCTGTAAATGGGGATGGGGAAAATAAGATTGCCTGTCTCATAGAGCTGTTGTAAGAATCAAATGAGAAAATGGATATATGAAAGCACCTGGCGCAGAGTAAGCTCACAGTTAATGTTCTGCCACTGTTCCTGTTCACAGTACTATCGCTGACAATCGTAAGAACACCGTCAGGATAGGTGTTGCTCTTGTCATTGCTGTGATGCTGACATGGGCAAAGCTGCCCGGCAGCTACCAGGCTCCCGCAGGTCTGAAAGGGTTTGGGCAGGGTCGTGGGAGGGAGATGGGGGAGAAGGCAAGGCACCTCACTCCAGAGAGCTTGCAGCACTAGAGAAGGTACCTGGACTGGTCCTTTGGCACAAGGAGATGAGAGCCCCGTCACCAGGGGTATAAGATCAGAGCCTGATTAGCCAGGAGGGGACAGTCTGGAACACCGTAAATCACTCCCACCCCATGCTTACAATTAGTCTTGGCCTGCAGACACTGTACTGCAGGAGAGCCAAGGGGGCCCAGTGCCGGGAGAAGGAAGAGCCTAGAGCCGGGCTCCCTGAGGAAAACAGGTGCTCCACAGGTTTGACCTAGAGACGGGCAGTGATAGGCTTCTAGACACCAGCTCTGGACGACAGTTTTAGCAGCAACCATCCGTTCTTCGGCTCATAACCTTATTACCAGTTTGGAGCAATTCCAAAATCTGATTAATGCCTGATCTTCTCTCCTTGGGAAAGTTAGCGTGTATATTTTGTATGAAAGCTCAGGGGTTGAAGGACTCTTGCGAGCTCACGAACACCGGGGTAAGAACCTCTCCAGGCACCAGGCACAGCCCATTGGCAGCCAGGGGACACTCACAAAAATGCACACCTGTGGTGGCAGTAATGAGAAGAGAAATGTCTCCTGGGTCCCCGCACATCGTGTCTCCTGCTCTTTTCTCAAGAGGGACACCAAGATGGCAGACACTGTCCAGAGTTCCACTGAGAGGCAAGTGACCCCCTTGTGGTTGGGGAAGTGTCCCACAGTCCTCGTTCATTCAGTGCCCTACCAGCACTTACGGAGCCTTTCACGAGGGCCAGGCCTATGGTAGGCACCATGAGACAACACGGGATGACGTGGACCCTCATGGATCTCATGACTCCTGGGGAGAAGGCAAACGGAAAGACAACTAACCCCAACCTAGGGTGCAGAACAATGGGTACAGCCCAGAGGCAGGCAGGTTCCATGGCAGAAGGGAATGATTCCATTTGGTGGCACCAGGAGTGCAGTGAGGGAAGACATCCTTGGAGGGGGCCTTGAAGTTTGAACCAGAGTCCCAAGGACAAAGAAAACGTGCTGTTGAACTTATTGGAGCAGAGTGGCCAGAATCTCTATAGGGTTTTGCAGAGAGATGAGGTCATAGCCACATTTTCCAATTTCTGTATTAGATGCTCTGAAATCCTAGGGCCTTGCTGACACTAGAGGGGCTGTCCCTCCCAGGGCTAGCAAACCAACCAGTCCAGGGTCCACACCCCCAACCTCCTCCTTTACTGGGACCTCACACTCCACTCCAGCCCCTATCTCCTGCCCTCCTCACCCCAGGGCCAGCCACCAGATGACGGGATGGCCCTTCTGCCCTAGAGCCTGCTGAAATTATTCAAACCAGCCAGTACTAAGCCTGTTCACCCTGCCTCACCCATTTTTCCACACATTTTCCCCTCACTCCCTCGGCCTCCTAACTGAGCCTGGTGCTTCCCTGTGAGGCCCCCGCACCATGGTGAGCCTTGCCTCCTGCGTCTAGGGATCTCTGAGTATAAATTTCTTCCTTCGTGACAGTCATTTCTGTGTCTGCATGTCTCACCATACCTGATTCAAATAAATCCCAAGTACCCTTAAAACATGAGGGGAGGGCAGACTGGCTGGGCTGGGTCCCAGACGGAAAGATGCAGAGATTATCTCATGGGACCAACTACGTGAATAAAGAGGACACTATAAGAAAGACAGGCCTAGACCTACATTTCAGTATGGAACAAGATAGTGCCCTAAAGATCTACCAGACCTCTTCAAGCTGTGGGACTTCACCAAGTTTATGGACCTTCGTAAGGGAGAGCTCTAAAGACGAGGCCCTGTGGGTCTGTTTAAAGACAGCCCCAAAGGCTGAAGGGCTCCACTGGCATCTTCCTAGGAGTATGTGCCTTCACTCCCTCGGGGCGAGGACTAGTCCCGGGATGCCTCTGACAATGTCTGGCATCGGGAGCTGCCTGTGTCTGTTAACGGAGCGTGGGAAGGGGAATCCCAGCCCATGGGGAGTGGAGCGTGCACAGAATAGAAAAGCACAGACTCGATCCCTGGGGCCTTTGAAGAGAGTTTCACCACTTTACCTGGCAGGTGTCCCAGTGTGTTTCGTGTGAAATCCCTGTGGGCCCAGTGACAGGCTATGGGGAAGACTGGCAGAGGAAGGGGGGCGCTAGGTATGTGGAGAGAGGCAGCAGGGAGGATTCAGCACCCAGCAGTGCCAGGCTTGACCCACAGGGGCTACAATGAGGAAAGAAAAGGCCCTGTCTCCCCAGCCTCCCAGAGCAGCCAAAACAGACTTGCAGGAC
This sequence comes from Mirounga angustirostris, assembly GCF_029215605.1. Taxonomy (NCBI): domain Eukaryota; kingdom Metazoa; phylum Chordata; class Mammalia; order Carnivora; family Phocidae; genus Mirounga; species Mirounga angustirostris. The sequence goes on along the minus strand of NW_026991710.1, from coordinate 159,700,755 downwards.
AATCCCATGAGGTCAGCAGATAGAACCAAGAGAGCCGCAAGGCAAAGGCCAGAACACTGAGCCAGTCATGTTTCTCTAGGGTCAAAGCCACAGCGCCGTTCCCTCCCACCCCAACCCCACAGCCAGGAAGAATGGGCCCCTTTGAGCTCCCCGGCTAGAGGTCACAGGGGCATCTCTTCCAAGGCCCTCTTCATATGTGGGGCTTGGCCCAAGGACTTCCTGCTACCCAGGAACAGGCCAGCTCAACAGAGCTCATTGTTTGGGGTGGGGGCAGGGCTGGGGGCCCTCACCCTGCAGCTTGTGACCGTGGCCTCACTGGGGCAGTGTTCTGAAACTGCCTCATGGGCTTCTGAACAGCAGGCTCTCCTCCATCAGCAACCAGGGGACCTGCAAAAATGCTCACCTGTGGTGTCAGTAATGAGAACAGAAATGCCTTGCTGTGTCCCCACACTTCATGTCTCCTGCCATGCTCTCATTCGAGACTCCCCGTGCCCGGGGAAGTAGGTGTCCAGGGCTGCAGGGCTGTCCCACACCGGGCTCAAACCTGGTCCTCTGCCACGATTTGTGCTCGTGCTTCTGTCTGAGCCAGTGCCCTCCCCAAACCCCTTCCTGCCCTGACTCCTACCTAACCAAATCCACCGTCCACTTCCTGCCCTCCAACCTCTAGCACAAAGCCACTTACCTGCTGCTGGCCTCCCAAGCCACACGGGATTTCGTCTTAGCTGTGCCTTTGGCCTCTTCCCAGTAGAGTGCCGTATGTCCTGTTTACACAGAGCAATCTTTCCCTCCATCTCTTGTCCCAATTTTAATATTAATAGCATCCCCTTTCATATGCAGAAGAATTCCTTTTTGGAAGATAAAGTCTATGGCCATCCAGCCTCCCTCATGGGCACTCTTCAGCTGCTCGCACTCACTTCTGCCTACAGTGGTTCTGAAACCTCGGGCCTGGGTCGCACCCCCTTCCTGGTCATGTGTACCACTCCCGTGACACCCCGCCATGCCTAGAGAGTTGGACCCAAATGGCAGCTGTTATCCCATTGAGCAAATGAGGACAATGAAACAGGAGAGAGTATGACCTGCCCAAACCACTGACTTTGTTAGCCTCAGAATTCAACTCTGCAGGGGCTCTATGCCAGGTTTCTCCCTAAACCAAGCCATCTGCATGACCACCCCACCCACCATATCCCAACTGCAGTCTGGGCTACCCACTCGAAACCTAACCTTTGCTGTGTGTCATTGTTCTTGAGTTGTTTCATGTATCACAAGGTATCTTTCCCCAGACCATAAAGTCATAGAGCCCAGGACCTTCTCCTTTGCTTGGCCCAGGTATAGAGGACATGCTCAAGAAATACTTGCAGAATCAGTTCAGATGTGGCTGAGTCCTGTCGCTTTAGAAGGCTCCTCCAGATGACTGGCAAGCCCTATTTAACACTAATGAGACAGCAGTGGCTGGGGACAGCGCTCTCTGAACCACCTTTCATCTCATTTGCCACGTCCCATCTAGGCTGCCTGGGCCAAGGTCGTGTGCAGAGAAGATTCTCCTGAGCCCTGCGAAAGGACCAAGCACCCACCGCAGAGCCGTTCCTCCAGGGAGATGGGTTTCCTGGGCCGGTGGATGTCAGTGCCTCAGAGGAAGGTCTTAGGCCCCCGTTCCAAATGTATGCAAGTCCCAAACACAGGCCAAGACAGGACTGCTGGCTTCTACTTTGGGGGACAGGCTACTGGGACTTTGTCCTCTCTCTCTGCACCACCATAGTTCATACAAAAGTGCCTGAGGCAGGGACGCCTGGGTGGTTCACTCGGTTAAGTGTCGACTCTTGATTTCAGCTCAGGTCATGATCTCAGATTCATGGGGCTGAGCCCCGTGTGGGGGTCCCCGCTAGGCACAGAGCCTGCTTAAGATTCTCTCCCTCTCCGTCTCCCTCTGCCCTCCCCTCACTCGCCTTCTCTCTCTCAAAAAAAAAGTACTTGATGCAGTGACACCACCTGTGCTCACCCACCCCCAGCTTTCCCTGCCCGAGGCTCATTGCGCGTGTGGCCTTAGGTACCCTCTTCCCCTCTCTGAGCTTCAGTTTCTTCATCTGTAAAATAGAAGGTTGTACTAAACCAGCAGTGCCCCCTAGAAATAGGATGTGAATCGTGTATCTAGTTTTAAACTTTCTAGTAGCCACATTGCATGAGGACTTTACGTATATTAGCTCATGTGACTATCTCAACAGCCCGGGGAGGAAAAAGAAGAAGTTGAGGAGAGAGGTAAGAAGCACAAGCACAATGAATACCAAAAATGTGCCAGACACTACACATAACATTGTACACTTCATGGGTCTGTCATCCCATTATTCCCATCATACAGAGAAGGAAACTAAAGAGCAAAAGGGTTCAGTGATTTGTCCAAGGTCAGAAAGCTATTAAGCGAAATGGGACTGGGACCCAATTTCTGATTCCAAATCTCTACATACTTTCTGCACTCCCAAAATAATGAGGGGATAATGCAAGCCAGCATCAAATGAGACCCCAGACACATACTGCCTTAGGACAAGACGGAGCACTAGGTAATTAAGGCATTATGGCTACAGTGTTGGGGCAGACTTTGAGCTGCAGATAACAGGTTCTGGAGTTCAGAGAATGGTAGCTAGAAGAACATGTGAGAGGAGGTCTCGTGGCAGAAGCAGGACAGGAGCTGAGATCTATATGCACCCAATCAGGTTTCCATGGAGACCAAACTCCCTCTCTTGGGAGCCCCGATCCACCCTCTTACACAGGCCACAACAGAAAGTTCCCACTACCACTAGGCCTAGGGCTCACAATCAAAATTTCCATCCCACGCAGTCAAACTGTCCTCAAACAAAATTTCAAGAGCACAGTAGGATGTGCTGTGTTTAAATTTAGAGTCTGTGTGTCCTGCCAGCCAAGCCTTGCTGGCCAACGGAGTGAAATGATAAGTAAGCTCCAGGTTACTACAGCCAGTACGGAGAGGGGCAAAGAGACAGGTATCCCACCAAAGTCCATCACAACATCTTTTCTTAGTTATGAAGAAGAACGCCTATTAGGATGAACTTTTATTTGTAACGTCTTTGGTTTGAAAATGCAGGTCATCATTTCTTATCTAGGCTGTGTCCATAAAAGAAAAGCACCAGATGGAAAAGGGTCAGCCAGTGTTCCTGATGGATTCAGGACTGAATTAGCCAATATGGTTTGTTTGAGCCCATCTGATTTGGTATTTAAATGGGGTGGGGGGAGGTGGTGATGGCAGCAAGAGAAAAGAATAGATGGATCACAGGATAGCTCCTACAAGCACAAGGAAGGTGCAGCCAAGCTGCAGCATAGATGCGCTGGAGGAGGCGATCCTCCATGTCTCTGACTCATGCCCCTGTGCACCTCAGGATCACCTGGGAAGCCCTGGCACAGTACCGATGTCTGGACCCTGCCCTTAGCAGCTCTAATTTCGTGGTCTGAGATGAGGCCAGACGTCGTTTTTAAAAGCACTTCGAGTGTAGCCAGACTTAGAAAGCACTGATATAGGGGCGCCTGGGTGGCTCAGTCGTTAAGCGTCTGCCCTCGGCTCGGGTTATGATCCCAGGGTGCTGGGATCGAGCCCCGCATTGGGCTCCCTGCTCAGCGGGAAGCCTGCTTCTACCTCTTCCATTGCCCCTGCTTGTGTTCCCTCTCTCACTGTGTCTCTATCTGTCAAATAAAGAAATAAAATCTTTTAAAAAAAGAAAAAAAAAGAAAGCACTGATATAAATCCAATTCCACTCTCTCTGAAGTCCTCACCTCCTTTTCTCTTCCTCCCTATACCTAGCTTCCAAGGGTATACATCCCTACAAGGGTGTATGCAATAAAGCAGCCCCAGGATCACTGCTCTTGGACTGGTAGGGTGACCAAATGTCCCAGTTTTAAAACCGGAAGTCCAGCATCCTGGCAGACCCCTCAGTGCCATCAAACGTGGAGGCTGGTCACCCTACTTCCAGGGTTACCAGCTCATCTGATTGCAACAACTCTCTGCCCACTGACCCAGAGTTAGGAGACTGCCTTCCTCCTCCATCTTTCCTGCTCATCCCAGGCCTCACGGACCGAGGACCCTAGGGCCCACCACTCCCCTTTTGGCCTCCAGTTCTGGTCCTGGACCCCAGGAACTGCCCAGCCCTCCTGCTGCCCTAGCCTGGAAAGCCCTGCGCATTTGAAAAGGGACGGGGTAGGCTGAGTGCCATTTGGCTGGCAGCCCCTAGGCTGATCTGCCCCATATCTGAAATGGCACCCTTGGTGCTAATGTGTTCCTTCCTGTGGTCCTGGGGCTCTAAATCCAGAAGCCATTTACTAAGCAATGTTCGTATTTATTTGTGAAATTATATGGACCTTTATAGCACACTTATAAAGACAAATAAATCCCTGCTCGCGTGGCCCAATTTGTTGTTCTAACCTGACACTTTGGTGTCATAATCACCTTTCTCTCAGCTGGTTATGGCCAAGGCTGTTAGGGATTTATTAGAAGCATTTTATAATGTGCTTTACAAGATGTTGTTTGAGGCTGTGGCTTAGTTTATGGGAGAGAGAGCGGGAGAGGGAAGGATGGAGAATAGGGGGTGGAGAAAGGGGAGAGAAGGAGAGAGAGATGAGAGCAGGTAACAAGCTTTTGTGAATCTGGAAGCATCATCCAGGGCTGAGTTTAATGGGAACTCTCTCACCAAGCCCCACACCCTGCCGCCCCCCTCCTCACCCACCACTTGAAAAACTTCGATCTCTCACTTCTGCAATATTATTGATCTTCAGAGGTGGGGGAACAAAACAGTCAGACATCAAGGAGATTTTAAGATAAGACTGGGGATGACGGGACCTGCTTTAGAGCCACTGAAATATCAGCAAGCTTTGCTAGAAGTGAACTTTCTCCCCTCCAGCTCTTTCTACCAAAGAAGGGGAAAGAAGGAGAAAGCAAATAGGGGGCCACCTTTGCCATGGCCTTCCAAGAGCTTTCTGAGGGCTGGAAATGGCTCTCCTGGCTTCCGCTTCTGCTGAATATGGTCAGGGAACCCAAATGGAGATTTTCAGAATTCACTTACACACACTTATGGGGGGCCTTGAACTGCAGAGCCAAGATGGGCAAGTCATGGTTGGCACCCGTGAGCAAGAAAGGAGTGTTTGCGAGCTACGGAGAGCTCCACGTGCCGGGTGCTTTTAGAGACTTGTGCAAAAAGCTACAGGAGCAAAAGAGGGGGCAGCCGTTTTGTGGGTCACAGGGAATCATAAGGGCTTCATGCATCTTGAGCTAGGCCTTACGCGAAGACTAAAGTTTTCTAGAGAGGGACAAGCTTTCCATCAGACTGCCACGTGCGGAGGGCAGAACAAGTGCTTGGAGGTCACCACCCATTCCATACCCACGTGTTCAGCACGGCCGGGTGCCGGGACCTTCCGAGCAGCCAGAAGACCACAAGAGCAAGGCCGAGAAGGGCCCTGCTGCCGCGCGTCTCACGGAGCTGCAGTCCAGCGGCATTTCGCTGAGGCCCAGAGCCAGCCAGGTAAGATACAGTAAGATCCAGTAAGTGTACTGGTCTGTCAAAGGAGCATCTGCACTACAGGGGTTCCAAACAAGATTGACAAGGTGGCCGGGAGTCTGATCACCACGGTAAGCTGTGTGTATTATATTCTAAGTGGGAAAAAAAGATATGACTCATTCTGTGTTTTTAAAAGATCCTTGACCTAGTGCCAGTGGACACGCCCAGCAACCACACCTCAGTTTCTAATACAACTCTCCACTCCACGGACTCCAAGGACTCCGGGGCTCCTGGAGACATGGCTGGTTCTAGGGCTGGGTCAGGGAAAGCACTGCATGAGCCCAGAGCAGGAAGAAGTGGTAAGAGGGGAGGAGGTACTCGGGAAGAACAGACATGGGGGCAAGTCATATGGACACAGGAGCCCACCTGAAGGAGCGCCCAAATGCCAAAGCTGGAACAATTTGAGCAGCAAATAAATAACATAGTATTGAATTAAAATAAATGCCTGAGATTCCATATTGCCTACAAATGATGAATCAATCAGCAAATGAATGAATAATTGAGAAAGAAGAGACAAATCTCCCATACAGCACTCCCAGTAATGTATGTTGATGCTCTCCCCCACAGCAAACAGGTTCAATGCCCTCCTGCCCCCTGCCTGCCGACTGCTCTCAGTGACTTGCTTCCAAAGAGAGGGGAGAGGGAAGGAGCCCACGTGGATAAAGCGCTGCCCCAGCAGGTGACAGAATTCCATGTCACCTGTGAGCAGTCACACTGATAGCATGCACCCCGGGTGCCATGTGCTGAGATGGGCCCTTCACCCCTGTGGCCATGCTCCCCAAACCCTAACTCCCACCTCAGCATGAGAGAAACATCAGATAAACCTAAATTGAGGGGCCTTTGACAAAATACCCAACCAGTACTCCTCAAACTGTCAAGGTCATCACGAACAAGCAAAGTCCAAGGAACTGTCCCAGCTCAGAGGAGCAGAGGAGACATGATGACTACGTGTCCTGTGGGACCTTGGATGGGACCCTGACACAGACAAAGGACACCAGGAAAAAAACTAGTGAAGTCTGAGTGGAGGATGAAGTTCAGTTAATAGCAAGGCGCCCAAGTGGGTTACTTAGTTGTGACAAACAAGCCACAGTAATGGAAATTGGTGAAAGTAGGGGAAACTGGGTGGGGGTGATGGGAACTCCGTGCTATCTTTGCTACTTCTCCATAAAACAATTGTATATTTTTAATTTTTTTAAAGATTTTATTTATTTATTTGAGAGACAGAGCATGAGCAAGGGGAGAGGCAGAGGGAGAGGGAGAAGCAGACTCCCCGCTGAGCCCGATTGGGGGCTTGATCCCAGGACTCCGGGATCACGACCTGAGCCAAAGGCAGACACTTAACCAACTGAGCCACCCAGGTGCCCCTTTTTGTTGATTTTTAAAAGCTCTTTGTATATTATGGCTCTGAATCCTTTATCAGTGTAAATATTTTTCTAGACCTATCATTTGATTCCATTCTCTCTTTTTAAAGCATTTATTTATTTATTTATTTATTTATTTATTTATTTATTTGACAGAGAGAGAGAGAGCACAAGCACGTGGAGCAGCAGAGGGAGAGAGAGAAGCAGGCTCCCCGCTGAGTAGAGAGCTTGACATGGGGCTGGATCCCAGGACCCCAGGATCATGACCTGAGCCGAAGGCAGACGACCAACTGACTGAGCCACCCAGGCGCCCCCAACTGTATATGTTTAAAAAATGTAAATATCCTTGTGCTGCTGCGGGCTGACAAAGCTGGGGGGGAGCAGGACAACAGCTCCGCAGGCTGGGGGTGACAGTGAGGATGGGGACAGGGGGCCGGGTGTGTGTTCAGGTGTGTTCTGGAGGCAGCGGTGGCAGAACTGGCTGACAAACTGGGTGTGGAGAGTGGGGGAAAGTGGGATCACTTCTCATGGAAAAACTACCCATGAGTGGCTTAACTGATTGGGAGGAACTGGTCGGAGGGTATAGACGGGAGACAGGAATCCAATGTTGGAGATGCTTGTGGAATAGCTAAATCGAGGTGTCAAATAAGCGTTTGAATGTAGAGACCTGGGGCTCAGGGAGAGAGCGGTGCTGAAGACACAATGATCTACCGGCATCTATTTTGTATTTAAAGTGATAAAAGATGACGTGTTCCTCCAGCAAATATTCTCTGAGCGCCTACTGTTCATCAGGTCCTGTTCCAGGCACTGGAGTTCTAGCAATGAGCAGAGCAAGCTAAAAGGAGGCCGCAGTGTCAGGCTGCAGAGTCATGAAGAGAACAGAGCAGGAGAAAAAGGGGAGCTGCGATGATTGGGGGGGACAGAGGCGTGGACAATATGTGGGGACGAACCACGTGGAGCCACCTGGGGGAAGAACATTTTGGGCAGATGCAACCGCAGACACAAAGGCCCCGACGTGAAGAAAGTGACTAAACCCGGCGCTGTGGGCCTGGAGAGAGAGAGACTGAGCATCGGGGAGAAGCCACCTGGAGCCGCCGGTGCGGTGCCGGCCTTTGTGGGGGGCAAGGACCTCCCCACACTAGAGAGCAGGAAGGCAGAGTGTACAGCGCAGAGGCTGCAGGGGCTGGAGCCTCGCAGATTTGGTGGTGGGAGGCAGCGACCGTTTCTGGGCCAAGAGGGGATCATCTTTGCTTTAAAAAGATGAAGTGCGGACCCTTTAGAACAAAGATTGGAGGTCAGGTGGAGGCCACAGTTGAAGAGAGAAGGAATGAGGTCCTGAGCTGGGGGCTGGAGGTGGCGAATTCCCATGGCTGCTGTGACAAACTACCAAACTCAGTGCCTAAAACAACGCACATTTATTATCTTACGGTTCTGGAGGGCAGAGGTCCGGAACCGGCTCCCTAGGCTGAAATCAGGTTGCTGCAGGATGGTGCTCCCTCTGGAGGCTCCAGGGGAGAGTCCGTTTCCTTGCCTTCTCCAGTTTCCAGGAGCCACCTGTGTTCCTGGCTCCTGACTCCTGGCCCCTTCCGTCTTGAGAGCCAGAAGAAGGCATCTTTCGATCTCTCTCTGGCTCTGCTTCTTCTGCCTGCACCTTCCACAGTTCAAGAGATCTTGTGATGACATTAGGCCCCGCGGATAATCCAGGCCCATCTCAGCTGATTAGCAACCTTAACTCCATCTGCAACCTTCATCCCCGCTTGCCGTGCGATCACCATATTCACAGGTCCTGGGAATTAGGACACAGACTTCACGGAAGCCTGCACGGGAAGTACAATGAACCGGCTTTAGCAAGGTTCAACGAGGGTGGGCGTGCCAGCGGGGTGGTGAGGGGCGGGCCTTTGGGAGTCAAACAGATGAGGTGCAGACCCCACCCCCACCGCCCAGGATCAAGAAGACCATAGGCACGCCCCTGGCCCACCCCAGGGCTCAGGTCTGGCAGAGCTGTTTCCAGGATGACAAAGCACATAGGTAGTGTCCTAACACCACATCCGCTACCCGGAGGAGACCAAGAAGTAGTAACTGTTGTTTTTGGCAACTGACGCGGTGGAGACGAGGGGAAAGGAAACCAAACACAAATTGGGCTCCTCGACCAGGGACTGGCTGGATGGGAAAAGGATGGAAGGCACTTGAGGAGAAGCCAGTACGGACAGAAAATAGGGGTAACTCCCCAGATGTTGGCTCTGGGGGACGGGGGCCCCCAGGGAGGGGACTGCATGCTGCGGGGCCATGCTGGGCCAGTTACTAGGCCCACTGCTCGCTCACCCTGGGGGTCCGGCCTCCTAGGAGGATGAAGGTTAAATGCAACAATGCCTGTCAGGGCCTGGCGTGCAGTGCCTGGTACGTGGGCAAACACCAGCCACAGGCGGTATCACCCTCCTGAAGGACAGGCAAGTGTGTGAACTAGAGACGAGGAACTCGCAGAAGCGCAAGGATGCAGCCCGCGTGCAGTCATCCAGTACAGCCGAAATGGACGCTGAGGCACGGGCTGCAGGAGGGCCTCCCTCAGCTTCTGTTCCCACTCCCAGGCTATTCTCCGCAGCACAGATGCTGTGCCTGCAGACACATCACAGTGGGCGGGGACAGGGCCATCGGGAACCTTCCAGGAGATTCAGCTAAGGGGCCACCTCCTCCAGGAAGCCAGCTGGGTTAAGTGCCCTTTCTCTGTCCTCACAGGGCAAGCAGGCATAAGCCCTCTCTGGACATTTCTAGGGTGCTGTCACTGTCTGTGGATCTGTCTGCCACAGACCCTCTGGGAGGGGCAGGAAATCGTGAGCAGCCTTGGGGTTCTCTCCAACAGCGAGATGCTTCCAATCAGATAGAGGGAAGCTCCATTTTTTTCTGCAGGTCAGTGGTTTTTAAGAATTCTTTACAGACTTAGACACCCACGAAAACTCCTCAAGGGAGAACACGGGGCCTCCTTCATGTCTGTGTACCAAGAACCTAGTACTGGGCTGCTTCACTAGGAGTTCAAAGGAGGGGAGGGAGGGAGGAAGGGACATGGGAAGGGAAAGAATGGATAAGGAAAAAAAAAATTGTGTGGGTTTTTCTGAACCTAAAAGAAACATCTCAAGTTTCCCCAGCTGTTATAAATACACTGCTAAGCACCTGTTCCCACTTCTGGTTACAGATGAGTAGGCATCTTAGCTCCACAGTGGCCAGCCCAGGACCACACTGGGCATTTTCACCAAACAGGGCCCAAGACTCACAACCCGCACCCACACAACCAGGCCCCGCTCCCACCATGCTCCATCCTGAGAGACCTCCAGATTCCTCAGGCAAGGCCATATACTCAGGGAGAGGAGAGCAGAGACCAGGCCCCCACAGAAGCCCAAGAATCCCCCTGCCACCTCCCCACCTGCAATAGCACCAGCCCCAAGGTCAGCCAGCAGCCATGGCCCAGCTGGGCCCGGGAAGGAGCCTGGAGCTCCCACAAACCACCATGGTTTATTCTCCTGTTTATTTATATTGGGTTTATCATTGTTATCATTACTGCAATTTTTAATTTTCTTTATCCTCTCCTTGGAAATGATGCCACAGGGAAATAGTTTTACTTTAATCAGATGGCCAAGTCTATGGAAAACCTGAACAAGACACTGAACCACTGCAAAAATGGATCATCCATCAACCCAACCAGAAGATTCCCGCCACCTCCCAAATCTTGGAAGCTGCCGCTGACCCTCCCCAAATGTTCCTGTCACTAGATTATCCATCATGATCAGGACCATAGTCCATGCCTTTCTAAAGGGCCTCCACATCAAGGGGCGCCTGGGTGGCTCAGTCGGTTACGTGTCTGCCTTCGGCCCAGGTCATGATCCCTTTGGTCCTGGGATCGAGCCCCACGTTGGGCTCCTTGCTCAGCAGGGAGTCTGCTTCTCCTTCTTCCTCTGACCCTCCCCCTTGCTCATGCTCTCTCTCAGTCTCTCTCTCTCTCAAATAAATAAATAAAATCTTTTAAAAAGGGGGGCCTCCACATCGATTCTCAAAGTCACCCTTGCTCAATTCCTGTGACACAGAGAAAGCAAATGCCCTGAGCCCCATTTCACAGATGAGGACACAGAGGCCTCTTCTTCCCAGGGTAGTGACTGCGAAATGCTCTGTGTCTCCTCCCGCACCCCCACACACTCCTCCTCCCTTTTCTCCCCACCCAAAGAGGCTCCCAGGTACCCCCCATTCCTACTCTGAGAGGTCCCAACCTCGTGACCCAAACCTCAAAAAATACATGCAGAGCTGAGTGTGCAAATGTGGCTTTCCAAGTGAACTAAAAAGGGTTAAGGATCATCGTCCCATCCCCTGCTCAGACGTGTGCCATCAGCCCTTCGTGACCATCCCAGTCAGCCACCCCCCAGGTCCCCAGGCAGGACTCCTTTGGGGATTATGAAGCAGGACCTGCCCTGGTGGCAGTTGTATGAAAATGTCCCTGTGGGCTTAAATGTATGGAGGTGACTGAGCGATGACACGAGGGGCGAATGCCATTGGCAGATTTCGTTGTTACTCCCCATTCCCCTGGAAATGAGAGGCACGGCGCGGCACACGCGGCCACATGGGAAACCGCAGGGTGGGTCAGGAGACAGAAGGCAGAGCACGGGGACCTCACAGCCACGGCCTTCACGGTGTATCCCGTGCGCAAGGCAGGCCAGGCCAGGGGCAACTGCCAGGGCCTGGCTAGCTTGCATGTGTCACTGGCGGACTGTGGGCCCGGGGGGTGGTGTCCGCTTGCCCGGTGCCTGGCCCAGGGTGCCGTAGAGCAGGGGATATGGGCTGGACCAAGGACGTGGGGGGGTGTGGACGCCGGATGGTCGGTTTGCATACACAAGGTGTGTTCACAGGCACATTGTTTATTATCTGCAGGAATCAGCTAGCCCTGCCAAGTAAGACCCTTCAAGATGTGGAACCATCCTAAAACACAGGAAACATAAACCAGGATTGATATAGCAGTGAGGGGGAGGGGTGGGGTACAGGAAGGTCCCGATGCTCGCATACACTCGGCCTCCACAAACAAGACATCGACCTCCACACCAGGGTCCGGCTGCCAGACCCGGAGAGCCCCATCCTCCACCCTCTGCCCCCACACAGAAAGCCACACTTTTTATGCCACCGGGATTAGGCTGGAGGGGCATGCAGAACAGGAGATAGGGAGACAATGGGTCGTACACTGCCCATGGGCCTCCCAAAAGCCAGAAGTCGCCATCTCTCCCCAGGAGGGCACACAGCCAGGCAGTGGGGCCTGTCTCTGCCCCCGTGTGTCACCGCTGCCCTTAGGGAAGGCCCACAACTTGCAGGGGGCACCGTTGCAGAAAGCTCCCAGGCCTGGCTCACTGCGCCTGGCGCCTCCCACTCAGCCGCCGGGGTGGGAGGGCAGAGCAGCGACACGCCCGGGAGGAGATGGCCTGCTTGGCTTCCACGAAAGCTGCAGACCCCTATACACACTCTGTGGCTTTGGGGGTCCCAGAGGCCCTGCTGCTGCCTGGATGTCTTGCCTCCCCCACTCCCTGGCAGCTAACACATGAGACCTTTCCTTAAGTCTTTCCTTTACCATCAAGCTCTGTCCACCGTCCATTTCTCTGTATTCTTGGTAAAATGAGGTTCACTTCTTTTTTTTTTTTTTTTTACGAAGATTTATTTATTCATTTGAGAGAGCGAGAATGAGAGAGAGTACATGAGAGGGGGGAGGGTCAGAGGGAGAAGCAGGCTCCTCGCTGAGCAGGGAGCCCGATGTGGGACTCGATCCAGGGACTCCAGGATCATGACCTGAGCCGAAGGCAGTTGCTTAACCAACTGAGCCACCCAGGCGCCCAATGAGGTTCACTTCTTCACGCTGAGAAGGAATTGGCTTTGAAGTAGAGCAAACTGGGGTTCAAATCTCATTTCCATAATTCCTCAGCAAGTTCCTAGGTCTATGGAGCCTCGACTTCCTCATCTGTAACATGGGAATCATATCCACCTCGTGGCACTGTTGCTGATCAAATGTGACGGCAGGTAGCAGGTACCTCGAAGGAAAGTAACGGCCGCCTTTATATTCCTAAGCCCGTTGGAGCACAGGAATTGAAAGCCTTTGGGGTTGGGGAACGGCACGGCCACATCCTGGGGGCAGCATGGGGCCTGCCCATGGAAAAAAGGCCCGGAGGGGAAGGCCTGGGCCCATGTGCCTCTTTCTAGTTTGGCTGAAGATGCTCCTACTGCCACCAACGGCTTGGCCCCCGCATGCCCACCGGATGGCCCTGTGATGCTGTAGCTAGCCCAGACCCAAGCAGGGAGCCCCAAATGCCAGCCAGGCACCCCGGCCTCAGGATCGAGGGTGCATCGTGCTTGTGTACAAAACAATCCATAAGGTAATAATTAATAATCATCTTTGGCTGGTGAGTCGCACATCAATAATGATCTAATTGCGTCGTGTGCCTAATTATAGACTCCAGTGACAATAATAATAGGATTAATTAACCTGGAAAACACTGAACACAAAGGGATCTGTGGCAACGAAACAACCATCCAGGGAAACTAAAGCCCAGAGCAGAGGAGAGAGGCTGCTGGCCTGTGTCACCAACAAGAAGCCTCCTCACAGCGAACTCCAACTGTCCCCAAACAGGGATGCCATGATGCTAGCCAGCAGCTGCTGGAAGAGCTGTTCTGGCCTCCTGGCTGAAAACGCCAGGTGTTCGGGGTCCCTGCGGTGGAGACTGTCTCATAAAGGATCCGGTGGAAGTGGTAGCAGAACTGGAAATTTGCCCAGAAATGAGCATCCCTATGTGTCACCAGCCTTGTTCCTGGGCCTCCACAAAGGCCCAGACATGGGGCCGTGCTCCCCGTTCTGGCGAGGGGATCCCTGCTCGAGCGCCATCCTGAAGCTGTTCTCTGGCCGGCCCAGCTGGCTGATCCGGGCGCCAGGACGTGCTCTCCCTGGGCCCCGCTGGGAGGCGGGCCCCGCCACAGCACTGTGACCTCCGCAGGATGCAGTCAAGTGCACGGCTTTCCGGAGGCCATCCAACCTCCTCCAAATCTCTTCAACACTCTGGTCTCGCCGACAACAGCAGCAAAGGGGACCAGAAGTCCAGAGGGGCCCTGTCCTGAGCAGTCACTGTGGCTTGCCTTCACCTCCAGGGCCCACCTCTGCAGGGAAGGGTCTGTGGGCCCCAGGCCAGCTTCCTCAGAACTGCTCTGGGGACGTCCCGCGCTCCGGCACATGGCCCGTGCCTCCTGAAAATAGCACTCAGCCCCTTCAGATGTGTCAAGCGCATTTCCCGGTCACAGGGCCATCGCCTACGGGTCGGCCCTGTGTCCTCGGCACCCTGATAGCTTGGAGTACATCACAGGCTTCCATTCAGCCCTTCTCAGTGAGTGAATCATAAGCAAGATGCCCTTCGTGGATGGCCCACTGCGTGCCACGCACCGTCACTTTCTCTGAGTCCTGCAACAAGCCTCCCAGAGAGACATTATTCTGCCTCTTTCGAAATGTGTGATTTTGCCTTATCCAAGGAACCCAGAGCGGAGGAATCACTCTGTTTAAGGTGCTGTAGCTGGAAAGGGCAGGGCTGGACTTTGAGCTGAGCTCTTCCTGATCACGTGGTTCCTTTTCTCACTATATCCTGTTGTGGCAAATAGAGTTGTACTTGCAGTTTAGGCTTCTATAAATTAGGGATATGGTGTCTAACAACATCCACACTAGAACACACTCTCCTACACCCAAAATGTGGTGAGCCGTGCAGGTCATTTTAAGGGGGTTCGCCGGTGGTCTCTTTCCAACAAGTTCAAAGAGGCCCCCAGTGTGTGCTTGAGTCGAGAGAGCACCAGCGGCTGTAAAAGACAAACCCCACCATCTCAGGGGCTTTGTTCTGTTTTTCTCAAAGTCCAGTTGGCAGGTGGGATGGGGGACTCGGCCCTACCCATTTAGGGACACAGGTCAACAGAAGGGCCTTCCTCTTCAGTGTGTGGCCCTGATCATTGACATCCAGCCAGAGAGAGAAAGGGAGAGAGTGGGGAGGTCACAGGGGAGGCTCTGGGGAGCCGGGTGTGGGGGTGACGGAAGATCTGGCAAACGTGGCTCCCGGCTGGGCAGTTGGCACACTGCAATGGCGCTGAACTATGGAAGGGCAGGATGAATCTTTGGTAGATCCAACCATCTCTGCCATGCTGAACTTGGTATTGTCTTGTATAAACAAGCAGGAGACTTGGCCCTGCCCTACTGGGATTGGGGGTTGGGGGGGTAGCCTGGGTTGAGAGTAGAAGGATGTATCCACCATGCATTTATTATTACTGTCGTGCATTTATGGTGCATCTACCATGTGATAGGATGTCAGCACCGATGGTAGCATTTCCTGAAGACTAAGCATGGGTGCCAGAGCTGGGCTGCCTGCTTGCTAACTGAGGCATGAGCTCCCCGAATCTCAGTTTCCCCTGCTGTGACTTGGGATCAGTGAGCTGGGTTTTGCCAAAATGAAATGAAGTAATCCACCTAAAGTTCTGCCTGGTTCACAGTATGTGTTCTGTAACATTAGGTATTGTCACAACACATTTACCTGATTGAATTTAATCCCACAACAACCCACTCTGATAAGCTGAAAGAAGCTAACTATGTTAGTCAAGTTTAAAACCCACTAAGCAATAGAGCTGGGAATCCATTCCATATCTATCTGACTAATAAGAAACGAACGGAGCTCTGGGGGTTTGGGGAGAGGGGTGTATGGGGGCCCCCAGGAGGAGTCTGGGTGACTGGAAGAAGCCTGTGCCAGAACACAGGGAGATTAGAAAGCACTGGACCCAAGCCCCCACCTGTGACAGGCTCTCAGACTAGAGAAGAGGACAGCAAAGAGAGCTGGTCCTGAAGCCCCCAGGACATGAAGACATGGGGTAGGTGCTCCCTTAACTCCATTGACGGGGGCCCGCAGCCCACTGAGTACCAGTAATCCCTGGGGCCCCTCTCCCAACAGTGATTATCTCTTTACCAGGCATCTGTTGCCAGTTGTACTTATTACTATTGATTATGCAGCTAGATTAAAGATTATGCAAAGTAATAAACTAGAAATGTGAAAAGGAAGTCAGTGATTCCAAGTGCAGCATATTGAATGCTCCTTGATAAGGAGTGGCATTCAAAATGTTGTTAAATAAGGTGGGGCTGAGCCCACTATGAAGAGTGGGGTCTGGGGAGCAGGGCAGGGAGGTGGTGAGAGTAGTCCTAAAAATCTAGAATTCTGCATTTATATTGTTTTGCATGGGTCGTGAAGTTTGTGCTCTACTTTCATGAAACCCAAACTAGACTTGGCTGGTGCATCACAGGTGTGGTTGATGCCCGTAAGGTGAGGGGACTCTAATTACCAGACCCTCATTCAGAGACTAGGCTTTGACCCTTCATGGAAGGATTGGCAAATATGTGCACATTTAGGGGCGCCTGGGTGGCTCAGTCTTTAAGCATCTGCCTTCAGCTCAGGTCATGACCCCGGGGTCCTGGGATCGAGCCCCACATCAGGCTCCCTGCTTCGCGGGAAGCCTGCTTCTCCCTCTCCCACTTCCTCTGCTTGTGTTCCCTCTCTCGTTCTGTCAAATAAATAAAGAAAATCTTTTAAAAAATATATGTGCACATTTAGATGTTTCAAATTAAAACAAAATGCTTCTGAGGCATACATATCTCTTTTGCCACAATACCCTGCTTCGGTAGTCTTTCTGGATTTACCATCTACCGGTGTCTGTTAAGTCAGATAGAGCATGCTCTGGTCTTGGAAGGCTAGGCTCCAGGGGAAAACATGGGCCCAGAGAAGTCTGTCTCACCCTTCCATCTGGGATTTTTCTGAAATGCCCAGCAATCAGGGAGCCTGGTGACCTTGCTTGGGGATGCACCTTGGGGCCCTCTTGACATGTGACCTTCCTTTAGGTGCCACAAGTTTTCAAATCATAGTCTCCCCCTCAGTCACTATGCTAATCAAAGACCTTACCCTCTACTTAGGACCACATAGTGCCCTTGGTACCTTGCCTGGCCCAGCCCCGGGGCAGGCCGTGCTGCCTTCCTCAGCATCTTCTGCCAACCCCAGGGGAGAGCCTGAGCACAGAGCACACAAACCCTCATCCTTCCACCTGTTCATTTGACGAACATTCATTGAACAGCTATTACATTCAGGGATGACTTCTGATATGATGAAGATGGTTTCTGTCCACTGCCCAGTAGAGGAGACAGTAAACGATGATAAAGTCAGTGAGATCAGTGCTGGAGTAGATGCTAAGTGAATAGAGAGGAGAGAATAACTCGGGCACTGGTTGGTTAATGCCAAGCTCACAGTTATGGACCATCACATGTGGTGCACGACGCACACACACACACACACACACACCCCATTCCTCCAACCCTGTAGCAGCTCCCAGCTGTCCCCAAGGTGCTCAGGAGTAGCAAACTCTAAACCTCCAGAAAAAAATGAACCTGGAGTCGGCTGCTGGGTTGGGAATGCCTCCCTCCGGCACTGCAGTTCCTGGGATGCAAGTACAGTTACATCCTGCAGACCCAGAAGCAGCCCCTCTAAGAATGATTCCTCTGACATTGTGTATGGAGATCAGAGAGTTCCCAGGAATTTCATCAGGACCCCCTCCACACAGCCGGCTCCCCAGAGAACACTGATCTGACCGTGTCACTCCTCGGCTTGAAACAGTTCAGTGGTTCTGCCACTACAGAGCTAATTAAGTCCTCGCCCCTCAACCTACTGTGGACGGCTCTCCAGGATTTGTTGACCACTTCACCTCATCCGCCAGCATTTTGACCTCTAATTCCAAGCCACTGTTAGACACACACTCACACACACATACACACTCACACATACGCACACACACACACACACGTTTTACGCATCCGTGATTCCATGTATACTTTTCCCCCTGCCAGGACTTGTTGGCAGTGTTTTGTTTGGTTGGTTGGTTGGATGGTTTTCTTGGTTTGGTCCTGACTACTCTCCTCCACTCTTCACAAGCCAACTCCAGCACCATCTTTTCTTGGAGGGCTTCCCGACGCTCCAGGCCCTCCAGGTGCTACCATAAAATCCAGCG
Source organism: Mirounga angustirostris (assembly GCF_029215605.1). Lineage (NCBI taxonomy): Eukaryota > Metazoa > Chordata > Mammalia > Carnivora > Phocidae > Mirounga > Mirounga angustirostris. Next base: position 159,682,769 of record NW_026991710.1, on the reverse strand, counting down.
TCTACCCCACTTATTCTTCACCATAATATATTAACATCTCTTTGCACACTCCTTGAGGACATGAGTCTCTCTGGCCCCCGCCCACGGAAAGCCCAGCACCCACTGGTCAGTTAATGTCGGTCATCTGAGGCAGACAACCCAAGGTGAAACGCATGTCCTCCATGTAATGAAATCTGCTACATAAGGAAGGGCAGGTTGCAATGAATTCCGCGGGTAGTGTCTCCACTGGGCTGGAGAGTGAAAGCACAAGGAGGAGCATCCCCCGGGAAGGTGTCCTGACCTACTGACCTAAATACACTGACTGCTTGGTAGGCAGAACTCAGAGGAAAGGATTGGGTTGGGTTACCGCAGCTCGGTAATAAACCCTCACACCCACCCTGATCCCATCGGTCTCTTTCCACGTTTGCTAACTTTCAGTTAGTAAATTGCTTCTCAAAGACTGAGATGAGCATGTGCTGTCCAGGAGCCACAGCTATTCAGTCTTCTTGGCAACCGTATCTCATTGTATATTAATAAATCAGCATTCTGGCTTATCAAGAATTTTGTGAGTTGAGCGAGTATAAATCAATTTGCCAAGGCCTGATGCCCCCCTGGAGAAAGGAAGATGCAGAGCTCCTGACCTCAAAACAGAGGCCCCGGGCTGCCTGTTTTACCCAGGAGGCAAGCTGCTCAGCACTGACCCATTCCCCCGTCTGTACTACGCGTATCACGGACCAACTCTGTGAATAATCACACAACTCCTGATGGAAAGTAAAGCAGCAGTCAAAAGGGAGTGTAGAAACTACAGCAGTTTAGAGATTGTCTAGGAAAGCCTGGGCATTTCATCACAAAGAACTGGAAGGGATGTCTACAATGAATTGTAATCGATCTGCATAGTGAGAAGAATGTACAAGAGTTCTGCTCACTTGAGCTTACAAACAAGTTTGGGAGTTATGTGGTAAAACAGAGAGAAACTGAACTTTAGACTCAAATAGGCAGGGTCTCAGATCCCAGTTCTGCCACCTACTAGCTATATGGTCTTGAGCAAGTTTCAGAACACCTCTAAGCATCTATTTCTTCACTTAATCTCACTAAAATGAGATTAATAATACCTATTTCACAGAGTCATGATTGAGATATTATGTATATCACATGCCTCATATATACAGTAGGTACTCAATCATTGTTTCCTTACGTGAACCAAAAAATAGGATAAGGACATAATTAAGGGCTAAACTGTGATGCCCACTCTATATACTGTCAGAGTTCAAAGAAGAGGAAACACCCACTGGGGGCTTCGTGTGAAACAGATGGATGGGTTTAAGGAGTGTTCAGCCTGGAACTCTCTAGAGCTATTTCACACCCATCAAAAAACCATCCCAAGCCCCCACTGAGTCCTGCGATCAAACTAACTATCTTATAGCCCAGCCCCCTCACCCCATTATGGGTTTAATGGTGTCCCTCCAAAATTCGTATGTCAAAGCTCTAACTGCCATAATGTGAACTTATTTGAAAATAAAGTCTTTCCAGATATATAAATCAGTTCAGGTGAGGTCATACTTGAGGCGGGGGGACCCCATTCCAGTGTGCATGGTGTCCTTTAAAAGGCGGAAATTTGGACACACTCCCACAGGGAGGGCACCATGTGAAGCTTGGAGTTAGGCTGCCACAAGCCTAGAAGCCACCTGAAGCCAGGATGGTGGCCTGAAATAAATCCCTCCTAGCGCCTGCAGAGGGAGCATGGCGCTACTGACACCTTGACCTCAGACTTGCAGCCTCCGTAAGTGTGAGACCATAAATTTCTGTGGGTGAAGCTGCTCGGCTTGTGGTACTTTGTCATGGCAGCCCTAGGAAACTGTTACACACCCATGCCCACTGCCTCCATTGCTGTCCTGCCCTGAGGGGACACGAAGCCCAAGCCAAGGCAGGGAGGGCGGCAACAGACCCTACACGTACTCTCTCGGCTCGGGGACTGCGAGCTAAGACCTGTGGTCTTCGTCTCCCATTGGCAAGAAAGAGTGGAGGAAGTCCACACTTCAGGTCCACAGTTCCTGAAGACAGAGGCAGGGTGGCCAGGGATAAAAGCTCGGGTAGGCAGCATTTTCAAAGTCTCTGGTCCTGTCTGGTTCTAAAGTCCACTTCGGCTTCCTTGTCCGTGGCTGTCCAGGCTTTGCTTAAGCACAGATGGTTGAGCAAAATTTATTATCTCTTTAAGTTGAAGATTTCATTAAAGGGGTGCCTGGGTGGCTCAGTCAGTTAGGCGTCTGCCTTCAGCTCAGGTCATGATCCAGGAGTCCTGCTCAGCGGGGAGCCTGCTTTTCCCTCTGCCCCTCCCCACTACTTGTGCCCATGCACGCACGCATGCTCACTCTCAAACAGATAAATAAATAAAATCTTTTTTTAATTTAAAAAGATTTCATTAGAAACAACAAATTTTAGGGGCGCCTGGGTGACTCAATCGGTTAAGCATCTGCCTTTGGCTCGGGTCATGATCCCAGGGTCCTGGGATCGAGCCCCACATCGGGCTCCCTGCTCAGCAGGAAGCCTGCTTCTCCCTCTCCCACTCCCCCTGCTTGTGTTCCCTCTCTCGCTGTCTCTCTCTCTGTCAAATAAATAAATAAAGTCTTTAAAAAAAAAAAAAAAAACAACAAACTTTGATCAATGCCAAGTTCTTCCTGTACAGAAATCCAGTTCTTTCTTCCCATAACTTCATCCCTTAGCCTAATATTTCTACACTCAAGGGTCATGTGGAAAAGAAAAGGAAAAATCCAATCCCACAACTTCTAGGCAGCTCTTGCAGTTCTTGAGGACTGAGTATGTCCCCCTTAGTCTTCTCTTTTCTCAGCAAAACATCTCTTCCTCCTCACCTCCTCCCTGAAAGGGAGGTGGCCATGTGTTCACACATAATGGAAGCATTTTACTTAGCCCATATGTCTCAGTCACTATTTCTCCTGCCTTGGGGCTCAGAGTTGAGTTCGTCGGGTCACATGGCTACAGCCCCACCTCATTTCCCAGCCCAGCTCTCACTTGGCGAGAGTCTACTACCAGGTAGGCACTGGCAGGGGTTTGGGAGTACCAAGGGGTTAGGACATAATACATAATATCATTCAGACTACCAGCTCTTAGGCAGGGGGACCTGGACTGTCGGTACAATGTAGGAGGAATAAACCTATTTACCCAAACAGGCAGTAAATGAAAGTTACAGATAGAAAAAAATCAGATACCCTCCAATTGACGTCACACTCCCCAAAAGCTCAGTTAAGCAGAAGATTATTGTTCCCAAAGAGGAAGAAGAGGGAAAACTGAATTGACCTGAAAACCACCCTTGACCTCATTTAAAAACTCCTTTTTCTTTTCAGTCCAATACCCAGGATCCCTTCTTGGGGTGTAAATTCCCTGAAAAGCCAGATCTTTTCAGGACATGAAACTGTTGGCTGCCCTTTTGAGGGCTGAGAGCAAAGAGCTCCAAAATTTATGCACTACATTAAGCAAGATGCCTCAGTATCCAACTAGGTTAAATTGCTTTCTATATTTAAATTGCCTGCTAGCTGGTTAGATGTGGGAGCCACAGCTGTGAAATGGATAGTTCCAGCCAGTAAATAGAAAAGCATAAATCCTAATGGATTAATCTGTTATAATTAGACAATTCTGGATGACTCTGAAACAGAGCCAACTCTTGAAAGAACTGGGAGAGAGGTGGGGGTGCCCGCAGGTGTGGGGGGGGACGTGGCAAGAGAAGAGCAGGAAGATGAAAGGCAAGGTCTGAGGATCAGAGAAAGGTTGACAAGCCACATCCAGGAATGCCTGAGAAAAGTCTGAGATGGGGGGACAGAGGGTTTAAAGAAATATTCCTCTCCACAAAAGAAATTCACACCAAAACCAGAAATTTAAATTATAGATAAGAAAGGAAATACAGAGCATTGGACTCCTCCTCCTTTTCTCATCCCTCTCCTTTTACCTATAGAAGTTCTTTCCTTCTACTTCTCAAAGGGACAAACCCTTTTGACAAGTTTTCTTTGGAGCGATTAGAACTCTCGAGCAGCTAGCCTAAAGCACTTCACTCTGCTCTTGCCTTCCTCCTGCAACAGTTCCCTCTGGCCAAGACCAGGAAACCCAGAGGAGAGGAGACACCCAGCAGTGACAGCCATTCCAGCCACCATCCCAAAGTGAGCAGGGGTGAAGCTGAGAAGTTGAGGTCCGGTTACAGCGGACTAGAGGATGGAGCTGGCCGTGGAATGAGGGCACATCTCTCTGCCGTGAGCAATCCGGGCAAATCCCTCCTCACCCTAGATCAGGAGAGTGAGGATGCCTCGAGAATAAGGGTTGGTTATCTGGGTTTAATCTAATTTGTGGTCTTTTCAATTTGGAGTTCCAGGACAGTCTGAATGCCTGGGTGCTCCCTGGGACCATCTTCTGTCTCAAGACAACCTCCAGGACCAGAATGATCTCCTCACCCAACTTGTCCACCCTATTGCTCCTGTTTCCAATACAAGCCCTTGGCCCCAGGGAGACTGGCCTCTCTATTCAAAGAGACCTCAAAGAGAGAGGAGGTAGGGAGCTGAGGGTGCTCCTGATAAAGAATAGGGACCAGAGGCTATGCAGGCTCAGAGTTTCCTAAGTAACTCACACACACACACACACACACACACACACACGCACGCACACACGCCAAGAGGTACAACTTTGGCTTTATCTGGAGATGAAAGAGAGAGACTGACAAGATAGACTAACAAGACTAACAAGTTAGACAGCAGGCAATGGTCAAGGAATAAGCTGGATTCTTAATTTAGTGACTTACTAGGGACACTGAGAGCCAGGAAATCACAGCTGGGCATCATTTTGAATAATCAGAGCCTGTATTTTGCCAGCTCTATATAGAATGTGTACCAAATCAAGACTCATACCTACAGTGATGCTCTTCTATAATAAAACAGATAAAGTACCAGCTAACCACCCATCTGCCCAGAGCTATGCAAAACTATAAATCCAGAGCCAGATAAATAATCAGAAATGAAGAAAGTGGAATTAAGACATGAGCAGCAGCAAAAAAAAAAAAAGATCTAGAAATAGAGGCCATGCCTGCTATAGGTTCCCAGATCAGGTGTGAGCAGCCCTGGGCCTCCAGGCAGATGCAGGTGCCCCCCACCATGAAAGAGAGCCCATGGGGGGCTTTGGGGAGAGGCCATGGGTCAAAGTGAGGATAGATGGTAGGTAACAAGCTGCAACCAGCCTCTCTCTGTCTCTTAACACCTCCGTCTCCTGCTCCCATCCTCCTGGTGAGCCAGGAAGGTCACCCTATCCTGTATAAATGAAACAATATCCTATGGAAAGAACACTTGAGTAAGTATGGTATATCCATGGCTGGGATAGCTGACTGTTGTAAAGAATATTTAGTTCTTCACATATTAATTTATAAACTTAGTGCAACTCCAACCAAAATCCCAAGGGAATTTTTTTTCTTTAAACCTTAACTAAGTGATTCAATGGTCATCTGTAAAAATAAACATGCATTGATTCCCCAAAAAAATTACAAAAAATAGGAATGATAATCAGAGGAATTTGCTGTGGCAAGTATTAAAAACTGGCCATAACAACAGGGATCAAATGGCATGGAACTTATGGAAGGATCCACAAACAGTTCACAGAAAACCCAAGTGTGTAATGAAGCACATGATTCACACACATATATGAATGTATTTTACAAGTAGATGCCATCTTCAATCTGTCAGAAAAGGGTTATTTGGGACATTTGGTTAATTATTTGGTTAATAATTGAAATTTTTTCATCAAAATTAATGGATAGATGAATTTTATAACCTAAAAATCATAATAAAATCATAAAATAAGTAGAAAAATATAGGTGAAAATTTAATTCCTCTTGGGGAGGAGAAGACTATCTAAGCATAAAGAGAATGACTGAGAAAATATTCCACATGCAAAATTAAAGTTTGTGCATGTTAAAAATCCCTGTTATAAACAAACAGGCAAATGACACATTAGAATAAAATAAGATAAGGATATAATTAAACAGTCCTTTTTACATTATTTATAGAACTTGTATTTAAAAAGAAAAAGAAAAACAACCAATTAAAAATAGGCGAAGGAGGGGCGCCTGGGTGGCTCAGTTGGTTAAGCGACTGCCTTCGGCTCAGGTCATGATCCTGGAGTCCCGGGATCGAGTCCCACGTCGGGCTCCCTGCTCAGCAGGGAGTCTGCTTCTCCCTCTGACCCTCCTCCCTCTCATGCTCTCTCTCTCTCATTCTCTCTCTCAAATAAATAAATAAAATCTTAAAAAAAAATAAAATAAAATAAAATAAAAATAGGCAAAGGATAGAGATCACTATGTAAAAATAAAAATGGCCATTAAACATTTTTAATAATAATATTTAATGCCATAAAATGATCATTCTCAATCATTGCTGATAGGAGTATAAATTGATTAAAGCAAAACAAAAAAGAGCACACACACACACACATAAATGTTCTGGAAAGTGAGTTGGCAGTAAATAACAAGAACCCTACTTCTAAGACTGTCTCCTAAATAATCAGAGATACAGGCAAAGACTTAGGAGCAATGTCTTTTATTGAAGTATTATTTACAAGAATAAAAAATTGGAAATATTCTTAAAGTTCACTAATTGGGGACTGGTTTAAAAACACATCATGCACCTACAAGGTGGATGATTTAAGATCAATGGCATAGGAAAAGGCTCAAAATATAATCTTAAATTTTTAAAAATCAGAGCAGACTGGAAAAGTAGTAAGTAAGGAATTCTGTGAATTTTTTTATTTTTATTTTTATTTTATTTTTAATTTTTTTAATTATGTTATGTTAATCACCATACATTCATCATTAGTTTTTGATGTAGTGATCCATGATTCATTGTTTGCATATAACACCAGGGCTCCATGCAGAACGTGCCCTCTTTAATACCCATCAAAATGCAATATATACATAGAAAAAAAGACTGGAAGGAATTCTTTCAAATGTTAACAGTGGTTATCTCCGGCTGGTAGAATTGTAGTAATTTCACTTTTTGTCTTTAAACTGTTCCACATTTCTCAAATGTAATACATTGACCACGTTCCACATTGGTAATTAGAAATTTAAAGCAATCAAGCTTATTTATGAAAGAGTAGTCCTCCAGTGTTCCAGGAAGAGAAAAAGGGAAAAGGGCCCTCCGTCTAAAAGCACTCTGAAATGGCCCGGATGCTTCCTCCTTGGGCACGGAACAGCGTAACCGAGGCTTTAACTCGGGCTGACAGCAGGATTATTTGTACCTGTGGCCACGCTGCTGCTCACTCACCTGAAGGGAGCTCCCTGCCGGATCCCCTCCTGCCCTAAATAAATCAGACCCCACAAGCCAAGCCTCACTGGCTGCACTTACCCATGTAAATTAGCTTGATTTGATGTTCATAATTGCTCTCCTCAGCTGCCGCACGCACACACGCACACACACCTGCTGTCTCCTCGCATGTGGTCGGCACCCACTGAGCTGTCACCATCCCGGGCTTTCGTAACTCAAACCCTCAGCCGGGTCCACTCTCGGGCTCACACACACCAGGCTCCCTGCTCTGCGGTGTTCGCTCACACTGCGCTGCCTGGAATGCCATGCCCCCTCCCATCTGCCAGGGCACACCCTACCCCCGGTGTAAGTGGCTCTGTAGCTCCCAACCCAAACCATGTGAGCGCTTCTCTGGGCCAGCACTGTGCAGCAGGGACAGAAATGGGCAAGGCCCACCCTCACTGCCTGCAAGGAGCTCCACATCTAGTGCAGCAGACACACAGATGAAGAAATCGTTTTGAACCCAATGAGGAGGGAGCTGTGAAGGAGATAGATGCTGGATGCTAAATGATCGTGGAGGACTTCCTGGAAAAGGTTGTGCCTGAGCTGAGTCTAGAAGGCCATGTAGGAATCAGTCAGGCAGAGGGAGTGGGAGAGAATCTCAGAGAGGAAACAGACTCAATGAAAGCTGGAGTATGGGCAGCGGAAGCTACAGGACACCCCAAACTGAAAGTTGGCGTTCAGGGAACTAGAAGCAGGAGGAAAGGATCAAAGGAAGGAACGAGGTTGGAGAATCAAACAAAGACCAAGTAGTAAAGAACATGGTATGGTGAGCTGTGCTAAAGAGCTGGGTATGGCCCAGGACTTCCACCAAGCTGTCTCTCCCTCCCCAGCCCCCAGTGATCTGCCCAAGAGCACAGTCTTGGACCTGGCTCAAGAAAAACAGCTCTGTGTCTGGCAGGATTAACTGGTCACACTGAGTCAGCTGCCCTGACTGCGACTTCCCTGTACCTCCCATGTTTCCAGATTACTGATGCCTGGCCTGGGTTCTTGTGCATCTGGGCCACATGTGGGGGGCTGCCAGCGGTGGTCCTCTATTTGGTCCAGGTCATCCTCATCTGAACCCTCTCCAATCAAGCTTTCATCTTCATCGTCCTCCAAAACGGTGCTCATCAATGTCACCAATGACCTCCACATTGCTAAATCCAAGGTTCACTTTCCAGCACTCATCAGCAGCATCCAACACAACGCTGACCACACTCTTGTCCCTGATCCACATCTTCACCAGCCCTCCAGGACACCCCCTCCTCGGTAGTCCTCCCATTCTGCTGGGTCCTCGCTCAACCTCCTTTTCTGGTTCCTCCTCATCCAGGACTCTCAACGTGGTTGTGCCTTAGGGCTCAGTACTTGGTCTCTTTTCTAAGGTTTTCATACTGTCTTTCTGATGACCTAACTCCTGAGCTCTTACTCATATATCCAAATACATGAGGGCCTATGTGAAATTCCACTTGGACATCTAATACTCATCTCAAATTTCACATACCCAAAACTGTACTCTCCACCTTCCCCCCACGCCTCAGGAGCCCATTACCCGTGGTCTTCCCCATCTTAATTGCTAGCAACTCCATCCTTCCCATTGCTTGGGTCAAAACCTTCTAGAATGAAATACAGTACAGAAGTTTCAGGATTCTGGCTCAGGCAAAGATTTCCTAAACAGGGTACAAAAGTACTAACCATAAAGGAAATACCAGTAACATTACAAATAAGAACTTCTGTTCTTAAAAAAATATATCCTTAAGAAAGTGAAAGGCAGGGCGCCTGGGTGGCTCAGTCGTTAAGCGTCTGCCTTCGGCTCAGGTCATGATCCTGGAGTCCCTGGATCAAGTCCCGCATCGGGCTCCCTGCTTGGCAGGGAGTCTGCTTCTCCCTCTGATCCTCCCCCTTCTCATGTGCTCTCTTTCATTCTCTCTCTCAAATAAATAAATAAAATCTTTAAAAAAAAAGAAAGTGAAAGGCAATCTAGAGTGGGAAGTGGTATTTACATTGTATATAACAACAAAGGACTGGGGCGCCTGGATGGCTTAGTCAGTTAGACAGCTGCCTTCGGCTCAGGTCATGATCTCGGGGTCCTGGATTGAGCACCACATCGGGCTCCCTGCTCAGCGGGAAACATGCTTCTCCCTCTCCCTCTGCCCCTCCCCACCACTTATGCTCTCTCTCTCTCTCAAATAAATAAATAAAATCTTTAAAAAAAAAAAAAAAAAGGACTTGTGCCCAGAATACATTAAAAAAAAAAAAAAAAGTCCTCCCCAGTGTCAAGAAAAGAAAGACAGGCCACCCATTTTTTAAATGGGCAAAAGACATGAACAAGCATTTTACAAAAATAAACATATCCAAATGGCCAATAAATACGTAAAGACCTGTTCAATTTTATCAGTCATCAGGGAAATGCAAATTAAAACCACAATGAAACATTGCTGTACACACAGCAGAATTGTTAAAATGGAAAAACACAGACGATACCAAATGTGAATAATGGTGTGGAACAACTGGAACACTCAGACATTGTTGGTAGGGGAGTAAGTTGGTACAAACACCGTAAAACTGCTTAGCAATATCTATTAAAACTAAATGTATTTGTATATCCTATGACCTAGAAATTCCATGCTTTAATATACACTCAGCAAAAATGCCTACATATGCAGCAAAAGTCATGTACAAGAATATTCACAGCATCATTATTTGTCATAGCAAAAACCTGGAAACAGTCCAAAATGTCCATTGAGATTAGATAGGATAAGAAATTGTGGTACAGACACACAGCACAATACAGCAATGAGGGAGAGTGAATTAGCAGTGCCTGCAACATGATGAATAAATGCCATAATTTCAAGCGTGGACATCAGACAAAAAGAGTGCATTCCATGTAATTGCATTTATATAAAGTTTTAAAGCAGACAAAATTAATTTATGGTGTTGTAATTCAGATTTATGGCAACCTTTGGGAAGGGGCATGAGATCCCTTCAAAGGAGTGCTGACAGTGGTCAAGTTTGGGATGCAGATGGTGGTTATGTGGATGCGTTCACTTGGCCAGAGTTTATCAGCTTCATTCAGGGTCCTTAGAAGTAAAGCCTAAGGGGGGGCTCCTGTGTAACTGGTTTACAGAGGGGCACTCTCAGGAGGAGCTTGAGGAAAGTAGGAAGAGCAGGGAAGGAGCTAAGCAAGGATGTGCTCTCAGTGGATCACTGGCTTCAGCACGGTCCACAGGGAATGCTGGGGCAGGAATTGCACCATGGATTTGGTCTCACTGTGAGGCAAGGGGGCTGGCCTCTTGTCCCCAGCACCAGTCAGTCATCAGCTGGGAGAGGACAGTGTGTAACTTCCCAGGTGCAGTGCCTCTCACTAGCTGAGGGCAACGCTTTATTGATTACTGTTATCTTCTCTGGCCCCACTACACACACACACACACACACACACACACACAAATTGCACAAGACATTGGTCTGCTTTGTATCCCTAGCACCCAGATCCATATGGAGTTCTTCAGGCACATGGTGGACCTAACACAGTACTTGTGGAATGCATGAGCCTCCCCCTCACATTGCTTTTGGGATGCTGCACAGAATCTGGCCCTCCCATGCTGCTCCTCTGGCAAGGACCCTCCCTGTCTCTGGATTCCCACCCTGGCGGCCACATGCTGCATCAGGGATCAGTATTAGTATCAGGCATGAGTATCAGCCATTCAGTTAGACAGTTTTCCTGTCCTGAAAAGTGCCCTTTCATGGGTCACCCCTTACTTAGATCCCAGGCTCTAGGAGAGCGTGGAGCACAATTTAGACATCTCTTTTACTCCCCACAGTGCTGGGCACGGAGTAGGAGCCCTATAAGGACTAGTGGGAAGGATGAACAAATGTCATTTAAAATTTAATTTAGAAGGTAGCTTCTGTACTAACTTTATAAAAGGATTTTATTTATTTTTTTTAAGATTTTATTTATTTATGAGAGAGAGAATGAGAGAGAGAGAGCATATGAGAGGGGGGAGGGTCAGAGGGAGAAGCAGACTCCCTGCCGAGCAGGGAGCCCGATGCGGGACTCGATCCGGAGACTCCAGGATCATGACCTGAGCCGAAGGCAGTCGCTTAACCAACTGAGCCACCCAGGCGCCCTGTACTAACTTTAAAAGAGCTAATGAAGGGCGCCTGGGTGGCTCAGTTGGTTAAGCGACTGCCTTCGGCTCAGGTCATGATCCCAGGGTCCTGGGATCGAGTCCCACATCGGGCTCCTGGCTCAGCGGGAAGCCTGCTTCTCCCTCTCCCACTCCCCCTGCTTGTGGTCCTGCTCTCGCTGTCTCTGTCTCTGTCAAATAAATAAATAAAATCTTTAAAAAAAAAAAAAAAGAGCTAATGAAGGTATATCATCTTCACCCCCAAAGAGAACACAGGAGACTTCAACAAAATTTCCTCTTTGACTAGCAAGCAAGTTATAGGTGGAAAGTAATGGTAATAAACTGCCTGCAGTTCATTCTGGTTTTAAAAAGTCCACCCAGTGCTCACACACCATTGGCCGGAGATAATCAGTGGTGTGGAGCCGAGGTGAGAGGTCGCCCTCAGCTCGCAGGGCAGGTGGAGACAGCGTCCCCCTCACTGTGATGGATGGCAGCAACCTTCAGCTTTTAATTGCTCCCAAAGAATTCATGTATGATTCAAGCTCCAAATCACACACATGGGGAGAGGAAGGACAGAAGCCAAGGCAAGAGGTTCCATCAGCAAAATTGGAATCACTTGAGAAATGGAGGCAGAAGAATCCCCCATCTTTGCTGCTCTATAAAAGCCTAAGTGATGTTTCTTCCCTGGTTGACTTTTTTTAATTGTCTCTCTCATAAGCTATTAATAACTAATTTCACAATCACTGCATCATGTGATAGTCATAAAATATTGCCTGCACTTTTTCCCAGCAAATTTTAGTATTGAGCCAATAATTGAATCCAAATTATCTATGAAGTTAATTCTTTAGTAGACAATATTTTACACTTGAAGTCATTTTTCACAAGTATTCCGGGATGAAGTAATTGTGGAATTAGCAATGACTTCTTCCCCCTCCTGAGCAAGTAAAAATAAAATGGCTAGGTTCAGTCTGGAGGGTGTCAAGCTGTTATGAATTTTGTTTCTACGCTTCCTCTTCCTAGTTAGAGCCAGCCCTGCGTCCTCAGAAACCACCAGACAACCGGCCATTGCTACTATAGTCTGCTTCTCAGCCAGAGCAGTCCGGGGACCACCTCACAGGTACCTGTCACCCTCTTCAGCCACACTCTGGCTTGTAGCATTCGTCCTTTTCAACTTTTAAGACTGGTGCAGAGTGAACCTGGGGAGTCCAGCCAAGCCACACCTCCCTTGTCTGAGATCCAACCTCCCTTCCACAGAGATAGACCCCTCTAGCCATGCTTGTGTCAATGACCCTGGTCCGTCCACCCCTTCACACTCTCCCACCTCTGGCCACACAGGTTGGAACAGGGTGGACAGTGACCCCGTTGGGGCAATCCGAGTTCCTTCCTCTAAGAAATTGAACTTAGGTCAAAGAAGCACCAGCCGGTCTCTGTTGGTCCTTTGAAATAAGGAAGCGAAATTTCCCCGCGCTTTGCACAGGGTCTTTGCTTCACAATCCCCAAATCTTCGTGGATCTGGGGGAAGAAAAGAACAAGAGCAAGAGGGAGAAGAAGACTGGAGAGGCAGAGCGTGAAGGGAGCACACACATGAGAGGATGTGAGGTCCCAGAGGGGCAGGGTCAGCCACAGAGCCCAGACCCCATTCCAGGAGCCAGGGTTCCGTGAGATCCTCCATCCTCACGCGGCTCAAATAAAATTTGGGGGTTGTTTGGCTCCTGTTTTATTATGAGGACACATTGGGGGAAAAAAAAAAACCTCACATATCTAAACACCAAAAGGCCCAAAGATGAACCATAGCTCCTGACTAAAGGTCTTGAGGATTAAGGGAAAAGGAGGCTCTGCCTAGCAGTACCAGCAAAATTTCTAGAAGTGCCTTTAACAATCTCCCTTCGGAGTCCCCCACATCAGGGTTGCTGCTCAGACCTCTCCACCCCTTCCTCCTTCGCCCTCGACCAAATGCTTCCAGAAGGCATCTGTGGAGCAATACACCCTCTCTCTTATGGAAGCCACCACCCTCTCTCCCCTCACTGCCAAACACTCATGACTCATCCATGACCCCACGCACTGTGAGTGGGTGTCGCTTACAGGACCTGCTCACAGGCAAGGCACAGACAAGGTACATGACCATCCAGGAAGACTTGTAACTTAACACTTGTGTCCCTGTCACAGCTACGATCAAGCCCCTGCTTTTTACAGAACTGAGTTAAGTGATTTTCTGTTATAACAACCGAAAGGGCCTTGATCCAAAAATCCCTGAAAGTTGGCCACACCTCAGCCTTTGCCCCACCCACCTGGGAAACAGCATGAGATTTGGGGCCAAACAGACATGGGTGCAACACGTCAGCTTAAAAAATAAAACAACGAAGCTCATGTTTCTCCATAGGTTTGGGGTAAGCCGCTTTTCCAGAGTCAGGGAAGTTCCCTTCCATTCCTGGTTTCCTGAGAAATTTGTCATGTCAGATGGTTATTGTTCTAAGTGCATATTGAACTTCATCAAATGCTTTTTTGCAAATCTTGAGCTAATCATATGATTTTTTTTCTCCTTTGGCCTAATGTGGTGAATTGCTAGACTTTCTGCTGTTAAACCACCCCTCTATTTTTCAAATAAAGCCAGCATAATTGCAGCAATTGTTTTTAATACGTACATTACCGGCTTCCATTAGCTAATGTTTTATTTACTATTGTTTTCATCTATTTTTGCAAGTGAAATGTGCCTACAGTTTTTTCCTCCTGTCCTTGTCTGGTTTAAGAGGAACAATTAAACAATTCCATTCAATGAATCAGACAGCTTTTGTTTTTCTTTTTCTATTTTCTAGGACAGAAATAGTCCCCATCTTGTAGATTTCATGAATTTCTCCATGAATTCTCTGTAGAACTCCACTGGAACGTGGTCTGGGCTCCCGGCTCTAAAGGGAGGGGTTAGTCATGATTTTAATTTCTTTACTCATTACTGGTCTGTTTGAGGTTTCTTTTTGTTCTTTGACAATTTTGGCATTTCTCATTTTCCTGGAGAGCTATCCAATTCATTTAATTTTTCACATTTATTGGTGCTCCATAATATTTGTTTGTAATATGATTTCTTATTTAAAAAATCTTTTATGTCTGTCATTTTCCTTTTTCATTCAGTTTTATTTGATTATGTCCTTTTTTTTCTCAGGCTTGTCAGGGGTTTGTGTAATCTTATGAATCTTTTCAAAAGACCTACATTCAGCTTTGCTAAGCTTCTGTGATTTTTAATTGTAATTTGCTCTTCGTGTGTTCCTGTCTTTACATCCAGCATTCCCTTTTTTTCTGGAGGCTCATTCTGCCACTACCTTCTCAGCCCCCATAGATGTGTGCTTAGCTCGTATGTTTTCAGCCTTCTAATAAGTGGATGTAAGGCTACACATTTTCCCCTACATGCTGCTTTATCTTTGCCCCACAAATTTTTCCATATGGCTTATTCATTTAGTTCTAAATATTTTGCAGCTGTCTTTACTATTTCTTCTTTAGTCCATAGACTTCTTAATAGTGCTATTTTTTAGTTTCCATACATACATGTTTTTGGGTTTTTTACTGATTTCGAGTCAGAAAACATCATCTGTGTGATGTCAGTCCTTTGGAATTTACTGAGGTTGCCTTTGCACCCTGATTTATGGTGAATGAGAATGTTCTGCCTATAATCAAAATAATGTGCATTTTCTGTTTAAGTACAGTTATATATGTGTGTGACTAGACACACATATTTAAGCATAAGCTTAATAATAAACAAGTTGTTCCATGCTTCTATATATTTAACAAATTTTGTCTGCCTGCTCTATCAACTTTTGGAGAAACATGTTAAAATATTCAACTAAAATATTGATTTATCTCTTTTTCCCTATGTTACTGCAGCTATTTTTATATGTGTGTGCATGTGTATAAGTACACACATACATTTGAGGGTGTATTGTAGATGGGGGTATACTTTTTACGATTGTTATAGTTTTATGATCTTTCATTCCTTACTGAATATTCCTCTTTTTATTTTCTCATAAATTTTCTTTTGCTCCTATTTGCTCACTATATTTTCTTCTACACCTTTATTTCCATCTTCTTGTTGTGTCTCCTATAAAAAATATATTCCTAAATCCTGTGTTTTTCAATCCAATTTAAGAGTCTCTGTCTTTTAGATTGAGTTGAATCCATCTATACCATTGTAAATGGATGTTATGTTAAGAATTGGGTTTGCCATTTTATTTCACCTTTTCTATTTTCCTTACTCTTTCCTCCCTCCTTCTTTCCCACCGGATAGATAAAATTTTCCTCGGCTAGTTTGAAAGTTCTACATTATATTTTTATGGTTCTGACACCAAGTTCCTCTAGTTGTTCATGCCAAAAATGGCATCATCCTTGAGTCCTCTCTTTCTCTCACCAATTCATCAGGCTATCCCATTGGTTCTTCCTTCAAAATATGTCCAGAACCTGACCCCTTACTTCTCACCGACTCTGCTGACACCACCCTGCTCCAAGTCACCACTGTCTCTCATCTGAATTAATGTCATCGCTTCCTAACTGGTCTCCAGTCTTCTATCTTGGCTGCCTAGAGCCTACTCTTCAACCTCAACACAGGGACACACTGATCCTTTTAAGACATAAGAGCATGTCACTCCCCTCCTCAAACCCTCCAAAGTCTCTTCACGTCACTCAGAGTAAAAGCTACATCCTTACAGTGGTTACAGGCTTCCCCATCTCAGATGCCTTCTTCTATCAATCTCTTGGCTCACTCCACTCCACATATGTCTGCTTCCTTGCTGTTCTTCCTACATGCCAAGTGTGATCCTACCTCAGGGTATTTGCACTGGCTCTTCCCTCTTCAGAGAACACTCTTCCCCACATATCCACCTAACTACTTCCTCATTTCCTTCAGGGCTTGGCTTCAGGACATGAGAAGGAGACCTGCTCTGCTCATCCTAGTTAAGGTGTAAGAGTGCCCACCCTGGTACTTCCAATCTCCTTCATATCACTCCATTTTTGCATAGTACTCACGGACTTGTATTGTTAGTTCGTTTATTATATCTACGGAGTACTGTCTGTCTTCCCTCACCCTGTGAGAATAAGAACTTTTGTCTGTTGTGGCCATGAAAATGTGTTGTTCAGATCTCTGCCGCGAGAAGTGTAATTGACCAACAGTCTGACCCCTTTGGGATCCACCACCACGCTCATGTGGAGGCCACACTCCTTAGGGGCTGCTCCTAGTCAGCAGCTGAGCACAGCAAAATGCAAGACTCCTCCGATGGCCAAATTTGGTTCAAGGACTCCCCATCAGCCAGGCCAAACCAGTCCTGGAACTGTGCTTTGGTTGGAAACTCTTTCCACCCCAAGCCTCCTTCCTTCCCTCTCTCCTTCTGCCGGTTATCTGGCCTGTATCACAGTAAGAAGGCTCTCCCTGTCTTTCCTCATTCCTTCCCCAGGAAATCTGATCCCACTGCGGCATTTCCTTGCTGGACTGTGCCTGTTTTGTCCACTGCTGTACCCAAGTGCCACTTGTAACAGGTGTTCAGTAAGCATCTGTGAAGTGCATGTCTAATGATGGCCAAGTGCAAGTCAGTGGCGTTCATCTTAGAGCCCGCCCCCAAGCCCCACCTCAACACTCCCTCAACTGGGGTTTGTAATAGGGAAGGTGAGAGTCTGTCCTTTACAGCCTGGTTCTTCTGACAAGTTGGCTAGCTACATGCTCAGCTAGGATGAACCCAGGGTCCAACTAAATAATCATAACCATTACTTGCCTAGTGGTTTAGAATGTGCAAAGTACCTTTACAGATTATCATATAATCCTCATCCCATTATCTATTTTAAATTTGGTAAAAATAAACACAGAGAGGTTGAGCTGTCCAAGATCATACCACAGAGCCAGGCTTCAAATGAGGTGTTTGTGTCCTAGGCCCTTGATCTTCCCATCATATCCTATGGGCCACACCGAATGAGTCCCAGAGTGGGAGAAGAGTAAAAGTTAGTGACTTCTGGAGAAGTCTTGTTACAGACTATATAGGCTTGCTGATAAGAGACAGAGCAGGCCTGGAGAACCATCTTGGGGACAGGCCCCGTGCTCATAGCTCTATGATGGGGTGCTATTAGTTCTCCCTGGAGTTGAGTTAACATTGAGGTTACAAGCAGCCATTTCCTTGGGCTCAAGGAGTGTAGTGAAGACTTAGCTAAATAAGAAGGTAAGTAGAAAAGAGACACAGAGGGAATGCAGGCTTCTAATCAAGCCTGGGAAGATAAGACTGGACGTTGGACAGAGAAGACTCTAGAATAGACTTCAAAAAAGCCCTCCCATCACCCCCAATTGAACTGAGGTGAGCTCTCTTCCAATCCCATAAACCTAGGAGTACCTTTCATCCCTGCCATCTTGAGGACACTCTTGTACTCAGAACAGAGGAGCAGAACCTGTTCAGCGAACTATGGGTACTTTGGAGCAGGGGAGGGGGCAGGGGACCTAGGAGGGAGGGACAACGTTGATAAGCCCCCACCCCACCCCAAGCATGCAGTGTCAGTGCTCCAATAAGGGCCCAGCTTGGCCTTCAATCTCTGAACTGCCCTAGTGCGGAGCGGTACCCATGATCAGTGGTGGGACAAACATCTATGCTGCCAGCCAAATGAGCCCTTCTCTCCTTTGAAGCCTGGAATAGAAATTACCAGTCTCTCTTCTACTCCGGCCATATCCCCAACCCCTGAGGCCTGCGTGCGCTTCCAGCCAGCTCCATAGCCCCGCTGTGCAAGGCGGCATCCAGAGCTTCCCAACCCACCTGCAGCAGCACCCCGGTGGGGCAACAGTGGGTTACAGCGTATGACATGGAGCCCTGAAGCCCTAGTGGCACCTGGGCAGGGGCTGGTCTCTGGTTGCAAATAGCCTCCAGCATTCATTCTAGAATGCCCTACTGCTGTTATCATTGTCCCTGCAGGCCATGAGGCTGCAAGGGGGGAGGGAGGACAAGAAAAAGGGCCGGAGCTGTAGACCTCTAGTTGAATCTCCTCCACCCTCACCAGCGCACCCACCACTCATTCATTCATTCATTCATTCATTCAGTTAAAATGTATTAGACACCTACCACATGCCAGGCACATTCTGGTATTCTGCAAACTCTTCTTCCAGAGGAAGGCACCCTCTGCCACTAAGAAGCTATCGACCTGTGGGCTTCGAACTTCCATCTATAAACTAGGGATTGAATAGAAGCTGGCCAAGGTCCCTGTTAATTCTGACATTCTCAATGATGGTGGGGAAAATTTGTGGGATATCAACACACTTTTCCATTTACTCTTTGTTCTCCTCCCCACCCCCGCTTTCCTTGACCATTGTCTCAGGAAGAGGACAAACACATCTCCCTGCAGCCTCCTCCTGCCTCTAGAGTGTCAAAATCTTGTGTCCCTAAGTCACTGAGAGTACTCCAGGGTCTGCCTAAATGACTGAGGGGTCGAGGATGCCCTCCTTTCTTTCTAAATAACTTTCCCCCAGTACTGACAGGGAAGAGGAGGTCGACATCTGAAAGGGAGCAGGGATGACCTGGCAGCAACCTCACGGGGGGCTGCCTAGGGACAGCTGGGATGGTGACATCTCAGTGTACGCCTGCATGGGCAGTTACGTCAAGGACCAGAGGGGCCACCCACGCCCCACAGTTTGACATACATTTCAGGAGCCCGGGATGCCTAACTTGAGGCATCCCACGTGGCTGGGGGGCGGGGAGCGAGAGGATGGCTGGAATACCTAAGTCCTTCCTGCCTCAGGTGGGATTGGCTCAGAATCTGGGGCTGTGGGTGGGATGAGGCCCTATAGGACCTGCCCAGAAAGAGCTGGGGAGTGGAACATGCCAGAAAATGCCTCCCAGGGACAAGACTCACCAGCCAGCCAGCTCCCTGGAGAGCTCCCTCTGAGGCAACCACAGCCCAGTTGGATTTTCGCCCGGGTCCCCCTCACCCCACAGCATTCCTTTCCTTAGACCCCTCCATACTCCCAGCAGGCCTCATTCATCCAGGCTGAACCCCGTGTCTGGGCAGCCTTGGTGCCAACCCACTGTCTCTGCCAGCAACAGCTGCACTTTGCCAGCAGCCTGCCGATCAACCGGCACAGGGTCCCCCCGGGTGCCATGAGCCTAGCAACCCCACCTGGTCCCAGTGATGAGAGTTAGAGCCTTGTCTCCCAGGCTGCCCCTGCCCTCGCAGGCCTGTACTGCCCCTCACCACCCCAGCCCAAATTTTGCTCAGAGGACATCGGGCAACTCATGTTCCCATCTGGAGAACCCAGCCAAGCCCCCCAGGGGCTGCCCCTGTTCCTCTCGTGACCTTATTGTGTAGGTCTAACTACCTAACAACTGCAATGTAATTGCATCCTGCCTTCGAAGCTGCCTGCCCAGCAGCTCCCAGGGAATTATGCACTACTTAAGGGGAAAGTGTTGCTAATAGAAAGCAATAGATGAGCAAGGGCTGTCGCAGTCACCTCGCTTCCTTTCCTTAATTTACAACAAACCTCTGTTTATTGAGCCGGTAACATATTTGAACACTGACTCATAAGAGGCCCTTCTTGCAGACGCTGTATATCTGGCAAATAAATCCCCCTCCACTGAGGTGTGTGCAGAATTCAGCCCAGGCAATTTACGGGGCTCTTCGGGGAGGGGCGTGCAGGGGACACTTAAGTTGCGGACCAGACTGCATAGCAGCTGGGGGTGCCTTGCCCTGTGGAGGATCCACCCCTGCAGTGTGGAGCCTAATCCCCACCCCATGGGCAACTCCAGGGAGGGCCCTCTGCTCTCACATTGGAAGGCAGAGATGCAGAGACAGCACCGGACTCTCTGTGGGTGGTCTCCCTGCTAGCACTTCTCCGCCTGCTCCCTCACTCTTTCCTCGACCGACTCCATGAAGAAGGCCAGGCAGGTGTGACCACGTCCATTTTACAGGTGAATAAACAGAGGCCCAAAAAGCAGACGGGCTCAAGGTCACGAAGCTTTTTGCTCATCATTTGTTCTGCACCCTGGGAGGACATCCATATCTTCTTTCTTGAGAAAGGGCAAGGAGAAAAGGTAACACCTGCCCCCCAACTCCCTCCCACTGGCAGGAGAAGGAGCAGTGTGCCAGCGCCTGGTTGAGAGACTCACCATCAACAGTGAAGCTGGGGGACAAAAGGCATCTGGTCGGTGTTAGAGCAGGTTATGACAGAGAAGATTAGAAACCAGTTCGTCTCCCCGCTTGTCACCCTCAAAGCCCTTGAAAGGCAGTTGATAATTAAACCTCATTACCATAGAAAAAGGATGCCTTCCGCCCCAGCCCCACCCTCTGTACACACGCACACGTGCACACACGCATACACCCCACACACGCACACACCCGCACACGCACATGTGCGCACGCGCATACACACATGCCCACACACACACACGCACATGCGCACACCCCCACACACACATTGCTCTCTAGAAGAGAAATAAAAGGCTCCCAAAGTTGTCTCATATTCAAGGATATGACTATAGGGGGGCTATACTCAGGCCCAGTCCAGCCCAAGGAGATGCCTTATGGGTGCCCCCCAAAGCCAGCCCAGGCACCCCAAAATCACGGCAGACCAGGGAGACAACAGAACACAGCAGAGAGTGTGGAACCCGAGTTCCAAGTATCACTTGCTAACTTAGTTACCTGGCTATTCAACTCTCTGAGCTTCGGTTTCTTCAACTATAAAATGGAAAGTATAGCAATCATACAGATTTTTTTTTTTTTTGAGGATCAGGTGACATATTAGACATTTAACACAGTGCCTGGCATAGAGTTGGTGCTTAGTAACTATTCAACAACTTTCCCTTCCTCTTCACTCTTCCTTCCCTGCTAAAATATAACAGCTCATTATCTCCAGAAAACTTTCCCCCAGGTCAAGCTCCCTAGAAAGAGATCCCAGCATTCGGAGCTGGGATTCATGTGGGAGTGACTTCCCAAGGGTGTGCTCCCTGGAGAAATCTGTAAGGAAGAAGGAGCCAGGGTGAGAGCAGCTTCGGCCAGGCCCAGGAAGGTAACCTCAGCAGGGCCCTCCGGGGTCCATTACACATCCGAGATGTCCTGACGCTGAGGCCGGGCGTGAGCCTTATACTCTTGTACTCCTCAGTCACTGACAAAGAGCCCAGAGCAAGGGCGCGAGGAGGTGTGGTTCCTGGCACTTTGGGAAGCAGCTCCCAAACCCCCAGGGCTACCCTCGTCAGGGCCAGTGTTGGAAGCTCACTGGAGCCAGGAAGGGACTCACAGAAACATTCACAGAGTGGGTATCTGTGGGATCGTGGGCCGGGGGAACCCCAGCTGCTAATCAGTTCCAGGCTGCCAAATGGCGTGAGACCAGTACTGCCAAGCACATCAGGATAAGCAAGGGAGAGCTCTAGTAGTCAGAAGACTCCTTGTCGAGCACTGGGAACACCGACAGACACTCTGATCATCTCCCAGGATTACTTCTCATGAAGTGAACAGGGCAGATTGCATTACCTTCTCTTATAAAGAAAGCGAGGTCCAGAGAGGTGTGATGAATCACCCCAGGTCACAAAGCTAATTAACAGCAATCTTAATCCAGGTTTCTGGACTCCTGGCGCCGGCCTCTTTCCAAAAATAGTGCTCAAACACACCCACACGCGTGCACACCATGTGTTGACCATCTACATGAGATTCTGGCCACTTTGCAGCAGGAAGGTGCAGGTTGATGATGTGGAGAGGAGAGGGGCCGAAACCAGAGGGGCCAGAGCCACAAGGAACGGTCCTTCCCTCCAGGAAGTGCAATTCTCAGCTCCCTTGTGGGAGGTGGAAGGAATCCCGGGGAGAATAATGGGGACTTCACATCTCAGCGTGCATTTTTTCCATTTAGTTGCTCTCCTGGAAACATCAGGATGCTGCGGGCACATGAACTCAGGGGAAGGAAAGGAATGGGAGCCTCTGCTGAACACTGTGGACTGGGGGCAGGCCAGGCAGCACTCGCGGCCCCACTTGACCATCGGTCCCTCAGAGGCAGGGTTGCCATGCCCCCCGCGTGCCCACACTTATGCACAGACGCCCACCTCTGCGTGTCAACAGAGTACATGAGTACAGGACACAGGGAGCAGAGCTCTGCGGTGGGGCCCATGTCAGCCCACGTGAGCGGTAAAGACAGGGTCAACGAGAGAGGGGACACTGAAGAGGTTCGGAGGGGGCACAAAGGAAAGTAGGAACTTTCCAAAGATAACCTTGGCTGCTACAAAATCATCTCCATGGGCAGCAGTTCCTGCCAAATACCTTGCACACATGCCAGTCCGTTTGTTTATGTCAGAGCCCTCTGGGCCCCTAACTATGAGAATGTTCCTAAGAGCTCCAGTCCCTGGAGCTTCTCCAGACTGCCCGCCCTGGCCCCCGGAGGACCGAGCTGGGCTCATCTGCCTGGATGCCCCCCTAATGCTTTGGCTCCAGAACCTGGGAGAATGGGCTGCTCTCCATCCAGCCAAGGTGGGGCGGGGGGTGTGGCAGGAAATGGAGCCTGAACTCCTGCAAAATGTGAAGAGACTAGTGGAACAAAAGGTCTGTGTCCAAACAGGGTTGAAGTTTGACACATTGTTGATCCTCCCTCAGTGCTGAAGGTTCAAAGCCACACTGAGAACAGACCAGTGAGAGGTGGGTGGGCAGCCAGGCCACACCCCGCCCCCGCATGCATGTGCTGTCGGCCTGGGGACAGCTGGCCCATCGTCCCCAGGAGCCCCCTCTTTGAGCCTGCCTGTCCGTGCTTTGCTCTGGCCATGGTAGGAAGTCCAGCAAAAGCTGCTCTGTCCTCTAGGGCAAGGGGCTGAGAGATGCTGCCTCTCGAAGGGCCTTCCCTTTACCCCCAAACGCTTGCTGCAGAGAGGTGCCGGTGGAGGCCAGGTGCCAGGCAGGAATGCCAGCTGGCAGGGGCTCTGCAGAAGGACCTGGAGCAGCCCCCCATTTCACAGGGGAGGAAAGGGCAGAGGAGAAGGGCACGCCCCCAGTCTCACAGCTACTCCTTCTCCCTACTCCGAGATGTTCTGCCAACGGGGTGCCGGGATCACAGGTGGAATCCAGGCAGGGTAGGGTGCTGGCGAGGGGGCTGCTCTTGCCAGCATCACACACCCAACGCCTACTACAGGCCGGGCTTGGCAAAAGTAATCTCTGGCTCATGATTCCTTGTTGTTCGCACATTTTGTTGGAAAACCCAAGTTTTCCCAGGACACGTTCTCATTAGTCCTCGGGGACTTCAGAGAGAAAGAGGAAGGAAATAGACTTTTTCCTCCTGACACCAAAAAACAAAAACAAAAAACCCACACACAAAAACTCAAAAACAACCAAGCTGCAAGAGCAGCCAAGAGAGGGTGGGGCAAAGGGCCAGGCTGCAGAGAACCACCACTGTCCTTGGGGATGGCTGGCCTCCACAGCTCGAAGCCCACTTTCTTTCCGTGTCTTGCCCCTCTGGCTGTGGTCCCACAGCGAGCCCTCGCTGGACGCCGCTCAGCCAGAGCCCCTCCGGGTCCCCCTGGCACATTCTCGGCAGCTGAGGGGCTTACAGGGCCGACACTTAGCACAGGGTCTCCAGGAACATCTCCCTAACTTCCAGAGCCCACCCCAGAGACGGCCTCAAAACTGACGCCTGAGGACCAAGACCATGGTCTTGTTTCCTCAGCCTCTGTACCTCCTGCGTGGTCATTACTTGGGTTACTCCTTACTGCTCCCCCATGGGGATTACCAATAAAACCCTTACAAAGGGGGAGCCTGGGTGGCTCAGTTAAGCGTCTGACTCTTGATTTCAGCTCAGATCATGATCTCGGGGTCACGCGATCAAGCCCCACAGCAGGCCTCACGCTGGGCATGGAGCCTGCTTAAGGATTCTCTCTCTCCCTCTCCCTCTGCCCCCCACCTCCCGCTCGCACTCTCTCTCTCTCTCTCTCTCTAAAAAAATAGTTAATTAATTAATTATAAAAACCCTTTAAAGAAAAAGTGGAGGGAGGCTTATGTGCCTAGGCAGCAAGGAGGTGAGGCAACACAGGTAACCTGCCCATGGGACACACGGCCCTGGGGACACACAGCCTGTGGGCAGGGAGGAGACCTCCAGGAGGAGAGAAAGGGGAGGCGGCCCGGTGCCAGGAGATCGCCCCAGGCCACGGAGCTGCCACTGTGACCCAAAGCCCGCCTCTCAGGACTAGGGGCTCCCTCTGCATTATCCCCTCCATAGACACGAAGGCCGTGCTTCCTGGAAGGAGAAGAAAGACCAGAGGGGTCACTTGAAGCATCTTCCATCGGTTTCCTTGAGCGAGGTTTGGGGGTAGGAGAGGGACACTGCTGGGTGGGTGAATAGAGAGATTCATCGGAGCTTTCAGAATGCCCTGGGGAACGGGCCAGGGTAGGGGTAGTTTGAAAAAGTATCTTCAAGAGTATAATACTTCATATTTAAAAACAAAAATAAATGTATGTCATTTTCATAATGCAAAACTGTGGAAAATGAAATCCAACATGCTTTTGATTGCTGGAGAAAGGCACATAACGGCCGTGCTTCTCCGTGGGATGGGAGGACCAGCCTCATGGGGGAGCAGAGCAGGATCCCCAGGGGAAGGAGCAAGATTTCCATGCCCATCCCATTGAAACCAGGGTTTTCGGGACTCAGGTCATGACACAGGGCTGGTCTTGTCCGCCTGGCTCCTGTGGCCACAGATGGGCTTCAGCACTCCCCTAGCTTCCCCCCTCGCAGGGAAACCTGGTGCCTGTGGGAAAACGCACATTCTCAGGGCCCACTGCAAACAGAGGCCTGGGATCTGGATTCATTTTAACAAGTAACCCAAGTGATTCTTAAGATCAAGCTAGGTTAGAACATACGGACTTCCAGGACAAGTCAGATAAAAAATGTATTCATCAAAAGCCCCAACTAACTAAAGAAACCCAAAGAAGACTTGTTCCGTACCTCCCCTGTTCCCCACCACAGAGAACCCTTTGATCCAATCCTTGTTACCCCCCCAATGTTTCTTCATGCAAATACAAGCACGAATGAATATATATATATTCGTATTTCTTCCCATTTTTCCACAAAAGATATGATACTGTTTACATATTCTCTACCTAGCTTTCTTCACTTAACAAAAATAACCTGCAGATCTCCACACATCCCTGCATGGAGATTTCCCTGTTTTTCCCCGCTGCAGTTTTCCACTGGGTAGATGTACCATAGTGTATTCATCCCCTCCCCTGTTGCCAGACATGGGGGTGTTCCCAGTGCTCTGTCAGCAGCAACACCGTCATGAATGGCTTTGTACATATGTGATGTCACACCTGTGTAGCTGTGTCTGTAGGACAGACCCCCACAGTGGGATGGCTGGGCGGGGGGGGCAGAAGCATTTGTGATGGGGGAAGACATTACCAGGGTTTCACCCAGGGAAGCACTTTGCTTTACACCCCACCAGCCATGGCGGAGGCCGCGTGCTTCCCCACAATTTAGCCAGCACTGTGTATCGTCAAGATCTGGGAATTTGCCAGAGCTTAGAGGTGAAAACTGGTATCTCCCGGTGTCGTTTTCATTTGCACCCCTCCCACTGTGAACAGGGTGTGCATCTGTTGGAAGAGGAAAAGACCATTTGCATTTCTGTTTTGTGAATTTGCACCCCTCCCACTATGAACAGGGTGTGCATCTGTTGGAAGAGGAAAAGACCATTTGCATTTCTGTTTTGTGAATTTGCACCCCTCCCACTATGAACAGGGTGTGCATCTGTTGGAAGAGGAAAAGACCATTTGCATTTCTGTTTTGTGAACTCAGTGTTCATATCCCCTGTCCATTTTCCTACTGGGTATGGATCTTTCTGAATTCTAATTCTTTTCAGGTTAGAAGGATTAGCTTTGTGATATGCATTGCAAGTACCTTTTCTCAGTTTGTCATTTGCCTTTTGACTCTACTTACGGTGTTTCAGACATGCATAAACTTTTTTATTTTCACATAATCAAATTTACCCATCTTTTCCTTGGCTTCTAGATTTTGAATCATAGTTAGAAAGGCTGTCCTCATCCAAGGTGATCTCCATGTTTCCTCATAGCATATGTGTGTGTGTTTAACATTTAAATCTTTGTTCCACCTGGAGAGTTTCCCAATGCATGGTATGAAGCACAGAACCAAATTTATCTTTTTCCAAAAATGGCTATTTTGTGGTCCCCATAGCCTTTATTTAAAATTGATCTTTACCATATTGATTTGGGAGGCCACCTGTATCATTTACTAATTTCTTATATATGTGCTGGGCCTATCTCAGGAGCGTTCTGTCCCTTTGGTCTATCTGTCCATGCCACCGCCACACCATTCCAATTACTGAGGCTGTATAGTGTTTGCAAGTTGTCTGGTAGGGCTAGTCTCCACTCCCTGCTCTTTCTATTTTTTTTAGTTATTTCTCAGGGTTTTTGGCTTGTTTAAATTTTCATATAAACTTCTAAGATGCTTTGTCTAGTTCTAGGGGGAAAATAAGACCCATTGGTATGTTATTGGAATTATATTAAATGTATACATTAACCCAGGGAGTACGGGCCTTTTCATGATATGGAATCTTCCCATCCAAGAACACAGGTGGAGCTGGGGGCAGGGGAGAATGAGATTCAGCTTCAGGGTCTGGAGGCCGGTGTGGAATGGGGTGATAAGCATGGTGAGTGTGAAGCCTGAATTGACCGTGTCCTTCACCGCCCCCCTCCAACTAATCCTGCTATGATAATATTTGGGGCCAACATTCATCCCAACTATTCCTAGTTCACTCCTATTACTTGAGATTTTCCAAGAGGACATAAGAGACACTGAAGAAGTTCAGCAGAACACACTAATTTCATCATCTCCTGAACATCCAATTTAGGATTGAGACTGCTCAGTGTCGCTGTGGTGGTTGGTGGGCAGTGGGGAGGACCGAGAAAGACAAGTGACGAGTATAGTAGGTACTTCCCATGTGTTAAGACTGTGGGGTGAGGGCGGGGGGAGGTTTTACAAGGAGAGAGAGATTCCCAGATCCCAGATGGCCCAGAGCACGTAGCTGGGTTCAGCAGCTTGCACCTGCTTAATGCATGTCTGAGAGCCTGTAACACTGACACCAAAGGGGACCATATGCAAAATGGGTTTTAAGTTGAAGAGAAAGGCATTGATGGATAGCAGAGATGGGCCTTGGCACGACGTTGAGATCCATGGACTTAACTTTCCCCTTGTCTTTCCATGTAGGCCCTTCCCTCCGTCCATATGAGACTTCCTCCAGACATATGAGCCTGCCATTGGTCCTGGGCCTGTCATAGTCCAGCCACACCAAACAACTCAAGGTGCTCAGCGGCAGCACTAGCTTCATCCCTCTGTGCGTCCGCAGAGGCTGTTCCTTCTGCCGGGTGCCCTTTTCCCCGGGGCTGCCTGGCATCTCTTGCCCATTCTTCCAGACTCAGTTCAAGCACCCTCTGCTTCCATGAAGCCTGAGCCTTTCCTGTATGCCAAGAGTCGCTGATGCTTAGCCTACCCTTGTGGGGCCCTCCAGGGCTGTGTGCTCTGCACACCCTCTCCGAGCACTTTCCCCTCGACTGTGCCCACACAGTGCGCTTCGAGGACAGCCTCCCCCCTTAGACTCTGAGCTTCTCCAGGGCAAGGACTTCAGAGCTGGATTTAGAGAAAACATCCAGTCTGTGCGTGTACCAATGGACAAGCTAACAAAGCATTACATAGGAGGCCCCAGCTTCAAATCCCAGCCATCTGCCACCACCACTTACCACAACTAAGTGACCTTGGACAAGGTATTAAACCTGTTAGCCTCAGTTTCCATGCTCGTAAGATGGAGAGAATGATACCAGCTCCTCATAGGAACATGAATAGGATTAAATAAGATAACACATGTAAAATGCCTAAAAGGCACTCAATTAATGTTAGTTACTATTGTTGCCATTAATGAGATCTTAGGTAATGAGGTCTGAAGTGGGAGCATTACATTGAACAAGAGGGCGCGGGGCTGGCTTGGGCTCACATTTCCTGTAGGAGAGCTCTTTCTACCACACTCTGCCCCTTGCCATAAATGTCCCTGCTCCCACCGAGGCCAGAGCTAGGTGTGCTGGGCCCAGCCAGTGCAGACGCACTCAGGGGGGCTCGGGGACTCAGGGGCTTTCGGGGATTGAGCGTGCTCAGGAGCAGCTGCCTCAGGGACAGAGAGCACCACAAAGGTTTGGAAGCCTGAGTTAGAGCCCCAGTGGCATGCGGAGCCCAGCAGGACAGAAGCACAATTACAGCACCATGGCCTTTCTGGAGCTTTCCTCAGAAATGCTTACTGAACAGCCAACCCCAACGTCACATAAGGTCCCACTGGAAAACCACTGACAAAGGCCCAGTTATGTAACTGAGA
The DNA here is from genome assembly GCF_029215605.1 of Mirounga angustirostris. Classification (NCBI taxonomy): domain Eukaryota; kingdom Metazoa; phylum Chordata; class Mammalia; order Carnivora; family Phocidae; genus Mirounga; species Mirounga angustirostris. The sequence goes on along the minus strand of NW_026991710.1, from coordinate 159,654,008 downwards.
CTGCAAATTATTAGCACAAATGCTCCCCAACAGAAGTGGAAGAAATACCCCCTAAGGCCCGAGTCGTTCTCCAGAAGGACACCGCAGAGAAAGTCGCTTGCATTAGCCCAAGTGTCAGGAAAGGATTTTCCTCCCTAGGACAGACTTAATTGAAAACCGTCAGAGAACAGCCTGCCCACCCAAAGGAGCTAAGCCAAGGCCTGGGGGTCTTCCTGGGGGACTGCCACGTCTTTCTTCACTCCCCAGGAAGGTGCGGGGAGGAGGCTGGGGGGAAGAGTTCATGGCACCAGTCACCCATGCATGTGAAGGGGAAGCCCACCCTGCCGGCTGGCCCATGTCCTCCTTGGGCTCCCCCCTGGTCAGCACACAGTGGGCTCTAGATAAATGGTGTTGAATGAGTCAATTTTTCTGCATCTCAGACTCCAGGCCCGCAGGGATTTCCAGAGGACGAGGAGAAGTAGGTCATCAGGGCAAGGGGCAGGGTACACACAGATCACCTCCCCCTACCAGGTGCCTATCGGCCTCCTTGAGGGAGCAGCAACCCCTGGGCCTCCATCGTCTTGCAGACCCAGGTTACTGAGACTGGCTCCGTCTGGGGAGAGATGATTCTTCCAGGTAAGGGTTAACACCCAGCTCTCAGCAGTGTGGAGTGAGTTACCGCATAGATTATAAATTGGTGAGGGCTTCATAAAGAGCCACTGAATAAATAGGCTATGCTTTAAAAGCCCTTAAATGTGGATTTAATTTTATACTGCAATTCGAATTTGGAAAGTTGCTAAATGCCAATCCGTGCGTGTGTCTGGGTGGCCACTCCGAACGGAGGCCTGTGTGTATACATGATAGAGCTTCACAGGCAAACTTCAGAGCCTTTACTCCCCACACCGCCCCCCCTCCACCCAGCCCCGGCCACATTAATACTGTCTTCGGCAACACTGCCTGTCAGAGCTTTTGCCTTTGAACCCAGCCCCAGAGACAAATCAAGTCCTTCAAAGCTAAGCCCCCTGTCTTCCCCTGACGCCAGCATCCCGTGTAAGCCGTGGGCAGAGGTGGCCTTACCAGAAGGCCAGGCCCTCTTGGCTTCTGCAGGCTGGACTGGTTGGTGTTCAGGCTCTGACCTCCTTCCGAGCAAACTTCAGAGACTGTACCAGCTGCCAGACACAGCCCCTGGAGGCGCTCCCACCAGGCACAGGGCAGAGAGCCCTGAACCAGGGGCCCCGCGGCACTTTCTACTCCAGCCGGGCCGCGAGCTGGCTGGGAGATCTCCACCGCAGCACTTGACCTCTCTGGGCCTTGAGCTGCTCGCAGAGAATCCAGATCAAAACACCCGCCGGCCTGCTTCACACAGTCCCTGCGAGGATGAAATGAGATCACGGCTGTGAAACAGCACTTGGGAAACATAAAGCTCCAAGCCTACACCATGGGTAATTACTGTGGCTTAGGACAGAGCCCCGAAGCCATGAACTGGGAGGGCCAATATCCTGGGCCAGGCTCAGTCCGTCCGGGCCAGGGGCCCAACGGAGGGGAAGGTGTTCTCACCTGATGTCAGGAACCCAGGGTCTGGGTCAGGCCGTCTGCCCAGCAGTGTGGCCTGGGGTACCTGCCTAGACCCCAATTTCTCCCACAAAAAGTGAGAAGCTGATCCCTGACCTCAAGGGCCAATCCCAGGTCCATGTGCTGCAAATTCATGAACCAGACCGGTATTTGTCTGGACAGTGTCTCCAGTGTGTTCAGAAGTTTATTCAGGGGTTTGCAGAGCCAGTGTGTCCAGCCAGGCAGTCAAGCTTATACAAAAGAAGTGTCAGACAGAGTACTGGCCTCGAGGAGCTTCCAGGGAAGTAAGAATGACAGGACACGTACGGTGCATCACATCACCACGCTGGACTCCTTCATCAGAAATGTTTGCTGAGCACTCGCTATGCGCCAAATGGACACACTTCACCATTGTGGTCTGTTTAGTCTCCCACTGCCCTTTGAAGGAAATTTCTTTACCTCCATTTTTATAAATAAGACAACAAGAGGTCAGAGAGGCAGAAAAGCTTGCCCAAGTGCACACAGCGGCTAAGTGACAGAGCCAAGAAAATGCGAGTCCTGCACTACTCCAAAGACTATGGTCCGGAACACAAGGCGCTCTCGGGCTGGAGCTGGTGCAGGAGGCGTCGTGGCCAAGAAAGTTGGTTATTCATTTGTTCATTTATTTACATCCCTAACCCCACATAATTCCAAAAGCTTTAGAGTTGTATTTACAATGAAAGGTGCACACTAATTGTAAAAGATCGAAATGTGAAAGATCAAGCCTCATTGAATAGAAAAGCTGATTATGTCTGATGCCTGAACTGAAATGTCTTATATAACCATTTGTTCATTCATTCACCTCTGGTCGATGAGCATTTATTGAGTATCTGGTAGATTTCAGATGCCAGGTGTTCTGTGCTGAGGTACTGAGCTGAAAGACATTCTCTGGCCTCAAGGAACTTAGAGCTGGGGGTGGGGGTGAGCACATGTGTGTGCATGCACACCTGTGTGTACATGTATGTGTTGACTGCGTTGTGCTTGTGTGTGTGTGTGTGTTGAGAGAAAGGGGGGGACATCAGCCTGACAGTGCTCTGTCTGAGGAAAGCATGAATACCACAAGCGCTAAAGTGGGCCTCTGTCCCAGACTCAGGGAGTCCGAGGTTTCCCTGAAGGATGTGTGAGAGAGGTTAGGTAGTACGAGTACTTAAAGTATTATAGCTCCTAAGCACAAAATTTAATTGAGTTTTCTGGCAACCAAGGCCAAAAGGGGAAATATGATCTGTCTATAGTGGTCTAACATCAAGGAGGACTTCATTTTTCCTGTACTAAAATCTAAGATCGTGTACTTCAGGGACATTGCCTATAATGGGCAGTGTCTTCCAGAATGGGCTTACAGACAAAGCAAACCTTCATCAAGCCGCTGTGACTTACAGCGATCCCCCAAGAGAGCCAAGAGTAGAATGTTAGAATGTCCCCCAATGCACCTATTTATACAGGGAATCAAACTCATACAGTCTCCGTATCTGGCTTTCCAATTCTCAAACCTGGTGCAGCAAGTGAGTGAGAAAGACTTGGGTGCGGGCAATGAGGAAATAAGGACACGAGAAGGCAACCTATTCTGTTAAGAGCCTACTATGTGCCAGGCCCCGCACTACATTCACATTAGCTCATTCAATACTCCCAACTCTTCAAAAGAAGGGTCACTTATCCCCCTTTACGGGTGACAAATTGAGACGTACAGAGGTTTGGTGGCTTCCCAGGGTCACTTCGCGGGAGCTTGTCTTTGAAGGAGCTGGATCCGGAACTGGCCCCACTGAGACAGCCCATCCGCTCCAGTGGGTCACCCACAGCTCGCACCCATTCCACTCATTCTAGATTGCCTGAGCACATGCTCCAAACCACTCATTGGCAGAAGACAAGGCAGTCCCCTGGACCAGCACAGGGACCACAGCCTTGCTTTCCTGACTCAGTCAGATACCGCCTCCTTCACACCTTTTCCTCCAGGCCCAGCAAAAGGCCTTGCCCATACTAGTGGAGCAGTCAGTCAAAAACGGGGCACCTGGGTGGTGCAGTCGGTTGAGAATCAGATTTTTGGTTTCGGTTCAGGCTGTGATCTCGGGGTCATGAGATCGAGCCCAGCGTCAGACTCCATGCTCAGTGCAGAGTCTACTTGGGATTCTCTCTCCCTCTCCCTCTGCTCCTCCCCTTCTCTCTCTCTCTTTCTCTCTCAAATGAATAAATAAATCTTAAAAAAAAAAAAAAGCCCCCACCAATGACTACCCTCAGTGATGAGGAACTCGTTAGAACCCCTCTGCCCTTTGCCTGTTTCCCATCTGAGGGACACTGCCACTTCAATGCAGCTCTGAGGGCCATGCACAGAATTCCCCAAAGGGCAAATACTTCCTAGACCCCATCCAAAGGGATGCAGTCTCAAAATCTTATCCATCTTTTATTGTGAGGCAATCTCCCCCATGCACAGGGAAGCCAATTAAAGTGAAAGGGGAAATTCCTCTACAGCCTTCCCTGGGGATGCTTTTCTCCCCATCCACTCTTCTTTTGATTTCTCTCTGAGTTCATGTGCAAATAGGTAATGACATTTTTAAAAGCCAAATGAAGGGGTTAGCAAAATTCTTCACTAGCTGCAAATTATCACAGGAAGAGTGCCATCACGGGGGCCACTGAAGGAAATGCCCTGGACTGACAGGCTCTCAGTCGGATTTGAGACAGGAAGGCAGGTGGACAGGCAGCAGGACCCCCGTCCCTGCAGCGTCGGCTTCCCCCCTGCCTGCTGCCAGGCCCAACCGCAGTCCCCCTGGTCACCTGAGACCACAAGCATCTGGGTGGCTGCAGGGCTGGACCGAAGAGCCGGGTCTCCAGGGCCGTGCCCTGTCTCAGCCCACTGCCCTTCGACTTGTCAGGCAGTCAGCTTCCCCCAAAGGAACTTGGGTTTGGTTCAGAGAATTGTCAGAGTCAACAAGTCCACCCACCCTCATTGTTCTGCCAAGAAGAAATGTGAGCGTGTGTGCCTGTATATATATACCCACTGGTGCGCACACCCCCACCCCCAGCTCACAGCAGAGCAGGGGCACAGGGAAGAGAGGACGGAGAGGAGGGCCCCGCGTCATGCACACGAAGCAGTTTCTTAAGTAGAAGACTGCCAGTAAATTTCAAAACCTTAAGACCCAGGGTTTGCCATTCCTGGTCCCGGACTTCTCCTTTGTCTTGAAAAGTCAGCAGCTTTGTGCACCCGACGGGAGGCCAGGAAACTTTGCCTCTGACCCCTGACTCCGGCCCCCTGACCAGTGCCCCTCACGCCCTATCACCGGTGGCTGGGGGGATAATTATGATAAGGAGGCTGCTTACCCAAATAGACTTTGGATGAGGTTCTGTTTGTTCACCAGGTCACACTGGAACCTTCCCATTTTATCACCTTCCTGAGATTGTATCTATGTCCTCCCCATTTCAAGAGGCAGCTGTTGATCTCGGCTGCAATGGCCTGGTGATTTCTAACAAGCTCCTCGTCCCTCTGCTGACGGCCTTTCTCAATCACATACCTGAACAAGCAAGACTTAATTTTCTCCTTTTATTATCAGTAGCTCCACAAAGTGAATACGCCCCCTGCCCCCTTCTTCTGCCTCTCCATTCAGGGCCCCTCTTTAACCCTTCCCAGCTCAGGCTCCTACCCCAGGTAGGTTTTTCCTTACTAACTTCCCAATTTTTTAACTAGGAGGGTGAACCTGGGTAAACCAGGACACAGAGTGATTTGGAGGGACGGGATGGAGAAATCCAGATGCATGCCAGCTTGATTATAAAATAAGCTTCCTGCAGAGGAACTCCGCTGAATTTGTTTAAAACAGATGTTCGAGTCTCCATCCTCGGCCAAGGATTTTCTTTAGACCCCCTCACCAAATCTGACCAGGTGTAAATCCGTGGTGCTTCACTGGCTCCATGGAAATTTCCCTTTGTTCTACCCACCGGAAGAGTTTGCTAAGCAAATTAATTCCTTTAAATGAGATCATACCTACATACCGCTAGGGTATGTAGGCAACCACCTGAGAGAAGAAACCATCGTTCAGGGTGGAAGGAGGAAGATCAGACTAAGAGAGTCCTGAGTTCTAGGCTCGGCCCTGCTGTTAAGGATGCACTGTGTGGCCCTGGGAGAGAATACAGATTTTGGACTTGTTTCTTTTCTTTTTTTTTAAGATTTTATTTATTTTTTTGTCAGAGAGAGGGTAAGAGCACAAGCACAGGGAGTGGCAGGCAGAGGGAGAAGCAGGCTCCCTGCTGAGGAGGGAGCCCGATGTGGGACTCGATCCCAGGACCCTGGGACCATGACCTGAGCCGAAGGTAGACGCTTAACCAACTGAGCCACCCAGGCGTCCCAGTTTCAACAATAAGGAAAAGCTGTCCCAGGCCAGCACTCTCTGGGCTTCTGCTTTGATATGCTAATTCAAGATTCTCTTTGTTCCTCCCACACCCTGTCGTCTCTCAATGTGCCCCCTGCACATTCTCCTGGGACCCACTGAAACTCCTTATCTACTTTCTTTCAGTCAGTCAACAGACTTTTGCTGAGGTTCCCTCTCTGCCAGGCACTGTTCCAGGTGCCTGGAGATGGCAATGAAAAAACAACAGATGGAGATCCGGCCCTCTTGGAGTTTACACTGTAGTGGAAGGAGACAGGTCATAAATACCGGATATACATACATACACGCACACCCCAAACACACATGAACATACATGTGTATGTATAGTCTGTCAGAAGGGGACACGTGCTTTGGAGAAGTGGAGGGTTAAGAAATGGGAAGTCCTGAAGGAGTGGGCTGAGAGAGGTGTCCTGGACAAGAAGGGACTCATTAACTGGATGACATGTGAGCAGGGACTTGAAGTAGGGGGCAGGGAAGGTAGCTATCATGATTAGGAGAAGAACACTCTAGACAAGGGGAAGAGCCACTGCACAGACCCTGAGGTGGGAGCCAACTGGGCATGTTCAAAGAAGAGCGAGGAGGCAGTGTGGCTGGGGCGAGTGAGCAGGGGAGCGCAACTGGGAAGGAGGTGGGAAGGCGGCCAGCCAGATCCCATGGGTCTCACAGGCCGTTACAAGGGCTTTGGCCTACTACAAAGAGATCATATTACTTGTTAAGCAAGATTCTAAAGTTCAATTTTTTTTTATTCATTCAGATGAGTCTCCCTTGACCTCCCATTTCATTCAAATGAGAAGAGTTTGGTCCCAGCTGATGGAAGAAAATGCATAGGAAAAGTTGAAGAGGCTACTAGTGGGGGAGATGGCGCTCCTAGGGTGAACCCCGTGGGTGGAGGGAGGCTGCCTACCATGCTGACGGGAACCCCATAGTTCCTGCTCTCAACTCCACAGCCCACGGAGAGGATGCTGCCAACGGGCGGAACCGGATGGTGGGGGCAGCGCAGATGGCATAATTGAGATGGAAGCAGACAGCAGCTAGTTCAAGGATCTTGTGGGGACACATCCCCCAAGATGGTTCAGGTGGGCCCAGCCGCTAAGAGGAAGAGCAACCTGACACGAAGGAGAGGGCTCGGAGGAGGAAAGCCCTTACTTCTCCCATTTCTTTACTGAACAAACTCTCCCACGTGAGGAGGTGACACCAGAGAAATGCAGCCCAGCAGAAGACGATGGAAAGGAAGAGGAGGAAAGACAGAATTGCAGGAAGAGAATGACCGTGACAATAAGCCTGAGTTCCGGTGCCGCACAGCACCTCGGCACCAGCTAACCTGCTGAGCCCACCCAGAGTCAAACCCCGCATCTGCCTACCCGAGGTGCAGGCTCTGGACTGGCTTCAACAAAGCAAGTGCCCGAGGCCACAGCCCTTGCCCAACCACAGAGGGTGAAGTAAGGAGAAAGGGGAGGGCCTCTGGCCAGCAGCCCCCAGGGTGGAAGGTGGAGGGATCCCAGGGAGCCCCCATCTTCTGCTCTCAACGCCACAGCCCAGTTCAGAAGGAGGTAGTACCCGTCCCCAGCCCTCCCACTGTCCTGACGCCATCGGACGTCACGCCGGAGCCGTGAATCCCCAAGTCCACATGGAGATGCCCAGGGCCAGGCTGAATTGTCCCCCAGATGTATGTGGTCTTTGCCCAGCGGACTCGGCGGCAGGTGCCAGGGTGCCAGCTAACTCCCAGAGGACTGAGGGCCACTGCCTGGGCTCAGCCCCATCCCACCCACGACAGGGACCCAGCAGTTGTGGCTGCCCCCACAGGCACTCCTCCCACCGCCCGGTGGTCTTTCTAGACCTGTCCTCTCCGCGGCTGCCCAGGCCCCAGACATTGAGATGCGCGCGCCTGGACAGGTTTGAGGGGCTGCCGAGGGGTCACCCCATCACCGGGACAACAGCCCCTCTGGACCATTTCCAGGAGCCAATAAAGTTGCCTCCTCATTTGTTAGAGAAGTTTATTTCAGCAGCGCCCAGGTTGACATGCTATAAACAAACTTCCGGGGCACGGGCATTTTAGAGTCCTTCATGTCCTGTGGCCTCACACTCACCCAGCTTTCTAACACAATGAGAATTAAGAGTGATTTCAGGTTGTGGAGGCCCCTGAAAAAAAGGCCTTTCATCTTCCACAGAGGATAAAAGTGAAGGATGGACCGGGCCAGAAGTGTCATCCCACAAGGATTTGTTCGGCCCACCAGACTAGACTCTGGTTTTTAAATGAAGGACAGTGAGAGTTGCAGCCTTTATTTTAAGTTGTCAACCTCCTGCATGAGGCTGGGCAGGGAGGGGAGGAGGCGAGTCCACGGTGAACCCAGGGAAAACCACGGGGGAGGGTTCCCCAGACCCTCTCTTCTGGCTGCAAGAGCTTCCGCACCCCAAATCATGCTGGCCATGGGGGCTGGGCAAACTCCTCCTGCAGAGATACCTGATGAGGATTAGTCACTTCAGGCCTGGGTGGTCCAAGCGGAAACAGCTCCAGACCCCTGACTGCAAGGCAGCATCCAGGTTAGTTGGGGATGCAAGCGCGGCCTCCCCGGGGAGGCCAGGACATGGTAGGCACAGCTCCATGTGGCCCCAGCAGGTGTCGACTTTCTGGGAAATGCTGCCTTGAAAGGGGAAGAAATGGAGCCAAGCATGAGGGGCGCCACCATAGCCATACCCAGAACGAGCCCCACGGCAGCTGTCCGAAGCTCTGCACAAGACATTTGGTGAAAAATCGGAGCAACCAAGCAGGTGGTGGTGTTTATTGAAAGCGAGATGAATTCCGTCTCCTTCCAAGTCATCCTGTGCCGGGCTGGTGAGTTCAGAAATAGCCGGCAATCATAAAATCACAGAAGCCCATTTGTGGAAAGGAACCTTGGGGAGCAGTGTCTCTGACCCTTCCCTTTGTAGATGAGGAAAGGGAGGCCCGGCCAGGTTAAGTGACTTGCTGACAGCCAGACGGGGGCTCTTGGGGGCCCCATTGCCACACCCCGCCTTCTCTGTGTGCGCGTGTGACCCTTCTTCCCTCCCAGCCCTGGAACGGCAGCTTCCCTTGCTCTTGGCCACAGGTCCTACTGCAGCACATTCAGGAGCCCTCGTGCAAACCAGCAAGCGGCGCCCCCTCCTCAAGCAGGCCCAGGGTGGGCCTACGGATGGGTGAGTTGAGTGCAGCTGAATGTCAGCCCCATCTGCCGCCTGGCCCAAAGCCCCTGCACAGAGCACGACCACAGCCCCCACGCTCTGGATCACACTGCTGTGAGCACAGCCCACAGGGTACCTGGTTTCTCTCCTCTTTCCCGCCCTTCACAGGGCCCTTCCTTCTGGTGCCTTCTCCCAACAATTTCACCTCCCTTGTCACAGCAGCAGACTGCCCTCTCTCTTCCTCCAACCCCAGGATGATTCCAGCCCTGCCATCCATCAGCACTCCTGCCACCAAAGCTCAGTGGTCAGGCTGCCGGGGATCGAGAGCTTGGCTTCAGAGACTAATTAGAGCAAGGAGTGGTAAACGATGACCCCTAGGCCAAGTCTACCTTTGTAAATACAGTTTTATTGGAACACAGGCCCCATGATTTACATATTGCCTATGAAAGGCCGAGCTGGTAGTTGGCAGCCAAGACGGCATGACACACAAAGCTTAAGATACTTATTATGGGGCCCTTTACAGACAAAAATTTGCTGATCTCTGATCTAGAGCAACCTTCCTATGGCTCAGAGAAGTTCAGTGACTTAGCTGATGGATGGCCAGGCAGACTTTGCATGCAGGTCCTCTGACACCCTTCCAGGTGTACCTATACTTCTTGAGGAGAGCCTATGAGCTTGAACATGGCCAGACTCACACCTCATTGCCAGCCTTGTTTCTATAGGGAAATCGCAGAGGAGAGCCAGTTCTGCTCAGAAAGCATGGAGGTAACTCAGAATTCATCTCAAAAGAGGAGCCTGGGTCTCCCTCCCCACAGGTTGTTCCCAAGAGCCCATGGCAGCTAAGTCGCTCTGCTCTTGCCTTGGGCCCACCAGGACCCCATGCCAGCCTGTCGCCCGTGGGTGCTGACATTGCCCTCAGGCCCCACGGCCGATCAATGCTTCCTGGTCTCCATTTGGAGCTGGTGACCTGAGATGCATTTGCCCTGGTGTCTTTGAGCTGAGATGTCACTGCAGCGGCATGTCCTCTGCCTTCATGCATGGAGAGGGGGTGGCCAATCAAAAGGACTCCAGAGAACATGACATTTAGCTGTTCTGTAGCCACTGTCCCCAGTGACCCGTAGATCAAGTCAACTCTGCTCTACAAATAACAAAGAAGTTTCCCTTTTTTCTCTCCCCACCCCTCCTGCCCTCTCAACCCCACTCTGCAATGGTTCAAAGAGTGCAGCCCAGGGGCCTAATGACCACCATGTTCTTGTGTTTGCCACAAGGAACCTGGCTGCTAAGAGGAGCCCTGGCGGGCCGGGCAGGTGCCAAGAATCTGTGGAGGTCCAGGGTACCATGCCCACTGGTGAAGGGAGAGGCCTGGCTGAGTGCCTGCCCACCGTGTGCCAGGCCCTTGGCCATTTAATCCCAACAAGTGTTGCTATGAGGCAGGGACGGCCATCCCCATTTTACCGACGAGAAGCCTGAAGCTCATGCTGGACATGATCAGCCAGCTGGTCGGCAGCATGTACCCTCTTTCCTTTACACCATGGTGTCCCCGAGGCAAGAGCAGTTCAGCGTCAAATGAGCAGGTTCCTAGATGGTGCGGCTCCTTCCTCAAGGGGCCCTCTTGCGGCCAAAGCTGTTTCCCCACAAGGTCCACACCCATCCCAGCACACACGGAGGGGGACCTGGGGTCAGCCACGTCCGCGGCAGCCATGTCTGGTGAGCATGTTCCTTGCGCTTCTCTCCCTTCTTGAGTCCACGCTGTCCTGGACTTAATGAGCTTCGCTTACAAAACTCCCTCACCGTGTGCCCTGGAGGCTGTAGAGAGAAGGGCAAGCACAGTGATGGGGCCCAGATTACCTGGAGACCCCAGGGAAGGGACTGCCTCGGTCAGGCCAGCTGCAGGCCAGCACAGAGCAGGGCGCAAATGTGTGGGCTCCGCTCCGCAACAGCCTGGCCGGGCGGCTCGCGCCCCGACCCACAAGGCAGCCCATCCACACTCGCCGCCGCCAGCCCTCTGTACAATCTTGGGCAGGGTCGCCCCTTGTCTGTGCTTCAGTCTGCTCGTCTGCAGAATGGGGAGACAGAGCCAGCCCCGCTGCGTCCCCGTGGGAAGGAAATGAGTGGATGTTCATGCAATTTTGGAACCGTGTCTGGCACACAGTGGGGGCTATGGAAGCATTAGTTAAATCTCACATATACGTGTTTTTAAATAGCCACATTTCGTTTCAGTTTTGAGTAATGCTATTAAAATCCTCCTAAAATGTTCAACCGCCCTTTCTCTGCTCTGGAAGGTACAGCACAAGAAGGCACTTCACTCCAGAAGTGGAATGTGGCAAATCATGTTCTGATTAACTGATGCTTCCCTGCACAGCCTTGATTCTATAAACCACATCTTTGCAAAGATTTCAAAGCCCTTTCTACTCACGCACTTGTTTTAAGATAGGAGTGGAACAATGAAATAGTATGGCTGGGCTTTTAGAAAACACAACTGAGGGCGCCTGGATGGCTCAGTTGGTTAAGCGACTGCCTTCGGCTCAGGTCATGATCCTGGAGTCCCCAGATCGAGTCCCGCATCGGGCTCCCTGCTCAGCAGGGAGTCTGCTTCTCCCTCTCCCGCTCCCCCCCTCTTGTGCTCTCTCTCTCTCTCACTCTCTCAAATAAATAAATAAAATCTTTTAAAATAAATAAATAAATAAAAATAAAAAAGAAAACACAACTGAACTTAGAAGTTCCAAATGGCTACTTGGGCAGATGGGGCTGCCCCACCTTGCTCAGAACGAGGGTGGCTCCCCAGGCAGGAAAAGCCCCGGGTGTGGGCCTCTGTCTGTCCGTGTGTCTCTCTCCCCCTCCAGAGCTGATGCTGAGTTGAGAAGGGCCTTCATTATCACCTAACAGAACTTTGTAGATGGAAGTAACCAAGGTTGAACAAGATGACAGTAACCAGCCTTTTTAAACCCACCACTTTGATAGCAACTTTTTACCAGTTTTGGCTCCAAATGACTTTGGTTTTTCCTTAAAAAATTAAATCTATTTCTAAAAAATATCTACTCCCCATTGAGACTTTAAAAGAATGGGCAACAGACTATGAATACATTTACTTGTACTAACACGGAGCGTGTGGCCAGTTTTATCCCCTGGTATCCTAGCCTACAAGAAAGGGAAGACCCAGCTTGAACTCACTTCACAAGTTAGAAAAGGCTGACAAAGCATTTCCCCCGCACCAGGCAACACTGGGGCTTTGCGCTTATGTGAGGAAAGGCAAGTCTTTGTCTTATACAGGCATTTGGCAGTCCCTGGGACAGGCCTAGGAAATAGGGACAGGCACACGCACGCTTGTGTGCATGCACACCACCCCCCATGAGGCCCTTGGGCATGAAGTTAAGCCATTACAGGTGGACCGTCGGACCCTGAGAGCCCAGTGACCAGCAGTTAACTAGCATAGGGGGTGGGCAAGAGCCAGGACACAGGTGACAGTTGGCCACCCTGGCAGCCCTGGAGAAGCTTGGCATCAAGAAAGTCTGGTGCAGACAGCAGGACCCAGCTAGGGCCTGAGGATGGAGTCAGGGCTTGTGTCTTAAAAGGACTCAAGAGAGCAGGGTTGGGCTCAGTCCTACAAAACCCATGTTGGCAAGCAGGTTATGAAGGTAGGTGTGGGATGCAGGGACCTGATAATGACCCTGTGTCTGGTCTCAGAACAAGGCAGAGGTCCAGCTATGCAGCCTGCCACTCAGGTCAGCTCAGGACCCGGGCGCAGCTCACTTAATGGAGTCCTCTGTGATCCTGAACTGGCCTTCTTGGATCCACCGCCATCATAGGTCTCCACTGGGCCTTCAGCCCAGTCCCAATGGTCCCAGCTACGTTAGTTAGAGGATGGCAGCAGGGCATGAGCCAGGCAGGAAGTGGATGTCTGGGTTCTTGACTGAGCAAAACTGTCCCAGGCTGGAGGCTTCCCCAGGGAGGGGAAAAGCATTCCTATGTGGTCTCAGTCTCGACAAGGTATGGGGCCTAGCTGCAGATAGATGCATGCCCCAGATCAGGAATCCCCAAGGGGCCAGTGGCAAAGAAAGCACATTGTACAGACTATGCTGACTGGGTAAAGGCACAGTGAGCCTATTCTTCATGCAGCTGACTCTCCCCAGAAGAACCCTAAAATAATTTCAGCTCTATCTCCGGAGCCCCTACCAATCTTCTCCTGATTCCGTTCCTGCTCCTCTTCACTTAACTGTCCCCCAAGCCCAATCTCAATGTCTAGGCCCAAATGTCTTAATGTTAACTAAGATTCATTCAAACCATTAACCTAATTAGCATTAAGGGAGTAGCATTTTATTCTTCCCAGTGTTATTTACATATTTTGAGAGGATCACAGAGAACAGGAATCATCTCAACCAAAGGAATGAATATTTAATAGTAAAATTTCAGCTAGGTGATACCTGGATAGGGAGAGGTTTTAAGGCACAGTAAAGCTGCCCCGCATCCATCCCTCCTTCCTAATGGCACCTCCATTTCCTTTTGGGAAATTTTCTCTCCTTCATTATGCAAGCCAAGGGCTTAAACCACATTAGGAATGTCAGACAGGACACATTCTCCTGTCCCACCAAAGTATGGCAGGAGGTAGGCACAAAGCCCCAGTGCAGCCAGTTGGACAACAGTTGCTGGTCGTTCATCCCAGAGGCAGCAGCATGCTGACCCTGTAGATCATGCCTTCTGTCCCTTCGGATGTCCTTTGGTTCCTGCCCCAGCCTCCCCTGGTCCCCCCACCTTCCACTGATTATGTGAGCCTTTTTCCCCCAAAGCCTTTTAAGTTAACCAGTCTTCGCTGTTCACAAAGAACATGGATTCCCAAGCAAACTCCACAGCCACCGCTACCCGGAGTAAGGCCAGTGGTGGCCGGGGAAGAGAGCTGGCTGTGCACTGTCCCTCCAGGCACAGGCTGGAACACATACATCACACTTATAACCACCATAAGCCAATGGTGGCCAGTGTCTCTGCAACTGGAACCAAGAGCCATTGGGGAACCCAGAATCGGGAGGCGGAAGAACAGCACCTCATCTCCCGGTGGTGACAGGATGGGATCACATGCAGCCCTGACAGTGGGAACACCCCCCACGTGGCAGTCTTCCTCCTCCCTCCCTGCCCTGTGCACACACTCATATGTGCATGCGAACACTCACAAGCCTGCATGTGGGGGTGTGCGCACACACTCAGCCAGCAGGCATCCTCCCAGTCTTTTCCAGGGAGAATCTCTCCAGGAGAATATGGCAGGCCCAGGGTCCAGGTGGAGCCTGGGCAGTAAACGGAGAAAAAGAGAAGAAGAGATGGACCACAGTCATCTTCTTTCTCTGATGGGATCCAGAAGGCCAGGTCTCTGCCTTCGCAATCACATACCTTACATAAACCAGGAGTCCCAGTGGGAATATACCACCTCACTCTATGTAACACCAACAGGACCACTTAATAGGACCACCCAGGCAGCCTTAAAACCCAAACAGACCCGAGGTGTCAAGGTCAAGTTGTCTCCTGGTCCAACCCCATGGCTGCTTTCTTTCTCGTCAAGGCTGGGGCCAAGGGACATTGGCACTGATTGGTAATGGGGGGCGGGAGAGGATGGGTGAAGAAGGGCCCAGCAGGCTCAGCAGAGCCGGGATGCAGAGATCCACCAAGTGGAAAATCATCTCCTAAAGGAGCTCCCTCACCCACACCGAAGACACATGACGGATGGAGACACGTGTGCACGCACACATGCACACACACTCTCCCCAAGGCCCGTCAAGAGCCCAGGTAAGCGGCCAAGAGGTGGCACTGGGCCAAGAACAAAACAGGGGGAGAAAGCACGCCCGGAGTGAGGCAGAAGGCAAACTGCTTCCTAGTATGTTTATTGGAGCCTTGGCTAAGTATGAATACGGATCAGGAACCCCCCTCCACAGCCCAGTCAGCCCGATGGGGGCAGAGACACAGGGAGGCAATCTCCGTTTTTTTCCCATTATAGACAACATTATTAAAAAAAATAAACTTTACAATAATACATTTTCGCTCATCTGTGGGGGTATTATTTCCATAGTTTTGCTTCTTAAAAAAAGGAAAAAAGGGGAAACCACACGATATATGTATACGGATGTGTATATACATATATGTTGAGAAAAGAGTCGCGTTACGTACATACGGTTGGCGTTCGTCTGGGAAATGAGGAGAGAATGTGGAAAAGAGGAAAAGGGATCCATGGCCCCCAGAGCACGACGCCAGCAGGAGTCCCACCAGGCTCTTCTCTGCCCCCTCGGGGACCCCTTTCCCTGGGGCGGGGGAGGGGGGAGACCCACCAAATGGACCCACAAGAAACCAAAAGAGCCAACAAAGGATCACTTCTCTTTGATTTCAAAATTCCTACCACGGAGGAGGAAGCATCAGCCTTGAGCTGGTGCCCAAGGTTTGCTCCCTCAGCCCAAGGGGATGTCCCAGGAGGGCTGAGCCCCCAAGCCCCCTGGAGCTGGCCCCAGCCCCACCTCCAGCCACAGTCAGGGAGCCCGGCGCCACACCCTCCACAGGCATCACTGGGGGTTCCCAGGTCAGCCGCAGACCCACTCAACCCAGACAGAGAGGGCGAAATAAACTCCATTCTCAAAGCCAAGTGGGGGTGCCAAGGTACCCGGCTGGACCCCCAGCAGCCAGCCTCACCGCCCCACTGCCCGACGCCCTCTGCCAGGTCCCCCGCAGGTCCCTGGAGTGGGTGGCTGGAGAGGAGCCACCACCCTGACCCCAGTTCACATCAGCACAGCCTCAAGTCCCTTGGGCCACAGGGGTGTCATCTTGGTCTCTTATGTCAGCAGGATGCAGAGATGAAAACACCAGCAGAAAATGAAGGGCATTTCTAGACCCTCGGACCCTTCCTCAGCACTGGGTTTCCCTTGCCGAGGGACCTCTGGGCCAGCTCTCTGGCTGCCCACCTGCTTGTCTGTTTGGTTTAGAAAAACTTCTCCAGAGAAGAAACCTGGGAGGAGACAGGTTCAGAGACAAGGTGGGGGACAAAAATTTTTTTGCAAGGTGTGTGTGTGTGTCTGTGTGTGTTTCCATTTTGCCAGGCGGGTGTTCTCATCTGTGTAGTTTCCAGAAATCTCCCGACATGGTTCCCAGAGCCTACAAGGCCAGCTTCAGCATCAGGAAGGAGACAGCGGTCAAGGCAGCCGACGGTGTGGCTCTGCGGGGCCCTGAGTTAGGTTTGATCACCTTGTTACTCCCTGGGATGATATTGGTCGTGAGCTGCGGCCATGGCACAAGGGGGGACAGAAGCAAAGACACAACAAGAGATAGAAAACCAAATGAGTCGGCAGGCCCGTGGTCAGGCAAAGAAAAGGACTCAAGAAGGAAAGTCCTCGAACCCCTGCCCTCCTGGTCCACCCAGGGTGCCCTGCTTTCTGCTCCCCTGGAGACAAAGCTGGGCTTCCATGGGGCTGAGCCGAGCCCTCCAGGAGCCAGGGCAGCAGTCCCCAGGAAAAGGGGCTGATGCTGCCAAGTGAGGAAGGGGGTCTATGGACACAGACCAGAGAGGAGGGCCATGGTACTAAGATCTCAAGGAGAAGTTCCCAGGGTCCACCAAGCACCTGCTTCTTGAGAGGAGAGGAGGGAGAAGCTCTGTTCTTCCTGTTCCTAAATTACTTTGAATCCCTCTGCTCCATGAAGCTTCCTTGCCCATCTCTGTCCGAACTCTCTCCTCCTCTAGAAGCTTATGCTTTCTTTCCTTTTTATACATATATAAATACCTACACACACGCTATAGATGTAGTCAAAGATAGACTCCTGTGTTGGGCCTCCTTCAAGGAAGGGACCGTGTCTTTTTCCATCTCTCTCTCTCTTCAATATCATAAAAACAACATAGAGCAGGTGCTCAGGACAGATGTCATGAAGAGTCAGGAAGGCTTGAGAGGGCCTCTGCTCAAGCAGCTGCTTGTGTCTCACCCAAGGAGACAGCCGAGGGCCCCGGGTACAGCCCTGCCTGCACCCCGAGCAGTGAGTGCCCACCCCAATCTAGGCGGGCCAGAAGCTCAACTAGCCCAGCCCATGCAATGGGATCTGGGGGCTCCAAGTCCGAGACTCACCCGAGAAACACCCCCTGCTGGACCCTGCACCCACCCCCCACTCTGCCCCTCACTCACCTCTGTGAAGCACATGCTTAACTCTTTGGAGTTATTGGCCTTCAGCCCCTGTTCCTGTGGAAGAGAAGGTGCTAGTAAGGACGGGCCACCAGAGCCGGCTCTCTGGCCAACTTTGTCCCGTGACTCAAATGAAACCAAATATTCCATGGCCCTGCCACCCACCACTGATGTCATTAAGCACAGGGTGCATGAGAAGATGCTGGCTGAATCCCAGGCAGCTTCTCACACCATCAGCACTGAGGTCCTGTCTCCCCTGGGCTCCTGGACAAGAGACTGCTAACTCTGCTCCCCAACTTAAGGCATTATATAGTAATAAGCCATTTGCATGTCTGTCGACTATGCTCAGAGCTCCTCTTGACGAGGCAGGGACCATGGCTTCTTTTCCTTGCATGGGGCAGTGTCTGGCCTGTAACATCAGCTCAGTAAATGCTTTCCTAGATGCATAAAAGGATGAGTCAATGAACGAATGTCATAGATCAGAACGGGGATCCAAGTGCCAGCTCCAAAAAGCTCTTAAGCCCTTATCTGGGCTTGTGGGGAAGAGAACTGTAATTGATTAGTGATGTCTGCCACTGGTGCATGTTAGGAAGGCATCGGGCAACAGGGCCAGGTGCTGGCCAGTCTACCCTGAACAGATGTGTGGCACCTGGGAGCTCGGGGGCCAAGGCGAGGAATGAAAAAGGAACGCTGGCTTGCTGATGATTCCAGGGTTCTCTATTCCTGGCATAACCACTTGGATGTGGGACCAGAGGGTGTGCATGAGGAACCATCCTTTGTTACTGTCATAAAAATGATCCATGGGAACCAGCTGGGGGACATGGTGTTTCTACCCTGGCTTCAAACGGCTTGGTTCCCAAGGCACTTGCGGGGAATCTCTGGCCACCAAAAGCACCGGGAAGCCCAAGAAATTATTCCTAAATCACTGCTCTTGGCCAGAAGTATCAATAATCCCTTAAACATCATAGGCAATCTACCACCCAGGGCATCTGGTCAGCCAAACAAGGCCCCAGCTGTCACACAGAGGCCAGCCAAAATCAAAGTCTCTACCAATGGTGGAGACGTGAGCACGGTGACGATGAGCACAACAGGAATAGAACCGGGGACCTGACCCAGGAAGATCTCGTTCAAGACTATGGTGCCAGTGACTTCAGGTGCCAAGATCCAGCCCGGTCAAGCCACCCACCTTTGTCCCTGCCGAAGGGCCCTCTGGAACCCAAGGACTGGATTCTAGCACCCCCCCCCCAAGCGCAGCTCCAGCCAGGGCGGTGGGAGGCCACTGCGGGACAGAGCCTGCCCACTCCGCCTAGGGGCTGTGCTGTCATCACAATCTTCCATCCAACTGCCCTCCTCTTCAGCAATCCACCCTCGGGCACCCCTCTGAGCAACTCGCAGCATCTGTGCCATCCTGTGCCATCCTGCGCCACGTGGCCCAGCCCCCGCTTCTCCTGGCATTCTCTCCGCGCTGTCTCTGCTTCCAGGTCTGGCAGGCCTCTGTCCCCTCCACACAGGTCCTCTTCCGGTGCGCCCCCCCCCCCCCAGTGTCACTAAGCAGCCTGCGTGGAAGCAGAGTCAGGATAAACGTCTTCACCCCCACTCCAACCAAAGCAAGTCTGTTTGGGTTTTGTATGTTGGAGTTATACACAAAAATGATTTTTAAAAATAGTCTACTGCTTCCAAAAAAAAAAATAATAATAAGGTTGGAGAAGACAACTAAACTAAGTTACCTCTGAGGCCTGGCAAGCTGCTATGCTGGGACGCCAGTTGTCAGGGTCCTCGGCACAGGCACGGCCACCTCTGGCTCTGGAGGGTCGTGCCCCAGGTCACCCCACGCGGGGGGAAGCCCGGGGAGCACAGGAGCACTGGGACCAGGGGCTCAGCCAGCAGGAAGGAGGTGAGATCTGAATGCGGACACCCGGCAGCCACGGGCCTGGGGCTGGATTTGCCCCTCAGAGCGAGTGGACTTGACAGGCTCCTCTTAAAAGTAGAGAGGAGAGGGGGCTGGTGGCAAATATTTGAGGAAAAAGGAGGCAGGGTAGGAGCAGGAGGAAAGAAGTCAGTGAGAGAAAAGAGAGTAGAGAGAAAAAGGAGAGGCATACCCTAGGAGCCAAGGAGCACACGGGGGGGGGGGGGCGATAGGGAGGAGCAGGTGGGAGCCTAGGGGGCAAGAGGGAGAAGGGGGCAAGGAACGGAGAGGAAGGGAGGGCACAGAAGAGGAGGAGGGTAACAGAGAAGGAGAGGGAGCTGCAGAGGAGGAGTCTCCATCCTCTCATCAGACCCATGTTAACATGAGAAAAGTGACACAGCTCCCTGGGCCAGCCCCAAGGCAATCCAACCCCAGGGTGGTCTCTGACAGGTGCCTCAGGGATTTCGGTGGGAGAGAAGGACTGGCCTCCACAGAGATCAGGGCTAGGACCCGTGCCCCTGCCCCATGTCACCCACTGTGCATCCATCATCCACAGCATTGACCTGAGTCCTTCTGAACCAATGACAAGTCAGTCCAGCAGGCTCCGGGCCGCCGGCCATACGCTGAACGTGTGCTGAATGCCCAGGTGACATCCGGGGCTTCCTCTTGCTGTCCTGAAGTACTTTCTTCGGGAGCTCAGAGATCTAGCTCACAGACTTTTATCCTCACAGACCCGTCCAGCCTGTCCCTTTTAAGCCAAAGGGTCCATGGGGCGCCTGGGTGGCTCAGTCAGTTAAGCGTCTGCCTTCAGCTCAGGTCATGATCCCAGGGTCCTGGGATCGAGTCCCGCATCAGGCTCCCTGCTCAGCGGGAAGTCTGCTTCTCCCTCTCCCTCTGCCTACTCCCCCTTCTTGTGCTCTCTCTCTCTGTCAAATAAATAAATAAATAAAATATTAAGCCAAAGGGTCCTAATCCTTGGTGTCCATCCCCACAGAACCACTCCTGGATCTGAGGAAGGAAGAGCCTGAGAGGCCAGAGCCCTGGGCTCGAGTCTTGCTCATCCAGTGACCCAGGCAAGTCACTTCATCTCCTGTAACCTCAGTTTTGTCATCTATAAAATAGGGACAGACCAACGTACCTCACTGGCCCACTGTGACAACTGCACGAGACAGGGCGCACGGCACAGCAAGGCTCCGCACACCCGTAAGGGCTCCTTAATGCCACGAGGCGTGTGGCTGAGCCAAGCTTAGTTTTACATCCTAACACAGGGCCTATGACAAATGCAGGCAGGGCCCAGGAAGGGGCTGGGAGGTGCAACCCAGGGCCGGCTGGAGCCTGGGGCTTCCCCCGCCCCTCCCCCAGAGGAGCAGCCTCTGCCCCAGCCGGACAGGAGCACCTGACTTCCAGCGGACACAGAGCAGACAGTGAAGGCTGCAGTGATCTCCCCAGGGGCCACCCTGAGACCCTCACCCAGCCCTGGCCACACAGAGCAGGGCAGGGGTTTGCCCACCAGCTGACCTTCTCTGAAAGCAGCCTACGGGCAAGGTACAGAGAGAAGGTTCCACTACCTAATGGCAAAACCACCAATGGCTCAAATCCACTGCCTCTCTCGCCCACCATTAACTTTCCCCCACGGTTCCGCAAGGAGTTCCAAAGATGAATGAGTCACAGCCCTGCTGGCACCCTAGTGAGAGAAATAAACATCCACATAGTCACCTCAGCACCAGTAAAGAATACAGGAGCAAGAGAGGCCGCCTCCCTCCCCAAATCCGCCAGGCTGTAGGCTGCCCTCTGAGGCCGTGCCCCCCTAAGGCTGCCTGTGATGCCCATCCCACCCAGTTTTCTTGGACTCCTATGCAACAAGTTTAGGGGAACAGAGGTGAGTTGCTTCAACCCCTGCCCCACCCCCACCCCAACTCTGAGCCTCTGCTCTCCTCAAGGCCAGCTCGGGGACTGTGGGGCTACGGTGTCCCAAAGGCACAGGTTTGGGCTGCAAGGACAGCAGGGGGCAGACCCTTGAATAGTAAATCCCTCCAACGTGGAGGCAGGCACAGGGACTTTGTGCCTTTGGCTGTACTGCACGTTGCTTCCAGAAGGATGAAGTAGCAGGTGGCACTAGGAGACCTGACTGGGGGAAGGGGCACAGACAGAGGGAGAATGGCAGCAAAGGCAAAGTTCATCCTTCTAGAAATTTCTCCCAGAGGGGTTCCTGCCCAGGCAGTTGGAAGGAATTATCTTCCTCCTCTTCCTTGCCCACCTCTGTCCCCACTCCCAAAGCTGGGTCTGGCAGTCCCAGGGCCCTACCAGTCTGGCCTAGGTGCTGGGGACCAAGCCCAGGATTGCATCCATGGCAACACTGTGTCCTCTGCTTCTGTTCCTGGCCCCAGCCCCAGATCTCAGTGTCCTTGGCCACCTCCCTCCTGCCTGGCCCGCCTAGTAACTCACTCCTCTTCCCTTCCACTCCTTGCCACCCCCTCATCCAGCCCTCCTATCTTGCCTACCTATGACTGTCAATGGTGACAAAGATCAAACAGGTCTGCAGGCGTGTCTCCCTTGCCAACCAATGTCTACCTGCGGTCCCAGGTAGAGGCCTTCCCAGATCACAGGGCTCATCTTCCCACCACCACAGTCCCCAGTTAAAGGCCCTCAGTGGCCCCTCCACACTCCCCATCTCAGCCTGCTCATCAGATTGCATTCCCATCCGTCCTTCCCATGTAAGTACCTGGTGTTCTCACCCAACCCAGGGCCCGAGGCTCCTCTAGACCAGGGAGCAGGCAAACATTTTCTGCAAAGGGCCTGGTTAGTATTTTAGGCAACTCTGCCTGTAGCACATGGATTATACATAAACAATGGAGTGTGACTGTGTTCCAATAAAACTTGATTTATCCAAACAAGTAGCAGGCCAGACTCCCTAGTGGACCTGTTCTGTGCTATGCTGACTGCAAGCCCTTGCTCCCACGTGCCCCTCTGCCTGGACACCCCCACCCACTCTGCTCCAATTCCACGGCGCCACATACTCAGCACTCCCTGTTCTCCCAGGCCTAGCAGTGGGGTTAACTCGGCCCGTGGGTCCTCTGCTTCCACTCCCAGTCCAAAGTAGCCCTCCCTCCTCTGGATCCCATGTCACTTTCTCAGTCTTCCTGGTGTGCTGACAGCTTCCTCCCCCAGCTATCTGAGCATGCATCGTGCCCATCCTACCAGCGTGGGGCCAAGGTACTGGCCAAGTGAGCTGGTCAGCCTCGGAGCCTGGAACAGAGTCACACGCAGTAAGAATCTATGTTGAATAAACGAATGAAGGTCCTGATGGACAAATAAATAAACGACTACAAGGGGAACTAGAGCAAGGGAAGAAAATAAGGACTGCATTCAAGTCTTTCAAAGCTTGGAAAGGAGCCATATTAGTGTATCAGAACTGTTGGACACACTGCCAGGCCTCTCTGATGCCCACGGGCCTGGGCACAGAGATCCATCCCGACAGAAGGCAGCATGAGGAGGGGACAAAAGCATCTGAGGGCTGCTGAGCCTCTTGTAGGTGCGTGATGAGTGGGGCTTGCATCAACCCCTCCAAATGCATTTCTAATGCTCCCACATGTGATGGGAAGTATCAAGGGTAAGAGCCAAAACTGGCTGGCAGAGACAAAAACAGCAAAGGAGACTGTGTGGCCAGGGCCCTGCAGCCCCGGGAAAGGCGAGACTTGAGTCCCAGCATACTGGCCTAGAGAAAACCACAGGGAATGCCAAGGACACTGGAAACAAACCATGAGCAGAGAAAGCAAGAGCCCGCTGCCAATCTCGCTGCCTCTCCATCCACACGGCACCGCCCTGGTCCAGGCCCCATCATGTGTCAGAAGAGCCTTCTAAACAATCTTCACGGATCCTCCATAGAAAGACTTCTTCACCTCCCTACCCTCGTGGCAGGCACACAGACAGCAGCTATGAGAAGGAGGGAAGCTGAACAGAGTTGCCTGCAAGCAAGAATGCACACAGAGCCTGTTCTAGAATGGGGAGCAGGAAGTTCCAATGAACCCCATGAACTGGGGACTCTGGGTTCTCTCCCTCAGCCTCTCTGGAGTACCCACTCAGTGCCACGCACTGAGCACCAGGGTACACAGGGCAACAAAGAGGGTGAGAGGCAGCCCCTGTCCCTCAGGGACGCGCACCTGCGAGAGGGAGCCAAACACATCATGATGGGGGCTGAAGTGAGGCGAGGCAGGAGCAGAGTCAGGGGGAACACCCTGAAAGGTGAATCCAAGCAGGAATCACCAGGCAGAGAGAGGAAGGACAGGCACTTGGCTCCAAGGGACTGACAAGTGCACGGGCCAGCATCTTGCTCACCGCAGCCCTCAGGCCTACCCCAGGGGACAGGATGGCTAGGCTTCAGATCAGGGAGGGGACTCACATAGGGGTGTGTGTATGCACACACATATAGGCAAGGCCAGAGGGAGGGGGAGAGACCATTTTGCACACATTTCCTGCCATGCTTTCTCCAAGTTCTAGAGTGTTCCAGGCAGGCAGGGCTGCCTGGAGCGTGGGCTACAGTCAGGAGTGGAAGCATAGGAGAACAGGACTCAAAACAGCATCCAGGATGCCCAGACACAGGGCCAAGTCGGGGGCCTCCTAGCCCCTGGCTCCTCTGTGGACACCCATATTTTTGCTCGGCAGCCCCACGATGTGGACAAGAGTTCTTCCAGCTGTAGACCCCGCCCCCCACCATGGAAAAGCCCTCTAGGGTAGCAGATCTGGAGGAGGATCCAAGGCAGTGCAGCCAGAGGAAACTGTTCAGGAGCTGCAGGCTGGGGGCTCTGGATAAGTTACTATCCTCGCCGAGCTTCCATCCTTTGGGGTTTCAGGAGGAGATCTCAGAAGGCCCTCTGGTCCTTATGTCCAATCACTTATGTGGGGTCCCCAACTGGCTGCCATCTCTGGGTCAGTGAAGGGGGTCCCAAAGGCTTCCCCAAGGGCCTGGGCCTATTGATGGGGAGGAGGACAGAAATAAGTAAAGTGACCTTGCCTCTCCCTCTCCAGGGGCTGTGTGGGGTACACAGTCCCCCCCACCCTCTCTCCCACCCTGGCCTCAGCCTCTTGTCTCTGCCCTCACTCAGGGACCCCCTTCTGTAGCCGTGGGTGACTGTCACTCCCAAAGCCCCCACAAAGGCCACCACAGAGCCATTCCAAGCCAGCAGAGCTGAGGGAGAGGGTACGAGCTGGGGAGGGGACAAACCACCCACACGGGCCTCCAGCAGGAAGGAGGGCAGGGAGGAGGGTTTATTCACTCTGCACTCCCAACATCTGGCACAAAGTAGTAGGTGCTCACTGAAGATCGTGATGAAAACAGAAGCAGGGGCCCTTCCCCTTCAGGTTCAGTGAGAAAGAACCAGGTATGATGGTTGCCCCACCCCACCCCCGGGTCTGCATCTCTTCCTTTTCTCCTGGAATGGCCATTCTCAGCTGTCCTGCCCACAGTGACTTAGTCACTAGACTGTGAGTGGGCGGTCACGGGGGCCAGGCCTGGGGAGCCCCCTGCCAGTCAGCCTCCCCAGCCCAGCCACCCCCTCCCACATCCGTAACACCCAGCACGCATGGAGCACTGCTCTGTGCGCAAGCATTTCCCCGTACATTAGCTGACTTGCAGATCGTGTATTAACTCCACTGGAATCAAACCAAGCCTAAGACCAGCCCCCAGATGGTGAGTCTGCAGAAAACCAGGCTGAGGCCAAAAGAAACCAGGCAACAGTTTAGCAAACTGCTGAGGGAAAACCGGGGGTTTTGGGGCGGGGGGAGAGTCAGCCATCAGGCCCTGAGCAGGCTGCAGTGGGGGCAGGAGGCCACGGCCTTGAACTCTTCCACACCCACAGTGAGTCACAGCAAGCGTCCTGGAAAAGCTCAGCAGCCACCTGCTGAGTCACATCTCCCCGTGTAAGCCGGCCCCGAGGGACTCAGGACATGGGGGCCAGGGCAGCGCCTGGTCACCTGACAGGGAGTCCAGCCCTGACCAACGAGCTGCCCAGCACTCTAGCATGAAATTGAGGTGTACTTGTGCAGCAGGCCCCGAGCCCCCGCTGGCAGCCACTCACGCATGGCTAGTGTAATTAGGAGCTGCCCAAGGGTGACAGAAACACCTCAGCGCAGATCCAGAGGGGTGACCTCATGGAGGGGTGCAGGGCACGGGAGGGCCCACCCTGAGTCTGACACGAGGGTACTTGGAGGTCAGCTGTTACAGCACAGAGGGGCCCACCAGGAGGGAAGGGGGGGTGGGCTTCCCAACCAGGACGGGCACCCGCACCTGCTCCCACGGTACGATGGGTCCCAGGGCACCGGAACGCCTCCCCCAGGCCCCAAGTCCTCATCCTAGCACTGGGGGTTTTTCCAGCTTTACTGCGGTTATAACTGACCATCAAAAATTGTATACATTTAAAGGGTACAACCTGATGACCCAAGATACGTATACGCATACTGTGAAATATTCACAGCCAATCAACATATCCATCTCTCCACATCTTTACCATTTGCCTTCTCTTTCCCTTTTTGTGGTGAACACACCTAAGGTTTACTCGCTTAGCATATTTCAAGTACACGGCAGGTCACCATCAGCTAGTCTCACGGCTGTACACCCCCCGTGGATGCCGTGAGCCAGCCACCCCCTCAGACCGTGTCCTCACTGCCTCACAGCCAGGCCCTGCTCTCCCCGCCCCCCGACTGTACTTCAGAGCCCCCCAGCCTTCTTGGGAACTCTGGGCCCGACTCCCCCACTGTACCCCACCACCCTCAATCTCACTGATATCCTTCCTCTGTGCTGACATTCTGCATGAGGACCTCTTTTGCACTCTGTTCTGGGGGGGGGGGGTGTGAAAGAAAGTGTCTGTCTGTGCGTGTATGTGTATGCGGGCGAAAACGTGTATACGTGAGTTGAGCGTCGGAGAAGTGAGTTGAGTGTGTGTGTGACAGCGTGTGGTGTGTTGTGTGAGTGTCCGTGAGTATGTATGCATGTGTTCTGACTAGAACGAACCTCCTAAGCAAAGCATCTACGTAGCCACCGGCAGGAAGGCCTGAGGGCGGTCAGCAGCAGGGAGAAAGGCTGAGTGGGGAGCCCTGTGACGTGCCCCCCCCACGGTGCCACACGTGTCCCCTGTTGTGGTACTGACCACAGCCCATGCCTGATGCTCGTTGATTTGTTTGGCCCCAGACAAGACCATAAGGGCCACAAAACCCAGGACTGTGTCCGTTTCATTCACCAGTGTCTCCCTTGCACCTCACATTCATCCTGGCACACGATGCGTACATAACACATGCTAGGTGGATGGATGGATGGACAGATGGACAAACCAATGAGCATCATGGGTTCTGGAGTCTGACATAGGTTTGAAATCTCATTCTACCACTAACCGGCTGTGTGACCTTGGGTATGCTGCCCAACCCTCCTGGGCCAGTTTCCCGTGAGTAAAACAAGAAGACCAACACCTCGCTGTGTGAAAATGCAATGAAACAGGTAGAGAATCTGCTAGCACAACACCTGGTGATTAGCAGATGGTTCGTAATGGTAGCGCTTACATTTCTATGGAGCCCCATGGCATCTAGCACAATCCTCTGATAGGACAGGTGCTTCACGCTTGTAAGGTGAATGCCCAGGGAACGTCTACACAGAAAACCAGCCCCCAACAGCTCCTCCCTGCCTCAGGGTCCCGATCCAAAGAAAGGAACTCTCGCACCCGGTCCCTGGCCCCCAGCTTGCTAATGTCCCACCCCCACCTCTGGTGTCATGGTGTTTCTCTAGGCCCTCAGCCTGCCCCCGGCTCCTTTCCCCCAGCTGCAGAGCCACGTCCCCTCACCTGGACAGATGTGCAGGTGGTGATGACGCTGGTCCCCAGGCTGGTGCTATCGCTGAGGTCATCTGGCAAAGAAGGTGTTTTCTCCACCCGAGGGGCCTGTGTGGCCTGGAATGAGGGGCTCTTAGGGGACAGGTTCACATCTGTGCCGTTGCCAAAGGCCTGGATGGCATTCCCTGTGGGGGGAGAGAGCAGGTAGGCGCAGAGAACTCGGGGGCTGCCCCTCACATCCCAAGGCCGCCTTCTCTGGAACAACCCAGAGCTGGGGAAAGGCTGTGGCTTGTCCTAACTTAACTTCTCCAGAGCTCCTTTTCAGACACTACTTACATCTCACATGTAGAAAATAAAACAGCAAAAGGGAGGTTGGAGAAGACAAAGAAACCACAAGAGAAAGACATGTGGAAGAGGAAGGGAACAGGGGCAGTGGATATGGGGAGCCTGGAAGGAGGCAGCAGGCTGGGCCCAGGGCACCCGGTGCCGCGGACCACTCCCCCATACCAATCCCCCACCCCCCAAGCCCCGCTTGGCTCCTGCACAGGTTCTCCTGGCTCCAGGTTCCACTGCTGGCGTTCCAGGAGCCCCCGACTCAGCCCTCCTCCCAGTGTGGCCTCACCCACTCCCACACCCTTAGCACCAATGCACTGAGGACTATATAATGGGACCTTTCGGACAAAACTGTCCCTAAGACTTGACCCTGGAACAAAGTGCCTCCAGACATCTCCACCTCCAAGTCCAAGACGCACCTCAAGGTCATCATGTCTACGCCCCAACTAGGCATCGCTCCTTCCCGTAGCATCACCGCTTTCTGGCCATGTGAACAGTCTTGGAGGGGCCAACTCTCCCACCCAGGTCCCACACTGTGCCTCCCTAACCGCCCACTTGCCACTGGTGAAACCCACCTCCTAAAGATCTGTCCACTCCATCTCCCCTCGCCCCTCCCTGCCACTGCTCTGCTTCAATCACACTGTCCTCTCTGTGAGCAGGCCTCTGCCCTCTGAGCAGACGTGTATTGGGTCACCTGTCAGAACCACATCCCCACCCCTCCACACCAGAACCAGAGAGTGGGCCTTCTGCAATGCGGGTCTGGCACAGTGCCACCTGCTGACGCCCCTTCAGTGGCCTGCACCACCATCTCCACCACATGCAGGACTACAAGATCCTAACATCTTTAGGACTGCAAGGCCCTTCGTGAGAAGGACTCTCCCTCCCTCTCCAGGTAACTCCGGGCATCCTCACACTCTCTAGTAAGACTAAGTGGTCTGCAGTTCCTATAAACCACCTCTGCCCAAGGTGGACTGGCATGCCCTCCCTGCCTCGTCAGCTGACAGATGCCCACTGTCCCTCAATGCACCAGCTTCTGAGAAGCTTCCAGGGCCTTCTTCTCTGGGCTGACTGGTATCACCGGTCTGGGCTCCTGAAGAGCCCGGTGCAGACCTCCACCCTAGCATCATTCACCCCATCCTGTGATCGTAGTGACCCCCTGATGGTGTACCTCCATGAGACTGTGAGCTTCTCAATGACAGGCACTGTGACTCATCTCTCTGAATGCCCAGTGCTATAAAGAAAGGGAGGATGGACTGATGGAGTGAAGGAAGAAAGGACAGAAGGAGGGAGGAAGGAGATTTTCAAGTGGGTGGGAGATTGAGCAGATCAAGGCAGGCGGGACTTGTAGCCCACCTCTGTAGCCTTTTGAATAGCAATCCGAAGACTTGAAAAGAAACTCACCAATTCTAAGGGGGAATGGATCCTTAAAGGGACAAGTGACAAATGCCAAGAAGGAACCTGGCTGAAGCTGTCAGGATAACAGACCAGAAACTTTTGACCCTGACTTGACATAGGTTCAAGACCCCCAGTGGTAAACTGAGGCTGGCCTACTGACCATTCAGGAGGATGGAGTCTCCAAGAGCACAAAACCCAAGGTCTCTGTAGGTTGCTGGGGAAGCCCCATATATCCCACTGAGCATCCCGGCGGAGAAAGAAGGGGATGGCTAAGGCAGCTGTGAAGGGCCCCTCTGGGACTCGAGGGGCACAGGGAGGAGCTGGTAGGACTTACGGAGGCACGGGTTCTCAGTGAAGTCCCTGAGGAACTTCTCACACTCCTCCTCCATGTTCCCACTCCCACGACAACTGCACCAGGGGGACACCACGATGCCAGTGGGGCTGGAGTCCACATAGTTGGGTGTCATATCAAACCCTGGGCAGGGAGAAAGGGAAGGCAAAGGAGAGAGGAACAGTGAGGCCTTCTCTTTGGGCCCTGGGCCCCAGACACAACAGAGAAGCAGCTTGGGAACACCCCTCCCTCCAACCTGCCCCCGCAAACACACACACACCCCAACTCACAAACACACTCTGAGCATGACTAGCTCTGCGACCAGGGGACCATGGCCACAGGGGGCAGAAGGGTGCGGACACCGAGGACAGAGCAAGACAGCAGAGGAGGTATCCAGGAGCTGCCCCCACCCTGCTTCCTGGAGCGTGGGCCTTTGCATTCTCCACCAGAAGAGTGTGTGGTCTAGAGCCAGGGAGACAAAGGTCCGCATCCTGGGTGTAGATCCCAGGGCCAACATTTACTAGCTAGGTGAACCTGCACAAGTTCCTCAACCTCTCTAAGCCTCAGTTTCCCCATCTATAGAATGGAGATACCAACCCCTCCCTAGCAAGCACTGGTGTGAGAACTAAAATAAGACAGTCGGTATATACCGCTCAGTGCAGTACCTGGAATGCCCGAGCCATGCAATAAACGTTACTTTCTCATTTCAAAAGCCTTATAAGACCTCAGGGCACCCCTCCACCCATGATCAAGGGCTGACCTCTCTTCTGCTTTCCCACTGCAGAGAAGAGCGAGCTCAGGCCATCCACCCTCTGGCCCTGAGCCGGGTGCCCTGCCCGCGGGGAGCAGGGAGCAGGCAGCCAGGAGGCCCCCTGAGCCCAGGTGCACGGGGGCGGCTTACCAATCATGCCAGCGTACGAGCCCAGACACGCCTGGTAATTGTCGGCAGGGCAGCTGGTGAGCGTCTGGTAGGAGGCACGACAATTGGCGTGGAAGTCAGCCAGCCGGGACCTGGTGTCAGGAGAAGACCCAACGGAGAGAACAGGTTAGTCTGGCTGTCTTCCCACCCTGTCTGCGACAGGGCGGCTCCTCCCCGCAGGTCCCCAGGGCGGGAAGAAGCTAGGAAGATGGAGAGGACAAATACAGGGGGACCCAAGGCTTTGGGGGGCTTCAGGCTGGGAGCTCCTTGAGGGCAGGACTTCCTGGACAGCCAGGGACACAGCTGAGGCATGGCGGGCTCAGGCTGGACCTTTCAGTCAGAGGAACATGGAGAGAACCTGGGGTGGGTTTGCCAGGAATGCCCGGGACCAAGGCAGGAAAGTGGGCTCTGCTCTCTGCTTGGCCACACTCCTGCCCAAGGCCTTCAACACATCACTCTTCCTCCCTGCAAAATGTGCCACCTCATAGGATCTATCTGAGGGTAATGGGAGCCAGGCCCCAGGCAGGTTAAAAAAAAAAAAAGAATCCCCCTAAGGTGAGACACCCATGGCTTTCTTGACTGGCCTCTTCTGAATCAGGTCAGAGCAAAGCCTCCCCTGCTGGCCCTCCCCCTGCTTCCCTGTCCCACGAGGGCAGAATCAGCCCTTTCTTCCCCTGGTGACATCACCTGCCGTCACCCCTTCCCCTCTGTTGGCACCCATGATACTGCTTCATAACCACCTGGGCACCTCCCTCCTTTACCATGAGCCGCCTGAAGGCAGACGCTCTCTGACCCGGGTCTGTCTCCAGCACCTGATGTGGAAGGTCCCACGGAGCCCAGGGCACCCAAGTCTAACCTTCCCCAGCACCGGGCTCCCATCAGGGTGGGCACGGCCATCTCACCTCCCCCCACGCCCTGTCGTCACTTCCTACAGGTGAGTGCCCTTTGCCATGGGGTCCTCATGTACCATACCATTTGTGTCTCATAGCAGCTCCAAGCAGGGAGGAATAAGGTCTTGCTCACTGGTATTTTCCCAATGATGGGCACACAGTAGGACCTCAACAAATAGGTGCTCATTGAGAAGGCTGTGGTAGCTACAGGAAGGGCCAGAGCCCAGCCCTTGACTCCCTGCCCCCACTCTCTCCACACCGTAAGGTACCTCACGAAGCCATCCCAAAGGGTGCCCCAAATTCAGCGTCCCTGGTCCTCCACTGGAGCTCTGTCCCATCTGAGAAAGGAGTGGGTAGAGACAAGAGGTTGAGAGGAACACCCTCAGAGCAGACAGCTGTGTGTGTCCCACCACGGGACACATTCTGGTTTGTCCTGGGGGGTGCGGTTTGGGGGAGAGGAAGCTCTTCAGAGGAATTCAACCCAAGGATGCCTCACACAGAGGTTTGGGAGACAGAAGATGAGCACCAAACTAACTGGCCGGGGACCAGGGTTCTCACTTCAGCTGTACCCCTAATTCACGGAGTGACTCGGGCAAGCCCTTACATCTCTGGGACTCAGTTTCCTTATTTATCAAGTGAATAGAAAGTGCTCTTCGTAAAAGACATTTTCACAGTCTGGGCAGATGAACAAGTTCCGTAGAGGGATGGTGGTGTTGGTTGCACAACAACGTGAATATACTTAATGCCACTGAGCTGCACACTCAAAAATAGTTAAAGTGGGAAGCTTTACGTAATGTATAATTTACCACCATAAAAAAATGATTTAAGAAAAGATACTTCCTCATTCATCCATTTATCATTCAATCCTCACAAACACTGAGATCCGAACTCTTTGAGATATGACAAGCAATTGTTGTTACTATCCCACGTTACAGAGGAGGTAGCTGAGACTCAGAGAAGCTACTTGCCCAAGATCACAGAGCTCCTGAGCAGGGGGGCCAGGCTCCGCCCCAGAACTAAGGACAGGGTGGGGGCCCTTTCCAGCAGGTCTCACTGCTCCCGCGCAGAAGCCCTTGAAGGGTCCTTCCACAGCCAACATCCTGCATCCCTGAGAAAAGGAAATCTGCAGTTGTCTTCCCTCTCACTCCTGCCCAGAAAGACACCCTCTACTCCTCACCACCCAGCCCCGAAACAGGGAGAAGCAGCATTTCTACCCACGGCTTCAGCCCCTGCAGAGTAAGACCTGGTCTTGAAGAGCAAGAGCGTCTGTCCTACCGTGTGCCCTGCACATGCACAAAGGCGCTCTGACAGTGTGAGTGAGGTGGCCTCTGCCCACACCTCAGTCCCCCAGAGACTTGAGGGGGGCGGCAGGGACTTTACGAGGTAGAGGGGATTTGGAGGCAAGTGAAACAACAGCTCTAGGCACATGCTGTGGGCTGAAGTGCATCCTGACTCCCAGTACCAGTGGTGGGACCTTACTTCGGAATGAGCTCCTTGCAGGTGCGACTGAGGTGAGGGCAGAGTGGATGAGGGTGGGCCCTCAAGCCAATGACGGCTGTCCTTATAAGAAGGGGGAAAGGGACACAGACATAGTGAGAACACATGTGAAGATGGAGGCAGAGACTAGAGGGACACACCTGCAAGCCCAGAAGGCCAAGGATTGCAGGCAACACAAGCAGCTGAGAGAGAGGCGTGGAACACATTCTTCCTTCGAGCCTTCGAGGGCAGGGTGTCCTGCCGACACCTTGATTTAGGCTACTGGCCTCCAGAACTGTGAGAGATTAAATTTCTCTTTTAAGCCTCCCAGCTTGTGGGACTTTGTGACAGCGGCCACAGGAAACTCTTACAGCCCCTTCAGGGACTTCACTGGTCACTTTGGCCAAGTGCCTCCCTCCAGAAGGAGCCCAGGGCACATAGTCAGGGCCAACGCTAAGGAGCGCTGCAGGTGGGCAGCATAAAGCCAGAACGGAGTTCCTGCGGGGTGTGAGCAAGGAAGCTACTGGATAACAAGCCAAGCCCCTAGTTTCCATCTCCTCCCCACCAAAGGCGTTCAAGTCATCTCTTAGCCCAAATACAGGAGTGCATTCCTATGCCACTTGATCACATTAAGGCCTGACTCCCTCTCAGCGCCTCCCCAAGGCCCACCTGCAGCCCTTCCCCCTGAAGCCCTTTCTGAGTGCCCCGCTGTGTGGATTTCTCCCATCTCCATAGTCCAGCTACACAGAGAGTCTGGACCATGCAATTCATACTGAACTGTAGAGAGAGTCACTGATACCGCCCTATTTGGTCTCTCCAACTGGAATGTATGTTCCCAGAGTGGCAGACTTTACTGATTTCCTCATCCTTCCTCTAAACACGTATTGAACTCCTGCCACGTGACTGACAAAGGATGGGAAGGGTCTGCGTGTCAGTGCAATGTCAGAAGGGAAATCCCAGCTCAGGGGGTCAGGGCAGAATGGCCACCAGGCCAGGACCCAGGGCTTGAAGAGAAGCACAATGCCCACTGCAGCAGACCTGAGGGGAGCCTCCCAGGCAGTTCCACTCCCTGTGGGCACACGGGGCCTCCTTCCCTTCTGCGAGGTGAGTTCTCCACTCACTGACACCGGGAACCTTGAGGATCTTGCCTGGCCCCACCATCCACGAGGCCTCTCAAAATGTCACTGGGCCCCACAGGCTGGAGGAGGTGCAAAGCATGAGCAAGGAGAATGTGACTGTCCACGAAGAGAGACAAGGCCACTGGACAAGAGATGAGAGAAAAGGAAGCCGAAACTAGGTGAAGGAGTCCCAAGTGAGGGTGGGGGGAAGGGCACATCCAGCTGCTGGGAGATGAGAGAGTATCTGTCCCATGGCCATTCTCTATCGCTCACCGCTGAGTGACCTTGGGCAGGCCTGTCATGGCTCTGAGCTGTGTCCCCAGTTATCAAATTGGGTGAGCCATGCCTGCCCATCTCCCTCACGGGGCTACGTTAGATAGCTGGGGCACTTAAAGGAGGAGTCACCTCATCTTCCTTCTCTATCCAGACATCTTGTCCCCAGCACTGTGCCTGCAAAGCACCGGCAAGTGCAAACAGGGAACAGTGTTTCTTGTGTCCAGTAGAGAAGAAGAAATACCTGTTCAACCTGGTTAGGTGGGTCTGCGTCCCATTCAAGGCAACCTGGAAAGACGGCCCCCTCACCCTGTCCCTCACCACAAGGCTCCAGAGTCACCCTGCTGGCCCCAGGTGCACGATGGCCTCCCTACCCCACTGTTACTCTTCATGTCATTCTGAGGACACAGGAAGAGGAATACAGGCCCCCGAAGCTAGGCAACATGCACAAGGCTCCTTTGCCAGACCCCTCAAAACCATGGCCTACTTCCTGTAAGCTGGCCCGCCGGCTCCGTTCAGAGCACAGGGAAGAGAGGAGGTAGGCCCGGGCCCAGCAGCCAGCAGAGGGGCAGGGAAAGGGAAGGGCCGTGGTAGGCCTTCTGGAATCCTGCGTTTCTCCGTTCTCAGCGTCAAAGCAGCCTTGGCAAGAGAGAGGGCCAAACGGGGCCAGTTAGGAGGATGCCACATCCAAGTCTCCAGAAGGTCTTTGATTGCTCCAACTGTCTGCCCCTCAAGACAGGCTGAAGTCCATGGCGGCGGCCCCCTCTGTCAGCATCAGAGACCCAGTGGTGTCAGTTTCCTTCAAGCCAGCAACACGCTGGACTCCAACCCCCAAGCAAACCAGGCCCATGAACGCTCCTGGCCCAGCCCTGGGAGGTGCATTCTCCAAGGCAAATGTTATCCTTTTCATGATGCACAGCCAGCCACCGGGGCCCCCTGCGCCATCCTCGGCCCCTACTGCAGCTCTTCCCTGCAGACACTGTAAGGCCAGCCCTCTGGACTGCTAGGAACACGCTTTTTCCTTGGCCCACCCCCATCACTCTGCCAGTTTCTGCCTTTAAGAATCCCCACAAGAACAACGGCATAGAAGAAAGCACGAGAGAAAGAGAGACAGACAGACAGATGAAGAAAAGCACAGAGAGCCAGCAAGAGAACCAATATGAACATAAGCCAAGTCCATCCCAGTGAGTGAAGGCTGCCAAATGAGCTCAGGGGCAGCAGGTGGCTCTGTCCGAAAAACACAAACCCTCTTTGAGCTGGTTTCACCAGCAGCTGTAGCCTATTCCATCACAGGGAAGCGACAGGAGAGGCACGGAGAGACACTTGACCCCCAATCTGATGAAACAGTTGCCAGATTAAATACAGGATGTCCATTTAATTTGAATTTCAGGTAAACAATGAATTTTTTAGTGTAAATATATCCCATGAACTATCTGGGACATACTAACATTAAGCCAAACATAACTAATACTAATACTAAGAACTTTTTCATTGTTCACCTGGAATTCAAATCCTGAATTTTTATTTGTTAGATCTGACAACCCTATTTGATAGGAAGATGTGCTCTCATAGAGGGAAGAGGCAAGGCTGGATGTGCAAAGATCAACCCACACAAGCGGAAATCACCCAGACAGGAGAGGTGGGGTAGCCTTCCTACAGGTTAGCAATTCTCAAAGTGTGGTCTACAGAACAACAGCATCAGCATCAACTGGGAACCTGGGAGAAATGCAAATTCTCCAGGCCCACCCCAAACATACAAGATCTGAAATTCTAGGGGCAGGGCCCAGCCATCTGTGCTTTCACAAGCCCTCCAGGTGATCCTGAGGCACACTGAAGTTTGGGGATGTGCCAATCTGCACAGGCTGCAGAGCGGGGCTTCTGGGGACCCTTCAGACCCCACTCCCTGGTCTCAGCTTTAATTATCCCCACTTTAGAGGCACCTGGGTGGCTCAGTCAGTTAAGCGTCTGCCTTCGGCTCAGGTCACGATCCCAGGGTCCTGGGATTGAGTCCCACATCGGGCTCCCTGCTCAGTGGGGAGCCTGCTTCTCCCTCTGTCCCTCCCCCCACTCTCCTACTCTCTCTCACTCTCAAATAAATATCCCCACTTCATGACCTAGTCAGGGAAGAAAGTAATGCTTCAGGCCACGACCTGAGAAGGCTCTTGGTCACGAGGCAAAGAGTGCTTGTGTTATACAAACACACACACACACACACACACCAATCCCCACACAGACATACACTTACACTTGGATATATTCTTCTCGGTTCTATGCTTTGGTCTTAGCCAAGAAAAATTACAGGAACCTGTACTTGCCCTTGATCCGAATTATAAATACTTTCCCAAACACATATAGTTTCTCAAATCTGTCTACCCTAAAATAATAAAAGGTGAATCACTGCACAGAATCCCAAAGCATTCCAATGCCAGCCAGTATGTGGCTTTTTGGTTTAAAGTTCTTGTCAGCTTCCCAAAGTTCCCATTTATCAGATTATACCTGTTACACTACTGCCATGGAAACCAATGGGATTCTATCGGTCTATTCGATCTATTCTATCTTCTTCTATAGAAGTGAAGAAGGAGAAAAGGAAGCTAATATTTATTGAGAACCTATGATGTGGTAGACACTGTTACCTCATTTAATTTTCTGAGCAATCCCACAAAGTAGACGTATTACCCAGCAAGGCCACAGCAGCTCTGAGAGGCAGACCACACAGCCTATATGCCCGACAGCCAGCACACCAAGACCAGGCACCTGCTAATGAGGACACGGTCTTTTCTCCGGCTCTGCTGACGATGATTCCAGAGGCAGCCACCAGCACTGCCTCATGCAAATGAACAGGGCACTTGAATATTTCATGGAGGGGAAAAGGGGCTCCCAAGAAGTGCAAATCACTCATGATAGGCCTCATAGACAATTTATGGGAATGCAGAGAAAACGGCTTTAATAGACCCAAGTGCCTCTGGAATGGCTTTCTGAGTCCCCCTCCAGCAGTGCAGGGCTTGGTTAAGTGGGTTCAATGTTATGTGACACTGAGAAAGGGGAAAATGGATTTCACCCACATGGCTGCTTTCTGACACCTCCAGGGCTCACCGTGGACAGCCTGATCCTCCGTCCTTCCCAGGACACTGCCACCACTGATTTCATGAAGTCAAGTCCCAACCTGGCTTCCTTCCCTTCTGTTTATTCTTCAAGTGTGCAGTGAATATTTATTCTATCTGCCCAGAATAGCAGCTCCCCTGGGGGCGGACTGAGAGAAGGGACTTCCTCCTCCAGCCAGGTAGTTCTAGTAAAGGCTATCAACCATGGCACTGTACCGTCCTGGGCCAAAGGTGGCCACGTGACCCAGGCTGGGCCAACCCTACAACTCTGTCCCCGGCCACCCTGACTAGTGCTTTAGGGATAAGGAAGTAACACAAGTGAGGCTAAACAGTGTCCTTCCCTGAGGTTTTCCTGATGGAGCTGTCAAGGAAGAACATTCTTTTCTCTCTGGTTATGAGACACCATAGATGTGAGCCCAGATAAATCAGGACCACAGTTCTAGCCTCACGGTCACAATAAGAATAAACATGCAGCTAACCTGCAGAGAGAAGCAGAAACGAGACAAGGAGAGACAGAGACAGGCCTATTTGTATCTGAGTCCTGGAATACACTCCTACCCTTTCTATATTTTATTGGAAGCCAATAAATTCCTTTTTAATTTTCTTAAGGTAGTGGGGCTCTGTCCCTTAAAACAGAAAAAGCCTTGACTAACGTGTAGCTTTACTGTCTGATTTTATATGATCTTCTCTGTCCAAGTTCAAAGCAACCAAAAAAGGCATACACTGAAAAGGACACAGATTGAAAACCAAACCCACAAAGGGTCTGACTAACCCGTGAGAAAGCCAGCATTGCAGGAGCACCTTAGTGAGAGCTTTGGAAAACAGATGCTAATAAAATTCACGAAGGAAGATGGACCTGGCCTTGGATTCTTTCCCCAGCTTAACTAGAGGGAAATGGCTCAGATGGATGAGCCACAGAAAGCTGCATTGCTATTAAAAATGACAAGGATGTAGATTGTGCCAACATATGAAAATTCAGACATGAAATCACGTGAAGGGATTAAAAATCAGGAGACAATACAGTCTGTGCACCCTGGTTGCAAAAACAGGGAAAAAATGGTAAATATATAAACTAATGAGATCCAGAAGTAAATTTCAAAGATGCTAATAGAATACACTGTTCATTATGTTCTCTTTTAATAAAGTTGCTTTAAGATTGCAATTATTTCTTCAAGTTTAATTGAATGAGGCCTCAGGAATCCTGAGTTATTATAAACAATGATTTTTCTAAGCCTTTGTTTAGAGAAAGTGTTATTGGTTCCAGGAGCATCAGCAAATTTAACTGACCCTCTGTCCCGACAAAGAGGCTGAGAGAGAAAAGCTACCATCTCAGAGAACCGGCTCCTCACTCCGGAGCAGCTCCAATACCTAGGAGCTTACAGGCTGGAGAAAGAAGCTGGTGCCAGGCTGAGAAATGCAGACCAGGCCCTTCTGGACACGAACACGACCCCAGAGCAGGCTGCCACAAGTGGAAATGTCGGCTCTCCTCCCACAGGAGGTCCTGAATTCTTCGAGAGGCCCTCTCCCCTCCACTCCAGCCAGAAGCACACTCGGCCACAAGGTCCAATTTTGACATCCCGACTGCCGACTGGATTGGAGGCTTGGCTTTAGCGACTCACTAGCTGTGTAACCTTGAGTAGGTCATTAAACCTCCATTTCTTCACCAGAAAACTGAGGTAATGATAGTATTTACCTCATATGGTCATGGCAAGGATTGAATGAGAAGATGTCCAACGAGCAAATGTCCATAAGTACTTGGACGGTGCCTGGCACGTAGCGGATGCCCCGGCCGCGTTTGCTGCCGCTGCTGTTGAAATCAGAAGACCCCACTATCCACTCCTGAGCACGCAACATGGTGCCCTCTCCCTTCGGGCCCAGGCACACAACACCTCGGATCTACTAAAAAGCACCTTCTGCATTTGTACAGTGTCACACAAAGTACTTCTCCTGACATCCTCACATTTTACTCTGACGACAGTTCTCTGAAGCTGGGGTTACTACCTCTGCTTTACAGATAGGGAAACAAAGACCTAGAGAGGTTAATTAACTCAGTTGCTATCTCAGCAGCGAGGCCAGAAGACTGAGCTTCAAATCTTAGCTCGGAACCCAATGCGTTTTCCCTTCCATCATGCGGCCCGCCCCCTCACCCTCCATCTTTTTCCCAGCCCACCACCCCCTCCCCTTCTCCCAGCATTCTGAAGCCACAGAACAAGGGGGGTTTGTTTCTCTCTGGTGTCACCCAAGGGAATCAGTGGTGTGCCACCTTGCTCCTTGCCCCCCTTGCCATTTAGCCTGGAGATCCCACGGCATCCCCCTCTCCCCTCCAGGTGAACCTGGAGGGCATCCGTAAGAAATGGCCTGGGGAATGCCATGGTTGGAGCCTCTGCGCCTCCAGCTGACCAGAAACAATCAATTAGACCCAGGCCACCATCAAGAGACAGCTACACCAACCACAGTGGTCAGCCCAAGCCTGCTTTGGGAGAGGATCGGGAGTGTCTGGATGGCTCTCCCACCTGGGGCCCAGAGATGGAAGCCAAGACCATCTCCATCTTCCCAAGACCACCACTGGGTATACT
The DNA here is from genome assembly GCF_029215605.1 of Mirounga angustirostris. Classification (NCBI taxonomy): domain Eukaryota; kingdom Metazoa; phylum Chordata; class Mammalia; order Carnivora; family Phocidae; genus Mirounga; species Mirounga angustirostris. The sequence goes on along the minus strand of NW_026991710.1, from coordinate 159,614,649 downwards.
CCTTCATGTCCTCTGAAAACACAAGCAGATAGGCAGATAACCTTTTCTCCATTTTTTCCCAATCCCTTCACCTATGTTCCAAACCTATTATTACCCAGTAAGAAGAGAAAAGAATTAAACATATGCATCATTTGATTTTAATTGAAGGACTGTTCTATTTCATTGAACTGCTAAGTAAGCTGAACAAGAGATTGTGTTTACATAAGCAAACCCCAAGTCACTATAGACTTGCTGTCACATTAAGTCAATACTTATGAAGGCTCTCTATTTAATTATTCAGTGAGGATTGACTTATTATTGTGTTAAGAGTGTGGTTAGCCTTGAGCTAGGTAGCCGGCCAGCTGAAAGATTTCTTTCAACTTTCTCTGAATGCTGATATGGTGGTTCTTGTTGGTGGTATGAGGTTAGGTTTCTTCCCTCTCTCTCTCCCTACCACTACCCTCCCTCCTGCTCCAGAGCAAAAAGCTCCAGATCCACTGCCCTCCAGGTGGGCACAGCAGGAGATCCTGCAGGGCCAGGGAGCAGGCAAGGTCCCAGTTCTCAGTGGCCAGCCACTCACATGGTCTTCCAGGGTTAGTAACCCTAGGAATTAGTCCTGAGATGCTGACACCTAAAGTCCCATTAGCTTACTTTCTCTGTTCTAGCAGTTCCAACATTCATTTTTCCCCTTTCTGATGATGAGGACCTCCTACTCAAAGACCCAGATCCCTCCCCATCTTTGTTATTCTCAGCATTTCCCCTCCCTTCAACCTCCACAGAATGTGTTTCTCGGCCTTTGCAATCCATCCAAGCCCTATTATTCCATGGCATATTGTTATAGAGATTCAGATAGATTCTTACATCAAATAACATTTCCTGAAACCTAACATATGAGAAAAATCTAGACGTAGATGCTTAGCCTAAACTTCAGAGCAACAGAAGAGGCAGAACAGCATCATGGCTAAGAGCAAATCACCTTCAAACCCCAACTCTGCAAATTACAAAGGATACAATCTTGGGCAAGTACTCACCCCTCTGTGAGCATCCTAATCCATAAAAAAGGTCTAGTAGTTTCTGAGAAGGTAACCGAGCTTCCCATATTACACCTAGGGCTATGCCCTGCATGCTAGTTTGCTAGGCTTTTATGAAGGGTCCATTATGACCTGGTGACTACAGCCCCACTGATGCCCCAGACTTCTTCAGCCCATCATGTACCACCCTGATCCCCACCCATAATCTGGACTCCACTGATGTCTATCCTCTCATCTCTCCTCACACTCCTCCTCTCTCCCACCCCAAACCTTGCAGCAATATCGAAGAGCACACATTCCCCAACCACGATGTTTCACAGATTCTTATCCTGTGGAGCTGCTTCTACCAGGAAAGCCACCCCCCAACCATGTCCTCCTTAAACTTCCCCAGTTCACCCTTCTAAACCCAGTTCAGTTGCCAGCTCCCACAGAGCACTTTCTGTGAATGCTCTGCTCCAACTCTGCACATGTTTCACAAACTCCAATTACTGAGTTTGTGCCACCAACCATATCACAACTTATACTTTTCATGTCTGTTTCTCCCATTAAACCATAAGCTCTTTCAGAACAGAAACAATCTTATTCGTGTTTGAATCTTCAGTGTCCAGAGTAGTACCTGACACCAAATAGGGACTCAACAGCCACTGGATAGAAGGAGAAAGGGAAGGAGGGAGGAAAAGATGGGTGAATGGATGGATGGATGGTTAGGTGGGTGGGTGGATGGATGGATGGATGGATGAGTGGATGGATGAGTGGATGGGATGGATGGATGGATGGATGGATGGATGGATGGATGGATGGATGGATGGATGGATGGATGGATGGATGGATGGATGGATGAAGAGTTAGGTGGACAGATGGTTAGGTGGGTGGGTGGAGGAATGGGTGGGTGGGTGGGTGGGTGCGTGGATGGATGGATGGATGGATGGATGGACAGATAAATGAGTGAGTAGTTAGGTGCATGGATGGATGGATGGTTAGGTGGAAAGATGGATGGTTAGATGGGTGAGTGGATGAATGGGTGGGTGGGTGGACGGATGGGAACTATTCTGGAGGCCTGGAAGAACTTCCTCAAAGCAGGAGGAGAGCCAAGAACTCCCTAATACCTCCTCTTGAAAAATAAAATTACTCCAGATTTCCAGCTGACAGCACAGCAAAATGTGTCAACATTGCATTAACTTAGGCACCAAGACCCTTTGGTGGGTCTGTGTTCCTCCTCCTCCAATCCTGCCTGGTGGTTGTTAGGAATTTGGAAAAGTATCTTCGCTATCTCTGGTAATAGCCATCTGCTAAAGGAGGCCCCGGTGGCCTGCAAGAATTAACATACATTCTTAAGCACCACTCTTAACATGAAGAAGTACCTTGGGGCCCTAGAGAGAAAAACACAATGGGTCCCTGTGGAGAAAGGCTGGGTAAATTGCCCATTCTCAAACAAGCAGAAGAGCAAAAGGAATCCGTGATGGGACCGAGTATTTGGGTCAAAATGCCGCTGCTTACAAGCCATAAACCCTAGAACTATCACTGCATCTCTCAGTACCTAAGCGGCTCTGTGACATCTACACGGAAGAGTGGTTGGAATGAAACCACATGTGCAAAAGTACTTTGCAAAACAGAATTCACTCTGTATATGCATACTCTTTTTTTTTTTTTTCGGAATAATAAATAAAGAACAAGGCAGGACTATAGCATCCAAATTCTCTTCTTCAGCTGACTCAAAAGACCAGGTCCCAATCAATGCAGGCAGCCGGACCAGGGGACAGGAGAGGGCTGGGGTGGCAGCGCAGGTAAAAAGCCAGTACACCACAGCCTGTGCCCACCAGGAAGCAGGAAGAACCCCATGTGGCTGGGGTCTGCTCTCAGAGAACACTGGGAGATCACACCCTCAGAGCCACAGAGCCTGCAGGGAGCCTTGAGCCCTCAGCCCCTTCCCCCCTGCCCTCCATCCCAGGCCTTCTAGAGTAGACTGCATAGGCAAATATTCTTCCAATCAGGCAAATATCTGGGCAGCTATGTCACCACTAAGAGTCTTTCTCATTATATAGACTAATGAGAACGCTATGCTTCTCGGGAGCAATTTATCCAGGCAACATCCATTATAAATGACATTTTTCCTGAACTAACAAAGAATGTGAGGCTGGGGAAACTGGTTAAAAGGAAATGTTTAGCTGATACCAGAAATCATTCCAAAATTAATGACCTACCCTCTTGCTGGTCAGTGCTCTCTCTGTGCTCCGCCTCCCACCTGGACCCCCTGCCCTGGCCACCCACGTCCGTCCAGACCACCTGAGCCAGCAGGCTGGGGAAGGGGAGCGATGCCAGCTCCCAGGAATACCCTGTCTTAGGAGGAGAGCACGGTCTTGAGCAGGAGCATCACTGAAGCATAGAAGACCAGATTATTTGTGGTCCCAACTTGCTGAGGCAAGATGAAAAATACAGCAAACTGCAGTTGCTGAACTCAGCTTTTTTTCTTTTTCTTCCTTCTTTCTCCTTCGCTGAGGTTAGTGTTTTACAAAAAGGGCTTTAAAAAAATAAAATCTATAAATGAAGGGGTTCCAACCTGTCAGCTTAAGGTCAAGCACACAGAATGCAGCATCCAGGGAGGAGAGAGCACTGCCATTTGGTTCACCCGCAAGCAGGACACTTACCCATAAACATGCCCACATGCATGCCCATGTGAGGGCCCTGCCACCCTGACACACGCCCCGTACCCCCCAACCACAGGCCCTTCCCCTATGCTCTGACTTACGTGGGTCCTCCCTGTTGCTACCCTCCAATTCCAAAGCAAATGACAACTTCAAGTACCCCTCCAACATCAGAGAGCCGGGAGCCATGCCCCTCCCATGTGGGCGGTACGTGCAGCAGTGCTGATCACAGGGAGCGGCGGTCTTGCAATGGGTCAGCACGTATCAGGGCCTCCCATGGGGAGTGGGCGGGATGGAAATCAAAGGGGACATGGCAAACCACTCAGGGAAGCAGATGGCCATGGGTCCCATGGGCTAGTCACTAGCCCCCTGAAAACCTCTACTGTAAGGCAATGAAACATCAAGACCCTGGAGCTTCTGAGAATTTGAACTGAAGCCTCTGGCTTCACCTGAGAAGAAGATAAAGCGGGCAGACAGACATGCCCACATGGCAAGAAAAGGATGGTGATTCCTATGTGAAGATATAACACCAGGTGAGGAGTAAGAAGACCCTTCGTGAGCTCATCAAGTATTTAAATGAATTTATCTTAGAATAAGCAGACTCTGGGACCCAGTCAAGTTCCTCACTGCTTCTACTGAGGCTCTCACACATACCCTGTGGGGCTCTGCCAAGGCTGAGGTTCAAATGATGGGGGACAGGACACAGGAGTACAAAATACAAAGGAAAGAAAAGCCTGAGTCAAAAATGAGACACAGATAAGGGCAGACACAGGAACAAAGGGAAGGCCATCACAGCCAATGGTGGGATGCGGAGTAGGAAGTGGATCCAGCAAGGAGTGTGAATGAGTGGATTCTTGGGGCAGAATCTAGAGCGATGTCCCAGAGTCTGGATGCAACAAACAGAGGGCTTTCCAGAGCACCCATGCTCCAGCCCAAGCAGAAGAAAGCCCCTGAGGGGGTCTGCTACAGACTGAATGTTTGTGTCATCACAAAATGTGTATGTTGAAACTTAATCCCCAGTATGATAGCACTAGGATGGTGGGGCGCAGTGGGAGAAAAATCACAAACCACCACCCAGACCCACCAGGAAATAAGAGGGGCCAGGGGCAGGCACGTTCTGCTCAAAGAGAGCCACAAGAGAACTATACCACAGGGACAAAAGTCGATCAGGCTGATACATCCAACCCCAGGCCCCAAGGAGCAGTCCTCCAGCTTCCTGCACAGGAAGGTAGCATGTCCCAGCAGGAAAGCCTGATGGTGTCCACGCACAGATGGTCTTCCAGAGGGCATGGTGTTTCATGGTGTTCTTTCTTACTGTCCCTTGGCCTACTGGACATCCTTAGGGGCAACCTGTGTCTCATCTGGATATTGCTGGTGGTGATGTTGGTGTTCAAATAAAGAAGGAGTAGAATCTACCATTGCACTGGAATGAGGTGCAATGAGTTTTGATATATATGAATCTATGGTAATGAAGAAGGTAGACCAGTTGTATAGCTGACAGGAGAGCTATTCTTTGAATACCCAGTTGATATGCTCCTCTGTAATAGTGGGTCTGCAACTAGTGGGTAGATACCCAGGCTATCAAAGGCCTTAAACAGAGCCTTCTCAAACCAGGAGGTAAACTGGGAATGGCAATTTGAGATCAGGTGGCTGATGATCTGTAGGCAAAGGATCTGCAAAGGGTGAAAGCTGCTATTTTAATGAAGGCGTCCAGTACCCCCAAACAATGGTAAGTCGATGTGCACAGAACTGAATATAAATGAAATAAAAAATAATCATACCCCAGGAGGCATTCAGGAGTTCATAGGCTGCAACAGTCTCCCTAGCCTCCTGACCCACCTCTAGGCTCAAATATGCGTAGCATATCTAATGGCAACACACAGAGCGTCACTCCTGGTAGAAGGGGGACACATTCAACATCTTGACAAGGCGGTAATGGCCAGCTGCAGCGGGGCCATGGCCCACACATCATCTCTGGACGCCAGCCTTCCAGGCCAGGAGCCTGGAACAGGAACACCTTTCTATAGCAGACCTTCTCAAAACCCATCCCTTCTGACCCCTCCTGCTTTGAAAAGGAGCAAAGGGGGACAGCAACAGGCACAAGAGAGAACAAGATGCCACCCAGCTTCCATCTTCAGAGCAGAGCCAGCCAGCCTGGAGAAGTTGAAGAGTCAAAGATGAATACCACTTAGTTCATCCCAAAGGAGATTTTTGAGTTTCTCCCAGAACTGAGACCTCAGAGCTGGGTCCCTTGAATCCAGTTCCTGACAAAAAGCTAGACCGGCAGCAGCCCTGCTCCCCCTCCATGATATGGGCTGCTACCACCAGCAACAGGGGCCTGAAGAGGCTGAGAGGCTTCCAGGTCAGGGGCCAGAGTGGAAGCCCGCTTCACAGAAGCCCAGCACCCAGCCCAGAGAGAGGGAGAGCCATGAGGGAGCTGAGCCAGCCCAGGCACTCGGGATCTGAAACCTAGACCTTGGAAACCTATATTTTTATGCTGTTTCGGTTTTCTATAATTACTTCCTTTCAGTCTTGCCTTTGCATGTACTGAGGCCTACCAAACTAATACTAAATAGCAACAGCTAACAATCTGGAGTGTTTACTACGTGCCCTCGAAGCGCCTCTAAAAGCATTACCTTGTTTACCCCTCACAAACACCTGAGACAGGAACCACGAGATTCCCCCACTTTCCAGAGAAGGAAACCCAGCCTTGGAGACAGGAAATGACTCGAGGCATGGCTGGAAAGTGCAGGGGCTGGGACTCGAACCCAGGTGAGTCCAAGGCTGCTGGTCCTTTCAGGGTTTGGATGGCTGCTCCCTTGTGGGATGGAGATTGCCCTCCGGGGTTGGCTAGGACAGCTGCAGTAGAATCTGAGAAGGAGGCCCCAGGGTAGGGTGCAGGTCACAAGGGCAGAGCCAATGCTGCCTGAGCTGGATCACACCGGCCGCTTCCCCCCTGAGGGTCACACCCAGGCTCCACCCAGAGGGCGCTGGGCTTGGCTGCCAGGAGGAAGGTGCACCCCTCACAGGACTACAGCACACCTGCTCCGGGTCTCTGTCCACAAAATCGTGGCCTTTTCCAGCTCCCCGCTCTGCCAGGGGAGGTCACAGTAACTCCTCACCCCAAAACGGACCCCAGCCCATGCTCTCCCAGCCAAGCGCCCTGGCACCCACCATCTCACTCCCACTCCCTTTCCTCAGAAAGCCCCCCTCAGAATCTCCCAGCCTTTCTTGAACACCTGCCCATCTGAGCCCCCTCCTACCTGCCTCTCATGGGATATGAACTGTTATGACCTTTGCCAGGGCCCCCCAGCCTTGGGGGTCACAGTGAGAGCAGCAAGACAGCCTTTCCCTGGCTAATGACCACCCCGGAGAAGTGTGGGAGACCCTGCCTCAGTGTATTAGTGTCCTAGGGCTGCCCGAACAAATCACTGCCAACCGAATGGCTTATAATAACAGAAATTAATTCCCTCACGGTCCTGGAGGCTAGCTGTCTGGGGTCAAAGGTCAGCACTGTGAAGCTGCCAGAGGAGGAGGCTTCCTCCGCTCCTATAGGGGCTGGTGGCTCCCAGCAGTCCTAGTGTTCCTTGGCTTGTAGCCCCATCTCTCCAGCCTCTGCCTGTCTTCACTGGCTTCTTCCCAGCATGCCTTTACGGTTGCTCTCCCCTTCTCATAAGGACACCCTAATCCAGTACGCCTCAGCTAATTCCATCTGCAAAGACCCTATTCAAACAAGCCCAGGTTCCAAGTGGACATGAATGTTTGGAGGGATGCTGTTCAACCCACTGACACTCACCAACCACCTTCCCCTTGCAGCAGGTGCTTGATCTCCCCTCCCACCACCCCCCAGCTCGGTTCAGATGTGGGCTGAGACCCCAGTGTGTGCCCAACCTGGCTGACCACCCCTCCCAGGGCAGCTTTTACTCTCCGGGATCTGACTCTGCTGCCCACTGAGGGATGGCCAGCTCCCCTGCCCCTGCTGGGGGCCTTCCCTGGGAGCTGCCCTGGGGGTCGGAACTCCTCCCAGACCGGTGCCCCAGGACCCGCGTGCTGCAGCGACACCCCACAGGAACAATTCTCACTGCGCTCTCCCCATTCCCTGGGTCCTGCCAGGGAAAGACAGCTACAGGCCTTAGCCTCTCTTCCTGCAGGTCCTCAGACTCCAATCCTATATCCCCTGAGGGCCAGGTGGGCCCCAGCATGGCAGTTAGAGAGGCCATGCAGGATGCTGTTTGGCCGCCAACTCACTATAACGGGCCAGCCAGACCCATGCGGGAGCGTCACCACTCTGTATGACGACAAGCCCAAGTCTCCACACTGGGCTTAGCTCAGTTTTGGAGGCTCAGGCCCATCCATCTGTCCCACTCACACCACAGTGGCTCTCTGCACTGACATTCCATTTCCAATGACTGGGCTCACGGCAAACACCTTGATCGTTTTCCAAAGGATAAACAAGCAGAGGTCATTTTAATAGTAAAAATGCCAGCTGGATAAACAGCAGATACATCCAGGCTACTCTCCCGCCCCGGCATACTCCATCTGCCATTGGAAGAGAGCTCTAGAGAATGCAGAGAAGGCGAAGACATGGGCACACAAACGGCCCCTTGCAGGCGGAACTAGGAAATAGATTCATCAGACTGCCTGTTCCAGGACCTTCTCTAGAGGCCCCCGGTATGGCACTGACCATGGGCACAGCATGCCTGCAAGCATCAAGTTCTTAACCCTCACTGTGAGGACAATCATCCAGGGAGCCAGACAGAATTGGATTTCTGGGCCCCAAACCCGGGAATTCTGTTTCAATAGGTTTTAGGAGGGACCTGGGAATCAGTGTTTTAATAAACATCACAGCTGATTGCAATAGGGGCCACATCTGGGGAGACAATGCAGAATAACAGAAAACACAGCCTTGGGAGGCAGCCTGCTTCAAGCTTCTGCTCACCTTATTAGCTGTGTGGTCTTGGGCAAGTCACTGAAAATCTCTGGTCTGGGTGTCCTTACCTGAGCATAGAGAAATAGTAACAGTGCCTGCCTCAAAGGGTCCTAAGAACATGTGAGGTTGGGTGTGAAAATTCCTAACACAGTGACACGGTGTCTCACATACAAGAGCTCCATCAATGTCACCTGCCTTGGAAGGCCACGTCCTTCTGGGCAAGGCTGGCCGCCCTGAAGGGGATGGCAATCCAGCATCAACTACAAGGGGAAGGGACAGGTCCCCTTTGGCAGCCTTGTTCTCTGGGGTCTGGACAGCAGGGTCGGGCACTTAGGCCTATGCCCAGGTAGTAGATCCCAAGTGGTGCCCACCACATGGGGCAGACAAGATCAGAGCAGGACGGGCACAGGCTGGCCCCAGAGAGCATGCTAGGCCCAAAAAGCAGGTAACTCAGATGCAGCTTATTCCCCATGCACATCTTCCTTTGCCACCCTGAGGCTTTATTCAGTGTCTGTGAACATCTCAGCCTGATCCTGACTGTGACTGGGGGTATCAGCAGGTGGAGAGGCACTCCCAAAGGAGCCTTCGAGCTGCCCAGCCCCCTCACACAGAGGGAGGAGTGCTGGCCATCCATGGAATGTCCCTCAGGGAAAGGGCCCCAGGAGACAAGGGTGGGATCTAGAGGCCCACCTGCCATTCCTTCTCCCGTTGCAGATTTCCCCATTTTACAACAGTGGAGAGCGTAGGTTTCATTACAATTGAAGAAGAAGGCAATTCTGTACAGAAGTGGCCCCTGCAGTTCAGAAACACCTTGGGGGAGCACACTGACAAAATCCACAGACAGCACGCAGACTTACTCACGGGAGGAATTCCTCTTGACTGCGTACAGACACATTCATTCCCTCACGCCCCTCTTGTAACTGCACACTCCTCCCCCAGAGAACACATACACCGACTCTCCTTCCCTCCCACGGTCACCCCTGAAGGGCACAGTGACCCAGGCAGAGTCACCAGGGAAGGACTCTCTCCAGTGTGCTCTTCCGAGAATTAGGAGGCCATCTCCCACCCTGCCCTGCCTGGCCCCCATGTTTCTGAGTCTGGGAGGCCCAAATGCTACCAAGAAAAGCCTACAGGCCCGCAGACGTGTGTTCATACCTGGAAAACCCAGACTCAGACATGCAGCACACACGAGGCCCTGGAGAGATGAGCTGTCATGGGTCACACCACCCAGAGGATTCGAGGAAAGGATGGGCCCACAGGCAGAACCTCCCTGGGCTGGAGGAGGAGGGACTGTAAAGGCAATTTCTCCGGTTGTCAGTGTGGTGGCACAAGAAGAACCCTAGAGACCGGTGAGCCCACGACCCTCACTCCAGAAATGAAGTTGTTGCCCAAAGGGGCGAGCAGCTAACCCAAGGCCGCTCTTTCAGCTCCTGTGTGTGGGCCAGCATGGGCAAAGTTCGAGCCTCATAGAGCACTGCGAAGTACAGGTCCTGTCCTGACACTCAGCAGTTCCAGCACAGTCTCACGTGCCGCTGGGATCTCTCTGTCCCCCACACCTCACACATCCACGCACGCACAGCACCCATAAACACGCATAAACACTAACCAACCATGTCTTCTCGTGCAAACTTATGGAATCATAAGACAGACGTCAACGCAAAGCCCTCAGTTGTTTGTTTTTAACCTCACTGGATGGCAGAAACTTTACTAATGCTCTGAGCCCAGGGTTCTCCTCAGATCACCTACTCCCTCTGTCCCTGCCCCCAATTCTAGAAATAATGCATACCAATTTGTGAAACACAAAAGCTGGGATAAGTGTCATTTCATTCAGCCCTTCTGTTTTCAGATAAAAGGAGCAAACCCCGACAGGTTACATAACACCCCTGAAGTTTCCCAGCAAGAAGGGCTGATGTCGGGGTAGGACTCAGAAATTCTGGCTGAGGCCTTGTCCCTTCCAGTAAGCTGCCAACACCAACCTACTGGCGCTGGCCTCATATTTGAAACAAAGCCCTCACCATGCCTCATTTCCTTCTGGTTCTTTCTATCACGGCACCCCTGCCTAGGACGGACATTACTGTCACTGTCACCGACGCAGTGCTCACCGTCACAGGGTGGGGAAGCGACACGAGGATGCCCGCACGGGTCCCCAACCCCACCGGACACCAAAACTGCCTGCAACCCGATCCCTGGGCCCACAGGCGGTGAGGAAAAGACAGGGCAAAATTGTGCTGTTACCCAAGGTCATCAGGGAAAACAGGACTATGAGGATTTGGTCACATTCTTCCGTGGAGAAAACAGAGTTTGCTTATCCTTATCCATCTCAATAGCCAACTCTAATTCCAAAAGGTCTTAATATGCTCTCTTGTCCCTTTTCCAAAGTCATCTCCCAATATATATTTTTAATCTGAAAGGGCCCCAGCACAAGAGCCCTTCTGTAGGTCACTCATCGGGCAGCCTGCCAGGGGCAAGGAAGCCGCCGGCATGGAGTATAAAGTTTGCACACTGAAACAGATATTTTACTCCTACGAAAATCCTTTCTCTCTTCACTTAGAGTCTAATGGCTCCTGGTGCATACATAATTCTAATACATCGGTGATCTGGTTTTCTGTTCCACGGAAACCCCAAGAACGAGGAAGGGTGACAGAAGGAACCTCCCAGGGGCAGAAAGAGCCTTCAGCAGGAAATGACAGCAAACACGAAGAAGGAGACAGAATGACCAGAAAAGCAAAAACACAGTGACTCGAAATCCACAGTATCTGGGACTAATTAGTGCAGGGGCAAACAGTTCTAAGTCAGGGACACCTGAAGGCATCAACACGCGCTGTCTGCACGACGTAACCAGTAGTCACGGAGAGCACCGTGTCATCAAGAAAAGGTTAAGCTACCTTCTACAACCTCTGTTTAAGGAGACAAAAAGCATTCAAGAACTCAAGTACTCCTGGCCCCTTGCACTGTGCCAGGCCCTGGGCTAGATGCAGAGGTACGAGAACAAGCCCTGGTCTGAGCAGGACAGCCATACACCGGGAACGCCGTGGAAAAGGCAGCCGTGTCTCACGTTCCTCAAGGTGCAGCAGAATATGAATCAAAATGATGAAAGGTGTTTTCCTTTCCTCCCTGCACACCCATGTGCCCCTTCTAGAAAGCGAGCAGGATTCAGAGGCCAGCAGGCCTGGGCATCCCCGCCACTGGAAGGCCTTATTTCCAGACACCTCGTGCAAAGCAGGCTGAGAGCCAGAGCTGCCCAGGGCTTGGCGAGCAGGGCGGGAGAGTAGGCCACTTCCCTCGGGCTGGACGAAACCTGGGGCCACTGCCCTGGGGCCCAGCTGAGGGACCACTGGGAGCAGCTGAACAGGGAGGCCCATGGCCTGGAGGGAAATGCCTCTGGGCAAGTCTGGAGTCAGTAGAGTTTACTGCTGTGACGGCACAGGGGTGCCCAGCAGACACTGAGGGACCCAGGCCCACTGTGGGGCCGGCAGGAGGAACACCACCACAGGCTGAAGACCAGCCTCCCCCGCCCCTTCAGGCTTCCCCGCCTGAGCCTGGGCTCCTGTGTGCCACAGACAGGGGGAGCTCCATTAACTGGGACTGCATTTCCTGTTGGCCAGGATGGGCGGTGGGGAGGGGAGACTGTAGCTGGTTTAGAAATATCAGGATATGTGATCTGACCCCAGAGTGTTGTGGAGTAAAATCCCACACGCTTTACAAGTACAATGCATCCTAAGAATAGCTCTGACTGGTTGGGACGAAGTCGTGTTGGAGCACAGGCAACAGAACACGGCTTCCTGGAAGACAGAGAAGCTCCAAAGAGGTGATGACCTCCAAGGGTCTCCGAAGATGATCGGGCAGGCACTTTCCGTTCCGCAGGGAAACGTCCCCTGCAGGGGCCTGTCCCTGCAAGATCCCAGAGACAAGTTAAGTGCCCAGGGAGGCTTAAGCACAGGCACCTGGAAGGAGTGCTGGGAAAGGGGGGTACAGACGGGGTCCCCGGCAAAGGGCTCAAATCCCAGGCTCTTCAGGAACCTGAGGCAGGAGGGCCCCGGGGTTTGAGTGCTTTGAAAAGTTCATTCTGAGGACTTCTCTGATGGCTGCTCACTGCCAAGGTGTTTGATTGCAAAATCCATTTCCAAATGGCCTGCTCGCCTGTGAGAAGCTACAAGGACTGCGAATCAGGAGCAGCCATCCTCCCAAGGTTCCACAGCCCACCCCGCCTCCCCGCTTCCTCAGGCTGTGGTCGCTCCTGCTTCACACCGACCCAGCCGGCCCCGGCCCCCCTCCGGCTCCCCAGAATCCCCACAGATCACCAGGCACCTGGCCTGCCCACAGCCCAAGCTCAGGAAGGTCATTCCTCATTAGAATGAGCAGATTACAACCCCTGCTTTATCCACAGTATGTGGTTACAACAGAGGGTTGAAGCCCACAGTCCCACCGCTGTGGCCTCTGCCCAGCACCCCACACCTGAAGATGTGCCCTTTCAATTCTCCAAGGAGAAAAGAGGCAAGGGAGAGAACGCCCTGTCTTCCCCCCTCCCACCCCACCCCATTCTAACCACCTGGCAGGTTATCCCAGGCCCAGCAGGGCCCACGGCTGAGCTGGGGGCCACTGGAAACCCTGCTCTAGTTAAAATACATCTATCTGCAGCATTCAGAAAATAGCTATCTACAGCATTGCTTTCAGCTATAATGGAAAACTGATGGCTTTTATCTCCCCAACTTTATGACTATTGATGGGATAGAGGCTGAGGTTTGATGACCATTTAATAGCCGACCCTGTGCAGTTAAAGGAGCATCAGAAAGCAATGAAAGCGCCGAGATGATTGTCTGGCAGAGAATTCTCCGCTGAGGTCCAGGAAGCAAAACAACCACCCTCCCCAGGCTCCGACAGAAGAAAAAAATCAAAGTCATCATCATTTCTGTTTCTCCCCCCTCCTTTCTGCCATTGACCTCTGGGAGGTTGATCCAAAGGGGAGAGAGGAGCAGGGGACGAGAGCAACGTAGGTGTGAGCCCTTACAAAGAAAGGGAGGGCGAGGGAGTCGCTGACTGATGGACACCCCCGCCCCCCACCCCTTCCTGCCCAGTCTTGAGTCCGTCATGGACTGGCTGGGCTTCTGGCCAGACTACAGGGGCTCTGGACTGTCTGAGGGGCTCCCTGGAAAAGAACTAGAAGGAAAGGGAAGGAAGCAGAAGTCTGGTCTAGCCCGTGATCCAGTTGGTCTTCGACCTTCTGTCCACGGCCAGAAGCCAAAAGCCATTCCAGGGCTCTGCGAGTACTCAAGCCTCAAGCCTTCCCTGACATTCCGTCCCTTCCCAGTCTGAGGGAATCTGCCCAGTAGCCCCATCATGGCCCACCTTCCTCTCCAGGTTACTGGCCAGGGCTCTGTCTAGGGGTGGGGGTGAGCACATCATGCTTTTTTTTTTTAAGATGTATTTATTAGAGAGAGAGCATGCCTATGTGAGTGAGGGGCAGAGGGAGAGAGAGTCTTAAGCAGACTCCTCACTGAGCACGGAGCCTGACATGGGGCTCGATCTCCCAACCCTGAGATCATGACCCCTGAAACCAAGAGTCAGTCGTTCAACCGCCTGTGCCACCCAGGCACCCCCACATCACCCTTTCATACATGCAGGGAGGGAATACTGGCATGGCTTCTTTACAGCATTACAAGCACCTTCACTGATCTCTTATTTTCTACAGCAGCCATGTAGGGTGGACAGGACAGATTTGACTCTGTACTCTTTTCAAGAAGGGAACAGAGGCTCAGAAATGTTCCATGTCCCAAGTGTGGGACCCCGGTTTTTGAATCCAATGCACCCACGGCCAAGCCAAGATGCCTCGCACTGCCCCGGGGAAGGTGAGACTGACCTTCTGTCTGGGGTCTGCCACTCCCTGGCTACATGGCTCTGGGCAGATAATTTTACCTCCCTGGACCTCAGCATCTTCATCTATAAATGAAATTTTGTTGGGATGAGTTTCAAGATCTCCTGCAGCTCTGTTTCCAAGTGAACTCCTAGATCGTTGGGGGCTCCACCTAGACACGTTTTCAGGCACAATGTCTTGTTCTTCCCATAGCTGCCACCTTCCAGACCATGCACCTTTGTCCTGTCATGAATAAGGCTGAGAACACTAAGGACAGAGAAACCAAGGCCCTACCCCTGCAGCCCCCCTTGTTATACACCATCACACCAGGGTCCCTCCAAACCACCCTTCCTTCAAGCAGCACAGAAGAAAGGAGGGTGCTCAGGCCAGTGGACGGGGACCCCCAGGGCTCTCCCTTTCCCACCTTTGGGCCAGTTAAAGTGCTTAGATTCACTCTCTCTCTGAGGATCCCTCTACCAGCCCAACCTCCTTAATGACACAGGCCTTAGTTAAAACAACTAGAATACAAAAGCAGAGACAGGCAGAAGAGGTGGCCAAAGTGCATCCTCCTCCACGGGGCTTCTGGGGACACGTTCCCAGCAGGAGGAAGGAGGAGGCAGGGGTCCCCCAGACCTGGTCACCTGCCCAGCTTTCTTCCCACCCTGGCTATCTCCTGGGAGATGAGAGCCCACCTCTGCTCCAAGCGCAGCTCTACACCTCGGTCCATTAGCAGGGAGAGCAGGCGGCTTAACTGCCTCTGTGACAGCACACCCAGGTCTTCTGAGCCCACTGGTTACCACTCGATAGCTACTAGTTGATTTCTCAGGGATTTCCAATCATCCCTGCTGAAACTAGGGGAGGATTAGCAAGCAGCAGGCAATGATCCTTGCTTAGTTTACTTAAAACTCCCCCAGAGAAGCAAAGCACTTAGGAAAACCAAGTGGAGAAAATACACCACCGCCCCAGACCTTCCTTCCAGGCTCAGCCTGCCAGGACTCTCCAGGCCAGGCCTCTCCCATGGGCCCCATGGGCCCACGGCCCCTCACTCTCAACGTCAGCAGCCAGCTCATTTTTTAATGGTGCCAATACCCATACCGATTCCTAAAATTTTCCACGTTGGGCATCATCTTTCCTTGTCTTTGGATAGCTGCTAAAGAGTCCTCTACATATTCCATTCTAAATTCACAGGCTCCATTACAGGCCTCTCCCTGCACACTGCCTCTCAGAAGTTAGAGGAAACAGACCACACTCTCCTTAGCGACCTCCTCCAGCTGAGAGAACCCCAACCAAAAAGAGAAACTAGCCACAAGCACTCACACCCACCGTGGAGACCCTGCTCCATTCCAGTCCCCGTCCTCCCCTCCACCTTAAGGAGGTCCTGAGTCAGGCCCCCAAGAGCTCTCCGGGGTCTTGCTGCCTGGTACCCCTCCCCTCCAAGGGCCTAGAGTGTGCTGTCCCCTACCATCCCACAGGCTTGGATCCTGACACAAGGTTCTCCCATGAGAAGAGTGAATGCACACATGTACGAAGAATTAGTGGGGCATGTCATCTCCCCTCTAAAGCCATAGGGAAGACCAGACCTCCATCAAAATCTGGAAAACCTGTTCGTATGGAGATGTTGACAAAGGTTGAATGCTAACAATATATTTAGAGAAAAAAATAGCTTACAAAACAACATGTACATCATGACATCGTTTTTGTTAAAATAGGTGTATGCATATTTAAAAAGTCCAGAAGTATGTTTTCTGCAAAATGTTTGCCATGGTTTATTTCAGGGTGTTAGAGTTGAAGATGATTTCTACTCTCTTTAGTATGCCTATCTTGCCTGAACAATGTGTTATAGTGAGTGCATATCATTTTATAATCAGCAAAAATGGTAAAGTGAATTCCATTTTAAAAATCAGGGGGAAAAAAAAGAAAGGCGAGGGCAGGGAGTCTCCTGGATCACATATCCATTCTCTTCACTGGACCCCTAAAGACAGGAAGGAGATCTGTGTCACACCTGCTCAGAAGGAACCTACAAAGCCCATCCAACCTGACACTCATTTGAGGCTTGGTGAGGGGCCTCAAGCCTCTGCTTGGTACCTCTGAGGATGGGGAACTCACTACCTAAAAAAGCAACCCATCCCAGTTTCCAGCAAGATCCCAGTCTAGTATCAGCAAAGGGAGGAAGTAGGCCTGCAGCAGAATTAGGATTTAGTATAACTGCTAATCCAGGACCCATCTCACCTGACTCTCTCTCTTCCTCTTACTAAGGAACAAGTTTGGAAACCCCTGAGTCTGCTGGAATTGGGACCAACAGTGGGAGGCCTGGAAGGGGCTAGGGGGAGACCCTCTCTGCTCTGTGTCTCCCCTGGGCATCTCAAAGCTGCAACCACACACACACACACACACACACACACACACACACACACGCATAACCACTCTCCTCCCTCCACCTGTGGCACCTTCTGCTCCAAGGAGGACATTTCTCCCTGCCTGGAAAAGCCAATCCTGCTTCTCCCTCTTGTGCCCCTCCCCTGGAAGCTTCTGCCCGCTAGGACACCCAGCCCTCCCTCCCGCCCCGGCCACAGGACCCTGACTCTACACCACCTTCCATGGCTCTTCAAGCCACAGGGCTCCCCTTCTCTGAATGCCTAGGGCAAGCAGTTTAATCCTTACAACACTTAATTAAGTGTGGCCTCCTCTTCCTATTTAATGTTTTCATACGTGTGAGCCTTGTCTCCTCAAATGAGCTTATACGCTCTTTGAAGGAACTAATGTTTACCTCGTGCCTATCTGCCAGGCCCCACGCTCACTGCTCTTCCTGTATTACTTCCCTTAATCTCATAATCTCGATCCCAAGCCCCAGCCTCTCTCCGGAACTCCCACATACACAAACACTTCACTGGATTTCTACTTGCTTCCAACAACAGGTTTGAGACTCAGACATCTTCCCTCTGTGCCTAGACCTCCTCCTCTTCCTCTCATCTCTCAGGTGATGGCTTTACCAGTCAGCAGACATCCAGGCCAGAGACCATGGCACCAATCTGGACTCCCCCCTCCCTCCGGTCCCGGTCCTGTAAGTCCCCCGGAAGTGACCTCTGAGGGTTTCCGAAGTGTGCCTCGGACCCAGCCCCTCCGCACTAGTCGTCTGCCTCAGCCTGACCTCAGGCCCCATCGCAATGTGGGCCTGGTGGGGCTCTCTGTCTCCAGCCTCACTCTCCTCAGACGCTGTGTACACAGCAGCGCAAGAAATCTTTCCAAAACGCCGGCAGATCAGGTCGTTCTCTTGCTTAAGACCCCATGATTTCCCACTGTCTTCTGGAGGAAATCAGACTGGTTCTCCCGTGCTTCCATCAGGCCCCCACTTAACACACACACGCCCTCTGTGAGGACCAGCGGCCTGCCCCCTTGTGTAGGCCTATTCCTCCCTCAAACTCGGCTCAGATATCCCCCCAAAGCTGCCCTCCGCAACGGCCCCCGGCAGCCTCAGTGGGGAAGGCCTGCCCCTCAAACCAGTACTAGGGCAGGCCTGTGGTTTACCTGAGCATCCTGGGAGCTCCACACCCACAGGAGTCCGCTGAATGGTTACCAAGCGTCAACGTGGCATCATCGTGTTACTGCCCTTATTCTGACGAGGAACACAGAGGCTCCGTGATGTCAAAGAAACTGCCCAAGCTCACGCAACTGCCAAGGTGGGGATCTGAAGCCAGGACTGGCTCCAGCTGCTTCGTTCCGCCCTCTGAAGAACACATCTGGGGAGCCTTTTCTCAAGCAAGTCACAGTGCTCAGAGAGCACCCGCCATGGGCCAAGCAGTGGAGAAGTCGCCCACTCGGGAGGACCCCTGCCAGACTGAAGCAGTGCACCTTGGACAAGGCAGGCTGTGAACAGCTATCCCTGAATTCCCTGTGGCGCCATAATGAAGAGTGAATATCTTACTCTTCCTTCATGCATAACTCAGTGTCCTGCTTCTACTCTAGGTGAGGGCACCTCAGAGACCCTGGGATAACAGGGCCACCAGCACGAGGGCTGTGAGTCTTCCATAAGAGCCTCCGAAAGGGCCCTGAGGGGGACGGCCAGCTCCGGGATACCATGAAGAAGGGGAACAGGGCTGCCTCTTCGCTGTGGATACCACCCCAAGAGGACAAAGAACGAATCCTGGCTGACCATGGGAAAAGGCACACCCCACCCCCTGAACACCACAGAGAGGAAAGCCCATGCAGGCAGCCCCAGGGGCACCTCTCAAGCACTCCTCAGTGTTGTAGTGTCTCTCCTCGCTGAGGACAGCTGAAAAAGCAAGGCTCCTCGGGCAGCACCAGGCTGTCTTCTCTGGGAGGGTGGGTCATGTAGGTTGATCAGAAGAGCATGGGGCTTGAAGAAAGGTCTCTTCTCACATTTTAAGGACCCTTTTGGTCATAGCTAGAAAAGCTGAGTTGGTGGCAGCCATGGCATGGCCCCTCAGAGCCCAGGGAGGACATAGAAGGTGGGGATGTTCAGCGTTCTAATCATATTGCAGTATATGGATCAGCATCAGAGACCATCCGGCAAATGGGGCCCACACCATGGGCTCTCCCCAGGGCTGAGCAGCCTCAGAATCACAGACTGCCCCTGGCCAAGGGTGCGGCCCCAGGCCCTGCAGAGTACCACGGAGGAGCGCCTGAGAGTGCCCACGGGGGCAGTGACCCCCACACTACGCTTCTCAAAGCCAAGCCAGTGGACAGGCTCCCCTTGGCCATTTCTCCACTGAACACACAGATGAGCAACTTCTCCATGCTGCATGGGCTTCCTTTCCTTGAGGATCTTCCCCAGGAAGCTCTGACCAACAAACTGACGAACATTTCTTTAGCTCTGATCAAGCCTCCATAATCACCTCTTCGCCCAAACTGCTAGAAGAAGTCACCAGTGCCTTCCACTTTCCCAAATCCAATCATTAGCTGTGTGTCCTCATCTTTCTGGACCTTTCAACAGCATCTGGCACAGCTATCCACTCCCTCTTTCTCAAAAGTCTCCTTCTGACTCCTGGGGCACCACAAGACCACCACCAACCCCTTAGCAGGCACTTAAAGGTGCCAGGCGCATTCTCAGTGCCTCTGCCCAGGCCAGCCTCTCCCTGGGAGACCCTGCCCATTGCCCTCGCCTTGAATACCAGAAATATGCTAATGACCCCCAGAATTTATAACCCCTGTCAAGCTCCAGATAGGAATGTCTCAAAGGCATCTCAAAATTAACATGCCCAAAATGGAATCCCTGATTTACCTCCCTGCCAAGCCTTTGCCATCTCAGAAAATGGCACAATCACACAGCAAGCTGCTCAAGCCAGAAGGCAGCAGGTTATCCCTAAATTCCTCCATCTCCTCCACTCCATCAAGGTATATCAATTCCATCTCCAAAATATCTCACATCTGCCCACTTATCTCCCTGCACACGGCCACCCCTTGGCCTGAGCGGCCATCACCTCCAGTCTGGTGATACTAGGATAACTTCTTCCCGGCTCTCTGAGGCCATTCTTGCCTCCTCCCTTGGCTCTCCAAACAGCAGCCCAAGTAATCTTTTCATATCATGATTTTAATAATGTCACTAGTTGGCTTCAAAGCTTCCTTCTAATTGTACTCAGAAAAAAATCCAAATTCCTTGTTATAAAACAAATATGTCACGGGGATGTAACAAATAGCACAGGGAACAGAGTCAATAATAGTGTAGTTACTTTGTCAGGTGACAGAGAGTGACTACACTTATCACAGCAAACACTGCGTAATGTATAGAATTGTCAAATCACTGTCACATACCTGAAACTAATATAACATTGTATGTCAACTATACTTCAATCTACAACAAAATCCAAACTCCTTGCCATGGCCGGCAAGGCCCTGTGTGACGTGGCCCTGCCTCCCCGCTCCCAGCTCCACCTGCTCCTCTCTCCCTGGTCCCCTCTGCTCCAGCCATTCTGGCAATGCCAAGCTCCCACCTTCCTCCAAACTTCTGCACATGCTATTCCCTCTGTATGAAATGTTCTCTCCCATCTGCCTTACTTCTGGCTGCTTCGTGCTTCAGGTCTCAGCTTAAATGTCATCTCCTCAGATAAACTTTTCCTGACCCCTGTCCATGTAGCTCCCCCCTTCTTTCCCCATTATCTTCTATTTCTACATCCTGCTCATTTTGCAAATGTTTACTCCTATCTCCTCCATCAGATTATATGCTCCAGGGGGACAAGGACCATTTCTATTATGTTCTCCAGTAAGTACCTAGTGTCTAGCGCAGTGCCTGGCCCCTACTAAATATTTGTTAAGTAAACAAGTCAACACAGTAGTAATATAAGAGTATAAAAACCAGAGACCTCACTGGGAAGATAAAGTATTAAAGGAAAGTCATGCGATCGGTGCCACATGAGGGATCCAGACAAGTTCTAGAAAGCATCGGTAGAAGATAGAGCTAGGAGATGAGGACCAAACAGGGCTGTGAATGAAGGGTAAGTCTTCATGCCATAGATTGCATGTTCATGTCCCTCCAAACTGATGTGTCAAAATCCTGATCCCCATTGTGATGGCATCTGGAGGTGATTAGGTCATGAGGGTAGAACCCTCAGGATGGAATGTGTGCCTTTATATAAAAAGGAAGAACACCAGACCTCTCTCTGCATGCACATTCCAAGGGAGGCCACATGAGGACATAATCGCAAAGAGGGCCCTCTCCAAGAACCTAACCATGCTGGCACCCTGACCTCAGACCACTAGCCTCCAGAGCTGTGAGAAAGCTGTTTGTTGTTTCAGCCCCCCAGACTATGATATTCTGTTCCAGCAGCAGCAAACTAAGACACTAACTAGCAAAGCAGGAGAGCACCCACGTCAATGAGTGCAAGTGGAAATAATCAAGGAGCCCAAGGAACGGTGCAAGATGAGGGTAGCCGAAAGTGTGCCCTAGTCCTGTGTCAGCAAACACACACACAACTAGAAGGGATGCCTCTGGTGTGACCAAAACTTACTGACTTGTACTGATTCTCCCTGCATAGTGGCATCTCCCCCCAATGGGTCATTCCTCCTGCTGATCATCCAGTAACGCAGGGGTTCTCGCGCAGGTGCGCCACCACATCTCTGTGGGGTGTGAGCTTTATGGAGCCCAGACGCCCAGACAGCAAGCCTGGAGAGTAAAGGTGAAAGGCACTCTTTGCCCAGCCATGCAAATACCCCTGCCGTGGGCAGAGCCGGAAGATGTAAACTATATATGCAGGCGGCAGTTTCTCACCCTGTTTACTTTCCCAAAGCCTTCAGCAAAATAATGTTCAACATTCCAACTGGGTCTCAAGGCACCACAGGAAATTCCAAGAGGAGTCACTTGGGCATCCTTGGCCCACAGCTCAAGGGCAAGCAGGACCCCTACTGAGGTCAGCCGCAGGAGCCAGCATGGGATCCTCGGTGCGAAGTTGGGTTTCGGGGTCACCAGCAAGGCTGAAGATCCCATAATGCTGCCCACATAAAGAGTCTCCCTCCACTGGCGAGGAAGATGGTGACTTCTCTACCCCATGGCACTCCTGGGCACAGCTCTGCTCTGGGAAAAGACTGGAATTTTCAGCTCTGAGCTCTGCTCAAGCCCGGGCAGGCCCCTAAGCCAGGTTCATGTGTGGTGGCTCCTCTCCACAAGGGCTGCTCTCAGTGTCACCAAAGTGACCCCGGGAAGACCTGGTAGGTAGCAGAGCAGAACTGTGATGGCAAGAGAACCTGAGTGCAAATGCAATCATCTAGTTTCTCGCTGTAGAGGCAATAACAATAAACACTGTTCTGGCACAGACTCGTAAGCGCCCTGAGGATAAGGACGTCCACCTACTTCACGGCTCTCTAATCCAGTAAAAGACCTGGCCCACAGTGGAGGATCAACAAATGGCTGTCAAATGAACAAAGGAATGTCCCTAAGACCCCCATTCCTCCTGCCCCGGGTGACCCACTGGGCCCAGGAGCGCTGGCTGGAATCCATCAGGGCATCCATTTTGCCCCACCCATGCCTATGGCAGGCATCCTCAATCAGTCACTCACAATCCTCCAGACAGCCCATCCAAGCTGGCCATCTAGAGAAGGCAGAGGTTTGTAAGCTTTGAGAGGTCAAGAAACCCTTTGAGGATCTAATGAAAGCAATGCATTTCTCTCTGGAACATACATGTGAAACGTTGTATATGATTTCAAGATATTCAAGACCTTCTCCTTTGAAAGAAGTGAAGGCTTCGAAGCCCCAGAGCCCACATACCCCCTGCAAATAATCATTTGCTCCTGTTTAGAGATAACCCGCTAAAAACATCAGCCAACAGATTCTATAAAGAGTCCAAAGGATGCTGAGGGACCACTCCAGGGAGCCAAGAATCAAATTTGGACCTGTCCATACACACTGCCTACAGACACCAGACATGCCCCAAGCTAAGCAAGAGGGCTAGCTTGCCAAAGGGACTCCTCCCCATTCCCTGTGGACAACCTTGATGGAGGGGACCCCAACCCCTCTGCCTTCCCAGCAGTCCTTCTGGACAAGGACAGTAGCCACTGCTTGAAGAGACCCAGGCAGCCAGGGTAGCCCCAGGCTAGAATCTATTTATACACATCCTCAGCACCCAGAGGTTAAATTACAGCCCAGGATATGGCACAGGGCCAGCACCGAGTTATTTATGTCCTCTTGGTAGACCAAGAGGAACACGACGTTTCAGAGAGCCTCTTCCAAACAAGGCCTGAAAGGGACACAGTTTACAGGACAACAGAATCATCCTCCCCACAGCTTCACAGCCACACACAACCCACCCCCATGCATGCACATGCGTATACACACACACACACACACACACAATCCAGACCATCCTTCCAATGAGTGTAAGTTGAGAGTAGCAATCAAAAGATTGTTTTTAAAGGAAAAAAAAAGTAGGTCATGGCCCACTGCGGGGCTGGGGTGAGAGAATTGAGCCAGATTCCATGGATTCATTCCAAGAGATTCTCCGGGCTTTCCAGACTCCATATCAGAAGACTTTAAAAGGAAAAGCCTCTCCTGGTCTTAAGTTTACAGGTCTAAAGGCTCAGCGGATATGAACCAGACAAAGGCTAGAGATAGAGTATGCAACTTCTGGGCCAGTTGGAATCTTGGCTAGAGTAGGAAGCTTCCATGCTGATCCTGGTCCAAAGAACCAGGGGAGGACTCTGAAGTGCTTCCCCTTTACCCCCAGCCCCACAAGGAGATGTCCTTGTTAGTGACATTTCACAAGACGGCACAGCAGAGTCTGCTCAATAGCACACTGGGGATGGACAAGGCCTGCCTCTGGGTATGCCCCAAAGCAGACTAACAGGCCTGCTTTAATGTAGTGCCAGGTGAGGTGGGCCAGGAAGGCTTAACAGAGTGAGGACTGGGTGCTAGAGCACTGGGATACAGGGCAGGTTCTGAGAGCTGCCTGCAGGCCAGGGCCTCATCCTCAAAGAGTCAGCTCAAAGAAGCTTCCCCATGGCCCCCATCGAAGCCAGCTTTGCCCATTAAAGTATCCAGGAAAGGAAGGCTTGGGGTCTCCACTTCCTGATCCAAACACCCCAGCACTGTGCTCTCCCATTTCACAGCAAAGATTTCCACCCATGATGCCCACCCTGGAGGACAGAAACCTAAAAGGATCCATTGCTAGGAAGGGAAAGGAGGGCACTCCTTCCTGGGCATAGTGGAGAATGAAGCCTGAGCTGCCTCTTCTCTACATGCCCCCCTCCCGCCACCCGTCTCCACTAGGCTCCTCCGTGGACATGGGGAAAGGGTCTGTGGGTCAGTAAGTCAGGCTTGCAGGAGCATGGAAAAACAATCAGCTCCTCTCCTTGCAGGCTTGCCCCTAGGTCCTTCAAATCTGCCCTCCCAGATCCTCTACCCCAAGGAGGTGTCTCTGCCGTGTCCTCTTGTGCTGAGAGCTCATTTCTCCAGGTATATAACCTCGAGTGGAGCAGGTGCAGTGGGAGAAGGCTACCCCAACAGACTGACTCACAGACCTGGAGGGGCCCTTGGAGATTGGTGAGCATCCCTCTGGGATCAATGAAGAAAAGGAAAGCATAAAGAGTGAAATGGCCCATCCAGGACCACCCGGGAGAATAAGGGCAGGTCTTCCAGCTCGAGTGTGTCCACGACGACCACTTCCGCCCCCCACCATCACTCTGTTTCACCCAAGGGCACCTTTCCCACCCCAACTCAAGCCTCAACGCTGATAGGCAAAGCTCCCCAGAGGACACCTGGCCAGGCCGGAACAATGCTCCAGGCCATCCTCCATCCTTGCCCTTCCACTTGCACGACCACACTTTATAGCCATGTGGGGCGAGGGACTGGGCAGGGAGGGGTGGAGGGATGCCCTGGTTCTAGACCAAGAGCTCACCCTGTCACATCCTGGAGCACCTAGAACTTCTACCCTGGACCCAGTTCAAACATGTAGAGACTGCACTGTCGTGGGTCCTGCGGCGGCTGCTATCCCACTTTTCGTCCTGACGCCCAGAGACCCCTCCATCTGGCTCAGTGCCTCAGACACCATCAGCCCTTAGCCCCGGGGACGCCTCATTCCTGACCCTCCCGACACTGAAACTTGTTGAAACACCCCTCTGGTTCTATGACATGAGGCTTATTCCCCAATCTCGTTCCTGGCTCCCCCCACCCCTGGGAAAACAAACAAAAAGCCCCTCTGGCTCTTCAAACAGACACAGAGCTTCTATAAGCCTGAAACCACCCTACTCTGAAGTCTCCCCCCTCCCTCAGGGCCACAGATGCCCCCAGGAGCCACACATGTCCTTCCGTAACAGAGGACTCATGAAGGGGGTGCTGGGGTTCCTCTGCTACCACTCGCTCATCAAGATGGCTGGGGGGGCCCGCTGCCGTGGTGCACCCGGCCCACATGTGTGCACAGGCTCCTGAAGGCCCTGGCCTGCCATCCCCAGGCTTGGACTCAGCTGGCCCTCCAGCTTCCTCCCAGAACCAGCTCCTGGCCCATCTGTCATTGCACTGACACTGGGTAAGGCAGCCTGGCAGGTCGTGTTAGCACCTAGAAGGAGAGAATGCCTCTCCATCCAAGAACCACTCTGCCCCCTTCCATCGTGTTTTGGGACTCATAGTGCCACTTTATCCCAGGCACCACGAGGCTCAGAGCTCCAGCTCGGTGACTGCTAGATTGCACACCTGTGGCATTCACTCCTGACTTCCTTTGCAAGGCCCTCGGTTTTTTCTTCCAACCATGCTCCTGTTGTATGCAAAGTTTCTTTTGTTTCCTTTTTAAAGATTTATTTATTTATTTTAGAGAGGGAGGGAGAGTGTGTTTGAGCAGGAGGAGGGAAAGAGGGAAAGGGAGAGAGAATCCCCAGGCTCCAGCATGAAGCCTTATGTGGGCTTGATCCCAGGACCCTGAGACGTGACCTGAGCCAAAATCAAGAGTCAGCCACATAACTGACTGAGCCACCCAAGCACCTCAATCAGTGTCCGTAGGCGATAAGGCCTATTTTTTTAAGCAAGCAAAAGAGAAAGGCCCACCTTCTTCACAGTTTTCCAGAGCCCTGCAGCTAGCTCTGGGGATCAGGACCAGAGCCCTCTGAACTCAGGCACTGCCTGTTTTCCAAACCAAACTAGCACTCCCCCTTCATCCAACATAGCCCCAGCACTCCCATGGTACAAAGAGGCCTCCCTTCCCTCTGCAGCCTCTGCCTCGGTACTCCACATCTGCCTCCTGCCAGGCCTAGACCAACCACAACTGGCTTCCACCCTCCACTATTCACTCACTCACATGGATTCACACACTCCCTCACACATATACATCATACACATACACTTTGCTACACCCTCACACTCACACTCACACACATACACGCACATACACACCACGAGGCACCACGTCTCAGTCACTGCCTCCCTCAGGAACCCTTGTCTTCTGGATTCTGGCCCACTCTCTCCTGGCTGTCCTTCCACCTCCGAGCTTCCCTGTCACAGGTTTTCCTTCCTCTGCCCCTCCCTGAAGAACTCGTGTGTCTAGCAGAGTTCTGCCTCACTATCCACACCAATGGCTTCTCTTATCACCAAAACACTGAGGATGCCCAAATCTGTAGGCATCTCCAGCCTAGACTCCCTCTTGGGCTCCACCAACCCACCCTGCACCATTCCACTCACTGATGGAGCTTTAATCACCAACAAGGCACCCAACAGCTCCCAAACCCACTTCTCCACTTCACTCCCTTTACTGGGCATGCCCCCAGGCATAGCCAAGGGGATGACAACGGTCCTCCAGGCACTGCAAATGCTGCACATCCAAACCTCCCCCCACCACACGCTGAATGGCTCCTTCGTCCCATAATTACTCTACTAGGAAACATGGTGGTCCCCATTCATTTGTCCATTCAAGTAATGATTGTGGAGGGCTCACCATGTGCCAGGCTCTCTGTGTAGGACGAGGTGTGGTGTAAACAAAACAGAAATGACTTCTGCCTCTGGGGAACGAAATTTCAACCAATCACCCAGTCTGTCGAGTCTACTTACCAATCATATCTGAAATGATAAACTTCTCTCCACTCCTGCGGCTGCCGTCTTAGTGCAGGCCAGGGCGCTACGCTGGAAAGCAGCGGGATGGATGGATCCCAGCTCCGAAATGCATGAGCTGTGTGACCTTAGGCAAACTACCTTCTGTATCTCAATCTCCTCATGTGACAGATAAAAATGGTAATAGTCATCTACCTTGTAGCTTTGTTGTGAGAATTAAATTCGATAAACCATATAATAAACCGACGTCCAGCACAGAGTAAGCAAACTTCTTGCGGCCCCCCACCTCACAGCCCTCACCACGTGCGCCCACCATCTGCAGCGCCCCGTAAGGCCAGGCTCTCTCCTACCCTCCAGCCTCTGCATATGCTTCTCCAGCTGACAACATTCCCTGGCTTTCTCCTTCTCATTTTTCAAGGTTCAGCTCAAGGCCCCCTCCCCTAGGCTCCCAGGCTGAGGCAGATGTCCCTTCCCGATGCAGCCTCATCTGAGAGCCCACAGCCCTCATCCCCTACCCTGGGATCGCTGCCTCGTCTGTCTCCCCTTCTGCACTGGCTGTTCCTCGCAGAGCACAGCGTTCACCTCTGCACACCCTTAGAACTGAGTGCTTGCTGGGCGCCACGGCGGCTAGAGAAGTGCTTAACAACAAACAGGGAAGGCAAAAGAACTCTAAAGAAGCACATTTCAACTCACTCTAACGACAACCAAAAAAACCCTCCTGATAATTACGCTACACTTACTAAGCATTTCCTCTAAGCCAGGCTCTGTGCTGAAATTTGGGCACACATCACATCCTCTAATCCTCAGGATAACCCTGTGATGTGGGCACGTTTACTCCCGTTTACAGGTGAACGAATGGCGACTCAAAAAAAGTTTACAACTTGCTCCGAGTCACGCAGCTAGTGAGCGGGAAAGTCAAACCCAGGCAGTCAGACTCCAACCCGCACGGCACGGCAGCACCAGCCTACTGGGAGCTACCTCTGTGATTTACCGGAGCCCCGTCCTGGTGGCCACATGACCTCACGGGGACCTGAGGTGGGGGCTTCCTCCAGAGGTGGGACCCAATTCACTGAAGGTCCCTTCTTAGTCCAGGCTCTAGGGGTCTATGCTTTGAAATTCTCTGCTCCTTGGCTTGTTCACCTCGGCTTCGCCACCGAGCTGAGCACGAGCTGAGCACGGAGTAGGCAGACAAACCATAGACCTGCGCCCAACGAAGTGGCCGGCAACGGGGTCTGCGCATGTCCGAGGCCCCCTCTGCGGGGCCCGGAAGCGCAGGGTGCGGAGCGGCGGCGGCGGCGGCGGCGGCGCGCTTACCGGCACAGGTGGTCGGTCCGGCACACGCCGCGGAGGTCCAGGCAGTTGGGCTTCTCCTTGTCCTCGTAGGAGCAACTGGGCAGGATGGTCTGCCGGCGGCGCTCGGCGCACGCCTGGTCTTGGCAGGAGCAGAAGAGCATGCGGTAGGTGTACTCGCTGGGCACCCGGTCGAAGAACTGGCGCAGGGCCTTGTGGCACTTGCGGCGGTTGCAGCGCTCAGTGGGCGAGATCTCGCGGTTGCAGATGGAGATGTAGGAGGAGCGTAGCTTCTTGCAGTTGTCGTTCAGGTTGCAGGCCTTGGCGGCGTCCAGGCAGTGGTTGCTCTTGGCGCTGACCGCCGGGTCTGCCCCTGTCCCTGGAGCGGAAGGAGAGAGCGGTCACAGGCCTGCCCGGGCACCGGAAGCCCACAGCCACCCGCCCCCGGGGGATGCCTCCCAGCGTCCACGGTGCCCTTTGCCTCGGTTTCCTCATCGGTGAAGTGGGGACACGGCCAGGATTAAACGAGCGAATAAACAGGTCCAGGCGCTTGGACCTGCGTAGGACAGCGCCTGGTACAGAGCACACTGTACCTGTGGGGAGCTCTGATGATGAGGACTGTTAACTGAGTCTTATTTAAATCTTACCACAACCAAAATGGCAAGCAACTAGGTGTTCGCAGTCCTGTTCACCAACAGGAAATAAAATGACTGGCTCCGGTTGATAGGACTGAGTGGCAGCTGAGGCAGGATGGGCCCCCAGCCCCTGAGCACCCAGCAACAGCACACTTGCGCGGGCTTCTGGTCGGGGTCCTGCTGGCATTTAGGGAGGGACAGTCCTCATCACAGGATCTTCAGCCAGAGTACAAACAGCACCACTGCCACCACCCTCACCCCCACCATAGGAGCACTGAAGCTGTCCTTACACGTTTCAAAATGCCCCAAGGCGGGGGTGCTGCAGCGGTTAGTTAGTCGGGAGAACCACGAAAAAGGACAGTGCAGGTGGGAGCCCGGGAGTGTGAGGTAGAGGCTGAAGGCCAGCCTCGGACTCTAACAGGGCTGAGCGCACAGCCAGCCAAAGGCTAGGTGTGCTGGATGTGGGACTTGGCGTTAGCGCCATGCCTTTGAGTTTTGCATCGCTGCCCACGGAGCGGAATGTCTTGGACACAAAGCAGAATTCTCAGAAATTGTCAGGTTCCTTTTGTGGTGGCTACCCCATCCCGCAGGTCTCAGCTCTTCTAACAACCACCTGACCCTCCGCTGCCAGCCGACCCCCACCTACAGAGTGCCTCTTGTCCATCCTGACAACAGACAGAGGAGGGAGGCAGGAATCGAGTCTGCACATGCCCACCTGAGACATTCTGGTGAGAGCCAGATGGGAGATCACCCACCCCCACCTCTTGATTTCGCAGATAAGGAAACTGAGGCACTAAGTGGGCAAGGTTTGCCCCAGGTCACCCAGCACACTGGTAGTAAACCAGAGCAGGGACCCAGTCGTGCCAGCACTGTGTACACCATCAGTTTAGCTTTTAGGACCGATGAGCCGCAGCCTCTTCATTCGTTCTTCATCCACCCAGTAAATGCTTGCCAATATTTAGTGAGCACCACCCACGTCATGCAAGGTCCTGGAAGGTGTTGGGAAGGATGCGGGGTGAGGGAGGCTGACACCATGCCCCGCTCCCGTGGCCACCACAGGTGCCTGAGCATTTCCAGCACTGTTCCTGGTCTCCGGGTCTCTGGGTCATTAAAGATCTATCAAACCCCACCTCTGCACAGCCCTCTCTGCTGGGTGCTGTGTCAGATACAGATGTGTAAGAGCTCGTCCCAATTCTCAAAGAGCTCACAAATCTAGCTAGGAAACCAAGAGACAGAATAGCGTAGCGGTTAAGACTGGGTGTTCTAGAACTGAGCCATCGGCATTAAATGGCCCTGCTTTGTGGCTTTGGACAAGTGACTGAATCTTCCTTTGCCTCAGTTTCCCCATCTGCATAATAGTACCTCCCACATAGCCTTGTTGTGAGCATGAAAGAGATCGCTCATTTTTTTCTCTCTCCTGCATGATAACTTTGCCCTGTCTACGAAATCATCCCCGTCAGGTGTTACACCACCCATCTTTAAGAAAAAAAAGCCTCCTAATGACCATACACCCACCGTTAAGCTACCACCCTATTTTTCTGCTTCCTTGAAAGCAAACCCCTCAAAGGAGTTGTCCATTCCAACAGTCTCTTTCTCCCCTCCTGGTCTCACCTGGACCCACTGCAGCCTGACATTTGCCTCCCGCTCTTGTCAGTGGTCAGGGATCCTGGGGCTTCCTCGTCCTCAGCCCATCAGGACACTGGACACAGCCGGTGGCCCCCTCTGGCCCCCTCTCCTCGCTCCCTTCCCTTCTCTGCTGGTCTTCTGTTCTCGCCTAAGCAGCCTTCCGCCTTCTCCTCCAGGGCTCAGCCCCCTCTTCTCTCTGTGCACCTACTCCCCGGGGCCCTCATGGCTTGTCCCCACCCAGACCTCCCCCTGGACCCCAGATTCGTATGTCCAACTGCCTGCCTGCCCACTTTACCTGGAAGGCTGACACCCACATCTCAAATTTAACCAAACCCACGTGTTCCCCGCAAGGCTGTTCCCCAGCCCCAGTCCTCCTGATCCCTCTGAAAACAACTCACACTCCCGGTAGCTCAGTCCAAAAATCTTGGCACTTCCACGACTCCTCTCGCATTCACACACCACGTCAGACAAACCAGGCAGTTCCACCTCCAAAACACATGCAGAATCCAACCACTTCTCACCACCACCACTGCTCCCACCATGGTCCAAGCCATCATCACTGCATGCTGGCAAGAGCCTCGCTTCCCAGTTGCCCTGCTCTGTCCTGGAGCCCACCCCAACCCCTGCCTCAAAACAATCCTCTCATCGCAGCTGGAGTGAACCTTCTAGAACCCAAGGCAGAGAGATAATGCTCCTGGGCCCCAACACTTCCTGTGGCTTCCCATCTCACTCGGGATATGGTCTCTCTATCTGTGCTGTCCAGTACAGTAGCCACTAGCCACACGTGGCCATTGCACCTGAAATGTGGCTAGCCCAAAATGGGATGTCCACACCAGATTTTGAAAATATACACCAGATTTTGAAGATGTGCTAAGAAAAAATAAAAATCATGTAAAGCATTTCATTAATAATTTTTTAGTTTGACTACATATTAAAATAATAATCTTCTGGGAATATATTAAACAAATATATTGTTAAAATTACTTTTACTTGCTTCTTTTTATTTTTTTAATGTGGCTACTAGAAAACTTAGAATTATATAGGTGACTCATATTTCTATTAGGCAGCACTGCCCTTGTATGACCTCACCTCCTACTCTTCCTAGTCACTTCCTCCATTCCAGTCACAGGGGCCTCCTTGCTCTTCCTGGACTGTGCCCTGACCTCAGGGCCTTTGCACTTGCTGCTTCCTCTTCCTGGAAAGCTCTTTCCTCACTTCTTTCAGGTCTCTATTCAAATGCTACCTTGTCTGTGAATCCTTCCCAACCACCCTATACATAAGAAGCTACTCCCATTATCCCTACTCTGATCCCTTTATCCCACAACTCATCACCATCTACCATAGTATATCCTTCCTTAGTCATTTGTTTGTGTCAAATATAAACGCCATAAAAGCAGAGGCTTTATTGGTTGTACTCACTGCTGTACCCATATTTCCCAATGTCTGGTGCATGGTAGGTGTTGAAGACAAATTTAACAAGTGAAAGAATAAATATACTTAGAATAATATTTAATTCCTAACAAGTACTCAAAAGTTGTTGGTTAATATTTTTAAAGAAGCCAAAATGACACAGAGCCAGCAATAGTGGTCAATACAAGACCATGTGTAATCAAGTATCAGTGTGGCCCGGAAGGGCTCAGATGTGAAAGTCAGGGGACGATGGACGAAGACTGGGCCTCACCCCGACTCCCTGCCAACAACAGCCCTACAAAGGCAGCAAGAGAAAAGTTTCTTCTCTTCTTCTTATAAAAAGGGGGATTAAGGCAGAAAGGGAATCAAGGTTGGTTTTCCTACTCATTGGATAAACAGATCTTTATTGAAGGCCCACTATGTGCCAAGCACTTCCTCAGAGACCCAGCTGGAAACAAAGGGGCTGAACTCTGCGTCAGGGAAGTCAGGGTGCTGTGGGAGCAGAGAGGAAAGCATCGTACCCAGACCAGAGGTCACACCAGTGGCATCTCTGCTGAACCTACAGGATGAGTCAGAGGAAGCAAAAAGAGTACAAAGCGGGTCCCAGGCTGAGCCAACAAAGAGCTGGGGCAAAAGCTGGGAGGCGCTGACAGCAATTCAGGATGCCTGGAGATGGAGACTGAAAGAGGAGCCCCGGAGAGCAGAACAGGGGCTTGTCCACAGTGGGGTGCGGCCTCCCAAGCAGTCGCCCTGAGCTGAGGCCACACCATCCTGCCCGGGGCCAGGATCCAAGGACACCCGTCTGCACACAGGCTGTTCTGGGGGCACTCCCTCTACAAAGGCTTCTCTCCCCCGCCAGCCAGGCTGTTCTTCCACGTTCCATGCACCTGTCAGGACGCTGGCGGGCAGAAGGGAAGAGCGAGTGAAGCAGCCTGGGGTGGAGGTGAGGGGAGCGAGGACTGCGAGGGCCCCCGGAGAGGAGCGGGGCGACTCCGCATGCCTAGCAGCAGCTAATTTAGGCCCACGGCTGCTTTTAGGTTCCCCAGGTGCTCTGCTCCCGCTCCTCTCAGCATGTTCCTGAGCTAATGCCGGTGTAATTACAGCCTCAGTACCTTCCATTTGGAGCTTGAATAGTGAAAGCTTGTGCTAGGGGGCGGGAAATGTAAACCCCTGGGCCAAAACTTGGTAAATGTCCTAGAAAAAACAGTCAATGTGGCAACAGCAATTGCCTAGTTACAGGGAAGAGGCCCCTTCCTACCCTCCCTGAGCAGGTGCCTGCCCTGGTGGGGAACGGCCCCTTCGGACCCTCCCGGAGCGGCTGCCCGACCCGGTGGGGAATGGCCCCAGAGGCTGGCTGGGCGCGGCTTTCTCTCCAAGCAAGGAGGCACGTTCCCAGGGCAGGCAGGCCGAGCACACAGGCCCTCCCACACGCACTCTCTCCCACCACTGAGCCGCCTCTCCCCTGGCTCTGGAAGGCTTTTTGTTTTCTCTTCTAGAGCCCCCACTGGGGGAGGAAGGAGGGAGGGCTGGATTGCAAACGGGAGCCTCACCCAGTGTGGGCCTCAGCCCCTTGACTAAACTGTCCAAAGGGCAGGGAGGGAGGCCCCAGCTACCCTCCCCTCGCGCCCCCTCCACACCCCTGGCAGAGACCACACAGGACCAGGTGAAGGATTCAGGCCTAGACCAGCCTGCTCTCTACACTCACTCTGCTCCTCCCTACACGGGTCTCCCAGGCCTGCCCAGAGGAGCCCTGATGGGCCAAGGAGTAAAGGCAAACAGCTGCCCCAGGGAGAGCGAGGGGCATTGAACCAGGCCTGGTACTTTCCAAAACCTCAGGGAACTCAGCCTCCGGCTCCAGCCCCGGGGGACACACTCTGGCTTCTTCCTGCCCTCCCTCCCTGTCCCGCCCTGAGGCAGGCCAGGCGAACAGCTGTAGAGGGGCTCCCTCACCCCAGCCAAGCCTCGCCCACTTCCCCTCTTCCCTCCTGGGGTGCTGCCCTGAGCCAGTGACCAACTGTCCCTAGATCTTCCAACTGTTCTCCTTGAAGTAAGTGTGGGACACTTGTATGGAGCGGGCTTTGCCACACCGCAGTCACCTAGGTCCACCTTTATCATTTCGGCCATGTTACCAGTACCACACGTACGAATATGTAATTTCTCCTTTAAATAAATCTCCTAATACACAAGGGAGATGCATAAATTTCTTCAATTGACTCACTTTTTAAATTTTTTTAAGGATTTATTTATTTATTGGAGAGACAGCAAGTGAGCACATGTACAAGGGGAGGAGCAGAGGAAGAAGGAGAGACTCGCAGGCAGACTCCACACTGAGCATGGAGCCCCACACCAGGCTCGATCTCACAACCCTGAGATCACGACCCGAGCAGAAACCAAGAGTCAGACGCTTAACCGACTGAACCACCCAGGAGCCCCTTTAAATTTTTTAATACCTACCCGGATTTATCCTAAATGATAACATCTCTGTTAGTTCTGAATTTTTCTAACACGTGTAAAAATGCACTGCTATTAAAATGAAAATATTTATTCCCACGCCCATCTCCCATTGCAGCAGCAGGGCACATGCAGTCGGAGGGAAGTCACTGATTTACGGTTGAGGTCCTTCAACTTCGGTGCGTTTGTGAGTCACCTGAAGTGCCTGTTACATGCAGATGCACAGGCGCCACGCCTCCCTGTCAAGAGCTCTATGGCTGGTGCCTAAGAATCTGGATTTTGCAAGTTCCCCCATGATTCTGAGGCAGCCTTCCAAACTTGCAGGACCACTGACTTGGAGCGGGGACTGGGCTGCCAGCGCCCCTCCTCAAACATGCACACACCCGATCCAGCACATCATTTACCAAACCCACCCTCAGCAGAAGGCAATTGAAGGCCCTCTGTGGTCATCAGAGCATGCCCCCAACCCAACCAGGAG
The DNA here is from genome assembly GCF_029215605.1 of Mirounga angustirostris. Taxonomy (NCBI): domain Eukaryota; kingdom Metazoa; phylum Chordata; class Mammalia; order Carnivora; family Phocidae; genus Mirounga; species Mirounga angustirostris. Next base: position 159,579,851 of record NW_026991710.1, on the reverse strand, counting down.
GCCCATCAAGGCAGACTTTCCAACCACCAACAGGCCTCTCCCTATGTGAACAGAAATAAGACACCATTCTGTGATACTTGCAAGCCAATGGGGCGCTGGGTGTTTCTGCTCCCCTCCTGGTCTTCCAGGAAACTGCCAGCCTAGTCGCTTGCCCCTAATCTCATTTCCGGCTGCAACGTCCAGCCCAAGCCCACCCTGGTTCCCTGGGCCATACTCTGCAGCTCTGCCACTAGAATGGGAGTCAGAGGGCTGATTCTGTCTCTGCCTCTCCCAGTATGTCAATCCCCAGACAAAGCCTGGCCTTCTCTGGGTCTCAGTTCCTCACCTGAAGAAGGACAGGTTTTGAACTGTATGGTCTTCTACATTTTGTGATTCTCCTGCCTACCCTCACCCCCCTACACACACACACACACACACACGCACACACACACACAAGTGTAAAACATTGAGGGCTGCAGGGAGAGAGGAAGCTCCCATTCCACCTCATTTAGAAACAGGCTGAAAGGAGTCCACCCTGGCCCCATGCAAACACAGCATGTACACGCACAGAAACACGCTCATATATATGAGGGCTCACAACCGCACCTGCATCCTCCATGGACAGACCCCAAGTCCCTGTCAGCTGGCAGTCAGTCACACAGCTGTGAGTCAACAAATATTTTCATGTATTGACCACTTGCCCTAGAAATCCAGCTGTGAACTGGAAAGACAGAGTCCATTCTCTCCAGAGGCTTTCAGTCTAGTGAAAGACTGATGATAAACATATGAACAAATAAATAAGGTAATTTAAAGTGCTGATAAGTGCTATGAAGAAAATAAACTAAGGGAATTCAGAAGAGAATGAATGGGGGATGGGAAGGCCTGTCCTAGGAGGTAACATCCAAGTTGAAAAGCACGGTGGGCAGGAGGAGTGAAACGTGCAAAAAATCCAAGGTAAGAGAATCCCAAGCAAAAGGGAAAGGTCCTGAGACAGGCATGAGCTTGGCATGGTAACATCCCAAACAATCCAAGGTAAGAGAATCCCAAGCAAGTGCAAAGGTCCTGAGACAGGCATGAGCTTGGCATTTCACAGGCCGAAGGAAGGGTAAAGTGGCTGAAGTTTCCTTAATGAAGCAAAAGAAAGAGAAGCCACAGATGGTAGCCTGGGTATAGTAGTGACTACAAAGATGTCAAAAATTGAGCCCATTCTGCACATAACTTAGAGATAAAACCAACAGGATGGGTTGGACACTGAATAAGGAGAAAGAGAAATCCAGGTTTTGGGCCTGACCAGCAGGTGGATGGTGGAATCACTTTGTGAAACAGGAAAGACCTGGAGGGGAGAAGGAGGACAGAACTAAACACATCATTCTGTTTTCACTGAAGTTTGAGATGCCTACTAGATGTCCAAGTGGAGATGTTGAAAAGGCAGAAGGACAAAATGAGTCTGGAGTGCAGGAGGTAGGTCTGAGCTAGAGGCATAAAAGAGCATGACCGACACGGAGGCTATTTAGTGCCATAGGACTAAATGAGGTTGCCTAGGTTGGGGGCGACGATAAAGAAGAGGAAAGGGCTCAGGACAGAGCTTCGGACACCATCATTTAGGGAAATGGGAAGGAGTAGACCAGGAGGTTGGGGAAAGTCAGGTGTCCTGGAAGCCAAGCCAAGAGCTTCAAAGAGAAGGACAGTCAACTGAGTCCAAATGATTGGGGACATAAGGGTGAACAGAGAGGCAAGTGACAATGAGATATAGACAAAACAAACTCTAAATGGGGCTGGATGGAAGGCAGGACAGGTGGGGAGCTAGAGGGAGCCCACCTTCCCCATTGGGTTGTAGCCACCCACACCATCACCTCCACATCCCTTGCCCTCATGGGGACACCCATGCCCAGCTGCCCCTCAAGATTCACTCACTGTCCCAACATCTGCACACTGAGCACCCACTACATGTGGAGCACAGCTAGAGAAATGAACAAAAGCAACAAAGGCTCCTGCCCTCCTGGAGCTTACATTCCAGTCTGAATGAGATTATAATCAAATAACAGATGGAAACTTACCCTTGGCCTAAGCCTCGCTCTGCAGGCTCCACAAGTGTCCCTGCCCGTCCCTGCTCAGGGCTGGACTTGGTGATTATGAGCAGGCACTCTGGCCCTGGCCCTGTGGGGAGGCAGAGGACCTAGCTGGGCCACCAACTAGCAGAGCAAGCAGGTTATGCAAACTCTTTGAGTCTCATTTCTTTTCCTTATCTGCAAAATGAGGATAAACACCCAGCCTGCCTGCACACAGGACAGTGCTGAAGATTAGACAGGATAATGTAGATAAAAATGTCTCTCCCGGTTTCCAGAACGTGGCACATGCACCATAAATGCTTGTTTACGAGTATGTCCCCCACCTGGAAAGATCTTCCCTCCCTCCATCTCTCCATTGTCACATAACCCTGCAGGAAGAGGCCCATCCCGTGTACCCCTTGCTCCAGCCTCACACACAACACCCCAAAAGATAGAAGGGTGCCCAGTCTCCTCACTGGTGATCAAGAGGAAGGCTCCAGAGTGCTCTCTGCTCATCCAGAAGCCTAAGAGAGCAGGAACTCCAGGATTTTCCTCGCCACTGAGAGTGGTGGCCGGGAGCCCCATACCATCTGCATGAAGTGGTACCTCAACTTCCCCAAGAGATGACCTTGCCAATCCCAGCATGCCTCGCCTGCCAGTCCTCTGTCCTCACTCAAGGCCCAGGGATCCAGTGGGACCACAACCTTCGTCCCTGCTGCTCTGGGTGCTGCCCCTCAAACCAGCGGCAGTCCCAGGCTCCCTTATATCCTCAACCTTCTCCAGCACTACCCCTCCCCTCCAGCCCCACACAACACGCAGCCACCCCAGCACTCTCCAGGGTCAGCTGTATTTTTGGAAGCGGACCAACACCGAAAGTCAATTTGATGAATGGCAAATTCACTGAAAATAAATTCCAAAAATCAGTTGCTCTTGAATATCATTTTATATTTTGTCAAATCTTAACCACTGTCAGAGTTCTTTCTCCAATTCTTCAAAAGGCTTATTGGTCTTAATTTTGTGTTTTAAGCAATTAAAAATTAAAATTTCATCATTTCACCTTTTGAAGGGACTTTTTCGGCCACTTTTGAGGGCTCTGTGTCTTTTTAAATGTAGTTTGGGTGGGGTTTTTTTTTTTTTTTTTTTAGTGGTTCTTTTTTTTTTTTTTTTAATTTTTTATTCTTATGTTAATCCCCATACATTACATCATTAGTTTTAGATGAAGTGTTCCATGATTCATTGTTTGTGCATAACACCCAGTGCTCCATGCAGAATGTGCCCTCCTCAATACCCACCACCAGGCTAACCCATCCTCCCACCCCCCTCCCCTCTAGAACCCTGTTTGTTTTTCAGAGTCCATCGTCTCTCATGGTTTGTCTCCCCCTCCGATTTCCCCCGCTTCATTCTTCCCCTCCCGCTACCTTCTTCTTCTTCTTCTTCTTCTTCTTTTTTTTTTTTCTCAACATATATTGCATTAATTGTTTCAGAGGTACAGATCTGAGATTCAACAGTCTTGCACAATTCACAGCGCTTACCAGAGCACATACCCTCCCCAGTGTCTATCACCCAGTCACCCCTTCCCTCCCACCCCACCCCCCACTCCAACAACCCTCAGTTTGATTCCTGTGATTAAGAATTCCTCATATCAGTGAGATCATATGATACATGTCTTTCTCTTTTTGACTTATTTCACTCAACATAATACCCTCCAGTTCCATCCACGTCATTGCAAATGGCAAGATCTCATTCCTTTTGATGGCTGCATAATATTCCATTGTATATATATACCACCTCTTCTTTATCCATTCATCTGTCGATGAACATGTTGGCTCTTTCCACAGTTTGGCTATTGTGGACATTGCTGCTATAAACATCGGGGTGCACGTAGCCCTTCGGATCCCTACTTTTGTATCTTTGGGGTAAATACCCAGTAGTGCAATTGCTGGATCATAGGGTAGCTCTATTTTCAACTTTTTGAGGAACCTCCATACAGTTTTCCAGAGTGGCTGCACCAGCTTGCATTCCCACCAACAGTGTAGGAGGGTTCCCCTTTCTCCGCATCCCCGCCAACATCTGTCATTTCCTGACTTGTTAATTTTAGCCATTCTGACTGGTGTGAGGTGGTATCTCATTGAGGTTTTGATTTGGATTTCCCTGATGCTGAGCGATATTGAGCACTTTTTCATGTGTCTGTTGGCCATTTGGATGTCTTCTTTGGAAAAATGTCTGTTCATGTCTTCTGCCCATTTCTTGATTGGATTCTTTGTTCTTTGGGTGTTGAGTTTGATGAGTTCTTTATAGATTTTGGATACTAGTGGGTGGGGTTTTTTAACCAGGAATTTCACCATACTCACACCAATTCCCGCAATGACATGTTAGCTTTAATTTTGTATTTATAAAAATTAGAACCAAAATTGAAGCATTTCATACTGATGTGATTCACCTAAATCCTTCATCAGCATTTTTTATTTGTAGTGAATGGATGAAGGATTGGAGGCACCAACCACAAGCTAAAATTTTTTTTACTGACTATGAGATATGAAATTTTTTTTACTGACTATGAAAAGTCCTTCTTCACAAAGAAATTCCAAAAAGCCACCTACGGTTGCTGTTTTTACCTTCCTACCTCACACCCTCTCTTCCATCCTCCCCAAATCAAGTTTCCAACCCACGGCCCCACTAAGGACAGTCCAGCCAAGGTCGTTAGTGCCCTCCATGCTGCCAAACGCAATGGTCATGTCTCTAAACTTCTCTGACTTGACCTCTTGGCTACATTTGGCATAGCTGACCCCTTCCTCCCTCTTGAGACCTGTGCTTCCCTTGGCTTCCCCCCTCACCCTTTTCTTGGTTTCCCCTTCCTCATTGGCCCTCATCTCAGTTTCTTTGCTTGCTCTTCGTCCCCTGCATGGAGAGCCCAGCCTCCCTGTCTTTCTGTCCACACACTCTCACTAGGTGACTTCATGGGGCCATGGCTTTAAATGCCACCTATATGCTAATGACTCTCCATCTATACATCAACCCTGACCTCTCCTCAGAACTCCAGGCTTACATCCAACTGCCTACTGGCATTTTCAGGCGGAGGTCTGACTAGCACCTCCACCCTACTGTGGCCAACAGAGAACTCTGGATTACTGCCCCCCCAACCTCTCCTTCCCTCTTTCCCATCCTAATATCCAGCAGTACCATCGCTGTTCAAGCCTAAATTACCAGAGTTGTCCTTAGCTCCGTCCCACGCCAGACCCCAGATCATGCACCCCCTTCACCCCCTACTGTCTTAGGAGTCCAGCCAGTGCAACGGCCTCTCACTGCTTGCCAGCTTCCTCCCCTGCCTGTGCCCCTCCCCGCCCCATGGTCCACTCTCCCACAGCGCAGGAGTAAGCTTTTCAAAAGCAGAAATCATACTGTGCTGCTCAAGTGCCTAAAATCCTCCGTTTCTCATCACCCTTAAAATGAAATGCAGAGTCCTTAACTTGCCGGCAGCATCCCAGTGAGCTGGCCCCTGCCTGCATCTGTGCCCACCTCCCAAACACCACCTCCACCTCACTCACTGGGCTCCAGCCACATGGCCTCCCCAGGCCCCACCCTCCCTCATGGTGTCCCCTCCTGGGGACCTTCCCTTAGATGTGCCCTCTGCCATTCCCTGCACTCCATGGTGGGATCCTTCCTGGGACTCCGATTTTGGCATTTCCAATCTGGAAGACCCACCAGCCACCTCTGTCCTGTCCTCCTATTTAATCCTGCATGGCGTTCCTCACTATCTTTCTGTTGGTGGTGCTGTTCATTTGTTTGTTGGCTTGTCTTCTGTTTTTCTCTGTCTCCGGCGAATTGAAATAAGCTCCATAAGGGCAACTAACTCACTTGGCTTGTTCACTGACACACCCCCAGCCCCTGAAACAGGGCACAGCACGTACAGGATGCTCCTGGGGTTTGAAGGATGAATTCACACACACACCACCTCTGCGAGACGGGACGTAAGCATCCAGAGTTCAACGACATAACCTCCAGACGGTAGGAAGCCCCAAAACACACATCTAAAGGTTTAGTCCACTAACTGTTTTTGTTGATCACGTGAAAATGGCCTTCCCATCTTCAAATGCCCCTCTGTGTTCACCCCTGGACCAGTGTTCCCAGGGCTTCCCTAAGAGGCAGAAAAGAGGGTTGGGGGCAATGATTGCTCCACTGAGGGAAGGGCCCCATCACCCTTCTGCACTTTCCCGCTCAGGCCACACACACACACACACGCATGCATGCACACACCACCACCCCCACACATACATAACATGCTCACAGCACACATACACACACCACCACCCCACACACAAACACGTAACATGCTCACAGCACACACACACCACCCACACACACACACCAACTCATATACACACCACTCCACACACAAACACGTAACAGGCTCATAGCGCACACACACATACACACACACCACCCTCCACACACTCTGACCTGACCCCACTCGGTCCTGTTCCTTTCTCTCTCCAGCCATGGGGTTAAAGGAGTCTATCAACAGATATGGTTGGAAGAGGCATTACCAGGGCACTTACCCAAACCCTGCCTTACGCTGGAGTAAATGAGGTGAATGCAGTTCATGGCTAAACCAGGAGCATGCTCAGGGGAGCAGAATCTTGCAGAGCCATCTCAGGAGCTTCTAAAGAGCAGAGGGACCCAGCCCAGAACTAACCCTCCCCATCACCTCTGCTGGCAGAGCCTGTCTTACATACCCAAGGAGAAGCAAGTAGGTGCCCCCTAGGAGATGTTATTTTAAAAGTACCAGAACGGGTGCCTGAGTGGCTTGGTCAGTTAAGCATCCAACTCTTGCTTTTGGCTCAGGTCATGATCTCAGGATCATGAGATCGAGCCCCTCGTCAGGCTCTGCCCCGGGTGTGGAGGGAAGGGCCCCATCACCCCTCTGCACTTTCTCTCTCTCCCTCTCCCTCTGCCCCTCCCCCCCAAAAAAGTACCAGAAAATGTCTTCACCCCAAAAACCTCACCCCAACCATGACATCTCAAATTCTACTATTAAAAAGTCTTTCTTTAGGGTTAAACTTTGTTCTCTCCTTTTCTTCCTTCCTTCCTTCCTTTCTTTTTTCTCATAGCAATTTCTTCTTTGGACACAAAGACAAAAAAACATGATGTCACCAACACCCTGCTCACACCGTAGGGCAAGCAAATCCTGCCCCCCACTGCCAGGAGCCCTAGGTCACCGTGCTGACAGGAGAGAGCAGGAAAGGAAACGGAAGGGGGACACGCCTCAGCGCCCCTTGATGGTGGAGCCTGCCTCCTCCCATTTGCTCCCAACTGATCAGCAGTTGTGACTGGGCACCTGACCCCATCCACACAGTCACCTCCCCCGCCCCCGTCCCCATAGGCCCCGTCCCGCCACCCCACACCCTCTCTCCCTGGCCATCAGACGGGTTCCTCCTCGGAAGGGGGAGGTGTAAGGTGACAGCTGCAGCTAAAGCCCAGTCCTCGTTGACACTCAGAGTCTCTGACAGCTGTCAGAGAAAGAATGTGACTTTGAAATTTAAATAACACGCTTCTGCATTCGGCTCAGGGAGACAACCTGAGGATAAGCAGTTTATCGCCTAAGCCACCATGCAGGGGGGCAGGGAGGGAGGCTGCCTGCTTCCTCAGTTCCTCCCCTGCTCTCCATCCCCAAAGCACCCCCACCACCTCCTCCCAGGGGCTGCCTCAAAAGGGGCTCTCTGAGACGCACCAGCCAACCAGCTGAGGCTGGGCCAGGAAAGCCCTTGCTCGCCAGTCTCCACTAAGTACCCTGAGGGGAGGAGGCTCTGGGGGCACAAAGGCTCGGGCACCCCCTCAGAGGAGCCAGGGAAAGGAAGGGGCCTGAGGCATCTAGCAGAGCTGAGCCAGGCCCCCACTCTGGCCATGGAGGTGACCTTCACAGAGGCCTGACTCTGGAGCCCAGGACCTAGGCCTCTCCCCACCCAAGGGCAGCTCAGCGCCCCGCCCCCCACCCCAGGGACCCAGGCCCCCTAGCCAGGCAGTCATGCTGAGCTCTGTCCTGGAGAAGTCCAGGGCAGGAGTCCCAAGCACGGAGACCCCAGCGAGGCCAATCTCCCATGTGACACAAGGGTCTCTCTTCACTGTCCTCGGAGCCCACCAGGCCCAGAAGATGGTTCCCATCACCGCAGCTGGGCCAGGCCTCTAAGCCATGACGCTGCCAGCAATGGCATTCCCAGAACCCCCCTCTCCTCTTCCAAGACTTCCCTGATTTACCCAGGCTCCTTGAACTCTTCAGCAGCCCTTGCTCTACACCACACCACCACCAATAAGCCTCCTAGTGGGCGTCTAAATGGGTGTCTGCCCATCCCACTAGGCAGTGAGGACGTGAGTCTGCTTCACTCTAAAGCAGTGTCTGATGTAGTGTCTGGAACACAGCAAGCTCAGTGTTTACTAAACAGGTCAGCCTGGGCCCCATCTCTCCCACAAAGCACTTAGGAGCACCCCGCCCTTCCCTAACCTTCAGATACTCCAAAGATGCAGCACACACAGGCCCCTCAGACTTGCTTGTGCCTCTTCGCCACCTTTCCTTGTGCCGTCTAACGCCACATTGAAGCCATTAGCTCCCTCCCGCCCTCTACAGTGCCCCCGTACCGCGTGACGAGCTATGCATGCATCACCACCAATCCCTGCAGGGCAGGCCCCAACTGCTCCATTTGACAAGTCAGAAGGGTCAAGTGACCCACCCTGTGGTCACCCAGCTGGGAGGGCAAGGCCAAGATTTGAACTAGGTCTGGCAGGCCCTCCCAGTACTCCAGGATCTTCTGTGTGGATATGTATTAGAAGCACAGCAGAGCGCAAGGCACCCACAGGAATACAGAGAAGCATGGACACAGACCAACACCCACGATCCCACACGTGCCCCCAACACATGAGAGTGCTGTAGCACCAAGGGGAAAGGTGGTGCTCATCTGTCAGGGGCCACCTGTCAGGCTTCTCGGCAGGGATAGGGTTCCCTCCATTCCTAAGCCCCCAACAAGGGGACCACTTGAGCCCGACACATCCTTAGGCCTTTCCTGCCCCTAGCCGGGCAAGACGGCCCACCCACCCCAGAGGCTCACTGGCCAACTGAGGCAGACACCGCCCACTGCGTTTTCCTCCAACCCACAAAATGCCCCAGGCCCAGACATTTCACCCACCTCCATGTGTCCCCAACCCTCCACAGTGTGGCTCAGCAAGGCCAGGGTGGCTCAGCAGGAGTCCCCAGGTCCTACTGTCCCATGAAAATTGCCCAGTCACCTCCCACCCAAGCCCCCACCAAGCACTATCATGGGTGGGAGGCAGCCTCATGTCACCAAAAGGCTTGCAACCACTTCCCAGATGCAAGCTTCCAGGCCATCTGCCCTTAGAGAAACTCCATAAGTTTTCAATAGCTACATATTTTAGTGCAGTATGCCCCAGCACTGCGTCAAGGATTTACCTGCAGTATCTCTTTTAGTCCCAGCAAAACTCTAGAGAGTAGGTGTTTCTATCAGCCCCTTGGGAGAAGGGGTGGGCCTAGGTGATCTCTAAGTTCCCTTCCAGCTACAGAAAAGACATATTTGCATAAACGTGCTCTGTGCCCATGCATCTGGTAAGGCCCTCATGGGATGCAGAGGCCCTGGAGGCTCCCACCCCTCACCAAGAATGCATAGCCCAGCCGAGCCATCTGCCGTTGCTTCTCCCTATCCCCCAGGCATGGCCCCAAGGCTACGAGGGAAACTGTTGCCTGGGCCTCCCAGACCCTTCACCCTTGCGTTGATGGCCTCCCTCCACGTGACCCAAGCATGGAACACTTCCACAACCTCTCTCCGCCTGAACAGTCTCTCCCTTCCCTAAGAAGACCTTCTTCTCCTCGCCTGTTCCATCCTCTCCTGCCTCCCCATGTGCGACCAGCCGGGGTGCAGTATTCACAGGGTCACAGACACCTGGGGACGGAGGGGCTCCCGACTTCAGCTCCCCCAAACCCCTGTCCCCTACTGAGCATCCTCGGCACAGGGAGGATGACTGTTACTCTGCCTACATCCATTCTCGGTAACCCCTCTATAGCAACCTTGCCAGTAGGTATCACCTTACCACTATACACGCATGGGCACTACAGCTCGAGAAGGCCCAGTGAGGCCCAAGATCACACTCCCCTAAGTGGCCAGGTCGGGATTCAAACCCTAGACTGTCTGCCTTAAGGCCCACACTCTTCTTGTGCACTAGGCTGCCTCCCTAACCACTCCGCTTCATGCTTGCAAGGGCAGTTGAGTGGCTAGAAACAGGAAAAACCTCACTTCCCCATGAACTCTCCCATCCCACCTGGACGCCTCCAACATCACTGCTGTCATGGTTCAGGGAAGAGCCAGGCTGCTCTCCTCCCAGCCTTGGACTCAGGGCTAACGGGACACCAGTAATCCCAGCCCCAGTCACTGACGCTAGGGCCTGTCTTTGAACTAGGCAGAGAGGAGGGGAGGCTGGTCCTTCCCCCAGGGCCTCTGGCATCAAAGAGTGCTGGAGGAATCCTGGCAGCTTTTATTGCCAACAGATTCCCAGTGGGACTTTCTGAGAACCCCAACAGAGAGAGGAGGCCAGAGATAAAGAAGAACACATGTTCCAGGAGGCCCCAACACGGACCCAAATTCTTAGAAGGAGATAGCAGCAAGAACCCCAAAGCTACAAGAACATCCTTTTCCAAGTCCCTAGGGCCCTGATTAGGCATAGTGCGGCCTAGAGGAGGGCCACAGAGACCCCATGCTCCCCACCCCCTGCCTTTCCACACAAAGATGATGGGGGAAGCAATTCACAGCCAACTCTTGGTGTGTGCATGTGCAGATGGGCTCCATCCAGTTCTACAAGGTGGCAGCCTCATCATCCTAAAGCACCGGTAGAGATCTTGGGTCCCGCAGGCCAAGCCTTCTCAGCCAGCAAGCCACAGGTAGGTGACATATGTGCCCAGAGACTGACCCCACACAGAGGCCCATGTTCCCCCTGAGCACCAAGATGCTCTGCTCACCCTAGTATGCCACCCAATGTTGCCACTGTCTGTGTGCCTTGGTGGGGAAAAATCGGGGAGCTCCACTCCAAGCTTACATTTTCCTTCTTCAGAAAAGAAACATAAGGTCTGGAGCAGGGAAGTGACCTGCCCAAGCCCCTCAGGTGATTTGTGGCAGGGAATGCACTGGCACTCACTCAGGCCTCCCAGCTCCGCATCCAACCTTGTTCCTGCTCTGTGCCCCACCCTGGCCTGCTTGGTATCCTGCTGGCCTGGCCAGGGCCCTCCACCCAGCTCTGTGCCCAAGCTTCCCAGACGGGGCCACCCACGCACCAACTCTGGGGCTACTGTGGGTGGAGTGGGGTCAACTGGAGTGATGAGGGGGGCTGTCACAGACCCCGAAGTTATGCCCTCTCTGTAGGGAGTGGTCCCCCAAGCCCAGGGATCCAGGGTCATGTGGGGGCCATTTCCATCTGGGCAGCGGGTAAAAGAAGCTGATTCAGTGAGTTGAGACCCAATAACTTCCTCACTTGTCAATATCCTTATCTCATGGAGTATCAAGTCCATCACATAAAGATTTTCTGCTAGAAAGATGTTTAGTGGGAGTCCGGGAAACAAACCTCTGACCTTCACCCTTCAAGGAGCAAGGCTAATCTGTGTCTTTGCTGGAGGTAAACCCAATGGCTTCCACCCCTCCAGCAGTACTCAGCTGGCAGGGTGAGAACTGGGTACATCGGGGCTGAGGGCATCCACACTATAGCATCCCATGCTGAGAATATTCTCAACCTGCATCTGAGCCCCGAGGCTGTCCCCAAAGGAGTGGCCCAAGGTGAAGTTCTATCCAAAACCAGTCAGGATCATCTCTGAAGTCTCCATTTCATTCACCACCATCCCCAACCACCACCAGGGCCCAAGGGCAAATCTAGATGGTCACCCTTTGGCCAATGCCTCCTTTCTCATGGGGTTCCAGGATTTCTCCCATCAGGAACATATATATCCTCCCATATCAATCTCTTAGATACAATCTCAAAAATTGGCTCTTGGGTAGGCAAAAAAAGAAAAGTAGGTATTCCTTGGTATTTGCTATGGACTATATTGTGCCCACCAAATTCATATGCTGAAGTCCTAATCTCCAATTTGACTGTATTTCCAGACAAAGCTTTAGGAGGTAATTAGGTTAAGTGAGGTCATAAAGGTGAGAAGGTAGGGCCAAAACCAATAGAAATGGTATCCTTATATTTAAAAAAAAAAAAAAAAAAAAAAAAAAAACTCTCTCGCTCTCTCTCCCCCTCCCTCCCTCCCTCCTCACCACCCCTCCCTTCCCACACAGTGAGAAGGTGGCCATCTGCAAGTGAGGAAAAGAGCGCTCACCAGACACCAAGCCCGGCCAGACTTTGATCTTCAACTTCCAGCCTCTATGAGATAATACATTTCTGTTGTTGAAGCTTCCCAACGTGGTATTTTGTGACGGCAGCCCAAAGAGACCAAGACAGTATTTCTCTACAGAGAATTGACTTTTCTCCTTAGCAGGGGCCAATAACAGAAAAAGAAAGTTTGAAAAACAGTCTCCTAGAGAATTCTTCATTTGAAGGTGCTTAGGGTCTCACTGGAGGGTCGTTCATTTCACAGTTTTCGAGCGCTGCTTCTCAACTGGTAGCAGTCGTGCCCCCAAGAGACATTTGGCAATGTCTGGAGACATTTTTGGTTGTCACAACTCAGTGCGTTGCTACTGGCGTCCAATGGGTAGAGGCCAGGGACACTGCTAAACATCCAACAATGCATGGGACAGCTCTGCCCACGGGAGAGAATTATCCAAGTCAAAACCCCAACAGTGCTGCTGTTGAGAACCCATGGTTTAGAGCAAAAGAAACTTCAGAAGGTTTCGCATACTGCCACAAAACTTCCTAGAAACCTGAGGTCTGGAGCCCTGTACCGTAACAGGCCCCCCCCCGGCCACCTTTGAGCACCAGTGGTGGCTTCCGGAGGAGCTCGTCCCCAGCCCCTACAGAGCGGTGCCCAAGACAGGCAGTCCCTCCCCAGTGCCCGAGCAGGGGCGGCTGCCCTGGGCCCACAGGTCTCCCAGATGCCAAAGGGAAGAGGCCAAGAAGAAGGAACCAACAAAGTCCTCAGACTCCTGCACAGGGACCATGACAAGCAAAGCTAGAGCTCCACACAGTCCTCTCACTTCCCGGGGCAGGCCGGGGCAGGCCGGGGCAGGAGTGGCCGGGACTAAGAGGCCTCTCGGTGGCGCTCAAGAAGAAGAGCCCCCGGGGGAAGGGGAGTCCCAGAGCAGAGCCGAGAGGGGTGATATTACTGCCAAGAACCACAGCTAATGGTTCCTGGGCGGGCCCTGGGCTGCGTTGCCCAGCAGCTCGCTGAGCCCTTCACAACCACTGGCTCATTCAGACCTCACGACAACCCAAGGTAGGTACTCTCCCACTGTGCAACTGAGGAAACTGAGGCACAGAAAAGTTGAACAGCTTGACCAAAGTAGAATTCCAAAGTGCAAGAGCTGGGAACTGGAAAGAAGGACCCCGCAGGGCAAGACATGTGACAAACTAGGAGAGTGACACCAGGTTTCCAATTCAAGACCTACTGCACGGAAGGCGCATTCTAGGCAAGTCCCATAAATGCTCCACTCCACACACAACGTCAGGGGTGGGTGTTATGGTTTCTTCTTTCACAGATGAGGGCCCGAAGCTCAGAAACACGAAGGGGCTTGCTGGTGGAAGGCAGAACCGACTGAAGGCCAGGGCGCCTAGGAGGACTGGGGAGGCCCTAGCATGAGCCCACTTACCTGAGAAGATTGAAGCAAGCCTGAAGATGTCCGAGAGGCGGGAGGTCACCGGCTCATAGGGTGAGGCTTCATAAAACTCCTCACCTGGAAGAAAAAACCAGCGTCAGGCACAGGTTCACCCCTCCCACGGTGCTAGACAAGAGCAAGTGATGCACGAGATGCTGAACATTTCATACGGGTGAATTCTTTCTCTCCAACTAGAGTAGTCTCCCACAGCAGGTCAGTACTGCTCACACTTCCCTCTGCTGACCTCCCTGCATGTCCAGCCCTCTTTTAAGGACTTCCAAATGCTTCTGGAAAGAAAGCACTGGGGAGGTGGACAGCCTGCGGAAGGCCAGACATAAATCAAAGGATTTGAAGCCAAAGGCCCTCCAAGGTTGTTCAGTACAAGTTCCTCATTTCACAAGAGAGGACTCTGAGGTGGCCCAGAGAGGTAAAGACACCTGACTGAGATCACACAGCTCCTTGTGGCAGAGCTAGACTAGACTCTGGTCCCTTGGCCCTCACGCTGACATTCTCCCCCATCACTACAGGTTCGCTCTGCCCAGGCCGCCTAAGGCACAGAACTTCCTCTTTGTTTCCCATTATGTCACCAGAAAAGTCTGCCTGGAGGGGCTGAAGGTCTGCTGAGTGGAGGCATGACCCCCATCTTGTCTGACCAACTCCCCACCTCTGCACTCCCTGCTGGCCTGGCCAGGGCCCTCCACCCAGCTCACACCTGCTGGCTTCTCAGACCTCTCCTCAGGGCTCTGGGGCGCATCAGAGGGCTGGTGAATAGAAAAGCAAGCGAGTGACAGGAGATAAATGGCACAGGGATGCCCTGGAGACCCACCACCTCCTCATCGGGACTCCCGGCCCTTCCACCAACACCTCGGCAGGAGAGGAAATATCCTCTTGAGACGTTACTGTGAGGAGAAATCAATGGATAATCACTCAGACTGTGTGCGTGTGCTGAAGGGGCAGGGGAGATAGGTGATGACCCATAGTCTCACACATTGATTTCCCATTCCCCCAGCACCTGAAGAAGAGCACATGTGCGGTGGCATCCACGGGGCCTCCTGCAGGACGGGGCCAGCCATCCAGAAGAGGGGACCTGCAATCTGCCCGTAAGGGGTGAGGTCCCCCAGAGGCCAGCACTCAAGGCTCATCCGGCCCTCTGCTGGTTCACAGAGCAAGGCCTCTGTCTGCTATAGCTAGCAGACCCCCCAAAAATGGTACAGACCCCCAGATGTTCATTCTCCCCCTGGAGAACCGGCCCCCACCCTTTACTTCACCTCACAGGAGCAAGCACCCTTCACGCCCTGCAACACACAGCACACAGAATGCACTGCACACAACAGGCCCTAAGCGCTAACTGCTGACCGACATCCAAACGGCACTGATCCTTTCAGGCCAGTCTCCAATCCCACCTGCCCCCGGGACTGACCAGGCCTGTACGATCTCAGTGTCCTCCTCTCTACCCACAGGCACCAGAGAAAATCCCAGCGGTGGGGTTACCAGCCACTGCCATTTGTTGGGGCCAAATAATATAAGAGCTTAGGAAGCGTTTTTGTAGGAAAAATGATGTTATGCTGAGCCCTCTATGCACGGGCACCACTGAAAGCGCTTTAGGTGTACGAACTCACTTCATCCTCTTAATTTCTCTACGAGATAGGCACTATTCCTCTCCCTGTTTCATTGCTAAAGAACTGGTCTGAGATGTTAAGTAACCGGCCCAAGGTCACACAGCTGGTACGTGGCAGAGCCAGGTTTCAAACCCAGGCAGCTGGCTCCAGAATCCAAGTACTTAGCCATGATAAATACGGTCTCCAAAATTAAAAGTGTTGCTGAACCAAACTGTTCTTAAGCAAGTACTGCTGCTGTTGGACTTTTCACAGGGTCAGTCTTAGGCCAGCAGGACTGCTCCCCCAGCCCCGGGCCTGTCCTTCCCTCCTGCACCTGGCAAAGCTAGGCACCTGGGTGCACATCAGCTAGTATGATCGACTGCAGAGTTGGGGGGTAGTGTCCGGGGGGAAAACAGCCTCTTGCAGGACTGGCTGGGAAAGGCCCATCCTATTTAAGTCAACTCATGCTGCATGCTCCTGCGGCAGAATTCACCAGCAGGAAATCGGAGACCTGGCCCCTTGGGCATCCCGGCCACCAGACTGACCCAAACCTAAGGTGTCAGATTCCCAGGCCATGACCTGTGCGAGAGGCCTTTGCTCCTCACATCTGAAGGACCAGAATGACCCTGAACTTCAGGGCCACCTCTGGAGAAGGCAAGAAGTCTGGTCTCAAGTGCCCCGTGGAGCCATCAGGGACAGCGCCACCATGTAAATACTGGCGGTGGTGACAGAAGGGACAGTTGAGCCCCAGGCCACAGGTTCTCCCCAGGGCAGTTGGAAAGGGGTCTGGATAAGGAGTCGGGGGCCCTGGTCCCACCAACCCTCCTCCCTGCACCCTCAGCTTCCCCACCAAAGTGGGAGTGGGACAGAATGATCTCTAGGTCCTTTGCAATTGGGAACATCTAGGAGCTCAGCAGAGGCCACATTCCTGCTACCACCAGCTCTGTCCGCAGCTGAGGTCCTCAGACTATGCACAGCTCAGCCTCAGGTGGAGGGAGAAGGTGGCGCCCAGCCTCCAGAGAATTCACACCCGCCAGCAGTGGCCAAGGGGAAGCCACAATCAAAGTCCAAACCAGCACAGATCTCTCCTCCCCACAATCCCCCACCCCGCCCCAGGCCCAAGCCAGGTTATTAAGTGTTATTAAGGAATAGGGAGGAAGTGCTTGCAGCCTCCCCCAGGGAGACCACTCATCCCACACCATGAATAATTAACTCTCAGGTGGATCCTGTCACTCACAGGAACATTACCTACTGTTAAAAGGCCTCTCAGCTTCCCCCGGCCAGCTCTAGGCAGAAACCACCTCTGGCTCCCAAGAACCAGGAATGGGGGAGGGGTGCATTCTGAGGAAGGAGAAAGTAGGAGGTCTACTTTTGTAGGATTGGCCCAGGGGAGGGTTCTCCTAGCCACACGCAGCCCAGCACAGGGGACCACGGCTGAATCAGTGCTTCCCCTCGCCCACCCCGAAGCACACAGTCGGGGGGCTTCGTAGATGGTTGCTGAGTAAGAGAACCAGCAAGCCAGCTCACGCCTCTCCCGTCCCGTACTGCTGGGTTGAGAGGGCCTTGAAGAGCAAAGCGCAGGACGCAGTGTAAAGCCCGTGAAGCACGCCATCTTCATCCAAACGCCCCACTGCCTGGCTCCCACCAGCAAGGGCCTCGGCCCTCTGGCGCAGTAATGCCAGAGGGAGCCACTCGGGTGGCCAGGCTCTCAGGGGGCCCACCCGGCTCTTCCAGCTGGCAGTCCTTCTGTCCCCTCCCCTGGGAATCCTGCAGCCCTCAGCAAGCCCACCCCAAGGTACCGCCCCACTTCCCCTGGGTTGAAACTGAAGGCCTCAGGAAAGAAAACAAGAAACTAAAGAATGCAGCCCTGGGCTCAGGGACCTCAGTTTTCAGGCACTAGAGAGGCATCCTCCCTCACCTCGCAGGGAATAAGAGACATGCACTTTGTGGCACTGTTTCCCTCTCTCTGCTCACCTCTAGCTCCAGGACTCGAGGTTGCTGGGAACGGGAGACTGAATCAGAGGAATTACTTTGCTATTCACGGTGGTGATACTGTTCATAATGACCTGCCCGCTCTACTCCCACATTCAGGGTGTATTGGAACCATCTCGGCACCTGCTCAGAAATCCCTCACTCTCCGGCCCCCACACCCGGTCCCCGTTTCCCCTCCCCTCCAGCACCCTGAGGCCATGCTGCTTCTCCATCTCAGGCTAACCACCGACGCCGTTCCACAGCATACCCCTCTCTTCACCTCAACACTCCACCACTACTGGCCTACTTTCCATTTCAAGCTGCTCCACCCTCTCACATCTTAAAAAAAATCATCCTTTGTCCTCTCCTCCTCACACCAAACTTCTAGAAGTTGTCCACAGTCACCTTTCCCAGCTCCCACTCACTCCCTAACCAGGCTTCTGCTCCCAGTGGCCACCTGCGGCGCTCACCCCAAGGGCACAGGGCCATGCCACCAGCCCTCTCCTGCTGGACCCCAAGTACTGGAGACTGCTGGCCCTCCTTCCTTCCCCGGTCCCCTGCTGTCCCTCCCGCCTCTCTCCCACACCCTTGCAGGTGCCCCTGCCTCCCCCGCCCATCTGTAAACGTCGGTGGTGGTCCCGGGGGCTCTGTCCCCTCCCTCCCCTCAGTGTGTGCACACCCTTGGCCTTGGCTGACCGCAGCTCCTAAATCTCCATGTACAAAGCCACTTCCTCACCTGGGCTCCAACCAGAGCCACACACCCCAAAATTAAGGCATCATCTCCCTGCCCTCCCCCCACACGAAACCTTCTCCGCCTCTTGTGAACGGCCCCATCACCCACCCATTGCCCAAAACAGAAAACTGCCCTCCTTGACTCCTCTCCCTTCACCAAGACCTGTTGGTTCTGCTTCCCTGGACCCTCCCTCGTTCTTGCCGCTGTCCTCAGCCAGCCACCACAACCCCTGGCCTGGATCACAGGAACAGCCTCCAATCTTCACTGTCCTGAAGCCGAGATCGCATGGCCTCCCCTTGCGGGGCTCCCTGAGGCCCAGCAGGTCCCGCACCCCTCCCCTCTCCTCCCCCCATCCCCAATTCCAGCTCCCCACCTGACTACACTGAGTTACCTGTTGGTCTGCGAGTGAGTTCAACTCCCTCCTGAGGGCCTGTGCCCAAGCTCCCCCTCCACCTCCCACACTCTGCCCATATCCCTCCGGGCGTAACTACAGCTCACTCTTAGCCTCGGCTCAGAGGCTGCCTCTTCTAGGAAGGCTCTTAAGACTATAAGAAGCTGCCATGGGGCTCCCACAGCACCAAGTGCTTTCCGACAGCACCAAGTGCTTTCCGACAGCACTGAGGCCACCAAGTGACAGAAAGCCCCTCACTTCTCTGCACCCCCCCAGCTATGAGCTCCATGAAGGCAGAGGCTCCCCCCGCTTGTTCTCAAGTGTTCCCACAATGCCCAGCAGATGATAACTTCTCAATAAACAGTTGTTGAATCAATAAATGACCGTCTGACCAAGGTGGCCAATCCTCCTGCACTATACGCAAATCCTCCACACTGTGGTCTGGAAGGGGATGGCATCGGGGAGCGGGCTGTTAGGGGAAGGGGCGGTGGCAGGTTCCACCTTGGGAGCTGGAGGGGCCTGCTGCCCACACACTGCTCCAAGCCCTGTGGAAGGGGCCTAGGCCAGCCCTGGGGTCAGGAAGCCCCCTGAAGAGCAAGCCTCCTGGCAGCAGGAAGAGCAAAAATGGGACTGCCCTCAGCTCAGAGCCCAGGCCTTCGGGGAGTGGCAGGGGCTGGTTTGCTTGGAGGCACAGCTCTGCCTGCAGCGACCCCCCTCCCGCATCTGCCTGGGTACTCCTGCCTCCCCTTCTCAGTTACCACTGCACAAGTCCGTCCCTCCGTCTGTCCGTCCGTCCATCCATCCTCTTCCTGACCCCTACTGCCCTCCTTTCTCCAGCCTTGTTCTCCTTCTCCCACCACTCAGCCCCCTCTCCTCCCCAGCTGACACTCTGCCCCCTCCTTCACCTCTCCTGGCCGCCTCCAACAACCGCCCTCCTAGATCAGCCAGCTACTTCCTCTATGTTCCAGGCTCCCCTGGCAGGGAGCGACAGAGACCTGGCCGGTTCCCTCCACTACCAAGTCTTCCCCTGAACCTAGGCCCCCACCCACGGCTCCCCCCCACCCCCGCCCCCGCCGGGCTTACCCTCAGTCAGCCCCAGGTGGATGCTCCAGTAGATCTGCAAGCACTGCAGCTCCTTCTTCATGCCCCGCTTGCAGCGACAGTCGTACAGCGGGCTCTCCTGCAGGACCTCCAGGGCCGCCTGGCACTCCTTGTTGGCCAGCATGGTGTTGCGGTCCCGGCCCGCCAGGCACTGCCTCAGCGTGCGGTAGCGGGAGCTGCAGTTGGATTCCGCGGCGCACAGCTCATTGGCCCGGACACAGTCCACTGGGGGGCGCCAGCCGTGGAGCTCGGGGCCCTGCAGGGAGGAAGGGCTGGCCAAAGAGCGGAGGGTCTCGTCTGGGTGGTGGGGAGGGAAGACAAGCATGAATGAGGGCCACCATGACCTCCGACCCAAGATGCAGGCCTGGGGGCTTGGGCCCTTCGGGGAACTTCACACCCATCTTACTCCAAAGCACACCAAGGCCGACTCCATGCTGCCTTCCCCACCACACAACGGGTCTGAGGAAGAGCCCTGAAAGGTTCCCAAGACACCAACATCCCTCCTCAAGCCCAAAGGAGACCTCAAGTTGTCATTGTGCCCTGGCTCTACCAGATTCTCTTCCAATTCCACTTGGTCACCCCTCAGCCCTGGGCCCAGGAGCGGAGCAGAGGAAAGCCCGAAGACCCTCCAGCAAGATCACAAACAGTTGAAAACCCAGGAGGCCAGAGAAGGATGCCACAGCCTCAGCGGAGAGCTGGGGGCTGCAGGGCCTGCCCAAGTGTGCAGAGGAGGACTCTCGCTTTCCTGCTGCCCAAACCTCCATCCACCTCAGTTCCACCAGATGTCCAGCCAACAGGCTGGATTAAACTCGGAAAGCAGCAGGAAATAATTTTACTCTCCTGGTCTGTTAGGACCTCAGAGACCACAGCATCCAGCTCCCCCTTCCCCACCACTTTACCCTGGGGAAACTGAGACCTAAAGAAGGGAGATGACAACTCAAGGTCACACATGGGCTGAAAGGGCCCCTCAGACTCCTGGCCTGTCCATTCTGAGTTCCCAGACTCTAAGAGAAGACCCCAAGAGACAAGCCTGACCTGTGGCCTGAGGCATGTCCAGAAGGGGGCGGCCACACCTTTCCAGCCCAGCCCTCCACACCTTCCAGTCCAAGTGCACCCTGGCTGGACACCTGAAAACATGACTTCTGTGGCCAAGTTGTACCCCAGCCCTGTGGAAAGAAAGTGGTGCAGGCAAGCCTGACAAGCCCCTAGCTTTCTTCCTTGTGTATGTGTGTGTGTGTGTGTGTGTGTGTGGCTTTCTCATCTCTCTCTCACACACACTTCTCTCTCTGACTTCCTTCTAAGGTCTATTTCTCCATCACCTTTGCTCTTTGAATAGCCTTGTGCCCCATCTCTCTCTCTCTCTCTCTCTCTCTAGCACCTTCTACTTCTCCTCTCTTCCCTCTCCTCTCCACCCTTCTCTGAAACCCTCTCCCCCTCGGTCTCTCCTTTTTTTTTTTCCTTCTTTCCAAAAGCCGAATAATAAGCCAATTGCAAAAGGGAGAGAGCTTCCGTCCTTGGACTCTGGCCGTGCACGTGGAGCCTTGCCTTTCCAAAGGTGAACAAGCAGGATTCAACCACCCTTCCTATTCATCACCCTCAGAGCATCTAAACCCACAGTCCTCTAAAGGAAGGGGCTCCGGGAAAAAGATTCATAAGTGAAGGGCAGGGAGAAGCCCACTTGGTCCTGTCAAAATCAAGCTCCCAAAATGGTTTCCTCTAGACACAGACATCACCCCAGTCTTCCTGTCCACTCCAGATCCTGCCCCAGAAAAAGCCCCTCCATATGCCAGAGCCAAGATTGCCTTTTCCAAGACCCAGGAGTGACCTGGGAGGCTTCCTCCATTCCATCCAGCCCAAAGCATACTAAGATCCTAGGCCAGAAGTCCCCTCCTCAGAATCCCATAGAATCTGCCCTTCCCGCCCCCCCCCCCCAAATCCCTATCCAGAATGGCCACTTCTCACTCCTTTCCCCAGTAGGCCCTGCTCGGGGGGTGGGGGGGGGGGGGGGGAGCTACCGTGGGGAGACAGCGACACCTGGAGGCAGAGCACTGTACCACGAGCCTGTCACTCCAGACAGCTGCGGATGGAAAGGACTCCACCACTGGCGGGAGGAGACCTAGCCACAACGAGAGGAAGTAGAAGAGCAAGGGGTAGGCCTGCAGTGGAGGCCATAAGGGCCAGAGAAAAAGATATTCCTTCTCCCGTTGACCATACCTCTGCCTCAGGACAGGAAGAGCTGAAGGCTGTGGCCAGGCTGAGACAAGACCAGAGAAGAAGCCAGCATGGGGTGTGGGCACGAACAGCGGGGCATCTGCCGAGGCACTGGCTGGAGAGGTGTCCTCCGCCCAAGCCGAGGTAGCAGCTTTATTTCCTGGCTTCAGCAAATTCCTAGGTCCCCGAGCAGGACTCAGTGCATCTGGGCCACCCAGGAGCAGCTGAGCTGACCCAGCCTCACTTGCACCTGCTACCCCCACCTAGCCAGCCGGCCAGCCTGCGTGCTAGAGCCTCAAGAATTACCCAGCCCTGGGACTTCCACGGACTTCCCCACAGCGTCCCAGCAGCCTTCTCCCTTCCCACCTTGACTGTGCCTAAGGCCGCACTGTCTGAGACAGCCTGAGAAGGGAGCATCCTGGGCAGGCTTAAAGATCAAGACACTGGCCTAGGGGATCGGGGCAAGAAGGACACGTACCCTGCCTGCCCTACAGGTGGGTCCTAGAGCCCCACAGGACAATCCTCACAAATGCTGGGCTCCTATGCCAAGAGCAAGGGCGTCCCCCATGCTGCCAGCTGGTACACGTGACCAGGGCAGGAAGATGCTCCACAGAGAGCCAGTGCATCCTCTCCCCAAACTCCCTGGCTGCACCCATCCTTGGCTCTTCTAGTTGGCGTCATGACCCCCAGAACCAATCAAGCCCAGACAGAGAAAGAAATAGCAACTGGGAGCCTTGGGCCAAGAATTCTGAAAGAGTAAAGGCCAGAAGGTATCCTGCTGCTTCCAAATTCTAAATCAGGAGAAAACTCAGATCCATTAAGAAAAGACATGTGGAACAGCTTCTAGAGACAAGGGGGACTGAGAGACTACACGGAGCTGCAAACACCCCCCCGCACTGAACAGCCCCACAAGAGCTAGAATGCACACTAGGATACCAGTGGGAAGGGGGCCCTCTGACCAGCCCTGCCCCCAAGTGACTTTCCCCATCTCATTCTCTCCCTGGGAATGTCAACCCTGGAGGTCAGGATGACGGGGCCAGAAAGGCCTCTCTACTTCCAGGCCTCACTCGGAACCTTGGGGGCACACTGAAGACCCATGTTCCTGGCACCACACTTCACTGTGCCCCCCCCACACACACACTGAAGCTGCCTACCCAGTCTCAAGCTCCACAAAAGCCTCTCCCCACAAGCGGAATTTCCAACCAGCTCCCAACTGTGAGCTCCTTGCCAAGGAAAGTGGCCCTGAGGCTGAAGTTTCCTTAATACCAACCTATCCCTTCCTCCTTGGCTGGCCTAACCCAGAGTCTTCTAACATCTGGTGGTCACTCAGTTAACCCCTCCCCCCAGCTCTGGAAAGGGGCATCTCAAGGGAGGGGAACTGAAAGGCTCTGACCAAAAGGACTGCTGATGCCCTGCTACTACTCCTCCTCTCACCACTGCCCCCAGGGTCTCAGACTCCGGGTGCATCTCTGACACACACATACACACACATACCCTTATATCATGAGAACAAAGTCAACTCCACAGCCCTCCCAGCTGAAAAAAGCCTGCCTGCAACATGGGCCCCTAGACAGGACTAAGGGGCCCAGAACGCTCTTCTCCACCCCGGGACATCAGAAGGCCCCTGTGGGGTATAGACATACATAGCTCAGCAGCGGGCAATCTGGCTGCTTATAATACAATTTTCTTTTCTTCTTAGCCCCAGAAAGCTGGGTTTTCAAACCAGCAGTGGGAGAAAAGGTCGGGTTTTATAACAGCCCCTCCAGAATGAGAGCCCACTTGCAGTGGGTTGCCAGGAAAGGCTGCAAGCTCACAGTGGGCCTGGAGCACCTTTGCAGCTTCCTCCTGCAGCCCCTCCCACCCTGGAGACAGCTGCCTCTGGTTTAGGGGGGCAGGACCTGTGAAGGCCACACCCTAGAGCAGGGCCAGGCACCCTGGGGGACCGCAGCTTCTGGGACAGGGTAGAGGCAGGGGGTGGACAAAGGGTCTAATCAGTATTGACTCAAATCCCCTATTCAAGCCGGGAGGGCACTTACTAGACCACAAACATCTTTCTGTGATGGGCACCTACCCCCTCAGGCCTTCCCCTCTCGCCTCCTCCAGGAGAGAAAGGGTACAGTCCTGACCCAGCTAGGCACCCTGGCTCACCAGAGGCTAACAGCAGGCCAGGGTGGCAGGAACAGCATCCACACGGAGGCAGATGTGTGCGCACTCAACACACTCATTACCCAGCTCCCTCTCCAGAGCACCTACCCAGGGGCAGCAGCCTCGCCAGGGACTCCAGGTCAGCACCCGGCTGGCAAACACCTTCTTCCTCACCTCCACTCCCAGAATGCTCTCTCTATACCCATTTCCCAAGCAGCTGAGATTTCACATAGCACAAAAGGGCGCGAGGGGTTGGGAATTCTGGGTGGGAGACTGCCCAGGGTTCAGGGGCACCAGGCAGCCCCTCCTCCCTGCACTTGGAGGAGGGGGCTTATGGAATGAGCAATGGTCTTTGTTCAGATTCCTTTTTTTCCATCACTCCTCTCCCTCTTCACCCAAGGAAGCAAACTTTGACCTCCCTCCCTCCTCTTCCCACAAGCTACAGGGTCCCCAGGCGGCCAGAAGTAGTGAGAGATAGGTAGTGAACGGTTGCTCGCAACGTTTCACTCTTGCCCACGCATCTGGCTCGGGTCTGGGCGGGAGGGCGGGCAAAGGGTGGGGAGAAACTTGAAAAGTGCTCCAGGGACTGGGGCCACTGGAAAAGGGGTTCGGGGAGCGGGAAGTGGGATGCATTTCCCGAAGGGTGATTGGCAGGTGAGGGGATGGCGGCCAGCGCTGCCCGCACCGATGTCCAAGCAGGAGATCCAGAAACCCATGCCGTCCGCCCGGGCCGATCCAGGAGCCGACCAGAAAGATGGAACTGGCATGATTTTTCTCTCCGCGACACAGAGCCGCTCCCCACCCTCCTCTCTTCCAGATCTAGAGTTGGTATTCTTTTTTCTTAAGTTGCCGCAATTTGAACCCATTATTTTGAGAGAAATGAGTGCTAGCATTGTGTGTGAGTAAGCGAGTGTGCGTGTGTGCGGCGATGGTGTTCCAAGTCTCCTTCCCAAGCCCCCTGCGTAACCAGCCAGCGGCGGTTCGCGTCCCTCCGCCCGCAGCCTCGCCGCCCGGCCCGGCTCGATTCGGCAGCGCGGGGGCCCGGCTCGCTCCGCGGCGCGCTCTCCCCGCGGGTCTCCAGCCCGCGCCCCGCTCGCCCCCCGCGTTCCCGGCTTCTCGCCGGCGACCGAACGCGCGGCCCCGCGCGGCCCCCCAGGCTCCGGCGGACAAGCTGCCCTCCCCGCCCGCAGGTACTCACCTAAAAAGAAGAGGAGGCAGAAGACGTTTGCCAAGATCATGTTAAATAAATCCCACAGTTTTTTGTGTCTTTCTCCCTTAGGTAAAAAAAAAATAACAACAACAATAATAATAGCCAAGCAGTGATAATCAGCCCCAAATCCAATGCGGAGATCCCAGCTAGTCCACCCGATGAAGATCCTGAGTCCTGCGATCCTCGCCTCTGGCTTGGGGGGGGGGGGGCAGGAGGGCGGTGGGCTGCCTCTCGACGCCCCCCTTGCCCACTAAAATCAAATATACACGTAAATGAGGGTATATCTGCTTTGCAAGCCGACAGCCTGGTCCTCGCTCTGTCCTCCCCTCCGCTGGTCCGGGAAGGCGCGAGTCCCCGCGGGTCCAATTCCCCTGCGCTTCCCAGGAGCGGACTGGGGAGGTGGGGAAGAGGCGATTTGAGAGTGAAGGGCTGAAAGGAAGCAGCGAAGGTGGGGGTCAGAATAAAATGCAAATAGAGAAATCCACCGACGGTGTTAGCGCCAAGGAACAATCCAGTGGGAGCTTCGAAGACGAGAACCCGGAGTCGCTTCTTTCGCACCCAGACGAAGAAAAGATTCAAAAAAAAAAAAAAATCTTCTGCCGCTAACCCTTGCTCGTCTCACTTTTTTCTAATGGAATTCCAGTGACTGTGTGTCTCTGCGTGCGTGTGTCTTTCTCTCTTCTCTCCCTCCCTCTCCTCTCCCTGGCTCTCGCTCTTTGCTCTCGCTCTCTCCAGCTCTCCCTCGCTCTCCTCTCTCCCTCCCCCTTCTCCCTCTCTCCCTGCTCCTCCCTCCGCCCGCCCCCTTCCCCCTTCGCAGCTCCCTCGCCGCGGCTCTCGCGCCCGCGCCCCTCTTCTCCGCCCGGGGCTCGGCGCTCAGGCTCCCAGGCGGCTGGCGGCTCGGGGCGAGGGAGCGCGGCGGAGCAGCGACACTCTGCAGCGGCGGCGGCGACACGGCGGTGGCGCCAGGAAACGCTGGACGAGAGGAGTGCTTCGCCGCTCACTCCCTCTGCTCGGCCGCCCGCCCTTCCCGGGACTGACCTGCTGCCTTGGCCGGAAACTGACCGGCTCCCCGAGCTACGGCTCAAACCCACCACAGCCTCCGCACCCTCCTCCTCCCCTCTCAGCGCGCCACCGTACCCCCCCCCCACACACACCCCTCGCCGCGGGCGGGCTGCACCCTCCAACCCCCACTGCCCCTGCCCCCGCCGCCTCGGCCCACGGGTCCCGGAGGCCTGGGGAGACTCAGCTGAGGCCGAAAGGCGTGGAGTGTCCAGGACACCCCAGCCATCCCGGGGGCATGGGGGGAGGGGCGCTCGAAAATCCCCGGCTGCGCGGCCGGGGGTCTGGGGAGGGGCTCCACCCTCCTTGGGCGGATGCGTTCTTGGGGCCGGGGAGTCGAAGCAGAGCTTCTCGCCGAAGGCAAGAGAAAAGAAGAAGCCCCTCCAGCGCCAGCTCCCAGCGTCCCCGCGCAGCCTGCCTGCCCGGGTCTAGCCCCTAGCACGCATACACGTGTGCTCTCCACGCGGAGCTCGAGAACTTTCCCCACACGCCCCTGGCGCCCTCGGCCCCCTCACGCCCCGGCGTTGCAGCCCTTCGAGACTCCCTTTCCCCACTCCTCTCCCCTCCCCTGGTGCGGGAAGAAGGCCACGATGCCCGGGCGCCCCGACCGCCTCCTCCGAGGCCGGCTGACCTGCCCGAGCCGCACCGGAAGGATCGGTCAGGGGCTCGCACCCCACCCCGGCGGGAGCACCCGAGACCGACCGGGCCCAGGGCTCCGTGCCAAGCTCGGCGGCCCGCGCTCGGCGGCGGACTGGACTCCGAGAGCTCTCCCAAGGCAGCCGGCAGCTACCCGCTTCGGAGGCTCCGGGTGGGGTCCCCCTCCCCCAGCCGAGAAGGGGGCGATTGATCCATCTGTCGATGGGCCGGGCTCACCGGCGTGTTTTAGTCACGGAATTTACAGTAAACGCCCAGAGGCACCAAAAAGGAAGCGTCTGGCTGGGAAAGGGCTGAAAGAGAGCTGAGGTTGCTGGCACGTTTCGGCAAGAGGCGGCGGGGCCGTGGACACGCGGGGGCACACGCCTACGCACGCCAGGCACCCCAGTTTCACTCTCCCTCCCGACACATCCTCAGCAACGTTAGAGCTGCTTGAGTCCCTCGGTTTTGGTGCACACATTCCTGCATTCAGCTCCGCGCGCACCCCGTGTGCCGGGGTAGGGTACATCCAGTGCCTTGTAAACTTTCCGCGCTACCCAAAACCGGATCTGGGCCGGATCTAAGGTGTATTTGGTAGTGTCTTTTACCATGCATTTTTAAATGAACAAGACTCTATTAAGAAGTAAATGTTAGAAATCGACCTGGGTGCAAAGGGAGGGGTCACTCACAAAACCAGCAGCCTTCGCTAGTGGAAAAGCTAGAGGGAGCAACTTCCATCTTGCGGATTTAGGCGGGAACTCGTCTTCCCCAGCCTTGGAAGCACAGCGTGCGGGTCTCCCCCGAATGCCTCTCTTGTTTGGCTCATCCTGGCGCGTTGGCCGAAGCCCTATCTCCTCCCCATGCCACTGATTTATGCCCGAAGGAGGCTTAGCCCTAGCCAGTTAGTGCAAGACCAGCCCTAGGAAAGCCTGGGGAGAGGAGCTGGGGAAAGCCTCCTCCGGGCAGCCCTCCCTGACTTTGCTCCGGGCCTCTCCAGTTCTAGAAAAAGACTTCACATCTCACAAGGTCTCCCGGCTTCTTTTCCAAAATTCGGGAACTTAAAGAACCAACTTCAGAAAAGTATAGATGAAAGGATGACAAGCCGATAGGAATTATACAGCTGGGGCGTCTTGGACTGGAGGCTAGAGGTTGGCAGCCCGCTATAAATGGACTTCCTCACTCAGCTCCCCCACTTCAGGGCCTTCTGGTCACCCAAATACCCTCCACCATCCCCACACTCTGGTATCCGATGCAGCTTTTCCCTCTTCCAAGGGCTCTATTCAAGGCTCCCAAATTACCACATCCCTCTTTCTCCTCCAAAAATTTGTTAAACTGTCTTTTAACCCCAGTGGGTATACGAAGGACAACTATGAAACATATGTGGAAGCTTCGCCTGACCCCCTTTCAGGTGAAGGGGGCTGAGAAAGCAGCAATGGACACCCAAGAGTGGCTTCCACTGACTTCTCTTGTTGGGTGGGGGGGTTAGAATGTGGTAGCAAGAGGTGAGCGGCTGAGGCCTTTTAGGGACTTGGGGTCACCAGGCCTTCACAAGGACAGTGGACAACACCAGCCAGATCATCGTTTAGCTTGTTGTGGCTGTGGGGCACTCTGGCCTTGGGCCCTCTTTCCTCCCTATCTGTATAAGCTTCTCCCACTACAGCCTACCCTCTGCTGACCCCAGGCCTCAACTTGAGCTGCCCTTACATATGGCAGTCCAAGTGCCATACCATTATTTCCTGAGCATGTGCTGTATGTAAGGCTCCCCTCGGCCAGGATCTGCAGAGGAAATACAGATGAACACATATTAACCATGGGCAATTTAATCTATAAAATCTTTATAAAATGGGAATTTAAAAAAAAACCCTCAAAGAAATTATATGAGACACTGTACACAGAACAGCGAGTCGAATGTCTGGTTCATAGGAAGTTGTTCATAAAATGTCACCCCTTTCCTCTGGGATCTAGGAAAAGGATTGGGAACCTATGACAAGGCATAAAACTTAGTGCAAAATGAGAAGAGAAGATAAAAGGCTACAGGGATCCGAAGACTACTATGTAGAGTATGAGGGATAGGAGATCTTGCAAGAGGGAATCATGGGAGAAAGGAGAGTCAGTAGGTGTGACCAAAAGCCCCTGGGGTTC
Source organism: Mirounga angustirostris (assembly GCF_029215605.1). Classification (NCBI taxonomy): domain Eukaryota; kingdom Metazoa; phylum Chordata; class Mammalia; order Carnivora; family Phocidae; genus Mirounga; species Mirounga angustirostris. The sequence continues at coordinate 159,550,835 of NW_026991710.1, read as the reverse complement.
ACTGACACACTTTCACACACCCTCAGGTACTATATTCCTTCAGACCACCTGGAAGGGCCCATCCCAGCCATCCTGAGCTAACCAGCAGGCAAGCCTCCTGCCCACCCACCCACCTTGCCTGTCCCTCCACCATCAAAGATCCAGAAGTTATGATGTGCAAAGGGGAGGGAAAGAGAACACTTAGGCCTTTAGTTTCTTCCCTTTGCCTAGACCTACTCATCTTGTGGAGTGGATTCTCTGGAGGGCAAGAGCAGTAGCAGAGAGGGAAGAAGGACTGGGGGAGGGGGCTGCAGCCCCACTGCAGTACACACACGTGCAGTACACACACATGTGCATATACATACACACACATGCTTACACACACACAGGCACATGCACACACGCATTAGCCACAGAGCTCAGCTGACCAGACCTGTGCTGCCCCCAGCAGAATCTCATCCCTTCCTTTCCTTCAGTGAAGGGAAGAAGGCTGAGTGAGTGTTCCCTTGCCCTGGAGATAAAAACCAACCAGGAATAAAAAGAAGGTGCCAGCTAAGACATGTCAGAAACCAGCATGGGACAGCAGCCCACCAGAGTCTCCTGCAATCAATCAACCAGCACAGACTTATTGGACCCCTTTTCTGTCCCCAGCACAGCATCAGAACTGCCCCTGCCCGGGAAACATTTACAGACAGAGTTACATGCACATGCATGTACCCATGAAAATAGTGAGCAAGGGCGCCTGGGTGGCTCAGTTGGTTAAGCGACTGCCTTCGGCTCAGGTCATGATCCTGGAGTCCCTGGATCGAGTCCCGCATCGGGCTCCCTGCTCGGCGGGGAGTCTGCTTCTCCCTCTGACCCTCCTCCCTCTCGTGCTCTCTGTCTCTCATTCTCTCTCTCTCAAATAAAAAATAAAATAAAAAGAAAAAAAAAGAAAAGAAAATAGTGAGCAACCCAAAGGCACACTGGGGTCAAGTAGGAGAAAAGAAGAGTACCACTGGATTTCAGGACTTGCTGGGGAGGCAGGATTCCAGGTGGACCTGGAAGAATGGGTAGAATTTGGCTGCAACAGAGGAGAGAGCTCTGAGAAGGGGACAGCATAGGTAAACACACAGTGGTAAGAAAGGTTTGAGAAACAGTTCAAGAGTGAGAAGGAACCATGGGCACAGGTCGGCACCGGCTAATGGAAGAAGATCTGGAAGGTCCCATTGCGATGGACAGTGGAGGACCAAGCTAGCGAAGGCTTTGGACTTGCTCCCCTAGAAGCCACCGAAAGTTTCTGAACAGACAAGTGACATGACGAAAATGGTATTTTCGGAAGATTGATCCGACAACTCTGTGAAGGATGGAGACAGGAGAACAGTTAGGAGGCAATTATAACAGTCTCACCCAAGGTAAGGAGGACCTAAAACGGGAGGAGGTGGCGGTGGGCGTGGCGGAGGTGATGGTGGGCATGGAGAAGGTAGTGGTGGGCGTGACAGGAGGTGACGGTGGGCGTGGACAAGGAGGCGGTGGTGGGCGTGGCGGGAAGTGACGGTGGGAGTGGACAGAAAGCAGTGGTGGGCAGGGATAGGAGGAGGTGGGCGTGGAGAAGGGGGTGGGTGTGGCAGGAGGTGATGGTGGGTGTGGACAAGGAGGTGGTGGTGGGCGTGGCGGGAGGTGACGGTGGGCGTGGACAGAAAGCAGTGGTGGGCAGGGATAGGAGGGCGTGGAGAAGGAGGCGGTCGTAGGTGTGGACAGGAAAAGGCGTCAGAGGCAATATCAAGATAAACCTGCAAGCCGTTGGTGACAGTTTGATCATAGAGGCCTGGGAGGGGGGAAATTGCCTCCTACTCAGACAGTGGTCAAGCCAGGATAGGGTGACCAGCCCTGACTTCTCAGGCTTTGCCATTGGAAAAAATAAAGTAACCAGCTTTATGGCAAGATACATGCATGCTGTTATTTCTTTCATTCTTATAATAACTCTGTGGGGTAGGTACTATTAACAGCCCCATTTATAAATGAGAAACCTGAGACAAGAAAAGTGATTTAACTCTGCTAAAGTCATATTTTAAGTGGCAGAATCATGATTCGAACTCTGGCAATTGGGATCCAGGGTTCCTCCCTGGTAACCTATGTGTCCTAAATAAATAAGCAAAGTGATGGCCCTCCAGCCTGTAACTTTTCATGTCCCAGTTAGCATCTTAAATACTCCCTTTCTCCCTGCCCTGCCCAGCAACCAATGTGAAGACATTGTAAAAACTGAAATTTCTTTTTTCTTTTTCCTGTAGTCCTTGTCTCGCCTCATTCTTGGAGTTCAAGTAGAGAGCCTAGCAAGGATCCTGTCCAACATGGCGAAGCTGCACAGTGCCCAGCTCATCCATGGGCTTTCCCAGCCCTGTTCCAGCCCTCTGTCTCCCTCATAATGGCAGGCTGAACACCCTTACCAACACTCCCTCCCCACAGGGCCACTCCAGATCCCTGAGGCCCAGCCTAGAAGGAGAGAACTAGTCTGGGAATGGAGACCAGCAGGGATTTAACTAAACCATCTGATCCCCAAGAGTGAACAGGGCTGCTGGGCTGGGTGGGTGGGATCAGGCTAGGAGAGAAGAAATGCAAACTGCAGGGGGGGGGGGGGGGGCTTGATTTCCGTCAGTGTTCTCTGTGCTTCATCATTGTCTTTAGAGGTAGGCACCGCAGGAGGTGACAATCTGGCTTTACTTAGCCTCTCCCCAGGGCATCAGAGACCTCTCTGCAGCCCCACCCATGCCAGGGAGTCCCCAAGCCCCGGGGTAGCCCATTAGAGAGGGAGGAAGCTGCTGCCGCTGCAGGGATGCAAGAATGCAGGAATGCAGATGGGACGTTACTCCTAGAGCTATCAGAACCACCTTATGTGGCTATAGCACCTCAGAGTTTCATGGCCTTCTCCTCCCCGATCTGGAAGCCCTTACAGCATCTCTGGGAAGGGGGCGTGGCAGGATTGGCTTCCCTTCCAAGCAAACCAACTCAGGCTTGAAGAGGTCCCACGATGTGGCCAAGGTCACAAAGCAGTAGGCAAGTGGCAGAGCCAGGACTCAAAAGTAGGTCCTCCCACACTCTTGTCTAGCGAGATTTCCCCTTCTAACACAGAAACCAAGCAGGCATCCTGCCAGGGTGCTGGGCCTCTCCTCTGCTTTCTCCCACATAGGAGATCATGGAGGAGAGGGAGAAGGCACCCAATAATTTTTGGCAGTGCCTTTCTTTCATCCAGGACAGGTCTAGGAAGGACTGTTTCTCTAAACTTCTCTTTCACCTGAAGTCACAGATATCCTGAGAAAACTGCAAAACCCCATTTCTCCTCTGCCCCCTTCACAGCTCCCCAATGGCAGCATGAGCTGAGCTGGTAAATGGCCCTTCTGAGCTACTGTCAGCTTAAAATACCCCAGCTCACTGTCAAGCCTCCTCCCCAACGGCCCTGACTGCAAAGCTTGCCACCCACCCGTGTTGGCACCATCCAGGCCACGGCCCAGAGTTGTCCTGGTGCCAGCACTGTGCTTGGCAGACCCCAGCTGCCTGGAACAACCCCACAGCCTCTCCTGAGCATGCACACCCTCCCCAGCTCTCAGGCACTGGCAATCTGCCAGGTTACCAAAGGTCAGAGGCAGAATCCAGGGAGGGGGCAGTGATTGCTTCTGCTAAGCTGTGGGGAGCCGGCTCCTGCTGCCTGGTGCCCCCCAGGAGAGCTCTCAGACCCAGCAGCTCCCCACAGGGACTATGTCTTTATTTAGCCAAGCCTGGCAAAGTGGGTGGAGCACCAGAGCTAGGTCTGAGATGGACTGTCACTTAAAGGTCTCCAGGGAGCTGGAAGACAACTCACAAGGGGCTCTGGACAGAAAACAGGGAGCAGAATGTCCCTCTCTGAGCAGACATGCCTTCCCTGGACCCAACAGAGAGTTTAGACAGATGAGCACATTTACCTTTATGGCCCACCTTCCTCACCCTGACCTCTCATCCTGGGAACTTCTTTTCCCATCCTCCAAAATGTTCTCTCCTTACCTCCACCAACCCCATGCACTATGCTTTCCTACTATCCTCTCTCTTGCCCCAGTAGGAAAGTCTGAAACGATGCTACTCCCAAGGGGAGGGGCAGTGTTTAATCCAAAAGAATGAAGTGCTAATGGTAGAATTTCAATCATCATGAGCCTTCAGGCTCTCAGGGTTGAAGGAAACTTGCAGGACAAGAATAAAGAGCCAACAAATGCATAGCACTCAACAGCTTACAAAGATTTTTTTCTGTAAATTCATCTCCCTTGTGCTCCCCCTGTCTCTGAGGTGGGCATTTCTCAGATAAAAAAAACTTGAAGTCAAGACATCAAGTGACTTATCCATGATCACATAGTGAGTTGCTGACCTTGGACTTGAACCCAGACCCAACTGATTCCAAATTTCCTATTTGTGAGGTGGCCTCTGCTCAAACACTTCAGTAAAATAAAAATAAAGGACTTTTTAGTTGTAAAAACGAAGACAATTTCGCAGAAACAGTCACTATGCTTTGGGGTCGCCATGGTGAGTTCTGGGGGCCCCCTTCCCCATCTGCTTCAGGAGTGAGCCGCGCACACCTGGTGCACTGCTTGGGACAGTTCTGGCTATTCCTGTGGCCTGGAGCTCCGTGGTAAAGAGGACTATCCCCTTTCCACAGATGTGAAAGCCAAGGCCTCCAAAGCTCAGCACTTACCACACTCTACTGAAAATGCCTGTTTTCTTGTCTATACTCCTCACCCCACTCAAAGCTCTATGCAGACTGGACCCACATCTTCTTCATCCCCATATGGTCAGAGGCTGGCGCGTAATCAGTGTTCAGGTAAGTACTTGTTGAATGAATGAATGAATGAATGAATGAATGAATGAATGAATGAATGAATGAATGATGTCCCTTCCCTGACCTAAGCTCAGCACAGAGGCTCAGACCTGGGATCGCTGACCTGGGTCAAAGCCCTTCTTTTTCTGGACTATTGGTGGACTCACTAGGGTCTAACTGACCCATATAGAATGCTTCTCTTTCCTCCCATTCTGTTCTCCTTAGGAAGAACTGATAAATCTGACCGAAGGACTTCTTTGCCATTTAAGTTCAATTCAAGCTAGATTAGCTTATATTCTTCACTTTAAAGTCTAATTCCATAAAGACTTAGTACATTAACAGTTCATTAGAATTCCTGATCGACACAATGAACTGCCTGGCTCTCACTTATTAGCATGTAATCCCCCACCCCCTGCACTTCAGCCCAGTGACCCCAATAATATTTACTCTGAAGAAATGAAGCAGCTACAACCTCGGTTCTCCCCAAAACTGGCCCCCCCAAAGTGGGTGATGAAGACACAGCCCGCAGAGAATGGGCAACGGTGCCAGGAACACGGGTCTCTCCCAGGAAAGGGTTTCTGAACAGAGGAAAGAGTAGAGCTGGTCTGTGCCCTCCCACAGGTCATGCTTCCATACTCCGAGCCCCAGCGTGCACCCTGTCGGGGAGGGGGGCCTCCACTCTCCAACCTTGCCTTCCACCAGACTGACCTGCTCTCCCACTTCCTTTCAGCCAGCTGCCACTTCAGAAGGCAGTCTGATAAACAGATCCTAAGCCAAGTGATAATCCATGCATTTTAAGGTTGTCGGTGTGTTGCATTTTCCAGAACTAGCAAAATTGATAACAGTCTTTATGTGTGATCAATCCTGATCAATCAATCATTGAATTCTTCAATACCTTCTTGATACTCCTCTCTGACACATACACATTTTAAAGAAATATGAACAGAGAGACAGGGCCTTAAAGCAAGGTAATGGTTCTCTAATGGTGGAAATCAGGCACCAGGAGAAAGGGATTCAAGTGAGATCCGAGAAGGCAAATCTGCTTCGTTCATGCACTACTCCCCTCTCCTAACCACAGCAGATACTGCTAATTGATCGCAGTTACAACCTCTCAGTGCAGCGCTCCAGGCTGCCATAACCAGTCACTTGCAGTGGGGACGCAAGTTCATCTAATCCATCTGCAAGTGTTGCTTGATGAATTCTCAATGCCCTCCGGTCCTCAGATCTGGGCTTCTGGGAGGTGTCTGGGAAGCTGCTCCCTTCACCCTTCAAATCACACTATTGCTGACCCCACGGTACCCAGCCGTGCCAGGAGTGTCCAGTGGGCGTGTCAAAGGGCTTCTCAAAAGAGAGAGACCTTTCCACTCCCCAAAGGAGGACAGGGAACGAGTCTGTTGGAAGAGACCTACTGGGCCAAGAAAAACAACTGGCCCCTTTTGGAATCTGATGCCTAATTAAAACCGATCCCTGCCCCAGAGAAGCTTCTCCCTGCCATCAGCCCTGAGGGCGAGGGCATCTCTTCCCTAAGTGCGGTTCGAAGCCCCTGCCAGACCACCACACCCGGATGCTCCATCCGTCTGCTCCCTGGATGGGATTCAGGCCACCAGAGAATGAGAAAGGGCTGCCCCTCTGCCCCCCTACCCTGGGGAGGAGCTAGGAATAGGGGAGGCCCCAGGGCTGATGTTCTGTTGGCCAATGAGTGTTCTGGGAGCGCTTAAATGGACTGCACAGGTACGACAATGAGCCAGCCACACATAATATCACCTGCTTGGCAGCTAACGCAGCCCCGCATTTCCCCAGGGGTAGGAGACAGACACCACGTGAACCCCAGCGGATGCACGCAGCTGGAGGGCGGGCACGTTCCCCACCCTGCACACCCCCGTCACAGATCTGTCCCTTCAGAATTCAAGTTGCAGCTTCCTTTCCCACCTCCCTTTCCCTGCGGGCGGGTTCCTTCCCATTTTTTCATGGGGGCACCGAATTGAGCACCGACTACGCTCCAGGCACCGTCCTACTGCTGAGGATATGGCAGACAAGGCCTCCTCCCGCAGGGAGCTCCTGTCCCTGTCCTCTGAGCATCCCTCCTTAGTCCAGCCTGGCCCTTCTCCAGCTTCTAACCGCCCCCCCACACCTGGGGCTCCCCACTGGCCTTCAGAAATAGAAAATGCAAATATAATGGGAATGCCCCCCAAAGCACCCTGGCAATATCTCATTCAGGCCTCAAAATGGCCTGGGCAGTCAACGGGCTGTGATTCTTAGTCGTGAAGCTGGGGCCCACGGCCGGCTGTGCTGCTTACTAGCTGCATGACCTCGGGCCAGTCCCCTAACCTAGCCGCACCTCAAGAAAACAGTGATGATAGGCCTACACTGCCCACACACAGCCGTGGCTCGCTCAGCCAGCATTTAGGCACCTGCTGTAGTAGACACTGACACACAAACTCGACAAACGCTGTCTTGAGTAGGACAATATCGAGGCGCTTCCAACCTGGTTGTGGAAGGCAGATGTTAGAACAAAGAAGTGTAACACCGTTTGGAAGCTAAACACTGGTAGAATTAGAGCACAGTAGGGAGAGGGATTGATTAAAACCTGGATGGGCGGCGTAGCAGTGGGGATTTAAGGAAGTCATTACATAAAGAATTAACATTTCCTGAGCTCTTGCCAGGGGCCAATTCCCATATATGTAATTGCTCCTAGGATGGAAATGATGGTGCGAACCTGCTCTATAGTAAACTGTGGAAAGCTGTCCAGTGAAAGCTATTAGTTTTACCGTTAAGATAAAATGTCAGACCTCAGTCGACCAAAATGGGTTGTATTAGTTAAGCTAGGCTAAGCTACAGCAGAAAACACCTGCAGGGTCCCCGAGGCTTACACTACAAAGGTTTCTTTCTTCTTCATGCAACATGCTCAGCTCAAGTTTGCAGGGAGCACTGCTCCACAGGGATCCAGACTGAGGGACGCGCTATCACTTCATGGCTGCTCCTCCTGGAACAGCCACTGAGGCAGGAGCAGAGAGAGCTGGAGTGTAGACAGCTGGCCAGAGTGATCCATGTCACCTTCACCCATGGCCCATTGGCCAGAACCATGACGTGGTCCTGTCTGACAGCAGTGGGACTGGCAGATGTGGAGAAAGAGATGGAAGGTGTGGTGGGCATCAATGTCTCCATCGTGGGGGCCGAAGAAAAACTCTGCCTCCCGCAAAACCCATTTAAGTATCTGGTAGAAAAGACTTTTGTCAACTGTAAACCCTGCTGCTGTTACAAGACCAAAGAATATCTGTGAAGGGTGCCTGGGTGGCTCAGTCGTTGAGCGTCTGCCTTCGGCTCAGGTCATGATCCCGGGGTCCTGGGATCGAGTCCCACATCGGGCTCCCTCCTCGGGGGGGGGGGGGGCCTGCTTCTCCCTCTCCCGCTCCCGCTGCTTGTGTTCCTGCTCTCGCTATCTCTGTCTCTGTCAAATAAATAAATAAATAAATCTTTAAAAAAAAAAAAAAAAAAGAATATCTGTGAATTAGATGTCTCCTAGGGATGAGTCGAGGGACCAAAGGGAGGTCACACCTGCCGGGTGGAGGGCAAAGCAGGACGGGTTCCTTATCCCCTGAGGAGACTTGCCGACACAGCTGAAACAGCCCCAGCCAGTCCCACTAGATGCAGGCCTCCTTTGCCTCTTCCTCTGGTCCCACACTCCCTTTGGCAGCTCTGCCACAGCTTTGTATTTGTTTATTTTTCCTGCCGGGGTTTTTGCAGTATTTCTCCTAAGTGGGACAGCTACATCAATAAGTTCCATTGCATCACAAGCGTGATTGAAGAGCAGAGGGCTGGCTCGCTGGCTGGGGCTTCTGGTCTGATGCACAAGGCGCTCTCTCTCACACACACACCCTCCACCACGGCAGTCCGGCCCCTTCTGCCCTCTTCAGCCCTTTTCCTTGCCTCCGGCCGCCAATTCTGTTCTGCTCCAGGACCCCTGCTCCAGCCTGCTGGGTCCATACATCCATCTCCCAGAGCCCCCTCCCCAGGTCTTACCCTCCTCCAGCCCAGAGCTTTCACTCAAGACCCTGCTTCCACCTAGAATATCCTTTCGCCATCCCTGCCTGTCAAAATCCTCCCCAGATACACACAAAAATGTCAACAGCAGTTATCTCTGGCTGATGAGATTACAGATTATCTTTATCTTCTTCTTTCCAATTTTCTCTATTTGGAGATTTGGGGGAATGAGTGCATGTTATTTTTATAATCAGAAAAACACAATGAAGTCATGCTTCAAGTCCCTGCCCTCCTGCAAGGCTCCCCCTCACCTCGGCTGACACTTCTTTTTCTCCTCTGAAATTCTGTGGCTCTTGGCCTGATCACAGACTGCTTTGTACTCTAGTGAGTTTGCTGTGTATGAATGTCTGATATCCACAAATTGCAAGCGCTGGGAGAGCAGGGCCCCATTATTCACATCTGCCCTACCCTGCATAGTCCTTGCATATACTATGGCTCCAGGCAGATACTAAGTTATGAGTGACACTTCCCAAATCCCGGGCTTCTAGGGATGGTCCCAGTATAACTCACATTGGCTTGGGGAAGTGGAATCATAGGAAGTTAGAATGAAGGGCCCTTGGAGTGTATATAACTGAATGCCCTGCATCTATTCAGACCGTTTCTGACATTACATTTGCCCACTAATAGGGTTTTATTACTCCCACTATGTGAGCAGCCAAACTAAGCCTAGAGAGGCAAAGCGATTTGGCCCAAAAGTCCAGAACCCACATCTCCTGTTGCCCAGCCCATACCTTAACCACTAAACCACAGCTGCCATTCCAAGACCTAATTAATAGTCATTTCTCCCCCCCAGTCAGCACCTGGACATGGCTTGCCAGGTTAATAATTTGTTCATTAGGCGCCTAATGAATTACTTGTTAATTGCTAACTTGATGAACAGCCAGCAGTCCCCATCTGCCTGGAGAAATGGCAGCGAACAACCGCACAAGGGCCAGCCAAGCCCCAGCCGCCGGAGAGCAGGAACTTTCGGCCTGAGCATGGTGGCAACAGCTCCCAGGAGACAAGCCTGTCCTGGCCGGCACCCTGAGCACTGGCAGGACACTGTTTCTGGGCCTGGAAGTCCCCTGCAAAGGTCCAGAGCAGCCCGGATTTGCCTCCCCTGAACCGTTCTGGCCCCCGCCCCACAAAACCTCCCCTCATGATTCCCTTTCAGTTTTATTTTCTCTGTGCTCCCACCACTGGAAGTTAGCACCACTCAATTTAAACTTCACCTATACACATAGAATTAGATGCCATTGTGTTTTCTCTGAGTGCCAGGCTTCTCTCCCCATCTTGAAGGCAGCGACGATATCTTCTCAGACTTTAAGCTTGCCAAGGGTGCAAACCACCTCTTTCTTCTTCATGCCGGTGTCTCCTGGCCGCCTAGTGCCCAGCTCACTGAGTATTCATTAAAGGCGTGAATACTTTGTCCTTTTCTTTGTAAATCTACATTAGTCTGCTCAGGCTGCCAGAACAAAATGCCACAGACTACGAGGCTTAAGCAACAGGCATTGATTCTCTCAAGCTCTGTAGGCTGGAAGTTCAAGATCAAGGTACTGGCTGGGTTGGCTCCTGACCAGGCCTCCCTGCTTGGTTTGCAGGTGGCCACCTTCTCCCTCTGTCCTCACACAGTCTTCCCTCTGCATGTGAGAATCTCTGGTATCTCTGTGTGTGACCAAATGTCCTCTTCTTAATTGGATGTGGGCCCACCCTAACGGCCTCATTTTAACTTAATTGCCTCTTTAAAGACTTTATTTCCAAATACAGTCACATTCTGAGGCCCTGAGCATTAGGGCTTCGCACAGGAAGTTGGGGGGGGGGGGGCGGTGACACAATTCAGCCCCTAACAACTCTCCCTTCATAATGCCTACCTCCATGCCAGGCACATATTAAATATTTCACACGTGCCCCAAAGTTGATAGGCATTCTGTTTTCTCCGGGGAAGGGCTCATCTCTGTGGCCTGGGCTCCCAATCCTGCAGAGGCCCCTGAAAGACTCTAGGGCGGAGTGTTCAAGGTGAACCCCTTTGGTGCTGTCGGCTCCGAAATCCTAACAGCTCTGTTAGTTTGGAAATCCTTTCAGAGCAGCACTGAACAGAGAGGATGATTGTTGATATTTGCATAGCAATTTTGTTTTATCAGAGCACGTTCCCATTTCATGGTGTCCATCGTAGGGACAAAGAATTGAATTAAGGACTTTCCCGATCAAGCTAAGCCCAGTGTGACTTCCCCTCCCAGGGTCCTTCCTTTCGAGCCCCAGTAGGACCGGCCTCGGTCATTTTCTTCTCTGTGTCTGCACACCCAGGCCGGGGCCAAGGCACAGAGGGGAGGCTCAGGGGAGGTTTGGCCTGAATGATAAGGGAGCTGCCAGGAAAGCCTCCACAGGGAGCAGCAAGAGGCTGAAGACTCAGAACTGACCGCCCCCCCACCAAGTACCCCCCTGGCAAAACAAGCCTTAGGGCCCAGCAGATGGCTGGCTTTGGTATCTCAGGATCCCCCGCCCCCACCCCCACAGCCCAGCTTTTCAGTTAAGGCCCTGAAGGCCAAGGTTAAATTGAAAATGAGTCTGGGAAATAATATATCTATTATCACTTTCACACTGCTCCCAGGAACGATAAGGAAAACGTGTTTACAGTACAATCGCAAAATGATTTCACATATTATTTATTTTTATCCTTTATATCACAGGTATTTTTAGAAGCCGCCTCAAATCCACTGTGGAATGAAACAGGGTATGAATTTTAAAAAATACACTATTTCATGTCATCCTCAGAACAATGCTTCAAAGTGGATTTAGAAGGATATCATTATACCCATTTGACAGATGAATAAAGCAAGACAGAGAGAGGTCGAGTATTTGCCCAAAGTCATTCAGGGAGCAGATTCATAAACCGGACCTTCACTCACACTCCAGTCCACTTCCCTGGAGTCACTGGATTGGTGTGGGAGGAACCCTGAGGAACAGATCTGGAGAACTCCCTTCTGAGGGCAGGACGGAAGAGAAAGGTCAGCAGGAGCAGTTCCCAGATTCTGGCGGCAGCTCTATCTTCTTTAGCAGACAGCACTTTTAAACAATTTGCATCTGAATGATTTCAGCTGTGGGGCAGACTCCCCAGCCCCCACGGGCCCCACCATGCCCTGCCATATCAATCCCCGGCTGTCCCAGTCCACATTGCCATCAGGACGCTCAATGCCTTTGGAATTTGCAACCCGTTTGATCTGTGAACAGCATCCTTGCAATGGGCTTCCTGGGGCAGCCTCACGGATGTCAGGGGTGGGAGAGAACTTCAGGTATGCTACAGGGCTCAGGAAAGGGAGTAGGGGGACAGCAAATGCAAACTGCATGCCCCTCCTCACCCAGCAACATAATTCTGCCAAGGTCAGGCAGACTCTGCACCCAGTGCCTTAAGACCCAGATGCTGCTTCTCCTACAGTCCTGGGCATAAGCGGACCCCACAATTGTTATCCTCCTGATCATCCTCTAATATGTGGTATGTAATAGGGACAGAAGTAACAAACCACGGTCTCTCACCCCTCAGCTCGAAAAGGAGAATTTGTGAGCCCCAAGGTCTCCCTCGAAAGCCAAATACAAAAGGCACATAGCAGATGACACTCCCCCCGCCCCCCGCTGATGAGCACAGGTCCCCAAACCCAAACAGGCCCCTGTCGCTATCCATTACTCTGGACTCAGGGAGTGGAAATGAGCCACAACATGGGGTCTTCTCCACACGTCCTCACCAGGTATGTCTGTCTCTAGCTTGGGTATAGTCAGCCTCCCCCTTTCCCCACCTCCCCTAATTGGTCTAGAACCTTAAATTTCCTTTGTCCCGTACTGATGTCCCTAGTCCCTTCAAGTCCCCCCCTCCCCAGGCAGAGTCCTTCCTGGGCATGTGCTGCCTGCATAGATCAAAATCTACAACCACTTGGGGCCAGCTCCTTGGCTCACTGAGGATCCAAAAGGAATGGGCTCTAGGGGAGCAGGAACACGGCACACGGGACTGAGGGAACGGAAGCATCGAAGGAGCTGTCACTCAGAGACCCAGTCTCACCAGGACCAGAGCAGTGCCAAGGATCCAGGAGAATGCCATCCCCGGAGTGGGCTATGGGCCCTGGACCGAGCAGATGGCAATGGTGGGAGTGTCAGTTGCAGAGGCCTGCTTCTCAGGGACTCTGGCTAAAAGAGGAGGTGGTGCGGGACCAAGGCTCAGTTCCCGGAAAGAAGCCGTGGGGATGAGGTGAGAGACGCACTGAGGCACACCTAGTGCAGCTCACGCCCTGGGTACCAGGCTTGGGGACGGAGAGGAGCCCTGGCAAGCAAACAACCCCCGGGGGGGAAGAGGGACCTGGAAAGCCACCCGGCCCCCCTCCGGACATCAGGGGAGGGGGCTGCCTCTTGATGGCCTTGCCGAAATACTTGACAGTTCTGCCCTCTCTGGGAAATCCAGCTTCAAATCCCACTGGCTTTGGGGACAGGGCTGTGACTGGCCTCTCCCGGGCCCCGAGAGAGAGATGGAGCAGGATGCCGAGAGCAGGAATGTCCCAAACCCTCAGCAGGGCCAGGACAGAGGACACACTTGCAGCCACGTCCTTGGAAGTCGCTAGGGCCCCCATGGAGCAACCTCCCGGCAGCGTCCTCCAGGACAGTGCACTCCCTGCCTCTCACCTCCCCCAGAGCAGAAGCCAGAGCTGGCCTCCTTCGGAGGTGGCCTCATAGAGGCCTCCCCATAGATGGTCCTCACTGCACTGCAGGAGGTCTGGGCTGAGGTTGGGGGTGGGTCTCCCCAAGGCTCCAACCCTGTCTAAGGTCCCAAGCCAGAAGACCTTTACTTTCTGCTTTTCCAGCTCTTAGAAGACTTGGGGCAGGTTTTCCCAGGCTGGATCATACCAACAGTTGAGTGTCCCTCCCAGGATAAAATCCCAAAACATCTCTCCCTGGCAAACACTAACCAAACTCACCGTCAGGGGCCCAGGAATGTGGAGTATCCCCAGTCCTCCATCCACCTGGAGCACCTGTGGGTTTGGGGAGTAGCTCTTATCTCCATCTTGCATAAGCTTTATATTCCCAAAGTTCTGGGCCTTGCCAAGGGCTCTTCAAATGCCAGTGACCCTGAGGACCTCCTGCATACAAGCCTCCCCTCCCTCCCCACAAGCTGTCCTAACGGCTAGTTTCTGCAGGACTGAATGGAGATCTACTCTACCCACATCCGAGGGCACTCATTGCAGAGTCTGGCTTAGTTTTTCTCGTGTTTTGTTTTCTTTAACTTTTTTAAAAAATTATTATAGGTTCATAAGAAGTTGTAAAAAATAGTACAGATCCACCTCCTAGACCCTTCATGCAGTTTCCCTGAATGTTACAATTTATATAACTATACTACAATAGCAAAACCAGGAAACTGACGAGGTACAGTGGCACAATGTGTGTATATAGTTCCCTGCCATTTTCTCTCACGTGTTGATTCATATAACCAGCCCTGTGATCAAGATACAGAACTGTTCCATCACCACAAAGGTCTCCTCCTCCTCCCCCTCAGATACCCTCCCACCCAGCTCTTTCCTCCCTACCCTCAGGCTGTCACTCATCTGTTTTCCATCTCGAGAAGCGTGTCATTTCCAGCCTTTGCCCCCCACAGGGCTAGTGGGCATGGAAAGCTCCTTCAGGGACTGGGCAAACCCCAGCTGAGAAGAGAATTGACCAGGGTGGCAGGCCTGGGACAGAAGTGACTCAAGGCACAAGGAGCTCAGCCTCACTTGGATTCAGACAACCCACATACCTGGAGCCTGTGTGCTGCAGATCAGTCCTCCCCTGCCCATGTCGGGCCCGCTTGTCCCCTTCTGCTTCTGTGCCTGTTACTGCCCTGAATAGCATCCCTACCTGCCCAATCCACACTCCCTAGTGAGCTCCATAAAGCAGCCTGCTCTCTGCTGCCCCCACCAGGCAGTTTCTGCTCAATGTATCCCCGCCACCCAATTTTAATTTGAAATCCTGCTTCCCCATACTGTACCTACATAATTCATTTTTATTACCTAAATATGGGGCTTAATATTTGTCCCTATTAAATTTCATCTTGTTTGTTTCAGGCATCATTTCAGCTTATCAGGATGTTTTCAAGCCCTCAGCTCTTTCCCTGGACCTCAATTATCCCTTCTAACTGTCATCTAAAAATTTAATAATCCTGCTCTCTGTGTCTTCACCCACATCATCAATGAAATCATTGAACTGAAGAGGGTTTAGGGCTGAGTTCTATGGCACCATACTAGGAGTCTCACTTCTTGCCTGAGATTTGAGATTTAAGCCATCCCCTTTAAGGACACTATGGGCCCACCCAAGGGCACTACCAACAGAAGATCATTTTTTATCATTTCTTCACAAGGCTGCCATTAGTGATTTTACACTTGTGAGTTCAAAGATTGACCAGCCCAAGTAGCTAGGTCTCATCAGCCTCTACATATAAAATGTGGTCACATTTCCTTTCATGCCCAAGTTAGTATGGCTCTGAGTCCTCACCCACTTAACCAAGGGTCTGATTCCCAAAGATTACCAAGAATTCCCAGGGTTGTATACACTTGTCTAAAACTCAACCCTCCTTGAGGTTACCTGGCTGCTACCTGCAAAGAAAACAGAAACTTGAAGTCTAGGTCCTCTTACTGGTTTTGCCATAGATGTCTGTCTACCTTGCAGGGGCCATGATGGCTCTCCAAGGTGAGAGAGAGAGGGTACCACATCGACTCAGGACCCAAGTCTTTCACTGTTAATGGGAAGTCCAAAGCTTTTTCCAGGCCCTCAGTGTTCTAAATTTGCCCTCGGCCACTATGGAATTCAGAGCCACCTCCCCGCCCCACCCCAACGTACATCCCCCTGCCTCGTGCTAATGGTCTTGGAGGCCTGGGCCCGGGCAGGACTCCCCCTTATCTACTGGTGAGGTCCCCCCAGGGAGCCATGCTGCTCTTGCCTGCCTGTGTGCCTTAGATGCAGCCATCCAATGTGGCAATGTGGCAATGGGGTCCCCTTCCCCAGTCTCTGCGGGGACCACCGCCCTCTTGTGTATGTTCAGGATAAAAATAGAGACTTGTGAGAGGGAGAGCCTACAAGGCCACCCACCCCACAGTACCTAAGTCCCATGGACACATGGACAATACTGGGAGAAGGGTAACTCTCACCTACCACCCTCCACCCTCCGCTGAGCAAAAGTACCCTGCCACACTGTTATCAATCTAACAGCTATCAAAAAGAAGGAAAGAAGGTGGGTTGATCTGCTTTGTTCTAAGTGAACTCATGTTGGCTTCTAGCAATCACCTTTCTTTTCCAAGAACTCACAAATCATCAGTTTCAGTCATCTGTTTTGGAATTTTGCCAAGAATCAACATTGAAATTACTGAATAATCTTTTCCAGAATCAGGAAAGTTTCCAGACTATCTGGGCCTGATGAATGAGTAAGATCTTTAAGTGGAGGCCAGGCTTCTCCAAGCCCCACCAGCTGTTCCTTGCCCCTCACTCACCATCATGGTCACACACACGCAGAAGGCATCCCCCCCAGGACTACACAGAGAGGACCCGCAACCCCTCTAAACATGGACCTGCCATCCAGTACAAAGACACCCAAAGTCAACATCCCTGACTCTTCCCCACCTTTTCTTTTTGCCTCATTCAGAATTGCTCTGTCCCCTCGCCCCTCCCCAGGAGGTAATAGACATCGTCTTCATAGCTCTGTAATTGTGACCGGCTGAGTAGCCATGTGATCACAGGGAAAGGGGAGCCAGGCGCGCGGAAGGTGCTCCGCAGGCTCTGACCCATGCTGCAAACACACCTCCATCTGTCAGTGGCGGCGCTCCCTGTGTGGGGAGTTGATGGAGCGTTGACTGCCAGTTCGCTAACGTCCTTGTCTGCGGACGCTGCAAAGACATGGTTTTCCATGGAGGAATTCTAAGGCTTAGACTCAAGTCTTCTCAGAATTATAGTAATTAAAGTTGAGAAGAGCATCACGACAGAGCCCCTCCTTAACCTGTCATTTCTGGGCTAACGACAGGACTTCAACTTCAAGGTCACGCTGTCCTCTCAGATGCCCTCCCTCTTTCCTTCCTGCCCATTCTCTCTTCTCCAAGCCGGGCCTCACCCAGGGAAGGGCCCAAGCTTCCCTAGCCACGAAGGAAAGGCAAACCAGGTCCCCTGGGAAAGCAGGCACCTTCGAAACGCAGCTCAGGGGAGCCAGTTGGGTCTTACTGGGCTCATTCATCTAGGCCTTGTGGGGGGTGGGGGCTGGGTCAGAGACAACATCAGAACTGGAAGAGAGGCAAACCAAGAAACAGACTCTGAACTACAGGAAACAAGCTGATGGTTACTGGAGGGGAGATGGGTGGAAGGATGGGTGACACAGGGTATGGGCATTAAGGAGTGCATTTTGTGATAAGCACTGGGTGGGATCCTACACCTGAAACCAATATAACACAATATATTAACTAACCAGAATTTAAATAAAAACTTGGGGGTGGGGAAGAAAAGAACAGCAACTGTGAGCTGCAGGATACCAGACACATACCCTAGTCTAACCTAACCCTGACTTCACCGCTAACCCCTAACCCTAACCAGTGCCATAACACTAACCCTAAACCTCACACTCTGGAGAAAACTCTTAACTGCAGGTTACCAGGCACATAGCTACACCCTAACCCTGACCCTGACCCTGACCCTCATGGTAACCCCACCCCACCCTCACCCTCACCAGAACCCCCACCCCCCACCCCCCACCCTCACCTTCACCGTAGATCTGACAAAGTGGGTTCCTAAACACAGGATAAGGAAAACTGAGAAGCAGCCTAGTTATTCTCAGGAAGATACCAAACCTTTAAGAATTGGTAATATTTTTGAAAATGGGTATGGAGGTAGAGATAAAAACAGAAGGTACAATTGAATATCTATTTAAAGAGCATTCAGAGGCCCAAATCCCCTCCTTGGCTCAGCTCAGTAGACAGCTGCCATGTCTATTCTCACCCCAGCAGAAGTCTGGGGTTTTCTCCTCTGGAGAGGTGTCTGAACTACATGATACCAAGCACATACCATAACCTTAACCCTGGCCTTAACACTAAACATAACTGCAACCCATAACCTATAATGTCTAATGCCTAACCCTTACCCTAATGCTAACCTAAACCTAACAATCTGAAGAGGTCTCTGAACTGCAGGATACCAGGCACATACCCTCACCCTGTGCCTCACCCTGGCCCTAACCCGAACTCTAACCCTAGATCTGAGGGGGAAAAAGGAAGATGTCGTGTATATATATACCGAATGTGTGTGTGTGTGTGTGTGTAAATAATGGAATATTACTCAGCCATAAAAAGGTACAAAATCTCACCATTTCCAATGACACACATGGGGCCAGGGAGTATTTCGCTTATGAAATAAGTCAATCAGAGAAAGACAAATACCATTTGATTTCACTCATGTGGGGAAATTAAGAAACAAAACAAATGAACAAAGGGAAAAAAAGAGAGAGAGGCAAACCAAGAAACAGACTCTTAACTCTAGAGAAGAAACTGATGGTTACAGGGGAGGTGGGGGGGGGGGGTTAAACAGGTGATGGGGATGAAGGAGGACATGCGCTGTGATGAGCACCAGGTGTGGTATGGAAGTGTTGACCACCATATTGTACACCTGAAACAAATATTACACTGTATGGTCACTGGAATTAACATACATACATACATACATAAAAACTTTAAAAGAAAAGAAAAAAGCTGGAAGAGACCTCAAATACCATCCAGACCTGCTAATTCCACAAATGAAACCGAGGCTCCAAGGAGAGAAATATCTTGTTCAAGTTCAGTTGAACAGTCATAGAGTCATAGAGCCAAGATGAAACCTCAGTTCTCCCAGTCCTGGTTTATTCCACTATCCCAGGACGGTTTATTGAAACCAGGCATTGTGCTAGGTGCTTTACCTAATTATTTCTAATTTTCACAGCCACTTTTTGAGGTCTCATTATCCTAATTTGGGGGTTGAGAAAATGGACTGATTTGCCCAACAGCACACAGATAGAAAGTGGTGGATGAGGAATTCAAGCTCATTAAACCATCCTCTCTCATAAAGATCTATCAAGGGTGGACAGAGGCAAGTCTAAGTGGGTTTGTAAACACATTAGAGTGTCCCAATGGGAGAAGCCCTTTTAAACTACCTTGTGGAATGTCCCACTGATAACATTCAACTCAACATGTTCTTCACAATATGAACAGTAAGGATCCCATGGGGCCAAATGTCGACAGACAGGGTGCCAAGAAGGAAAGATGCACCTGAGTACAAAAGACAAAAGTTTCATGGAGGAGGTGTGCCTGGAGCTTCACCTCCAATGGTGGTTGCGGAGGTGCAGGGGGAAGCAAGATCTGGAAAAGCAGATGAGAACAGGGAGGACCCTGGAATGCATGGAATCTCAGGGAAGACCTGGTAAGAACCATAAGCTTCCCATGGGTACTGGTGGCTATACGTGTGGGAGAGAGAAGGAACGCAGACTCCCAACCTAGCTCCTAGGTGGCTGCCCGCCCCTCCCCATTCTCCAGGCCCTGTCCCAGAATAACTGGAGGATGGTGCAGACCTCAAAGAAAGTGACAGGATTATTCTGCTCCTGGAGCACTTGCTCCATACACCACACTCCTACCCAAGCTCTTGGGAAGTTAAGAGGCTTGGCAGAGAGAAACCAGAGGAGAGGGGTTGTGGGGTGGGAGCAGAACATGGCTGTGTTTGTGGGGAAGATGGCCCTAGACAGCTGGGGAGTGGGGCGGAGGAGGGGACCTCGCATTTGTGCACTTAGGCGTAGCATGACATAACGCTTACAGGTGGAGGGGCTCCGCTTTCTCGGCTCTCCCCACGAGGTGGGACACTTGCCATGTCATCATCAGTTGAGTTATACCAGCTTTTTCACTGTTTTTCTTTGCGAAATGAAGATGATAATAGTATGCACTGCACAGGTTGGTTGTGAGAATTAAATGAGATGCAAAGTACCTGGTGGAGTTGCTGGCACATAATCAACACACAATAAATGTGAGATTTTTATTATTGTTTTTATTTCTAATCTTGATGAAAAATGTATAATTTTCACACTGCTATAAAACTAAGAGAACCACGAGTTAGGTCCCACAAATTTCATTGCTGAATCATGTACTTTGGACAGTTCTATGACATCTGTGTTACTGAAACAAAAATTTTCCTTCTTAGGCAAGTCGGAAGGAAAGTGCTCCCTCTCCCACCCCAAGGCAGTGCTTATGCTCATAAACCACTTTTTCATTTCAAGGTGATTTCTAACTGCTCCTCATCACATGCTCATGGTATAATTCTGAGGTCAGCGGGGCAGACGGTGGTATACTTCCATTATTAGGTCCTGAAACTCATGGCAAAGGAAGTTTGTTGGCTGGACCTAAAGCCGGATCCCCAATGCCTCCCTCAGCCCTCAGTCCAGCAACACTGAACACAGGTGTCTCAGCAGGCGGCCTCCCCATCTGCCCGAGCATGCACAGGTGTTCCTATTTGTGACCTGCCCCTGACCTTCACTGAGTCCTGATCTCTCCCAGGCTTCAGCCAGACAGGATCCTCACCTGGGAATGAGATGTTCAGAATCCTGAGGGGGTTGGAAGCATATAAAAAGATAATAAGATTATTCTTTAGCAAGGAGCATAATGCAGAGATGTTTTTCCATCCCACAAGGGTTTCTGGCCCCCAAACCTGCCATTCCTAGCTCCACCACCATCCCCCACTCTTGTTCACAACTAACTTCTTGCTTCGCGTGTCCTGCTTCCAGAAAGACTGTCAGGCATACGTTGATGCTGTCGCTCCAGGAGAGAGGGGGCACAGCTGGTGATGTTCTGATTGGTCAAAGCCCATGTTCTTCCAGGGGTCAGAGATATTCCAGGTAGGAGCTTTTTGGAGTATCACCCCTGCTGTTTCCCTATTTCCCATTACCCCCATATGGCCACTCCCCTACAAGTAGGCTAACCTTTATTCCCCAAACAGCTAGGCTTACCCTCCATGGTCTTGCTCAGGCTTCTCTCCTAGAATGACTTTCCCTTACTGATCCAGCTCCTGCCCCTCCTCCAGGACCCTGGTCAAGGGACTTTCCTATAGGAAGCACCTCTAGACCCATCTCTAGGCCACAGTGTTTACCACCCTTTCTAGCTCCCACAAGTCTCTATCATACAGACTCATTTTTTATCAAACTGCAGACCCATTAGAGGGTCATGGAAATCAATTCAGTGGGCCACAATGAGTATTCTTTAACAAAATGGAATAGAATACCAAATATCAGAATACGTTGCCAGTGATATTGATCCCGGCCAGAGGGGTTAGAAGCTAGAGCCGCTTCCATCTGGGAGGGAAGGCCCCTGTCCACCGTCTGGTGTAAGTAACAAGACAACAAGCCCCGAGGACAGGGACTCGGCGCCTCCGCTTCCCTCTCTCCCCAGCACCAGGAACCAAATAGCAGGAGCTTAAAAGTAAGGGTTGGTGAATGAATCATGCAGGTCAGGCTAGATTACTTCATGATAACAAAAGAAGAAACTCCCCATGGCTTCACATGGCTTGCTTCCCACTCATACAAAGTTCACCCCGGTCCAGTGCCCTCCAGGCAGGAGCTCAGAAATCTAGGCTGCTCGCATCCCATCGCACTGCCTGCTGTGTGGATGCACAGAGTTCAGGTAACCATGGCAGGAAAGAGAGAGCTAGAATGCTGTACGCAGCGCCATGTGTCATGCCCCCTCCCAGCCACTGGCCAGGGCGTGTCACATGGCTCCCCCAACCGCAAGGAGGATGGGAAATGCAGAGAAGCACATAGATATTTGATGAGCAGTAAATGTCTCTACCACAACGCGGCATGAGACATGTTGCCTTGTGACTTAACTAGGCTTAACTCTGGGCATATACCTTTCCTCCCCGGCCACCCAGTTATTCATTCCACAGAACTTCTGGGGGTCTGCTCTAAAGTCGGTACTATGCTGACCTCTGGAAACACCGGGATGACTAAGACCACGTCCTAGTTTGGATCACCCCAGAAGCGCACCCTGGGCCAAGGAGCAAGGTGGCTAACCTGGAAGGTCCCAGGAATGCCAGCAAGGTAGAGGGCAGTGGTCCAGAAGATGTGTCTTACTAAGCCCACTACCTCAGCATGTGTCTGAAGCTCAGGCCCACAGAGAGGCTCTGGGAAACAGTGTGACTCACACCTCAAAATTATCCCCACTTAAGGGTTGAGGGAGTGGAGACATCAACCCATTCCCATGAGCCGGTCATGAAATCCTCGTCCCCCTTGCCAGATTCTTGCCTTTCCAGGCTCTCGTGTCCAGCCCGGGTCACATAACCCAGGTCTGGCCAGTGGGAAGTGAGAGGGGATCTGTCGGGGAAGGTTCTGGGGCAGCATTGGCTTCCCCGAGCCGAAGAACAGATGGACTTGCTGCTGTGCCTTTCTCTCCTCGTGCCCTGAACGCGAACGTGACGCCGAAGGCCACTACACCCCCCGGGGCTTGAGCAGGACAACCAAATGCGGACACGCTAAGGATGGCAGAGCGGGAAGGGAGAAGAGGTCTGGAATCCTGACAGCGTTGCTGAATAGCCAAAGGTCCGGCAACGGCCCGTCTTCCCGTCGGTGCTCCGGACTGAGGCCGTGCTTGTGCCAGAATCCTGCACATGCCGCCCGACACCATCCTAACCGACCCAAGCGGGCAGTCCTGGCCGGGGCAGCTCTGGCCGGAGGTCGTGCCCGGGGCTGCAGGGAGGCTTGGCCTGGCCGGACCGGGGTATAAAAGGCCCACTTTGCCATGCAAAGGAGTTCGGCGGAGAGGTTTACAGAGCTTCCAACAAGGAGGCAACAGAGTTGTGTTAGAAACCAACGACCTAGGGGCGCCTGGGTGGCTCAGTCGTTAAGCGGCTGCCTTCGGCTCAGGTCATGATCCCAGGGTCCTGGGATTGAGCCCCGCATCGGGCTCCCTGCTCAGTGGGGAGCCTGCTTCTCCCTCTCCCTCTGTCTGCCGCTCTGCCTACTTGTGCTCTCTCTCTCTCTGTTAAATAAATAAATAAAAATCTTTAATAAAAAAAAGAAACCAACGACATCAATCCTATAAAGGACAATCTATCACCGCCTGAGAAACATAGCCGATCTCCTCTGAGTAGCGTCCAGGACGAGTTCGCTTCTCCGCAGGCTCTAATACACTCCCCACTTCAGACGTGTTGAATCGAATTGAGATGCAGTTAGCCTAATTATTTTCATGTGACCCCCACTGCTTCAAACAATGGCTAGCACCGCTCAGAGAGGCTTCAGTTGTGCTTCCGGCTCTGCTGTAGCCCAGCCGGCGGCCTCGGCCGCTTCCCTCTCCGGGCTCAGCGAGCTCACCTGCACGGGGCAAGTGGAGAAACCGCTCTCACTTTTTGCAGCGATCCTGGGGGCTGTGGCTGACTGCATCTGGCAGGCACAAGAGGGGTTCCCGGCTCCCTCCTCTTTACTCCCACAAGACGGGCAGAGGAAGTTGGGGGACCACCAAGTGCCGAGCCGAGAAAGTGGGGCAGTAACTGTGCCACCCCCAGCCTGACTGGGGAAAGGAACACTGCAGATCGAATACACATCTCAGATCACCCAGGTCCCAACCGAGATCTTTCTCTACGTGGAACACACATGCAAGTTTTTGGTTTTGTTTTTGATTTTGACTCTTCCAACTATGTTTCCAAAACCAAGGATGAGGGGAGAAGGGAAATCAAATGATTTCTCATGTCACATTCAAATAAAGAATGATCAATTAACCCCCCAAATTAGGTATATAGTGGGGAGACCTACAAAGATGAGGCGCTGGACTCCATGTTCATACACCCATCAGCACTGCAGTCTTAAATTATATTTGACATTTAATTAAAACCCCAAGGCAGTGAAGTCAAGAGCTGAACTGCTTCATTTCTAGAAAAGGAGCTGCTCTTTAGGATGGATTCATTTATCTCCTGTCACCAAAGGCATCAGCACACACCCCCTACCACCACCCCCTGCACCCCAGCCCAGCTCCACTCACTACTGCCAGGAGAAATACAATAGAGGCAGAGATTGGCCAAAGGGACCCTCCTCCCTCGCCCTCCTCTCACTGGCACACGCTCCCTCAGATTCCGTAACTGCCAGAAGAGAGCTGATCCTTCCCAGGTTCCATGCCACCCGGAGCCAACGCCCTTCCTGGCCACCTACCATGCCCCACCCCCCAGTTCCCATTCAAGGCCTTTCCTAAAGACAGCACTTTTACCTGTCCAAAGACATGAAGGTTTTCAGCATTGAGTGTCTTTTCCTTCTTTCCTTCCAACCATTCTCCCCCCCCTTCCTTCTTCCCTGGCTGCCTGCAGAACTCACTGAACAGACTCCACATTTTAGGGGCACCTGGATGGCTCAGTCAGTTAAGCGGCCGACTCTTGGTTTCAGCTTAGGTCATGATCTCAGGGTCATGGGATCGAGCCCTGTGTCAGGCTCCATGCTCAGCGGGAATCTGCTTGGGATTCTCTCTCTCCCTCTGCCCCTCCCCTACTGTCTAAAATAAATAATCTTAAAAAAAAAAAAAAAGCCTCCCCATTTTAGGGCTGTGCTAAATGTGACGGGGACACAAAGACCCATAGGACTTAACTCCTGACCTGGTGATCTTTGGGTGGAAACCACAAAACTCATGAAACACTGACCGTGGGCACTAGATGTAATGAGACAGTGTGTAGTTCGCACCAATGAGGGCTCCAGACGACAGGAGCTTTGGGGTGGGAGGAAGGAGAGACTCAGGTGTGTAGGAAGGGCTTCAGGGAGGAGCCAGGACTTGTGCTGGGCGCCAGAGACTGACAGGATCTAGAAGGACAGGAGGAGAGGCACTCCAAGAGAGAGAAGAGCGTATGCAAAGGTCCAGAACCGGGAACTGGTAAGAACGCTTTCTGCCTACAGCGGCGGCTCCGTTAGAGGGGTAGAATGCACAGGGTGGAAGAAGCTGGTGCATGCCAGCAGCAGGGTCAGCACTTCGTCGGGAATCCTGGAGCCCTGCGGGCCCTGCAGGGATTCTGGGGCGTTGGTGACTGCAACACTACAGCTGACTGAGATTGTGTTGCTTTCCGACTTTGCTCGAGCCTGGCTGTGTAGCCTTGGGCGTGCTGCCTTCTCTCAGAGCCAGATTTTCTTCCCTCCATGAAATAGGGAGGGTCACCCTCTCCCGGCTTCCCTCACCTACCTTTCAGGACCAGATCAGTGCCAAACGGTACCATGTACCAGGTTTGGGGAGACAGGGAGTGTCCCTGGACTGTTCCCCCACAGCTTTGAGGTATCAGAACACATGGTGCTTCTCTAATACAGATCACAACTCCAGGACAGGCTGGAGACACATTAGCAACGCCTCAAATACACATAAATCTCATTCTGCTAAACACAGAGCATTTCATAACCTCTAGACTCGCCTGTTTGCAATTTCATCCCCAGAAGGTTTAGGAGGTAACAAAGGCAACAGCCGGCTCAGGCTTATGTCTGACCCAGCAAGAAGAAACTACTGAGTACTGGAAGTGACAGAAGCCATGGACAGAGGGACAGGAGCTTAGGAGAAAGTGAGCATGTCATCTTAGAGTTCAGAATAGCCCAGAAAGAGAACAGTGGTGCAGTCACTGAGAGAAAAGGTGGCTGCAATCCTATGACCAGACACTCTAGAGGGGAGACAGCTGGAGAAAGGCGGGTAGCAATTCGTGGAGGCAAGATTCTCACTATGTGATTGCAAAGTATTCCAGCAGGGAAGAGAGAGGAGAGAAATCTGAAGAACACAGTAACTATCTCGGCCTCACTAGCAGCTCGCTGGCTTCCGCAAGAAAGCAGCCTTACCAAGCTCCTATCTCCTTCTACGTCACGGAGAATGATCTCTGCCCTAAAAATCCAGTTTCAGCCACATCACTCCCCAGCTCTAGACTGTTCGTGGCTTCCTCTCTCACTGTGAACGGCCTGCCCAACATGGCTGTGGCTCACCCTTCCAGCCACAGCTCCACCCTCACCCCGGTCACATCTGATGCCCTAACCAGGGACAGGCAGGTTGTAGCCCACAGGCCACGTGCAGCTCACCTCCTATGTTTGTATGGCCAACACGCTAAGAATGGTTTTCACATTTTTAAATGACGTTGGGGGCGGGGGGGATCAAGAGAATAATAGTTTGTGACACACAAAAATAATACAAGTTCAAATCTCGATGTTCATAAATGAAGTTATATTGGCACACAGCCACACTCATCTGTGTACCTACGAATGGCACTGGTTTACCTACGACCCATACTGGTTTCCTAGGGCCGCTGTAACAAAGTACCACAGACTGGGGGGCTTCATCAACAGACACGTTTTCTCACAGTCCAAGATCAACGCTGTGGCAGTGTTGTTTTTCCTGAGGCCTCTGTCCCTGCCTAGTAGACACCACCTTCTCTCTGTGTCCTCACGGGGCCTTCCCTCGCACATGTCTGCATCCAGATTTCCTCTTCTTATAAGGACACCAGTCATATTGGATCAAGGCCCACCCTAGGGACCTCATTTTAACTTAATCACCCCTTTAAAAACCCTCCCTCCAAATACATTCACATTGTGAGCTACTGGGGGTTAGGACCTCAACATACGGATTTGGGGGGACACAACTCAGCCCGTAACACTGCCTACAGCTGCTTTCGCGCTACAACGACAGAATTCAGTCAGTGCGACCGAGACCATATGGTCCACAAAGACTATTACAGATAGATTTTACTGTCTGTAGACTAGCTACTTCTGGCCCTTTACAGAAAAAGTTGGCAGACCCCTGCCCTAGACAATCTGGACTTGCTACAGATTCCCGAACGGTACACCTTGCTTCTATATTCTGAACTTATGCTAGCATTTAGATGCCCTCTCATTTTCACTAATAAAGCCCTTCCTGTTCCTCAAGATACCAACACTGGCAATGCCTTGTGTGTGAGCACTCCAGGGGGCATTTGCATTTAAGCCAAAGAAATGAGTCAGTCTCTCATGAGAAACTCTCAAGTCATCAGACACGCTGAGCAGAAGTGCGGTGGCCCCCCATCACACTCCGCATGTTCCCCCTGAGGGTAGGTGTCAAGGGTTGGAGGTGGGGCAACAGGAGATATGGCTGAGGCTTAGATGTGGATGCGGCTGTCATCACCGAGGGAATGAGTGGGTCTGAAGAATGAGCTTTAGAGATACAAGAGGGAAGAAAATGTGGCAGGAGCTTCTAGGCCAGAGAGCTCTAAGAGGTAAGTAAGTGTCAGAGGAAAGGAGAGGGGTGGGGAGGGGAAGGGCAGCCAGAAGAGCCGGGAAGCCAGTAACGGGCACTAGGGAGGGAGCTTGGAGGGAGTATCCCCTGGGGACAGGAGGCCCTGCAGCACCCAGTGTCCCGGCACCTAGGCTGAGATGCTGGCATTTAAGGGAAGGGTGGGCTGGAGAGGTGAGGCAGGAGCCTGCGGTTCTCACAGGTCAACTGGGCATGAATCTGTAAAGAGCATATCAATGGGATGAAGAAGTAAAACGGTGCCAAATACCTCAGGTCCCTCCACACGGCTCCTTCAGTAACTTGACCCCCCGCTCCTGCTGAGGCGGACAGGCCTGGGTGGGAAACCCCCAACCCTTCTCTCTGGCCCCACCTCCAACCCCACTACAAACAGCAGGGGACAGATATGTCACAAAGTCAGTCTGAAGGGCACCAAAATATAACCTGCCCAGGTACACACAGGACTGGCCCAGGCCCTGACTCCAACTCCGCCAAGCCTTAGCTCTGTGACTTTGGACAACTGTGTCCCTCCTTCAGCCTCAGCATCCTCATCTGAAACACAAGGGGCTGGCTGACAAGCAGTGCTGTCATGGGAGGGGATGGCTGTAGGGGATTGGGCATAATGTGGGCCTCGTGGAGGCCTGACAGTTGCGGGGGAGGCCTGAGGAGAGCAAGGCGAGGGCTGGCTGGCTGCAACCCAGAAACCCTCCCTGGGGCGTGTCTGCTCTGAAAGCTTGATGAAGGTCTGCTACAAGGAAGGAGAGTGATCTTGCAAATGGGGGCCACTGGCAGAAACAGGGTATCCTTGGCACGCTGAGCTCCGTGTGCGCGTACACACAAACACACACGGCGTGTACCCCCTGCCTGGGCCATGCCTTCCCAGCTGAGGCGGAAGGAAGGGGCTTGGCAAGGAGGTAGAGCTAGAGAGGGGAAGGGCGGAGGGAGATAGGCAGACCTCGTCCTGCCATATAACTTTCTCCATTTTATCGAGAGAGAAACTGAGGTCATCCTCAGTAAGAGTATTCTCTTAAAGAATAAACTAGAAGCGGGAGAGAGGCCTCAGGCACCGACAGTGGTCTGGATCTCACTTCGACCAGCAGGGAGGGAGGGAGGCAGGAAGTGCCTGTGGTAAATGAAGATGGTTCTGATAGAAGGTGTGCTGGAAAACATCTCACTCTCCATAGAGGAAAAAGCCACAACCAAACAGAGCAGCCATCAGCAGGGAGGAAAGAGAGGAACATTCTGGGCACGGAGGGCTGTGGTCAAATAAATGGCTCCACACCTCATCTCCTTGCCCTCCCTGGTGTGTATGTCCAGATGCCCAACCACTTCCACCCTCCGAGAGGCGGAGCCTTCGAGGGTAATTCAAGCCCTAGGTTTCCGTATCCTACCCTTCATTTTAAGACACGATACTAGCCCCTGACAACTGGACATGTCCAGGCCTCACTCTCCAGCACGGACCTCCATGGGGATTTCTCAATCCATCACAAACTCCTCGCAAAACAAAACTCATGCCTGTCTTCTTCATTCTGCTCTTTAAGCTTTAAGTAGAATGGAGTCCAGGAGCCACTGGGGAAACCGGTGTGAGTGCTTGTGGGTAGGAGTGCCTTTCCTAGGGGTCGTGGAGGGGCGGGGTGGCCAGGGAATCCACTCCTTCCTCCGGAATTCCTGGCCTGGACTCACTGCACTGTCCAGGGAGGTGACGGCCGCCTCAGCCAGCCCAGGTTCTCTCCATCGGGCTGGGGGGGGGGGGGGGGGCCTGAGGGCTGATTCTGGGAAGGAGTTCCCTGAGGCAGGTGTTTGCCCACACCCTCATGCTGAACATCCCCCCTATCACACTGTGGAGCCGTCACCCACAATGTGAGTGAAGGCCCCAGTGGGCCCGTTTGAGCGAAACACACTTACTTCTTCCCAGTAAGTGGATTTCACTCTCAAGCGCTGAACTGCTCCATGCCCGTACTGCCCGTGCTATCCAGGGGCCTACCTGCCCTTTGGCCTAGAAATGCTTCTCTCAGGCTCCCTGGCCCCCTTGTTCTGCGCTTCAGCACGTCCTCCCCACCAAAGGCAAGGGGCAGGGGACTGAATTCTCTGCCGTCCTGGTGCCACTGGTGTCGTGAGGCCTGTGGGGGGGTGGGGGCGCTAGGTCTCAGGGGTCTCCAGTGGGGAGTGTGGGAGCCCCAAACAGCACTTAAGGAAGCAGCTCCCCCCAGCCCTCACGGGTTGCCGCTCCTGTGCTCACAGATGCGTCCCTGCCTCTGTCAGCATCCTGTGGCCGCTCTAACAAATTACCTCAAGCTGAGGGGCGGAAAACAAAAGAAATTTATTCTCTCACAGTTCTGGGGGCCAGAAGTCCAAAATCAAGGTGTTGGCGGAGCTCCGCCCCCTCCAAAGCCTCTAGGAAGGGATCTTTTCTTGCCTCTCCCAGCTCCTGGTGGCTCCTGGGTTCCTTGGCTTGTGGCTGCATCCCCCTGGTCTCTGCCTCTGAGGTCACACAGCCTCCCCCATGTCTCTGTGTCTCAAATCTCCCTGTTCTTTCTCCTATAAGGACACCATTCCTAAATCTAGAATGATTGTATCTCAAGATCCCTAATTACACCTACAAAGACCCTATTTCCAAGCAAGGTCATGTACCTGGATACGGGGGTTAGGACTTGACATATCTTTTGGGGGGACATGATTCATCCCATTACACTGGTCTACTGGTCATTCTTTTGAAGGTGATCCCCTCAACTTGGAGGTCCCAACTCACTCTGTGAGTTCTCGGAGGCCGCATCTTACTCAGGGGCTTGGCAAGGAGGTGGGGCTACCGGGAGGGAGGCGGCAGAGGGAGGTGGGAGAGCCAGTCCCGCTGCAGCCCTGCACCAAGCCCCCGTTTCCCAGGGGCCCCATAGCTTGCCCCAGAGCAGTCCTCCCGTGTCCCCCTTTTAGCATCCTCGTTCATACTACCGAACCCCGCTCAAGCTGTGCCCCCAGCTGAGGTGCCCTCTCTCCTTCCCTCTGCCCACTGGGTCCTGCCTCAGAGCCTTCCCTGACCACCTGAGCCCAGAGGGACAGTGAGGAAGGAAGGGCTGGGCCCCAAGGCCCTAACCACTGGCTCTGTCCCCTGCCGGCTGCTTGAGCTCAGGTAAGCTTCTCAATGTCTCAGGACCTCAGTTTCCCCACCCGAAAATGTAGACAATCCCTTTCTCACAGATTAGTGAGGAATAAACAGCACAACGCTCAAGAAAGAATTTCCAACAAATGTTTGTTCTTTGGTCATCTGATCTTCCCTTCTCCGAAACTAATGCGAGTTGTATCGTCACTGCCCTTAACTGTCATTCTAGGTCATTCTGTTGGCCTTGTCTCCTAGGGTTGAGCTTCTTGAGGAAAGGGACAGAATTTTCAGGCTTCTCTGGCATCTCTTACAGCACCTGGCATAGCCTTTAGTCAGTAAAGACCTTATGCCTGGAATAAACACCCTGGCGATGCCCATATGTCTGTATTTCAGACTAAAGAGGCAGCCCTGGCCTGGGTCCCAGACCTTGTGTCCCTTCAGTCACCTCCCGGGTCTTCTTACCCCCAGGGCCTCATACCTCATGGGAGAGGCAGGGCCTGCCAGGCTCCTGCAGGCAGCAGCCGAGCTGGGGGAGGCGGGCTGGCAGTAATGGAATGAGAGGCACTGAGATCCAATTCCGAAATGATTAAGGTGAGAGGGACAAATTCCAGAAGCCAGTTGTTGGGTGTAATCAGGGTGAACAACGAATCATGGCCCCTGAAAAGCCTGAGGCCAGACAGGCTGGGCCCATCCCTGCTCCAGGAGGACCCCTGTGGTCAGCCAGGCTGAAGGAGATCTCTCTCCATTAGGTCCTGGCAGGGAAGGGCGAGCAGGCTGCACTGCATCATCTGGGTGGAGCAGCTGAGTGGATGTGACATAATTGAATGAAGCCTCTACCTCCTCCACCCAGAGCGGGGGAATTAGCAGGCCTGACCCTCGCCTCTGGAGACTGCATTCAGCCCTCATCTGCCTGCATTGTTCCGCTCCGCAGCCACCTACCTGGTCGGGGTGCTGGGAAGGGGTGTCAGGAGGGGGCTCCCAATAAGGGCTACAAGAGGGAAACGGGGGGGGGCAGAGGGAGATGGGCAGGGGGAGGGGATCAACCAGGGAAGTCCCAGAGGAGGGGGTGACGGGGAGGAGGTGACAGTGATGGGCAGGGGAGGGGAACGAGCCAGTGCTTGCCAGACTGCCAAACAGATAGATGGCAAGGAGATAGCCCTAGTGAGAGGGAGGATGGGGATGGAAGGGCCGGGAGGAGTGGAGACAGGCAGGGAGCAGGAGACGAGAGCAAGATAGGCAGAGAGATAACATGACAGCGGCCAGAGATAGAGAGATGAGCTGAGCGATGGAGGAGAAGAAGGCAGATAAAAAGAAGCTTAGTAAGAAAGATAGACTGACGGAAGCTGGAGGAAGAGGCAGACGTGAAGATAGGAGCTTCGTGGAATAATGCTGGAAACTTTTCCCTCAGTATTAGCAAGATGCCATGTTCCTCTGTGCACTCACTACATGACAGGTGCTGTTCTAAATGCTCCACTTTATCTCATTTATTCCTCACAACACACTGTCTTACAGTGATGACGACGAGGTTGGAAAGGATAAATTACCTGCACAAGGAGACCCAACTAGAAAGCAAAGGAGCCAGACATGACCCCAGGCCTTGCCTGATTTCACAGCTCCCTCACCATCACACCCGTGGGGGGCCCCTCTAGGTTCAGCCCAGGTGACCAGATACACCTGACCAGATACAGAGAACTTTTGGGTGGCTGCAGGCAGGAGTGTGGTCAGGGGACGGTGTCTTTTTTGCCTCTTCTGGTCTCTGCCCCCTTCTCCTGAGACCCCTGGCACTCGCCCTTGCCATCTGCATGGGCCTCTCCAGCTCTCAGCTGGCCATCACAAATATGCACAGAAGTGTGGGCCCACGTCATTTTAAGGTATGGCCTCTGGTAGGAGTGCTTCATTTTAATAGGAGGCTCAGAGTGTAATATGAGAAACACTCGGGGGACAGGAAGTGTTCCCTACAAGCTTTAGTAACCGGACGTGGGCAGATCCCCCCATGCATACTCATCAAGCCAGTTCTGGTGTGACTTGCTCCATCCAGGTGGGAAGAAAAGATATCTGGATACACATGACTTATTGCCTTTGTGCCCCTGGACCACCTCCCCATGGAAGATTCCCAGCCATAAATAGGCACCAGCTTAGAAGGCTTTGCCAGACAGACCAACCCAACCTCCCCGCCAAGAGTCAGGGTCTCGCTGCTGGTGAGGACCACCAAACAACCGCTCCCACTCACCGCTGTCCTCCCTAGCTGCCCTCCATCAGGAGTCAGAGGGGCTTCGGGCTAGGATGACCCCCACATGCCTAGCTGCTGGGCACTCTCTGACCCGGCCAGATGGCTCTCTGGGTCTGTCCAGGGCCCGCCGCCCCTCCCAGTACCTCCCCAGTCTCCTGTGGGGAAGGGAGCAGGGTGCCCATTTCAGCTCATGGCTCGCCAAGAAACACTGAAGGGGGGCAAGAGCCGGTAGTTTCCTAACAGCAAAGCTGGGATGCTCAGCACCCAGGAAGGAGGTGCTGATCGCTCCGCCCCCTCTGCTCTGGTGCAGCAGGGGAAAAAGCAGATTAATCGCTCCACTCTGCCCACAGGAAATGGACTAGCAAAGCAGGCAGGGGAGAGGCACAGAGGGAAGGAGGGAGCGCAGGAAGAGGCAGGCAGGCGGGGGACTAGAGAAGAAACACCAACGATGGAACTCAAAGCTGGAAGGATAACTTCATCCAGGTGCCTCCACTTTCACCTCTAAGGACCCAGCTCACCCAAGGGATTCACCCAAGTTCATCCAGCTCGTCCTGACCTTGCAATCCCATTATCAGATCCCAATCTCCGGCTCCAAGGGGAAGCTCATGGTTTAGTCACCAAAGGCCTTGGAGTCTGGCTCTGCCCCAGGAACCAAGGGGCTGACTCCTCTCCTGCTCAAAAACCCCATGTGGCTTCCTTAACCAAGGCGCCCTCCTGAGTCTGGCAGTCAGTGCCCTCCCCACCCAGCCCCAGCCTACTCTGCACCGTGTCTGCCACCAGGGCTCCCCACATATCCCTGATCAAGCTTGCTCCTTGCTGTGTAGTGATGTCCTGCACTCCCCCACCTTGGCTCACACTGGAATCCCTTTTGCTTCAGTGCTTCTCCAGATGTCTACCATTCTGGGAGGTCTTTTTTGGGGCTCCTGGACCTCAGGAAGCTCTCCCTGCTCTGGGCTGCCATGCCACATTTGTTGTCCCTCTCTTTTATTTATTTATGTTTACTCAAGGATAATTAACATACAGTTATATAATAATATATAATGTTATTATATATTATAAATAATATATAATAATATAACAGTGCTATATTATTTTCAGGTGTACAATATAACGATTCAACAATTCTATATATTTCTCAGTGTTCATCAAGATACTGTTGTACCTCTCTTATGGAGAGAGGAAAATAACCTTTATTGAGAATTATCTCTACATTCAATATGCCTAGTATCATTATCTCTCTTTACAAATGAAGAAACAGATTCAAGAGGTTAAGTAACTCACTCAAGATCACACAACTATCAAGCGAGTGGTGGAGGCAGAAATCAAATCCAAGGCTAACTCTAAAACACTGTTGTTCTTTGTATTATAGTTGCTGTATATTGCCCATTCACGACCTCTTGGGCAGTTAAGTTCTTTGATGTACAGACTATGCCTTCTTATCTCTCTATATCTAGTGCCTAGCAAAGTGCTTAGACACTCCAGATAACCATTTTTAGGATGGATGGAGGGATGGGGGGATGGATGGATGGATGGATGGATGGATGGATGGATGGATGGATGGATAGATGGATGGATGGATGAGTGGATGGGTGGTGGGCAGTTGAGTGGGTGGATGATAGAGGAGTATGATATCTCCAGCTTGGAAAGGCCATGCAATTCTGTAGAATGGGGTTTAGGTACCACTCCAGGGATCATGATCAGCCACCAGCTCTCAGCAGAGCCTTAGGAAAGAGGTGATGACAGAAGCTGCCTTGGAATCTAGTAGGTGGAGAGTTGCTAAACCACCAAAACAGGAAATGGCCACTCCAACAAGTGGCAAGGATTCTTAGACTTGAAACTTCATCATTGGACTAGAACATCCTTAGAGATAATAAGGTCCAACCTCTCATCACCTTTTCCCTCCCATTCTGCAGATGAATAAATTGAGGCTCAGGGAGAGGAAGCGACATGCAATATCACACAGCTAAGTGATCATGGGCACTCAATTTCTATAGAAACACAGTGACTCTATATAGGGCTACAGTCAGTTGGATGCCTTAGATGATATTCAGTGCTATATCCTGATGCACAGGAGCCTCTGCTTGGAGACCCTTTGTGAGGGACCTCGGAAAGATGTACTTCAAGGGAAGTCCCTCACCACCAAGCCCCAGGGGCTGCACCTTCTCCCTGTTAGCATCCTCGCCCAGCCTGAAGGGGAGCTTGGCAGTGAGCCCACTTAGACAACCTATGTGGCTCCATGTCTTGGCCCGCCTGGGAAGGACTCCTGATCTATTCCACCTGCCTCCATTTTCAGAGGCTGCTGTAGTCCCAGGTCAAGTCAACTTCTCCAGGCCACCCTAGGTCTAGTTTCTGGGCAATTCCCCTGGGAGGTGAAGCCTGCCCCCTACACTTTGGTTATAGTTATTATACTCTGCCCTTTGCTCCAAGGGGTGTGGGCAATATGTCCAAATACATTTGCTGTGCTTTGTTTGGGCCCCATGACAAGTAACAACAGTCACCCTGTAACAGCTTCACAAAGTGGGAAAGAAAGGTGAGAACACCACCCTTACTCCAGGTGGGGAAACTGAGGCACCAAGCAGCACCAGACAATTTGTCCAGGCTAACCCAAGAAACAGAGGCACAGCAAGAACCTCCGGACCCCTCAGTCCCAGCTGACCCAACCCTGCCTGCCCTCTGGATCTCCAAAAACTCCAAAGGCAAAGCCGGGCTGAGAGAAAGTCCTCCCTGAGAGACAGTAGCTGTCCTTCCTCCCCTTTTATTCCAGCCCACATCTTTCTTTTACTCATCTTCGTCCCGAGTGCTTAAGCCCTTGAAGGAGCTTCAAATGGAACTCTCCAAAATTCCTAGATGAAGGGGAGCAGCTGGGAAGGGCCCCCAAACCAGCAAGGAACAATCAAAGGCACAGGAAGGAAGCACAGACACTCGGTGCAAACAGCAGGAGGAGGTGATGGAGCGGAGCAACCCACTGGGGCCAGTGAACACCCACAGCACCCTGTTAGAAGCATAGCGGGGGCCACAAGGCAGGCCGGTGCCCCCACCCATACACCTCCAGCTGCACTCATGATGCACTGAAGTCTGCAGAGGCAGAGGCCTGCGTTGTAGGCTCTGAGAAACTCCTTGATTTCTTTTCCTCCAGTGAGCAGGAAATGAGACAAAGCAGTAGCACTGTCCCCCCACCCCCTGCTCCGGCACCGAATGAGATCCAGAGGCCAAGCACTGTTATCCAGATCAAATTCCTCTTGGAACAGTGCCCGCCTTCCTCCCTGCCCATGCACCTCCTTCTAACGCTCTCCCATTCCGCTCTTAAAAAGGTCAATGGAGACAAAAGTTGCAGCCCACCATATCCAAAAGCACCTGCTGTCAAGGGCGGGCAGAGACCTACTTGCCTACTGGCTGACCCAGAACTCATCCCAGGGGCACCTCAAAAACTCAGGGTCTGGTAGACAGGGTCAACCGAGGGCACCTGAGACTTGATTTCTAATTCTGCCTCTGCTACCACCAAGCTGTGTAACTTCCCAGCAAATCCTGTCCCTCTCTGGGCCTCAGCCTATCTGTGTAATGAGGGAGCTCAGATGCTGCTGAGGAGACAGGGGGAGGACTTAGCAAGGGGACTCTGGGCCCTGCATCTCATCCTGCACCTGAGCAGCCCTGCTTTTGTCTCTTATTTTTCAGGCTTCGGGTAAGATTTCATTTGAAAAAAAGATTTGGTAATTGTAAAAAAAGAAGAAAAATTATTAAATCCATTGGCCTAGAGGTGACCTCTGTGATTCCTTTCTTCTCTCTGTCTCATTCTGTGATCCCACACATGCACGTATATTTGTTATTGGCTACCCTAACCTGGACAGCTCTGATTTCACACATTCTTTCCTGTGGTCCCTACGAGATGGTCATAGTCACCGGGCTTCATGCCCTGATTTAGATTCAGAAAGTAGGTACCCCCTGAACCTCTGGCTGAGTGTGTAAGACATGAGCCCCACCCTGAAGTTCAGAAAACAGGCGCCCCCTGAAGAGGTAACAGCTCAGCCAGGACATCTGTGCCAAGTGTGGAGTGAGTGTTTTAGCCAAGAAGGGCAGCAGGGTCCAGGAAGCAGCGGTGGCTGTGGGCTGGGCTTCCCAGAAGTGGGTTCCACTCAGGAACACAAAGATTCCAAGAAGGGATTACACTGGGCATGTGGGGGCTCAGCAAATGGATTAATCAGGCTTCAGAAGTGAGCAGGGAGATAAGATGTTAAGATCCCTGAGTCAGAATGCCTGGGCTTAACTCTGATTCTGTCATATAATTGCCTATCACTCAGGCAAGCCATTTACATTCTTGGCCTCAGTTTCCCCATCTATTTAAACAGTACCTAGGATTCTAACCAGCTGCCTATGATTCTCCCCAGCTCCTGCCTCAGGCTCTTTCCTAGGGGTGGCCTTGGCCATGGTTTTCATGGGAAAAGAGAAGGACAAGGCCCAGACAGGTCAGATGGAAACCCGCAAATTAGAGACCAGACCTAGAACCCAGGCCACCCTCCCCTGGTTCTGCCTCTGCCACACTCCGTAGGTTAGGAGGGGACACAAAGAGGGTGGGAGAGAGGAAAGGCGGAATGAAGCCATACCACATCCCACCCACCCTTTGTCTTGCCAGGTTCATTAGCAAGCCTGGAGGAATTCCCACTGCTCAGAAGGGAGAACTCCTAATGAATATTCATAGTCACCAGAGGCCTCATTTGCATCATCAAATTCCCTAAATGCCACAAGAAACAGCAGCCTCTGTCCTCTCTGGCTGTCCCCTCCTGGAAGAGGGTAACCTGCCAACCTAATCACTGTCACTCCAGCAACCCGCCCACCTCCCTCACTTCATCCTGCCCTGGCCTTCCCTGTTTGCCCCAAGGCCCCAGGTGGGTGTCTGTCGAAACCCTCCACTACCAAAAACCCCCAGGCTGAGCAAACAAGGTCTGAGCCAGGCAGGTGGGTTACCCATCACTGGTGAAGGAAGACAAACAGACCCAGGGGATGGGGATCAGGTTGGCAAAGCTGTAAAAGGAGGAGAGGTGTCCCTTCACCCCTCTGGGAGAGGCGCAGGGCCCGGGATGGGGATGGGGCGGGATAAGTGGTTTCGCTGTCTCATAAGGTGGCACCAGGAGAAAGAGATGGGAAGGAAGAAGAGCATCATGCCTGCATCCCTCCCTCACCACGCAGGCCTCCTTCAAAATGCAATTTCCATTTAGAACCATCCAGAGGTCCATCAGTCAAGGACTGATTAAATAAGTGGTACCTCCTGCATGTGTCAGAATATTATATGGCCATTAAAAAGAATGTGGTACAGGTAAAAACAAAAACCCGCAATGTCCACAATATGTCGCTAGTGATAGAAGGAAGTTGCAGGAACTGTGCTTAGCAGGTCCTGCTTTTGTAAGACAAATAAACAGTCAGTCAATCAAAGTGAGTGAATCAACCAGAGAGACTCTGTAAGGGCATACCCTAGCGGGAAGGGTAAGGGAATTTGTATTTTTCATGTGAGATGTGTTAAGTATTTCCTTCCTGTCACAAGTTTGAGTGCTTTACAACGATCGACCTTATAATCAGAACAAGAAAATGAAATGGGAGCGAACGCAAGTTTCCCCTGGAAAGATGGTGGTGTTGCAGCTACAGGCTGCCCCCGGCCCCAGGCTGGTGGGCCCTGCTGAGGAGGGGATGTCTGTCCGTGTGGTCCCCTTCCCTCCCCTGACAGCCCTGCAGGCCTGACTCCAATCTGGCCTTGGCCTTGAAATCAGGCTCTGTTTACTTCATTATGCATTTGCCCAAGGCTCACTCTCTGGAGAAGCTCATTAAGTAACTTTTGTAAATTCTTACCGATTTACAAAGCACTTACACATTTTCATTCATTCATTCAGAGCCAGTCCTCAGCCTGTCCCGTGAGGCAGGTGCAGGGCGCTGGGATATGACGACCCAGTGAGCCACAGGGAGCCCTGGACAGGCCCTGTCGGCGCAAGACCCTCAGGCTATGTCACAGGTGTTCCGGGGGGGTCAGAGCACAGTGGCCCCCGTCCAGAGCTCGGGGTGATCCTGAGCTTCAGGGAGGCAAAGGCCTTAGCCGGATGAAGAAGGGGGGCAGCACATAAATGTGAACGGGCTCTCACCCCTGGACACCTCCTGCGTGCCAGACCCCATGCCGAGGAGCTTCTCCTCCCCATTCGATCTCCACCACAACCCTCAGAGTGCAGCCGCCATTATCCCTCCTCTGTGTGGAAGAAGCTGACAGGCAGGTGGGTGCACGGGAAGGGAGGAAGAGCATCTCGAGTTCACAAAAACGAGGGAGAGAGGCCCTACTCTTCCACCACGGCCCCCACAGGGCCCCCACCTCCCCGCTGCACTTGCCCGCACCTCTGGGCTTGACTAAATAATTCAGAACCTTCCCCTGGATGCCTGGACTAACCAACCAAAGTACAATAGCATTCGAAACCCAGGGTCTCCCAGGCTCCCTGGGTCTGGAAACAGCTGGTTCTGCCTGCTTTTACCTACCCCCACCCCCGACCCCGCTCAGCACTCTGCAGCCACATGGAGAGGCGTATACCCGGCACAGTGATCCCGGCGGATGGGTCTCCTTCAGGGTCCTCTGAACAAACAGGGCTCGTGGGAGTCTCCATGTCTTTGTTCGTGCTGTTCCTCTGCCTGGAATGCCATTCCTACACATCCCTGTGCACAAAGTATAAGAAGCAAATGCTACTCCCATCATAAAACCTTCCTCATTTGTTCCAACTGGGCTCATCTTTCTCAGAATGCTTCAGGTGCAACAACACAACCTAAGTGCTTAATTGTTTTGAATGACTGACTTCCGTGTGTTTGTGTGTATGTGTGTGTGTGTGCGTCTATTTGTGCAAGACCGTGGGCATGTCTGTGCGTGTCTTTCTCTGTGTAAGAGGGTGGGTGTGTCTCTGTGTGTGCGTGTGTGTGTGCTCAGGTGTGCGTGTCCTTATTTACCTGTGTGAAAGCAGGGATATGTCTGCATGTGCACGTGTGTGTGTACACAACAAATTGTAAACCCCTGAGGGCAGCACGTGGCCCTGTTCCTGCTGAGTGTCCACACTCCCCAGTCCACATCGGTCACAAGACAGGAATTCTCTACATCTGCCCCCATGGGCACAACCTCCAACTCCCACTGCCCCCCCAAGGAGTCCCCTATTGTGCCTGTGGTTTTACCAGGCCCTCTGCACCCTCCGGGGCTGGGTGTATAGGGAGTGGTCAATGCATAGATGTTGGCTGGTCCTTGGATCTTGCCTCTCTGGCTGGTACCATCTCCTCCTTGTCGATCACTCCCTCTCCCACCCGTGGTCACCTCCTAAAAGCACCCTGCCGAGTGACGGGGGCCCCGGAGC
Source organism: Mirounga angustirostris (assembly GCF_029215605.1). Taxonomy (NCBI): domain Eukaryota; kingdom Metazoa; phylum Chordata; class Mammalia; order Carnivora; family Phocidae; genus Mirounga; species Mirounga angustirostris. The sequence continues at coordinate 159,511,090 of NW_026991710.1, read as the reverse complement.
AGAAGTTTCTATCTGTGTCTCAGAAACCAAGCCAGGGCTCCAGCCCAGAGGAGGCAAACCTGAAGTACTCATTCCATAGCCCTGAGTCCCGGGGGCCCTCCCCTCCCCAGAAGATGCTGGGTGTCCTACCTTGAGCCTCCCAACCAAGTGCAGGGAGCAAGGACTGGTTAGGGAGCCTATCCTCCAGAAAAACAACTCAGAGAGGTGGCCAGAGTGACTTAGGGCCTCAGCTACAAAAGTGGGTCACCATGGGGAAAAAGTGGTTAAAAAAAGAAGAAATCTGTTTCTGGAACATGGTCTCAGTGCTGACTGGGAGCTGAGCATACCCTGAGGGAGCTACAGAAATCTCCCTCTTTCTTCACCAGCAGCCGCCTGCTCCCCAGTCCCTGGCCCCAGCAGCCCAAGTGAACTCTGTGTAGAAATGAGGGCAAACTGGGGGCCTCTGTCCCAACCCACTACCACTCCCCCTACTGCCACCTCCTGGGGGCTCCTCTCTCCATTCAGTGGCCCTGAGCCAGCACTGGGCCCCTGGAATGGGGACATCAGGGTGTGGTCTGCCTCTCTCTGCTTTCTGGGTTGTTTCTAAACTGCCTCACTTCCGGCAAAGCAGGGCACACCAGGGAGTGAGGACACTGAGCTCCAAGAGGGGCAGGCCAGATGCACAGACACTACCCAGGCCAAAGGGGAGGCCCCAAAGGGGAGGGGGCTTGCCCACGGCCACCCCCCTAGGGAGCAGCAGGGTGCGACTGACAAAGCCTGCTCATGGTGCTTGTGCTCATAGGGCCGAAGAAGAGGGCTGGATTGCAGGCCAGCGCACCCAGGGCCAGCACCAGGCTCAGCCCGCAGCACATCCATTTCAGACGGTCGCTTCACTGCACTCAGCCTCAGTCTTTTGATCTCTAAAATGGGAGAACGGTATCTATTTTATGGGTCGCTGTGAACACTGAATGAAATACTATATGCAAAAGATCTCCATACAAATGTAAGACATGATTCTTAGGCTTATCTATGGTCCCCTCTACCAATAAATCCCCAAGATTGGCCACATGTTGCTATCTGCTGAAACTGGGTTGGGATGGGAGTTCATTCTACCGTTCTCTCTCCTCTTGTATATTCACGAACTTTTCCTAAATAAATGTCAGCACCAACACAAAGCTGTGTTTCTAAGTTTCCCCCACCACGGCCCGCCCCCCAGCCGACCCACCCCCCAGCACGGCCCACCCCCCAGCACGGCCCGCCCAGGCCCTGACCTCTCAACGGCTCCCACACATGCAGGCCAGAAAGACTGTCCAAGGCATGGACAGCCTCCTAGACGCCACCCGAGAAAGGTAGAGAAGCAGTCACCATGGGGTGTCTCCTAGAGGCCAGTCCCTGCAGAGCATGTGATGTGGCTATCATAACAACTTGATTGATTGATTGATTGATTTCTATTCCCATTTTAGAGATATGAGTGACTAGTTTTATTGTTTTTTAAGATTTTATTTATTTATTTGAGAGAGAGAGAGCGAGAGAGCACAAGCAGGGGGAGCTGCAGAGGGAGAGGGAGAAGCCGACTCTCCGCTGAACAGGGAGCCCCATGCGGGACTCGATCCCAGGACCATGACCTGAGCGGAAGGCAGACGAGACGCTTAACCGACGAAGCCTTGCAGGTGCCTGAATGACTAGTTTTAGAGTCAGATTCTGGCCAAATTCCACACCTCCCCTGCATGCTCAGCCTCAGTCCTGCTCAGCTTTAAGCCATCGACATGGAAAGGGGGCTTCTTTTCTCTGTTTTCTTTCTGACCACGGGTTCATCGGGGCCATAATCACGCTCCATGGTGCGTAGCACGTTATTAAGACAGCGTCCAGTAGAATAGGGTCCTGTGCGTTTCCCCCCTTTTCCTTTCTCAGTCGTCACTGTCCCCACTCCGAATCCGTCTCCTCCACATAGGTACCTGCTCCAGGATGTTTGCTGAATGTCCTTAAATATGCATATATCCTGTAAATTATAGAGCATTGTTATGAATATGTGTTTTGAATTTTCATAAATGGTACTGTGTTAGGAATGTTATTGGCAGTTTGGTTTTTCAGTCAGCACTGGTTTTTTGTGTTTTTTTTTTTAAAGATTTTATTTATTTATTTGAGAGAGAGAATGAGAGAGAGAGAGAGAGAGCACATGAGAGGGGGGAGGGTCAGAGGGAGAAGCAGACTCCCTGCCGAGCAGGGAGCCCGATGCGGGACTCGATCCCGGGACTCCAGGATCATGACCTGAGCCGAAGGCAGTCGCTTAACCAACTGAGCCACCCAGGCGCCCAGCACTGGTTTTTTTGAGATCTGTTTGCTATAGGTGCCTGATTAGATGATCCCAGCACTACACAGGTTCCCTCAGGAGGCACCCACCACTGCCCCCTTGTCCATCCCCCACTGATGGACACTGAGAAGGGTTCCCACTTGCCTCTGCCAGAAACAACACACCCTGTACTTCCCATCATTGCTGTATGAGACCTTCTCCTGATCCACCGCTGGGAGTAGGCTCTCTGGGTCATAAGGCAGACTCGTACTCAAGGTAGTCAGTGTTTGTAAACTGCCTGGAACAGTGTCTAAAACACAGAAGCACTATGTGAGGTGTGATCAATAAAAATAATTTAAAAAAATAAATAGCACTAAGTGTGCCAGATTGCTCTCCAAAATAAGTAAACCAATTTACACCCCTACCTGTGATTCAGGAGAGGACTTGTCTTCACACATCCTCATCAGCTCTATGATTCGTCCACCTTTCTGACTTTTGCCATTCTGATGAGCTGAACATTGTATCTCAATGTTTAAATTTACATTTTCCTCTAATTCATAGTATTTAAACCTTCTTCAGATACTTGTTAACCATTTGCTCTTTATTTTCTAAGGTGTAAGCAGTGTTTGAAATATGCCTCCACTCTTCAAGGTAATCCAGAGAATCTTTGTGTCCACCTCTGGTGGGATTTTATGTCTTGAAAAAAAAAGGGGGTGGTGGGGAGAAGAGAGAGAGAAAAAGGAGGGGAAAAAATGTGGCAGAGGAGGAACAGAGAAAGTTGTTTTCTGTGTGGGTGAATTGTTTCAGTCCACCAACAAAGGCCCCTCCTGGCCTTGCCAAAGGCCCAGTCCACACAAGGTGGCTCACACACAAATCCCCTTCGGGACTTGTTCAGACACAGCTTCCTGGGCCCCATCCCACCTCCTGACTCAGCTTCTCAGGTCCTATCCCAGTTTCTGATTTGGGGTCTGGGTGAAGCCAAGAATTTGTGTTTCTAGCAAGTTCCCAGTTGGTGCTGATGCTACAGGTCCAGACCCCCCACCCCCCTCTGAGAACTTGCTACCCCAGCCACCTGGTCACCTTGGGCAGAGCTCCACCGGCAAAAAACGTCAAGGAAGCCTTTCAAAGGATGTTAACATCCAACCGGCTGCCCGCAGTGGCCGCCCACAGTACCCGGGCCTCCTGCAGGAATTCTGTCAGCTCTCACCTCCAGGGCCTGGACTAGAGCGAGGGGAATGAGGCCCCTGCAGAGCAGCAATTAAGGAGGCACTGCCTCTCTAGGGCCGAAACTGCAGGGTCAGCACAGGGGGCAGCCCGTCCTCAAATGTCCTCAAACGTCACCCTGCAGTGGCCTCACCTGCTCCGGCCGGGCCCTGCTCCTGGCCAGCGACAATAACGACACATTGTGTTCTAGCACTTCCCTCGTTTCAGCCTATTCCCATGCAGCACATGATCTCGCTTGATTCTCAAGACGACCCTAAGCGATCATCCACCTCCATTTGACAGATGCAAACAACACTGAGGCCTGCAACAGGTCAGGGAAGAACCCCCTCAGCCGGGCCAACCCCTTTGGACCACTGCTGCCCCGCATGTTCCAGGCCTAAAGGAAGCAGCACAGACCCTCTGCCCGGACAGCCACCACCATGCTGCCTGCCAAAGCCCCAGAGGGGCCGCGCAGCCCCACGTTCCTCAGCTCCTCCCCATCGACCATGCTGCTCACCTCAGCCTCTCCTTCGCATGCTCCCAAAGCTCTCTGAAAGAGGTTGTTGGGGCTCTCTGCCCCATTTCAAAATGGAGGACACGGAAGTTCAGAAAAGTCAAGGGCCCTTCCCGAGGCCCTCAGAGTGAGTAACAGCACTCACTCTGGACTCAGCTAGCCTGGCCCGCTGCATTCTTCAAACCATGCCGCCCCTTCCCTTCTGCTGCACTGCCTCAAACATCCTTCCTTCCTCTTTCTTAACTGCAGATAGTTCAGACCCCAGCCTGCCTCCTCCAGGAAGCCTTCCATGCCCCCCCATCCTTTCCTAGGCTCTCCCACAGGACTCTGTATTAGTCATAGTTCTCCAGAAAAACAGAGGATTGGTTCATGTAATTGTGGACACTGGCAAGTTCGAAATCCGCAAAGTAGGCCGGCAGGTTGGAGACCCAAGGAAGAGCTAATGTTGCTGCTCAAATCCAAAGGCCATGTACTGGCAGAATGCTCTCCCTCAGGGGAACCTCAGCCTGGTTTCTCTCAAGGCCCGCTTTCTCTGAGGCCAGCCACCCCATGAAGAACAATCTGCTTTACTCAAAGTCCACTGATTCAAATGTCATTTCATCTAAAAACTACCTTCAGAGTGAAATCCAGACCAGCGTTTGGCCAGTATCCCGGTACCATGGCATCGCCATAATGACCCTAAAGTTAACCACGCCAGACCCTGAACTTCCCCGCTCCGCCTGCATCAAACTGAGCCGTGTACTGGTCTGAGTCGCCACCAGGCCGTGCACGCCCCGCGGCGGCCACATGTCCGTCTTACTCATTGCTCTCACCACAGATGAACACAACACAAGGCCCTGCCCCTGGCCCCGAGCACTGATGGAGAAGTGGGGCTAGATGTCACTGCCTGCCACCACCCGGGGCTGCTGCCCCAGCACACCCTGCCTTTTAGTCATCGGCGTGGGTGGCCTGCTTCCCCATCCTTCCTCAGCTCTGCCCCAGAGCAGAGCCCCTTCCGATTCAGCCAGTGCCATTGAGCACACGGGGGTGGGCCCAACCATTGTGGCCCTAGGGAGACCCCCTACAAGGGGTCTCCTCCTCCCTCCAGGCAACTGCTCACTCCTAGGGGCCCTCCGCTCATCTCTGTTTGGGGCCGGCCCCTACTACAATTGCTTTCAGGGGTAGGACTGACTGGGAGGCTACACGGCTGGCTTCCCTGGGGAGACACCAGTGCTTAGAAGAGCAAGGCTGCACTAGGAGAGCCTAGGGCCCTGGGTCTGCCCCCGGGAGGCAGGGCTGGGGGACAAAACACAAAACCTGTCCTTGCCCTCCTCGCATCCCCCAAACCTTTTACCTGGGTGATGTCACATAAAATGCATGTCAAACTCTGTTTTAAACCATCCCTGGTCACCCAGGGATGGAAGCAAAAGAACAAAGGGGTCAAGACAAATATGTATAACACACACACACAGAAGAATACACTCTGTACCTTTTATGTTCCCATGGGCAGGTGGAGCCCCCCCGCTTCCTATGTCAGCCCCCTCCCACTAAACACATACACACTGGTCCCAGTTCAGGCTTGCCATTTCCCTGGCTGGGCCCAGGAAACAACGATGTGGAGCGGAAGTTGAGTACCAGGAAATAGCCTACAGCCAGGATTGTGGAGGCAGGACCAGCCAAAGAGCCCCTCTGGAGCCAGAAGGGCAGGAGAAAAGCTCTGAGGGCCAAAAAAAGAGAGAAAGCTAAAGCTGGCAGGACCAGTCTAGGGGGAAATCACCAAGGAGGCACCTGGAGAATGAGATGCAAATTCTCAGGGCTGGGGGCCGAAGAGATGCTTATATGCAAATGAGCAGACCAGGCCTCTATTGGATTAAGCTCAGTTATATTTTTTAACCCCCTTTTGGCAGAATTCATCCCCAAACTGAGGGAGAAGGGAGCGCTCTCTCCATTCTGCAGAGGGAACAACTGAGACCCAGCCATGGAGAGTGTGTGAGTGGGCAGTGGAGAAGCAACCAAGTGCCCAAGCTCGGGGGGGTCCAGAACCCCGTCCCAGATCCCACCCCCTCTCCACCCCCCGGAACCTGCTTGCAGCCTGAGCCACAGTGTACAGACGACCCCGCACCTATCTGAGGGGCCAGGGTGGCGTCAGGCGGTAGGAGCGCAGGGCCCGAAGGATAAAAGGGTGGAAAGAAGGCCCCAGGAGGCTTGGCCGTGGATACGGAGAAGGAGGAGGAAGGAAAGAGGCACAAGGAGGGCAGGGGCCTAGAGCGGGGTCTGCCAGGCTTTCTGAGAGGGGAGCAGAGCAGAAGAGGCAGGAGATGCAGCTGCCAAGCAGCTCACTTGCAGGGCAGGGGCTCCAGGAATTTTGAATAGGAAGCCTGGGGTCTAATTCCTCTTCTGCAATAGATGTGTGACCTTGGACAAGTCGCTTAACCTCTTGAACCTTGGTTTCATCATCTATAAGGTGGGAACCAGCCATGCTAGGCTTCCCCAGTGACAATGTAACCAAGGATCAAAGGAGGTAATGGAAGTGAAAGACTTTACACAGTGCTCTGCAAACGGGAGCTCTCGTCACTAACCAGGGCATCAGCCAGGGAGTGGGGGTCAGAAGGGAAGTGTCTTCCCCACCATTGAAAGAGACTGGCTCTGTTGGCTTGCGCTGGGATTCATTCCTACTGTTTTCTACCTGTCAAGTTCCCATACCCAGTGATTTGAAGTCAGGTCAACCCTTAATGGTCTCAGAATCAGGACACTTGGCTTCTGGTCCCAGTTCTGGCACCAGTCACCAGGGTAGCCCTGGGCAAGTCACTTGCCCTGTCTGGGCCTTAGCTTCCCCATGCGCAGAATGAGGATTTTGAACCTGATGGTCTCTGAGGCACAGCACCGAAGCCTGCTTTTGATGCAGAACAAGGAATTCTGCCGAACCCTTAGCAGCTGGGCGACCCATGAGAACTCAATTTGTGTTTTGTTTTAGCTTGTGCTTCTTTAGCAAGAAATTCTTCTCTGCATTACGTGGAGAAATCAAACGCATTTTCATTTCCTCCTCAAAGAGAAGAGAATGGCCTTTATGTTTCTGAGAATGAGGCCTTTCCTAGCCTGAAGAGTGAGTCAACAGGTCTTACGCAGTGACTTGAGGGCAGGGTGCTTTTTGGCTGGCTCTCAAATCCTATCATGGAAGGAAAAATGGGGAATTCAGGCCGTTGTGGGATGGGCCTAAAAGAAAGGCTGGCAAGGGAGTGTGGAGGAAAATGGGGGTGGGAGCTGGGAGAAGGGGCCCTGACCGTGGGTTTGGACGATGAATCCCATCCCCGCAAGTGCCCCCGAACGGGTCCATGGCCCAGAAAATGTCAGGTCTGTTACACCCGACTGCTAGAGGGACAGCATACGGACACCTTGGCATGGTATGGGGATAGATCAGAACAACATGATTCTCAAGAGTTCACCTGCGGGGGGCGCCTGGGAGGCTCAGTGGGTTAAGCGTCTGCCTTCGGCTCAGGTCATGATCCCAGGGTCCTGGGATGGAGTCCCGCATTGAGCTCCCTGCTCAGAGGGGAGCCTGCTTCTCCTCTCCCTCTGCCTGGACCTCTGTCTGCCACTCTGTCTACTTGTCCTCACTCTCTATCAAATAAATAAGTAAAATCTTAAAAAAAAAAAAAAAAAAAGAGAGAGAGAGAGAGAAAGAGCTCACCTGGGCAGGCAGCCCCACGGGGAGCCGGGGCCCATCTGGCCTATAACCACATACCTACACACTAAGTTTCTGGTTGTTGCTCAAGAACACACAGAGCACGTACAAGCTCTGGGGACCCCTGGATGCCCAACACACCAGGAGAGAGAAGATCCCGCTAACCTGAATTTAGGGCCAAACTACAATGTATTGGGAGCCAGAAACAGGGGTGATGGACACCTCAGTATACACATTCACTTGTATTCCTTTACTTTGTTCTGAGAAGGGTTTGGGATGAACTTTGCCTGGTCACCACAAGCCAAGTTCAACATTGTCTGGAAACAAATGTGGGCATCATCAAAGACAAGGCCAGATGATGGCAAACCGCTAAGTCCACTCTGGTACCAATGACAAATGATGACACTGAGGTATGAAGAAGGTTTTTATGTCTGTCTGCCAACTTCCTGGGATTTATAAGTCAGCGTATTCGTTTCCTAGAGCTGCCGTAACAAATTATCACAAATTAGATGGCTAAAAGGAACAGAATTTATTCTGGAGGCCAGAAGTCTGAAATCAAGATATCCGCAGGGAAGGCTCCTCCAAAGGCTCTAGGATAGGATCTTTCCTTGCCTCTTCCTGGCTTCTGGTGGTTTCAGCCAGACCTTGGCACCCTTGGCTTACAGACCCATCACTCTAATTTCTACATTTGTCTTCACATAGCCATCTTCCCTGTATGTGCATCTCCATGTCTAAATTTCCCTCTTCACATAAGGACACAGTCTCTGGGTTAGGGCCCACTCTAATCCAGTATCACCTCATCTGAACGTGATTACACCTGCAAAGACCCTATTTCCAACCCTATTTCCACAATCACAGGTTCCAGGTGGAACATGAATTGGGAGTGGGAGGGGACACTCTTCAACCCAGGATAATCAGTAAGCTTTCATTTTATCTTTATGCATACAAAAGAGAATATCACTGCCGAAGGATAGGCCTCTGCGAAGCTCTATTCGACTGTCCAACAAACATATTTCCTCTAAGTTAAGGGACAGAGATGAATGGGACATGCCCACCAGTTCAGGCTGGGAGCACAAGCCCACGATTGTAGGAAGAGCATAGTCTGGGCAAGGGCAGCTACTGAGGGGCTGGGGGCAGTGAGTGAAGGACAGACAAAGCTGAGTTGCAAACAAGGCACCGCAAACCAGACCAAGAGGGGACTCCTCTGCACACAAAGCGCTCTGACTCACACGGGCCCCTCGCCTCAAGCACAGACAGTGCACCGACCCCGTAAGAAGCATTTCTGTACCTTGGCACTACCGACGTTTTGGAGAGGATAATTCTTTGTTGTAGGGTGCCGTCCTGTGCATTGCAGGATGCTTAACGGCATCCCTGACCTCTACCCAGTAGATGTCAATGCAAGTCCCCAGCTGTGACACCAGAAACTGTCTCCAGACATTGCTAAAGCTCTCCTTGGAGGCAAACCTCGCCCAGTTAAGAACACTGTCTTAAAGGTTCAGAAACAAGTGTCCAGAAAAGAAGTAGGCTATACTCCTGACCACTAGAAAGGCCCAGACATTTGCTGATACAGGCTTGCTCTCCCATCATCCTCCCAGCCCCACCTTATTTAAGAGAACATCTCATGAACTGTTGAGGCATGATTAAAATTATGCTTATCGTGGGTACCATCACTCACTACCAGAAGCTTGGACCTCACGATAGAATCAACTGGCAGAATCCAGGAGCCTCGGATGCAAGACATGTTAGAATTTTATCAGTGGGCAGGAAGACAATTTGGGATCCAATGAAAGGGACCCAGAAGTGGAAATGGCCCCACCCCACCCCTGGGCCCAAATCAAAGAGCCCACCTTGAGTCCCGTCGACTATTACTGGTGTCCACGGGGCCAATGGACATGCTTTCCTGGCGGGATCCCTCACTGATTTCACAGAGGTCTGTGTAGGTTTCAGCAGAGGCGCAGGAAACGCCTTGGAGGCGCAGAAAACGGTCTTAGCATAAGAGTTGGCAAACGTTGGCCAGAGAGACAGAGCCCCAGTCAACAAAGCTACGATTCAGGCGGGTTCCATCCCACTGAGGAGCTGCCCGGGCCAAACGGTGGGACCAGTCACGCCCAGCTGAGCTTGGGGGAAGCCAGAGCTCATGGGTACCGGGGGACACCAGGGACCCACCCGTGACACACATGGTGTGGCCACGAACGTTGGTTGCCACTGGCGCAGCAGCTGGATCCTGTCAGAGGGAAGGGCCTGGCACCTGCTTAGGGCTGTAGCACTCAGCTCAGAGCCCTGCCTTCGTGGTCCACGCTGCAGTGGGGGGATTTTCTGGCTGATAAATCGCCCATCCCCCTTGAACGCAGAATTCGCAGTGAAGTCCTCCGTTGTCACCTCTGAACTAAGTCAGTCCTGACATTTATGGGGTCCAAGGAAAGCCTGCCGTTGCAGAGACTGAGGGATGTGGCCTGACATGGGCAGCAGCAGAGCTGGGCTTTGGACTGGGATGCGCCTCAGGCTGTTTTGCCTACAGTAGGTATCTTAACCTCTCTGAGCCTCAAAGTTCCCCTCTATAAAATGGAAGGAATGGGAGGTAACCTACATCGAAGGACTTTAGAATTAAATGAGACGACAGGGCGCCTGGGTGGCTCAGTTGGTTAAACGACTGCCTTCGGCTCAGGTCATGATCCTGGAGTCCCGGGATCGAGTCCCGCATCGAGTCCCGCATCGGGCTCCCTGCTCGGCGGGGAGTCTGCTTCTCCCTCTGACCCTCCTCCCTCTCATGCTCTCTGTTTCTCATTCTCTCTCTCTCAAATAAATAAATAAAATCTTTAAAAAAAAAAAAAAGAAAGAAAAACTTCTTTAAAAAATAAAATAAAATAAATGAGACGACAGACATAAAGCTTTGGCACAGTGCTCAGTACAAAGAAGCCCTCAGCAAACGTGCTTTATTGTTATGACAACCCATCTGGCAGACATTCCAGGAGTGACCTGTGCTGTAGAAGTGGTCCCTGACAGCAGGTGCACGGGAGCATCTGCTGGCCAGAGCAGCAGGACTTAGGGAGTGTCTAGGCAGTACCCGCTTCCGCATTCAAAGACAGCCACCCCGGCACTCTCTTTGCAGCTTCAAGGGCTGGGAGAGCAGAGCCCCCCAGAGGAAGGATGCCTCTGAGATCGTCGGCTGTTCCAGCCCCAGCAGAGAAGTACGGGGCTCCCTGTTCCCAGCACCTGCCCTTCAGGGGTCTTTATTTTCACTTATCAGGGAGCCACGAGCTGTGCACGTGAGAAGCTGGTGCAGCGTTCCTGGGCGTGCTTATCGGCGGTGTGGCTCCCAGGTGGCCACCAGCTGGGCTCAGGGCCTCTGGAGCATCAGCAAGCCTGCCCTCCTAGCTCTCCCCACCACCCTTCGGCACAGCCGCTGAGGTCCAGAGTCCTCATTCCAGACCGCAATGCGAAGGTGCACCTGCTGAAGGCAGCAACCCACCTCAGGGTGACCCCCTCAGGGAGCTAATGAGTGGGCAGGGCCACGGCTTCTCAAAAAGGAGTCAGAAGCCCCGGGTTGCATTAGAACAGCCCCATCAGAGGCTAGAGCCAACAAACGTCCTCAGATAGCCTCGGAGCCTCGGGCCTTGGCGAGGAAAGTCAGGGCCAAAGCTACTTGGCAACAGGTGCCCATCGCTTACCTCCCTTTCCTCTCTCAGCCCACATCACGCTTTATCATAGAGATCTGTCTCCACCGACCCAGGAGAGCACAGGCCGTGGCTGATCTGCTCTTTGCTATCTCCCCAGCACCTGAATAATTAAATACCTCTAAGATACAGAATGTGAAAAAACAAAGCATGAGTTATCATTAAATCAGATGACCTCGAAGCATTTCATGAACCCAGTATCACTGATGCTAATGCCCCACGGTCTGAGAAGACTGTGGAGACTGCGGTGCCCCATGATCAAGGCATTTAATACAGTAGGACATGGACAACCCAGCCCAGCTGTGACTCAGCTCCTCCCTCTTCCTGGACCTTGCCCAAGCCCATGGAGAGGAAATCTGTAGAGACCCTGCGAATAATTGTCACTTGCTGAATAACACCAGAGTTAAGCACCTAAAATGTAGGGCATGTAGAACTTTCCCACGCATCAAAAACTCCAGGCGGAGAACCATATTCTGATATTGTCCTGATCTTGGTATCAACAAAAATAAACTCGTAAGAGGTTTTCCTGAAAGCCCACACCTTCTGCCCATGTCAGTGTCCTAAGGGAAAACAAGAGAAGTGTGAAATTGGACCTAGTGTCACCTTCCCAGACTACCCCATCTTTGCTGCTACAGTTAGCCCTCCCTCTGCCCACCCCCCACCACAAGGCAGGGTCTATATGATCCGTGACGTGTTTGTTCTCAAAAGGAAACAAGGGCTTCCAGCCTTCATCCAGCAACTCCATTTCTAGGTTTTCCTTCCTTAAGAAGCAAGAATTGTAAAACCAATTTAACTCTTAGGAAGATGTCCCATGGTATTGGACTTACCATCCCAAGGACACTTCCAGGAATGTCAAGCAGTTATAGACCTCTGAGTCTGCGTCAGGATATTATAATAAACATAATCCACCACTTTGGACCAGTGACACTTCACCTAACCCTATCTGGGCTCTGCTCCGCCACAAGATGCCAGAGAGACTGATAAGCCAATTGCTTATAACTTGAGAGCAACATCCTCTGGGTACAAATTGATAAAGAAGCCCTGGAGATTATCACAAAAGTCAAGAAGCCTTAAAACTAATTCTCTGTCCTTGCAATTATAAACCCTTTTTGAAAATCTTTTCCAAGGACGAGCCTTCCCTCTTAATTATGCCACGATGTATGCATCTCTGAAATGAGAGATTCTGCTCAGCATTTATGACTACATGCTTATCTTCCAGCCTGAAGATGCACTTCCCATTGCTGATGTGCTGAACCAGCTACTATGCCAGGTTCCAGAAAACTGCCCCTGACAGCAGCCTCCCGAGGGAGCAGATGGCAAAGATGGAGGTGTGAAGGAGACCTGGTAAGGGGTGCAGGAACACGATGTGGTGCAGAGCAGAATCGTAACAAAGACCCTGCTCCCCTAAAGGAGAAAGGACCCCTCCCCTAACCCAAGCAGCAGAACAGAATGGGGGACTTTCAGTGCAGGGGCAGGCTGGAAGAACTGAGCAGACAAGTGGAATACATGTCCCCATTTTTAAGGGCTTTGCAAGCTAATGGGGGGAGACAGTGCCCACAAAGGCTGCAAGTTAAAGATCCCAGTCAATAAGGCAGAGCCAGTGTTGTAAGAGCTCAGAGCAGAGGTGGCCAATGGGGGACTTCCGTGGAGCAGGATTCTGACAACAGGAGACTGGTCTCTCTGACAGTATTTTCCCAATGCGCGATGGAAGAAGTGATGTTAAGGCTCTGAGGCAGCTGGAAAAGGGCCCCAAAGCCCTCCCAGGTGACAGCAAGAGGAGAGGCACAGAGGTGGGTAGAGACTGGCAGAAACCAGCAGAGTGAGACGAATGTAAGAACTGGGAACCCAAACTCCAGAAGCTGGGTCACCTTGGTCCTGGTTGGCCTGAGGCAGTCCCAGTTTACTTCCACTGTCCCACTGTCATTATTAATAATGTCCCCTTACAATCTCAAAAGTGTCCTACTTTAAATGAAAAATTATATGGTCACCCTAGTCAGAAGGATCTTTGCGTGGTCACCTTCCATTTGTGGGCAGGCCTCCAACACACCCGGGGGTCCAAGAGCACACGGCCCCCCTCCTGAAGAAGTCTTGCCAGCCCAGATCTTCACACATCCTCATTCCTGCCAGGAGCCTCTGGCCCCAAGCACCCAGAGCCCTTTTCTCCCCCATCACCATCCCTGAGAAATCCTTGTTGTCCCCAGAAAAGGGAAAGGGGTTCATTTAAATTTTAAAAGCCATTAAAAACCTATGCAGAACAAGAAACTCCATGAACAAATGAAAAGATTCTACCACAGACTGGGAGCAGACAGCTGCCATGTATGCAATGGAGAATGGGTTTGTAGTCAGAATACGCAAGAAATCCTGACATACCTAAAGAAAAAGACAAACCACCGAATGGGAAAATGGGCCCAGAAAATGAGTAGGCAATTCACAGAAGAAACCCAAATGTCAATAATCACAAAAGGATGTTCAACCTCACTCATAATTTTTTAAATATAAATTGAAACAACAAGGAGATACTCTTTTATACTCATCAAATGAAAAAAAAGAAACAACCTTTTTTAAGTCCGAAATGTCAAGTGGTGGTGGGCAAACAGGTACTCTCATACAGTTTGATGGGCGATCGCTTAGCAGAACAACTTTGTTCTATTTGGTAGAGTAGAAGATGTATGTGCTCCACAACCCAGAAATTCAACTCCTCGATACATGTCCTAGAAAAATTCTCTCACCCATGACATAAGGAGACCCATGTCTCCCTGTACAGTGAATACTTAGGTGCCCAAGAGTAGCAGTAGTAGACAAAAATCTAAACGTCCCTTGACAGAAGAATGGACAAATCTGTTTGGTATGGTCACACAATGACTATGATACAGCACTTAAAACGAATACATGATCCTGGAGTCCCAGGATCGAGTCCCGCATCGGGCTCCTTGCTCAGCAGGGAGTCTGCTTCTCCCTCTGACCCTCCCCCCTCTCATGCTCTCTCTCTCTATCTCATTCTCTCTCAAATAAATAAATAAAAATCTTAAAAAAACGAATAAACCAGAGTTACAAGAATCACATGGATAAACCTCAGTAATGTTGAGGGGGAAAGCAAGTTGAAGATTTACTGCCTGGATACACTTTCAAATATGCAAAACTTTATATATAGTTTATGGAAACATATGTACGTAGCAAAAGTCTAAAATTATGAGTGGGATGATAAACTCCAAATTCAGAAGAGTATTACCTCTGGGGAAGAAGGTCAGACATGAGGGGCGCCTGGGTGGCTCAGTTGGTTAAGCAACTGCCTTCCGCTCAGGTCATGATCCTGGAGTCCCGGGATCGAGTCCCGCATCGGGCTCCCTGCTCAGCGAGGAGCCTGCTTCTCCCTCTGACCCTCCCCCCTCTCATGTACTCTCTCTCATTGTCGCTCTCTCAAATAAATAAATAAATCTTTAAAAAAAAAAAAAAGAAGAAGGTCAGACATGGGATCCAGGAGGAGGAGGGTTCAGGGGGCTTCTATTGGATCTGTAATATTTTTTTAAAAATGTGAAGCCACTAGGCAAATGTTAAAATTTAACAAAACTGAGTGATAGGGAAATGGATGTTCCTTATATTATTAGCCTCTCCATTTTTTTCCGTATTCCCAAAATATGAAGAGGGCGGATGCATGAGGTGGTACAGGCCTGCTGAGGAGCAAATTTATAAACGAAGAGGCCACGGCTGACACAAGCCTGGATGTGCCACCCTAAGTCCTTCACATGGCCAGCACCAACCCTACATGCCTGGCAGCGTCGAGTGTGAGGCCAGGATGACTCCCAAGCCTCTGGCTCAATGGGGACAGAGCTAGTGGGTGGGAATGTGGTTCCGCTCAGTCTCCTTTCCCTCCTCTGTCTCTGGCTGCCCCTTGTTGATCGTCTTCCCTGTTGGTCTTTAGCGCCTCACAATGTCCTTGGACAAGCTTCCTCTCCCCTTGGTTGTGTCAGAGAAGAACACAGTTTTCACCTACCAGATTGACAAAAATTACAATGGTTGACACTGCCCAATATTACAGGTATGGATGTGTTCCACCACACGCTGGTACAAGAAATGTCACATTACTCATTTGTCTAAATCCAACTAAACTTGGCTACAAGACCTCACTCTCCAGGACTGACAAAAAAATTCAATCTTAGTCATGATTTGAGGGTGCCTCTCCCTTTTGAAGATCATACTAAAGCCCTTGGGAGGATTATACATTCCAAAATGGGGGAGAAGGGGCAACTCAACTTTAGTCCATCATGGGCACCACTGTGATGCCCATTGTCCCAGGCGCCATGATCCTCCCCAAGGCACCAGCTCCACTCACTCCATGCCAGACTTAGAAAGAGAACCCAAGAGAGGACACATCACTTAGCTCTATCTCCTGGAATGTGGAAGCCACCCTCTCAGAGGTCCAGCCGCCTCACACGGTGCTGGCAAGTCCAGTGCACACCCCTTCCTCAGGGACCTGCTCTCCCCAGCCCACCACGGGCAGCCGCCCCCTGCCCATGCCCCCACCCTCACCTTCCAAAGCCCCTTTGGATGCCTACCCTGATGTATTGTTGAGTTTGGGGGAAAACAGCTTTCATGGACTCAATTGTGTTCCCAAAAATACATATGTTGAACCCCTAACCCACAATGGTACTGTATTTGGAGAAAAGAGGTAATTAAGTTTAAATGAGGATATATATGGGTCAGGCCTTAATCCAATAGGATTGGTGTCCTTGTAAGAAGAGGAAGAGACACACAGAGAAAAGACCATTGGCAAGCCAAGAAGAGAGGCCTCAGGAGAAGCTGGCTTTGCCAGCCCCTTGATCTGGGATTTCCAGCCCGCAGAACTGTGAAAAAATAACTTTCTTTGTTTAAACCGCTGGTTTGTGGTATTTATGATACCCCTTACAGACTAATACAGTGTCGGGGCGCCTGGGTGGCTCAGTCGGTTAAGCGACTGCCTTCGGCTCAGGTCATGATCCTGGAGTCCCCGGATCGAGTCCCACATCGGGCTCCCTGCTCGGCAGGGAGTCTGCTTCTCCCTCTGACCCTCCCCCCTCTCATGTGCTCTCATTCTCTCTCAAATAAATAAATAAAATCTTTAAAAAAAAAAAAAAAAAACAGACTAATACAATGTCTAAGGGTGTGTGTGTGAACTGAGAGCTCCAACCCTCGAAGCCAGGCAAGGGGCCCCCGCGGCCTGTGCAGTGGCTCTCCACGTCCACTCTGCTTGCCATTGGGATCGGGTGACCCTTTGAGTGTGAGTAAACCCCCAGAGATGGGAGGTGGAGGGGGCCCAGGGCAGAGATCCTGGTAGACTAATACAGGAGGCAGGTTGACATGAGCATGTTTTTACCCAAGCTGCAAAACATTACCAGGGATGATCTCTGGGCAATGGGAATAGAAAGGAAGTGTTCTTCCTTTGATTTGTCTGTATTTCCTCAATGTTCTAAATGAGCACATACTGCTTTTGTAAAAATGAAAATAGTAAGTTTTTAACTCTTAAAATCTCTGCCATCCTCTGGGCCCAAATCCAAAGCCACTTTCTCCATGTGCGTCTCCCGCAGAGCTGAGCGCTTGAGCTTTTCCTTTTGGGAAAGCCCATGAGAGTCGGGCTGCTCCCATGCTTCCTGTCTGGGCTGCAGTTACGTATTATGTGCGTGATTTTGCTCCGCAGCTAGTCACCCACCTCCCCGTGGCCCTCAAATAGCGCCCTGCCCACTCAATGTGGCCCTGTCCCATACTAACATTAAGCACTTTTTCAATCATGACAACAAAACTGAACAATAGCTATGATCTTCCTCATTTTGCACATTTGGAGTGTAGAGCTCAAGTGTTGACGAGCCATGAGTCTCAGGGCTGAAGGAGAACAGAGACCAGGCCCGTCTGGCTCCAGGTCCTCCCGGCATAACCACAGACCTGGCTCCAGGTTGGACCCCCAGCAGGAGAGACCCT
The DNA here is from genome assembly GCF_029215605.1 of Mirounga angustirostris. Classification (NCBI taxonomy): domain Eukaryota; kingdom Metazoa; phylum Chordata; class Mammalia; order Carnivora; family Phocidae; genus Mirounga; species Mirounga angustirostris. The sequence goes on along the minus strand of NW_026991710.1, from coordinate 159,493,820 downwards.
GAATCGTGGGCTCTCGCTGGGCTTCCATATTCACCTCATCTGGGTCGGGCGGCTCTGGCTGCCATTTCAGGCAAAGAAGAGTGTTGGCGTGGGGAGAGGGCCTGGGTGAGCGTGGCGCAGAGTGCTGAGTGCCCTCTTTCTCTGCCCTGCCTGGCCCTGTAACAGCCCTATGTTTTCAAGGGAGATGAAAAAATTCAACTCAGGAGTGTAGAATTGCCAACCTCCCACAGATAATCGACTACAGCACCGTCCTCCAGCAGTCTTCTCGGTGATAAAGGAGGTATTTTGATCTCCTTCTTCCTGATTCACGGTTCAGAACTGGGACAGGGAAGAGAAGGTGTCCTATGAAGACCCCCGTTAAGCGCCACAAGAGTCCCCCCGGCCACCGGCAACCCTGCTGTCCTTCCTCCTGTTCAATGTGCTGGGCTACCTCTGGGGCAGCATTTCTCCACCTTGGTTGGCATGATTGGTATTTTGGACGGGATAACCCTTCATTATAGGGGCTGTCCTGTGCTGTAAGTGTTCCACAGCATCACTGGGCTGCCCCTGGGTGCCAGAAGTCTCCCCTCACGCGTGACAACCAAAAATGTCCGCAGACATCACAAAAGGACTCCTGGGAGACAAAACTGCCTCCAGTTGAGAAGCGCCGCTCTAGAGCTTTGTGCTCTCAGTCTTGTCCCCCAACACAGAGTCAGGACCTGAGCGGAAGTGTTGGGCTGGGCCCTTCATTATCAGACACCAGGGAGCACAAAGAACACAACGGAAGTGGGGACCTCGACACGGAATCACAGGTACATTCCTAGCGGAGAAAGTTGAAAGCAATGAAGGACCCATTCATTCAATGAGGCAATCACCAAGTGCATATCTATTTACTGGTGGATTATTACACCCTGGGTGCTGTGCTACCTGTTGGAGACACAAAGATCAAGAAGATAAACCGAGTCCTTGCTCTCACATAGCTTTCTGTCTGTGAAAACAGACATTACACAACCGGTTGCCATCAAGTGTGTTAAGGTTGATGATGGAGAAGTATGGGGGGCCTCTGAATGAATTTACAAAAGATGAACTCAGGGGGGCACCTGGGTGGCTCAGTCGTTAAGCATCTGCCTTCGACTCAGGTCATGATCCCAGGGTCCTGGGATCGAGCCCCACATTGGGCTCCCTGCTCCGCAGGAAGCCTGCTTCTCCCTCTCCCACTCTCCCTGCTTGTGTTCCCTCTCTCGCTCTCTCTCTGTTAAAAAATAAATTAAAAAATCTTAAAAAAAAAAAAAAAGATAAACTCAGAGATTAGGAGAGGACCCTTTGCATCACCTGGAACTAAACAGTGTTGGTCTATCTGGCAAGTTGCCTTTTACCCCAGCCAGCCCCCGTCACCAGGCTCATCAGCCCTCCCCCTCAGATCTGGAAGCCTGGCTGTGACAGGGAGGCCCCACGTACCGAGGGTGTGTCGGGATCCAGTTGACTTTGCTCCCAGGTGTAACTTCTGATTCCATTTTGAGCCAGCTGAGGCCGTGGAGTAATCGAATTAGGCAAATATTATGGGGAAGAAAATGGGCCTGTAAGTAGCTTAAAGTGATGGAAATGACCTGAAGGTGGCCATGCAAATGGTCTGTATAATATCCTTTAATAACCCTGTCCAGGCAGCCCGAGGAGGCAGGCTTCCAATAATGAGGTGTCTGATTGGAATAATGTTCAGTGGGAGAATGTGTGAGTGTCCGCATAAATCAGGCCTGGAGAGCCTCCCCAATTAGCCGGGAAGGAGCCAGGCAAGGTGGGTGCCAACGCTACGCGGGGAGGCTGCCGGGCAAGCCGCAGACATGGGGGACGAAAATTAATCATCCTCACAGCAATCCTGACATTTTACAGCACTCTAACCCTTTTCCACTGCAACAGTTCACCTAATCCTCACACAGCTGTTCTAAAGAGTAAATGAGATAATGTCCTCTTGTGAGATCATTAATGGCCAGTTTGGGTCATGATGTTAGCCCCAGCACCCAGCATGGTGCCTAGCACATAGTAGCTGTTCAATAAACAGAAGCTGGTAAGGCCCACGTAGCAGAGAGATGACGGTTCTCCAATCATCTGATTTTCTCTTTCTTGGCACTGGGGACACTAGCAAGCTCAAACACATCCTCAGAGAGCTTCCTTTCCCCTCCATTGCTTCCCCGTGGGGGTAGATGAGCTTTGTTCTCAGCAGTCAACTACTTGAGAAATGTCAGTTCCCCTCTTGATTCCCCCCATCTCTGCCCCAGCTGACAAGAAGCTGGGTAGAATGTTTCACTGGGCCCGCAAGATGCCTCATGCATTCAGTAACTGGGTACCGAGGGTCTACAAGGTGCCATTCATTCATCTCTATATTCAAAACTAATTGTTGAGTAGCCAGTGTGAGCCAGGCTCAGGCACACGGGGGAGGAGTGAGAAATGGAGAGCAGCACCAGCCCTGGGAGCCCAGACCTGGCAGAAGACACCCGGCCTGTGCGCACGCCTCCTGTCTGGGGCACCAGAAGCAGAGAGCCGGGCAGGTCACAGAGCTTCCGGCGAGAGGAGCGGCTACCGGCTCCCCAGGGGTTCCCCACTCCGGCCCTATGGGCCTCACCACTCACCTCTGGGAAACAATTCTATTCTCTATTTCACAGAGGAAGAGACTAAGGATCTTACCAAAGACGGTGAAGCTGATAAGTAAAAACTTAGCTTCAACCCAAGTTCCAGACACCACATCTAGTCTTCGACGTGTAAACAAATGCAGGTGGTAACCAAACTCACGCGCACACCACAGCCTCACTGTGCAGACCCCTAAGTGACTGCTCACACGTACATGAACACCCGGTGTCCTCCTAAGCGCGCCCACGCACAGAGGCAGCTCCACACGCACGTGCACACCCCGGCAACACCCCGGCATGGCACCTGACCTCTTGGGCTTTTATCTTCTGGTGCCAAAGAGTAGTCATTCGGTGGGGGAGCAGCTAAGGGGCCTGCATCCTGTGCCAAGATGGAAGAAACTTGACCCACAGTGACCTTGTTGTGATCACCCGAAGCCCAAACAAATTGAAGATTCCTTATAGAAAATCCATTACGTATAAATGCACTACCTGCTTGGGGGGATGAGGGGTGATGAGTGTCCGCCCTGCCTTAGCTCAGAGGCTACTATAACAAAATACTGGAGACTGGGTGGCTTAAACAACAGGCATTTGTTTTGTCCCAGCTCTTGAGGCTAGAAGTCTGGGACCAATGTGTCAGCAAGGTGGGTTTCTGCTGAGACCTCTCTTCCTTGGTTTACAGATGGCCACCTTCTCACTATGTCGTCCCCTGGCCTTTCCTCTGCTCCTGTTGGCGGAGGGGCGGAGGGGGAGAGAGAGAGAGAGAGAGAGCGCACACGCACAAGTGCTTGTATGTCTCTTCCTCTTTTTTTTACAAGGACACCAGCCCTATCAGATTAGGGCTCTACCCTTATGACCTCATTTAACCTTAATTACTTCCCTAAAGGCCCTGTCTCCAAATACAGTCAGATCGAGGGTTAGGAGTTCCACATAAATTTGAGGGAGTCACAATCAGTCCACAATACCTCCATACCATGAGCTGGAGGCAAACTCGGGGGCAAGGAACATAGACACACATCAAGAGCTACGTGTCACATTCGCCCTGGGAGCAGCCCCCGCAGGGACTGGGCGGCTGCACACCTCACACGCAGCCTCCTTCCGCACCAGAGGCCTGCAGCATATGCTCCCAGAGGAGGAAGGCCGTCACAGTGCAGAAAGGCTAAGATGCAGACTCTTCCCTGGTACTCAGAAACCTCCCCTCTGGCCCCTCCCCAGCCCCTGTAGACAGAGCTGGCGGCACACCTGGTCCCGGCGCAGCGGGAAGTCACCTTCTGGGGCCCTCGGTGGCCCTGCTGCAGCCACAGCCTTCCCACAAGCGTGTCTCAGAGAAGGAGAAACGAATCTCCATGAGCGGGGTATCACCCAACCCGGTCAGCGGGGACATCGGATGCCCGCTTGCGAAGGTAGAAGAGCATCTGGCCATGAGCCCACCCATGGCCCTCGTTTTACAGACAGGGAAGCTGAGGAAAGGGTTTGCCCAAACTCTAACTAGTCTCCACACTGTGTGCTACCGGCTTTCATGAACCTGTAACCCAAACTTCTTTCAGCCAGCGTCCAGAGTGGTGTTTCTCAAAATGCAGGCGGAGGCCCCCTGTGTCGGGAGCATACCCCAGGAATCTGTTTCACGATGTCTGAGATGAACCCCAGCACGTTACTAAGCTCCCCCCAGTGGAACTGGTACACTCCGAAACTCGAGAATGATGCCCCAGAGGAGTCTGGTCTGCTGGAGCAACTCCGAAGCTACTGAGCGACACAGGGACAGGGCGAGGAGCCCTCGAATGGTGCGTGGTAGGAAGGCGGTGCCCGACCTGTAGCCAGCACAGAGTTTGTGGACAGCCCCACGCGGAACAGTGCAGGGACAGGAGACCCCACTCAGTCAGCAAGGTCAGCCGAGTCCACCCTCGGGATCAAGAGAGTGCCATTACCACAGTCAGATTGTCCTTACATCAGAAATATAGGCACACTCTTTCCTTTGGGGACCCCAGGATTTGGCTCAGAGAACGGTAATAGCCAGCCGAGCATGGAGACCCTGATGCTTAACTTGGAAACCTCATGTACATAGAAGTATACCAGACATTTGCACACTGGACATTCCCTCAGACAACCACCAAGCGGTGCTGGGCTGCGCGGCCACCCAGTGGCCAAAGGACAAACTGCCTCGCCTGACCCCTGCCTTTTTAGCTTTCTGTGATGGTGCAAGACTCACCTCCCCTTTTCTCTACCTTTTCTTACTTCTTTCAGGTGACTCCCTCTCAGAGCATCTCTCCCATGCATGATCACACCGACATTCTTTTTAATCCCTTTCCTCTTATTAAATTACATCACTTGGGATTTTCAAACTCAAATGCCTCCAGGGGCCAACAAGAAAATGTTTTCATTACATGAAGAGGACCTGGTTGGGTAGGCACCAGCCTACTGCCACCCTGTGGAAGGTTAGTGCCAGAGGACCAGGTTGCCAGGCTGCCCAGAGCCAGAAATCTGGAAGCTTTTTAATGACATTTTAATATCCTGGCACATAAGTTTTCCTTTAAAATGCTATGTGGATACTGTATTGTACACAGATGGCCCTTAACCGACAATGGTTGGACCTAACGATTTTTCAACTTTAAAGCAATATTCATTCAGTAGCAACTGTACTTCAAATTTTGAATTCGGGTCTCTTCCTGGGCTCTCGAGATGCTGGGATCCTCTCTCGTGGTGCAGGGCAGTGGCCGGGAGCGCAGCCCATGGCCAGCAGTGAAGGCGAAACCCCGATACACTGACAACCATTCTGCCCCCATACGGCCCTTCTGTTTTCACCTGCAGTACAATCCTCAATAAATTACGTGAGATGTTCAACACTTTATTATAAAATAGGCTTTGCGTTTCATGATTTTGCCCAATTGTAGACTGATGGAAGTGTTCTGAGCCTGTTTAAGGTAGGCAAGGCTGAGCTACGTTTGGTGGGTTAGGTACATTAAATGCATTTTCAACTTAAGATATTTTCAACTATAATGGGTTAATCAGGACGTGACACCATCATCATAAGTCAAGGAAGACTTGTACTTGAAATTTGCTAAGAGGGTAGATATTAAGTGTTCTCGCTCTCTCTCACTCTCTCTCTCTCACACACACACACACACAAAGGAACCTTGCAAAGTGTTGGATACGTTCATTAGCTTGATTGTTGTGATTATTTCACAACTTATACTATTTCATAACATCGAGTCATATACCTTACATATTTGTCACTTACACCTCAATAAAGATGGAAAAATAAAGTAAAATTTTTAAAACTACAAAAATGATTGCTATGGGGGCCAGCATGGCAGAGGCCCAACAAAATCCACCTGAGGGCCACACTCGTGATGCTGGGATGACTCTTGTCTCCCTTCTTGTCTCTGCCTTGCCACTTTCCACAGCTACGTCCAAACCCTTAGACATGAGAGGAGGACTTAGGTCAATGCTGATAGGAGGAAAACTTGGGCTTTTAACCAAAATCAGACACTTAAAGAATCCATGCTATCAGCCTCCGTCGCAATCCCTTGAGAGAGCCCAGACTCTCCCCAACACATTTCCATAGATCTCCTCCTCTTCTAAATTAATCTGCTTCCCTCAAGCACCAAGATTCTATATAAATAAAAAATGAGTTCTTATTCAATGGAATTATTTTTCTGTTTTGTTTAATTACTAGTATTTTGACAGCATTATTTTCTACCATTTCCAATGCAAATGCGCAGTGTTCCTGCTTCATTGTGGATTAAGCTGGGGTTTATGAGCGAACCCTGGAAGCTAACCACCACTTAAAACCTACTCCTGTGGAGAAATGTGTGCTAAATTCCTAAGATCCAACTTTTACAGATTAGCTCTGGGAACTCCAGCCTGGTGGGACCCTGGGGGCCGCCTGGCAAAGTGCTGTGTTTTGAGGGGTGTCTTCTCCTTTCACACCACTCTTACTAGTATCACAGGCTATGAGTGTGGAAGATCCTTAGAAATCAGGTAGGCCACCCTCTTAGGTCACAGATGAGCAGAATGTTTACATGTGAGAGTACAGCAAGACGGAGTGACATGCCCCAATTCACACAGCTAGACAGGGACTCAGGCCCCCAGATGCCCAGTGCAGAGACTAGAGCCTTTTCAGATGATGGGAAATATCATGGCCACAAGGCAGCCAAGTGAAAAAAGAAGTAAAACAATAGCAGCCAACATGTATTGAATACTCGGTATGTGCTGGGCACCATGCTAGGCACTTCTGGGCATTTACCTTCCAAAAGCATATTGTTTCCACTGTATGGAAGAGAATTCTGAGGTTAAGATGTCAGCCCAAAGTCACACAGTAAGTTCAGAGTTAACGATCACAGTTAATAAGCAACAGGGAATTCAGGCAACTACACTCTTAATCAAGAGGGTGTTTCCAGTTGCCCACTTATCCCCCTGCCCCCCACACCCCCAAAGGAAGAGCTTGGCCACCTAGCCATCTGCTGGAGGTAGTGCTTCACAAACCCCAGATTTGCATCCTTCTTTCCCTGTTGTAAGAGAGGGGGTCCTTGTGGTGTCAGATTTTTCTGTTGAAAAGTACGCAGTAGGACCTTTCATTTCAGGTAATACAATAAATAGTCTAGATGTGCAGAAAATTCTCAAAGTGAAGAACATCAAAAATATGATGAATAAAAATAAATTAATTTCATAAATACATAGATGAGCTGGGAGAAAGAAAAATCCTCAAAGGCCAAAAATCATCGAAAAGCCCAATCTTAAGGAGGTAAGTGCCCACTAAAGCCTGGGGTGAGGAGAATCAGATGATTCCATTAGCCAGGAGCTTGGGTTTTAATGAGGACCTGAGGGTAAGGAGCTTAAGAGACAAAGTCTGGGCTCAAGAGGAATGGGAGGCATCTGAAAGGCCCCATTACAAAGCTGGGACACTTCTACACCCTAAATAAATCCACCCCACACCTGGAGATGGTGGGGATTCCTGCCCATCTCTGCTCTGGGTAGAGTCTCCCTGATAATTCCTAATCAGGGTGCCTGGGTGGCTCAGTCAGTTAAGCGTCTGCCTTCAGCTTAGGTCATGATCCCAAGGTCCTGGAATCAATTCCCGCATCAGGTTCCCTGCTCAGAAGGGAGCCTGCTTCTCCCTCTACCTTCCCCATCCCCCGCTTGGGAGCTCGCTCTCTCTCACTCTCTCTCATTCTCTCTTGCTCTCACAAAAAGAAATGAATAAAATCTTTAAAAAAAAATTCCTAATCAAAAAATGGCCCTCATGTGGATTGAGGTCTGAAACTTTTACCAGCTGTGAGACACCACAACAAAAAAAATTATTTTAAAGTGGTTTTGCTTGAAAAACACAAACACACAGACCCTCTCTGGAGGAACATAATTCAAATTTAGACATCAAAGAATTCCTGCAGATAAAGCACTAAAGAAATGATTTCAGATCTCCATACTTTTGGTCCATTGCAGCATTATTCACAATAGCCAAGATATGGAAACAAGCTATGTCTCTACTGACAGATGGATAAAGAAAATGTGGTATAAATATACAATGGAATCTTATTCAACCTTTAAAAAGTAAGGAAATCCTGCCATTTGCAACAACATGGATGATCCTGGAGAGCATTATGCTAAATGATATATGTCAGAGAAAGACAAATACTGTATGATATTGCTTCTATGTGGAATTTTTTTTAAAAAAATAGTTGAACTCATAGAAACAGAGTACTACAATGGTTGCCAGGAACCAGGGGGTAGGGGAAATGAGGAAATGGGGAGAGATTGGTAAAAGTTATAGAATGAATAAGTTCTCAGGATCTAATGTATAGAATGGTGATTATAGTTAATACTCTATCATATATTTGAAATTAGCTAAAAGTTCTTAAACAGTCTCACCAAAAAAAGAAAAATAGAAAGAAAGAGTAACTATGTGAAATGATGGATGTGTTAATTCACCTGATTATGGAAATCATTTTGCAATATATACATATATCAGATCATCAGGTTGTATACTTTAAGTATATTAGAATTTTATTTGTAAATTATACTTCAGTAAAGCTGGCTGGGGAGGAAATGATCTCACAGTCATAAATTAGAGGACACAAGATGGTGAACATCACTAACCATCAGGGAAGTGGAAGTTAAAACCGCAATGAGGTATCACTTTATACCTGTCAGAATGGCTAAAACCAAAAAGACAAGAAATAACAAGTGTTGGCAAGGGTGAGGAGAAAAGTGAACCCTCGTGCACTGTGGATGGGAATGCAAGCTGGTGCGGCCACTGTGGAAAACAGTATGGAGGTTCCTCAAGAAATTAAAAATAGAATTACCACATGATAGTAATTCCACTACTAGGTATTTACCCAAAGGAAATAAAAATACTAATTCAGGGGCACCTGGGTGGCTCAGTCGTTAAGCGTCTGTCTTCAGCTCAGGTCATGATCCCAGGATCCTGGGATCGAGCCCCACATCGGGCTCCATGCTCAGCGGGAAGCCTGCTTCTCCCTCTCCCACTCCCCCTGCTTGTGTTCCCTCTCTCGCTGTCTCTTTCTCTGTCAAATAAGTAAATAAAATATTTTTTAAAAAATACTAATTCAAAAAAATGCACCCCTATGTTTACTGCAGCATTATTTACAATAGCCAAGTTATGGAAGCAACCTAAGTGTCCACTGATAGATGAATGGGTAAAGAAGATGTGGTATATATATATAGATACACACACACACACACACACACAAAATGAAGTATTACACGGCCATAAAAAAGAATGAGATCTTGCCATTTTCAATAACATGGATGTGGGCTCCAAGGTGCTGAAGCCAATCCAAGTAGTGAGTAAAAGTAACAATTGACAGTCACAGGACACTTACTGTCAGCAGTACCCTGTGCTAGGAGCTCTACATGGACATATCCCTGGAGTCTTTAACTGCCGTATTCAACCAGTCACCCTAAGCTGCCTTAGGAATAAGCTTAAAATAGCAGAATTAGAGGGGCACCTGGGTGGCTCGGTCGGTTAAGCATCTGCCTTCAGCTCAGGTCATGATTCCAGGGTCCTGGGATCGAGCCCTGCATTAGGCTCCTTGCTCAGCGGGAAGCCTGCTTCTCCCTCTCCCCCGCTTGTGCTCTCTCACCCTCTCTCTCAAATAAATAAACAAAATCTTTTTTTAAAAAAAATAGCAGAATCAGAAAGGACATTATCGATCACCTACTTTCAGGTATTTCAAACTGCAAGTCTTGCAATCTTTGTCCTGCTAGATAGATAGATAATAGATAGATGATATGCATAGAGAGAGAAATGGAAAAATGATAGATTAGATAGATAGATAGATAGATAGATAGATAGATAGATAGATAGATAGATAGATGATAGATAGATAGAGAAATGTGCACACAAATATATATACACAAATGTGTGTGTGTTAGGGTTCTCCAGAGAAACAGAACAATAGGACATACATACATACATACATACATACATACATACATCCCTATATGTTTGGAGGTGGGGGGAGGGTGAGAGAGAAAGAGAGAGAGAGGGAAATATTTATGATGAGGAATTAGCTCACACAGTAAAGAAGGCTGAGCAGTCCCAAGATCTGCATGCTGGAGACCCAGGACAGCTGGTGGCACAATTCATCCGTAGCCCAAAGGCCTCAGACCCAGGGGAGCCAATGGTGCAAATACCAGTCTGAGGTCAGGAGTTGAGATGACTCCGCTCAGGAAGTGAGGAGGAAAAAGGGGTGAATTCCTCTTTCCTCTGCCTTCTGTTCTATTTGGCCCCGCAACGGATTGGATGGTATCAACCCACACTGGGGAGAACAATTTACTTTACTGAGTCCACTGATTCAAAGGTTAATCTCATCCATAAATACCCTCACAGACACACCTAGAAATACCCTCACAGATATACCTAGAAATAGTGTTTCATCTGGGCACGCCATGACCAGTCAAGTTGACACATTTTATATATATATATATATATATATATATATATATATATATATACACACACACACACACATACACACACACAATGTATATAATGTGTGTGTATATATGTATATATTATGTATATATATATACACATACATATATAGGTATGTATTATGTGTGTATCCACATACATTATGAACACATATACTGGGTCTCAACGTAAAATGTATTTCTTACTGCAGATCAAGGTTAAAAAAAAGTCTAGGAAATACTGATATAGCCCCAAGCCACTGTTTTCTTTCGTGGGAACTGAGGCCCAGAGAGGGAGCAACCACAGTTGCTGGCCTGGCTAAAGCAGAGTTCAGACAAGGGCCAGGGCTTTCTGTTGCTCCCCATGGCAGCAGGTGGCACTGGGAGCCTTCCCCATTGGCAGCCATGGGCGGGGAAGCTCCCTCACGTGCCCTTCGGGGAGGGAAGCACAGAGCGAGTCTGGCTCTGCACAAAAGGGAGCATTCAGTACTTTGCCTTTGGTGTCTCTAACTTCCCAGTGATGCCTCCTCCTTCCCTACCACTTTGGCAGAAACACCCGGGGCCTTTCTGCTGTCTCTACTCTCGTATTAGCAAAACCTGGTCCCGGGAAAGGAGTTAGTAACCTTCACACAAACTGCACATTATCCCCATGCTATCTTCTTCCTGATTATTTGCTCTTGTACTGAGGGATTGGAAGTTTAAGCCAAAGACAAGAATTTCTCATCCTAGAGCTTTTCCCTGGCATCAGCAAACCAGCAGAAAAGCTTTGAGGGCAGCAGTGGGGAAGGGAGAGGACACATTTGGTCTCTCTGATACCTGGTGACCCGCTATGTCTAGTGCTGGATAACCACGTACCACCAGCAGACATGGGTGGTCCTAAGGGGTGCCGAAGGGGTTGGCATTATTCTCTTCCCCTTGATCTCCTCCAGCTGTTCTTCTCTCTGAGAGAGAGCTCTTTATCCTCTGACTTGCAAGGTTGATAAAGATTAACAGCTACGACTACGAAGTTATAAATCTGCTTTTTTAACAGACTTAGCAAGATTTATCATTCTAGATAAAGTCTGTCCCTTCAAAGCCATCACCTTGGGGGACAAATCATTTACTTCAATGATGCTTCTATTCATTTCAGGATCACTGTTTTAAGAATATTAATAATTACCAATTATGAAGGTAATTTTTTTGATCCTGCCATGGATCAAAAACTCCACCAAGCACTTCACACACTATACCTTATTAAATCCCTTAAAAGAAGTATTGTCCCCTTTAGACAAGACAAGGCTAGTTTTATTCTGTCTGTATCAGACCTCATCAGTGGCCACAAAAAATCTAATCCCCAATTTTAGTCATCACACTTGGCTCTAAATGACTTTAGGTTGTTCCAGAAATCAAGTCTCCCCTTGGAATGCAGACTGACCCCCACAGAGAACAGTTAGAGAGTGTGTCATATGCTCAGTTGGATTTCCCAAAAAGGAGTTCCAGCAGTATTTTCTTTTTTTTTTTTTAAGATTTTATTTATTTTTTAGAGAGCGAGCGAGAGAGAAACAGCATGAGAGGGGCGAGGGTCAGAGGGAGAAGCAGGCTCCCCGCTGAGCCGGGAGCCCGATGTGGGACTCGATCCCAGGACCCTGGGATCATGACCTGAGCCGAAAGCAGACGCTTAACCATCTGAGCCACCCAGGCGCCCCTCCAGCAGTATTTTCTGCCATGGCAACATCTTTGCAATAAGTTCATGGCCCAAGATGACTACTTTGATGTTTGAACATGTGTGTGTATGTGTGTGTGTGTGTGTGTGTAATTAGCCAAGGTATTCCAGAGATGCAAGCTATGCCCTTAGAAAAATCTGCCTAAATGTCTGACCTGGTACTTGAAGAGGGAAGAGTAAGAAGAAGGTGTCACAGATGACACCTCGTCTGACATCTGACAGATGAGGTGGTGTGGCCACCGTACCACCTGGTACCCTCCCATCTTGTCCTGTTCCTTTCTTCTCATCCCACTACTGCATTTCCGTGACTGCACCCAGCTTGCAACAGAGGGGCAGCGCGGTTCTCAGCTGTAGGGGTCACCCCACCTAGGAGGCTCATTCCCCTGTCAGTCCGTAAGACTTCCAGTGACAGGGCTCCTAAGGGGTTCACCTGATTTTTTGACCCCTTCAGCTCCTCTTCTCTTTGATGGACAGTTGAGATTTCTCAGCCTTCTGTGGGTGTTTCACAGGTTCACCGTCAAGCTCCACTTCACCAGATCTATGTTACTCCTTCAAATACAGAAATTCTGGAGTGCCACCTGTCATGTGGGCTCTTAGTGCCACTCGGCAATCCCACATTTCCTGAGCCCTCTTTCTTTCGTCTGTTCCCTTCAAACTTCCAATGCCTCATCCCTACCCTTTATCTCCAGCCTGTGATTCTCACTCCACTGAGAAGAGAGAAGTAACCGGAACACCAAGACTCTCACCACGGGATCTGCCTCTCTCCTGCCTCTCTCTGCCTTCCGTCCCACAACAGTGACCCACCTGCAACATTTAATCAACAGGCTGAACACCCCCTCTTCCTCAAAACAAGTTTTTCCCACGGCTTCCAGGACAGCCACTCTCTCTGTCCTGGTTCTCTCACACGGCCCGCTGCCCCTCCCTGGTGTCTTTGCAGATCTGGCCTCTAGCCTTACTGATGGAAGTGCCCCAGGGATCAATCCTTTGCTTATCTTTTTTACAAACACTCACTTTCACAGTGAGCTCATTCTGCTTCATGGCTTTAAAATGCCATCTAAACTCTAATAACTAACTCATAAATGCACATCTCCAGTCCCAACTCCCCGCTAAGTTCCAGGCTCCTGTGTGCAACTGCCCACCCACCATCTTCACCGGAAAGTCACATCTACCTTTAACTACTCCACTCAGAACCTTCGATCTTCCCTCCCGACCTGCACATCCTGACGCCTTCCCCATCTTGGAGAATGGCAACTCCATCCTTCTAGCTGCTCAGGCCAAAAAGCTCGGAGCCAGCCTTGACTCCTGTCTCTCACAACTGATCCCACCAGTAAATCTCACTGGATCTACGTTCAAAGAATATTCAGAATCCAGTCACTTCTCAACCACCTTCGTACTGTCCCCTGGTCTAAGCCACCCTCAGCTTATCTGGATCCTTGTAACAGCCTCTCTCTGCTCCCACTCTTGCCTCTCAGGGACTACTCTCAGCACAGCAGTAGGGTGATCAATTTAAAATTAGGTCAGAATACTGACTGCTCAAAATCCTGCATTGACACTTAGGATAAAATACAGCATCCTTACCCACGTGGAAGCACCCCCCCCCCCGCACCCCGCTAAAACCTGGCCACCCACTGCCTCTCTCCCTTCCTTCCTCGCCTCTTTCTTCCCACTCACTCTGCTTCAACGCCCTGACCTCTGCTGTTCCATTCCCACCTTCATGCTTGTGCTCCTCTGCCAGGAATACTCTTCCCAGTCCTCTTAGACTGCTTTTTCTCCTTAGCCCTATCGCCACCTGGTGTAGCAGCTATCTCCCCCTCCCCCAACCCCAACAGAGCTTCAGGGAACCAGGGACTTATTCTACTTGCCTTCCTGGCAGTGCTCAATAAAGTCCTCCTACCTGTGCCTCTGAGAAACTCCCCCTGGAGCAGCAGCTGCCTCTCTGTTCTAGAAGCCACAGCATCTGCTGCACCTCCCCACCCCCACCCACCTCGCCCACCTATTTGGCCCTTTCCACTTGTCCTTCCCCCATGGTGAGCCCATGAGACCAACATCCAGGGAACTGCAGACCAACATCAGGGAACTGCAGTGCTTTGCACCCAAGAGATTCTCAGTGAATGTTGGCTGCTTACAAAGAGGTCTCTACAACGTTGATTTTGTGACCCAAGGGGGGCTCACTGAGGGCACTCACCCCAACCCTGGGGGCACCTACTGGCCCCAGGGCTGACGTAGCAAAATGCCCATTCAGGCCTCAAGAACACCACCTGTTCCTGAGCGCTTGGCAGGTCTTCACATTCCCCAGCCCAGCTGGCAGGGGAAACTCACAGCCTTCCCACCCTCTCAGGACCCCCTTGGGCCTCGATCCTGGCCCTTGGACAGGCCTCCAAAAGCATTGACCACACAATGAAAAAGTTCTCCCTTTTCAATTCTCTCTCAAAGACCTTACCATGGAATGAATTGTACCTCTCCCCCAACAAAAGAAAAAGATATGTGGAAGTCCTAACCCTCAATGCCTCTGAATGTGGTCTTATTTGGAAATAAGTTTGTTGCACATATAATTAGTTAAGATGAGGTCACACTGGAGTAGGGTGGGCCCCTGATCCAACATGGCTGCTGTCCTTACAAGAAGATGGCCTTGTGAGATGGACACAGGGAGAGGCCATGTGACCATGAAGGCAGAGACTGGAGTGACATGGCCACCAACCGAGGAACAGCAAGGACGGCCAACCAAGCACCTGAAACTCGACGCAGCAAGGAAGGACTCTCCCCTACCGTTCTCAGAGAGCACAGCCCTGCTGACATCCCAACTCTGGACTGTAAGACACTGCAAGACAAGTTACTGTTGCTTTCAGCCACCCCATTTGTGGTAGCCTTAGGAAGTTCACAGAGATCCTGCTTACCTCGAGAAGCTGTCATCTGGGGCTAGAAGGTTTTTAATGCCTTTCCAACACATACTAATTCTCCTTTTTACAAAGCAAAAACAGTCCTCGGGCTAAGAGATTTTGGCAGGAAAGGTACCTAACTAAATTTTAATAACCTTGTTTTGATCTCATTATATTTATTTTTATGGTTACCATCTATTTCTGGCAAGTGATAACTGGTTTTCCTTGCACAATAGTAAAACAAATTTTGTTTTTAAATAGATTAAGTTTAAAATGAGTTCATTGAAAGAAAAACATTGTCATATTAACAAAAGTGGCATTAAAATATGGCAAAACTAGCAAGGACAGGGATGGTGATCAAAGTTTGGCATGTACCCTCTCAGGGAAGGCCAAGGCCACCTCACCACCGTACAGCTACCTTTGAGTCCCTCGTCACCATGCAAAATTAAAAAAAGGAAAGAAAGAAACTGGCAGCATATAGGATTAGAGGAAATACGACATAGGCAAAATTGTCTTCACATCGGTCCTGCCTTCCTACACCCTTTCCCCATAACAACCCATCCCCTCCCACCTCATTGGCCTTCCCTCACTTGGGGGTTGGGGCCTACGTATGGCCAGGCCCCCCCCCTTGTCGCCGAAGAAGACTGATCTGATAAACCAGGTCCCACTGAGCTTGAAGTCAGAGGATCTGGGTGATGGCCGCATCACAGTCACTGACAGGCTCAGTGACCGTGGGCAAATCCCCCAGATTTCAGTTTCCTCTCTGCAAGAGAACATAAGACCATCTTTAGAATCTCTTCCAGCTCTGGATTCTTTGCTTCTGGGATGTTAGTGACTTAATGCATTCCCCTCTTAGAGACTCATATTTCACTTTGAAAGAGACCCCAGGAAAGGGATGAACAAATTCATAGGAACGATGCCCCAACAGAGGAATTCCAGGCTCAGTGGCATGTGCAGGAGAGATATTTTCAGGGTGATGGGGTCGGGTACCTCTAAAATCACACCGTGGGCAACCTCCATCTCTACGTGAGGCTGGCTTCACCCCAGATGATAGGACTAGCATCATCTCAGACCCCTTTGCTCCTCTATGGGGGCTCCTGCCCCCCAGGGTAACTGCTTTCCACTCTATCAGGGATCAAGTAGCCAAATCTCTGATAGGGCTAAATACCACACTTTTAGTTTTTAAAAAGGAAAATACAGGTATTTATTTACATGCATGTTCATACACACACACACACACACACACACACACACACACACCCAGAGTTGGGGGCAGGAAAGGGCCAGGAAGAAAAATCAGCTTTGACAACCTAATAAATGTCAATTTCTGAGGGGGGCTGAGTTAGAAGATGAATCCTCACAACTTTAATTGGAGACATGATGCTCTCACTTTGCCAGGCAGCCCCGCCTCTCCCCCAGATCCCACCACAGATAGCAAGGCCCTTGCTTGCTCTAACTGACAAGAGGCCTCTGTCTGCTAGGATTTGTTTCTGGGATGTCAGAGATGTAAAGGGGAGAGGGTGCTCTAATGCCTCCCATCCTCACCCCCATTCCCCTCCGAGAGGAGAGGCAAAAAGCAGCAGGACACGGGGCTCAGCAGCCCTCCAGATGGTACCCACAAGATCCAGTAGGAGCAAAGGGGCCCTCCGGACTAGTGATGGTTCTCCTCACCTCACAGAACTCAAGGGTCTCTTTTCTGACCCAGCAATGATGTTCTAATCCAGGTACAGTGGACGAAAGGACCAAGAGCCGGAGAGATGGCACCGAGCAGGCAAGGGGGCCGCGGGCCTCGCCCCCCATAGTGATTCAGAGGACCGCACCAGAGCCAGACGGCCTGTAATCGCAGCCCAGCTCCACCCGCGCCCTCAGATAGAGTGCTTGGCCTTTCTGTGCCTCAGTTTCATCATCTGTGAAATGGAGATCATCACAGGGCCCACCTGGAAGCATTGCAACAGGATTACACAGCCTGATTCAGGCAGAGCACTCGCACTCCTGCCCTGGCGCCCGGCGGGGCCTTCCGCAGCCCCGCACGCCGCTCCGCGCCAGAGGGCTGAAGCCAGGGCTCCTGAGCCAACTGGGGAGGCTTGGCGCCATTACCCAAACAAACGGGATGTCATGCATGAGGCAGCTTGGCTGGGTCAGACAACGACCAGTCTGACCACCCTGGGCGGGACCTGCAGCCCTCCTCACAACCCTGGGCCCACCGTGTCACCCTGACCCACCTCTTCCCATACAACATGGAGGAACGCTTTTCCTTCGGGACCCCCGCTGCAACTGCCCCTGCCCTCTCCCAAGCCCCCAAGCATTCTGCTTTTGTCTTCCTGCAGACTCTGGTCCTAGTCATGCCGTTTAGCTCATTTTTGTGTTAGCGATGGCCCAGGTAACTAGCATCTGTACAGTGCATTCCAGTTTTATTGACATGTTTGAATTGCTAATGCACTTACAGGTTTCAAAAAATTAAAAATACATATTAAAAGGCAAACAGTGAGGACTCTCCCTGACACTCCCATCTCTCATCCTTCCAGATCCCAACCTCATCCCCCATAGGTAGCCACCTGTTATTAGTTCCTCAGAGATCCTTCCGGAGTTTCATTATGTAGGCAGAAGCAAATATTCCTATATCCTCCTTTTTTAAACACAAAATGCAGCGTATTGTACATACTGTTCTCTACCTTGTTTTTCTGCACTTGACAGTATGTCTCATACAAAACTTTCTACTTCCTGTTTACAACTGCATAGTACTCCTCGCGTGGGTGAAACATAGTCTCCTAAAAAGACTCCTCTTGATGGACACTTACATTGTTTCAAATCTTTTCCCATTGCAAACAAGGCTGCAACAAATAGCCATAAAGATAGGCCCTTTGCACTTATGCAAATATATTTGTAGGATAAATTCCCAGAAGTGAAATCGCTGGGTCAGAAGATCTATATATTTATAATGTTGATAGCTCTGGCCAAATTGCCCTCCATAGAAGGCTATACACATTTATCTGCCCATGAGAAATATGAGAGTGTCTGTTTCTTCACAACTTCACTGTTCGAGTGTATTATCAAATTTCTGGACTCTTGCCAATCTGATAGGTGAAAAAATTATTTATTTATAAATAAAATATTATTATCATTTAATTTTTATTAAAAAATTATTTAATTTGTATTTCTCTTATTCTGAATGAGACTGAACATCGTTGTATACGTTTAAGAGCCATTTGTATTTCTTTCCCTTAGATGTACTTTGCTATCCATTCATCTCTTTTGGTCTTCACAACACCCCTGTGAGAAACAGAAGGCAAGTATTAATAAGATTGGCATTTTAAAATGATAAAGCTAAGGCTCAAAGCATTTAAGATACTGGCTCAAAGCCATAGGCTGGTATGTGGCAAAGCCAAATTTCATCCTGCATTTTTCTTCCGTCTGCCGTGAATCACTCCCCACTGAACCCAGAACAGTGCTGAGATGCGGCCAGAGAAAGGGCCAGGGGACCAGGAGCTGGACCTGGCTTCTCACCGTGGCTCCGGAGTTAGAGGCTCTGTGCCTTTGGGCCAGTCCCTCTTCTAGGGGCAGACTTTCCATATCTATAAAACCAAGATTTGAACTAAATCACTAAGGTCCCTTCCAGGAAATGATTATAGTGGGAAGCACTCCATGAATCTTTTATTATTATTTCTTTTTGAGCGGAGGAAATAAAACCGTTTTCAAACCTCCCAAGATGAGAACTTTCAAATCATACCCGTTCACTTGAACCTAGTCTAATCAGAAGCTTTATGTGAGGAGGCAGGGGATGGGAGAAAGGGGGGCTTCAGGCAGGGTGGGGAAGGAAGGGGGGCCTGTTGCTGGGGCGCGCTGGAGTTGCTCCATTTTGAGAGCCGATGGCAGGATTTTCGGGTGTTTTGCAAGCCAATTGACGTCAAACTGATGACTGAGAGATGGCTATATATGGAATATTTACACCATGGAAATCAGCAAATGCTAGAAATAATGGCCTCCCCATCTACTACCCCCAAGCCAGTTATTCAGTATCTCCCGGCCCTTCTCTGCTGGAGAGTCTGCAAAAATCATAAGCAACAGGGAGACTGGGGAGTTGAGAAGATTTGGGGGAGTGTGGAGGATTCCAGGACTGTGCTGAGCCCACCAACGCCAGCACGGTGCTCAGGCGGGGCAGCTAGGCCACCTCTCCTCGTCACCTCCGGACCTCCAGGGGGAGAAGATGACCACGACGCTGGAGCAAACTGCAGGGCTCGAAGCCCTGCTCCCTCATCCTAGCAGTGGGACCTTGGGTAAGTGGCTTACCTGCTCTGCCTCAGGTTCCTCCTCTGAAAAATCAGGAAGTGACAGCCCACCCACCTCCAGGGGGTTTTGTGAGGACTCGGGAGTTAATCCACAGAAAGACTTTAGAAGAGCGCCTGGCCCAGTGAAGGCTCAGTTAGCGCCGGCTCTTGCACAAGAGCCACAGGCAAGCCTGCTCAGGAGAGCCCGGGGAGGGAAGCCTCCCTGTCTGTTGCTCTGGGACCTCGGGCAGCTCTCTGGGCCCCTCTAGGCCTGTTTCCATGCCTGTAAAGGACTGGATTGGACTGAAGTGGACTGACTCGTCCCTCTACTTCTCTAGGGCCAGCGTTCCCTGATCCCGCTGTGTCTGCCCGGGAGGAGCGCAGCTCTCTGAGGCATGCCACCCCAGGCTTGCTCCCTCCCGCCCTGCACCCCTGCACCTGCTATGCCGCCTTCTACCCACCACAGTGATCGAACTCGCCAGTCTCTCGGCCTGGAGCAGCCCCCTTTTCTCCTCTCCCAGGTTGGGAGTGCGGCGGCTGCATCACCTCCCCCTGGAAGCCTTCCCTGATGTCCGGGTAGAGTCAGGCCTCCTTCTATGAGCCAGGCACCCACACTCTGGTGCTATGTGTGCAGACCCCTGAGCGCTTAAACACACCATGCTTTGAGTCTCTCCCCATCTCCCCACTAGACTCCTTGAGTCAAGAATTTGTTGCTTTTTTTTTCTACCCCCTTACCTTGTCAGAGAAGACCCTCAATGATGGAATGAGGGAGGGAGGGAAAAGTGAATGGAGAAATGGACAGAGGGAGGGAGGGAAGAAAGGAGGGTGGGAAGGAAACCAGGTACTTTCTGAAAAAAGCCCTTGCCCCCCCACCTCAGAGCGCTATCCCAAACCTTGACTTTCTGCTGCAGGGTGACCCCTGTAACTCCACATAGCTCCACCGTTCCCCCCCACCAAATCTTGGTATGA
This sequence comes from Mirounga angustirostris, assembly GCF_029215605.1. Taxonomy (NCBI): domain Eukaryota; kingdom Metazoa; phylum Chordata; class Mammalia; order Carnivora; family Phocidae; genus Mirounga; species Mirounga angustirostris. The sequence goes on along the minus strand of NW_026991710.1, from coordinate 159,473,479 downwards.
AAAAAAAGAGAAATCACCCAGATTAGGGCTGGGTAATGAGGCATGCAAGGTGAGCAAGCACCACATTCCTCACTCATTTTGGCTGGTCCAGAGCTAGCAAGCTCCACTCACTCGTTCTTCCTGCCAGCCGGGGGAACATTTCCAGCTGGTCTGCCAGGGGGCTGGCTCCCCACAGTCTTCTCTGCTGGGACCCAAGAGCTCTATGGATCTTGGGGCTTTAGTGAAGGAGGAGGTGGGCAGGGACAGATGGCAGGTCCCTTGGCACTTGCACACCTGAGAGTGAGTGCCTCAGGTCTCAGTGCTGGCAAACACCAAAAGGCTAGCTCTTTCTCATAGCCACACCCCCTACCACGAGGTTTGCCCCTCCTCCAGCCGTAATCCTAGCCCTTCCCTGCTTGATTCTTCCCCATGGCACAAACTGATATCCCATAAATTTTGTTTCTTATTTGTTTATTGTGCCCCTCTCCCAAAAGAATGTGAATCCCACAAGGGCAGCGTTTCATCTCTTCTGTTCACTCCGCATCCCCAGGACCGAGAACACTGTTTAGCACTTCCGCATGCTTGATCAATACTTGTTGAATGAATGGAAAAATATATCTCCCACCCTCAACCCAAACACACACACATGCACATGCACATGCACACTGATACCTCTACCCAGACCAAATTTCTGGCTGTTATCTATGTCTCACTAAAATGATAATAACTGAGATGTTGGCCAATAATGAACTTAAGGCATGACTACTTTATAGAGGTATTTACATTTTATAAGGGAGGCCTTTAGAAATGATAAAACCTTTCATGAGCAAATGGAGTGAAGCTATAATGGTGGATTATATGGGGGAGATATTTGGGGGCCCTCTCCTGCCCTGCTCAGAATGCCTCAAGGCAGATGAGCACAAAGTGGGGAGTCAAGCCCCCAAATTTCACAACCAACAGCTGGGCCACCTCTAAGTCCAGTTCAGCTCTCCCCAGTTCCCGAACAAGGTGTATCAGCTGTCCAGCTCTCTCCTCTTCCCCTGCCTAGCCCCCACAAGAAGGTCTCATTTTGTCTTTGTCTAGGTAGCCACGGCCAGGAGTGAGTTCAGGAGCGTATGGCTCTCCAGAGCAGTGGTTCCCAACCAGGGCCAGGAGTGGCCCAGTCTGAAGCTCCTGGAGGTTCCCTGGCATTTTAGTTAGGTGTTACTAGGTCCAAAACCTCAGGTGCCCAGAAGAGCTGGCATGCTGGCACTCTGGGCTTCAGACCCCACAGTGAAGGCCAGAATGTTCATGGATGAAGCGGGAGACTGCACAGAGCAAAGGGGATACATGAGCCAGTCAATGACAGCTTCCTTACCAAGCATCCTATGAGTGCAGAGCACATGCTTGGGCCCCAGGGAGAGGAACGTCCTGTGCCCCAGGTCACTGTCTCCTCCCCCCAGCACCCCCAACAGCTCTGATTGGGCCAGGTTCGGGCTGCTTCAGGGGAGCCAATCCAGAGGCTAGCCTTGGGAGGACCCCCGAAAAACAGAGAGTGCTTCAGATTGTGCCTTCACTTAGGAAGATCGCCCATGTGGGGGATGTCTGAGCTTGCCCATCAGGGGACCCCAGCCTACTGAGGCAGCTCTATCACTCCTCTTAGGGGTGCCATGAACTGCTGGGGAGGGTTTCTTGAGTCCAGACCTCCCGGAGAAGGAGCTGATGGTGTGATAGGGCTGTCCGTCCTGCAGCCCCACCTTCTGGGGGCAGGAGGAGGCCCTGAAGACCCAAGCCATCAGTGACGTAAAGGTGCCCACACTGGCCAGCAGTGACAAGCCTGGGACATTCAGAATGTGATGGCATCCAGATGTGGCAACTGAAGGACACCCTCGCACCCCCACCTGCTCAGCTTTAGCAGGGGCACACTTTAAAGTGCCGGGATGCTCTCTCAGATGGAGACCACACCCACCCCCTCAGTTCCTGAAGAGCATAGCCTGGGTGGGGGGTGGAGAAGGCAGTAGAGAAGGTTTCTGGGTTACCCTAGAGAGGGGGTGGGGTGGGAAAGGGCACTAGGCCTCCAGCCAGAACTGCTCTATTCTCTGGGAGCAGGGCAGTGTATAACAGGCTCTGGGGAGCCCAGCCACTCGCCGCCAGGACCCCTAAGTGCAGCCCCTCCATTCCGATAGTCTCCATTGATCTCCTGGAGATTTTGCCAGTTGGTCAGTTCTCTATCCCATTTCTTCTCGTGGCTCCAATCTCCTCCTCCTCAGGCCATCCATCATCTGTCCCCCTGTCTGGATCAGCAGTTAGGGGCAGCCTCCTAAAGGAGCCAGGCCCAAGCCTTGGTGTCCCATCAGCCTTCCCACAGGTGCCAAAGACTCCCTCTGCCCTGGCACCTTTATGCTGGGTCTGGCTGTTTGTGCTGCCTCCGCCAAACTTCAGAGGGAGCTGGCTGGCCACACCAAGGACAGGGGTAGCTCCCACCTCCCCACCATGGGGCCGTCCTGTGTGCCATTCACACTGCTCTCAGTCCCGTGCCTCTCAGAAGCTCAGTGGCCCCTGAGATAGGAGCTGATAAGAGTTCAAGCACCTGTTTGCCATGGGGGACTCGAAGATAATGACTCATGATGGAATAGAGGCGCACGATTTCCACTTGCCTTCCCAGCTAACTCTCCTCCCATTCTGCCACCTGCCTCTCAGAAGTTCTCTTGTCACAAAGGGTGCCTGGTGCCACCCACCATGCAGGTGCATGCTGGGACAGGCTTGGCTGAGTCCCACATGGCCCCTTAGGAGCCTCGTGACCTTGAGCGAGTCATCAAGTCTCAAGTCTGAACTTCAGTGTCCCCATCTATAAAATACAAGAACACTCACTGTTTTGAAAGAACAGAGGAGAGTATGGAATGCTCTGGATTCTAGGAAGCCCTGTGTCCAGGAGAGGGGCTCTCATCCCCCCAACTGCTCCAGCTGGTACCCACACCCAAGTGCTCGAGATGACATGATACAGTGTGACGGAGCAGGCCCGGAGGCTGACTGTGACTTCCACAACCCAAAGCTGCTGTCTCCCCCTCATGACTCCCTTTGTGAAAAGAACAAAGAGGACCAGGCGTATGGCTGAGAGGAGAAGCATGGAAGAAAGCTACATGGAGCAGAGAAGGGTTCGGGTCAAGGGTGAGTCAAACTTGGAGACAGGCATTCCTGGGAGCTGAAAGAGGGTGAGCCCAGCTGGGAGCATGGGAGGGAGGAAAGGCGGCTGCACTGTGGGAGAGCTCTAAGGCCACCTGCCAAGGAAGGTGATGAAGGATGTTACAGCCCTTTGCAGGCACCTGCTAATGAAGGACCCCAGTCCATGATGAGTGCCCTTCAGATGTTTATGGCTAACCCAGGTACTGGCTGTCTTGTCCTCTAGCACTGATGCAACCTCCACTGAGACCACCATGCCTATGTCTTCTGCTCCTGCACTTCTGTGTCCACTGGGCACCAGAAACTCCTAAGGGATCTGCTGACAGCGCTCGGCATCCTGTGGCAAAGCAAGGAAACTCTCACTTTCCCTTTTCTGTCTCAACCCCAACTGTAGGAAATGCCCAGATGTGCAGCCAGTACTCCAAGTGAAAGAGGGGTGCTGAGAGACAAGACCAAGAGATAGACACCCAAGCACAGCTCCACTGTGGTCTATGTGAATGGCACCCCTGGACTTGTGCAGTGCACAGCCTGTGGCACTTCATGGTGGCCACGTAGATGCTGTACAGTCCTTAAAGCACTCCATCTCTCTGACAACTTGTGTGCTCTATTCCTTGACCAAGCTTGTCTCCTTGTTCATTGCCCAACCTGTACAACCATACACAGAGATGCTGCAATGCCATCTCCTTCCTTTATGGTGAGGTCTCTTCCAGAAAGCTCCTCTGTCTCTCATGCTAGAGGACCCACCCTACCAGTTCTCTAGACACATCTGAACCCCAGCTGTGGGCCCACTATATGTTTAAATTAAGATTTTGAATTCATATTTCCCATACTCCCTCTTGTTGAAGTCATTCCTGCTGCCTTGGCAATTGCCCTAAAACAAAGGACTATAGAGTTAGTGGTCTTCTAATCCAGCTCCGTCACTTTGCAGATAAAAAAAATCAGGGCTCAGAGAGGGGGTGTGGCTTGTCTAGCATCTCATGGCCAGTTAGTGGCAGAGCAGGGATCCGGACTCCTAGTTCAGTGCTCTGTCTGGTATCCCGTATTGTCCCCATCATGGACATACAAGGTTAAGAGCACAGAGTTGCTGAACAAGCAGAGATGCCCCAAACCCAGAGCGCTCTGTACCGCTGCCCCCCTCATTGCCTTCGCCATCAAAGGAATCAAAGACTTTTTTTTTAAGGAGGCAGCTCTGTTTTTTCTACTGGGAAGCAGGGCCCTGTGCTGAGCCAGCCAAGCCAGAAAGCAGGAGCAGGAAAGCACAGGTTGGCTATCAGGATCTGACAAAGCCTGAAGGTCCAAATGCCTGTAGGGAGGTAGGTGGCCCAGTCCCTGCCTTAGGTTCAGGCTGGGCTTGGCTGCTCAGTTCTGCCCAGCTGGTAATGCAGGCCCCAGACACTGGATGCCTGGCTCTGAATGCCAGTTCTTACTGCCTTCAGGTTCCTCTCCAGCCTCCTGGGTCCACGAAAGCCTGCTGGGTGCTCTGTGCCCCTGGTCTATGCCCAGCCAGGCCCAGACAAGCCCACCCCGGCAGGTCATGCTCACCTGACCTCCTCCCTTCCTCCCCCAGCACCACCTCCCACCCCCAGACCCAGCCAGCTTCCCACTCCATCTCAGCCAGCAGTTCTTGAGAACCAGGATCTTTCTCACTGGTTCTCAGGCATAACCCCAGGTTTGAACAAACCAGCCTCTCGGGCACCTGGCAGCACTGGATCCAGGCTTTGGTGACCACTGTGCTGTTCACAAACTGTAACTTCTTGAGGCTTCTCCTTCCTTTGTGACCAGGCAACGTGGTCTTATCCCAACTGCTCGCCCCCAGCTCCCCTAGGGATCCCCCCTCCCCATCTTGCTGGAAACTCCGGTCCCTTGCCAGGTCGCCATCTCAGTTTGTTCCTTCTTATGTCCACATCTTCCCGACCAGCCAGGTCCAACCATCTGCCTCTCCCCGCTCCCTCTCCTCCCCACCAATCCTTCAGCCGCCCTTGCCCCATACGCGTTCCTGGAATGAGTTGTTGAATTGTTCCTGTCTGCAGGAGGAAGTGGGAACCTGGGAGCCCAGAACCAGCCCCTACCCTGCTGAGAAAAGCTGCTGCTGGGGATTAGGGTCAAGGATAACACAGGCAAGGAAGGGGGAGTAGTTATTGGAGGAAAATAGAAAGAGAATAGGACCGCATAGCATTCCTTTCTGTATGGGTCAGTGAGGTAACCAGCAGAAAATGAACAGCCTCGGTCTAAGCTGCCCTTAATTAACCTGGGCCTCTGGCTCATACCCCTGGGCATTTGCTCAGGGACTTGCAGGGGTGACATTGGGGGAGCGAAGACAGCTTTGCTCAGAGAGCATCATCGCTAGGAGAATCAGGGATCCCCACCCCTTGGTCCCTCCGCCATGCACCTAAAAGACTGAAAATGATCTGCCTGTGGGTGTCACAAGACTCGACATCGCGATGTGTTCCTTTGCATTAAGCACAACTGTAAATAATTTCTAATAAAATGTAAATACATCTGAGAGAGATTAAAAATTAACTTGGCCTCAGTTTCCTTAAGTGGAAGATAAGGACTCAGGCGAGAGGGTTGCTAAGGCCCCTTCGGGCTCTGATGTTCTGCTCCTTGAAAGGTCACAGGAGAGGGGTTTCTCAGCTCCCGGGGCACCCAGAGGGCCCCGCTCTGGAGGAGTCGGGCTGAGATGCCCAGGTGGGCACAGGAAGACAGGTGGGCACCAACAGGGGAAGCCTGCCAGTCCGCCATTCTAGGCAGAGGTTGGCCTGCGAAGAAGCTGGCTCTGCATCCAGGGGTCAGTCCCCACCAATCCCTTCTTCTAGACCCCAGTCAGCCCCTCCTCCCTGCTTCCCCCAGTCAGCTGGCAGACTGTGCTTCTCACTGGGCTTCACTTTGCATTTTTAAAGGCCGGTGCTGGGATTCCTGGAGTCAGTTGGGGGAATGTTTCTGGAGGGGGAGTCCCACGGTTCCACAAACCATGACACATCGGGGATCCCCTGAGGTCCCCCCCAAGCCAAGTGGGCTTCCTGTGTTCTTTCCATCAGGAAATAGTTATCTATGCCTCCCCTGCACGGGGCACTGTGGTCGCTCAGTGCCGCGGGTACAACAGTAAGCTGGGAAAGAATGAATCCGCCCTCAGGACGTCTGCAGTCCAGTGGGAGAGATGGCCAAGTCCCTCAGAGATCTCTGCGTCCCTTCTGCCCCCTCCTCCTCAGCCTCCCCCTCCCACCACCCCTCTGCTGCGTTTTGATCCTGCCAGGTGGCAGGCCGCTACAGCCCCCCAGGAGCCTGCGCCTGCCCTGGGGTCCCAGCTGCCAGGCCATGAGTGGGTGCAGAGGCTCGGATAAAAGGGGGAGACGTCGCCTGTGGCTTTTGCTCTCTGGCTGTGCCTCAAGCCGGTGGCCTGCCAGTCTATGAAGCAGCCTACTTCTAAGCCCTCCCGCTTCTGGACATGAAAGCGCCACTCAGGGCTGCTGTGCCTGAGTGCAGAGTCCCCTCGGGAGAAGCCTGTAGCCAGTGCCGAGAGGCCTTTGATGTGGCCCCCTCCCCTCTCCTTGACTGTATTCTTGCTTTCTGTCAAAGTCCTACCTCTCCTTCCCAACAGGTCCTCCCGCTTCCACAAAGCCCACGTTCAGCCCCCAGAGGTAGGGGGCTCTGCTTCTCTACGCTTCCACGCCCTTGCTTATGAAATGGGGGCAGCTCACCCTGCCTGCCTCAGTGCACGGCTGGAAGTACAGTGAGGCTGTGGGTAAGACAGGAGCTATGTAGGTGCCCGGCGCTGCTCTAGGGGCTCTGTGCTTATTCCCTCACTTAGTCTTCCCAACCAACCTCTGAGGAACATAGTAGAGTAGCTCCATCTTACAGATGTGCACACAGATGCTCAGAGCAGATGCGCAAGGACACGCAGCGAACAAGTAGCAGAGGCAAAATTTGAATGTGGGTCTGTGTGCCTCGCCGACTACCCCAAACTGCCCCCAAAGCCGCTTATAAATAAGGAAATGCTGTATGGACTCAAGAGCATTATTATCATCCCAACTGCCATGGTGTCTTCAGGCACACCTTCACGCCACTCCCCCCAGCTCTGTCTGAAAGCAGAAGGCTGACCCCGTGCCCGGATGCAGGTCCTGGAATTACTCAATTCCAGCTCCCCACAAGATCCTTCCGAACCTGGTGCTCCCCCACCACAACCCCTCCTGAACTCACCAGCTACCTCTGTCTGGCCCTGGGATCCAGGAGCTGGTGTCAAGAAGAGGTCTGCAGACGTGAGAGAGAGGCCGGGAGGAGAGGAGCAAGCCTGGCCAGGGCCGGGAGATGGATGGGCCCTGCTCCTTGCTGGCTGACATTGGACCGGCCTGGGAGACGAGGATCGGAGCAGGGCAGTGATGTGCAGCTGCTGGCCAGGGGAAGCCAGCCTGATGCCTAATCAGATCAGATGCCCCTGCCCACAATCCCCCCCCCCGCCCATTCCTCTACCTCCCTCTGTCACTCACTGACCTCCCCCCCTTGCTTCCCAGCCTTGCCCTCCCTGAGGTCTCCAGCTGCCCCAGCTGATTTTATAAATGGCCTTTGCAGGAGGTGGGCACCTTGGCTAATTGAATCAGTGCCTAGGAGGCAGGAGGCTGGTTAGCATCACAGCTGAAAGGTGGTGGCAGCAACAGCTTGAGTGTGACCATTAGGGAGGAGTCTAAGTGAGCAGAGTGGCCCAGGCAATCTGGACCTCCGTATATTCCGAGGTGTCAAGGTGGGAACTCACCAGGGGGCCCTGGATGCCCCCACCATGAGCCCAGAGCAGACTCACAGGGTAGACCACAGGCCAAAACACACACGCACACACACATACCACTCATGCTCTCGGCAAAAAGAAAATATAAAGAGGGTGAGAGAGAGAACAGAAACAGGAAGAATGACATAGTGTGCTTGCGTATCTGCGCACCTACGTGACTCTGTACACGTCTCTAATGGGCACCGCTCATGAGGCCGTTCTTCCCTGCCCCAATGTCACCTCTGCATAATGATCAGCCAGGAAAAGCAGTTTCTAAGTGTCCCGGTCACAGCAGAGCATCTCATGGCATCAACAGCTGCCAGGGAGCAGACCCCAGCGCCATGAGGACCTTTCCTGGAGACCTGTCACTTGGTCCCCTGGAGACCAGTCTGTTCCCTTACCTATGAATTTGCCTCTGACAGCCAGGCTGGCACAGAAACACTTCAAGGAAAGCTTTACCTCTGTGTTTCTGTTTGAGATGGATCCCTAAGGCTCACCCGGCCGTTAGTCCATTCAGTCAGCATCCCCGGCATAGCCACTCTGCGTGTGGGCTGCACGAGGGCAGGGGATGAGTCTGCGTGGCTCCCCCAGCTCCCCCGCTCTGGACGGGGCGGGGACGTGGCACGGACTAAGGGTGGTGCCCACGTCCTCGGCGACAGTGCGGTTGCGGCTGGCTGCCCTGGCACTCCCTGTGGGATGACCCACCCACCTGGTCACGTCTCGGGAGAGGGACACCAATGGCACGGTCATTGTCCTTAACAGCTGCCTCAAGGACTTTCATTACCCCTCCCAACTTCCCCAAATGCTCCACTTCCCCTGCCCTCCCGCCCTCACACCCACCTTTCCCTAGGGCCCCATCTACCACTTCCCTTTAGAGCAAAGAACAGAAGAACTCAGAAGTCCCTGGATCTCTAAGGAGAGGAAAGCGGGGAGGAGGGGGCCGTTTTCAGCTTAGGGGACCCCACCAGTAGGAGGCAGGGTCCGCAGGGCTCCAAGTGGGATTTGAGCATCCGAAGGGGCAGGGTCCCACACGCCAATTCCTAGGGTTATCCTCCATTCTTGAGCAAACACAGAAGTTCCCTGTCAGCGCCAAGCCCCCACACCTGGTGCCGCTAAGCCCCCAGTGGTCTTTTCCACAGGCTAAGACTGCCCCCTGCCGGGGTGAGCCAGGACATCCACCTCAAGTGCCGCCTGGGGAAATCAGAACTGTGGCATCCTGGCTTAGGAGTCCCCCAGCTCCTGTCCCGGCCTGGGGAGGGGAATGACGGAAGCACTTAGAGGCCTCGGCCTTCCTGCTTCCACTGTATTCTGAGGCTGGGACTGGACGGTGGCAACAGGGACAGCCCTTTGGCCCAGACAAAAGAGGCAGGGCTCTGTCTCTGGCCTGCTCACCCATTGCCTCAACTTCCCTTAACAAGGGGCAAAGGCCTGGTTTGAGATAAAACGTCGATCACAACACACCCACACCAGAGAGGCCCTGTCTCATTTCCCTCCTGAGCTCTGGCGCCCCTTTCCAGCTGCTTTTAGGACTCTCCTGGCTGGATACAATAAAGCCATCTTAACCTCTACACGTCAGAAACCAAGCTCACCTTCTTCACCAAACCTGAATCTTTACAGAAACTCTATTTCTCGGCGTTCCATGCCCAACATGACTCCAAGATCTGCAGGCCCGATCTCGACATCTTTTGAGTCCATTCTTTTCTGAATTTCTCCTTCCAAGGCAGCCTCAAACCATTCCTAACCCCAGTCCCATTTTCCACAGCGCTGGTGGGGTTATTGCCCTAATGCACAGCTCTTCTGGGACTCTGCTCAAAAGCCTCATCGTGCCTCCTTCCTCTCGAATCCCTCCTTCCACAACATGGTTGGAAGCTGCCTTCCCAAAAAGATGGCTGCGTGTTCCCTCCACTCTGAATATGGAACTCCTGCCTGAGCACCTACATACCCCCACACATCCTCACTTTTCTGCCCATGATGCTCTCTTCACACACTCCTTTAGTCTTCATCAAATTCCTTCCCACCCTTGGAGATCCACCTTCCAGAAGAAGTCTTTCTTCACATGTCCCATGATAAGCAGCTGCCTCCTCTGGCCCCCAGGACCCTGATTCCCCTCTTGTGGCACTAATGCCCCCCTCTTGTAATAGGCCCCTGTGTCGTTGTCTCAGCCCCCTCTGGGCTGCCAGCATCTTGAGGCCAGGGCAGTCTAGAGCCTGACAATGCTCCATAATATTGGCAGAATTGGTTGGTAGCAGAAGTGTACGGACACGACATGGCATAATACTGACATGGACTGAAAGCAGGTTTTGATGAGAGGGAAGGGTACAGGACATAGAGGCTGACCTGTAGGGAAGTGGGATACTGAGGGCCTATGGAGAATGACAAAGCAGGAAGAGTTCTCAGAGCCTACATGGTGGACAAAGAAGGCAAGTCTTAGGAAGGCAAGGAATTGATCCAGGGCCACACAGCTCCTTAGTCCCACTTCTAGTGCATAAGAGGCTCAGTGACTGCCAACTCTTTCCCACCCTCCAGTACAGCTTTTCGCATATATGCCCTGCTTCCCCACTATTTTCCTGGGGTTGACCCTAAGCTAACAAAGGGTTAGAGATGCTTAAACATCCTTCCCAAGCTGCCCTGACTTTCACAGACCTGCTACTCTGTGGACAAATGCTTGGGACCCAGCTTAGGCTCAGAGAGGATCTTGCTGCTGGGACAGGAAGTATCAATGGTGGCCAGCTGAAGCATTCATCCCCAGGAGGGCTGTGGCTGTCGCATCCCATCCCCACCCCACAGCACTGATGCCACACAAAAATATTCCAGAAATTTTAATGCCACAGAGAAGCCCAAAACCTACAGAAAGCGACAGCCATCCTCCCGGGTGCCTGGAGCCAGGGCTATCCCCAGCAGGCAGGAGGCCCGCACAAGCCAAGGAACCAGGGCAATTTGCTGACATCCTTTTGTCCTCTGCCCTAAATGCCCAAGGTTCCTTTAGGCCGGGGAAAGAAAGAAGAGGAAGTGGAAAGGGGTAGGAGGAGGGTGCGTCGCTTTCAGGCACTCTTCCTGCATGGGGATGGTGACTCATGCAGCAGGCCCTGGGAGGGACAATTCCTCGGACCAGACTAAGGTAGGCCAGGCCCAGGGTTCCGGAAGGAGCAGAGGGAAGTTCCTGGAATGCAGCAGCCAGGAGGAGTAACCAGCAGAAACTAGAAGGAAGGCCTGCTGCCACCCTCCCGCTCCTTCTCACGGACCTCTGACCCCACCCCCGGGGGGACAGGCAGGCTTCAGCATCCACAGGCTTCAGCACCCGTATTTGATAAGGTCTATGCCTTCTCCACCACCATCACTTTGGGCCTTTCTTAAGAATGACATTGTCATACTCAGTTCCCTGTGGCCAGCCAGAGGCAGAGAAGTCCTGCCCTGCTGGGTAGACGTGCTGGAGGCTGCCAGGGTCCCTGTCAGCTGTGGCCTGCCTCCTCCAGGCCTCACCCTGGGGCTCCTGTGGGCTGTCATACAGGGACAGGACAGCCACTCCCTCAGGCTCATCATATATGTGGTCAGGTCGCGGGGGTGGGTGCTCCTCAATGCTGTCATACAGAGGGTCCGTGGGGGGCTGGGGAGGGACCGCCAGGATGCCCCTCAAGCTCTTCCCCAGGTTACGGGCCACTGCATCGAAGGGCACTGCATACTCCCCCTCTGGGCCCCGTGGCCGGGCGGTGGGCACTGGAGTGGAGGGCGACGGAGGTGGCAGTGAGTCGTGGGGCCGGGAGTAGGGGCTTTCTGGCCGGGGCAGCACCGCGGGGACTGTGGCTAGCTGGGTTTGGGGCCCAGGAGGGGCGCTGTTCTTCTGGGCAGAAATGGCTTCTTCCAGGGCCAAGAAGATCTCGTTGCCTTGCCGCGTTTCAAACTCAAAGTTGCCCTCTCCAGAGATGCAGCGCCGGCCTGCCTCGAAGGAAAAGGTTACCTGGGTGGAGGGGAAAGGGAGATTATTAGCCAGGCCCCAGGGTGGAGTTGCTTCCCCTGGACCCAGCTCCCAATCACAAACCTGTCACCTCCAGCTTCCCTCCACAGGAACTGGGGGAGCTTCTCCCCAAGCTCGTTCTCCTCCCTCTGGGTTTTTTCCCTAACAAGCAAAGCCCTCACTCCTCTCCTTTCTTTCTCCCTCCCATCCAACCAAATACAGAGCTTGGTATATATTCAACCTCAGGAATGCCAGCCACCATTCACCCCTCTGACCACTCTACCTCTTCCTGTTCTCCTGTCCTTCCACCCCACCTCACTCTCCCACCCCCACCTCCACCCCCTGGCTCTTTCCCCACTAGCTCTTTTTCTTCTGCTGGCTTTTATCTCTGTCTTTCCTTCCTCCTCCCATTCTCTCCTCCTTTGAGGGCCCCTTTGCCCTCTCCCTGACAATCTCTTCTCTCACAGCTCTCCTTTCTTTCAACCTGCCCTGTGGCGGCCCCTGCTCACCTTGTCCCGCCCAAAGCGCCTCAGAAACCTGTAGGGCCACTCAAACAGCTGGGTGCCCAGCTCAGGGCCACTCCACAACTCCAGGGCAGTCTCCCCAGCCCGGAGGGTATAGGATCCCCGGAGCCGGCACCTCTCACTGGCTTCTGTGGGTCTCATGATCACAGCAAACTCCTTGCGGGGGGCTACTGGGGAGGAGAGGGGAGAAGGCGGTCAGTGGGAAATAGCTGGCCTGCCTCAACTCTGCCCTGCTCTAAATGAACGTGCCAGAGGCCTCCAGAAAAAGCATTAGCCATGTGCCCATGACCCCATAGCCTGTGTCTTGAAGGCTGAGCTGCCCTAGGACAGGTCATACTCCCCAAAATGCCAGATACCTCCACCCCCTCCCCTAGTCGGCATCATGCCCTAGCCACACGCACCCCGACCTTGTGCCCACATCCTTCCTGCCCCTGTTGCCAGAGCCACAGCCTTGTCTTCTCCATCTAATCTCCCCCCCAGCGCAGCCACCTCCCAAAGTCCTACTGTCACGGCTGCAGGTGCAGCTGACCCTGCCCTCCCAGCTCTCAGCCTACCCACCCACTGCTGACGCCATCCAGCGCCTTCTGTGAGGTGGGGCTTGAATGTCACCCTGTGTCCATTTGCTCCCCCCACACACCCAACCCGGTGGGCTAGATGTCACAAAAAGGGACTGCCTTGTCAGCAGAACGCTCCCTTGCCACAGGACACTTTAAATCCACAGAAGCAAAACCATTCTCTTCTCAGACAGAGAAGGACAGAGAGTCCAAGAGCAGCACCTTACTGACCCCCCCCAGCCTGGCCCTCCCCCAGCCGCAGGGCCTGGGCAAGAGGGAGTGAGCTCAGGGCAGGCCTGGCTCCCCCACGCCGGCCTCTCCCGGAAGCGATGCAGAGAGACCGATAAGGGGCTGGCCGGGCCTGGGGGCAACCACAGGGCAGGAAGACTCACATGCGGCTGTCGCCCACAGCGCCACCCCACCACAGCCCTGGGGAGGCCACCCCCCGGAGAAGATGCAGCCCCTCACCTGCTGTCGTGCCGCTGTACAGCTCATTCTCCTCCATGCAGGGCCGGCTGCCCTTCCCCCCAGGCCCCAGCAGCTCCTTCCTCTGGCCCTGAGGAAGACGCCAGGGTCTCACCGCTGGCCCCCATGCCCAGCCCCACCTCCGGCCCAGGCCTTCCTCCAGAGCACACTCAGCCTGCTGTCCCTGTCTGCATTCTGGAATGGGGTCCCCCCCTGCAAGGAACTGCCCCCAGCATCCTGAGCTTGGCTCTTATAACACCTGCCCACAGCAAGTACCGAGTGCCCCCCTCCCACATGCCATGCCCCCTCGCCCTTTCTGTACCCAGAGATGGCTCACAGGGAAGGCCAAGAGGCAGATGGCCTGGATCCAGTCACTGCGCTCTGCGGCGGGGGCTGCCAGCAGGTACAGGCGCTCCTTGGTCTCCAGGAAGAAGGCGCTGGTGTCCCGGGGGCTGCTGGCCTCCCCACCGGCCTCAGCCACCCGTAGGCAGTCACTGAGGCGGATCACCCTCCTGGCAGCCTCTCCCCGGCGCGGCTTCTCTGGGCCCTCCTGGAGCTCCAGCCGGGCCAAGGCGCAGTCTGACTCTCCATACAGCACAGCCCCAAACCGGCGCCATTTCTGAATCCAGATGCATGGCAGGTGGGGTGCCAAGAGGGAGCCACCGAGAAATGGAGACATGGTGACCAAAGGGGAGAGGAGGAAGCATGGGAGAGGTCATGGGGCAGCATTCAGGGACAAGGAGAGAGGTGAAGATCACAGGAGACCCAAGGAGTCAGAGAGAATAGCAGGGACCTTAGCAATTAGAAATCGTTGGAGATCTGCCCCCCACAACCAAGGAAGAGACAGTGACAGCAGGTAGAATGCCGAAGGCAGAAAGGCACAACGGTGAGCCCATGGAGGCAGACTGCAAGGCAGGCCCAGCCAAGATCCAAGTCAAAGGGCAAAATCCTCTAAGTCCCTGAAGCCCAGAGGAGGGATGAGAGGGCAGCACAAGGGCCCTGACCAGAGACCATGGTTCTCGCTCTGTGTGAGGTCTGGCAGAAGGCCCCAGGCCAGGAACTTCAGTCCACCCTCTTGAACCTTCCGGCTTCATCCCTTGACAGGTTGGGTCATGAGAGAGACAGAGAAGCCCTAGTGTGAATCAGCTGAGGGAAAGAGGACTTCCTCATTTAAAGAGGCCAAAGAAGGAAAAGGAGGCTGGCCACAGAGACCCCCGCTCAAGCTTGCCACCAGCCAAAGTCACCCCACCAGAGCAGGAAAGAGAGAAGGAACCCCACTGCAACCCCGAATTATCCCCTCTGCTGCTCCTTCCCGTCCCTTCCCTTCCCAAGCATCCCCGTGACAAGTTACCACAGAGCCAAAGAGGCAAGAAATGGAGTTAGAGCCCTTCTTTACCCCCCTCCCCATTGGTGAACTGAACAGCCGTCTGCAAACAGCACAGTCTGGGGCCTGGCTGGGGAAGCAAGCGGCTGCTGAGGAAGGACTCCTCCCAAGCTTGAGCTCTGGGTCTAACATGGTGGGTGGCATAGTGCCTATCTTCCCATAAGGGTTTTGAAACATTCGGGGGCTCCTCCTCCTCCCCAGGGATTTCCAGCAGCCCCCCCACCCCCAGGCCTTCTGCCCAGTCCCAGCACAGTCTTGCTCCTACCTTTCCAAAAGTCTGCTGCTGCAGCAGGTGTAAGAAGCCCTGTTTCACTGCCACTTCTTCCATCCTCCCACCGTGCCGGCACCCCAGCCCTGCAGCTCTCTCCTTCCACGCCAGCCCTCTTTTTCTCCTCCCTGCTGTGTGTTCCCCCTTCTCTCAAGTTCATTTCCTCTCTGCCTAGAGTTTTCTGCACTGTTCTCGTCTGCTTGATGACGACAAACCGATGGGCCCTGTGGTTTCTTGGCTGTGTGTGTGTGTGTGTGTGTGTGTTTGATGAGTGAGTTTCATGCACAAGCTTCCTGCATTTTCACTGAGTAAGATAATTTCTGAAAAGCTAATTTCCAGTTTTTCGGCCAGCAACAACTCAGGTACAGAAGCTCGCCAAGGAGTCACCAAACAAGGGAATGGCTGACCTAGAGCAACAGAGAGACCCAGAACCAAATTCAACAATAAAACCAATAGCAAAAGGCCCTCATACTCAAGTGGGATGCTCAGCATGACACAGTTGGAAGAGAACTTAAAAATCAACCAGACTAAGTCCTTAATTCAAAAATGAGTAGACTGGGAGCGCCTGGGTGGCTCAGTCGGCTAAGGGTCCGACTCTTGATTTCGGCTCAGGTCATGATCTCAAGGTCTTGAGATGGAGTCCCGTGGTCATGGTCATCAGGCTCCACACTCAGCGGGGAGCTTGTCCCTCTTCCCATACCCCTCCCTCTGCTGGCTCGAGAGCTCTCTCTCTCTAAAATAAGTAAATAAACCTTTTTAAAAATAAAATAAAATAAAAATGAATAGACTGAGGCTCAGGAAGATCTGAGGGACGTGTTCAAGGCCACCAAACCGGAACCCAGGTCTCTCAGCTCAGTAAGAACTAAGCCACACATACACACACCCAGCCTACAGAACACATCAGACAGAGCTCACCACTTTCACACGCAGCTGCAACTGTGTTTCATTCCAAGAGGAGCACTCCCTGCCCCAGACAACTGCACAAACACACAGCACCTTCTTGGGATTCTAGAAACATGAACATCCCCACACTGAAACATGCTATATTCCCAGAGCACATCCAAACAGTTGGAGTTCACCTTCTTTCCAGCCTTTGTGAGCATTATAAAGGCACTAGAGTTTCATGTGGGGATTATCTTTTTAAGTTACAATAGCAATCTCTTATATTAAAAAAATCAAAAAAGCCTTCATAGTTGCCAAAACAAAAGTACTCCTTCGTTACTAGAGCTTCCAGGCACACAATGTCACCGGCCATATTATCTATCCCTGGAAAAAGGGAATGCAGGCATGAACCCACCTGTTTGCAACTCCCCTGAGGTCACAGGGCTGGTGGGGACAGGAGAAAGTACCAGGGCTCCTGATTTTTTAAAAAGATTTTATTTATTTATTTATTTATTTATTTATTTATTTGAGAGAGAGTGCATGAGAGAGCATGATGGGGGAGTCAGAGGGAGAGGCAGGAGCACTCCCCGCTGAGCAGGGAACCCAATGCCAGCTGGATCCCAGGACCCAGGGATCATGACCTGAGCCAAAGGCAAACATTTAACTGACTGAGCCACCCAGGTGCCCCAGGGCTCCTGATTTTTAACTCAATGATCTTTTTATTGCTGGCCCCTAAGCGCAATCCCGACTCTATGCAAGAAAATACATTGCTTTGGGGAAATCTAAGGTCCCCAGAAAATATTTAACTTAGAGCCAGATGGTTTAGAGAAGCAATCTGATGGAGGCATGGTGCAGAAATGTTGGGGAACCAGAGAATTCGACAAGCACTCTTGGGGTAACCCCATAATGGGTGCTTACATAACCGGGCCATTTCCTCTACCACAGGGGTTTGTTTGCCTTGGGAAGGAGAGCAGAGCAGTGTACTGCTCAGACCATCTGCTGTATATGCCGTGTGCTTTACCAAAACAGCTTTAAAAGATGAATGTTATGAGCTCTGGGAGGAAAGGGCTGAGTCACGTAAAGCTCACGGCACTCAGCCCTGCTGCCTGGATTTGAACAGGTTGATCCAGAGATCAAGGGAAAACCAAGGATGCTGGTGTGTGAAAAGCTCCTTGGGAAGTGGTTAGGAGTATGGAAATGGGGCAGGGTCTATTCTGTCTCTTTAGTCCCGAAGGAGAGGCAATGCTACCTGGGAGCTATTTGGTCTTTGGCCATCAGCATCTTCTTATGGAGTGAGAAGAGCAGAGCTTTTAGGGTCATCCTGGAGGCTGCCAGAACAGTGCCTTTCCAACATTAATGTGAAGATCCTGTTAAAACTGCAGATTCTGATACAGCAGGTCTGGAGTGAGACCAGAGATGCTGATAGTGCTGGCAGGTGGGCCAGACATCAGTCTGAGAAGCAGAAAAATAGAAAATACCTCCCTCCATTACTCTGATTGCCTTTCCCTAAGGCAAATTGGATACATTCCACTCGGAACCACAGGGGGGCACCCGAGCTTACCAGATTACTTAAAAGTTATTTCTACCTGGAGGCCTGGGCCCCAGGTATTCCAACCACATGCCATCCCTTGCCTCTGGTAGCTGGAAAAATTCTGTGGCTGTTGTCTGCAAATGGAACAGCAGGAATGTACTATAAGCAACACACTTTAAAGGCCTCCTACTTTCCCTGGCAGGCCTTGCGGGATCCCTGCAGTGGGAGTACTAATTCCGGTACCTTCCGTCTGGCCACAGGCAAATCCTGTGAGCAGAGTCCCAGAAGACAGAGCTCCAAGACACAGCAGAGGGGCAGAAAATGAGAGGCCCTTAGGTTACCCAGGCACCGATGATGGGAAGAGAAAGCATCCTAAAGGGAAGAGTCCCAGTGGTTTATACTGAGGCACAAGTGGGGTTTGGAGTGCTCTTTGGTTTCTCTTTGCTTTTATTGGAAAGGAAGGGACATACCACACCTCACCTGTGCTTCAGTGTAAGCCAAGGGATCCTTTCATTTACACTGGTTTCTCTCAGTAGGAGTTAGGAACCATGCAGGCCAGAGAACACAGCTCCAAGAGCTTTGCAACTTTTTGTTATTATTCTCACCAGTGATTAGCAACTAAATCCTTAACACAAAAGTGCTTGTGAGCTTGTCTTTGGGGGCCACAAAGGAAGGAGCAGAGACTGTGTCTGATTCCTTGGGCAGACTTGGAGATTAGGTGACCCCCAAGCGACGGACAGGTGGAGCACCTACCCCAGTGGTAGCACTGGGCACACAACAGAAAAGAAGGTTTACAATGGGCACGGAGCTGGTGTGGGCCTGAGAAGGATGGAGAACTGAGGAAAGAGACACGTGACCTGGGGTCATAAAGATCCTCCCCTGCTTCCCCCCAACCCAGTGGATCCTGACTGTGCAGGAGGGAGCACAACACCAGTCTCTCGAGTTTTGTTTCTAGTCTCACCCTTTCTCCATTAAGTATTTCACTTCTCCCAGTACAAGGAAGGAGAGACCCAGTGCTTGAAGCTCTCTGAGAAGAAGGGCTTATAATAGAATGAAATAATTATGTTACTTAACATTGACATAACATTCCAAACGCTTTATGTTCTCATATGAACCCACACACAACATAGAATGAGACAGAGATATAAATAAGTTAATTAACTCAGAAATTATTTACTGAGCATCTACTCAGTACAGAGGGACTAGGGACACAGCATAAAGAAGACAGAAAGTGGTTACTTTCTAATTGGAGACCCTGACAATGAAAAGAGTAAGCAAGTAAATAGCTTTGGACCATGATCAATGCTGTAAGTATGGCAGGGATGGGGTCAGAGGATCCTAAGTGGTGAGAAGATAACAATTGAACTAAGAAGTCAATGACAGCTGGGAACTAGCTACTTAACGATCTGGAAAAACATACCAGGCAGAAGTGACACCAAATGCAAAGGCCCTGAGACAGAAACACTGTAAATGTGAGGAGTTGCAAGAAAGCCAGAATGTCCAGAGCATTGTTAACAAGATGGAACATGGTAGAGATAAGGTCAGATTATGTGGCTTCTCGGGCCACAGCAAGGATTTGGAATGTATTCTAAATGAAACTGAAGGCCACTTAAGGATTTTTAAGCAGGGGTATAATGATCTAATTTGACTTTAAAATGTTCTGCCTCTGTATGGAAAACAGATTATCACAGGGCAAGACAGGAAGCAGGAAAACTAGTTAGGAATCTATTACCAGACCCCAAGAAAAATGTGATGTAGCTTAGACCAGGGTGTTAGCAGTAGAAATGAAGAGAAGTGGCCAAATTTGGGTATGTATTAAATATAGATTAAGGGGCGCCTGAGTGGCTCAGTCAGTTAAGCGGCTGCCTTCGGCTCAGGTCATGATCCCAGGGTCCTGGGATCGAGCCCCGCATCGGGCTCCCTGCTCAGCGGGAAGTCTGTTTCTCCCTCTGCCTGCCACTTCCCCTGCTTGTGCTCTCTCTCTCTCTCTCTCTGTGTGTGTCAAATAAATAAATAAAATATTTAAAAATATAGAGAGAGATTAAATGGGACTTGCAAGTGGATTGGATATAGGGAACTGTTGAGATGCTAGGAATCAATATAATTCCTGGGTTTTCAGCTGAGCAACTGGGTAAAGGGTGGTACCATTTACTGATAAAGGGAGGATGGAGGGAGAACCAAGTGTGAGGAGGAGGATTGGTGGAGGAATGGTTGGGGGCCTGGACCACAGAGAGCTGTTACTCCCACCCAATCAGGCAAGTAATGAATTGGAAGACTGCCACTGCAACTGTGACTCCAAGAATATACCACTGCAGCTGCTATGCCAAGGTCAGGAAGCCCCTGACTCACCATCCCCGCTCAATTCATTCAGGGAGCTTATGATTGGACACTGAAGGTTGTTGGGAAAACAAAACACAGCACAACACAACATTCCAGGGGTTAGGCTTGCCAGAAGCAACAGTCAAAAGCTTCTGCTTCACTTCTACCTCCAAAATCTCCCAATGAATCTAATTGGCAGAGGCAATCTTGCATACAGAACCCTAGCTGCAAGGAAGTCTGGGTAATGTAGTTTTTAGGTGTCCTACGTCCGCCAACCAGAACGAAACGCTAGGAGGACCCAGGTTGAAATGAATGCCGAGCACCAGTCCACTCTATCCACAACAGAAAGTGCTTCACTACCACCTTCATTTCCATTGCAGGTGGTAGCCCCCTGCCAATATAAACTTCAAACAACCAATACTCTCAGAATCCAGCGAAAATTTAATCTGGGGGCCTTGATTGGAAGCAAGAGTGAAATTCAACGGAAAACAAAAACCAGCATTATCTAACACTGATAATTCCTGGTGGAAAAGATTGGAATTGGCCTCAGCGGGCAGGGACTGACCTGATCTGACCCAGGGGGTTGACTATCCCAGTAAGACTGAGCCCAGGGGTCCTAAAACCCCTTTATCTGACCCCACCACCACCACCTTTCCCAGCATCTGACCCCTCTCAGGAGGCAGCCTAGAGTACTGATTAAGATAATAATCTAATTGTGAAGATTGGAACAGTGCCTTCTGCGTGTTCCCATTGTCACCACTATTTGGCGGCTATTCCCATGAATGTTTCTGGAGGAGAAAAGGACAGACACGAAAACAGGGAGATCACTATTCAGGTTGCTGGTAAAACACAGGATCAGAGAGCAGTGGCCCTTACCACTGGAGCAGAGCTAGAAAGACTAAATAAATTCGGTCGACGTCGGCAGTTCATTGGAAAGTAAAGAATAATGCAGACATCCTAAGTAGGGGGGTGGGGGTGGATACCGGCGGTGGACGCAGGGAAGACCGTTCGGGGGTGTGATGTAACAGCAGTTGCACGGTGGGGGTGCGGGGGGCATCCAGGGAGAAGTCGAAAGGAGGACACTCGGGAAGAGAGGACTCCACCAGGTGCTGGGTTCTGGGCAGGGACAGGTCCCGGCCCCCCTCCTGGAGCCCTCACCAAGCCTACGAGCTGCAGGTAACCCCAACCCCCGCTCCAGCGCCGGCCCGCAGGAGCCAGCGCGGCCCCTTTAAAAACCATGTAAACAAAGCTTTGTTCCCCCGGCTCCCCCTCCCTTCGCGCTCCCCCAGCCCGCTCCTTCTTCCCACCCCCCGCGTCTCCGGGCCGCTGACGTTGCCCGCGCCTTTACGCCGTCCCAACGGCGCTGCGCATTCTCCAACCGCGGCCCCGGCCGTCGGGGCCTGCGCAGCCGAGCAGCGCTACGCCGCGAGCGTAGCGCGACGAGCCCCCAGCGCGCAGGCGCAGCGGCGACGGCGGCGGCGGCGGCAGCGGCCCCGGCCGAGGTGCGCGCTGGGGGGGAGGGGGGGCCGGAGAGGAGCATGAATGGAGCAAAATGGCGGATCATGTGCAGGTGAGAGGAGCCGCGGGGGGGAGGCGGCGGCCGCGGAGAGTGGGGAGTGGGGGGCGCACGCGGACCAAAGGGCTCGAGCCGGCTCGGGGCTCGCCAGGCCCGCGCCACCGCCACTCGGGGCTCCGGAGCCGCCGCCCGTCCCAGAGCTCCGGGGCCTTTCCCGCCTCCCGGGCCGGGGGCCTCCTCCATCCCCTCCCACCCGGTCCCACGCCTCTCGCGCGGGGCCAGAGGTGCAGGAATCCGTGCCCCGGCGCGCACGGCTTACATCGTTTATCGGTCACTGTCTTCCCGCTGGAAGGAGGCCTTCCGCAAGTCGTCTTGCCCCCCAAGACGGGGTAGGGAGGGAGACCCCCTTGTCGGGTCTGCCCTGAGGGGTCTTCCCCATTACACTCTCCAGCTCTAAACAAATAACAAAAAGAAACCTCACACTGGTAAATCTCCCTCTCCCGAGTATTTCCCGCCGCCTTCCTCTTCACGCCCCCGAATACAAGAGACCCCCCCACCCCGACCTGGCCTCCTTCCCCCTCCCACGGATGCGCCCTTCACTCCCACACTCCCAGTCGCACAGCCTATGGGGCCGAGCTCCCCAATCCTCCCAAAATGGGTGCTCAGGCCTGGGCCCGCCCGCCCTCCTGTCCCCCTATCCACAGTGAAGGAGTTGAGTGCCCACATCTCCTATGAAACGCGGGGTGGAGGGGGGTGTGTCTGAAATGAGATTCAGTGTTGGGTGCAGACGTTGCTGTGGAGGGTCTTGATCGGGCCAAGAGCTGCCCCAGGCGTGCTTTGGGCCCAAGCCACTTTCTTCAAAGACATGGCACAGGCCCTAGGAAGGGACCAAACCTAGTAGTAGCTGAAGGAGTGCAGGGTTATTTCTTGTAATCTCGATAAAGTTTTTCTCTCTGTGCTCTAGACATATTTTTATGACCGTTTATTGATATAAATCTGTTGCCAGAAGCTTTCAGATTTTCTAGGTAACTGCACAGATTTGTGTTGTGGGAAGTATAGAAAGCATAACAAGTGTCACCTTATTTTGGATACTATATAGTACCATTTCTCAGGTAAAAAGAATGATCTTATTCTTGATATGATGTGTACAAGAAACTAGAGTGGTGTGACTTCTATCAGTGGTTTAATGGGAGAGAAGGCACTAATTTTCAGGCCCAGGGATCAGTGGAGTAGATCTTTGGGGCATGAGGGACAAGTTATCCGGACAGAATTACAAAAAATTGTAGCCACAGATGGAAAAACCACAAGATTTGTGTTTTAAAACCAGTATCGTGGCCTAATTCAGAAATAGCAGTAAAACTTGATACACGGTGATAATAGTACTACTAGTGCAGCACCTTGAGTTTTATAGCAGTCATTTCTAAGAAACATAAAGGATTTTATGTGATTAAAAAATAAAATTCTTCCATCCTAAAAGAGTAGGTAGGTAAGAATTATTTCTCTTTTTAAAGGCCAATCAGAGTACAAAATGATACGAGATTTACGTAAGATCCAGCTAAGAGGCCAAAAGCATTTTGACTCTGGGTCTAGTGTTTTCTACTGGGGAAAAAAACAGTGTCCATGAGCATTCCAAAACATGGTTTGAATGGATAGTCTTTCTGAATGATGATTTGGAAAGCAAAGGAAGTCAGTTTACTTTTATGAATATACATTTGTTCTATCTCCTGTAAGGAGTATCTCTTAATATAATCTCTCTCATACCTTGAACCCAAAAGGCTGTCATTTCTCAAAAGAGGAAAGTCAAGTCGCATCAAAGTAATTAATCTTCGTAGCATTTTTGGCTCAAAGGAGGGTCTGTCGTATTTTTAATAAGGTGATATTTTTCTCCCACCTACCCAAGAATAAAAATCTACCAAAGTTAAGAATTTACTAACTTTTCGAAACAGGGGGGAGTATGCCAGCCAGTGTTTTATTTTACTTTTAAGAGCTGTAGTGTGTTATTCTTTGTATTAGCAGTCTTCATCGCAAGAGAGTAAGTTTGTGAGGGAATTTTTTTCTCTTTAGATAGATTGGGGCATGTTGCTTTACTTTGTTAGACCACTAAATCAGTTTTAGTATTGGAGACTCACAGATTTTTCCCTGGTACTTCACTGTAGCAGAAAACCTTTCCAAGATGATGCTCTCCCCAATATGGAATGAGTAAATAAAAGGATTAAAAGCAAATCTGAAGTCGGTTGAGGGGTGATACTTTTCTCATAACATTACTGGAACATGAAGTTTAAAAAGGAGTCTGTTACAGATTCAAGACAGTGATTATTTGAAAGTTTCATATGTACTGCTAAATAGTTGAGTCATTTTGTGTCTAGTACTTTTCTGAACCACCAGGGTGAGCAGTTTTGTTGTTGTTGTTTTTGGTTTTTGGTTTTGGGGTTTTTTTTTACTGACACTAAGCGAGTGTCATATGATTCTCAGGCTGAAGTCCTGAGCATCTCTTCTGATACGTGTTTTATGGAAGACTTAAGTGTTACAAAACATTAGTAATGGGAAAATTACAGCATTTGCTCTTTCAGCTCTGTCGTTGTCATAGTCAAGCCTCTTTAGAAGAGTGGCTATAAGCAACTCAACTTAACAGTGGTGGGTCTCTTGTTCCTAGATCACCTTATCTAACACTCACCATGCGACAGTGATTACAGAGCATTGACTGTTAAAAAAAAAATCAAACTCAATTGTATTTATCTTCAGTTGCTCCCTTTCCTTTTTTTTTTTCTTTTAAATATCTAAACTTAGATGAAGTTAATGAGGATTCAGTATCTTCAGTTACTGGCTAGTTACTGCAAAGAGAAGACAACTCTTAGTGTACAGTGGTAATGAAAAAGATTAAGAAGAATCAGATGTTAGCTTGAATAGATCTAGCTGGTGTTCAGGATCTTGAAGGCAAAGGAAAGAGCGTATAATATTATACATAATAATATCCATTACTTAATTTTTAAGTATATGAGTATACTAAATATATAATTATAATAATATAAATGAAGAATAGTTCTGGGGTTTTGTTAGATTTATTATATTGTTATGCTGAGCCTTACACAGAATCTTAAAGTATTATTAACTGGGCTCTGCATAATGACTGTAATAACAGAAGATACTGTTTTCAAATAGTCATATTTTATTTTAAATTTAAGGTATGGTAATTAAATATTGATCACTGATGTAACTTTCGGGAGTCACACAGAAGAATTCTTACAACTGGCAGGTTAAAATTTAAGGGTGTAAAAGTTTAGCCTGATGATGGCAAAATTGTAGTTGTATTTTCAGCTTTCAAAAATATGTCAGGAAATGATTGGAGCTATGGATAGTCCCATTTTGAGAAGGGAGTTCTGTACAACTTTTGAGAATTTTAAATGGAAAAACTCAGTAACTTTTGCAACTTTTTTCAGTGATACCATAATGCTTAATGTGTACAGGCCATTTGCTGTACTGTACACTGCAGAGAATTCAGAGCTGAGAAAGACACAGGAGCCAGACTGCTGAAATGTCAAATTCTGCTGCTCTCTGGGTAGGCTTCAAAAGTGCACATACAAGAACTAATACATTGATTTCAAAACATGCTACATTTGTATTGGATGATACTGAAATAGCTATATTCCCTCATTCACCCCATCTCCCTCTTCTGTGGATTTATATAAGTGATCTGTCTATATTTTGGAACATACTTAATTTACTTAATAATTCTGACTTTAGTATATTTCATCTTGTGAGAAAAGCCTTCAGAAAAATTAAGGTATGCATGTGATATCATTCAAGCACTTACACGGTAAAACATAAAACATTATGTTATAATGGAATCTCTAATTTAGATGGAGGTAGGAGAAAGAAGCATTGAGAAGATCCCTATTCTGTATCTTACAGAGAAACTAAATTCCATTTGATGCAGAAATTGGTGTTCATAATCACCAGCTATATTTTCTTTTTTCTTGGTTAGGTTTTTGGTTTTGTTTTAAGATTTTATTTATTTATTTGAGAGAGAGAGGGGGCGTGTGTGTGCGAGTGGTGGGGAATAGCAGAGGGAGAGGGAGAAGCAGACTCCCCGCTGAGCAGGGAGCCAGAGGTGGAGCTAGATCCCAGGACCCTGAGATCAGGGCCAGAGCTGTAGGCAGACACTTAACCAGCTGAGCCACCCAGGTGCCCCTCTTGGTTGGATTTTGAAGCAATATTGTACCACAGCCTTTCGAGAAGGAAATACTCCCAATTTAAACCAATAAGCTAATGTCTCAGGTACAACTACTGAGGTTTTTTTGCTCACGTCAATATATATAAGGAAGGTAGTGTTTAGAAATTGCATCACCTTTTTTTTTAAACACCAAACGTATATTATCCCACAGAATTTCTGAGTCAGGAATCAGGAAGTGGCTTACCTAGACCTTTCTAGTTTAGGGTCTTTCATATGCAGTCGGTGTGTCAACTGGGGCTACAGTCAGTCTCAAGGCTTGACTGAGGATGGTGAATCTGCCCCAGTTAGTTACTTGCACGTTGCTGGACTGAGGGCCACTGTGCCTCACTGGCTCTTTCACAGGGAGGTTTCACAGGGGCCTCTCCTAGTACATAATTTTGAAGTAATTATTTTTTACATGTATAACGATGTCTGCTTTGTATAAGTGACCCATCTTTGTTACTGTTTTTTTTTAACCTCTTAGTGAAATACACCTTCAGACAGGTACACAAATCACGTGTTCAGCTTGATGAGTTTTCACAAAGTGAACACTTGTGTAGCCAGCATCCAAATCCAATATAATCAGTGCCTCAAAAGTCCCTCTGATGCCCCCCCTCGATAACTATCCATACATCCTCCTAAGGGTAACTACTATCCTGTCATTTGATTTTTAAATACACTTTTAGAAGTCAAGCTGAGTAAGACCTGTCTCTGAGAGCTTGAACTTCAAAGCTAGGGAAAACAGTACAGAGCAGTGGTTCTTCACTTTTTGGGGGCAGTTTGGTTTTTTTGTGGTGTGTGTGTGTGTTTGTGTGTGTGTGTATGTTTAGAATGTGATGGAAGTTGTGTGCTCTCCAGGAAGGAAAAGCATACCTACACAAAAATTTGCCTATAGTTTCAGGCCAGTCTTGAACTTTAGAACTAAAATTTAAAGATAGGGCACCTGGGTGGCTCAGTCGTTAAGCGTCTGCCTTCGGCTCAGGTCATGATCCCAGGGTCCTGGGATCGAGTCCCACATCGGGCTCCCTGCTCCGCGGGAAGCCTGCTTCTCCCTCTCCCACTCCCCCTGCTTGTGTTCCTGCTCTCGCTCTCTCTCTCTCTGTCAAATAAATAAATAAATAAATCTTTAAAATTTAAAGATAACGTTTCCTTTTAGGTGAAAATGCTCACCACATTTTTTGAGAAACTAATTTGTAAGTGTTTCTCTTTTGACCCATGTGAAAGGGTCGTTCAGGATCACAGTATGTGTTCCTGGAGAGTTCCATGCAGGTTGGATTTTTAAATACTGAATTCTCGAGACTGATTAATAGAGACTATTAAGTATCTGCTAATGTCCTGTTCCTAGTGCTATATAGACACATGGAAAGAAGTATAAGATGTGATGTCTTATTTTCAGGGGCCTTGCATTTTAATTGGGGAGATAACAAGCCTGGGTTATTGAGTTGTGAATTTATAATGAGACCATGGATTTTTCAACATGTCCCTGAATGAGGGGGCTATTACTCCCATTACTTCCCCCGCCCCCCATTCCAGTACATCTGAGCTCATGCCTCACATTTACAGTGACTCACTATAGCAGGGAATTCTCAGTGGAATGAGATTGGGGGGGGGGGTTCCAAAATCCTTGGGGAAAGGAGAATTGTCAAAAACCGGGTCCTAAAGTATGTTATATTTGCATCCCTGGCCCTTCACCCCTTTATAAACATTCATGTGTCCTCACACAAAGACATCCACACTCACACTCTTACTACCATAAATGGAAAGGATGTCTTTGAGAGAAGGCAGAAATGGAAATTTCATGTTAGCATTTATTGGACTTTCAGCTGCTTGCCACTTTTCATGGTCTCATTTAACGCTTACAGCAACTCTCTAAGGTAGGTATTATAGAGATAATAGTCATGGAATTTTCCTTGGTCTAGGCTGATGAAAGGACCTGGTTTCTCTGGAAGACTGGAGAACTGTTGGAAGCTTAGGTGATGATTGTGATGGTAGTTATTGTCAAACTTAACTGGTGTGGGATCTTGGTTGGGGGAGGGAAAAGGGAGATGCCAACATTTATTGAGTATCTGTTAGCCAGGCATCCTGCTAAGTCCAATTAATTGGGCAACTCATCTAGTCTCTTTGAGCCTGGATTAGGTGATCTGTTAAGTCACTTACACTTTGAGCATTCTGACGGGATTTCCAGTTGTCATCCTTACCATTCTCTCCCAAATAAACCACCCTGTTCTTAATACATAATAATAGTATACTGAATTTTCCTTAAACATTTGTGCTCATACTAATATTTCCATTTCATCTCTCTTAAATATGCCTTCCTCTATCCTCCCTCCCAATTCTTTAAACTCCCAGAGTATTTTTGAGTGATTATCTGTAACACTTCACAAATTGAGCTCCAAATAATAAGTAAAGAGGTCTCTTAGTTGGACAGTAAGCATGAAAAACATTTCTTTTGGGACAAGGAATTGACATTATTAGATGTTGATGCTAGTATACTAAAAGTTTATTCTCACTTAAAAGTCCCTGGATATAGGTGCATGGGTGACTCCGTTGGTTAAGCATCCAACTCTTGATCTCAGCTCAGGTCTTGATCTCAGGGTCGTGAGTTCAAGCCCCGCATTGGGGCCTAGCGTGGAGCCTACTTAAAAAAAAAAGTTCCTGGATTTAAACTTCTCTTAAAGAAAGATTAGTTAGATGAAAAACCATTAGAATGCTTTCTTAAAAATACCTCTGCAAACAGATTAATGAAATATCCCTTGTGCTACGTCAGGAAGTTGTAATTTTATAGCTGCACTGGCCTTTTAATGTTTAAGTGTATGAACTTATGTTGGACACAAATACTGATCTCCTTGGTACTTTGTATGGTAAGTTATGATACTTGAAATGTGTAGTCTCCAAATTGAGAGTTATGTTAGACATTTATTTGCCTGAAAGCTTGAGTCACTTGTACAGTTAAAAGCGTTGTGTTTAAGGCCAGAAAAGGGAAACGCAGGGGTTTTTTTGTTTGTTTGTTTTTTTTAAGATTTTATTTATTTATTTGAGACAGAGAGAATGAGAGAGACAGAGAGCACATGAGAGGGGGGAGGGTCAGAGGGAGAAGCAGGCTCCCTGCCGAGCAGGGAGCCCGATGCGGGACTCGATCCCGGGACTCCAGGATCATGACCTGAGCCGAAGGCAGTCGCTTAACCAACTGAGCCACCCAGGCGCCCCCGCAGGGGTTTTTTAAGTGTATTTTTCAATTCTCTTTAGAATTCTTTGCAGAGTTTTGAAAGTATGTATTATTTCAAAAGGCAAAAGTCATTTCAGGGCTTGGATTCTTAACCTCATTCACCTCCACTGACTCCTGATTTTGGTGTTTTATTTCTCTCTTCCAAAGGGACATTGTCTAGTCAAGCATGAAATTAATTTGACTATAGGAAGCTGTAACATATAGTTCTCTCTGAAAAGAATCTGGGAAGCCAGATGTATATTTCACATACCTGTACTCAGCTGAAAAAAATTCATCCAAATTTTGCCCAAGGTATAGCCACAAATTATTTAGAATATTATTTGTTATGTGTTAGGTTTTTTTTTTTTTTTTTTTTTTTTTGGAATCATCAGCTTGTCATTGACCCATCTCAGGAATCCTTATAAGGTCTTGTCAAAAACTAGTCTGAGGAATACCCAAGAATTTGAAAGAATACATAAAACTTCCTGGGAAATGGGACCTTGTTTTCCTTATTAATATTTTGAACTGATAACGTTGTTCCATAGATCAGCAAGTTTCATCAAGCTTCCAAAAGACCTGTAATGAAATGTTTTTAAACAAACTGAACCTGAGTAACAAGGTGTATTTAAAATAAAGACATTATCCCAAAGATGTTACAAATGAAAACCTATTATAATGTAAAAGATTACTTACTAATTCTTGGAATTCTGCATTGTAGTTTAACTTAAAAGCCATGTTCCAAACAGGGAGACTTTCAACAGAGTGTTGAAAACAGGAAAAGTGTAGGTTTACAGAATTCCTAAAACCTTTCCTCAAAGCTCTTCGATTTGCGTACCCTCAAGGTACCAGGGGCACATTTTCAATGAGAAGTGATAGTGTGAGACTTCAGACTAACTTCAGAGCAGGCTCTATAACCAGCACCTTGCTTACCCATCTCCTCAAATTTAAATGGCACTTTTTTTTTAAAGTGAGTATATCAGTTCCTAAAGATTGCTCTGTGTAAATCTGATGCCAGTGGAATGAGATTTTCCTTTAAATTATCTTTATGTGCACAGTAAATTGCATCCATTTAAGATGTACAGTTTAACAAACACATACCTGTTACTCCTTCACCATGATCGAAATACAAAACATTTCCTCCTAACTCTGCCATCTATCCTTCCCCCAGCACCAGACAACTCTGATCTGCTTTCTGTTACCATAAATTAGTTTGCATTTCCTGGAATTTTATGCAATAGACTTACTGTGTATTCTTTTGGGTTTTTACTTCTTTTACTCAGCATGTGATTTTGAGATTCGTTCAGGTTGTTGGGTAGTATCAGTAGTTGCCTACTTTTTGTTGCTGTGTAGTAGTCCATTGTATGAATAAATATATCACATTTTATATATCCATTCACACCTTGGAGGGATAGTTGGGTTTCCAGTTTTAAGTCACTCTGAATAAAAGGGCTATAAATATTCACATGCAAGGCTTTGTGTAGACATATATTTCCATTTTTCGTGAGTAAGGTTAGCCTCAGAAAAGAATGGCTGGGTCTTATGGTATATTTAACTTTTTTTTTTTTATTTGTTTATTTTTTTAGAGGGCGGGGGAGGGTCATAGGGCGAGAGAATCAAGCAGGCTCTACACCCGGCACCAAGCCCAACGTGGGGCTCGATCTCACGACCCTGAGATCATGACCTGAGCCGAAATCAAGAATTGGACACTTAACCGACCGAGCCACTGAGGCACCCCAGTATATTTAACTTTTTTTAAAGAAACTGTCAATTTTCTTAAGCAACTGTTACCATTTTACTTTCTCACCTGCAGTGTATAAGAAAGAATTCCAAATGTTACCTGTCTTCACCAACCTTTGATATTGCCATTCTAGTGAGATCTTACTGTGGTTTTAACTAGCATTTCCTCTATGACTAAGGGGGTTGAGTATCTCTTCATGTGCTCACTGACTTCAGGTATTTCAGAGGTTTGCAAACCAGGCTGGTGGTTTGGCGCCACAGCCTGTTTTTGTATGACCTGATAACTTAAGAACAGTTTTTAACTTTTTTTTGATGGTTGAAAAAAAAAATCTAAGAGTAATATTTCATGGCACACAATAATTATATGAAATTCAAATTTCAGTGTTCTTAAATCAAAGTTTCATTGGAACATAGCCATACAAGTTCCTTAACCAATTGGCTGTGGCTACTTTTATGCTAGTGTCAGAGTTGAATAGTTGCAACAGAGACCTGGTTGACTTACTGGCCCACAAATCCTAAAATACTACCTGGCACTTTACCAAAAAGTTTTGCAGACTTTTTGCATATTTGTCCCTTTAGATCTATTGCCTGACCTTTGGGTAGGGGAGGGAGTAGCCCAGCGTGGTTCTAACCCAAGCCCAGTTTGATAGGAACCAGATCAGGCTATACTTTTTTGTTGACAGTGGCATTCTCAGATCTCTGCTGCACTGGCCAAAATGGTAACTGCTAGCCACATGTTACTATTTAAATTTAATTAATTTAAAAATTTAGTTCTTCAGGGGCACCTGGGTGGCTCAGTCGTTAAGCGTCTGCCTTCAGCTCAGGTCATGATCCCAGGGTCCTGGGGTCGAGCCCTGCATCAGGCTCCCTGCTCAGCGGGAAGCCTCCTTCTCCCTCCCCCACTTCCCCTGCTTGTGTTCCCTCTCTCGCTGTGTGTCTCTGTCAGATAAATAAATAAAATCTTAAAAAAAAAAAAATTAGTTCTTCAGTCACATTGACCACATTTCCATTACCCACTAACCTTGTGTGGCTAGTGACTACCATATTGCACAGTGCAGGTAAAATATTTCTTTTATCACAGAAACTTCTATTGGACAGTGCTACTCTAGAATAAGAAAAACTTGCCAATGAACCAAAGGGAATGGAAGCAGAAGTGGAACGTAGGTTATAGAATTACTTTCCTGGGTGCCTATAAAAGTGAGCTAGATCCTCATTCTTCTAGGTATGTGAATGCAAATGCCTATTTTAAGGTGTTTATTTGAGATTAGTTACTGTTTATACCCTGAGCCTAGGATATGTTCTGTTCTGTTAGCCAAGTGAGGCGAGGAAGCAGTCAACTCATAAAAGAAATTCAGAATTTTACTGATAGGAAGTAGTGTCTTAAGGACTTTAACCAAAAAAACACCCTAAGCATGTATTCTTCCCCAAAGCACTTGACAAAAACAAACCTAAAATTCCTGTGTATTTTGAAACCATTTTACAGATAAGGCGGAGAATATTGAGGAAGGTATTAAACCATGAAGTCATTTATTCAAGGTGCTAAGCCTTGATATACTAGCAATTCTGGTTTCTTTCAGCTACTATTTTTAAAATATTACTGACCTTAAAATTTTTCATAATGATAGCATTAGCTTTGAAAATAACTCAGAGGGGCGCCTGGGTGGCGCAGTCGGTTAGGCTTCCGACTCTTGGTTTCGGCTCAGGTTGCAGAATCTGCTTGAAACTCTCTCTCCTTTGCGCCTCCCCCTGTACATGCATGTTTTCACTCTCTCTCTCTCAAATAAATCTTTAAAAAGAGAAGAACCCAGAAATAAGTTAAAATGGTTGAGATAGCCTATTTTAAGATTGAATTTAAAGGCTTTCCTTCACATCACTAAAAACTGTTTTTTGTGATTCTGCTCTCGGGGGCAGGCAAAACTAATTATAAGTGGAGGTCAACAAATGTATTACCGCATGGTCATCCTCTTCTTTGGCAAAAAAAAAAAAAAAAAAAAAAAAATTATGTAATTATTATACCTGATGAATTATCTTGTTTGTAACATAGAGATGTTTATAAGGTTTTGTGATTGGTCATGTCAATGTGATCTATCCTAGAAATACATGTTTTGCTGAAGTAAGAATCTAAATGCACAAGCTCACACTGAGAAAGTGGCATATGGGTGTTCTGTTGATGTTCTTGTATATAGACCTAAGGAAATATGTAACAAAGGGTATTTTAGAGGCTTCCAGAAAGATAAGATTTTTAAACAATTCTTGTCATTTTGGTTTCAAACATAGTTCTTGTCACATTCTTGAACTGACCTGATGTGTCTCATATGTACCCTCGATGTGTCCCCTATTTGCTATTTGACAGAATGTTGTTGTTTAGAATAGTATCATCCTCTTGGTGAATTGGTAAGATAGGAGAAATGACAACTAAATACACAGATCAGTAAACATTACTTCATTTGGCTGATATTTTTTATTTTTTGATTGTGTGCTGTGTGCTAGGGAGTAGGTATATAAAGGTGAATAAGGTATAACATCTACACTCAAGGACCATAATAGCTAGGAATATATGCCAGTAAGGGAAGTAAAAAGATACAGGTGATATGACACATGTATGCATAGAGTATAATGAGACACACATGTCAGTCCTCCCTTGGAGAGCCAGGAAATTCCTTTTTTTTTTTTTTTTTAAATTTATTTACTTTAGAGAGAGAGTACAAGAGGGAGAGAAAATGTCCAGGAGACTCCGTGCTCACAGGGCTCGATCTCACGACCTAATCAAAAACCAAGAGTCAGATGCTTAATAGACTGTGCCACCCAGGCGCCCCCAAGCCAGGAAAGTTTTCTTAAAGTGGTGAGCGCTTAAGCCAGATCTAAAAAGACATAAAAAAATGAAATAAAAATAAATAAATGAAAAGACGTAGTGTTCTCTAGGTCAATAAGCATACCAAGTAGAGAAATAATACCATAAGGAAAGCTGTATATGTTCATGGAACATTCCAGGAAATTGAAAGCAATTAAGTATGGCTTCTGTATAGGAAATAAAGAGGAGCTAGGTGAGAAATGAGACTTTAATGGTAGGAAAGAACATGAAGAACCTGTTATATCATAATAAGGAATTTGTTCTGTAGATGTGTAGTTGAAGGTTTTTAAGTAGAAGTGATGGAATAATCGCATCACTGTGTTGATGGTATAGAAAACTGATTGGATGTGGACAAAGTAGGAGATAAAGCAGTAGTCTATGCAAGAAGTAACTGGGACTTGTATTAAGGTCATAGCTTTGAGGATGGGGACTAGGAGATTGATATTATGGAGGTTACACTTGGTGGGATTTGACAGTCGAATGTATAAAGTGAGAAGGCAGATTCCACATTTCTGGGCAGCTAAGCAGACAGTGAATGAATGAACAAGATGTTGAAGAAGTAGTAAGGTCAGTCTCAGATATACAGATTTTGAGGTGCTGGTGTACATTTGAGTGGAGATACCCGGTAGACAGTGTTTACCTGTTATCAACTTGGATTAGAACTCACATAAACATAGTGAAAGCCCATTTCAGTAGCCTTCAGATGTTGTAAATACATGTAAAATGTTAGCTGTTCATAATACACACCTGTCTGATTTCTTAGTAAGTTTACAGCAATCTTGCAAAACTTTAGTGAAACTGATGTTTTATTCTAGTTTGTATTCTGCAACAGCCTCAAATTAGGAGCAGCACTGGTAAAATACATTTGACAAACAGCAGTGAAATTGGCATGCATTTAAAAAGAAGAGTTCCTATTTTCAGGAGTTTCAGTAAACCTTATGATGTTAAACTGCTCTGGCCACCGATACCTCTTAAGAGTCTCATTCTTATTCTCTGAGCTAGCCGGGCAGTTTGGCCACCAATACCACTTAAAGGTTTCTTTATTGTTAAGGTATTTGAAACTAAATCTACCTGATCTGCCCTTGGTCTGTTTTGTCTCTCCATCTCATCTTTAGCTTTCAGAAAACAGATGAGTTTTTCTTTTATTTCCCCATCATAACTAGTGTTTGAGGGGTACCGAGAAGAGACTTCTTTTTAAAAAACCTATTTCTTCTATTAGAAGATTCTTCTAAATCTTCTGTTTTGCAATTTGCCTGTCCTCCTTATTTGCTGACTTGGTAAGTTCCTGGAAAGCATTTTTCATAGATCATATAGTAGTGTAGACTTGAAAGGCAAATTGATATTTTACAAAACTGTTAAGAGAAAAATTATTTCGAATTCCAGAGAATCAGAAAACCAGGATGTATGGGGTGTGTATGCTAAAACTTCTTAAGAAATGTTTACTTAATACTCTTTTTTTTACGTTTTTTATCAGAGGGTAAATAGGGAACTCTGAATTCTTTGCTTCTCCGAATCAGAGTTCAGGGTTCCAAGATTAAGTATTTGTGATTGCTTTTATCTCTTTTCCTTTAATGTTCTGTTTTGAGTTTCTTATGCTCCATTTTTGTTGAATCTTCTAAAGGAGTATATACAGTGTTCGGGGTTTTCTCTTGGGAAAAGAGAACTAAGAAGCTATCTTCTGACTTTTTAAGCCAGTAAAAGTCCAGTCCTCTTGGGGCGCCTGGGTGGCTCAGTCGTTAAGCGTCTGCCTTTAGCTCAGGTCATGATCCCAGGGTCCTGGGATCGAGCCCTGCATAGGGCTCCCTGCTCTGCAGGAAGCCTGCTTCTCCCTCTTCCACTCCCCCTGCTTGTGTTCCCTCTCTTGCTGTCTCTCTCTCTCTGTCAAATAAATAAAACAAAAAATCTTAAACCAAAAGTGCAGTCCTCTTTACACCTTTATTTCTGAAATCTTTCATTCTTACTAGCAAACTTCTAGAAGTTTATTATCAATAGTTAGACTGCATGTCTTAATAGATTAGAGGAGATACTGTCCTAATATCTCGGAGTATTAAATCTCAGCTAGGCTCAGAAACTGCAGGTTGTTCATTCTTGATACCTGTGATATACAAGCATATAACAGGTATAAAGAAGTAACATACAAAATGGAACATTCGAGGAAAGTTAACTCTGATGTGTACTTAATATACACATCGATTTCTTTTAGAGAATCAAGGATGTATTTCTATAAGGCAAGAAAGTATTATTCAGCCTGTGGTATACTGTAGTATTTTACTGCCAAGATTATAGGTGTGCAGCACATTCTGAGGTTTGAGAAAACAATTGAAATGTCTTCCTCCTTTTCCTGGATTTTGGACTGTTAATATTGTTACTGTTGTTTAACCAGTGATGTGGCTACAGTTTGAAAATTCCTCTAATTCAAGCCTTCAAATCATTGGTTCCCCAATCACATAAACAGGTTTGTTTAAAATGGAATACTGCCCTGACCCCCGTTTTTAAACAGACAACTATTTTAATGATGTATTATAGTAGTTTGCTTTCTGTTTAATATTTTATTTATGTGGGTGTATTAAGAAAGCATTTTAAAGCCAGTTAATATTTCTCCACCAAATGTACTGTTTTTATTTACACACAACTGAATGTTGAGAATGTTTCATTTATGACTGCAATAATTATGTTACATGTCCATGGTAATCAGAATGATACCATTAATGGGTTAATGAAATGGGATTAGAATTATATAATTTTTAAGCTAGAAGGAATCTTAGAGTGTGATGACACAATTAAAAAAATTCATATGCCCTCTTTTTTGTAGAATAGCTTTATATTATTGTTTTCTAGAGATAATGTAAGAATTTAAACTTTTCCAACCATAACAATCTTAATCTTAATTTTGTTATGCAATTAACACAATTAAAGAAAAAGTACAAGTAATCATGCCTAAGGAAGGTTTAGACAAAAATGGGTTTAGAAAATGGTTTCTTTAATTACTACTTCACTTCTATGGGTCAGACACTGTGCTAAATACTAGAGATAAAGCAAAGAACAAAATAGGCATGTTCCTTGTTTATACTCTAGAAATTGTACCAATAAGTATAAATTTACAAATTTTGATAAGTGATAAGAAGGAAAAAGTGTACTGATTTCTTATTTTTTTAAAAGATTTTATTTATTTGAGAGAGCACAAGCTGGGGGAGAGGCAGAGGAGAAGCAGACTCCCTGCTGATCAGGGGGTCTGACTTGGGGCTCCATCCCAGGACCCTGGGATCATGACCCAACCGAAGGCAGGCACTTAACTGACTGAGCCACCCAGGCACCCCTGATTTCTTAATTTTATTATTGGGTAGCGATATGAAGGGACAAAAAAGAAATGACAAAAAGAAATGATATATTTAAGGCCCTGCAGGAGGAAACCTCCCCTCAGAATTGGAACAGACTATCCTGACTGAAGCTTATTATGCCAAGAAGGGAGAGAAGGCTACAGATATTAGCACGCGCTAGAATGTGATGGGTTGCTATGCAGGCATTCACACCAGATTTTTCAGAGATTTGAGTGATTTATTAAACTATTCATTCCATAAATTAAATGGAAAAAGCAAGGAGTGAAATTTGGTGTAGTATCTTGATTCTGATTTTCAGTTGCAGGAACAGAGGTTGTAATAGTAAAAGGTGGAAGTCTGCCACAGAGTAGATCATGATTGTGTGATTTTTTTTTTCTTCCTATGTTGTTTTCAGTTTAGCTGTTGGAATTAGTCATGAGAAATGATATGACTGTCTTTTGATGGAGACTGTCTTTTGAATAGAATACCCTTCCCCTGGGGCACCTGGGTGGCTCATTTGGTTCAGCTCAGGTCATGATCTTGGGGTCCCAGGACTGAGCCCCATGTGGGGCTCCCCGTTCAGCGGGGAGTTTGCTTCTCCCTCTCCCTCTCCTTCTGCCCCTCATCCAGCTCATGTGCATGCTCTCTCTCCTTCTCTCTCTCAAATAAAATCACACACACAAAAAAGAATACCCTTTCCCCAAGATAATTTGTTATCCCTAAGGAGTGTACTGGTTATGTGCATATACATTTAAAGTTGTGTTTTGGTATATCATGTGTATATTTATGTGTGGGCATGTACCTTATTATTTAGTTTCAACTAGCTGGAACATTGATCCTCATATTCATAGAAAATCGAACTTTTCCTGAAGAAAACTTTGGTTAAATCATTCTATTCTGGATATATTGCTATTTATGTGAAACAGTATTATAAACTTACATTTTTATTATACTTTCAGTTTTATCTACTGAAATTCATTTTTGGATAAAGATATAATTTGACTTTTTCCGCACGTGGATTTTCTCAACCTGATTTATTGTATCATTCGTTCAGCCTTTCTCCACTGATCTGTGTTGCCACATCTGTGGTACAGGTTTCCTTCCGGTGCTCTGTCTGTTCCATTGGTCTCTTTCTCTATCCCTGTGCCCGTATCATACTGTGCTAATTTTTTTTTTAAGTTTTATTTATTTAAGTAATCTCTAAACCCATTGTGGGGCTCGAACTCAGGACCCTGAGATCAGGAGTCACTCACTCTTCCATCTGAGCCAGCCAGGCGCCCCTCATACTATCCTAATTGATGGAGCTTTGTACGTTTTGGTCTCTAGGAAGGCCGGTGCTCCCAGACTTCTTCTTCAAAATGGTCTCCATTTTTCTTGGCCCTTTTTTTCTTCCACATGAATTTTAGGATCAGCTTGTCAAATTTATCAGATTGGATCTGGGTTGCTAATGTTTTATTTGGGATTTTTGTTAACTGTTCATAAACGAAAATTGGCCTATAATTTTCCTTTGTCATACTGTGCTCTCCCTTTGTCTGGTTTTGGTGTCAAGATTATACTAGCCTCAGACTCAGGTGAGGAACTTTCCTACTTTTCCCTCCTCTCCGTTCCTTCTTTCCTTGCTTTTCTGGAACAATTTAAATAAGATTGGCATCAGTATTTAAATGATTGGTACTATTCACTATAAAACCATCTAGCATGGTTTTTAGAAGTGGGCAGTAGATCTACTCAGGTTTTCTTTTCTTTCTTGAGTCATTTCTTGAGTTGTAATTTTCTAAATTTTCACTTTATCAAAATTTTCTAATTGACAACGTTGGTAGAATTTTTTTTTCATCTCTGTGCTATCCTTCTGGAATGAATTTCCTTCTCTGATATCGGCATCCTTTAGTAATTGTTTCAACAATTTGAACAAGAAACTCTGTCCACTTTTGTCTGAAAATGTTTTTATTTAGCCCTCACTTGTGAAAGATCATGTAGCTGGATATAGAAGTAAAGAGAGAAAGTTATTTCATTGTCTTCTGTCTTTTGCTGTCAAGAATTCTGCTGTCAGGGGCGCCTGGGTGGGGCTCAGTTGGTTAAGCGACTGCCTTTGGCTCAGGTCATGATCTGGAGTCCCAGGATCGAGTCCTGCATCGAGCTCCCTGCTCAGCAGGGAGTCTGTTTCTCCCTCTGACCCTCCCCCCTCTCATGTTCTCTCTCTCTCTCTCATTCTCTCTCTCAAATAAATAAATAAAATCTTAAAAAAAAAAAAGAATTCTGTCAGTCTTCTTATTTCTTTAATAAAACTACTCCATGTTTTGGCTGGGACATACAGACTGGAACAGTCCTAATATTTTACTCCTTTTGTCCTGGGATCCCATGTGGTTTAACATTCACCTCGGACAAAAGTGTCCCAGTTTAAAGAATAAATTATGTAGTCACTCTAAGATTACCTCTTTGTTTTACATGTTTTACTACAAAATGGGTGGGTTGATTTTATTTTTTTATTCTAATTGATATATGTTGCATTTTCTGAAATTGGGGATTTGTGGTTTTTATCAGTTCTGGAAAATTTTCTGAATATTACCTTTTGTGTTCTCTGTCTTCCCTTCTGGAGGCCTTTTTAGACATATTTAGGATCTTCTCGTTCTGTCTCCTGTATGTCATAACTACTCTCCTATTTCGTGTCTTTATTTCTCTTCTATTATGGGGAGTTTCTACGGATTTCTCTTTTAGTTCATTAACTCATTCTTCAGCTGTGATTATTCAGGTGTTTAACCCGTCTACTGAAGCTTTTTATTTAATTGACTTATATTTTCTATTTTCACAGTTTCATTTCATTTTTATTCAAATCTGCCTGTTCTTTTTTTCATAGTGTCTTGTTCTCTTAAAGTTTTGATTACTTCAACATCTGTACTCATCTCTGTCATATTATCTTATGTGAATTTCTTAGAGGTTTAATTCTGCTGTTGGTCTGCAGATTCTTGCCTTCTTCATGTGTTTTCAGTCTTAGATTATGAGCTAAACTGGAATAGAGATTTGTGTGTGAAAACCTCTGTGGTCTGGATTGGAGGTGTCCTCTTCCAGAGAGGTTTTGCATTTAACTCTACCTAGCCCAAAACTCTACCTAACATCATTGGCCCAAAGGCAGTTACTTGTTAGTATTGTGACCTGTGATTTCCTAAACTGGAGTGTCACACCAGTCCTTGGTTACAGATTCTTGGATTTTTTTTTTCCTTTACTGAGTTCAGATTAACGTAGACAAGCTTTCTTATTATCTCCCAGTTTGGTGAGATTTTACTTATATTTTAGTAGTATTATTTTTAGTCTGCCCTCTTTTTGAGCCACTTTATTCTCTGGTATGAATCCAGAATCCCTGGGAACTTGGTTCCAGCTCCCCAGCCAGTGCAGGCCCAGAGCGTCTCCAGTCCTCACATGGACATCAAAACATAAGCCCCTACATTACCAAAACCAAAAGCCAACATGCCCGAGCTGCACCAGGACGGTCACAGGACATGCTTGCTTCTCTGGTTTTTAGTTCTCCTAGTTTTGGGCCCTAGCTGGTTTCTTCTGCTCTTTAGTTACACAGCCATGCATATAAAAGGATTTTTGTCTTATTTAAATAGCAGCTCTACATGTTTGTGTCAGGAAGGTTGGAAGCTAACTAGTGTGCTGTTTTGCTGGAACCAGAAGTCTAAACCTGATTTTCAGTGTATCTTCAAATGCATAATTTCTTTTGATTTTTATATCAAGGTGCAAGCTTCTTCCAGGTAAGCAGACTAGTTGGAAATTAAGCTTGTTGCCCAAAGTCACAGAGAGACCTGGGATTAAAACTTGAGTATTAAGCTCCAAGTGTAGGTCTCTTGCCAACGCTCCTTCTTTTCCACTGAATACAAACAGACTTATACAAATATATTAGTTGGTGTGTATATTCATTTTCACTGAATAGCTTGGCTTTTTGCTTCTTTCTCATAGATGGGATTTTAAGAGGAATTTATTTTGTCATACAGTCTGGTTTAGTGGAGGGAGCATTGGATTTGAAGCCACATCTGAATTTTAATAGCAGTGTAACCTTGGGCAAATTCACTGTCAGAGCTGTAGTTTTCTTGTCTGTGAAACGCTGTCTGAGGTATTGGGACTGCCTCCTAATTAAATCTGTGACCCCTCTCGTGCCCATTCCGAGTCCCTGTGAAGAGTCTGTATGGGCAGGATCTTGCTTTGCTCGATTTCTGCAGATCCCAGGGCTTTAATCTGCTTTCCTTATTTTTGTTAGTTGCCACTATCTATTCTGTCCCTTGGGGCCTTCTTTCCCTAAACATTTTTATGCACTGTCTTCCCCTGAAACAACGTCCTAGGCCTCTTCCTTCCTAATAGCTGTACTCCTGATCACCAGTAGAGGACTGGTCAGAGTAGCAACAGCAGTGTATGCTGAGCCCTCTTCACATAGCAGGTGCTTTGCTAAGTGTGTTTATACAGTTATCTCATATAAGCCTCATGACAACACAGTCGGGACCATGTTATTTTCATTTTATAGATGAGGAAACTGAGGCACAGATAGGTTACCTAACTTGCCCAATTTCACTTGGTAAGTTACAGAGTAGAAATTCAAACCCACAAATGAACTATTTCCTATAGTTCTGCAGTATACATTAAACGACACCAAATTCTTATAGTAGTGGCCCATGATTTATTGTTGCCTGACTCCCTTCTGAGATGGAGCTGGAGGCATCTGCCGTTTTGTTTTATTGTCTTGCACACCAGGCTCTCTGGTCTCTTCCCTCTGTCTTCTAGCCCCACTTCTAGGAGAATCACCTGGGGCCCCACCTCAACCTGCTGAATCAGAATCTTGATTATGGCAATGAGGTGTTTTTTTTTTTAAGAGCACCCCCAAGTGATTCTGACTAGCAGTCACTTAGAGGTTACTGGTGATTATTTCTTCCACCATGACCTCTCTTTACATCTAGAAGATACAATCACCAGAACAATTTTTGCCCTCTTGTTTCACAGAAGCAGTTTGAATCTGCAGTCACATCCAGGTCGCTAGATTTCCGCCCTATAAAGGATGATTATGTGTGATGTCTGTCCTAACCAGTGATGCTCTAATGACTAAATCATACATACTCTGTGATAGTCTCAAAAGATTAATCCCCGAACTTTCCTGAATCTTCACATTTTGTGGGATGGGACCACAGTAGCAGCATTTGTGAAGTACTATACTTCTTGGCTCACTGGTCTGTCACCTGTTCCACACACAAAAGGGTTATGGGGTCTTAGAAGTTGGGAAACTACATATTGTATCTCTCAGAAATTTATGGTGTACATTAGCATACTGAAGGACCCTTAGAAATTTTGCTTTGTTCAACTTGTCACTTCCCAAACTGGAAGCTCTTTTATTCATGCAATTCTGTTAGTAGCTAGTGTCGAACATGCACTACTCTCTAGGCAGAATTTTCTGTTGTCTTTTTTCTTTTTGTTTTCATTTGAAAGGGGAAATAATATCTACTTCATATTGGGTGGTTCGGAGGATGAACTGAGAGGTAAATGTTGAGTAGCTAGGCTACTCTTCACATATGTAAGTGCCTTGCTACTACATACCAGGCTCACCAAATTAAAAACCTTCCTTTGTCATCAACCTGTGAACCTGTCACTTTAGACAGACTCAGACTTTGACTAATCAAACCTATGAGTTCCAAAGTTGTACTATATTTAAAATACCTAGCACAATAACAGCTCAAAAAATTCACATTTGCATGTCTTCTGGAATTTTCAACATGGCTAGAAAATGTTTACAGCATGTGTGTAATTTACATAATTATTGGTAGATTATAAATTAACCACCATAAAGCACACACAAATTCATTTTGATTGAATGAATCAGTCAATTGGTCAGTCTTATTTGGGCTTATTAAATATATTTCCAAAACACACTTGAGTTCAGTCATTAAACTTTTTATTTGCTTTTTAAAACATCTTGATGTGTTATGTTTCAGGTAGAAGCACTTTTGATCTCTCTATTACCAAGAACATTAAATCTTAGTATTCACATAATAGGAGAGACTGGTAT
Source organism: Mirounga angustirostris (assembly GCF_029215605.1). NCBI lineage: Eukaryota > Metazoa > Chordata > Mammalia > Carnivora > Phocidae > Mirounga > Mirounga angustirostris. Next base: position 159,430,830 of record NW_026991710.1, on the reverse strand, counting down.
CTCATGTTTTGCTGGCTGACCAATAGGAGCTGAGCTTAGTATACTTTTCAACCTGTGCTTGTCTACTTGTTTAGGATTCTGAAGTAGCTCTTAGCTGTTTCCTTCCTGTTCCCATCACTGTTCTAGTCACTGTAGTGTCCCTATCTGTAACAGCCTTCCAGCTGTCAAAGCAGGGAAGGTATTCCTTTTTTGAGTTTATTAATTACTGAAGGCTCACTAAAATCACTGGAAGTTATTGACTAGTAACTTTGTTTAATTGGAGAGGATCAACAGAAACTGAAGCACCCTGGACCAACACGGAAACCTGCATTTCTGTTTCTCAGTGCCTGATTCTTGGTATTCTTGTTTCTCTTTTTTAAAGCATTGTATATTTGTTGAGCAGCTGCTGTGTTCAAATTGGTATTTGGTTTTTGCCAGTAGAAATGTTGCATGGGTAAATGAGAATCTTCAGAGGTCTTAGAGTAGTTTATAAAGAAGAGGTAAATTTTGTATTAAGTCCCATTTGTGTTAAACTGTTTTATTACTAGACTTTCTAAAGTTTCAGAGAAATAGAATGTGGATGATGTTTATGAATCTTGCATAACAGTTTTTGTCAAACTTTCTTACTGAATAGTCCCTCTTAAAAGGGCAGATGGTGTGTCACAGAGCCCCAACATTGATTTAAGTTATTTTGGCTTCAATGTAAGAGATATTAACAAAGATAAAATTAGGCATAAATTCCACAGGGCTGTCACTCTTCCACCACTATAAACAATTATAAATTTAAAACAAGCCACAAGATCAATTATATTCCAATTGGCCACATACATTTCATATGCCAGGTGATGATGTCTGTAATACTGCTGTGCTCTGAGTTCTTTTTTGCTGAGATAAAATTTACCATTTTAAAATATATCACTCACTTTTCCAGTGTATTCAGTGTTGTGCAGTCATCAGTACTGTCAAATTCCAGAACATTGTCCTCACCCCAAAAAGAAACCCCATACCCATTAAGAAGTTTCTATAAGTTCTATTTTGAGTTCAGCATGCCAGGACTACTGGGTGTCATGTGAAGACCCAATTCTCCAACCATTTTTCTGTATTCAAAGGACTAGAAACTCTCATTTATACTATAACTTGACCTTTACTTTGTAGAACGCTTCGTTTACATGTTGAGTCTACCTCTGCATCTTTTTTATTAACCCTCAATTATTAAAGTATAACTACTTGGCACTAACCCCAAGCAGGTATGTGAGCACCAAAATCACGAGACAGTACTTGATGTTAAGGGGATCAGACAGATCCAAAATATGGTTATTTTTTTTAACAGTCATAAAAATGGGAATACATCATTATAAAATTCTTGTGGAGAACGCAAGGAACACTAAGACTGTTTCTGAGGATCCGAGATTGAGAAACATTGTTATATGTAATTGTTCAGGTCTTGTGTGTACTTAATGAGAATGAGGAGCATGGGCATGTTAAAACTCTTCTACTTTATTTTTTTTTAAAGATTTTTATTTATTTATTTGACACAGAGAGAGAGAGAGAGAGACAGCTAGAGAGGGAACACAAGCAGGAGGAGTGGGAGAGGGAGAAGCAGGCTCCTGGCCGAGCAGGGAGCCCGATGCGGGGCTCGATCCCAGGACCCCGGGATCATGACCTGAGCCGAAGGCAGACACTTAACGACTGAGCCACCCAGGCGCCCCAAATCTCTTCTACTTTAAAATTTTTACAATAATTGCCCTGCGGTGTGGAAAATACCTTTTTTGAAAAATCTTTTTTTTTTAACATTTTATTTATTTATTTGATAGACAGCAAAAGAGGGAACACAAGCAGGGGGAGTGGGAGAGGGAGAAGCAGGCTTCCCGTGGAGCAGGGAGCCCAATGCTGGGCTCCATCCCAGGACTCCGGGATCATGACCCAAGCCAAAGGCAGACGCCTAATGACTGAGCCACCCAGGCGCCCTTCTTTTTGGAAAAATCTTAATTCCTTTTAGTGAAAACAAGGTTTTTGTTTACATACTTTTTCCCCACCACTGGGAACACGATACTTCTCTCTTTTGGAAAACATCATATTGACAATAAAGTGAAAAACTTCATTTCTAGCTCTTTTATTCTTATTTCCTTATATATCTTTATAATTAAAAAAAAAGGTTAAATACAGAATGTGCCCAGGATTTTCAAGTAGTAACTTACTTTTGGATTTTTTTAATTAGAGTAATTACTTCCGGGAGCACCCGGCTGGCTCAGTCTGTAGAACATGCGACTCTTGATCTCAGTCCGGGTTGTGGGTTTGAGCCCCATGTTGGATGTAGAGATTACTAGAGTAATTACTTCCAACAATTGAATGGCGGTGTTGTTTTGGTTGGTTTGTTTGTTTGTTTAATGCCAAGGTTAATGGAGTCAGAGTCTTATAAAATAATTGTAGTGTGAACTCTGTTTAGGTGTACATGGATAATTTTTTTTAACATTGTATCAGGAAAACAGCATCACCAAAACAGACAACTTTTTTTTTTTTTTTTTTTAGTTTATACTATCCAAAAAGATGAGAGGGTTAGTGGGGCAGAGTGGCCAGAGATGAGGCCAGAGACCAAATGGTGGTGTGCTTTATGAGTTAAGCTAATGAGATTTCCTTGTATTCTGAAAATCAGGAGGAAGTCTTTAAAGAATTTTGTAAAATATAATTAGCAAACACTTCCCAGCCTTTTTAATTTTATCTGAACTTATTATCTCCACACAAGTGTTAAGAAAATCATATTTTTTAATATACCCTGAGTTTTTTCATTTAAGAACTAATTAGTTCTCAGCCTTTTCCATAACTAAAATGTCTTTGCTTATGGAGAGGTACCTTTTCAGGTGTGAAGCTGATCTTTACACAGCTAAATCTAATGTAGTTAAATCTAGCCCTTGGTGGCCCAAATGTGCTGTTTGAAAATTTGGCAGGAAGATTAATTAAATATGTTTAAATCCATTAATTCTTAATGATATTTGAAAGTAATAATGAAAATGATTGGTCACCATCAGAGGATGATAGGAAACTAATTCATTATCCTGAAAACTTATAAAGGAAAATAATCAAGTATTTCCCTTGCCTTTTCTATGTGAACTGAACCAGTAGATAACCAAATAGTAGCTAAGGGAGAGAATCGCTTTATAAATGTATTCCAATTAATAAATGAAAAAGAAATTATAAAATTAAAGTATCACTACAGTCTCCACCAACTAAATAGATACAGGCAGTGAGCATCAGTGGCTCCCAAGATTGCAAGAAGACCAAATTGGGCATTGCGTGTCTCCTCTAGTCTTGCCAAAGGGGGACAGAACCTGAGTGTAATCCAGTCTCTGGATTCATCTGTCAATTTTTAGGTTATACCAAACACAGGAACATGCCGAAGTACACCAAGACTTTGCAGTCAACAGAATCCAAACCTGGGGAACTCTATAGGTAAAACAGCCCAGATCCTTCAGTAGATAAATTATAGGGAAGTGAAGGGGATGCTGGCTCTCCTGTGGCTTAAAAGAGACCTAATAGACCACCAAAATTTTTTTCATATGGGAAAAACAAAACTGCAGTGTCCAGGGAAGCACACCATAAAAAGAAAATGTCAAAGGAGTGAATAATTTAAAAGACAGGATAATGTCCTGTCCAAAGGCAGTGCTGGACAAAATTACTGGAGTTAAGAACTTGATAGTTTATCGAAGTTCCTTTAGGTGTAATCAAATAAAATATTTAGGACGATAGTGTTAGAATGCTATGGGGATTGACTGTGTTTCAGAATATTGTTTCATATCATCTGAAACATACAGGCTCCTTTATTCTTTGGATTGCTGTAACTGAATACATCTCTTTCACAAGTGTTTGTTGCTCTACTTTGTTTGAAGAAATAAGATTTCTATTTCCTGTTTCTTCCCTTCCATTTTCCCCAACGAGGGTAGGACTGGAGATGAGATTTCTCATTCTCTCCCCAAATACCATACATTTAAAAGACACTCTGCGGTGGGAAAGTTGATTGCTGTTTGTTCAACACCATGTTAAATGTCATGGGTCCCAAACCGTTTAAACAGTTTTTAAGGAATGCAGGGAGTGCTCAGCATCACTCTGTTGGTATGCTTTAACACCATACTAGATTAAAGGAATTCTGTGTAGCTGTTCAGATGTAAGGTATATTTATATGTGTGGATATGGAAACAAATCACCCATTTGTATTATTAATTTAAGAATGCAAGGTCTAGAACTAAATACAGAATGTTCCTGTTTGTGTAAGAAAATTGTTTCTCTTTGTGTAGAAACAGATGTTTGTGTCTTTGGGCACACACACAGTTATGCTTGTTGTATAAAGAAAGTTTCTATAAGGGTAAAAGCAACTTTTACAGTGGTTGACTCTAGAAGATGAAACAAAGGATTAGGGTGGAGGGAAGGTAAAAATAAAATCTTTTAAAAAAATCTTTTTTTACTCTATGAATTTTTAGTCATGTGCATATAATTATTTTAAAATAAATTAGTTTTTAAATGGCAAAAAAATAAATGTCGGGCGCCTGGGTGGCTCAGTCGGTTAAGCAACTGCCTTCGGCTCAGGTCATGATCCCAGCATCCTGGGATCAAGTCCCACATCGGGCTCCCTGCTCAGTGGGGAGCCTGCTTCTCCCTCTCCCTGCCACTCCCCCTGCTTGTGCTCTCTATCTCTCTGACAAATAAATAAATAAAATCTTTTAAAAATAAATAAATAAATGTCATGGGAAGATAATTTATAAACTCAATAGTCGGTAAAGCAAAAAAAAAAAAAAAACACAGTAAGGCAGCATATAGTTAAAGTGTAAAAATGTGTGTTGCTGAGTTCAGCGTTGTACTGAAGAGTCAGTTTGATCTGAATATTCAAAAAGGCTTCATGAAGGATTTAAGATGAGTCAGTAAGGCTAATAGAAAAGGGAAATGGCGCCTGGGTGGCTCAGTCGTTAAGCATCTGCCTTCGGCTCAGGTCATGATCCAGGGTCCTGGGATCGAGCCCCGCATCGGGCTCCCTGCTATGCGGGAAGCCTGCTTCTCCCTCTCCCACTCCCCCTGCTTGTGTTCCCTCTCTCACTGTCTCTCTGTCAAATAAATAAATAAAATCTTTAAAAAAAAAAAAACCACAGAAAAGGGAAATGTTGTAGATAGAATATATCTGGATTTCAGATTTGATAAAATCTCTCAGAGTATTGTCTTAGACATTAGATAATTGGCTGAAATGTAAAATTTCTTAGATATTTGTTCTTGGTCTTAGGTATTTGTTGAATCACTGAATTGAATAACTAGTTGAATGACCATAACAAAGAATGCTATTAATGGATCATTGACAGCTAGGAAACAAGTCCCTCTTATGACCAGGGGTCTGACCATGGGCTTATCCTGTTTAATATTTTTAGCAGTAACTTAATTAAGGACAATCATTCAATATGCATTTATTGAATACCCCCTGTGATTTATATACTCCAATATGACAAAAGTAATTAAGATATTTCCTATTTTTTAATCTCAAAGGGCAATAAAGGAAATGATCAGATAAACAACTGCTGGAATATAAGTATAACACACTGTTCATATACAGGGTAAAGGGGTGGATTGTTTGATAATGTGAACTAGAAAGATCTCAATATATTGGCTAGAAAAATTCTCCAAATCTGACAAGATAAAATGTTACACAAATAAATGCAACATCCTGCCTGTACATGGGTATAAAATGTACAGCGATCTAGTGTAACAACATGTTTGGGGAAAAAACAGGACTTCAAATTCCTAGTAGAATGGCAGAGTACATTACTTAAAATTCTTCTGTACAACACTCAAAAATGCTTAGTAAAATATTAAAATAATTCCTTTTAAATACATAGTCAACCTTACACCAAAAAAGTAAGGGAAGTCCCTTGGGAGCAGAATTAGTAGGAAGATAGAGTTCCCTTTCCTAATGTATGGCAAACCAATTTTTCTGAAGTACCCTGTCACTATAATATAAGTAGATCTGTTAGAATTTGAACAAACATTGACAGGCTTGCAAGAAATAAGGGAATCTCCAAGTCCCCCAGCCCTGTTATATAATTTCAGTGAACCCACCCAAACTGGAGTATGGGAGTGAGTGTTGAAGTGAACATCGCTCTAGGGTCAAATGCCAAAACTAAACACTTGTTCCTACTGCAAAGTGAAGAGGATAATGCTGAAATTTCTGTGTTAATCCAGAACCCTAGAAAATAGCTAGAGTTGTTAGCTCTCCATGGCCACTAGCAGATTAAGAAAACATAGGTACTCAGGATTTCTACAGACTTATTTTGAGCAATTAGGAGTTTATATTATCCCACACACAGAAAAGGTCCCTGTAAATGAGTTTTGGCAGAAACTAGAAGCAACATTTTTAGATTACCCCATCCTCCCTAGCTAGCCCCACCCCAGGTACTGCAAATCATTAGAGACTTAAATTAAACTATGTTTGAAATCTTAACAAAGTAATGAATTTTTAAAAGAAAAATCAAGGAAAGAGTGATCATCAAAAATGACAAAGCACATTTGACAAAAAATCAAGTAAAATATGTTTAAAAATATAACCATTGAAATTTTTAACCCAGTGAATAGGTTAGTATATTTGACATAGCAAGGAAGAGAGAGAGCTGGAAGATCTGATGTAATTATTCAGAATACAGCACAGGGAGACAAGCACAGGAAAAATATGAATGGTTAAGGGACATGGAGGACAGAATATCTAACATACCTAGAAGGAGAGCATGGAAGAGAGACATCTCAACAGCAACCTGGAAGCCAAAAGATAGTACAGAGAAAAATAAATGTCAACTTAGAATCGTATACCCAAGAAAAGAATCTTTCAAGAATGAAGGCATTATCAGTCATTTTTAGATAAACAGAAACTGAGTGTACCATCATTAAATCTTTAAAAACTTCTATAAGGGATTCTTCAGAAGGAAAATACCCTTGAAGGGTTTGGTTGTGTGAGAAGTAAAGGTGAGCAAAGAAATTGGTAAATATAAGCAAATCTAAACAAACATATGAAATAATAGTAATGTCTAATTTTTAGTACTAAAAAGACAAAACCAAAATAACGGACAATAACAAATATAACACAGGAGAGAACTGATCATAGTTCATGTTCTAAGGCCATTGTGTTATTCAGGAGGAGGGACAAAGTATTGCCTAACTCTGGCCTTTTTGAGAGTGTGTGATAACTAGTATTGAGGAGAAAAATAGAATTCAAAAACTAGCAAACAAAAAACTTTTTAAATCCAAAAAATGGAAAGAAAAAGCAGAGAGAGAACTAGGACAAATATAGCAGAAAGGAAGAAGGAAGAATGAGTCCAGGATACATTAGAAATCGCAAGTATTAAGTAATCTCAGAGTCCTAAAATCCAATTTGTCTGAGTGGACTAAAAATAATAATATAAAAGAAGTAAGCTTAACCACCACCCCCACAACGTGGTAACTTCCAATGGCTTTTAGATCTAAAGGTGAACATAAAAGAAACAAAACTTTAAAAAAATAATATAGACTAATAGTCTTGTGATCTTAGGATAGGAAAAGATTTGTTAAACAGGGCAAGCAAAATACTAATCATACTAATCAGGAAAATAATGATAAATTGGACTATTAAAATTAAGAACTTCTCTTCCTCAGAGACACCATCAACAGTAGAAAAAACAATCTATAAAGTAGCGGGAAAGATTGGTAACAGTAACCGGTTTAAAAAAAAAGCCTTTAGAGATCAAAAGTCACTAAATAACAAAAGATTCAGCTCTTGTACTTGTATGCATCTCATGAAATAGCTTCAGAATGTATAAAACAATAACTAATAAAAGTATAGAGCAAAACTAGAAATCTATTATCATAGTAAAAAAAAAGTCACTGAGTCATTGATAGGGCAAAGAGCCAAAAAGAATAAAGCTACAAAAGATTTGAACACAAGTTAGGTTGGATTTGATGGAGGTACACAAACATGGTCTTTAAGCACACATGGAACAGCTGCAGAAATGAACAAGAGTCAGGGCACCTGGCTGGCTCAGTCTGTAGAGCATGGGATTCTTGATCTTGTAGTCATGAGTTTGAGCCCCACATTGGGTATAGGGATTACTTAAAAATAAAAATCTTTAAAGGGGCACCTGGGTGACTCAGTCAGTTGGGCGTCTGCCTTCGGCTCAGGTCATGATCCCAGGGTCCTGGGATAGAGCCTCGCATCAGGCTTCAAGCTCCGCGGGGAACCTGCTTCTCCCTCTCCCTCTGCCTGCTTCTCCCTCTGCTTGTGCTCTCTCTGTCAAATAAATAAATAAAAATCTTTTAAAAACTTTTTTTTTTTAAATCTCTAAAAAAAAGAAAGAAATGAACAAGAATCAGAAAACTGCAGTGGTAAGTAGGCCCTGTAAGCCCAGAAGAATGAGCATGATGGATTTGAAAACCAAAGAGACCAGAGGGTTTGTATTGTGAGTGGAAAGTAGATTTAGAATGGATAAATTTCAAGTCAGATTGCTTACCAAATTTGAAATAACACTCACCCTAATATATTGATCTAAAATTGAAAATCAAGGGGTGCCTGGATGGCTCAATCTGTGGAGCATGTAACTTTTGATCTCAGGTTTGTGAGCTTGAGCTCCACATTGGGTGTAGAGATTACTTAAAAATAAAATCTTAAGAAAAAAAAAACGCTCTTTAAAATTGAAGTCCAGCCCTTAATTAGAAGCAGAACGTAAATTTCAAAGTGCTTTGAAGGCTTTTTGGTTTCTTTTTTTGAAGGCATTTTAAAGTGTTATTTTTTATATATTAGGTTGAACCACATAAAATTGCCACTTTTATAGATCAAGAGTGATTGGATATTTGGCATTTTCGTATAGCTCAAGCTAATACAAGGTGAGGAAATGAACTTTTCTGGGTTTGTTTTTGGTTTTTTTTATTCATCTCTTCCAGAAAAAAAGTGAGTATTAGTGAGTATTAAAGTATAATTAGTGAGTATTCATCATCCTATCAAAAGTATCTGTGCCAGAATCTTCGTGAATTTGTTTAATGTTTTATACTTCAGAAGATGTCTCAGGCTTTGGTAATGACCTATTCTCAGACTGCAAGGATATGGTGGGATTATTTCAAAGAAACCATCTTGACTCCTCCAAGGATTCTTAAAGAGCCAATACCCTAGAGAGTCTTGATACTGATTGTGTGGTCTCATACGTAGTTGTTTGAGTCATCACAAAGAAACACCGCCCCTGGGCCTGGGGACTTCTGGCAGCAATAGCAAATAAAGAGTCCTGAGATAGGAACAGGGTCCTGAAAGTTCCCACAACTCGTTTTGCTAAGCTCTGTGTTCAAAACTCGAGATGTCCTCTGGTTTCTGTTGAACTGTTACACTTTTCAGAAAATTTCATACATCGACACACTAGTTCCAGATATTAACATTCTAGGCAAAATGAGTTTATTTTTTTCTCACACTGTGAAACTTAATTTCCACTATAATTAAGTGACTTTTCTTTGTGTAACACAAATCTTCCTGGTTTAACCAACTTGTTTTTTGGGATCCATTGTTGCTCCAGTAACTATAAAAGGCTGACAACAGAAGTCATCCTTAGTGCATTGCCGGTCCAGAGGCAATTGCTATAGCAGAGCCGCCTTTCTCCGGAGCCTACATATTAAATAACATGAAACTAACAAGGAACGAAGATTCTTGCTGTATGCAGTACTTCTGCCATCATCCCTACTCAGATGAAGGTATATTTGTGCATTCATTGTGCCAGAGTAGTTACAGACAGGTTTAGCATTTGAGAATTAATTTGTTTTTTTTTTTTTTTAAGATTTTATTTATTTATTTGAGAGAGAGAGAGCATGAGAGGGGGGAGGGTCAGAGGGAGAAGCAGACTCCCTGCGGAGCAGGGAACCCGATGCGGGACTCGATCCAGGGACCCCAGTATCATGACCTGAGCCGAAGGCAGTCGCTTAACCAACTGAGCCACCCAGGCGCCCCGAGAATTAATTTGTTAAAAGCAATGTGTTTAGGGGGAGGAAAGCAGTGTGGTGTAAAAAGTAGTGTTAACTGTGGCTGGCTTTAAAGGCTAAGTGCTTCAGGACTCCCTTTCCCCCTGTGGCAACTAAGGCGTCTCAGCCGCTGCTCTTAACTCTACCAGGAGTCAGGTAAAGCTTCTTCATGCCAAGGACAAGGTTCTTAAAAAGCTGTCCACCTCAGTCTTTGAGTCTCATTGTCATTTATTGTTCAGTCCTAAACTTTACTGAGCACTGTTGATTATTTTTGGTAGGGAAATGCAGACAGAACTTTCCTTTATTACAGTTTGGGAAGTCTTTTAACTTTCTGAAAATGTATGGTTAGGAGCACTTTGCTTTAAACCTAATTACCAAAGTAGGAACAGGTTTAAGTTCCAGCAGGCAATTTTAGAGTCATTCTTACTAGGATCTGGTTTTGGTTTGGTTTGGTTAAAAAAAAAAAGCATACATATTAGATGTGTTTGTCTTTGGCTTAACTCACAGCCATATCCTAAAATACTTGTTTCTAGTTGGGCTAAATGGATCTAAAGTCATTTCATTTCCTTAGAAGTAGTTTCTTTAATCTCGTTTGTCTCACAGGCTCTTATGGACATTTTCAAAGAAACACTTGTCTGGAGATTTAATTAGCATTTGTACCATTCGATGAAGGAATACTTCATGTTCCTAAACTACAGGAGTTGGTTTTTGTCCCTTAAAAGGAAGAGTAAATTGTTCTCCCCATCAGATAAGTAAGATTTGCTGGTAAGGTTATGTGGAGAGGTTTAGGTCACATCATGTCTGTTTCCGGGATTATTACTGTTGTTTTCATTTCAGGGGCTAGATTGTCAATTTCACGTTCTCTTTACCAGCCTGCAACTGTCACATGGACTTTCTTTGGAAGTATCTTGCAATACGCCATTGTTAATTAAAAACAAAAACAAAAAACCAGCATTGGTTGGATGAATTTTATATGTATTTACACATATATTCCTATTTCTTTTTTTGTAACCTTTAAATTAACTCATGTAAAGTTTTATTTGCCTTTTACTTTTTAAAAAAGAAGAATAACTACCAATAGGATTTTAATATCCTGTCTTAAATTTGTATAGGAAATGAGACATATACATACACATAGTTGGTAGGTACCCAGCCAAGTGATAGTCTTTCCCTTTTGAGGACCTCATGTGTGTTGTCTTAATCTCTAGGGAATCCTTGTTAGGAGTCATAAGTAGATGTGCCCTCTTTGGTTAACTCCCTCACTTTCTAAACATTTGGCTCATTTTTTCACCTCTCTATGAAGCCTATCTTAACTACCCTAGAATACTATAACCTGCAGCTCTTCTTCCTCCATCCCACACACATACACTCACTTTATCCTCCTTTCCTTGCTCCCTTTGTTTCCATAGTATTTATCGCCTTCCAGTATACCCTAAAGTTAATGTACTGTGTTTATTATGATTTGTCTTTCCTCACTATAGTGTCACCTCCAAGAGGGCAGGGGTCTTTGTTTTGTTCACTGATGTATCTCAAGCATTTAGAACGGTGCTTGGCACATGGTAGGCACTCACATATTTGTCACTGAATGAATGAGTCCTGTTATCTATGTGATAGAATAGAGGTACCAAGTTGGGGAACTTCCAGAGTCACATAGAGTCTAAAGCAGAGCTGCCCATGAAACCTCTAGTTAAAACTCTCCTTTCCTGACTTTAAAAATCACTGTTCTTTTCTTTAGTCTGCCATTCTGCCCCTGTAGTCAAAATATTGATGCAGCCCTCCAGCATTTGATCACACTTGGAGAAGACAAGAGCCATATAGATGTGTTATCAACTATTTTGTTTTGGTCTCCAACTATGCTAATGTTTTTTCAGAGCCTCGTGTTCCCTTCCTAGTATTTTTGGAAAACTACTTTTGAAGAGTATTTATGGAACTTACATTAAGATCTTAGGTTAATTATGAGTGTATAAAGTTGCAGTTTAGTGTGACTTGTGTGTTGCATATGAAAGAGGAGATCCCAGTGCTGTTTGAACAGTGAGCATCCTTGAAGGTGACGGAGACACAACAGAATCAAAATAGGAGTGACTGGTGATAACCCAACCCAATCTCAAAAAATTTAAATAAAAATTGTTCAGTATCATCCCCCTCCATTGTTAGAGTTCCTTCTTGTTATTAGTGACCCATTTAGCAGATGTCACTTGTCTTCTTTTCTAGGATATCAAAATCCTTTGGCCTGCCTATTTCTTTTGAGAATTTAGCTCAGAAAACATATATCAACTTAGGATGTCAGAGGTGGCAAAATACCAGTAGTCATTTCCTGCAATAAGTTTATGAATGAAAACATTAAGACTGTCCAAAAATAATATTGGTATGTTGTACACACTACATTTTTTTATTTGCACATTTTGTTATTTATATGTAACGACAGATCTTCTAAAATTTATGGTAACCGTGGTTCTCCAAGTGAAATGAGTATTGTTTTGGGTTTTTTAAAACTGAGACAAATGCATGATTAAGCTGCAGCAAGTTACAGAGAAAATATTTTCAATTGTCAAAATGTGCCAGAAATGTATTCAGAATTTTGAAAGGACAGAACATGCTATATAAAATAGAAGTCCCATAAGGCAAACCAAGATATATTTTGCTGATTTTTCTATATGTATGTAATATTTCAGTGGCAAGAGGTAATAAAAGTAACGGGGGTGCCTGGGTGGCTCAGTTGGTTAAGTGTCCAACTCTTGATTTTGGCTCAGGTTAGGTCTCGGGGTGGTGAGTTGGGCTCTGTGCTCTCCGGGAGAGTCTGCTTGAGATTCTTTCCCTCTCCCTTTGTCCCTCCCCCCACCCCCCCACCCCACCCCTCACCCCCCAGCGCACATGCGCATGTTCCCTCTCTCAAATAAATAAATCTTTTAAAAAAAGTAACAGTTATTTTAAATGAACATTTGTTTAATAGGACCTTATAAATCTAACTTTTACAGATTTTTCCTACATAGATCCTCTAGCTTCTCAGAAGAATATTTTTTATCAGATAGGTATAACATGGATTCTAATTTAGGTATGCAGAAGGGTGGCTGGTGGCTTAGTTAGTAGAACATGTGACTCTTGATCTAGGGGTTGTTGAATTTGAGCCCCACATTGGATATAGAGCTTACTTTAAAAAAAAATTTTTTTTAATTCAAAAAAATTAATTTAGATCTGCAGAGAATCACTGTCTGTTATATCGTCTTTGTGAATAGCGGTGTTTAGTGCCTGTGTATTAAACTAGAGAATTTTAACCATTTTATTGCTTTGTCAGTTGAACCAGCAGGGTGAAAGCTAGGATATAAAATGTCATGTTTTATTATAGAACATTGGCTAGTAAACCAGACAATATTAAAATAAAATTTGAGGAGCGAAAGTAGCACTTTTAAACTGTCAAATTAGTTTTTGATAGACTTTATATTTTAATGTTCTAAAAGAGCATTTCTAGGTTTACAGAAAAATTGAGCAGAAAGTTCCCACATACCTCCTTATCCTTTCCTACAGTTTCTCCTCTTATAAACATCTTGCATTACAATTGATGAGCTAATATTAATCCATAATTATTAAAGTCCACTGTGTTGTACATTCTGTAGGTTCTGACAAATGTATAAGACATGCATCCATCATTACTGTATCATACAGGATAGTTTTGTGTGCTGACATTCCCTGGGCTCCACTATTCTTCATCCCTGTACCCACCCCCCCCCAGACTCTTGGCAGCAACTGCTCTTTTTACTGTTCTGTAGTTTTGCCTTTTCCTGAATGTCATATGGTTGGAATGACACAGATAAAAGCCTTTTCTGATTGGCTTCTTTCACATGGTAATACGTATTTAAGGTTCTTCCATGTCTTTTTGTGGCTTGAAAGCTCATTTCTTTTTATCTATGAATAATGTTCTGTTGTCTAGATATACCATAGGTTGTTTATCCAATCACCTATTGAAGGACATCTCAGTTGCTTCCAAGTATTGGCAATTCTGAATTAACCTGCTGTAAACACTGATGTACAAATTTTTGTGTAGACATAAGTTTTCAACTCATTTGGGTAAATACCAGGAGTGCAATTGCTGGATCATATGGTAAGAGTATGTTTAGTTTTGTAAGAAACCTCCAAACTCCCTTCCAGAGTGGCTGTACCGTTTTGCATTCTCACCAGCAGTGAATGTGGATTCCTATTGCTCCACATCCTTGTCAGCATTTGGGGTTTTCAGTGTTTTGGATTTTAGCCATTCTAGTAGCTGCATAGTAGTTTGTCACTGTTGTTTTAATTTGCATTTCCCTGATAACATATAATCCGGAGCATCATTTCATATGCTTATTTGCCATCTGTATATCTTGTTTGGTGAGGTGTCTCTGTTCAGGTCTTTTGCCAAATTTTTAATTGGGTTGTTATTGTCGAGTTTTAAGAGTTCTTTGTATATTTTGGATACCAGTCTTTTCTCAGATATGTGTTTTGCAAGGATATTTCCCAGTCTGTGGCTGGTCTTTTCATTCTCTTAAGTAAATTAGATTCTGTTTGTAAATGCAATTTCTATCAGCCATGGAAATTGTAAGAACTAGCAACATAAAAAGAAGGGGGAAAACCCTAAGACTCCTGAAGTTCCCTGAATATTCACCAGGCTAGTCACATTTATTTGGATAGCCTGTTAGTAAAACTAAATATAAATGCTTTAATCTGAATCCTTTTTTATTTAGTCAATGTAAAACATAATAATCAAGTTTGGTGGTTGGTGGCCAAAGATAATTGATAATTCTGCGTTTGATCCCTTTCTTTGCTCTGTTATATACAACTGAGTGTTTAAATGGCACTTTTAATCTTTGGTTTTTTTATTTTTTCATTTTTTATTTTTCAGTAGGCTCTACGTCCAACATGGGGCTTAAACTCACATCCCCGAGATCAAGAGTCGCATGGTCTACCGACTGAGCTAGCCAGCCACCCCACTTTTAATATGTTTAAATGATTCTATACAAAATACACCCAAAACTCTAAAGTTTGAATCTTGTACCAAATTGATATTAAGAACACAAAACTAAAATAATAAATGCACCCTGGCCCAACAGTATGCCTCTACAGTGTAACCTAAATTAATAACTCAAAAACAAATCGCTCTTGGAAAACAGGACTAAATGAAGAGAGTCTGTACAACTCACATAGTTTGGCTTCTTTAACCAAGAGGCTATTACTTTCTGACATTTAGAAGCATGTTTGTCCATGCTTGCTATATGGTAAAAATCATTAATAAATTTGTAATGAAAAAATCTGATGATATCAGGAGACAGTATCATTACAGCTAAAATTGTTAGAGATGTAGTTTGACACTCTGAACAGGAGTATTGAACTATTAAAGGATTGTTCTCCCTATAGATCTGCTTTTAAAAAATGAGGTTTCAGGCTGGCTTGCGACTCTTGATCTAGGGGTTGTGAGTTCTGGCCCCACGTAAGGTGTAGAGCCTACTAAAATAAGAGGTCTTAGGGAAGTGGTTAATATAGCAAAAAAGCTAATTTACAGGTGTGTTGTTTGTACTGCAAATTTGGGTTCCCAAATGCCTGGGTGTTGGCTTCCTTTTGTAAGGTGATATACTTGGCCTACATAGTCTGTTCTCTTACTCAGCCATTTTCATAGCAGAGTACGTTGTTTTGGTCTTTTACTACTGTCAGCATGACAGAATTAAGTTCCATGAAAGGCATTTGAGAGACAAACAACCTTATTTATAAAGGAAGTGAAGGTGGCAAAAACCCAAGTATATTGTTCCTTTTTTTTTTCTTACTGGAACTCCATTTATAAATCATAGGGTGCAAAATGTTTATGCCTAAAGCCTGTCACCAATTTCTAAAATGCTGTGAAGTACCACACGATGCAGTATTAATTTCAAAGCCACCCTTTAATGTTGCACAACTGCCTTTGTTCTTGGAACGTTAGCTTAAAATGATTACACAGTTCTATAGAAAAGCTTTCGGAAGTTTAAGAGAGAGTGGTTACTTTGTCAATTGAGGGCTCTTCTACTTTAACATGGATTAAGGGGAAGTCTTAACATAAGAATCCTCACCCAGCTATTCTCCATGGCAGGAGGGATCTTAGTGATGACTTCTTGAGCCACTTTGCTTGAATAAGGCTGGTTGCTTGGATGGATAGCACAGTTATCATCCTAGGATCTCCCTCCACCGCCACCACCCGCCCTAGGGATTTCTTTGATGTCTCTCTAGTGTTGGCAGCTCCCATTTTCTGCATTCCGTGCTTACCTTTATATATGGGGTTACTCTTATTTTGATGTGAAGCACTTTCTTTCCATAGGAGCACGGGTGATAGATTGTTGTGGCTCTACAGGCTAGAAATAGCTTTGTTCTACCCTCACACTTGATTACTTGTTTGTCTGGGGTAGGTATAATATTCTATGTTGTCATTTTCCTTCAGAATCTTGCAGATATTGTTCTGTTGGTTTGTTTCCAGTGTTGCTTTTGTGATGTCCAGAGCCATCTGATTCCTGATCATTTGTATGTGACCTCACTTGGGTTTTGTTTTTATTTTTTGACCCCAACTCCCATCCTCCCACCCTCTGGGCAGATTGTAGAATCTTTTTGTCCTCAGGTCTCAGAAGTTTTACTTCAATGTTCCTTGGCTTGATTTTCACCTATGATGCTGGGCATTCAGTAGACCGTTTCCTTCCTCTTTTTTTTTTTTTTTAATTTTATTTATTTATTTGTCAGAGACAGAGCCCATAAGCTTAAGCAGGGGGAGCAGCAGGCAGAGGGAGAAGCAGGGTTGCCACTGAGCAGGGAGCCCGATGCGGGACTCGATCCCAGGACCCCAGGATCATGACCTGAGCCGAAGGCAGATGCTTAACCTACTGAGCCACCCAGGCACCCCCCCCCCCCGCCCTTTCCTTCTGGTAGCTAATGTTCTTCAGTTCTAGGAAGTTAACTTGAATTATTTTGTTGATAATTTTCTCTCCTTTACTATTCTCTGTTTTCTCTTTCTGGAACTCCTGTTACTTAGATATTGGACCTCCAGAACCTGGTCTCTGATTTTATCTGTGCTCTCTCATTTTCCATCTCTGTCCTTTTACTCTACTTTCTGAGAGACTTTAATTTAATTTTCCAACCTTCTGATAAAACATTTTATCTCTGCTATCATATTTTTAATTTCTAAGGTCTCTTTTTATGTTCTTTGAATGTCTTTTCTTAGAGCATCCTGTTCTTATTCCACAGTTGCAATATATTTTCCTGTCTCTTTGGTGAGCTTAATATTTTTTTCTCCCCCCCCACCTTTATCCCTTTTTTCTTTTTCTTCATGTTTCCTTCTCCCTGCACAACTTCATTTGTTCAGGTTGCTTTTTGTGTGCTTATTTAGATTGCAATTGCTAAAAGATAAACTGAGGTATATTAAAACTTGAGAGAGTTTATTTGGGCAAAAATTAGCAAGCAGCATCCAATCTAGCAGACAGAAAGCTCAAGTTGCTGCACAAAGTGAAACACTTATAAGCAAGAAGGAAGTGGAAACAAGGAAGTCCTACTAGGCGAAAAAAAAAGGGGGGGGGTTGGTTATTGCAAAGTTACTTTCCTTTAGGGGATGGCAGGGGTCTGTCAGGCAGATTACCTAAGGGGTGCTGATCAGGTGACTCCTGATTCAAATGGTTTAAGATTCCATTCCTGGGAGAGCCAAACCTGTAATTCTCAGTTTGGTGACATGGGGATTAGCATAAACAACTCCATTTTGGGCCTGTTGTCTTGTTTTAAACACGTCTTCCATGTTAAAGGCCTTCTTTAGGTATCTAGTAATCCTTGATTATTTGCTCATAGTCAAGATTAAGAGACTACAAAGCTGACTGGAAAAGTGTGAGTGTGCGGGTAAGGCTCCTTTGCTTGAAGCATCACAGTAGGATAATCTGACTGTACCATTTGTTGGGTAACCCCTGTATCAGTCATCTTTTAAGTATTGCCTTTCTCAGGGGAGTATCTTCCAAATTCCTGCCTAGAGAGTACTGTCTGGACGCTGGCATTTCTGGGTAGAAGGAATCAAGTAGGGGAAGACTGCATACCATTCAATGTCCTTGTAATTGACCTGTTAGCTTTGTGGTGCCCGTGTCCTCAGATGTGCTTTTGAATGGCTTGGTGTCTTCCATTCCAGAGAAAGAGGGGCATGGAGTGAGGGAAAATATCTGGAATCAACTTCTCAAAAATATTTTCATCCTGTTCTTCCTTGCTTTCGCCACCCTACTTCACCTTAACATCTGAGCAGGGAGTACCAATCATGTTGGTTTTCAGATCTTCTCAGTGACAAGGGATGTGGCTTTCTTGAGTCAGGTAAGTCAGTTACCACTGATTTTCTGGATTCCAAAATTTTGTTGCTGTTTGTCTCCTCTCCTATCTTCCCCATCCATGCAGGATTATGACTTTTAAAAATCCCAGTAGTGTTCTTTTAGTTGAGCTTTGGGAAGGAACAAAATTAGATGTGTGGTCAATCTGCCATTTTAATCCAGAGTCCCTTTAGAAGCTTTTAATAGTTAGACTTAACCATTTATACAAGACATTTTTATGAAGCTCCTATTATGTGCCAGACACTTAAACACACTTTTGTCTTTTCCATCTAGTGTGTTCATTACTGCTTATTAGCTAAAAATCACAGTACATAAATAATAGAAATGCAGTTTCAGCAAACATTTGGGTCAGTTGTGCAAGAATTCTAGTAGGAAGTTATAAAAGTTAATAAATACCTCTATTTTGAGATAAATGCCCTTAACAGTGGCAACGTAGTCCACTTTCTGTGAGGAAACGTGTACTGAATACCACCTAATGATGCCAGAAATACGGTCAGACCTCATTATTCATGGTGGTTCTGTTGTGTGAGTCACCAAGAACACAGAATTAGGAAATACTAGAACATTGCTCCTATAGGATATATACAGGGTTAGGTTCCTGCAGACCTCTGGTCACAGTATTTTCATCAGTCAATCAACCTGTAACCTTGGTCTTTTTCTGCTTCTGTTTAAAGACACCATATTTAACATGTCTGAGTGAAGCTTTACACATGTATTTTCAGACAGCCTTCTTGGCTTTGGAACACTGGACAGTACTTCAGCACTGTGCTTGAACCATTGTAAACAATAAACTCAAATATGTCAGCTATACTTGCTTAAAAATTTTAAAATAATAAAATACTTTTCTCAAAAGAAAAGTAAACAGCAGAAAGCACAAAACTGTGAAAAGCATGGCACTAAATAAACCACAAAAAGGATGCTTACACTTGTTCACTGTATGAGAGCTGAATGTTGCACCTCAGCTGGAATATGTGTCGAGTGACTTAAATTTTTCACCATTCTGAGTATGTTTGTGAGTGACCACCAGATTGCTGCAAGTATTGATTTTGGGGTTACAAATTAATTTTAGCAAGTAGATAAATTCACAAGTATGGAATCCACAGATAATGAAGATCACTTGTATATCTTAGCCCCAATCCCCCTAGCTACCCACCCTTATAGGGAAAGTCATTTATTAACCCCTCTAGAAGAAACAGTGCAGTTTTGGTTGTTTTTTGTTTTTTAAGATTTTATTTATTTATTTGACAGAGAGAGCACAAGCAGGGGGAGCACAGAGGAAGAAAGAGAAGTAGGTGCTCCACTGAGCAGGGAGACCGACGCAGGACTCTATCCCAGCCAGAACCCTAGGACCATGACCTGAGCCGAAGGCAGATGCTTAACCGACTGAGCCACCCAGGCACCCCAACAGTGCAGTTTTTATATGCATTTATCCATGTGCTTCTAAAATGTTTTATTTTTTAAAGATTTTATTTTTCAGTAATCTCTACGCCCAACATGGGTCTCGAACTTACAACCCGGAAATCAAGAGCCGCATGCTCTCTACCAACTGAGCCAGCCAGGCGCCCCCAGAGTTTTTAATACCCAGTGTAATTGATAATAGCCAGTAATGAAGTCAGTCATTAACAATCTACATAACAATACCTTACTGACTTTTACAGCCTCGTGAAGTATTTCTATTTAAAAGAAATAAAAACTGGGGCGCCTGGGTGGCTCAGTCGTTAAGCGTCTGCCTTCAGCTCAGGTCATGGTCCCGGGGTCCTGGTATCGAGCCCCACATCGGGCTCCCTGCTCAGCGGGAAGCCTGCTTCTCCCTCTCCCACCCCTGCTGCTTGTGTTCCTTCTCTCTCTGTGTCTCTCTCTGTCAGATAAATAAATAAAATCTTTAAAATAAATAAATAAATAATTAAAAAAAGAAATAAAAGAAATAAAAACTAGTTTGAAAGATTTGAGTAACTTTTTCATACTCCCACCGCTAGTAAATAGAGGAGTGGGGATTTGTCTGACAGCTAAGGTCTTAGTCATTACACTACTCAACCTCCCCTCCAAAAGAATCCTTATTCTGCTAGGTCACTGAAGTTGTTTGTGAGTAAAGCTCCCATACTCTTGTGAGAGGGATGTGTGGGAGTGTTACCAAATTTATTTTTTAAGTGTAATTCTCTCTTTAAGAAAATTTGTCCTGACTGTGGCTTTCGTGATTATCTTAATATTTGCTTACTTTTAAATCTGATTTCCTTATTTAACTGAAAGAGAAAGAATAGTATATTACAATCACAGAATTTTAGAGCTGGGAGTGTCTTTTGAAAATAATATAATAAAATCCATTTATTTTACACACGAGCAGACAGAAACTTCAGGAAATTAATTTGCCCCAAGTCACAACAGTTAATTACTAAGACCAGTGTCCAAATTGCTTTAACTCTCCATCTGTCTCCTCTCTGCCTAAGTTTTAAACAGATCCAGCAAAGAGTTAGTACCCAAAGTTATTAGCCAAAATCTATGGTATGCACACTGGTTTTTACCCTTGAGATCTTAGAGGGAGCCACTGATAGTAGACAAAACTACATTAGAGCCCAGGGAGGAGGCACTCAGAGGCATGCAGGAACTGTGGTGAACTACGAGAACCTGCCCGAGGCAAGTGTCATCTGATTAGCAACACTTGAAAATGCAGGTCCAGTATTATCAGATCCTTGAATTTTTCTTGGGAAGCTCGAAAACCAGATACTATTATGAAATACTGGCAACTATGTCTAACTTTAAAACCACGCTGTAAGACAAAAAACAGCAATGTATGTGGGCCAGTTTGAGGCTACCAGTAGTTTGAAACCCGTACTTTAGAGGATTCAGCTGACGCTGCAACTTTCATTCCTTACTCCTGAGTGACAACAAGAAGGAACCAAAACCAGGGCTTAGTGACATGCTAAATGAAAACACTTGAGTGAAGTTTATAAGTCAATAAGCCATTAAGTGACCAGGCACAGTTAATCTGTTTACTTCTTCAAATAGGTTGTTTACATGTATTTTGGCTGCCAATTACCCACAATGCAAAGATCTTACGTATTTATTACAAGTTCGAATTGATTAGTATTTTGAGGCTAAATGTAGAATTCTGCAGTCTCATATGTTAGCAGACTTGCTGTCCTTATCTAATGCATGCAAAGCTCTGGCATAGTATTATCACTTGCTGGAAATACATAGTTTATCTTGTTTTACGGCAGTAGACGTTACACAGCATCTGCAACCAAAAAGTTTTACTCAGCCTCGTAGTACTCTCAGACATAGAATGTCCCCCAGAAGCATCCAGAAGCCTTACCTTATTTATTTATTCATTTATTTATTAAGAAAATAATGGAAGTTATGGTTCTGAAAGCATGAATTGATATGAAAGTACAGCATTCTAAATCTAGAGTGTACCTGTTGGTTATGATGAACTTCTTTTCCATAAATATCAGAAAGAAATATATGAGAGTGACTACCTGGAGAACTGTGGGAAAACTGTGGCATTCAACCATCTTTTTTTAAAGCTTCTCATTGAAGTATAACATACAGAAACATACAAATTAACCAGTTAGTGGATTTTCTCAAAATGAACGTACCTGTGTAACCAGCACCCAGATCAAGAAATGAGCTATTTATCCATACTACTGTTGATGGACATTTGGCTTTCCATTTGGGAACGATTACATTTGGTGCTGCCTTGAACATTCTTGTACGTTTTTTGGGGGGGTTGTTTTGGGGGGGGGTTGGTGGATTTAGCACAAATCTCTGTTGGTTATTTACACAGGAGGGGAATAGCTAGGTCATAGGGTATCCATATTTTGAGCTTTAGTAGATGGGAGTCAATTTTCCAGTGTGTTTGCACCAATTCAGACTCCACTAGCAGCGTAGGAGTTCTTGTTTTCACATCCAAAGCAACACTAGATCTTGGCTTTTTTATTATAATCGTTCTAATAGATGTCTCACGTGGTTTGAATTTACATTTCCTGACAATTACTGTGATTGAGCACCTTGTCATTTGCTTATTGGCCATTTGTATATCTTGTAAAGTGCGCTGGCTTTGTAAATTTTTTTCTTTAACTTTTAAAAATAAGTAGTTTGCATTTATAAACATTCTCATGGGAGAGCTAGCTACTTCCCCCCCTTGACTTCACTGCAACAAATAACATCTTAGCGATCTGCTGATATATGTATAAAACCATAATGGCTTTGGCCCATAGGATTGCCTTCTAGACAACATAAACAAGAGGAATCTTTTGTGGAATGTTCTTTTTAGGCCATTTAAATTATCAGCATTTACAATTGTTAAGAACAAAATAAAAGTAATAAATAGAGACATAGTTTTTAAAAATTTCATTTTTAGAATAGCCTTTTGCGTTTTTAGGTTTTTTGAATTGGTTTTATGAATTCTGATTGCAAACAATCAGCTGTAATATGTTCCTAATTAGAAAAGTTTATTTAGAAGGAGAATGTAGCTCAAATCTGTCCTTTAAAGAGATACTTATCTGTATAGTTGTTGGGGGGTTTTCCTGCTTACAAGTAATATATGGTCGTCAAAAATTCAAAAGTTACAGAAATACATAACATAGAAGTTGACAGTTTCCCATAATCTTACCTCCCAGAGATGATTGGTTTGTATTCCTCCAGATTTTCTTCTGTGAATTTGCTAACATATATCACGAATGATACACACCACATACAGCTTTGCCACTTGCTTTTTTAACCTAACAATTAACTGTTGTTACTGGATCTTTAGGAGTTTTAAAAGATATTATCTATGATAATTGGGTACTCATTATTGACAGAATGCCTTATTGAATAGATAAATAATAAAATGTAATTAGTATATTAATTTTATTAACCTTACTGATAGAGCTTCACAATGGTTCACCTGGCAGTTTCATTATGCATCTTTAATTAACACAGTGTTTTCCTAGTACACCAAAAAGTTCCAACTAAAGAAGATGTAAATTAATGTAGTTTATGAGCAAGTTGAAACTGGATTTATTTTTTTCAGCAATTTTTTTTTTGTATACTTAAGGCATCCGAATCATGAAAATTCAGATCCAGAATTGGTAGATCTACTCTACATTTTTCATGAGAAATTCTCCAAATGGAGCCTGCACTTCACACTTCGTAATAGGATGGTGGTTTCTGATCATTTCAGGGGGTGCTGGTGGCTGTCAGATTAAAGATGTGCTCTACAGAGGACCTGCAGATCTGACTAGTCATCCAAGGGTTATGTTTGTTTTCTGTTCAGTACTGAGCATTATGGGACTGTTATCAAATCCTTCCTAAAATTGTGTATCCTAGTCTCTGATTGGAAATCTCCAAGTGAATTTTTTTTTTTAAGCAGTGAGGCTAATTTAAAAATATATACTGGTAGGCTTTTTAAAAAGCAGTATTTTACAAATTAAAATAAGTTCCCAAAGTACTCTGCTTTGTGGAGTAGTATAGCATCTAACCCAGGAACAAGCTTTTATTTTCCTCAAAACTCTTCCTTATATTCTAAGGTCTATAGTCTCAATTGGTTGCACCTTATATTGAAATGAGAGTAAACAAGTTGCATTTTCTCTATTCAAGTTTAAAAGACTGTATAAAATAATATCGTTGCTAAATATTAGTGAAGCAACTTTTCTTTCAGTACCTTCATCTTAACTATCACTGCTGAAATCAGTGTGGTCAAGGTTTGGGGGTTTGTCTTACATTTCTTGTACTAAAGCCACACTTTGCTAGTGAAAGATCGCCTTCCAGCTTTGTGAAGTATTTCACCCAAATGTGCTTTTCTGTTCAATGAGACCAGATGGATGTTTCTTTGTGGACTATACATTTGGCAGTCTCAGGAATAGAAAATAGACATTCTTCTCTAGAGGCTTTTCTGTGATGGAACTGGCATCACGTAATAGTTGTCCTCAGTAAGATGGGTGGATGGGAGAAGGTTTAATACAGGTGTTACTGTGCAAAGGGGGGGAAATGCTGTGATGTGTTGTTGCTATCCTAAATGTGAAGTACCACTTTTAATAGCTAATCAAATAATTGTAGGATAAATTGTTTTATCAGGGTCCCAAAAAAGGTGATTCAGAATAATCTGTTAAATGTGCTTTAGAAACATTAGGAACCAGAAGGCATAAAGATAAATGTGTCAGTCTCCTCTCCTTCCTTGGGTAATATGTGTAATATTCCCAAATAAAATGACTGTTAACCCTGTGGTTTTTAGATGTTTTCACTAATTGTTTGGGAAAACAAAATTGTTTCCCATCCGTTCTGGAAACACAGAAACAGGGCTATAGTTCTTCAAACTGTTTGTGTAAATGGTCAAATTGCTTTTTTGTTTTTTAAACAGATTTGTTTCCTGAGCTGAGAACTCATTAACAGACTTACCCTGCAGTATGTTTTTGTCTGCTGAATTAAAGCAGATCAAAACAAAACAACCACCGAGAAAGCCCACCATAACCTGCATGTAGGGTTTTAGCAGTAAGGAATTACTGGTGACAGATGCCTAGCCATTGTCATGTGAACAACTTTGTTGTAATAAACATAAACAAGAGATGCACTGGGGGTGCTACCAGAACTGATTGATCAGACTTTAAGGAGAGTCATTATACCTTAAGCAGCATGACTATGTAGGGAGTATCTCTGTTCAGGATATTGGAAAGCTCCAAGTGTGTGGTGGCTGTGGGGTTATGAGGCAGCTGCTGCTCCCTAATACCTAATACCAGATTTTATAGCTATTTTCAGTTTTAGTTAGGGTGACTTTCTGCTCATGACTTCTGTTACCTTTTTTTTTTTTTTTTTTTTTTAATTAATCTCTACACCCAACATGGAGCTCAAACTCAACAACCCCTGGGATCAAGAGTCGCCTGCCCTACCAACTGTGCCAGCCAGGCACCCCTGTTAACCGATTTTTAAAATAATTCTTTTCCTTTTTTTTTTAATCATTTTATGGGGGGTGGGGAGACCCAGCCTGCTAGGTTGAAACAAAACCTTGTGAAGGAGATTTAATCCCTTGCTTAGGAACGTGGGGATTTAAAATTAAACTGATTTCATTTGTCAGTAAGATCTAGGGCCAATATTGTAAGCGTATCATTTTCACTTGTGTTTATGGAATATATGTAATTAATTTGCCTTATCCTCTTCCTTGTGTTCATAAGCTTTTGAAAAAATCAGGTACTACTTATGGGACTTCACTGAGATCTAACTTTTTTGTAAGTGCAATTTCCTCTGTGCTTTATTTATTTTTTTAAAGATTTTATTTTTTATTTGACAGAGAGACACAGCAAGAGAAGGAACACAAGCAGGGGGAGGGGGAGTGGGAGTGGGGAAGCAGACCTCCCGCTGATCAGGGAGCCCTATGTGGGCTCGATCCCAGGACCCTGGGATCGTGACCTGAGCCACCCAGGGGCCCCTCCTCTGTGCTTTTAAATTCAAAAAGGTATTAAGTGAGACTCCTGGAAGTCAGAGAGGAACAAGTTAAACATAAGGCTAATCAGAGTCCCAAGATGTTTTAAAGGGTGGGTGGTTGGTTTTGTTTTGGAAGTAGGGGTTGTCGTGTCTGTTATTGGGGAGCTCTCTGAAGTGAGAACTGCTGATCTTAGAGTGTCAGTATTTGTCTTTCTTGTTTCCTTTGGGTTAATGTTTGAAATTTATTAATCAGGTTGAGTAAAATAGATATCCTCCCCTAAGGGCTTTCCTGCTTCGTGGAAAAGCTGTGATTTATAAAGTAACACCATAATGAAATAAAGCGATCCTGAAAAGCCTTGGGCAGACAGGTAGTGTAAGAAATTTTAGGCTATTTACCTGGGTCAGTTTGTTTAATTATTACTGTTGTTATTATTTCTGTTCCTGTCGCAGTTGTCATGTCTAATAGTAGGATCCGTCATCCCACATACTGTTTAAACCAAATCTTGCTTGCTACTCTAGAAAATAGGCTCAGATTTCTTCTTAAAGTCCAAACCATTCCTTTGAAGACTAACAGATGTTTGCCCTCCTCTTCAGTCCGTGAAAGGTGACAGTTAAATGAACTCTTACTGGTTTCTTTCCTCTTTGCTTTTCAACACCACAGTCAGTGGAAGTAGATTTGCATCCCTTTCTGCCATCCCTTTGGGTTTTTGACTGAAGCACACGCCCATCCCCTTCCTGCCTCCCTGGAACTGGTTCAAGATTTGGAGAGAAGGGTTTGTTTGGGGGCGTTTCCCTGGTCTTATCTCCGTCTGAGCATATGTGAGGGTTGCATTTATTTTGACCCTTGCACTTTAAATTTGAAACCGAAGCAAGAGTTTAAAGTACGACAGGAGAAGAGAGTCTGCTGAACTTTAAACATGAGGGACCCAGGGAGGAAGGTGCGTACATGCATTCTGAAGCTTTCTCATAGAAGTCGGCCATCTTTATTCGTACACATAGTTGTGAGCCAGTAACTACTAGGAAAAGGGAAAAATTTTAAATTACAGAAAGATCTATGTGACACTTACATTATGTATTTATGTGCTTAATTTTCCAGCAATGCCTCTAGTATTGTTTTGAAATTGATGGCAGAACAAGTAAATTCTGAATTTTTATTTGAAAGCCTTTTGGAAAAGCTTGGGAGGATGGGTATTTGCAAGGAAAAATGAATGTATCATTTGTGATTGACCTCCAACAGAATGACTAAAAATGTATGGGTATTTTAGGTGTTTTATCATTTTGTCTTCTAAAACATAAAATTTAAAAAGCTGTAAGTGGTTATTATTAGATAAAGGTCACCCAGATTCTCCTCAGAGTTGAGAAACAAGTCTCTCTCCGTTGATTAGTACTTACCTTCATCTAGTGGTTTTGTGCACAGTACGTTGTATATATAGTAGGCCGGACTGATTTCTTTCCTGACTGATCTTTTCCAGAGCCTGGCCCAACTAGAGAATCTGTGCAAACAGCTTTATGAGACAACAGACACAACCACTCGACTCCAGGCAGAGAAAGCCTTGGTCGAATTCACCAACAGCCCTGATTGCCTGAGCAAGTGCCAGCTGCTCCTCGAGAGAGGAAGTGTGCGTAAGATTTGAAAACTCCTGAAGGAGGAGAGAGGTTCAGGAAAATATATTCCAAGTTTAAGGGCGGATTGGGATAGCTTGTGTTCCTTAATCCTTCTAGGTGCCTCTCTGCCTTCTTAATTTCACCTTTAAAAAGCACCATCGCTAGCTGCCAGGTTGACAGTGAAAGGACACACAGCCTCCTCCTCAGGAAAATCTCATTGAACATATACTTTGCTCTGTCATTTTTCATCTTGAATCACATTTCTGGGACTTTCTTTCTGTTTTTCACACTTAAGTACCACCTCGGATCCTTTACAAAGGAGCCAGAGCTGTATACGAATGAGCCTTCTTACCCACAGAGCCCATGTCACCGTGCAAGCTCCCCAGTGGTCGCTGTGCTGTCGCCTCTGTACCACAGCTGCTGCTTACTGCCTCGGAGGCATGGGGGGAACGTTCCACAACAAGAACCACCAGAGGTTCGAGCTTTTAAAATGCAATCAGAGCCTCTTGGAGCTTAAAAATGGCAGTCCAGTGGTCAGTATCATGCTGTCAGTGAGACCTGGTTTGGTTAAATTAGTATTTGGGGCAAGATGGCGGTCTTAGGAGGGCTAAGAATCCAGCCAGGGTATCCTGAAAGGGCCCGAGAGAGTCAGAATCCCAACTAGACCAGCAGCTAGCACTCTTACTTCAGACTGGAAGGACATGTGGAAAGAACAAAAGCAGTTAATTTGTTTTGAAGGTAAAATTCTGGATGACTTCATGTTTGAATTTTCATTGACAGTGTAACAGTATTTGTTCAGTTGGCTAAAAATTATCCTTTAGTAGCTAAGAGAGCTAACTGTTTTTCCAAGCATCAGAAGGTTACAGAGCCCTGGTCAGAGACCATATAGTGCTCTGTTCTGTTTTCGCATGTAGTATGTTGTAAATTTCTTTCCAGTCCCTTAGTCTTAGGATTGACCCACTTATATTCGTATATTTTGTGCTCCGGGAGGTGCATAACCAGCTCTTCCAGGTGACTCCCACTGGAGCCCCACAGTATCATCGTATCATCTTTGACCCTATTAACTCTGGATCCTCATGTTGACAGTCAATAAATAAAACAAGCTGCAGTAAAACAGGATTGGTGCAGTACTAAAAACAATCATAGTGGAATCTTCCTTTTAATCTCTATGGACTTCTTAGTGACGTAGCAGGTTTGTTGGAATTGTGTATAAAAACCATTTAGATGTTGCATAATGTCTAGTTACAGTTGTATGCTGTATTCTACAGTTAGAGTAGCCTCTCATGCATTGTTAGTGATTTGACACACCTGCTCTAATCAGTTTAAACCATGTTCAGGGGTGTTAAATAAAAATCACATGTCAAAGTCACTTTATAGATTTTTTTTCTTAAGCGTAAATTTTTTTATAACTGGTGGCATTATGCAGTGCCTGTGGATAGCCTACTGTCTTAAGGATTCTTAGTGTTATAGGAAATTATCCTTGACCCTTAATTAAATTATTTTAATAGTCCTGAGTCTGTCCCTGTTATATAGGACATTATCGTAATAGAGCCACCTAGAAGAATTTGCACATGGCACTTTTTTATACATTATGATCAGTTAGAATACCGGAATATTTTATTCTCCATAAGGTTAAAATTCATAAAATCCACATGTGAGAATATGATAATGCTGTTCCCTTGCATAGGGCATAATTTTTCTTTCTCATAAATAACTGGTATAAATTTACTTTAAAACTAGCATATACATCCCCCAAAGCTGTACCTGATTGATAGCTGTGCTGATGTAAAGATACAGGTTAGGAATTAACTCTACAGCATAATGTAATGGCTCCCTCTAATGCTGCTTTAAAAAAAAAACAACAACTTTCTAATGGTATACTATAGCAATATTTTGAGTTGAAACTTTTGAAGCATCACTATAACAAGGCTTTTGACAGAAGATTTCTTGGTTTAAATGAAAGAAAAGATCCATCTTCTAAAGATTTGTCTTGTATCTTTCTGAAATGATCCTCTCTAGCATGGGCCCCCTCTAAGGGATGCAGAATCTGCCCTGGATTCAGGTCAGTCAGGCCATTCGCTTCATACTGCACCTTGTTCATAACTGAAATCAGCTCAGTGAACACATACTCTGTGTGGGACTCATTTTTCCTTAGACCCTCTAAAATGCGGAGGATTGACTATTGCAAAACTGATTAATATTTCTTGAATCTCAGCATAGATCTCCAAATAAAAAAACCTCATGACTGACTAACTTAATAAAATTGAATTCTAAGTCCTTTTCCCCGTCTTTCCACAGTCCTCTTACTCCCAGTTACTGGCAGCTACATGCCTTACAAAGCTTGTATCACGCACAAACAACCCTCTACCATTGGAGCAACGCATAGATATTCGTAAGTAGAGAATTGATCTGTTTTCAAGAAATTAGTTTGTTTAGTGATGTGCTTAGTAATAGTTAAATTTATGTTGCTTGTTTGATAATGTTCTGGAATTGGTAAGCATACAGAATATGTAGAATCCAGGTCCCCCCTTCCCCCCAGAATTTGGGGCTTTTGAAAGTAAAGAGGATCTTATATAATTATTTCTAGATAAAGTCTTAAGTCATCCCTTTTGTCGTCAAGAGGTTTCTTTCGTTCAGTCCTTACTGCCATTAATAACTAAGAAAAATGTTGTTAAGGAGTTTGAATTCTGTGCAGGCATGTTATTTAACTATCTAGTAGTAGATTCAAGGCTGCCGTACTCCAGGGTCTTCACTGTGACAAGTATAAAATCCTGAATTGGAAAGCCCACTAATCTTAAATTCAAAGTCCCATTTCTCAGTCACATTAAGAATTAAGGGAATACAACAGAAACAAGAATTAAGGGAGCTTAGGGGAAATAGGCTAAACTTATCATTTCTTGGATGCTTAATATATTTAAAGATGTGTGGCCTTCCCTGGCAGAGCTTTCTGTTATGCAGAGTTTTTTGTTTTGTAGGGAACTATGTGCTCAACTACCTTGCCACTCGGCCAAAGTTGGCTACTTTTGTGACACAAGCACTTATTCAGTTATATGCCAGAATCACAAAACTGGGCTGGTTTGACTGTCAGAAGGACGACTATGTCTTCAGAAATGCAATCACAGACGTCACAAGGTTCTTACAGGTATGACGTATATATGTGATGTGATGTAGTAGGAATGTGAGAAGCAACATGTATATGTTTATATAGTGATCTACTTTTTAAAAATTACACAAAATGGAATTATTTTGTACATTCTCTTCTGTGTCTTTTTTGCCTTTAATATTCCTTGGCTTTACATGCTTACGTGTCAGCACAGACAAACTCCGGTTTTTCTAATGCCTGTATACTATTCCAATCTGAAAATACCATCACTTAATAACTAATGTCTTATAGGTGGGCATTTAGTTTGGTTCTATACTTTGACTGTTAAGTAAACACTTCAGTAAATAAGTTAAGTAAACTTAAAATACATATACACCTGCCATACTTGGAATAAGTGTGTTTGTAGGGTGAATTCCTAGGCTTGGAATTATACAGTCAAAGGGATATGTGTATTTTGGGCTTTCAAAGACATTTCCAAATTATCCTCAAAAAAGGTTGTTTCCTACAACAATTAAAAGAGTGCCTGTCTCTATACCTCCACCCCGGGAACTCAGCTTTTTTATTTTTCCAATTTAATAGGTAAAAAGAATTAGTATCTCAGCATTTGAGTTATGAATGAGACAGAACAAATTTTCGTATGTTAATTTACTACTTGTTTGTTTTTTTTTTTTCTGTAGAACTTCCGATTTGTATCTTAAAAATCTGGAGTTCTTTGTCTGTTTCTTATTGTTGTATGTGGTCTCTTTGTGAATTATGTTACACATCCACTTGTCACTTACCTTAAATGTATTTTGCCAGTTTCTCTTTGTATAATGGGTACGGTATAATGCTTATGACTATTTTTGAAATACAAAAGGTTTCAGTCTTGATGAAGTCAGATTTAGCATTCTTCCTCTGTGGCAGTTATATTTTATGTCCTGCAAAGCAACAGTTTTAAACTACAATTCCTCGCTGCCTTATCTGGGCAGTTTTAATAGCTACACAGGACGCTGCCACGTCAAAAGCGCGGCTGCACCGCCATTGCTGAAGTCTCGCTGCACACACCAACTCGTGCCTCACATTGTTTTTACCAGGATAGTGTGGAATACTGCGTCATTGGCGTCACTATTTTATCTCAGCTAACCAATGAAATTAATCAAGTAAGTGCTACAGCCTTCCTCATTGAAGTAAGTGCCATATTTTTTCTTAGTATTGGTGTTTTCTGCTATGTGTGAGATGATCTTTTTTGGCAGTTGTGTGCTTTTGCGGTAAGTGATTAATGCCCTTTGAAACAACAGTTCCGTTGGATTTTCCTCTGTACGTGCAGCCTACCTCGTTCTTAACATCCTAGTCCCCTTCTGTCTCCAGAACAGCTCTCCTTGCTGATATCAATGTTCGTTGTGCGAGATGAAAGCAACAGGCCTAAGTCAAAGCCTTAATAAATCACTGCTTTGCTAATAAAAGAGAATGTGTTCAAAAAGGGGGTCACAAAAGTGGAACCAGACCGTTTGTGTGCCACTTCTGCTAAATACATTAATATGTATTTATAACCCTTTAAAACTCAATTCCCATGTGCTGCTATTAAAGGCTTCTCTGGTGGTATTTTTGGAATGCATAAAACATTCTGCTAAATACCAAATAATTTTTTGAGTAGTCCTTCTTGTCACAGGTTACTACAGAGGAAAACACCAGTGGCTTTCTTTTGCTCTGGCTATTATTTTTTTTAGTCATTTACTTTTGTATCCAGCTAAAATTTTGTAATTATTGAACAGGCCAGTATTAATATTAGTTGTGACATCTCACCCTTCGGTCACCAGCTGTAAATTACATCGGCATCACTGTTGCTATTGCGCATATTTATGCAGACCTTTTATTAACCCTGAGAATTTTAACTGTGAGGTAGTACTGTTTTAAATGCATCAGCTTCTAGCCATTTAAACTCTGGAGTCCATACTGTGTTCTCTGTCACATGCACTCCCCACTATGGTCAGTAATTATCAAAATAATAATAGCTTGTACTCTTGAGAGACTACTGTGCAGCAGACGCTGTTCTGAGCACTTTACTGATAGCAGCTAATTTTATTCTCACCGTAGTGCTGGGAGGTAGGTTCCATGGCTGTTCCATTTTCTAGGTGAGGAACCTGCAGCACACAAAGGTCAATAATTGGCCTAAGGTATCCCAGTTAGCAAGCAACAGTATCTGAATTTGAACCTGCACAGTCTTATTCCAGAGCCTGTGCTCTTAACAAATAACTTATTACTGAACCACTATTACCTTTGTAATACAAGAACACGCATTAACTGAGAAGAGAGATTGTGGGGTTAATGTTCTCCTCTTCAAAGCTTGGCCCCACGAAATCACCAATGTTGATACTTTTTAAAACTCCGAAATTTTATTTGTCTTTCTTAATGGAACAGTAGAAATGTGTGTAATGTACTTAATGTGTGCAGTTATTCTCTGTATTATGATCAGCATAACCGATTATATATGGAATATGGTATATAATCTGGCAGTGCCATATTATCCAAGACATTTATGATAATACAGTGACAGTGAAGCTAGAATTGGGGGATACTTTGAACCTCTGCAAAACTTAGTTTTCTGTTGTTTTTTTGGTTGTCAGATTTAAATCAGAAAGCATATTTCTGTTACCAGCCCTGTCTGAACTTAGAAATAAAATCAAGGGGAGGGGTGCCTGGCTGGCTCAGTCGAGGGAGCATGTGACTCTTGATCTCAGGGTCGTTAGTTCGAGCCCCATGTTGGGTGTAGAGATTACTTAAATAAATAAAGCTTTAAAAAAGAAAATCAAGGGGAGTCCATAACTTGATGGTCAGAAATCTTGCTGCATTCTTTAATGTGCCAACAGCAAATGCGCCCCCTCTTGGATGAATTGATTGGTATATAGAAGAGACTTAAGCTTTCAGT
This sequence comes from Mirounga angustirostris, assembly GCF_029215605.1. NCBI lineage: Eukaryota > Metazoa > Chordata > Mammalia > Carnivora > Phocidae > Mirounga > Mirounga angustirostris. The sequence goes on along the minus strand of NW_026991710.1, from coordinate 159,397,520 downwards.
AGGTGGTTGGACTAAAAATTCCCTTAGTAACCTTGAAATCCCTTTATTCCACTTACTGAAGTGTCTGTGTGTCAGGAATAGAGGGCGTACTAAAGAAGTAAAAGACAGAGTTCTTAACCATAAAAACCTTTAAAGTTTGGCTGAAAAGAGGGGCACCTGGGTGGCTCAGTCGTTGGGCGTCTGCCTTCGGCTCAGGTCGTGATCTCAGGGTCCTGGGATCGAGCCCCACGTGGGGCTCCCTGCTCGGTGGGAGGCCTGCTTCTCTCTCTCCCACTCCCCCTGCTTGTGTTCCCTCTCTCGCTGTGCCTCTCTCTGTCAAATAGATAAATAAAATCTTTAAAAAAAAAAAAAAAAAGTTGGGCTGAAAAGAGAGGAACAGAGGAAAAAATGAGAGACTGATGCTGCCCTTCAATTAAGTGCTCACTTCTGAAATAGAGACTACATGTTGAAATAGGTTAGAGAAGGCAGAGGGTGTTATGGGCTATTGTCAGTTATCCTAAGTTCATGGCTGTCAGTTAAGAACTGCTTTGGAAATTCTGTGGCAACTTTAGTCTTGAGTGGATTGTTTATCAAGCTTTGCCACTGTCTGTTTCTGAGACTGAGCCACAATACAACATGCTAGTAATTATTAGCAGTATCTGCCAGCAATTGGTTAAATTTTACCTCCCTAAATGCAGAGGAAATTAAAACTTTACAGTGGAGATGCTCATCCCTCTTTCTGTCTTCCGTCTGTAAGCTGTAGACCTATCCTGCTGTTAGCAGCTTATTGTCCTTTGCATCCTCTCATTATACGTGAGTTAACCGTGATTTAAACATTAAAAATGTATTTTTATGTAAGTTGGTTTTATTGGAAATCCTAGTTTATTTCAAGTCTATATGAAAATTTTTTTTTTTTGCAATTCTAAAACTTGGATTGGTTTATCTTTTTGCACAGGCCGACACCACGCATCCTTTAACCAAGCACAGAAAAATAGCTTCTTCCTTCCGAGACTCATCATTATTTGATATCTTCACACTTTCCTGCAATTTACTAAAACAGGTGAGATTGTAGATTGGGTCCTGCTTCCCAGCCCCCTTTGAAAGGATGAGAATGAGTGGGGATCTGTTAGAGGTCAGTTCCATGCTGACCCCTTGAGAGTTGGTGCAGCTCTAACCATCACCATCTCTCACATGATGCCAGTCTCCAAGATGTGGAAGAAAGTGCCACACTGACGACTGATTTTAGAGAGGGGATTAGAATTGCCTCATTTCAGAGCCGTTCCCCTAAGCAAAGCGCAGTAAGTGAACACGTATCCCAAAGAATCTAGTTTACCACGAAGTTTGGGATTTTGTTGTTTGCTTTTTTTATACCCACATAAAATCTTTCTGCATGGAATAAAGGCATATTGGCTTTATGGTGTTTGGATTCTTAGTGCTCTAAAAGCAGGTTCTGACTGCATTGTTAGCATACTGAAACAGGCCGGCTCCCCTGCCCCCTACTGAGTTACAGGCGGCACATAACCAAGCAACATCTGTAAGGAAAAGTAGATTTTGAATTTTTAACATCCATTTAGATTTCATAACCTGAAGGGGTAGACCGTTATCCCATAAGGAAATTACCTGTTTTAAAACAGAAAATGGGTGTTGAAGTTCATTTAGGGATGAGTTGAACTAGGAAAGAAATGCTCACCTGTGAGTCCTACCCATTTATAACAATCTCTAGGGACCTCCCCATAGAAAGCTAAATGGGGTTAGCCTCTGGCTGTTCGTTCATTTTGGGTTGTTTGTTTGTTTTGGGTTTTTGTGGGGTTTTCTGTTCTTAGTCTCATTTTCCATTATGTCGTGAGTTTTAGAAGCAAGTTAGGATTCTTTGTGTTGTCCCAGTTAATGATATTTAGCTTTTTCCTCAATTACCTAGTTCTATCTCAGAACTCCCAGACAGTCCTCAGGATGGGCAAGCTACCTAGCAAAAGCTATTATACCCCCTGAGGGGGGAAAGCTTTTGAGAAAACTGAGGATTGACTCCTCCTGGCTGATACCATCAAAAACAATTAGCCAGCTAGTCACTGAGGTCACCAGCCCCATCTAGAAATACCTAGGATCTCATAGCAAATGGAGTAACCACCCATCCCATATTGCTTCAGAATCCCCTGTGGTCAGTATGTCTACAACATGTAAAGAATACATGTCAAAAGGGGGATTTCTTTAAATACCAGTTCCATGTTTTTATAGTAAATAAGGAGCTAGGATTTTCATAGTGACATTAAGGTGACAGAAGTGCAGCCTCTTTTGCAGGGGAAACATCACTTTATTGAGTTGAAATACTGCCCTCCTTTTCTGGCTTAACAGCCTTCTCAGGAGTCTGGCACCAAGCTTGGAAGAGGGAAGTGATTGTTTGGGCTCATTATGTGGTGATTTTTACAGGCTTCAGGAAAGAATCTAAACTTGAATGATGAAAGTCAGCATGGCTTGCTCATGCAACTGCTCAAACTCACTCATAACTGCCTAAACTTTGATTTCATCGGCACTTCTACTGATGAGTCCTCAGATGACCTGTGCACAGTACAGATTCCCACCAGCTGGAGATCAGGTAGGAGCACTGCACCAGCAGGAACAGACTGCTGCTCAGCCCCACACCGTGTCTGCGGGATGGTCTAAGCAACCCCTGGCTAGCCCTTGCTTGCTGTTAGGGAAAACTTAGAAAGTCAGCATCTTTCTTAATACAGTGAGGAAGAGGGTGTTGGAGGAACCTTACAGATCCCTCAGCCTGGGAGATCTTTTTTAATTACTGGGTTACTAATGGATGTGAGTTTGACCTTCTTGCATTCATCACCTAGAGACTCCTGTGATCTTACTCATTTGAGGTCATTTCTAGGTTTAAACACGAAATCAGAGAAAAGGACTTGTGCTTATGCTTGTTTTGTGTTCTTCAGGATCAAACATCTTGCATTGAACATAGTCCTGACTGTCTTAAGTTCTCTGAGAATCACAAGAATGAATCTGTTCCTTAGAGGAGCTGAAACCTAGTGCTTTAAGAAACAAACAGGGCAAACCAAAAGCCTCTCTTAGCTTATCACTTGAAAGGAAGTAAACCCTGTGAGAAGAAAAAACAGAGGACGCGCCCCTAATACACAGTGCTGTAGGCATGTCACTAGCAATGAGCGACGTACTCAGTAACGGCTCCTCTGTCTTTTTTCAGCGTTCTTAGATTCTTCAACTCTGCAGCTGTTTTTTGACCTGTATCATTCCATCCCTCCTTCATTTTCGCCTCTGGTGAGTCAGGACTACAGTTTCTAAAGCCTAACCTACATCTAGAAAGTAGCAATGGTGAATGAGCCTTATGCTCATTCATTTTGTTGTACAAAATCATGCAAGTAAAGCATAGAAATGCTAGGGTTAGTTATCTAGCCTTTTGTGGTAAAACGTGTGGCCTAAACGTTCTCGCAATAAAGTCTTAACTTAATTCTCTTTAAATTATTCCTCTCTGATGACAAATTGCTGTAAATGTCAAGCTCTTCTGGTCTCATCTTGAATCTGACTTTATACTGGACCTCAAACAGCCTCAGGCTAGAGTTGGGGGGTGGGGCGGGGCGGGGATTCAGCTTGTATTGTCTAATTGAAGATTATCCTGCCCAAGAAAATTTTAGAAAAATCCTTCAGGCACATGTTACATAAGTGATAAATGGAAGCTGTAAGGGGAAGGCAAATTTGTATACTTTTCTGGATAACATTCGAGAACTCTTGGAAATGATGCATTTCTCCTTTAAAGCAGTAATTACCCTCCTCAAATCTCAAAATTCATCCAGGTCCTGAAAGACATTGGCCTAGTATTTCAGACTGTTTGGTGTAAAATGCTACCATACAAAACACACAGATAAGACAGTAAAGTAATGGGTGTTTTACATAGTTTTCTACAGTAGGCTGTTTTCCTGGTTATTATGGTACTTTTCCAAATGTAGACCTTAGCTTTAGTAGAAACGAATTCAGTGGTTTGTATCGTTAAGTTTACTTCAGGAAAAGGTAGCTCACTCAAGAGAGAGAGTCATAAAAGGACTCTTAGTAAAGATGTTGGCAACACTAAGGGAATCCAACAAGGTGAGGTGAGGTACACCCTCTAGAGGGTGCAATAGTGGGAAGCCCCAGGGGGCACGGGGGAAACCCTGGAAAGAGCTAAAACTGTGTCTTAGGGGAGGGCTGGGCAGCACAGGGAGAGGGACACTGCCAGTCATGGCCCAGCCAGGGGTCCAGAGGGGGTGCCTCTTTTCTTCCTGCCCTTAATCTCCTTTTAGTACTATCCAGTGGTTGAAGCCTACTAGAGGCAAGAGGGCAGCGGAGCTCTGGCTGTTGGTGGACAGAAGTCAGCCTCCCAGGGAACAGAGCATGTGGAGAAGGATAGAAGACAGATATGGAGAGGCAAACAATATAAATATCTAGCACAGTGGGGAAAGGGTAAAATGTTTTCAGTGTAAAGCCTATTCTTTTCAGGACACAGATCTAACTTGGTTATTTCATTATGGCAAAGCCTGATTAGCCAAAAGTCTTCTATTTATTTATTTATTTGACAGAGAAAGAGATAGCGAGAGCAGGAACACAAGCAGGGAGAGTGGGAGAGGGACAAGCAGGCTTCCCGCTGAGCAGGGAGCCTGATGTGGGACTCAATCCCAGGACTCTAGGATCATGACCTGAGCCGAAGGCAGACGCTTAATGACTGAGCCACCCAGGTGCCCATGATTAGCCAGAAGTCTTAATGAAACAGAGAAAACTAAATCTAAACTAAAACTAATAAAACAGAGAAAACTAGATCTTTCTATATTGTGATAACTTCCCACTATTGCACCCCCTAGAGGGTGTACCTCACCTCACCTTGTTGGATTCCCTTAGTGTTGCCCACATCTTTACTAAGAGTCCTTTTATGAACTATCTCTCTTGAGTGAGGTACCTTTTCCTGAAGTAAACTTAATGATACAAACAGAGAAAACTAAATCTTTACTTAACCTACGAATTGTATGGTATTTCCAAGCCTTAAGTATATAACTTAACAAGAATCAAAGAAGCCCTTGGGTGGTCAAAGAATAATACCTAAATGAATTTCCACACTGTGAATTTAACTAGTTGTTATGGTAACTTGGATTTAATGATCTTTTTTTTTTCTTTTAATAAAGCTGTTTCCAGTATCCTCAGCTGCACTCTCCTTGATCTTTCTATATCGTGATAATAGTAGCAAGAAGTTGAAAGAACAGAGTTAACAGCATATGTAAAGAAGAATGTTCTAGGAGGGGAAGGAGGGAAAAGATAGTATGGAGGAGCCATATCATCTTTTTAATCGGTTGTCTTTGGTTGTGCCTGCTTTTAGGTATTATCCTGTTTAGTACAGATTGCCTCAGTAAGAAGATCCCTGTTTAACAATGCAGAGAGGGCCAAGTTTCTCTCACATCTTGTTGATGGTGTTAAACGAATACTGGAAAACCCACAGGTAAGATTTTTGAGAATTTATTGTTTGAATACATATTTAAATATATGTTGTGTGTGTGTGAGATTAGTATGTGCCTCTCTGTTGAGTCAGAAGGAAATCCATCTAGAGGCCACACTTAGCAGAAATCCTAGAGAACAGTTCAGTGTGTCATTCTCAGAAGATTTAAGTGAGTCTGTATCTGTAGGCAGATTCTTTTTTTCTTTTTTTTTTTTTAAGATTTTATTTTTTTGTCAGAGAGAGCACAAGCAGGAGGGGAGCGGCAGGCAGAGGAAGAAGCAGGCTCCCTGCTGAGCAAGGAGCCCAATGCGGGACTCAATCCCAGGACCCTGGGATCATGACCTGAGCTGAAGGCAGACGCTTAACTGACTGGGCCACCCAGATGTCCTGTAGGCAGGTTCTTTTTTTTTTTTTTTTTCTGTAAGCAGATTCTTGAGAGTTTACCCAAATGAGGAGTTTGTATCCTCCAGCGTCAGGAATGCAAGAGTTAGGGAAAAGGATCACTTTGACACAGAAAAATAAGGAGAGAGCGCTAGTCATTTTTCCCCCAAGAAATTAAGAATCTAGAGTTTGGTTTTTGTTTCTGTTTTCCTTTTTTTTTTTTCTTTTTTTTTTAATATACATTATTTACCCAAGTGTGTAGGCCTGCTTTTAGGTGGGAAGGGAGATATTGCCCGTTTAGTATTCAATCCATAACTCGATTGCCCTTTTTGTGTTTTTCAGTCTCAGAGATTCAGCCAACACCTACTTTTTTTTAAAGTACCACTTCTCTACACTAGGAAGTACCAAACAAGCATTTCATTTTTAAATATGCTCAGTTCTGGGGGCGCCTGGGTGGCTCAGTTGTTAAGCATCTGCCTTTGGCTCAGGTCATGATCCCAGGGTCCTGGGATCGAGCTCCACATCGGGCTCCCTGCTCAGCGGGAAGCCTGCTTCTCCCTCTCCCTCTCCCCCTGCTTGTGTTCCCTCTCTCACTGTGTCTCTCTCTGTCAAATAAATAAGTAAAATCTTAAAAAAAAAAAAAAAAAAAAAGGCTCAGTTCTGTCCCTCTTTTTAATAATTCTTTTTTTTTTAACTAAAGTACAGTTGACTCAGAATGTACGTTAGTTTCAGATGTACAACATAGTGAAACAACTCTCTACATTGTTATGCTCACCACACAGCACTATTATATTCCCTGTGCTGTACCTTTCATCCCCAGGACGTCTTCACTCCATAACTGGAAGCCTGTGCCTCCCACTCCCCTTGGTCCATTTTTGGCCATCCCCCCATTGCCTCCCCTCTGGCTACCCTCGGTTTGTTCTCTGTATTTATGGGTCTGTCCCTGCTTTTTTTGTTTGTTCATTTGTTTTAATTTTTAGATTCCACATATAAGTGAAATCCTGTGGTATTTGTCTTTGTCTGATTTAGTTCACTTAGTATAATACCACCTAGGTTCATCCACTTTGTCACAAATGGCAAGACCATAGTTATTTTTATGGTGGGGTAATATAATACAGTGTGTATGTATGTGTTCTATATATGCGTATATGGAACATATATAGATATATAAACCACTTCTTTATCCATTCATCTATCAATGGACACTTAGGTTGCTTCCATATCTTGGTTATTGTAAATAATGCCGCAGTACACATAGGGTTTCATATATCTTTTCAGATTAGTGTTTTTGTTTTCTTTGAATAGTTACCCAGTAGTGAAATTACTGGATCATATGGTAGTTCTATTTTTAATTTTTTGAGGAACCTCCATACTGTTGTCCACAGTGGCTGCACCATTTTGCATTCCCACCAACAGTGCACGAGGGTTCCTTTTTCTCCACATCCTCACCAACACTTGTTCTTTCTTGTCTTACTAATCTAGGAATTAAATTGTTACAGCAATAATGATATATTGTAAATAAACATTTGTGTAACTTTGCCACTGAAGTATAGTCTTATTTAATGATAAATTTGACAGATGGAAAAATGAAAATTTCATGATCTCTGATTAGTGGGAAGCAAACAGACCAGCCACATCTTCAATTGTACCCCTTTTCCGTTATTAATCCGCTTTACAACTTTAGACAAGGAATGTGATCCTTCTGAGCTTCCATTTCAGACTTTGAATTGAGGCTAATAATTTCATCTCACAGGATGATTGTTATGAACAGATGAGATAATAGATGTGACCATCTCTTTTAAAAGTGACTTTGTAAAAAATTGTTTTTAAATATTCTACAGATGTATCATTGTAAGTGAGGACCTGTAGCTGAGAAGTTAAAGTAGATTCTCCCCTCCCCTTATGCCATCCCCAATATCATTCTGGAAGTATAGTGCATCACATGTTACATTTTATTTTCCTCCTGTGCTGTCACCAGAGTTTATCAGACCCAAACAATTACCATGAGTTTTGCAGACTACTGGCCCGATTGAAGAGTAACTATCAACTGGGAGAATTAGTAAAGGTGGAAAACTACCCTGAGGTCATCCGATTGATAGCTAACTTCACAGTGACCAGCCTACAGGTTTGTCTTTGCTTGTCTTTCTCTTTCCTACACATTGGAACCTCTTCTCTTGCTCATTGATTTTAAAGTTTAAAGAATACGGGCATACCTCATTTTAATGCACTTCACACATACTGCGTTTTTTACAAGTTGAATGTTTATGGCAGCCCTGCATTGAGCAAGTGCATCAGTGCCATTTTTCCAACAGCACTTGCTCACTTCATGTCTCTGTTGCATTTTGTTAATTCTCGCAATATTTCAGACTTTCTCATATTTGTTATGGTGATCTGTGATCAGTGATTATGACCCTGAAAGCTCAGGTGATGGTTAGCACTTTTAGCACTGAAGTATTTTTTAGTTAAGGTATGTACGTTGTTTTTTGAGACAATGCTGTTGCACACTTATTATAGTGTAGTGTAAAACAGCCTTCTTATGTGCACTGAGAAACCAAAACACTCATTTGACTCGCTTTATTGCAGTGGTCAGGAATCAAACCCGTAGTAATATCTCCAAGGTGTACTGTATTCCCTTCTCCACCCACCCCCGCCAACCCCCCGGCAAAAGTGAGTATCAGTATAGGGCAACCTGCAGAGTAGTTACTGCAGCCTGCTCATTTGCCTTACATAAGTGCAAGGAGTTTGGTTAGAGGAACATGTGGGAATTGCAAGGATAATATTTAGATTATCACTCTGAAAAAGGCAAGATTGGAATGGAGTGAGACAGAAGAGTCAAGAGAGAGCTAGTGACCTCTCTTTCTTAGTCGTGTAATATAGGACAGTGGTTCTCAAATTTCATGGCTTGCATCAAAATCATCTGGGGAGTTTGAAAAATACAGGTGCTTGTGTTTTACCCCCATAATTTCTGCTTCACTAGATCCAGGGTGGAGCCTTGGTGTCTCTATGTCCAACAAGTTCTCCAGGTGATTCTCATGGATACTAATGTTTGAGAACCATTTACACAAGGCTTTCTTTGTGGGAAGGCTTACACAACCAGCGTAGAACAGGTCTTTTTATTAGATGCTTAATCTCTGAAATAATAATAAGCACATTGGATGGATGAGTTGTCATGCACAGAACAAAGCTCATAAACATTTATCCTTTTTTTTTTTTAAGCCTTTTTCCTTTGTGTGAAGTGTACAAAAAATGAGAAATGTGCCTCCTGCTCTTTTGGTTTTCCTTAGCACTGGGAATTTGCCCCAAATAGTGTGCACTATCTCCTGAGCCTATGGCAGCGGCTGGCAGCCTCTGTGCCATACGTGAAAGCCACAGAGCCCCACATGCTGGAAACTTACACTCCTGAGGTCACCAAAGCCTATATCACATCCCGTTTGGAATCTGTGCACATCATCCTGAGGTAAGGAAACTGGGACAACTGCCTGGTGTCAGACTTGCCAGAGGTCAGACACCCAGTTGGCAAAAGCGCACTTGACTTGGGCCTCCTTGGAGGTGACGCCGTTAATGGCCGTTTCCTCACGTCAGCCCCGAATAGCAGGTGGAGCATAAAATCTGAGCGAACAGGCTTTCTCTGCAACATCCTCATTCATGTCCCCGTTTTCTGCCCTCCTTAGCCATCTCTTTGAAATCAAGGTATATCAGTATTCTGTTTGCCCTTGCTGATGATTCCTTTTCAACATGACAGGAACATTTATAACCAATAGATGATAAGAATTATATGTAAGTTATAGGTGGTTTAGTTTCCTGAAAAAGAAGTGGATAAATAAGATGACACAGTCCAGAGATTACTAGCAGAGGTAGAATCCTGGGCAGCTGATTGCCGATCGCATTACAAGAATGCATGGTTTCTGTCTACCTTGACTGTTAACTGGACCAGAAATCTATAGCTAAAGAAATGTTAGATGCTTTCAGAAATGACCTATATAAAATGAAGTTATTCTTTGTTTAGGGACCTGTCTTTTAGGGGAATTGACTTGGACTCTGAAGGTCTGGGTTTTCTTGTTTTGGTTTTTTTAAATCAGATCTTAATTGGCATTTAATTGTCATAAGAGTTATAGGCTCAACTGTTAACGACTTGAATCCTTTGAAAATGCAAGTATTTGTGAAGTCCACTGGAAAGCATTGTTCTATCAGCTACATAATTTCTGTTCTTAAGGATTCAGGTGGTTTCAGTGAGGCATTGTTGAGGAGTGGTTACAGGTGTGGGCTTTGGTCCCGGATAGCCAGTTAATAGCTGTGTGCTCTTGGGCAAGGTTATTAAAAGGATTAAATTACTATGTTCTGGCCCAGTGTGTGGACCATAGTACACACACAATTGTGAACTCCAGTAATGGTCGTGGTGGTGCAGCTGTTGGGTTGTCACACTGTGATATAGCAATAGACAAAGAGCTCAGAGTATGACACATTCCTAGCTCTAGGAGCCGATAGATAAGGTAGGACCTGGTGTAGATCCATGGTGCCTCATCTGCGAGTCTGAAATGCAAGACATGAAAACTAAATTTTCTCTTAAGTTTGGAATCAAAACTCATTTGGTGGCAAAATTTTACATGTGCTAATATGAGACCATTTAGAGCCTTTTTTAAAACTTCTGCTTTGTATGATCATTCCTGATGGTTATATATTTTGCTACAGGAATATTGAAGTTGATACACCAGAGAGCTCATTGAGGGTTCATATCACATGGTAGAAGCATCATATTGCCTCTTTAAAATCTGAAGATCTCTGAATTCCAAAACACATCTGGCCACCATCGCCCCACACAAGGACAGGATATTTGTAGTCCCAAAGCTTATTAGAGTTAAGAACAGCAAGAGACTAAGAACCAGGAGCTCCTGGGGTGAGAAGCATAGGACTGAGAGGGTCGAGGCAGACTAATGTTAAGGGAGCAGGAATTCAGATTAGAAGGCTGGACACCAACTCACAGAGTGTATCTAAAGAAGACGGACATTAGGGTGAAGACCCCCATCTTCCCACTTCTGATATTCCTTTCTTGGTAAAAGGTAGCGTTAGGCTGTGGGCCTCTGCCATTGGAAACGGTGGCTAAATGCAGAAGAACGGGAGCTGTTGTGGGGAAGTCAATGGCATATTTTAAGAGAGCGCCTTCCTTCCTCCCTTGGGAGCAGGGATGGCCTGGAAGACCCTCTGGAGGATACCGGCCTGGTGCAGCAGCAGCTGGACCAGCTGTCTACCATCGGGCGTTGTGAGTATGAGAAGACATGCGCACTCCTCGTGCAGTTGTTTGACCAGTCTGCCCAGTCCTATCAGGAGCTGCTGCAGAGTGCCAGCGCCAGCCCGATGGATATCGCGGTGCAGGAAGGTGAGTGGACAGTGCTGAGGCCTGAAAGGCGGGGCTGTCCGCACCCCTTCACTCACTGCCACCTCTCTTTCCTACCTGCCCTCCAAAAGGACTCTTCCATCATCCATCGCCTCCATCTACACAAAAGAATATTATGAATAAATGCCACAGGGCTAGGGAAGAGTAACTGAAATCGTGTCTACATGGATGTGTTTAACTTCAAGAAAGTGCTGGACTCTAAAAATAATGATCTTGTCTGATAGGGGATCATTGGTTATCTAATGAATTTCCCCCTCGGCATCACCCTTACCAGAGCAGGGTGATAGCTATACTTGGTAAGAAAAGTTAGACCTCATGGCTTTACCATAGTGTTCTTAAGATGACAGAAGCTCCTAGTAAGAAACGCACCTCACTGTGAGGAAATTTCTTCAATGAAATGACCACTGGAGAGGACACTAATAGGTCTTCTTCCTGTTGCAGGAAGGCTGACATGGCTGGTTTACATCATCGGCGCAGTGATCGGTGGCCGGGTTTCTTTTGCCAGCACTGATGAGCAAGATGCTATGGATGGCGAGCTCGTCTGTCGGTAGGTGCTCTCACAGAGGCTTTTCATTTCATTGCTTTGACCACCACCTGTTTGGGTCCCAACATCACAGAAACTTGGCATGCTTCTATGCTTTCCTCCCCGTTTATAGAATATAATCTCATGAAGCTGATTGCCCATGAAAATGAAGGACTGTTACAGGTCCAACTTCAGACATTTTATAAATACAGCAAAAATTCTACCTACAGTCTTTACTGAGAAAACACTTGCAGTAATTCAGCAAGGAAATGATGGATACAGAATTAGGAAAACCAGAGTAGGGAGTAGCTTTTAGTCTTAAGGACAGTATCTCAGAGTTAATGAAATGTAGACTGCTTTTGCCATAGCAGAATAAGACTAAGAGGAAAATACTGTTCTTCAGATATCCTCAAATATGAAATTAAAGAGTTTCTACAGCCTTTCAAATCTCTTGACATTTCAAATCTCTTGACATTTCAAATTTCTTTTCCACCTAGAGGATTTCAAGTTGTTATTTTATATCTATGTAATTCTCATCCATCTTTCTAAAAACCTATAAATGAATATTTAACAATTTCTAAAAATTCACCTAACATAGAAATATAAAAGGCAGGATTTTGGGGGTCCCTGGGTGGCTCAGTTGGGCGTCTGCTTTCAGCTCAGGTCATAATCTTGGGGTTCTGGAATCCAGCCCCGCATCAGGCTCAGTGGGTCTGCTTCTCCCTCTCCCTCTGCCCTTCCCCCCGACTTGTGTTCTCTCTCTCTCTCTCTCTCTCTCTCTCTCTCTCGCAAATGAAATCATTTAAAAAATAAAATAAACAGGTGCGCCTGGGTGCCTCAGTCAGTAAGCGTCTGCCTTCAGCTCAGGTCATGATCCCAGGGTCCTGGGATCGAGCCCCGTATCGGGCTCCCTGCCCGGCGGGAAGCCTCCTTCTCCCTCTCCTACTCCCCCTGCTTGTGTTCCCTCTCTCGCTGTGTTTCTCACTCTCTCTGTCAAATAAATCTTTAAAAAATAAAAATAAAATAAAAAGGCAGGATTTTTTAATACTCTGCCACAGAGGTTCTCAAACCTTTTCATCAGGACCATTCACCCTCTTAAAAAGTATTGAGGATCTCAAAGAGTTTCTGTTTATAAGACTAGCTATCAATATTTATTGTATTAAAAAATAAAACTGGGGGCGCCTGGGTGGCTCAGTCGTTAGGCGTCTGCCTTCGGCTCAGGTCATGATCCCAGGGTCCTGGGATCAAGCTCCGCATCGGGCTCCCCACTCGGCGGGAAGCCTGCTTCTCCCTCTCCCACTCCCCCTGCTTGTGTTCCCTCTCTCGCTGTATCTCTCTCTGTCAAATAAATAAAATCTTTAAAAATAAAAAAAATAATAAAAATAAAAATAAAAAATAAATAAATAAAAATAAAACTGGGCCTTCTGGCTGGCTCAACCAGTAGAGCATGCAACTCTTGATCTCGGTGTAGTGAGTTCGAGCCCCATATTGGGTGGAGAGATGACTTAAAAATAAAATCTTTTGTAAAAAAATTTAAAAACTGAGAAAATTTAAATTTATTCCCTTAAAAATAACAATAAGCCCCATTACATGTCAGCATAAGTAATGTTTTTTTAAATATTTTTCAAAAAAATTAATGAGGAAAGTGGCTTTGTTTTAATGTCTGGCCCAGAAGTCAGCTGGATTCTCTTACCCGCATCTGCACCCAGTCTGTCATGGTGTCACAGGTCCAGTAACCCCTGGACAACCCACTGTACCCTCCTGTCAGAATGCAAGTAGAAGGGCAGATCATGTTTCAGGATGGTGTGTGAACAGACTGCAGCCTTGGGGAAATGCCACCCTGAAGGGTTCTGAACTTTCAGATGCTCTCCTTAGAGATAAAAACATTTTAACATGATGCCTTAGAATAGATTGGTTCCTAGACATTTCAGTCCATAATTCTTATTCTGAAAATCCCCATTTTTCTCTTATCAGATGCCCATCTGCCCTTAGGTGCCTTAATCCTGACAAAAGTCTCCATGGCATGTCACACTGGCATTTTTTGAAGAGTTGAGCAAAGATTTGATAAGAATGAAAGCTAATAAGCTTTCTGATTTCAGCAGCCTGGTGTGATCCTGTGTGTGTGACATAAATTGAATTTAGAGAATGTCTTGTATCCTGGTTCTCACACTGAGCATTACAACATCATGCCTGAGTCTAATTCACTCATGATACGTCAAAATGATAGTTTACCTGTTCTCACATCATCAGAATAACAAATGACTCACTTGTAATAGCATTTTATTCATTCAATATTTACACACTTTCATTCCAGTATGCTTTCTTTTGCGGGGGGGAAGGTGCAGGGAAGAGGTAAAGGGATGAAGTCACGGGTAGCATATCTGCTCTTGGTCTCTGGAACTTTTATCTGCCCATGGACATTGCCCTTCATGTGTCCATTCCCTTCATGGCTCTGTGAGAAAAAAGATTGAGAACCACGGGCTTAGTCCAGTCTCCCTCATTTTATAGATGAGGAACTGGGACTTAGAAAATAAATTGCTTTACTTATGGTCTCACATAAGTTTCAAGGAAGACCATTACCCCAGTGCCAGTGTTTTCTTTTGTTTTGTTTTCCCACTATTTTTAAGCCAATTACTAGTTCTGCCTTAGTCTATAGTCTTGGTGGACTGAACTTTTAAACCTTCCAACCATCATTCATACTCATTCTTCAGCTGTGGTTCCTGTGGGGCAGAAATGGAGAATTCTGTTCTCTCAGCAGAGCATTGAGCCTGCAGAGAATGCCTTTCAGATAGGATGGGTAAGGAGAGGAGATACATAGGACTATTTGAGGGTAGGTTGGGTTTTCTAGAGTGACCAGGATATCCTGCTGTTGAGAGAATCATTGCTCTTCTTCCTCTAGGGTGCTCCAGCTGATGAACCTAACAGATTCTCGCCTGGCTCAAGCGGGTAATGAGAAGCTAGAATTGGCCATGCTGAGCTTTTTTGAACAGTTTCGTAAGATCTACATTGGGGACCAGGTGCAAAAATCCTCTAAGGTAACAGGATCTCAATTGGCTCCGCTTGGTTCTCACTTATGTAATTGCTGACTGAGAAACATCTGATAGCAGTTCAGACACAGATTTTAGTATTAGGATGGTCCAAATGTCTCTTCTTCATCCGTAGAATTTTGAGAGATTCATTAAAAAATTGGGTCCATTTCTGTAATGTTCCACGGGCTTAACAGATGGCCAGTCAGAACATCTGTTGGTTTCAACATTGGCAATTCTCAGCCTCTGTACATGAGTTGATGTTCAGAACAGCAGAACGTTTTGACAGTCTTTGTAATCTCAGGGTTGAAGGGGACTGATAAGATAGCTCAGCATCTTTCCAGTATCAAGTAATACTTAGAAACTAGCTTATTATCCCTTCAACAAAGACCTCCTCTACACTTTTGTCCATTTTCTTCCACATCTTACCCCTGAATAAGGACAAAAACAGTGTTGGGATGTGATTTTTCTAATCCATATTTTCTGATTACTTTCTCTTCCCTTAACACAACACCAGCTGTACCGCCGACTCTCAGAAGTTCTGGGCTTGAATGATGAGACTATGGTCCTAAGTGTCTTCATAGGAAAAATGTAAGTGTTTGGCTTGCCATCAGCAAGAGTCCCTTGCAATCCTGTTGCAACTGTAAAATGTGATCTTGGCATTATGCTGCCAGTGCCTTGGTATTCCAGCATTGATCGTTTGCGTCAGAAAATTGTGCATTTGAGTGTGTGACAAGCTGTGCTTAGAGATATGGCCCGGCCCCAGAGCATTCCAGGCTTGTACAGGCAAGGATTTAATTTGTTCATGTGGAATCTCATCTCTAGCTTCTGGAATCACCAGTGAAACCCTGTCATGGCATTAGCAAAATGGACATCTCTGCCCCAGTGATTGGTTCTCAGCCTCTCACCCAATCACCCTGCTGCCAAGGATGCCCAGAGTGGGCATTCACTTTCTGGTGCTGATTTCCACTAAGTGTGCCCCCCCTCAAGGAGGAGAGCCCCACTTTAAAACAGGCTTTTCCTCTCAAGAAGCATCCACACCCTTTGAGAGTCTTGAATCTGCAAAATCGAGTGCTATTTGAACTGTCTTCAAAGTTGGAGCTCCTAATTGGCCCTTTTTCGTTTGTTTTGTTTTTGTTTTTGTTTTTTAAGTTATGCCCCTTTGTTCACATTTTCCCCTTTTTAAGAGCTCAGTATCTCAAAGCACACACTAGGAGCCTAATATTTTACCCAGGGCTGTGTGCAAAGTGACATTTTGCCCCCTTCTAGCCATCCCAATCCTAAACACTCATATCCATGAGCTGGTTAATAATTTAAGATGCAAAAAACAAAGGGGGTCTAAAGGACTCTGCCAGCCAAGAACCCGGAAGCAAGGGCTACTAGAATTCTGCAGCTGACAGTGGATGGTGCAGGTGCAGAATTGCATACGTCTGCATGTTATCACTGCCGCAGAAATCTCTTACCCTTGCTGCAGAAATCAGCCCTGGAGTGCCCCAGAATTCCAAGGGCCTGGGTATGGGCCAGTGTAGCTTTGGAACCAAGTAGTGAAGATTATCTGAAGGATAATTTTTCTAGTCAACCAAATGTAAGTACGGAGATTTTATACCCATTTTTTGTGGTTGTGATGTCTGTGAATTGGTGATGCAGATGTGTGGTGACTCTTGATGGATGATTTTCTTCTTCTCCCAGCCCTCAAGGAAACCAGGCAAATCAAAAGTGTCTCCTGCTTTTTTTTTTCTTTTTGTCCTCCAGCATCACCAACCTGAAGTACTGGGGCCGCTGTGAACCGATCACCTCCAAGACACTACAGCTTCTCAATGACCTCTCCATTGGATATCCTTTTCTAAGTCAGCTTCTGTGCACAGCAGGAACTGTGGCTTGCCATGGTCTTAGAAATCATGACCTCCTGCTGTTTTCACTTTCATTTCGTTTTATATGTGCTCAAGTATCCTCCATTCTCCTAGGAGCCAAAGGCAGTACCCACACAGAATCCAGGGATAATTGCAGACTCCAAATATGAGCCATCCCACAAACCATTTCTACAGATTTATCCCTGGTTATCTCTAAGATCCAGAAATGCCCAGCAGATCTGTCCAATCAGTATATACTCTGTAGCCAATATTTTTACATCCTCAGTGATACAGAGTCCATCTTGATTGTTTGTCAGCCTTTTGGTAGAAGCAGCCTGATTACAAGCTCTGCAAGAAAAGTAGTGGCTATACTCCCTCTTGACTTTGACTTGGACCAAGTCTGCTATAAAGTTTGAATTGCTCTGAGACAGCCTTCCACAACCAGGGGTCTGCAGGAGACTAAACCCTATAAAAATGAGTGACTTTTTTTCTCAGTTATCCCAGAGATTGTACATAGCTAGTACCATTCTAAATGCATAGGAGAAAACTTAATTCACCACACACAACTGATGCCTCAGGCAGGGAATTAGGGCTTACTTCACTCTTAGAAGCCCCAGTGAGAAAAGCTACCCTAGGATATTCATGATTCTTGGGGGAAACTGCTGGGTTTTATCTCTTCTCTTACAGATGAGTTTGGTATGGGTATTCTGTCATTGATCAGTTAAATACTGCTTAGTAGAGAACACATCTTTTTTCCATTTGGCAGGTGTCATTTTCAAGTGTCTAAGGAAAATAAGATAATCTGGGTATGGAACTCATAGTCAGGAAAGAAACTGTACTTACTTTATCCTAGAAAGCTGCATTCTGCATTAAAGATTCCTCATTTGTACACACTTTCCTTGACCTTCTTTCTTTGTCTTCACATACAGTAGTGTAAGGAAACTAGTGAAGCTTAGTGCGGTACAGTTCATGCTGAACAATCACACGGTGAGTGATTTAGCACCTCTTCCTGGTTCTTTCCAGCCAGCCACACACACACTTCCTCAGCCATATAAAGGGGGTGTTTTCATTTGAGGTCCATAGTGCCCCCCAAGCCAGAGACTGCTCCCTGACTCCCTTCACACTGCCAGATCACACTTAACTGGCATCTGAGTTGTGATGATGGTGCCTACTGTTATTCATACGAAGATAAATTAGTTGTAGACAACAACAATAATCCAAAAAAAATTTTTTTAATCCCCCTCATACTCTTAAGAAGACGAGATAGCCATTAGCTTGAAAAGGCTCCATAATTCTGAAATTCCTGGCTTGCCTTCTGCCTGTGACCCATGTCTTTATCTTTTTAACTTGTCTTCTTTTTTTCAATAGAGCGAGCACTTTTCATTTCTGGGTATTAACAATCAGTCCAATCTGACAGACATGCGGTGTCGGACTACCTTCTACACAGCACTTGGGCGTCTCCTCATGGTGGATTTAGGTACTGCAATAAATCCTAGAGGCTCGTGCAGTAGTCTGGCACTGTGCTAAATTCTTACTTGAGCATAGAAAACTGGATGTTGGGGAGGTCTTTCCTGTTGTTTCAATAGTAAGAGAACTGTCTGAAATAACAGTCTGATTTCACCAAGAACACACCATGCTATCACGGTCCCTGTAACTGGAAGAGAACAGTATGTGCCAGAAGTTTCATCTGATGTGCAGTGGATTTAAAACCTATTCATATATCTCCTCTGCAAGTTAAGAGAATTGAGAATCCTAAATGCATCTTGTTGGCCAGATAACCCCTCCACCCCAAATGAAGGCGCAACCCACCTAAGACCATCAACAGAACCTTCCATGCCCCAGTTCACTAGCACATGTGAACCCACAGGGCTGAAGAACCTTTCTAGCTCTATTGTGATATTAGCAGTTTTGGGTCAACTAATGACTGAAACTCAATGCTGTCATCCTCATTTTGAGCTGTTTATGTTTAATCCTACTACATAACATTAAAAACCTAGCTTTATGGAAGATTAGTGAAAAGAGAAGTGTGAAGAGAGCCTCCACAAGCACCTGATTCAAGTATGAGTCTCATCAGGTTCTCATACACCAGACTCAGTCCTTTCTCAGCTGACTGTTAGTTCTCACTTAAGAAGTAAATAAAAACAAAGTATCTTGTACACATACAAACCTCTGGTATTGTGGCTCGGTGTCGGAAAAAAAATGTGGACGTCCCTGGACTGGATGATTTCTGCCTCTTCTAGTTTAAAAATTGATCTATTTACATTTCATTCTGAATTTACTACTAATACCTGTGGGGATTAAAGGGGCCCACTTGAATTATCCTTGGGTCTGCTCACCTTTCAAACCATCTTATTTTCCTTGCATACACAGCTTTGAGTTTTTTATATTGGAGTCACAGCCTGGGTTGTTTCCCTTACAGGAGAGGATGAAGATCAGTACGAGCAGTTCATGCTGCCACTCACAGCAGCGTTTGAGGCTGTGGCCCAGATGTTTAGCACTAACAGTTTCAACGAGCAAGAGGCAAAGGTGAGTCCTTCACCCACTGGCCAGCTTCTGCTTTCTGGCAACCCGACAGAGACTAGATTAGCTAGCACTGCAGAAAATAGTGCTCATCCATACATTTTCCACTGATTTCACTTTTTAGGTAATCTCTTGGACTCCTGGGATTTTGAAATAGAAGAACCAGTAGAGACATACAAAGTCTTATTTTTATGCCGAAGTGTGTTCTTAAGCAGCACTTAGAGGAGTTTTTGTCTACATTTTCAAATGTGGTAGCATAAAGTTGTATATTTTTCTATTACCTTTTTAATCTGTGTTGTATCTTCAGTTATGTTCCCCTTTCATTTTTAATACTGCTTATTAGTGTTTTCTCTCTTTTGATCTAGATCAGTCCTGCCAGAGATGTGTTTATTAGTCTTGGCAAAAATAAGTTGGGTTTTTTTTTGGCTTTATTTAAACTCTGTTTTCTGTGTTTTCTATTCTATTTCTACTCTTTATTTTCATATATTTTCCTTAGGGTTTCTCCGTTGTTCTAACTTCTTTTCAGCCCTCCTTCTTTCCTGATGTAATCATTTAAAACTATAAATGTCCCTCTAGGTATATTATTCCACACATTGGTTTTGGGTGTTTTTTGTTTTTGTTTTTTTAATTGTAAAAAAAAAAAAAACGTAATGTAAAATTTACCAGCTTGACCATTTTTAGGTGTACAGTTGAATAGCATTAAGTATACTAACATTGTTAATGCTCTAAGTCTTCAGAGTCTATAGTTTTTATATGTAACGTTTTCATTATCATTCAGTTTTTTGTATTATCTGATTTCCATTAAGATTCCTTCTTTGACAGGAGTCATTTAGAAGGCTTTGTGAATTTCCATATATATGGAATTTTAAAGTTACTTTTAGTTATTGATTTCTGGCTCTCAGAATTATCATTTCTTGATTTTTGCTCTCTTCATCTTCACACACACCTGCTTTCCTTATCTGTAGGTCTCTGCACCAAAACCAGAAGACACTAGGCTATTAATATTTGTAGGACTTTATTGCAGTGTCCATAATGACACTGAGGCTGAATTACAATCACCAGATACCAGGAGTATTGCCCCCAAAATGCCAGGCTTTACCTAATATTCTAAAATTCTGTTTTCATCCTTAGAAAGCCTCTTAGTTTTCTGTCTCCAAGTCATCAGGGAAGTCAGAGAGCAACACTACTTTGTCCAGCTCTCTCTCTTCTCTTTATACCAGTGTCTTGAGTTAGATACCATTCAAAGCTGAGGTTAGTGTGGAGCATGGCAGTAACTTGAGCTAGAATACCAGCCAATACCAAGGTTAACTGAGGGATATCAGTGAATAGCCGCCCTTTTCATCACTTTAGTTCCATACAAAGCAAGTAAAATTAATGAAAAGAACCATTTTGGCCATGAACTACAAGCATGATCCATGTCTTTGTTAAACTTCATGTAATAAGTCTTTTAGAGTGACCATGTCTTAGACTTGGAAACAGCTTATGTATCAGTTTAGGAACAGAACTTTGCTTAAAGCAGGCTGTTATGTTAGCAGAAGCGCAATCATTTTTGACAAGTGAATCAGGACACCCAAATGTGCCATGTCCTTGAGCCTGTTGATGACTGTTAGCTTTTCAAAGCAGTCTTACTGCTTTTCAAGGCCCGTAAGACAAGTAAAAGTTCTACTGAGAAAAAGCAGTGGATTTGGAGTCTTGATGGTATGAGTCTTAACCCTGGCTCTCTTACCACTTAGCAGCGTGACTCTGGGCATGGTATCTGACCTCTCAGGCTGCGATCTCTTCTATAAAAGCGTAACTTCACAGCTCCAAGACTTGACCCATCAGTCTTATTTCCAGGCACCCCAGCCAGAGGGGCAGGTAACCTGTAGGCTTCTTTGTCTTCTCCCAGCAGGGTCTGCATTTGATCTCCTGTGGCACCAGTGCCTTTGTAATTAGTTGTGGTACTGGACCTTTAGGATATATAGTCCTTCTGCCTCTTGTGTAAATGTTTGGCCTTTTTTTTTCTTTTTTTCTAACTCTTCTTGAATCCAGCTTTTTTGCTTTTCTGCTTTTTACAAATATGAATTATCACATTAGTGTCTTAAAACTTTATCAACCTCTTGTTTTGCTGTGATGGACCAGGAATCATTGCTTTTTCTTAGTATATAACAAGCTTCCAAAACTAATTATCCAAGTGAAAAAGATCCCATCCTAGTATGGAAGAGATCAGTTCAGAATGTCTGGGAAGGAGTATTTGTTGAATGATAGAAGAATTTGATTACACATTTGTGACATCCCCATCAAGTAGTTATATGTTTGGTTTTTCTTCTATTTTAATATATTTTTGCCTTCTACTACAGCGAACTCTGGTTGGTCTCGTAAGAGACCTGAGAGGGATAGCTTTCGCCTTCAATGCCAAGACCAGCTTCATGATGCTGTTTGAGTGGATGTATCCTAATACAGATCGGGAAGGCTTGCCACTGAAAGCCTTAACTGGAGTGTGGATGGGCAGTGGAGGCATCAGGGAAGGGAGAGGGGGAGGATTAGGGAGGCAACGAAGGCAAGGACTTGTGCCCAAAGACCTGCCCTGTGTCTCGTAAGCTGCCGTTCCACGGTGGCCTAATAGCAGAGGGCTGCCTGCTCAGGTCAGAGAGACGGGGAAGTGAGTGCAGTCGTTTCCCACGTTCTCTTCTGGGTCCCAGATGCAAATGCCTGTGGAAATGCTGCACATGAAGTTTGCTACAGTCAGAAAAAAGAGACGTTTCAATCTACTAAAATAAGACAGCTTTCCTAGGAATGAGAAAGTCTAACCTTGTTGAATTCATAACCTTGAACAAATCCTTTCAAAGCTGAGTGCCTCTGTTTCTCCAATAGTTATATAACAGAAATAGCTTATTTCCTATCATGTCATAGAAGGGAAAAGAAGATAAATTAACAATGAGATACATTATTCTCTTCAGAACAAAGTCATTATGTAAATGACAGTGCATTATTATATGCTTATTACAATTCCAGGAGCGCACAGTCACCTTAGCACCTTCGGGTTAAAAGACTGCAAGATTAGCAAGCAGAAGACAGGCAGTTGGAGAACTTTCATTTGACAGTTTGTGCTTGGCCAATGCGGAGAGATTACTTTCAATTCTGTACCTTTCTGGATTTAGAATTCTTCCTTAGCTTTTCATGTACAGATATCCATCCTACATGCCAATTCTCCAGCGGGCAATTGAGCTCTGGTACCATGATCCAGCTTGTACCACTCCTGTGCTCAAGCTGATGGCTGAGTTAGTTCATAACAGGTAAGCTGGACGAAGATTTTCAAAGGACACAACTGCCCTTTTATATGAGAGAATTCTGGGACGATAGATTTTAGCTCGTGTTTGGTCAGATTGTGGAAGATAATAACATTTCACTGCTTTCAGAATTTGAAAAACGTCTCTAAAAGTTAATGTGTATATATATGTTTCGGTTTGTTTGGAAGAAGGGTGTCCCAGCCACACAAAGTCATAGCTGCTTGCAGGAAATAAGTCACTTTGGAAAGAGTCTCAAGATAACCCATTCTTGGGCGCCTGGGTGGCTCAGTTGGTTAAGCGACTGCCTTCGGCTCAGGTCATGATCCTGGAGTCCCGGGATCGAGTCCTGCATCGGGCTCCCTGCTCGACGGGGAGTCTGCTTCTCCCTCTGACCCTCCTACCTCTCATGCTCTCTGTCTCTCATTCTCTCGGTCTCAAATAAATAAATAAAATCTTTAAAAAAAAAAAAAGATAACCCATTCTTGGGACGTCTGGGTGGCTCACTCTGTTAAGTATCTGCCTTTCGCTCCTCAGGTCATGGTCCCAGGGTCCTGGGATCAAGTCCTGCATCGTGCTCCTTGCTCAGCGGGGGAGCCTGCTTCCCCCTCTGCCTGTAGCTTCCCCTGCTTGTGCTCTCTCTCTCCCCCTCTCTCTCTGTGACGAATAAATAAAATCTTTAAAAAAAAAAAAAAAAAGATAACCGATTCTTACGAGAGGTGAATCTGGCAACCAGTATTCTGACTTTCCTGCCCACATATAAAAGTTAACATTTAGTAATGGTGTCATGTCCACCACATTTCAAAGTTCACATTTCAGAGAGGCAATTGAGAGTAATGCCAGACGCATTAGGATACCCTGTTTTAAGAAAGGTGTCTGTTCGGCAAACTGCAGCTGGATGGGTAAAGACTTACTTAAGAAGAAAGTAAGACAGACTTCCAAAATACTAAATTTTAAATTTACCCAAGAATTCAGGGATGGAGGAAAATAAAAATCCACCCCCTTGACTTCACTAGAATTTCGGGTCCGTGTATCTGCCTCTCATGGCACTTCTAAGAGAATTAATTTTTAAAACTACTTTAGTGAGGGGTGGGTAATACTCAAAGAGCCGATAGCCTCCCGGGAGCCTCACAGTCAAGAGTTATTCATTTCCAGAATAGATATTTGAGAGCGTCTACTCTTTGCCAGCCACTTTCCTAGCCGTTGTGCCAGACAAAACCTCTCCCCTCTTAGATGTTACATTCTGGGAGAACAAACAGTAAAACAAGCATGGAAAATGATTTCAAACAGTAGGAAGTGCTATGAAGAAAAAAGTTAATAAAACAGGGGAATTGAAGGAGAGGAGGGAGAATCGACCTCTCAGAGAAGGTGATGTTTAAGCTGGGATCTGAATGACAAGAGAGATTCTGGTAGCCCTGCAAAAATAAGGGGAAAGAGTGATCTAAACTGTGAAAACTGCAAAAGTCCTAAGATGGGATGAGTCCTAAGACTGGAGACAGAAAAACGCCACAGGCTGGAGCTTGGTGAATGAGGGAGGCCGTGGGAGGGGAGGGCTCAGACAGGCAGGCCGAGGCCCAGCCCTGTAGTGACTTAGTCCAGCAGGAGTGAGGAAGGCACGCACACTCTAATGCCAGTGGGAAGCTGCTGAAGTATTTGAAGCACGGGATTAAAATGACCTTGTTGACATTATTACCATGTGAAGAAGGGGACTGTAGAGGGGCAAGAGTGGAAGCAGAAGAACATACAGGAAGTGGATAGATTCAGGGCATGTTGTAGAGCTAGACCTTGATGGATCCAATGTGGGGAGGAAAGGAAAGAAGAATCAAGAAGGACCCCTGGGGGTTTGAGGCTTTAACCAACCAGAGTCAATAAAAAGACCAACTAGCAGCTCATTAAAAGGTGGCGCAAACCAAAGAGGTGCTCTGGTCCAGGGAACAGTCAGGAACTCAGAACTCAAGTTGTTTCAAACGCTTGCCTCACCTACTTTTCTCTAGTAGCAGTCCCAGTCCCTTCACCTCTTTTCTTCTTATCAAGTGGTAACAACGTTTGTACCCTCCCTTAGTTGCCACCGAAGCTATAAAGGTAAACATAGGTTAATGTCTGAAGGGTCGTGATTTAGTCCTTCTAAGAAATGACTCACAGAAGCCATACTTTAATCAAAATGGAGAATTTTAAGAAAGTAGTTTCATCTGCTGCCTCACTTTTCTTTTCAGTGTTTTCAATTTGAGAAGCAGAACTTGAGTCTAGCATGTCAGTCTTCAAGATAGAAGCTCTGTCACTAGTTAAATATCTTTAACTTGGTTACTCTACATTAGGATAGGTAATCTGCACATCTTAGTGCAAAAAGAATCACCCAGGGTACTCAGATGAGAGCCTGAAGTTCCCCAGTCTTCCAGTAGCATACCTCTGACTTTCTCTGCCTCTGTGTTCTCTGCTCAGATCCCAGCGACTCCAATTTGATGTCTCTTCCCCCAATGGCATCTTACTCTTCAGAGAAACCAGCAAGATGATAACAATGTATGGTACGTGCTTTAGAGGAGCAGAACCTTGAGGGTGATTTCCAACTCAGTCACCACACTGTATGCAGTGTAGACTAGCCCTGGCAAGAGCCAGGACAGTATGACAGGGCCCCTGGCACCAAGGGCCTTTCGAATAGGAGGGTTGAGTTGGTGACCTAAACTGTCAGTAATAATGTGGTTGAATAAATTGTATATATCACGTCTGTCTACTCAGGCAATCGCATCCTGACACTAGGAGAGGTCCCAAAGGATCAGGTCTATGCACTGAAGCTCAAGGGCATCTCCATCTGCTTCTCCATGCTGAAGGCAGCCCTCAGTGGGAGCTACGTCAATTTTGGAGTCTTCCGTCTCTATGGAGATGATGCCCTGGACAATGCTCTACAGACCTTTATCAAGCTGCTCCTCTCTATTCCCCACAGTGACCTCCTGGTAAGTGTTAAGCTTTATTGACAGGATCCGAGCCCCTCATCATATTCAGGTGTTTTTGGTTGTTTTGGGGTTTGGGTTTTTTTGTTATTTTGCCTGACACTATGATTGAATGTTTCTCTGGAGAACTATAAGCTAACTCCAGTTAGCTCTTTTGTCTTCCCATCTGAAGGGAACTGAGCTGTTTCATTTAAGATCTTACTCCCTGTTGGGGTGCCTGGGTGGTGCAGTCAGTTGAGCGTCCAACCGTTGGTTTCAGCTCAGGCCCTGATCTCAGGGTCATGAGATTGAGCCCCACGTTGGGCTCTGTGCTCAGCGGGGAGTCTGCTTGAGATTCTATCTCCCTCTCCCTCTGTCCCTCCCGCTTATGCTCTCTCTCTCGAATAAATAAATCTTTAAAAAAAAAAAAAAAAAGGTCTTGCTTCCTGCATATTGAGGTACACCATGCCTAAGTTGATTTCTGTCCTCTTCTCCCACAGGACTATCCCAAGCTCAGCCAGTCTTACTATTCACTACTGGAAGTCCTGACCCAGGACCACATGAACTTTATTGCAAGCCTGGAACCTCATGTCATCATGTATATTCTCTCTTCCATTTCTGAAGGACTTACTGCACTTGGTGAGCACATGGATTGTTTGGTTTTTACCACTTAACAGAAAGGGAGAACTTTGCCCCAGTATCTGAAAGTGTTACTGCTTTGGGGTATATGTATGACTCATGGATACATTCTCATCCAGAAATACTTATCGACCCTATCCTGAGGACCAAGCACTGTGCTAGGCACTAGGGGTACAGTAAGTATTAATAACCACAGTCCCTGTCCTTTAGGAGCTTTTTATCTGGTAGATGAAACAGACATGTAGACCAGTGCCTATTTACTGCACTTACCTACTTCCGCACCACAGTGGGGGTGAGGAGGGAGTGCTGTGAGAGCTATCAGGAAGAATACCTAAACTTCTGGTGTTGAGAAGTGGGGTCAGACAAGGCTGGCCAAAAGCACTGATAAAAAACCATGGGCCAAAAAGCTGCACAGGCGTTAGCAGGTTAGTGGGGAGGCTTCCTAGCAGCAGGAACAGCAAGTACCAGCAGCTGCAGGCAAGAGAGAGTCAGGAAATCCAGATGCCCAGCACACTGGTGCAGAGAAGCCAGAGAGGAGTGGGCGGGGCAAAGCCGGAGACCACGCAGGGGCCCTCATGCGCATCAGGGTGTTGGATTCTTTTTTTTTTTTTTTTTAAAGATTTTATTTATTTGAGAGATAGAGAATGAGAGAGCACATGAGAGGGGGGAAGGTCAGAGGGAGAAGCAGACTCCCCACTGAGCAGGGAGCCCGATGCGGGACTCAATCCCGGGACTCCAGGATCATGACCTGAGCCATAGGCAGTCGCTTAACCAACTGAGCCACCCAGGCACCCAGGGTATTGGATTCTAACCTGAGGACAGTGGAGGCTATGGAAGGCACTCACACAGACAGCTCCACAGGTTTTTCATCCTACTCCACCTGGTTCCTTGTCAGCCCTTTTGTTCCTAGGCTACCATCAAGCAGTCTCAGTAGGTATGCATGTATTCAGAGAAAGAATACATTTTTTTATATTAGGCTGAGCAAAACAAATAGGAAGATTAAGTCACCTGTAAGATAATCACGATATATTGCAAGTGCACATAGAATGACTTTTGGATTGCCTGCTGTGGTGAATTACACCTCCATGCCCCTTCTTCCATAGGCATTTACTTCCAGCAGGTGCAGAGCCATACCTAGGACATCCAGCGAAGGGCTCCGACCCTGCTCTGGAAGGCTATTTTATAGCTTCTTGAAAATCGAGGGACCTCTGCATAAACAGAAACAGAAGGGCTGACTCTTTTAAGGGTTCATCCCTTAGTCCTCTGGCCTGTGCCTCACCTCGTCAGAGCTCTGTCCACAAGCCGTGCCACAGCATCCCCTTTGTAAAATGCGTAGATGAGTCGCAGCTTCCCCTCCCAACCCTTGCCCACCACACTCCCCGCAAAATGCTTCATAGATAAAGAATACGGTACCTCTAACAGACTCTAAATGTTGATAGACGGTATGAAGCTGGGTTTAATGACCTCCCCCCAGTAACTCAGACTTCTTGGATTCTCATCACAGCTTGTGCAGTTATTAGCAGTGTGATCTGGAGGCGAGTCACATAACCTCTTCAGACTTTGGTTTGTTAAAATGGAACAACTACCTCCCGGAATTCTCAAGAGGGTAAATTAGAGATAATACCTATGAAGTCTTTAGCAGAATATCTGGCACAGTAGAAGTACCTGCTGTATGTAAAGTATTCGTTATTTTTTATGAAGCAGAAGACATGCATCTGCACCACATTAAGCAGTAATATCGATATTAATTAATATATTGTCTATTACCACACACTCACTTTCAAACTTAGAATTGGGCCTTGCTATATGATGAGGGTGAGAGGTCAACAGAAAGTACCCAAACACAGGCCTTAACTGAGCTGGGGACAGTTCCCAGTCTGCTGGGGTACCTCTACCTCTACCTCTACAGGCTCTCAGCTAAGGGCAACCCCTTGGCTGCCCACATCACCATCAGCAGCTCCATACCCCGGCTCTAATCCACCCCTCCCTCTTTCTTCCAGACACCATGGTATGCACAGGCTGCTGCTCTTGCCTGGACCACATCGTGACATACCTCTTTAAGCAGCTGTCACGGAGCACCAAGAAGAGGACGACACCCCTGAACCAGGAGAGTGACCGCTTTCTGCATATCATGCAGCAGCATCCAGAGATGATCCAGCAGGTAAGGAACGTGAGCTTTAGGAGGCAGTGTGGGGTGTCCGGCAGTGGAAGAACCTCTGAGAGGAGAGGCCAAGCAAAATGGGGAGGCTGGCATCTCACCAGCCTCATGCTGCCGAAGTGAAGTGTATGCCTTAAAATTGCAGTGGATTTTGAGTTTGCTGAGTAATCATCAGATATTAAAAAAATCTGGGAAGAAAAACAGGTTCTGAATCGTTTTTCCGAGCGTCACACCAGCCCCTATGCCTCGGACCTGTGCTCCTTCCACGATGACGACTGTGGCCACCCGTTGCCATAAACGGAGCCTGAGTTAGCAGTTGCCAGCTGTAAGGCTTGTACTCCCATCTGCAGAGTGGCCACAAGAGTACGGGATAAAAGGAAATAACTGACCACACAGATCAAACCATATGTTTGCCATTGCTTTATTTGTATGAGGCATCTTTCCAGAAGGAAGATTTGCCTTGGGTAGCTTACACACTAGATCACTGCCTCAGATGCTCCATTTCCAGATGCTGTCAACGGTGCTGAATATCATCATCTTTGAAGACTGTAGGAACCAGTGGTCAATGTCCCGGCCCCTACTTGGCTTGATACTACTTAACGAAAAGGTAAGAGAGCCATCTCCCTGGTGCTCAGAGCCAGAAGCATGGGTAGACACATGTTTGGCTATAGGAGAAAGGCTATAGGAACACCCCACGATGGTGAAGCCGAGGGAAAACAGCTCATTTTCTGAGCATGTACTGTTCATGCTTTGAACAGTACATAATCACTGAACTGTTAGAAGTCAGCATGTGTGGCAATTCAGACAAAGGATGAGGAAGTGTTACTAGAAGAGAATATACCTGGAGAGCAGACCACCAATGACCTAAATTCTAGTTCCAGCTCCACCATAAACAAACATAAGTCTAGAGAGTCCTGTAAAAGAACCTGGATCAGGGGCACCTGGCTGGCTCAGCTGGTAGAGCAAGTGACTCTTGATCTCGGGGTTGGGGGTTCAAGCCCCACACTGGGTATAGAGATTACTTAAAAATAAAATCCTTTAAAAAAAAAATAGAACCTGGATCAGATGACCCTTAGAGTGTTTACAAATTTAAAACTCTGACTTTTAAGTAAGATAAAGATACATTATCTTGCAGCAAATACTTACTTGAATCAAAAAAGGTACCCCATTTTGGTAGATAATTCTGTGTTTTGGAGAACATCCCTTCAACCTTGCAGATGAGGGAGGGCTAATCCCTATCTCCTCTCCTTACCCTGTCTCACTCCTTGCCCCACAGTATTTTTCTGACCTAAGGAACAGTATCGTGAACAGCCAGCCACCAGAGAAGCAGCAGGCTATGCATCTGTGTTTCGAAAACCTGATGGAAGGCATCGAGCGAAATCTTCTTACGAAAAACAGAGACAGGTGAGTGTAGGGGGCCCTGCAGAGAAGTCCTAGGCAATTTCTCAAGTCATCGAAACAGGGGAGACTCCTTAAGAGTCTTTTTTTTTTTTTTTTTTTTTAAGATTTTATGTATCTATTTGACAGAGAGAGACACAGCGAGAGAGGGAACACAAGCAGGGGGAGTGGGAGACGTTGAGAAGCAGGCTCCCCGCTTCGCTGCCAGAACCTTAAGAGTCTTTTAGAGAAGGGCGCCTGGGTGGCTCAGTCGTTAAGCGTCTGCCTTTGGCTCAGGTCATGATCCCAGGGTCCTGGGATCGAGCCCCGCATTGGGCTCCCCGCTCCGCGGGAGGCCTGCTTCTCCCTCTCCCACTCCCCCTGCTTGTGTTCCCTCTCTCGCTGTGTCTCTCTCTGTCAAATAGATACATAAAATCTTGAAGAAAAAAAAAAAAGTCTTTTAGAGACCACCTTAAAGCAGTGCTGTCCAGTAGAAAAGCAGGCCACATACGTAACTTTGAACTTTTTAGTAGCCACATTAAAAAAAGGTAAAAAGAAACAGACAAAATTCCTTTTAATACATTGTATTTAACATATGCAGATTATCATGTCAATGTGTAATCCATACTTAAAAACTGAGAATTTTAACATTCTTTTTATTGTACGAAGTCTTCAGGGTCCTGTGTATTGTACACTTAGCAGGGCATCTCAAGTCAGATGCTAAATATTCATTTGAATTACTTGATTTGTATTAAGATTTCATAAAATTTACAGTTGACAAAGTAGATTCCCATATTCAGGTATACCAGACATACTTAGAAGTTGTCTAGTTGTCAATTGAATATCAGGCTTTTCTGAATTAATGCTTAAATTTTATTTTTTTTAATTAATTTGAAAAATGGTATTTTCGTTTAAAATTAATTAAGGTACAGTCGGGGAACTGAATTTTAACTTTCATCTGATTTGCTTCGGTTCTTCAGCTGAACTGGGCACACTTCAAGTGCTCAGTAGCCCTGTGTGGCGAGCGGCTGCCGTACTGGACAGCAGCACGGTGCTTTAGCACAAGTGTCCGGCATTAAGCACTGAGTGAGAGGCTCGTTCTCTTCAGGCCCTCACTTTGGGAGGGTTACTTCCCACCTCTGTCAGATCCCTTTTGTGCTGCCGTGAGCCCAAGGTGGCCCTCAAAGCCCCAGATTTGACCAGATCTCAAGATCTGCCGCAAGGTTGTCAGGTTGAAAGGGTTGCAAAACTAGCCCAGCTTCCCCTTAAGGTCTGAAGACTGAGGTTAACTGACCTTAGAAACAGATGCATACGTTCTGCCTCTCAGTAGCCGCTTCGCTGCCAGAAATGTCTTAGTCCAAGACCTTTCCCCTCCACCCTCCTCCCCCAACCTACATGCATCCCCTCTGCAGGTTCACCCAGAACCTGTCGGCATTTCGTCGAGAAGTCAACGACTCGATGAAGAATTCCACTTATGGCGTGAATAGCAATGATATGATGAGCTGACACCTCCTTGGACTCTACCTGTACAGAGCAGCGCCCTTTGGTCTGGCCCAGAGGGGCAAACAATTACAAGGGAGAGGGCCTGGCTGACCCTGGCTCCCTCCTCCAGGGGTATGGGGAAAATGGCAGAGTCACCTGGCTACTTCCCCAGGGAATAGGGGTGTGAGTGCACTCACTAGGGGGCAGGGCGCTGCTGGTTCCTGGGGGTTGGGTGGGAAGGGTGGTGGGAGGAGATAGAGACACAAATGTGTGAGACTCCAGCCCCTCCTCCTGGGGCCACCCCAGGGGGCGGGGGGGGGAATCCCCAGTGTCCTGCCACAACCTGCCTTGTATAAACATGTACATTTTTTCATAACATTTTGAACAAGGTTTATATTGACTCAAGTTTAAAAACAAAAAGTGTGACTGAAAAATTTTTACAGAGTCTAGTGCACCAATGCTGATGTGAGGGGTTGTGTATGCGAGTGAGGAAAAAATGTGTATTCTGGTGGCCTGAAGCTTTACTGGACGAGGATGTGTGAACGTGCAGAGATATATTTAGTGACACAGTGTAGAGAGGCAAAAAAAAAAAAAGTAAAAATTCCAAATGTATATTTTTTCTTATTGCCCTTTCCTTGCCCCCAAAATTATCACTTCCTGTTACTGTATTACCCTTGTTATTAGGAACTCTAAGCCATGTGGAGCACCATCCTTCCCCTTCAACCATAGATGCTGCCCTAGGTCCCTCGGCCTCTTGCAGTAACAGACAACTCCAGCTAAAAGTGTTTGGTGTTCTAGCTTCATCCTTTTTCCCACTTTGCTTATCCTCATCCTCAGACAGATGCCTCTTGCTTTTACAAGTCAGATGTAATTCTATGATTTAGGGTTCTCGGTCTCTGTAAAGGTAGAGACCAGAGAGAAGGAATTGAGCCAGCTGCTCTCCTGGTGAGCGATTTGGATGAGTCCACCAGAGGCCCAGTTGCGTGGCCCGTAACTTTGAGTCTTCCCCAGCCCTTGAGGCAGTGTGTGTGGATGTGTGCGCATGGATATTTATATATGTACCCTGCACTCGTGAATGTATGAACTGGAGGAAGTTACTACAGTGGAGGGGTTCTTAATAACAAGGTCTGCCTAGCATGAAGTATTTAACAATCTCCCACCCCTTTAAAAATATACATTTTTATAAAATGAAAACCATAATAAATGTTTTGAATATTAAAAAAAAATTAACCTACAGAAGAAAATTAATGGAGAAAGCTATTTGCCTTGTACTTTTTCCACAATTGCTGCCGCTAGTTGTACGCATCTCTAGTTCAGCTCTTGCCCATGGGACACTCATCATCAATTAGGTTTTATCTTTATTTCTCTCCTCTGCCCCTAAAAACAAGCCTGTTAATTTTTTTTTTCCTTCTCCTCTGGCGACTGTGTGGTGAATCCTTTCTTGCGTGATCAGGTTGCGGATAGACTTGTAAGGGTGTTTGCTGCATACAGTGTAAGCATTGTGACCGCCAATAAACTTCAATGGTTTCTACTGACCTGGCTTCAGCAATCAAGTCTAGTGTGTCTATAGGGACATGTCTCACTCTAAACACACAAAGATGTTTGAAACATGCATTCGTAAAAGCCAGTGGATGACAGGTGCCTCTCGCCCTTGTAAAATTAGCTTCTCATTCAACTAAGTCTGACTCGATTTCTTTTACAAATATGATTGTTTTAGTTGAGACAGATCTATACAGATAGATATACAGTGCTGCTGGCCACAGGTAGAAAGGTGAAGCCACTGGGCTGCCTCTTCTAGGTAATAACATGGCAACCAGCAGAGAAGTAATAATTGCAGAAAGCCCAGTTTTGTTAATGTTCCTTTTTTTTTTTTAAGATTTATTTATTTAAGAGAGAGCACACAGGTGAGCAGGGGGAGGGGCCAGAAAAGAGGGAGATAAGCAGACTCCCCACTGAGCGGGCATTGTGACGTGGGGCTCCATCCCAGGACCCTGAGATCATGAACTGAGCCAAAATCAAGAGTCTGACGCTCAAATGACTGAGCCACCCCAGCGCCCCTTTGTTCATTTTCTGACCTCTGCCCTCTTACGAGGGCTGGGCTTCACTCGTGAGACCCTGACAAGCTCAAGGATAAGTTCTCTCCCTTGCACCACTTTGCAGGCCTCATGGGCCAGAATTCTCAAATGAAGAACACTATAGTTAATGAGGACTATTTGTCATCCCCATACTATGTAGTACCTAGACATAAGAGAACTTAATTGCCAGGAACATTGTATCTGTGTCTGTATCTTAATGTAGATTTATATCCAGTGAATCACAGGCTCTAGAGTGCTACTTAAAAAAAAAAAAAAAAAAAAAGATTTATTCACCTTAGAGTGTGCACAAGTGGGGGAAGGGGCAGAGGGAGAGAAACTTCCAGCAGACTCCCTGCTGAACTCGCATGAGATCACAACCTGAGCCAAAACCAGGAGTCAGCACTCAACGGACTGAGCTACCAAGGAGCCCCTAGATGCCTCTCTTGCCCACCTTATCTAGATATCCTGATACCTTTTCTTTGCTGTTTCAGTGTCCTGCGGACTATCTTGATCCTAAGTTATTTTGAAGGCAAACATTTGTATTCTCAGGGCTAGAAGGCAAGTAGAATTGATTCATCTTAGCCAAGTCTGTCTTTAAGCCTAAGAGAAATATAAAATGGTCAGGCTTCATTAATAGGCAAAGCACTCCAGTCACATGCCCCAGTGACCTGGAATTCTAATTCTGTAGTAAATAAGATAAAATTGTAAACAACTTTCTCACGGGTACTTGAAGAACCCCTCTCCCCCCAACTATCTTGAGATGCTGCTTGATCAGCAAAACCCCAGGCCCCTCCTTTCCCTTACACAAAAAAAAAATTTCAGAGGCAAGAAACTCACCATAGATGGTGGCCTCCTCGTTGCAACCCTAAGTGCAGTCCAGTCATGACAAACCACCATAGTTAAAATCTTCCACAACCACATCAAACTTTTTAAACAGTGAAGGTGTTCCTTTCTTGGCAGTTAAAAGAAGGGGCACCCAAAAAACAGCCAAGTAGGAAAATTTTTTCTGGTCAAATTATCAGCAATGTAACATGATCCATCCTTTAAAAAACCAGTTATCTTTAAACATTGGTTTCTGCCAAGAAGTCATGTGGAGGTTTTATTCAGTTAAAACATGAGTTTATTAGTTTCTAGGCTATCCTGGGCACTATGGTTATCAAGTCAAGTGTCTTTACACAGTGTTTCCTGACACAGACTGTACCTTACACGTTGACAAAACACCTGAAGTCTTTGTGGCAGATTACTAAATTGTATTATGGATGTACGTGTTTTTTTGTTGACTCTGCCCAAATAAGGGTTATTTATTCCCAGTAAAGTATAAATCAGAGGAAGAAGAATTTGGCCAAGGGTCAAATTTTTACATTTTTAGATTTTAAGAAGTAATGACTTTCACCCAATTGTTAATTTTCTAATGACAAGTGACAACCTACTAAGAAATAAGAGTTTTATATTCTGCAAACATGAACTTTTCTTAAGAACTTGTGTTCTTTTTTTCCACCCAAGTGGAAAAATGTTCTAGCACCTTATGAAATTTCAACCACGTGCAGACACAGACCACCTTCCAAAAATATTCACGGTCATGAGGTAAGAGGAATTGAGTGTAGAGAGCCAAAGCACCTCTCTGTATCCTATTTGCCACCAGCCAGCCCTCCCCCCACCCAAGATTTTTGGCTAGATCTACAAACACACCTAAGTTGTTTTCTAATGCGCCAAAGTGCCAAAGCAAAAAAGAAAAGCAAAGATAATTACAGGGAACCTGCAAAAGCCATAAGTCTGATAATAAGGCCTTGAAAAATGTAAATGGTTGTGACTTTTAAAGTCCTACTTTAGATATTTCAAAAAAAAAATTGAAAGGATAAAAATGTACATACCAACCATAATTAATACAACTGCCAATTAAGTGCTAGGTAATGTCTTAGGTCTTAGAATTCTTGCCTCTTGTACTTTTCTCCTGGGTCCATTACATCTATTTTGCATTTTTTAGATCCCCTGGAATTCACTGGTCAGCCACTTTGGTGTATTTCAGGAGCAGTGGGTCAACTAAACAAATCAGCTGCCAGACAATGGGACATCGTAGGAGTAGAATGGAGGATGGGATCAAGCTTAGACTATTATCCCCCTTCCCCAAAAAACCCTTATGGTCTTCACGGCAGCCTGACTGCTGCTGTCTGTTCATTCATCAAATACTTAGTATCCACTTCAGGACAAATACCTTTTTGATGGTCAGCAACAGAAAAGGAAACTCACAAGCAAAAAACATCGGCAAGGCAAATTCATTTCCACTCTTCGGCATAAAATCCCTCAACAGTACAAACTGACTCCAAAACATAGTGAACAGTACTTAAAACACTTACACAAGCACCATACAATTATATTTTTAACTGATAATCATGAAGACAGACTTCATAATAGACTTAAGCATACAGCATCACCTAATGGGCCAAACCACCCCATTATCAGTTACAAAAGACTGAAGAGTGACCAGTGGGGAATCTCCTAACCCTTGCTACTGGGTAACAAATTAAGTCCAGGCATGTCTGAATTCAAGGTTTGAAGGACAACCAAACTCAGGAAAAAAAACTGACTCCTTATCTGAAGCTCAGAGGGGCCACTATACAGAGTCTGATATTGTAAAAGGGTGGGCGAATTTAAGAGTAGTATTCTCAAAGCCAGAAAACCCAAGCTCTCCTCAGCTCTTAAAGACTCATTATACTGTGCAATGAAGGTAAAGCAAACTCTAGAAGCTGAACTAACTCAACTGGAAAATCAATGAAAATGAAACCACTTTTAAGAGTATAGCAGACCATTATCGTTTTTATTTATCAGAAAGCCCATGCCCCACCCTTTAACACCTGGCAGTCTGGGATAGGTGCCACAAAGCAAATCAAGTTACCAACTTTGCCAACCAGACTACAAACGTGCAGCAGAGCCCTTCCATTCAACTACACATCTGCCACTGCCATCTCTGCCTCCACATCCTACCTCGTCTTTCCCCCGTCTGCACAACCATCTCTTCTCAGTCTAAATTTCCATGCCCTTTGCCCATCTACCCTTTTAAAGACCCAAAGTAGAACCCCATTCCCTCTCTGAAGTCGCTCCCTATTGTCCCTGTCCCGAGTCTTACAGCCTACTCGGGTTTATTTGAGATACTCCTAATCCTCACTCTCCCCGCCTCAACAACCAAAATGTGCTCCTTACGAGCGGGGACCAGATGGTAAGGGGACCGTGAAGAGAAAGTAGTTGGACTAATTTGGGTGAAGGCCCAGCGGACAGGGCCCCCGGCTGCCTGGTGTGGGCGAGCTAAACGCAAACGTCGCCACAAGCCTCTGCTGAAAGGAAAAGAGCAGAAGCTGCTGACAGCTCCCTGATCTCGCGAAGGAAAACGGTAGAGTTCACTCCCGACCCCCCACTTCTGCCGCCAACAAACCGCCGCGCCCCGGAAAAGGTTCCGCGCGTTCCTTCCGTCCCCGTCGCGTCTGCGCACGTAGGTCCTCTCTGCCGGCGCGTCTCCTCGGCGCCACCGTTCGCTCCGCCTCCGCTGCC
The DNA here is from genome assembly GCF_029215605.1 of Mirounga angustirostris. NCBI lineage: Eukaryota > Metazoa > Chordata > Mammalia > Carnivora > Phocidae > Mirounga > Mirounga angustirostris. The sequence goes on along the minus strand of NW_026991710.1, from coordinate 159,360,915 downwards.
CTGCGCAAGCGCAGTCGTGACTCCTGACTGCGTTCTCGAGCCCTGGGCGCCGGGGCTGGAGGGATCGTTCTTGGGGAAGGTGGAGTTGGGCTACGGCGGCCCCTGGACCCCCACCCAGCCGTGTGCCCGGTAGGGGTTCGAGTTCACGCGTGCCATGGCCTCACACCCAGTGTCCGCGGTAGTAATCATAGAGGCACTGTTCAAGGACTTGGTCCCTGGCTGGGAAGGACTCTGGAGTGGGCAAACGGGCTGAAAAGGATGATCGTTGGCGGCTCAGTATACCCTGGGAGTGCGAAAGAGGGCCTCCTCCTTCCCCCACGTCGAGCCCTAGCAGAACGAGTCATTAGGAAGAAGGCAGGGAAGAACACTCACAGTGCAAAAACACCGAAGCATGAAACCTTGTACCTTTCTAGAAGTTGCAAAAATAGCACGGCTGGAGGGAAAAGTGTAGCTAGCTCTGTACGTGTCTGCTGGTTGAGGGGTGGTGCACCAGAGGTTGGGATTTGATCCGAAAAGCCTCAAGTTTCCAGAGGCTACATTACAAAGCAGGCTAATGACCAATCTTTGTTGGATCTACCAGCTGGTGGGTAATGAGGATTTGAACCAAGACCCAAGACAAGGACTGTTGGGTGAGAGTTGAGAAAGACTAGAGAGATAGGGGGTGGAGGTTGGAATCAACAGACTTTGGATGTAAAGAGTAAAGGATAGAGGATTCTGGTAGGATTCCCAGGTTCTAGAATGGAGCAGCAGCTGAGTCAAGGCAGAGGAAGCATGAAACAGTATGGGGATGAGTGCAGAGCTCTTGGTGAACCTGAATGGAACTCTGATCTAAGGAGACTTCCCTGCTCTTGGACAAAACATCAGAAAACAAGGAGGAACACTTCCCAGTAATTTTATAGAACAAACATCTCCCTTGATACCAAAACCAAAGACATTAAAAGGAAAAAAAAAAAAAAAAGCCTTTAGACTAATAGACCTCATAAACGCAAAAAATCTTAAAATATAAGCAAATTAAATCCAGGAATATATGAAAAGGATAATACATCATGACCAAATGGGATTGATCCTAAGAATGCAAGATTGGTTTAAAACATTCAGAAAACCAGTAAATGTAATTAGCTGTATAAACGAAAGAGAAAAAGCTGATCATCTCGATAGATAAAGAAAAAGCACGTGACAAGATTCAATACACATGAAAATTCTCAGCAAATTAGGAATAGAAGGAAACATTCTTTACCAATTAAAAGCCATCTACGAAAAGCCTACCACCAACAGAATGTAATAATGAAAGACTGAACGGTTCCCCTAAAAATCAAGAACAAAGAAAGAGTACCTCCTTTACCACATCAATTTAACATTGTACTTGAGGTCCTAATCAGAGCACATAGGCACTTAATTAATTAACTAATTAATGGTTCACAGATCAAAAAGAAGTGAAACTATTCACAGATGTCACGATTTGGGGCTCAGAAAGCTACTGGAACTAATAAGCGAATTTAGCAAAATCACAGAATACAAGGTCAGTATAAAAAACCAACTATTTCTATATACTAAAAATAAGCTATTAGAAGATGAAATTTCAAAATATATACTATTTGTTCTAGCATCCAAAAAACATGAAATACATAGGAATAAATTTAACAAGCTATGTGCCAAACTTGTACACTAAAATCTATAAAACATTGCAGAGCACAATCTTTAAACAACTGGAAAGATCATAAAATGTTCATAGTTTGGACTCAAAATTGTGATGTCATTTTCTCCCTAAATTGAACTATGCATTCAACAAAGTCCCAATAAAAATCCCAGAAAGTTTTTTTGTAGAAACTGGCAAGCTGATTCTAAAATTCATTTGAAAATGCAAAAAAAAATCTAGAATAGCCAAAACATTTTTGAAATAGAAGAACGGAGTTGGAGAGCTCCCCTACCTGATTTCAAGATATACCATAACGCTACAGTAATCAGTACTGAAGTGTTGGCACTAGGGCAGACAGATCGATGGGACAGAAAAAAACTCCAGAAATAGACCAATATGTACATGCTTAATTCATTCTCAACAAGAGTGCCAAGGTATTTCAATAGACAAAGGGTAGTCTTTTACAAAAATGGTGCTGGAGTAACTGGGGATCCACTTGAAAGAAAAAAAGAAATGAACCTCGACCCTTACCTAACACCACACACACAAATTAACTTCAAATGGATCACAGATGTAAAAGTCCAAACTACAAGATTTCTAGAAGAAAATTTAGGAGAAAACTTTCGTGACCTTGGGTTAAGCAAAGATTTCTTCGAATACCAAAGCCATGCGCCATAAAAGGAAAAAATTTATTGGACTTCATCAAATTTTAAAATGTCTGCTCTTCAAAAGATGCCATTTTAAGAAATGAAAAGACAAGCCATAGGCAGGAATAAAAAAACCTTTGTAATGCATATACATGACCCAACACAGGTATCCAAAGTGTATAAAGAACCCCTACAATTCAGTAACAATAACCTAAAATAGACCAATTTTTAAATGGACAAAATATTTAAACAGGTATTTTGCAAAAGGAGATACACAAGTGACCAGTAAACACTTGAAAAGATGCTCAACATCACTTGTCATCAAACAAATACAAATAAACAGACGTCACTATATACATCCGCTAGAATGGCTAAAATTAAGAAGACTGACAATGCCAAGTGTTGATGATGAATGGCCACTGGAATTTTCATACATTGCTGGTAGAAATGCAAAATGGTACAGGAATTCGGAAAATAGTTTTACAGTTTCATATAAAGTTTAATATATGCTTACAAAATGATCCAGCAATTCCACTCCTAGGTATTTACCAAAGAAGAACTAAAACATATATCCATGTGAACAAAGACTTGCTCTCTAATGTTAATGGCATTTTTATTCATAATATATGTCTAAAACTAAAAACTACCCAAATATCCATCAAAGGGTGTATGAGTCAGAGACGTATCACAAGGAATTGGCTCATGCAGTTATGAGGGCTAGCTACAGGTCTGAAACCTGCAGCGCAGGTCATCAGGTAAAGCAAACTGGAAGGTCTCTGGCAGGAACTGAAGCTGCAGTCCACAGGCAGAACTTTTTCAGGGAAACCTCAGTTCTGCTCCTAAGGCCTTTCAGCTGATTGGATCAAGCCCACCTGTATTACTGAGAGTAATCTTTATATAAAGACAGCTGATTATTGGTGTTATCACCTCTCCAAAGTGCCTTCACAGCCACATCTTCATTAGTGTTTCATTGAGTAAGTGGGTATGATAGCCTAGTCAAGTTGACACATAAAACTGACCAGCAGGTGACTGGGTATACAAATTGTGGAATACTACTCAACAATAAACAGAACAAACTACTGATAGAAGTAACGGTATGGATAAATAAGCCTCCAACACATTTTGTTCAACAAAAGAGGGCAGACGAAAAGACCCTGTAGGATTCTACTTATTTGAAATTCTAGAACAGTCAATAATGATCCACAGTGTCAGAATAGGTAAGTGCTTGCCTGGTGCCAATTAGACATTAGGGTGAGGATTCTGACTGCAAAGGGAAACAAGAAAACTTGGGAGAGTGATGGAAATTATAACTGGACTGTGGTGGGGGCTACCCAGCTATATACATTTGTCAAAATTCATCAAAATTATGCACTTTTTAAAAGATTTTATTTATAAGTAATCTCTACACCCAATGTGGGGCTTGAAACTACAACCCTGAGGTCAAGAATCACTTGCTCCACTGACTGAGCCAGCCAGGCACCCCAAATTATACACTTTAAACGAGTGCATTTATGTACATAAATTATTTCTCAGTAAAGTTGATGTGTTAAAAAGGGGGGGGGGGGGAGCTGATTCCTGCACAGCAGAAGCTCCAATCAAGGTTCCAGAGAGATATGTCAGTTCCTATAGCACTATTTTTGGAAAAGACTATCTTTTCCCTATTGAATTACCTTGGTACTTTTGTTGAAAAGCATTGAACCTTATATGTAGGTGAGAAGTTTCCTGGATGGGCGTGGAGGATAAAAATGCAATCAGATCAACTATACTTCATGAAAGAGAGAAAGAAAAAGAAAGAAAGAAAAGAAAGAGAGAAAGAGAAAGAAAGAGAGAAGGAGGGAGAGGAGAGGAGGGGAGAAAGGGCAGGAGAAGGAGAGGGGAGGAGGAAGGGGAGGGGAAGGAAGGAGAGAAGAAGGGAGGAGGGAAAGAAAAGAATTTAATCAGAGAGATCCCTAGTTATTTCTGACTTCAGAGATGTCACATGAGCGAGACAGAAGGGGATGTGGTCACTGGAAAGCCTCCTCCTCTTCACTACCCCTACCCCACCGAAACAAACATTTAAGAGCTGCCCTGTGCCCTATGAACGGCTGTTTGTTCAATGACTGGTCCTCATAAAGTGTGTCCCACGGTGTATTCCTCACCAGCTGCCACAGCAGCCTCTCTGGTGACCAAACTCATTCCCACCCCTTCTTGGCCATGGGAGAAATCATCCTTCTGGAAACAGGGCTCTTCTCTGGGGACCCTAACCCTGAGGGACCGGCCCTCCTGGCCTTGGAAAGGGCCCGCACCTAGAGGGTAGGGAAAGGGCAGGAAGGACGGCGACGAGCAGGAAAAGCCTTAAAGCGGCTTCCCATGGGGTGGCGAGGCAAGTCTAAGCTCGGCCGTCTCACCCAGTAGGCCTTGGTGAAGCCCCGGTGGTCCTGAAGGTGCTGCTCACGGCCTGGTCCCGGACCCCGGCAAGCAACTTCACCTGGGAACCTGTTAGAAATGCAAATGACCTTGGCCCCACCCAGCCTTCCACCGCCCCGCGCCGCGGAGATGGGACCCGGCCCTGCGCTTTAACAAGCCGTCCAGGTGCGCCGAGGCAGGGAGAGGAGGAAGGAATGGCAGAGCGGAATGGAGAAAGAAGGGCCTCTCCTTTAAGACTGAGTCGACGCCCCCGTGCTGCCCCTTCGCGAGCCCCCTAACAGGCTGCAGTGGGCGGCGGCGCTCAGGTGGGGCTGGGAGGAGGCGGGAGCGCGGGAGGCGGTGGCGGGCGGGCGAGAGGGCCCGGCCCAGGGGAGGGACAGCCGGGACCACGACGGCACCGACGGGGCTCCCAGAGCACCCGAAGGGCCCGCCGGGGCGGCTCCCATTCCCTCTCCAGCCCGGGCGACCTAAGCGTCGAGCGCCCCGCTCCGCTGGCCCCGGGACTGCGCCGCTGTACCCGCGGGGGCTTGGACTCGGGGCGGCGGGGCGGGATGCGGGTGGCCGCGCTGGGCGCCGGGCGGGCGCGGGCGGCGGGCCCGGCCTCGGCTCACTGCGGGCGCCCGTTCCGCACAGCCGCGGGGACCCCGGCTCCCGCGCCCCGCGGCATGAACCTCAGCAGCACGAGCAGCGCGGCCGAGAAGGCGCCCAGGGCCACGCTCTGGGGTGAGTGAGGGCCCGGCGGCTCCCGAGACCGGGGGCGGGGGGGGAGCCCCTCCCCTGAGCCGGCCCGGCCCCCTCGCTCCTCTCCCTTCGCAGGCTGTGAGCTAAACCAAGAGAAACGGACTTGGACGGTCAAAGCCCAGAAGGAGGGGAAGCAGGACTGTAAGCTGTTGCTCAGTACGGTGGGTGCCTCCCCGCCGGAAGGGTGGTCGGATGCAGCCGGGAGGGACTTGGCCAGCTGCGGAGGGCCAGGGGCCACTCTCTGGTCCCAGAAGGTGGAACAGGGTTTCCCTCCGCTGCCCTCCGGTGACGAGGTGGCCTGTCTCCAACCGCTCTCAGATTTGCTTGGGGGACAAAGCCAAAGAAGAGATGAACCTCGTGGAAATCCTGCCCCCAGCCAGCCAAGAAGACAAGAAGACCAAGCCCATCACCATCGCCTCGCTTCAGGCGTCTGTGCTACCCATGGTGAGCCTTTCCCCGCAGGCTTAGGGAGACTGCCTGCCCTGGGGCGCTAGGAGGCCTTGCTCAGGCTTCACCCCCTGGGTGGGGATGGACAGACACCAAGGGGGGATACAGTCGTTCTGCAGTAGGGCAGTCCTGCCTGAGAAGCCGTATAGCCCATGACTGAGAGCCCTGGATTTCGGAGGCAGAGAGCCCTATTTCCATCCCAGCCCATCCTTTACGAGCTGTGTGACCTTGGGCAAGTTAACCGCTTTTCAAAATCACGTTTTTAAACCTTTTGATGCTGGTGACAGGACACCGTTGATGACTTCCATACTGATTGTGTATCCAGAAATTCTTTTTCTAATTATCTTGAGTTCTTTATGCAAATCATCGTTGTTAATGGCAGTTTTGTGTCTTTTTTAATCCAACTACACGGTCTCGGACCTCCAGTATAATATTAAGTAAGATTATAACGGTAAATGTCCTTGTTTCATTCTTGATATATATGTATATTTTTATAGATTTATTTATTTGAGAGAGAGAGAGAGAGAGCAAATGTGCATCAGCTTGGTGGAGAGGGAGGTAGTCTTAAGCAGATTCCATGCTGAGCGCAGAGCTGGATCTCCTGACCCTGAGATCTTGACCTGAGCTGAAACCAAGAGTCGGCCGCTTCCCTGACTGAGCCACCCAGGAGTCACTATATGTATATTTTTAAAGGAATGCTTCTAATGTTTCTCCATTAAGTATGACATGTTTGGTAGACACCCTTTTTCAGGTCAAGGAAGTCCCCATCTAGTCCTGCTCTCCTTTTTAAAACTGGGATTTCTTCATTTAATCATAAATGGTTAGCAAATGCTTTTCTATTCAGATAATCATAGGTTCTTTCTTTAACCTGTTAATGTGGTAAGTTATATTAATAGAATACTATTCCGTCAACTTTGCATTCCTAAAATAAACATTATTTGATCATACTATAAATTTCTAGATTTGCTTCGCTAATATATTAAAACTTTTTTAAAAAAACTTATATACTCATAAGTGAGGTTGACCCATAAACTCCTTATCTTATTTGGGTGTCAAGGCATACTGGCCTCATGAACAGGGGGATGGAGTGTTCTCTCCTTCTATGTGGTGGAACAGTGAAGGTAAGACCAATATCATCTGTCCCTGAAGACCTGGGAGGCCCATCTGTAAAACTGTCCTTAAACTTTTTTTTCCCTCTATCTATGAGATCTCCCTAGATCTCATTCATTGGCCAGGGTTTTAAAGACCATTTATACAAATGAAGACTCTGATATTTATTTCTGTAAACCCACTCTCTCTTTCTCTCTTGCTCCAGATCCTCTGTCCAGCTCAATGTATTTGATACCTAAGAGATAACCCATACTTGACAAATCCAAATCCAAACTCTTGATTTTTATCAATAATCTCTTCCCCCACCCCCAAACCTGATCCTCTCCCAGGATATAATTACTCTTCCAGTTAATCAGGACAAAAACCTCCTTCTCAAACACTGTGTATCACCAGCAATTCCTGTTGGCTCTACCTTCAAACATACACCAACCAGTCTGACCACCTTTCAGCACCTCCCTACTATACCCTGGTCCAGGTGACCATTACCTCTTGTTCAGTTTTATTGCAGGGCCTCCTACCTGGTCTACCTACCCTTTACCCTTGGTTTCTTATAGTCTATTCCAGGGTTCAACATACTGCAGAATTAAACCCAGCCCACTGCCTGTTTTTGTAAATAAAGTATTATTGAAACACAGCCACACGCCTTCATTTATGTATTATTCATGCCTATTTTCACTTAGTAACAGCAGAACTGAGTAGTCTCCGCAGAGACCATATGGTTCACAAGCCTAAAATATTTACCGAATATCTACAGAAAACTTTTCCCCAACTCCTGATCTATTCTATGCACAGCTGCCAGAAGGATCCTTTTAAATTTTTTTTTAATATGTATTTAAGTAATCTCTACATCCAATGTGGGACTCAAACTAACAACCCCGAGATCAAGAGTTGCATGCTCTTCTGACTGAGCCAGCCAGGCGCCCCCAGAAGGATCCTTTTAAACAAAAGTCAGACCACATTGCTTCTCTACTAGAACACCTAGGTCAGTGGCTTTCCATTTCACTTCGAATGAAATCCAGGATCCTTTATGTTCTGGCCTGCAGAAACCTCTCTTAATCTCAACCTTTGCTACTCTCCCCTCCCTAACCCTGCTCAAACCACACTGGCTTTCTTGACTGTACCTTGAAAATTCCAAACATACCCCTTTCTAGGAGTCTTGCATTTAATGTTTCTGTGAGAAGGACACACTTGCCCCCAACTTCAATTCAACCTTTGCTCATATGTCCTCTCACTGAAGAAGTCTTCCCTGACCACAAACAGCACCCCCTCTTCCTACCCTTCAATAATCACTTTTTCCCCCATGGGACCCATCACTGGCTCAGTCTTCATTTGTGCTTTGTCTTTCTCCCCAGCCAGGATCTAAGCCTCAAGAGAGCAAGGACTCTGCCTGTTTCGTTTACTGCCTTCACCATAATGCCTATAGAATAGTGCCAGGTATATTGTGGAAACTCGGCATATAGTGAATGAGTGAGTAAGGAAGTGAACAAACTAGGTGGGACTGGTTTGATTTTAAACTATTGTCATTTATTTAGTAGTTTTGGGTCTCAGTGTTTCCATTTCTTTGAGTCGTTTTTTTATATCTGCTTTATTGAGATATAGTTTATATGCAATAAGATTCACAGTGTTGGAGCGCCTCTGTGGTACAGTCCTTAAGCATCTGCCTTCGGCTCAGGTCATGATCCCAGAGTCCTGGGATCGAGCCCCACATCAGGCTCCCTGCTCAGCGGGAAGCCTGCTTCTTCCTCTCCCACTCCCCCTGCTTGTGTTCCCTCTCTTGCTGTCTCTCTGTCAAATAAATAAATAAAAATCTTTAAAATATATATATATAAAATATATAAATATATAAACACTTATATATAAAATATATTTATATATTTATGTATGTATAGATATAAATATATAAAATATATTTATAAATTTATATATTACTTATCTATTATAATATAAATAAAGTCTTTAAAATATATTTATTTATTTCAAGTATTTTCTCCTAGTACATGGCTTGCTTTTTCATAATAGTTTTTTTGAAGAGCACAAGTTTTTAATTTTTACAAAGTCCAATTTGACTTTTTTTCTCTTTTTTTTTTAAATATTTTATTTATCTGTTAGAGAGAGAGAGAGGGAGCATGAGCAGCGGGGAGGGGCAGACGGAGAGGCAGTCTCCCCACTGAGCAGGGAACCTGATGCTGGGCTCAATCCCAGGACCCTGACTGAGATCATGACCTGAGCCAAAGGCAGCTGTTTAACCGACTGAGCCACCCAGGCACCCCTGACATTTTTTTTCTCTTATGGTTCATTTTTTTAGTGTCCTGAGAAATCATTGCCTAAACTGAGGTCACAAATGTTCTCTTCTAAGTTTACTTCTTGGAGTGCTATTGTTTTAGCTCTGACATTTAAGTCGATGATCCATTTCAAGATAATTTTTTTGCATGGTATAAAGTAAGGACAGTGAAACATTTTTTTCCAAGTTTCTATCCAGTGCTCTAGCACCACATTTTTTTTTAAAAAACCATCCTTTCACTATATTTGTATTTGTTAGCATCTTTCCATAAATCAATTGCCCATATATGTATGCAGATATTTCTGTATTGTTTCATTGATTTTTTACCTTTACTTTCATAACAGTGATTTGATTATTGTAGTTTTATAGTGAATCTTAAAATTAGTGTGATTCTTCCAACTTTGTTGGTCTTTTCCAAAAGTGTATTGGCAAATTCTAGGTCCTGAGCATTTCCATAGGAATTTCAAAATAGGCTTTCTTTAAAAATCAGTATTTTGGGATTTTGATGGAGGTTGTATTGAGTCTAGAGACTGCTTTGAGGGGAATTGGCATCTTAACAATTGTGAGTCATTAGTAATTGAACATATGTTTCTCTATTTGTTTAAGTCTTTCACTTTTCACTCTAACATATGTCTTTAACTTAACTTTAACTTTTCCTACTAATATTTTATAGTTTTCAGGGAACTGGTCATATACATGCTTTGTAAAATCTACCCCAACATACTGCATGATTTTGGGTGCTATTGAAAATGGTATTAATGTATTTATTGAAAGATAATTCATGTACCATAAACTTTGCCTATTAAGGTAAAATCAGATGGTTTTTGGTAAATGAAAGGTGATGTAACCATCACAATCTAAGTTTAGAACATTCTCATCACCCCAAAAAGTAACTCCATACCTACTAGCAGTCACTCCCCATCCCCCAGACCTGCAGCACTAGGCAACTGTTAATCTATTTTCTGTCCCTCCAGATTGGCCTGTTCTGGGCAGTTTATATAAATCATAAAACGTGTGGTCTTTTGTGACTGCTTCTTTCACGTAGCATAATGTTTTTAAGGTTCATCGGTGTTGTAACCATCACAATCTAAGTTTAGAACATTCTCATCACCCCAAAAAGTAACTCCATACCTACTAGCAGTCACTCCCCATCCCCCAGACCTGCAGCACTAGGCAACTGTTAATCTATTTTCTGTCCCTCCAGATTGGCCTGTTCTGGGCAGTTTATATAAATCATAAAACGTGTGGTCTTTTGTGACTGCTTCTTTCACGTAGCATAATGTTTTTAAGGTTCATCGGTGTTATAGCATATAACAGTACTTTTTTTAATTGCCAAATGATATCCATTGTATGGACAATACCCCATTTCAGTTATCCACTCAGCAGTTTATGGAATTTGTTTTATTTCTACTTATTACGAATGCTATTGTGAACATTCATGTACAAATTTTTGTATGAGCACGTGTTTTCATTTCTCTCGAGCATATACCTGGGGGTGTAATTGCCAGGTCATATGGGAGCTTGACATATATAACATTTTGAGGAACTGCCAAATTGTTTCCTAAAGTAGTCACACCATTTTACAATCCCACCAACAGTGTGTGAGGATTCCCATTTTCCGACATCTTTCAATGCTTGTTATTGTCTGTAATTTTGATTACTCATTTTATTGGGTGTGAACTGGCAGTTCAGTGTGGTTCTTTTTTTTAAGGTTTTATTTATTTATTTATTTGAGAGAGAGAGAGAGCAGGGGAAGGAGCAGAGGGAGAGGGACAAGCAGACTCCACACTGAGCATGGAGCCCAACATGGGGCTTGATCCCAGGACCCCAAAATCATAACCTGAGCTGAAATTAAGAGTCAAAGGATGCTTGACCTACTGAGCCACCCAGGTGCCCCCAATGTGGTTTTGATTTGCTTTACCTAATGACTTACGATGTTGAGCCTCTCTTCGTGTTTTTATTGGTCATTTGTATATATTTTCTGGAGCATTGTCTATTCAGGTTGTTCACTCATTTTTTAAAATTGCACTTGAGTTTGATATTTTAATATTTGTCTCCTTTAAATCGTGTGAGTTTTTATATACTCCGCATACAAGCCCCTTACCAGATGACTTGCAAATATTTTCCCCCCTTTTCTGAGTTGTCTTCTCACTTTCCTGATGCTGTCATTTGCAGCACAAAAGTGTTTACTTTTGATGTAGTCCAGTTTATGTTTCATCTTGTTGCTTATCCTTCTAATGTTGAATCTAAGAAACTGTCACCTAATCCAAGGTCATGAAAATTTGCTCCAATGTTTTCTTCTAGGAGGTTTATAGTTTTAGTTCTTATAGTTAAGTCTCTGATCCATTTTGGGTTCATCTTTTTTTTTTTTAAGGATTTTATTTATTTATTTGAGAGAGAGAATGAGAGACAGCACGAGAAGGAAGAGGGTCAGAGGGAGAAGCAGACTCCCCGCCGAGCAGGGAGCCCGATGCGGGACTCGATCCAGGGACTCCAGGATCATGACCTGAGCCGAAGGCAGTCACTCAACCAACTGAGCCACCCAGGCGCCCAAGTTCATTTTTGTATACAGTATAAAGTATGCAAATGGTGAGGCACCTGGGTGGCTCAGTCAGTTGAGTGTCCACTCCTGGTTTCAGCTCAGGTCATGATCTCACATTCATGGGATCAAGCCTGCATCCGGCTCTAGGCTCAGTGTGGAGTCTGCTTCATATTCTCAGATCCTCCCCCTCTGCCCCTCCGTGCTCGAACTTGCTCCTGCGTGCACTCTTGTGCTCTCTCTCAAATAAATAAATAAAATCTTTAAAAAAATGTTTTAAAAAATAAAACAAAATAAAATCTCTAAAAAGAGAAAAAGAAAGAGGGGCCCCTGGGTGACTCAGTTCAGCATCTGCTTTCCACTCAGGTCATGATCTCGGGGTCCCAGGATCAAGCCCTATGAGGGCTTCCTGCTCCACAGGGAGTCTCCTTCTCCTTCTCCCTCTCCCTCTGCCTGCCACACCCCCTGCTTGTGCCCGCCCACCCTCTCGCTAGCTCTCACTGTCAAATAAATAAAATCTTAACAAAAAAAAAAAAAAAAAGAAAGCAAAAGTATGCAAATGGTATTTTTAAATGTCATTTTATTGCTGTTCAGTAGTAGTATAGTTATGTAATTGTTTTTGTATTATCTGACCTTGCTAAACTTGCATATAAGTCCTAGCACCTTTTTGTTGATTCCTTAGAATTTGTTATGGATTTATTCATGTTATCTATGAATAAAGTAGTTTAACTTCCTTCATTTCTTTTTCTTGCCGGCCTTCACTGATGAGGACCTCAAATATAATGCCGAATAAAAGTAGTAACAGCAGGTCTGTCCTTGCTTTTTTCCAGTCTTCTATCGTTAAGACAGATGAAGGACTTTTGTAGATGTCCAAATGAGGGTGAAGATGTTCCCTTCTAATTTCCTGAGATATTTTGTCATGAATGGTTGTTGAGTTTTGTCCAAGAATTCTTTTCTGCATCTGTTGAGGTTATTTTTTCCTTTATCCTGTTACGTGGCAAATTACATTTATTGATTTTTCAAATTTTATTTCTTTTAATGTTTTTAAATTTTAGGGTATGCTCCATGCCTAACATGAGGCTCGAACTCACACCCCCGAGATCAAGAGTGGCATGAGCCAGCAATACATAAAAGGACAATACATCATAATCGAATGGGACTTATCCCAAGAATGTACAGTTTTATATATTGCTGAATTCCATTTGCTAATATTTTATTAAGGATATTCATGTTGGGGTGCCTAGCTGGCTCATGCCACTCTTGATCTCAGGGTTGTGATTTGAGCCCCATGTTGGGTATAGAGATTGCTTAAAATCTTTAAAAAAAAAAAAGATATTTGTGTCTATATTTATGAGCAACATTGGACTGCTGTTTTCTTGACATTTCTTGTTTCTGTCTCGTTTTAGCATTAGGGCAATGCTGGCCTCATAAAATGAATAGGAAGATACTCTTTTCTGTTTTCTGAAACAGTTCATGTAACTTTGGTATTTTTTTCTTAAATGTTTTGGTAGAACTCAAGTGTGAAGCAATCTGGTTAACTACAACTTAAATTTCTTTAATAGATTTAGGACAATTTGGGTTGTTTTTTCTTAAGAGAGCTTTATGTCTTTCAAGGAATTTTTCCATTTTGTTCAAGTTGTCAAATTCATTGGCATAGAGTTGTCCATAATATTCCCTTCCTTTTCTGTAAACTCTGTAGTAAACACTATTCTTTTGTTCCTGATAATGGTAATTTGTGTCTTCTCTCCCATTTCCTTGTACAGTCTAGTAACAGGTTTAATATTTTTATCCATCTTTTCAGGAACCCACTTTTGGTCTCAACTTTTCTCTATTGTTTACCCACTTTTGTGTTTTATTGATCTCTGTTCTTTATTTCCTTTCTTATGTCTATTTGGATTTTAATTTGCTCTTTTTCTAGTTTTTTAAAGCAGAATCTTACTTTTTTTTTTAGACCTTTGGTCTTTTTCTGATACAAACATTTCATGCTATGATTTTCTTCTAAGCACCTTTCTGACTTCATCCCACAAATGTTGATAAGTACAGTTTTCATCTTCATTCCATTTAAATTATTTTATAGTTTTCTTTAGTCCCTGGGGTATTTAGAAATATGTATGTTTTTCTAAGATTCTCGCATTGATTTCTAAATCTGTCTCATTGTGGTCTGAGAAAATACTCTATATAATTTCAGTCCTGTGTTCTGACTTTTGTGACCCATAATATGGTCTAGTTTGGTGAATATTTCCTTAATGCTCAAAGAATGTGTGTTCTATGGTTGGATGTATTGTTTTATTACTGTCAATTATATCAAGTTGGTTGGTAATTTTGTTGGAGTCTTCTGTATCCTTATTCATTTTCTGCTACTTGATATGTTACTGAGAAAGGACTGTTGAAGACTTCAACAATAATTATGCTTTTGCCTATTTCTCCTATCAATTATCAGTTTTTACTTCATGTATTTTGAAATTATTTTATTAGGCACATATACTTCTAGGATTACTATATCTTCTTGGTTAATTGATCCCTTTATTATGAAATGTCCCTCTTTATCTGGGGTAAATATTCTGAAGTCTACTTGGTCTGATTAATTTAGAACATCTAGCTCCCTTTTGATTAGTGTTTATGTGCTATATTTTTCCTATTTTTTTTATTTTGTCATTTTACTTGTAACTTCTATCTCTCTCTATAAAGTAGGTTCCCTTTAGATACCGTATAATTGAGTCTTCCTTATTTAGCCAATCTGGTCATCCCTGCCTTTTAATTAGAGTATTTGGATTGTTAATATTTAAAATAATTATCAACAAGGTTGGATTTTAACCTATTGTCTTGCTATTGGCTTTCCTATTTGTCCTATCTGTGTTCCTTTCTTTTTTTTCTGGCCGCCTTTTGGGTTAGCTAAGTGGTCTTTATGATTACATTTTCATCTCCACTATTGGTTTCTTAGATATACCTCATCTCTATTATTTTTTTAGTGGTTGCTCTAGAATTTATAGATGCATCTTTTTTTTTTTAAGATTTTATTTATTTATTTAATTGACAGAGAGAGAGAGAGAGAGAGAGAGAGACCGGGAACACAAGCAGGGGGAGTGGGAGAGAGAGAAGCAGGCTTCCCGCGGAGCAGGGAGCCTGATGTGGGGCTCGATCCCAGGACTCTGGGATCATGACCTGAGCCGAAGGCAGTCACTTAACCAACTGATCCACCCAGGTGCCCCTATAGATGCATCTTTAAATTACAACAGTCTATATTCAAATAATATTATACCACTTCATGAATGATATGAGAATCTTGCTACAGTATACTTCATTTCCCATTTCCCATCCTTTGTGCTATTCTTGTAATAACTTTTATTTCCACATATGCTATAAATCCCACACTACATTGTTAATACTTTATTCACTACCCTGAGATCAAGACCTGAGCTGAGATCAAGAGTCAGATGCTTAACCGACTGAGCCACCCAGGCATCCCTTAAGTTTTTATTATTTTAGTAACCTCTACACCCAACATGGGGCTTGAACTCACAACCCCAAGATCAAAAGTTGTACACTCTTCCAATTGAACCAGCCAGGCACCCTAGACAATCTATATTTTAAAGAGATTAGAAATTAGAATAAAACGTTATGTTTACCATTTCTGGTCCTCTTCATCCTTTGTGTAGAACTCTAGGTTGACTTTTTTGCCTTCAACACTTAATAACATTGCTCCATTGACCTTCTAGCTTGCATAATTTGGAGAAATCTAGTATCCTTGTCTTCAATCCTCTTTATGCAATGTCTTTTTTTTCCCTCTGGCTGCATTAAGATTTTATCCTTATCACTGGATTTGAACAATTTATAAAATGCCTTGAGGTTCATTGAACTTCTTAAATCTGTGGTTTCATTGTTTCATCAAATTTAGAAATTTTGGGGCGCCTGGGTGGCTGAGTTGTTAAGTGTCTGCCTTCGGCTCAGGTCGTGATCCCAGGGTCCTGGGATCAAGCCCCGCGTTGGCTCCCTCCTCAGCAGGGAGCCTGCTTCTCCCACTCCCCCTGCTTGTCTTCCCTCTCTCGCTGTGTCTCTCTCTGTCAAATAAATAAATAAAATCTTAAAAAAAAAATTTAGAAATTTTTTGGCCATTATTCTGCAAATATTTTTTTCTGCTCCCCACTTCTCTCTTGGGGAGTCCAATTACAAGTTTATTAATTGTGTTCAAACCTACCTATTTTGTCTCCCTGATCTATCAATTACCAAAATGATTTGTGTTAAAATTACCAATTATGATTGTGGATTTTCAGTGGATTCCTCTTAAAATTTTATTATTTGCTTTATATATGTTTATTTTTCAATTAAAATTTTTAGATAATTGTAGATTTACATATAGCTATAAGAAATAATACAGAGAGATCCCTATATATTTGCCCAGTTTTCCCCAAGTAACATTTTGCAAAACTGTAATATAACATTGAAATGAGGATATTGACATTGATACAATCGAGCCATCTTGTTTAATACAACTTCATCACCTAAGTTCATATATTTAGCACCAATGGGGCAGGGAGACAACAGGGATCCTTCAAAATACCCTTTTATAACCACACCCACCTCCCTTCTGCCTCCTGTTCTATCCCTAACCTCTGTCAACCACCAACCTATTCTCCATTTCTAAAATTTTGTTCTAGAAATAGTATCATACATATGTAACTTTTTTGGAACAGGTTTTTTTTTTTTCCCCTCAGCATAATCTCCTGGAGTTTCATCCAAAATGTTTTGTGTATTCTTTTTATTGCTGAGCAGTATTCCATGGTCTCACTGTACCACAGTTCAACCACTCAGCTGTGGAAACACTGAGCTGATTCCACTTTGGGGCTGCTATGAACATTTGTGTAAAAAATTTTATGTAAGTATAACTTTTCCTTTCTCTGGGATAAATTCCCAAGAGTACAATTGCTGGGTCATATGGTGGTTTCCTGCTTACTTTATTAAAATGCCAAAGTGTTTTCTTTTTCTTTTTCTTTTTCTTTTTTTTTTTTTTAAAGATTTTATTTATTTATTCATGAGAGATAGAGAGAGAGGCAGAGGCAGAGGAAGAAGCAGGCTCCCCGCGGAGCAGGGAGCCCGATGCGGGACTCGATCCCAGGACCCTGGGATCATGACCTGAGCTGAAGGCAGACGCTTAACCGACTGAGCCACCCAGGCGTCCCGCCAAAGTGTTTTCTAAAGTGGCTGTGCCGTTTACATTTTTACCAGTAATGCATGGGTGATGCCTTCTTCTGCATCCTCACCAACATTTAATGTTGTCACTATTTCTGTTTTTAGCCATTCTAAAATGTGTGTCTCAATATCTCCTAGTGCTTTTAAGTTGCATTTCCCTAATGGTGAATGACGCTAAACGTCTCGTCATGTGTCTGTTTGCCATCTGTGTATTCAGTAAAATGTCTGTTCGTGTCTTTTGCCCATTTTTAACTTGGATTGTTTTGTTACTGTTGGGTTTTGCTAATTCTCTATAGATTCTAGACACTAGTCCTTTGTCAAGCCTATGGTTTGCAAATATTTCCTCCCCAGTCTGTGAGTTGTTTTTTTTATCCCTTTCCAATGAACTTTTTTGGAATAAAAATGTTTAATTTTGATGAGGCCCATCTTACCAGTTTTCCTTTTATGACTTTTGCTGTTAAGTCTAAGAACTCTTTGCCTGCTCCAAGGTCACAAAGACTTTCTGTGTTTTTTTGTCCAAAAGTCTTATAGTTTCACGTTTTGCATTTAAGTCCACAATCTGTGTAGAGGTAACTGTGGTAGAAGTTGTGGGGTTTAGGTCAAGCTTCATCTCTTTGCCTCTGGACGTGCAGTTGCTCCAGCACATTCATTGAACAAGCTGTCCTCCTCCCTTTAACCAATCGTGCACCTTCGTCAATAATCAGTCACACATGTCTGTGTGGGTCTATTTCTAGGTCTTCTGTTTTATTGATCTTTGTGTCTCTCCTTCCAATACCACACAGTGTTGATACTGTAGCTATAGTCTATGCATGTTTAGACTGTGTTGTTGGTGCATATGATTTACAGAATTATCTTCCTGGTAAACCAACATAAGTTTTTCATCCCTAAAAATGCTTATTGAATTCAAGCTTACATCATCTGCTATTAATTTGTTTTCCAGTTTTCTCTTAATATCCATTTTCCTTTATTCTTTAGTAATGGAATTCATGACTTTTAGCTGGCCACAGGCTACTGAGAATAAGGCAAGGCCATGAAGTTCTGGCCAATGGAATGTAAGCAGAAGTGGTAAAGTGTCCTTAAAGAGAGATCATGTGACCATTTTTATCCCTTCCTCCATCCTGCTAGCTGGAATATGGATGTGATGGCTAGAATGTGAGCAGCCATCCTGGACCAGAAGGTGGAAGCCATATATTAAAGATGGCGGAGTAACACAATAGGAAGAGCCTGCATCCCTGATGCTTGAAGAGCAGTATACCCACAGCTGACTGCTTATATCCAGATTGAGTTTATGTGACAAAGAAACAAGCTTCTGTGTTGTATAAGCCACTGGCATTGAGTTTTCTGCTGCTTGTTAGCAAACCTAATCCTAACAAATACAACTAGCTTCATTTTTGTTTTAAATAGTTATGTTTGCAGTAACAGAGACCCAACTACAGGGACTCAAACACATTCAAGATTCATTTCTGTCTTGAATAGAAGACATCCAGAGATAGGCAGTACAAGGCTGGTAAGATGGCTCGATGGTCACCAAAGACCTGGGCTTCTCTTCTCTTTCTTCTCTCCTTGGTTCAAAACTTCCATCCTCAAGATCATCTTATAGTCCAAGAAGACTGCTGCAGCTCCACCTCTCACTTCTGCATTTAGGGTAATAGGCGAGAAGAAACAGGGGGAGACCAAAGGGGCTTTTCTCAGTTCTCTGTCTACCTCTTAAGGAGTCTTCACACAAGCACCACCCACGAAATTCTGCTTACAACTCATTGGTCCGGAAATTAGTAACATGATCACAGCCAACTACACAGGAAACTGAGGAATACAGTCTTTGGTGGGTACAGTATTTGAATAGTATCAGAACACTGCTATGATGGAAAAAGGGAAGAATGGATATTGCAGTAGCCTTGAGAAGCCTCTGCCACACCTGCTGGGTATGCTTCCATATCTTTTCTTCAACATTTCTATGTGCTTATGTTTTAGGCATGTATCTTACAAGCAGTAAATAGCTATGTTTTATGTTCATCTATCTGACCAATATAGTCTGTTTATGTTTACTGTGATGCTAATATACTTGGATTTATTTGTAATATGTACTTTGTGATTTTATATTCCTTGCTTTTTCATGTTTTGTTTTTCTTTTTTCTCCTTTTTCTGTCTTTTATTAGATTAAGGTTTCTTTTCCCCTTTTCTATTGGGTTGGAAGCTGTTGAATCTCATTCTGATTTTTATTAGTTCTTAATTTTTTAACAATCATGCATGATTAGTCTAAAATTAATATTTTATTCCTCCCCCCAAACAATCAAGGAAGATTTTCTATTTACCCTCTTCTTTTTTTTTTTTTTTTTTTAAGATTTTTTTATTTATTGAGAGAGAGAGAGAGAATGATGGAGAGCATGAGGTGGGGAGGGTCAGAGGGAGAAGCAGACTCCCTGCTGAGCAGGGAGCCCGACGTGGGACTTGATCCCAGGACTCCAGGATCATGACCCAAGCCGAAGGCAGTCGCTTAACCAACCGAGCCACCCAGGCGCCCTATTTACCCTCTTCTTAACTTACCTGTTATCATGCGGTGTCTTAGCTTCAGCTTGTTTTAAACCCACTCAATACTAGTCAATACTAGTATGATTTTGCTTTCCAGTAATGCTTGCTTGGATTCTTCTTTGTTGACCAAGTTGGTTGCTCACCACTGCTGCTTGTACCCACTTCTTCCTTTACCATGTAATTGTCCTCTTTTTTAAAAAAATTTCTTTAAATTCAGTTTAGTTCACATATAGTGTGGCCTTAGTTTCAGGGGTAGAATTTAGTGATTCATCAGTTGCATAGAACACCCAGTGCTCATCACATCACATGCCCTCCTTAAGGCCCATCACCCAGTTACTGCATATGCCCCCACGCCCGTTCCCTCCAGCAATCCTCGGTTTCCTGGAGTTAAGAGTCTCTTAGGGTTTGCCTCCCTCTCTGTTTTATCTCATTTTTCCTTCCCTTCCCCTTTGTTCATGTTTTGTTTCTCAAGTTCCACATATGCGTGAAATCATAAGGTATTTGTCTTCCTCTGACGGACTTACTTCACTTAGCATAACACCCTCTAGTTCCATCCACGTTGTTGCAAATGGCAAGATTTCATGCCTTTTGATGGCTGAGTAATATTCGTGTGTGTGTGTGTGTGTGTGTGTGTATACCACCTCTTCTTTTTGTTTTGTTTTTTTAATTTAAATTCAATTAATTAACTATATTATTTGTTTCAGGGGTACGGGTCTGTGATTCATCAGTCTTACACGACACCCAGTGCTCATTACAACACATACCCTCCCCATTGTCCATCACCCAGTTACCCCATCCCCCCACCCCTCTCCCCTCCAGCAACGCTCAGTTTGTTTCCTAAGATTGTGGGTCTCTTATGGTTTGCTCCCTCTCTATACCACCTCTTCTTTATCCATTCATCTGTCAATGGACATATGGGCTCCTTCCATATTTTGGCAATTGTGGACATTGCTGCTATAAACATTGGGGTGCATGTACTCCTTCAGATCACTATGTTTGTATCCTTTGGATAAATACCTAGTAGTGCAATTGCTGGGTCGTAGGGTACCTCCATACTGTTTTTAAGGAATAGGAGGAAACTCCATGCTATTTTCCAGAGTGGCTGCACCAGTAATTGTCATCTTTTTGACACCTCATTGAGTAGGTCTGGGAGTAGTGAACTTACTTGGGCTTTGCCTGGAAATATCTTTATTTTACCCTCATTCCTTCATGATAGTTTGGCTGTGTATAATTCTACATAGAGAGGTAGTTTCCCTCAAAATTTTGAAGATGTCATTCTATTCTTCTGTTTTTTGACGTTGCTGTCAAAACCTTCAGTCTGTCTGGTTATTGTTCCTTTTTTGGAAATCTGTCTTTCCTCTTTGGTTTATTTTAAGATAACCTCTTTGTTTTTGCTAGCCACCATTTCACTATGGGATGTTCAGGTGTACATTTATTTTTATTCATCTGTTCAGAACTTAGGTTTCCTGGATGTGAGGATCTGTGTCCTTGATGGTTTCTAGAAGCTCTTGGTTATCACTTGGCGTATTGACTCCATTGCTCCCAGTCCCTTATTGTGATGAGATGCATGTTGGATCTGCTCATTCTGTCCTCCATACCTCCCAGCTTCTCTTTCATATTTTGTTCATCTGTCTCTCTGTGCTGAGTACCGGGCAGTTTCTTCACAGTATGATTCCAGTTTCCTGATCCTTGTTTTAGCTGGCTTATTCTGCTTTTTAACTCTTTGTTCAGTCTAGAAGCTGCATTTGGTTCTTTTTATTTCTCCTAATACCTGTTCTTACAGTTCCTACTTTTGTTTATTTGATTTTCATCAATCTAATTTCACAATTGTTTAGATTATTCTTTTATCTCAGGTTCTTGCTTGTGCTGGTCTGTGGTCATTTTGTTTCCTTCTGCTCATTCTAGCAGGATTGTGTCTTGTATGTTTTTTGTGATTTTTAGATGAGGAGCTGTCTTCAGGGTCTTGTTTTTTTCTCTGAAAGAATTCCATGTGAAAAAAATTGACAGTATCCCAAGAGAACAGTTTTGTGTTTGTGTCTGCCATTTGCCCAGGAATGTCACCAGTCTGGGATTTTATACAAGTTTCTGGACTTGGCAGTACTCACCAAGTGAATTCAAACTTTGTGTGGGTGAGAGGTACAGCCATGGGTTTTTGGGTTCTCACAGGAGACTTATTTATCCCCCTTGCATTTCCTTCCTTCAGTAGTGGGGGCAGGGGGAGTTCCTAGTAGGTGGGTTTGGAATTCTGCAGTCCCCTAGCCTCTCCCTGACCCTGGAGCTTTTTACTGAGGTGCAACCCTTAGAGGGTCCTAGCCTCCATTCAGCGGGCTCCGTGACAGTGTTCCTCTTTTGAACCCAGGCCCTGTCTCCTGTCCCCTGTCCATGAGTGTGTGTTAAAACCTAAGGCCACGGGATGCCTGGGTGGCTCAGTTGGTTAAGCATCTGCCTTGGGCTCAGGTCATGATCCCAGGGTCCTGGGATCAAGTCCCGCATCGGGCTCCTTGTTCAGTGGGGACCCTGCTTCTCCCTCTGCCTGGCTCGCTCGCTCGCTCTCTCTCTCTCTGGCAAATAAATAAATAAGATCTTAAACTCAAGGCCAGAGCTGTTTTCAGGCACATCTCCCCCTCAGCTGCTTATGGCACCTGCGCTTGCCACGCTGTCCCTTCGTTTCTGGTGCATGGGACCTCTTCTGTGTTACTATTCAGCCATGCAATGAAAACATTGGAATATATTGTATCCAGCATTTCTGGGTGTTGATGGCTCCAGAGTTTCAGTTTTCGCTTATCTCCTTCCTCTCTGAGCCCAAAACTCTAAATTAATCTCCCTACGCCTCAGTTCTCTCCTCTGTAAAGTCAAGGCACCTCCATCATGGGATTGTCATGAGGGGTTCGATGAATAAAGTCGGTAAAATGCTTAGCATAGGGCCTGGCACACGGTAGGCAGTCAATAAATGGGAGTATCATCATTGATACTCCAGAAAATTTGGAAAGTTTGGAGAAGTATAAGGAAAGGAAATATCTTACTGTCCACTGAAAATTATGGGTCACACTTAAGAGAAGTCTAACTTTATTCATATGTATATCCACACACTACTGGTACTGTACATACCACTTTGTGTCTGCTTTTCTCATTTGACTCATATCTTATTCGAGTGGGCCGCCATAACAAAATACCATAGAGTGAGGGGCATTTATTTTGTCACAGTTCTGAACGTCTGAGACCAGGGTGCCAGCAAGGTCGGATATGGGGAGGGACCCTCTTCCTGGCTTACAGATGGCCGCTTGCTCTCTCCGTCCTCACACGGCAGAGAGACAGAGCGAAGCCTCTGGCCTCCTTTACAAGGGCACTCATCCCATCATGAGGGCCCAGCTCCCATGACCTCATCTAATCCTAATTGCCTCTCAAAGGCCCCACCTCCAGATAGCCTCACACTGGAGGTTAGGGCTTCACATAAGAATTTGGGGGATACAGTTCAGTCGGTGGCAATCACACTTCTGTACTGAACAGCTGCCCCTCAGCTTGGAAGCCTGTCTGGGATCTTTAACAAGAGCGGGGTTATCAGATTCACATTCTTCTCCGACAGAATCCACCTCAACAGGAAGGGGCTGATGACACAGTGAGGCCCAGAGAACCTGAAGTGTGTGTAGGTGGGGTTTGGGGAATCAATTCTGAGTGTTTCTGCCAGAGAGCAGCCCCCAGGCAGCCTCCAGGGGTGAGTGAGCCCATCTTCTCTGCTCCTGCCCCTGCATCCCTCCCCCTGCAGGTCGTCCTGATGGGACTGGAGCTTTCTCCTCCAGTCACTTTCCAGCTCCGGGCTGGCTCTGGACCTGTGTTCCTCAGTGGCCAGGAACTTTACGGTAAGTCGGAGCTTGGACCTGGGGAAGGTCTCAGAGTGCAGTGCCTAGCACAGGGCCAAAGGGGGAACCGGCACTCCAAAGCTGGAGGGATTCTTGAGTTATTAGCGAAAGTCCCCAAAGGCAACATGATTGCCAGTAGTCTGGACTGGAAGTCCTCCTTTACCTCCCTGCCTCTGTGGGCCTCAGTCCCCTTGCCTCTAACACCAGGGTGGGGGTATACTTGGTTTCATCTCCAAAGAGCAGTTGGGAGGAATAAACGGGATATTCAGGAAAAAGCAGTTTGCGGGGTGCCTCGTACTACCCGCACGGAGAATGTTAGCTGCTGTGAGGCGCGTCGCTGGAGGGGCAGTACGGACCCCAGCAAGCCGCTGTGCTGCGGACTCTCTGCCTAGCCTCCTCTGTGCGGTTGTCCCTCTTTCATCAGGGCACTGTCCTACCCCAAGACGCTGGCAGGCTCTACTTCCCTTAGGATGAGGTCTGCACTCCTTAGCTGCTCCCTTCGCTGGCACCCTCCGCCCACCCTCCCCTCCTCTGACTCCTTCCCAGCCAGAGCCACAGCGGGCCACTTCCCCTGCCCTCCCCCGCCACCCCGGCTCTCCGGGGTTCCGGACCCCTCACCCCACCCGAGCCTCCACTTTGTCAGAGAGGCCAGAAAGGGTCTAGAGGAGGTGGCAGGTGCTGGCTTCCCCAGGGCAGCTCTGACGGCAAGACGCATGGCAGGACGGGAGCCAGGCAGAGACCCAGAGCTCTGCGGCCCTGCCCCCTTCCATGCACCGCAGACACTGCAGACCTGTCCTGGGAGGAAGAGGAGGAGGAGGAGGAGGAGGAGGAAGAAGGTGACAGCAGTGAGGTTGACGACGACGACGACGACGACGTAGATGTGTCCCTAGAGGAGGAGACCCCTCTTAAACAAGTCAAGAGGCTGGCGTCCCAGAAGCAGACAAGCATTGCCAAGGTGAGGGCAGGGACCCCCAGAGGCTCCTCAAAAGCCTGGGCCAGGCCTGCCGCATGCTGGGTGCCTGAGTGTGCCAAAGCCTGGGCAGGGCCCTAACCCGCCCCATACCGCTTGTGTTTGGTTCCCAGAAAAAAAAGGTGGAAAAGGAAGAGGAGGCCGTGAGGTAACTCTTTCCCTCTATTAACTCGGCCGCGATCTTGTAGCGGGGGTATGTGGGGCTAGGAAGGGCCTGGCATGTGTGCACACGGGTAGGAGCCTACTGCCACAGCCTCTGGGGAAAGCATTAAGGTATTCTTACCTTTTGACCTAATTCCACTTACGGCAATTCCTTCCAAAGGATCCCATCCAAAATATGGGTAAAATGATAGGCACTGAGATACGCATTATTCAAGTAATAGTAAAAAATGGAAGCATTCCAAATGTTGACCAATGTAGTATTTGATTAAGCCATGTCACATTTTCCCAATGGAATGTGACCTATGAAGAATATAGCATCCTGGAAAATGTTTATTGAATTTTTAAAAAACAGGATATTAAGTCATTTTCATGTTATTTCACATGTTTTTAGAAGAAAACAAAGCAAAAAGCCCTGAAAGGAAACACACCAAAATGCTAATACTGGTGGGGAAATAAAGAAAATAAGTAATTTAATCTCTATTTGCTATATATTGTGCAACATAGTTAAACATTACTTTTATAATGAAAAAGACCCATTTGTGATAAAGAAAGCAGATGGAAGCCTGAGAAGAAAAAACATCTTGTTTAAAATAAGAGTCAGAGTGGTTCCCGGTAGGGGACAGGTGGAGAGGTGAATTCGGCAGCTTCCAATTCTCCAGGTCACAGCCCCCTGCTTTCAGTGTGGGCACTAAGAGGGTCTGGGCTACTGGTGTCAGGCTGAGCACGCTCTTCTTCCCACCCACATCCCCTCTCCTTGCCCCACCCCACCCAACTCCAGACCCAGGCTTAAAGAAAAGAGTCCTGTGAAAAAGGTGAGTACCAGAAGAAGGGGCTGGTCCTGCGGGGGGGGGGGGGGGGGGGGCGGGGGGGCGGGGGACGGACAGAGGGAGGGAGTGGGACACTGGCGCCCTCCCTTCTCTCCATAGGCCAAACCCACACTCAAACCTAAAAAGCCCGGATTCAAGAAATGAGGAGCCAGGAGTGGCCTGGCTGCAGGGACTGCGGGAGAGCCAGCTAGAGCACATGCGGGGTGGCCTTCCTCGGCGCGTTCCCCAGGTTCCCCCCACCCAGCCTCTCTCCACCTGAGTCTGAATGGGCTGGAGCTGTTGGGGGCGACACAAGAGGCCCTCACCCCCAACTCTCGAGTTTCAGCAGGACCTGGAGGGAAAAGCTCCAACCTCGGGGCCACAATAAAGTTTGCTTTGTCAGGACCTTGTTTCTGCCATCTGTTCCCAGGAGCCGGCCTTCTTGCTGGCTGCAGTGAGCCCGTGTGCCCGGCAGAGGGCGGCCGCGGGCCAGCTGGGTTCTGCTCTGCTCTGCTCTGCTCTGCTCTTTTACCTCCCCTTACCTCCCTCTCTTGTCCTCAAACTCTCACCCACTCCCACTCCCACCCCCCCACCACCCAGCTTCAGGGAAAAAACCAAGTGTCTCAGCCCCTTGCCCAGCTTCAACTTTCTGCTCCTGGCCTGAGGGAGGGAGCTCCAGCTGGTGTGAGTCTTCCTGTGCCCACACTCCCTCGTGGCTGGCCCATTTGCCACGTGCTGAACCAAGGGGTGAGAGCTGCCCACCCTGCCAGGAAGGTCCTTGGCCCGTCAGACTAGCCTGAGGATCTTCTCTCCTGGCCCTAATCACGTCTGTCTGTTGTCCAATACACAGGACGTCTACTGGAACCCCGGAGGTGGGATGCTAGTTGTGTGCTCCCAGTCTTGCCTCCTGTTCAGGGTGAGCTCCTGCTCATTTGTGTGCAGATCTGTGTCAGGCAAGAGCCCGGAGGCCTGGACCTTCAAGGACACCCTCCCAGGCAGGGCACATGAGGCAGGCTTTACAGAGGCTCTAGAGGGTCTCTTACAGGAGGTGGACAGGTAAACACTCTTAACTCCCCCGTGAGGCATCCCCCAGGACAGTTCCTGGAGCCACGGAACAGGGCTCCCCAGGGTGTTCGGGTGAGGCAAAGGGGGACTGGCAAGGGGGTGAACGACCTGGAGCCTGGGTCACCCATGGTGACACACAGATGGCCCCCCACTTGGGCTTATACTTGCAGGGCCTCTGCTGGGCTTCTCCTGGCCCTCCCCCACACCTCCACCAGCCAAATCTGAAGTGGGCCAAAGGGGAGATGGCCCTGCCTCTCTCCAGGATCCGGAGGCAGGGTCCCAGAAGGTGGGCGGTCTGAATGCCAGCATGGGAAGGTCCGCAAGCAGGCTTTTGTGTCCGTGTTCAGCCTCCGGTTCTCTTGAAGCCAGGAGAGATGGAGGAGGGTAGGGCCAGCGTTCTTGCTGCTTGCTCTCTTCACCCCATAGGACAGATGTGGGCATCGCCCCACCCTCTAACAAATGAGAATGAGCCACTGACCTCGGGTCACCCGGACAGCAGTTCACATCTGGCTCCAGGTGGGCAGCAGGCATTTCTCATGGCTTCATGCCACAGTGACACAGGGTGGGACAAATTCTTCACCTTCAAGTCCCCTCCAGCCTCGTGGAAACAAAAGCCAACAACAAAATGTCAGTTACTGTCCCGTGCTTTGCAGGATGTGAAACAGGCTAAGTTCCAGGCTGGAGAAGTACTGTTGGGAGATCAGAGGAAGCCCCTCAAAGGAGAGGAGTGACAAGAAGGGGGTGGCAGGCCCCAGGAGTAGCCGGCAGAAGGACACTTGTAGGAGCAGGGGCCAAGAATGCAAAGGGCCTGAGGCAGAGCAAGCTTGGGGGTCTGAACAAAAGAAGATTGCCATAATTGCAGGAAGAACGCACTGGGCGTGCTGGGCGTGCTGGGCGTGCTGGGCTATGGGTGCAGCCAGGAGGGCCTCCCGGGACTCACTCCCGTTAAGCCCAGCTTCTCAGACCTGGAAGATGAGGCACAGAGAGGTGAAACAACTTGTCCCCAAGGCTACAGAACTAGTGGAGGAACCAGGGTTCCTGCCAGGTAGTGTGGCCCCCAGCTCTTTAACCACTCCGGATGGGAGGGGGGAGAGCCCCGCAGCGGAGCGCTAGGAAGTCTCATGAACTGAAAGCAGTCGTTAGAATGCAGGACAGGAGTTACACTGGGCAGCCCCCAGCCACACAGGGACTTCTTCCCTCCGCCGCCGCCTCGCCCCAGGCCAACGCCCCAACAGCCTGGCTGCACCCGGGGTCTGCACAGAAGGGCCGGCGACAGCTACACCACCGACTTGGCCTCCGAGTGCTGGCAGGCAGTAGGGACCGAGCGGCAAAGATGAAGGGCTCCCCGGCCTGGACCCGTCCATGTGCCTTTTGCCCTGCCCCAGCCCCAGCGCCAGCCCTTCTGTTTCTCAACAGGAAAAGGGTGAGCCGGGTCGAAGCAGGTGGTGACAAGTGGCAGGTCTGCAGGTGGGCCCTGCGGGCTCTGTGTCTGCACCAGCTGGGCTGTTAGAAGGAGCAGGCGTGAGACGCCTCAGTTGGGGGGTGTTGAACTTGGCACTAGGGGGTGGGGATTAACCAATGCAGCCCAGGCTACTTCTCACTTCCCTTATCACCTCCTGCCACCTCCCCCCATAAATGTTAATGAACCCTACCTTCTGCCTCCCAGCTCCCTCTAGTCAAGGGAGAGAGTGGGGCAAAATTCAGGTAAACTGAGTCTGGGCCACATAAGAGGTCTAGGGTCTAGGCCCCTTGCCGCCATTCTTTTGGTCCTTGACACTTTTCAGGGAGTGTCCACCTCAGTTGATGCTCACGGTGGCAGTTTTGACAGCATCGATAATGGCCATTTCCTTTTTACAAATTAGCAAGCTGAGACCAGAGAAGTGAAGGGACTTGCCATAGATCACACAGCCCATGGAGGACAGGGCCTGGGGATGGGGATGAAATCCACGGAACACTCTCCATGCTGCCTCCCCTCTTGGAGCCCAGCACTGGCCTCTCCGTAGGGGTAAAGGAGCAAGCTGAGTCAGAAAGCCAGGCCTGCGGGTGCACAATGGGAAGGGACAACGAGCAGATGTCGCACCATGAAACAGGCTACCCAGCCATGCCCCAGAGCCCCCTGGCACAGACCCCTGGCTGAGCCCCAAGGCCAAGCTTGACTGCTGGCATCTGTTACCATGGAGACCCAGGCCTGGCTCAGGGGCTGGCCAGTGACAACAGGCCCCTCTCCCACCAATAGGAACCAGGCACTCAGGCTCAGAAAACTGGGGCCCAGACAGCGCTAGGTGGCACTCCCCACACCTGACTCCTTATTTCATTCCATCTCCCAGCTCACCAGTCAACCCCACAATTCCAACTCTGAACTACCTCCATGCGTCTGCTCTTACCTGTCATCCCAGGATTGAGGGCGGCAGGAGGTAGCCCTGAGTACCCTATCCGGGAGCTAGGAGCAGGCAGAGATGTGGGTGAGGTCGTGGGCTCCCGGAGAATGGAGCCAGAGCCAGCACCAACCACAGCAGAGAGGGAGATTCAGGCATTTCCTCGGAAGAGGCAGAGTTTAAATCCTGCCCCAAATGGAACAAATGTGGAAAATGATCAGGAACATCAGCCTGGGCAAAAGCAGAGAAGCAGGACAGTCTGGGGCATGCTGAGAAAATGATGAGCACTGGACTGGGAGTCTGGTTACCTGATGCCTTGTCCAAGTCATGCCACTCACTAACTAGCTGTGAGACCCTCCCTGGGCCTCCTCAGGGACCAAATGAAGAATCTAAGAGCCCTTCCGGTTTTGGGGTTTTTTTGTTTTTTAAGATTTTATTTATTTATTTGACAGAGACACAGCGAGAGAGGGAACACAAGCAGGGGGAGTGCGAAAGGAAGAAGCAGGCTTTTTGCCGAGCAGGGAGCCTGATGCAGGGCTCGATCCCAGGACCCTGGGATCATAACCTGAGCTGAAGGCAGACGCTTAATGACTGAGCCACCCAGGTGCCCCAAGCCCTTCCACTTTTGACAGTATGATTCCAGTATGGTTCCAACCCTGGACTCCCCCAGTTACAGGACTACCTCCGCACTCCCCAGGCTAGGTCAGGCTCAACAGGACCCTGAGCCCCCCGTGGGGCACCGTGGGCGGAGCTGGGAGCCAGGTGCTGGAGCTGGACTGCTGGAGGTGGCCAGGAGGTGGCCTTGGGGCTTGTCTGGGGGGGGAGAGGTGGCAGACAACTTTGTGGATTGATCTAGCTCAGGAAGGTGAGAAGGAGGCCTGGAGGTGAGAGTTTCGCCCTCCTGCTCATCTCTTTAGGTAAATACATCCACACCCAGCATTTCCCCTTCTCTTTCCATCCTGGGGGCACTTAGACCTCAGAGCCCAGAGCTGAGGTGTGAGCTCTGCTTCCCGATGCGGGGGCTTCCCTCGGAGATCCCCCTAAGCACGAGCCCGCTTCCACAGTCACCATCACCCACATTCTGTAGGGAAGGAACAGTTAGAGTCCCTGGTCACCAGCTTCTGGGACCTTGGATATCTCAGCCCAGAGGGCGTGGACACAGCAGAAAGTCTCCGGATGAGATAGAATAGAAAGAGCATGGACTTTAGGAACCTAGTTCCACCATTCACTAGCTGGGTCATTCTGAACTAACTACCTACCAGTGTGCCTCAGTTTCCCTGTCTGTCGAATGGCATAATACTGGGACGGTACAGAGCAGGGTGGGACCAGAGGTCATGTGAAGAGGCTGGTGGGCACTTCATCCCAGGCAGCTGCTGGTGGGCGCAGGGAGGAGGCCCTAGGGACAGCTGCTGCCCCAGAGAGGATGATGGGTGAGGCCCAAGAACATATTACACCTTTTGGCGTCTGCTCAGTGCAGTCATCTCATTTGGTCCTCCGACATCCTGAGGTGGTACCGCCCCATTTCTAGGAGAAAAGTGCCCAGGCCCAGAGAAAAGTAGCTCACGCCAATGCACCAGCTCTTCTCCGAGTCTGTCTTTTCTGAGACGGGTCCTTCCACAGCCCCAGCTGCACCTTCTCCCCCATCCCTGGCCCCCCACCTGTTGCACCCACTATTTGCTGCCAGTTGGGACAGCCTTAACACCTCCATCCCAGTGGCCAGACAGCAGAGAGGGGGAGCAAGGGGTCACAGAGGCAGTGGAAGCAAGCGCTCCTAGCCAAGCCCACCGCCTGCCCCCTGGAGGGAGGCTCCTCCTTTTAAGGCTGCTTCTGGGAATTTCCACCCCCAGAGCCAGACTCAGCAACCCCTGTCCCGGAATGATACCTGCACTCTCCCTTGGGGAGGTGGGGCACCGGACCTGAGGGCAGGAGAAGCTGGCCCTGGGAGGGGAGGAGGGGCCCTCCAGTCCAGGTCTGAGGGTCAGGAAAAACGGGGGAGACCACAGGGGCCAGCCTCCTTATCCAGCAGCTCCATCCTCTGTGCTCGGGTAGCCCAGCAAGAGGCTGGCGGCCCCCGCCGGTGGCTGCTTAGCCGGCTCACTGGCCAGGAAGGTGGACACCTCACACCTCAGTCTCCCAATTACGCCCTCCTCCCCCACTCCTCCTCCCCTCCCTTCTCTCTCCTCCTCCTCCCCTCTCTCTCCTCCTCTCCCCCCTGAAAACCTGTGGCTTGAAGAGACCTTGGCTTCTCTGGGACTCTACCCCTGGGGACTGCCCATATCTGCTCCTGAGTTTGGGGGCAGGGGGGCAACCGCCCCAAGAAATCTCTCCGGCGATGGGAGCCACCCGCCTGCTGCCCAACCTCACTCTGTAAGTGTGCTCCCTCTCTGGACTGAAGTTTTGTCGCCATTTCCAGCCTGGGGCAGACCTAATCTTACCGGGACCCCACACGGAGGGGCTGGGGGGGTGCCTGGTTGCTCGCCCTGGGTTGACGGCTGGCACCCACACCAGGGTCTGCCTTGTCTTCCCACACAGGTGCCTGCAGCTACTGATTCTCTGCTGTCAAACTCAGGTAGGCGGGCGCCCCCCCCACCAGCTTTTTCCCATCTCCCCCCACCCCACCCAGCTGGGGCGGGTAGTCTCCTCTCGGCAGGTTCTGGTCTCCCCCTGGATACAGATGGTTTTTGAGGTTGGGGGGTTGGTGTCAGCCTTTGGAGGCGGGTAGAAGGGGCTAAGGCACATTTGGGGATTCACTGAGGTCTTTATCTGTCCTCCCTCCATGACCCTCCCTGTCCCTACTTGTCCTGGAGTCTCTGTTTCTCTCTCCTTATTGCCACACGTGTTCCTCCCCCACCCAAGGCTAAATGCATGGGGCAGCCCAGGCTTGAGGGATGGAGTCTGGAGTGGTAGGTAGAGGGCAGAGGTGCTGGCTCAGGTGAGGCTTGTACTTGGAGGTACCTGAAAACACAGGTTTCCATGCAAAACCACTTGTGCGTTCCACTTACTACCCCACACCCCCCAACACGGATGTCCTGGGGGGCCACTGTCCTGGGGGATTGAGTGGACAGTCAGAATGCCCAGCCAGGGCGGGGTGACTCCTTACCTACAGGGCAATGAGGTGAAGCCCAAAGAGGTTTTTTTGGGACAAGATTCAGGGTTTGCATCTCCACACTCCCCCCACCCTATGTCAGCACCCCCCCCCCATGCACACCCCCCCACCCCAAGCCTCAGCCCCCTGTGCAAGGCTCGGTCCCTTTTTGTGATCCTCCATAAAAGTGCAGCTATTAAAATGCACTGGTCCAGAACCGCTCTGGGGAGAGATCGCTTGGCTTTCCCAGGCCAGAGGCCCGCTTCTCTTCATATCCAGTGGGGACTTTTTTTGAAGGTAAATGCCTTTTCTCTGGGAGAGGGAAAGGGGCTGCCTTTGAAGCAGTGGGGGGGTGGGAGAGAGAGAGACAACTCCCCCCCCTTTCCTTCCCCCTTTTGCTCTAGCCCCCGTTCCAGGCCTTTTGCTTCACACATCCAGGGAGAGCAAGAAGAAAGCCCCCAGCCTGGCCGGGAGGGGGCTAGGGGTGGGCCCAACCTGTTCTGGAAGGGGAATTAGCACAATGGTGAGGCTGGCCGGGCGTTTATGGCCTGGCTGAGGCCCCATTCAGGACTCAGGGAAGGTGGCAAAGCTGTCCTTTCCCCCTTGAAGTGCCCCCTCACCCCCCTTGGAGGGGGGGCCGGCAGGCCGGACCATAGCTATGCTTGAGGGGCCGTCTGACAAGCAGCTGTCTGCAGCAGTGGAAGGGGAGGTCCCCCTGCAGCGGGAACATGAAAGGGACAGGCCAGGTCCCGCGGGGAGAGCGACTTGTGGGCTGTGGGGTTGTGGGGGGGGCGTGGGGCTGCTTTTGTGCAAGGCCTGAAGGGGGACAAGGAGAGGAGGGGGCTTCAGGGGGGCCCTCTCTGCTCCTGACCTGGAACAGACAGCCAGAAGAAGGCTGCCCGCCAAGAGGGGCGGAGGGCCTGAACCTGGGCCAGGAGGCTGGGGGCTGGGGACAGGCCGGACCTAACCGAGGGTCCTGGGCCAGCCAGACCCCACTCCCTGGCAGGGAGGCAGGCCCCCACCCCAAATTCCAGGGTGGGGTGCGGGTCGCACTTCGCTGCTCTGAGTCTCCAGACCCTGCTCTCATAGGCAGGGGGGGGTTCTGGCGGCACTCCTGGCCAGTGGCTGAGCTGGAGTCGGAAATGAGCAGTGACACACATGAAGGGTTAACCCTGAGCGGGTTACAGGGTCAGCCTGGAGCCGCTCACTCACCGCCCCTTTCCTCAAAGCTGATCCTTCCGGCTCTGGCTCCTCCCTCTACAACAGAGTGGCCTCTGACAGATGCTGATCTGGGTCCAGGTCTGTCTCGGTGGTTGTGACTGGGCCTGGGATAAAGGTGGCCCTAGGGATCTGGGGCAGAGAAAGTCTGGGGCAGAGAGAGTCTGGCCAGCACGATCGGGCGGAGAGAGAAACATTTGAGCCTAGGGTTGAGGCTGTCACCAGCAGCTGCCGCTGAGAAATGGCATCAGGTTTGCACCTTACTGGAGAGGGAGGACAGGAAGTGGTCTGTTTTTCTCCCGCTCAGTGTTGCAGATAGGTAAGGAGAGACTGGGCCTGCGGCGGTACTCGGCCAGGCTTGGCAGCGCGCACGGTGGAACCCGGGGAGCAGGCAGCAGGCTGCAACATCGCCCCCACTGGCCACGAGCCTATTACATCGTGGCACAGGCAGGCCGGCGCCTCCCGGGGGCGCCCCTGGGCCACCACCCCTAGCGCCTCTTCCTGCTGCGGCCTCCACCTCCCTCACCCCTAGAGGAGGGAGGAACACTGAACCGGGGCCCGGCGTCTCTGAGAGCCCTGAGCACCCAGGGGCAGGGGCAGGGGCAGGGGAGGCGGGCAGGAGCTCGGGATTCCACAGTTCGCGCTGAAATTGGGTTCCTTCTAGCAACCAGAGTCACGATTCCAGGTGGGCACTAGATCACCAGATGTCCCCCAAGCCTGGCAGACAGAGAGCCCAGAGGTCACGACTGGCTCACCCACTGGCCTGGGAGGATCATATGTCCCCTTGCCCTGCACCTCTGCTTCCCAGGACCAATGGACCTGCCCGCATCACACTCACCTCCACACCCCGCTCCCCTGGATGGACCGGTGGTGGTGTCACCCAAAGCAAATTGACACTATTTTTCCCTTGGTAACCGCAAAGGGGGAGAATCACCCGTCTCCTAATTTTAACCAGTACGTGAGGGACCAGGGCGCCATGACCGACCAGCTGAGCCGGCGGCAGATTCGCGAGTACCAGCTCTACAGCCGGACCAGTGGCAAGCACGTGCAGGTCACCGGGCGTCGCATCTCTGCCACCGCGGAGGACGGCAACAAGTTCGGTGAGACCCAGCCCTCGTCAGAGGCCACTCACCCCCTGGCCTGCCTAACCTGGTCTCTCCCCAGATCCTGTGCCAGGGCAGGGGCCCAAGTGTGAGAGCCTCCCGGTGCCCCCCCGCCCAAGCTCGGAGGTCAGGCTGGTTGGGGGGCCCCCTGCCACACCCCTGAGCCGGGAACCCCCATGGACAGAAGTCTTTCTCCCCCTCCCCCGTCACAGCCAAACTCATAGTGGAGACGGACACCTTTGGAAGCCGTGTGCGCATCAAGGGTGCTGAGAGTGAGAAATACATCTGCATGAACAAGAGGGGCAAGCTCATCGGAAAGGTGAGACCTGGAAGGAGGGCGAGTGGTGAATGAACCAATCTTACCGCCTGCCCCACAGCACCCCACTCCCCTCCACTGGGCCCAAGCCAGGACTACTTCTACTCACACCCCAACACTCAGCCACTCTCTGGTTTCTCCATGTAAATGAGTCCCTGTGGGTCTAGAAGCTCTCAGAACACTTAGTGACCCGTAGTCTCTTCGGCTCTGATTTCCGGGCTATGTCCCGACAGCAATCAGTCAGGATTTTAGCACCTACATGAGATTGCAGCCTTCATGTTGAGGGTTAAGTGCTGATCAGGGCTGAGAGTGGGCACTCATACACGGCCACAAGCTCCTCCAAGGTCAGTGGGGCCCCCAGAATCCGTCCAGGAAGATGCATACTGCCTACAAAACTGCCTGCTAGTGTAACCTCTCCACAATGGCAGGCTCAGCACTGTTGTGTAGGGAGAATTCCATTTCCTTTAGCATTTGTCAATCCTGGCTTCTGATTCTGGCTGTTCTCACCAAATATTTGCTGATTTCAGTCAAGCCTCAGGCTTCTCGTCTATAAAAATGGGCATAGGGTCAAGGCTATGGATAAGGTCAAATGGGTGGCTGTGTGGTTCCTGACATTGTCTTTATTCTGTAAACATTTGCCCCTTCTTTTCATTAGAGGCTGCTTGTTGCCTCCTTTTCCTCCACCCAGCAGTTACCATTCGCCCACACTGAGGAGTGTTCTCATGTGCTGAGTACCCACTGAGTACGCACTGCAGAATAATCTGGATCTTTATGCCACGTCTGGGGAAACAGGCTCGGCATGGCTAAACACCGTTCTCAAGGTGTACAACTTGCAAATGACAAGCCTGTGTTTAAGTTCAGATCTGACTCCCAGCAAAACTTGTTCCTTTCTCCCACTTTTGCCTCTCCAACAAGGGCACCCGTCTCACCTCACCAGGCAGAAGTCCTTGGGCACACAGCCCCCATCACTCCCTCCTTTGTCCTACAGAATAGGCCCAAAAGGCTGACAAGCCAGACAGGTTGGGTGGACAAACTCCCCTCCTCACCCTCCTTCCCTCCGCAGCCCAGCGGGAAGAGCAAAGACTGTGTGTTCACGGAGATTGTGCTGGAGAACAACTACACGGCCTTCCAGAATGCCCGGCACGAGGGATGGTTCATGGCCTTCACGAGGCAGGGCCGGCCCCGCCAGGCTTCTCGCAGCCGCCAGAACCAACGAGAGGCTCACTTCATCAAGCGCCTCTACCAGGGCCAGCTGCCCTTCCCCAACCACGCCGAGAGGCAGAAGCAGTTCGAGTTCGTGGGCTCAGCCCCCACCCGCCGGACCAAGCGCACACGGAGGCCACAGCCCCTGACGTAGTCGGGGACACTGGGGGCAGCCGCCCCTCACCAGCCTTCCCATCCCCTTCCCTTCCTGATCCCAAGACTGGGCTGGGGTGGAGGGAGGGGAACCAGAGCCCCCAAGGAGGACCCTGAGGACCACCAAGCGTCAGAGCCTCC
Source organism: Mirounga angustirostris (assembly GCF_029215605.1). Lineage (NCBI taxonomy): Eukaryota > Metazoa > Chordata > Mammalia > Carnivora > Phocidae > Mirounga > Mirounga angustirostris. The sequence continues at coordinate 159,324,938 of NW_026991710.1, read as the reverse complement.
AGCCAGAAAGGGGCGGGACTGCCACAAACCAGGGCTGGGGCCTCAGGGCAGCCGCCCCAGACACCCCCCCACCGCCCCACCCCCGCACTGGAATAGGCCCCGGGGGTGGGGGTGGGGCAGACCCCCAGGCGGGGAACTGTAGTGTTCCCCTGGACGCAGGCTCCCTGAAACAGGTGGAAAGGGCAGCAGATTCAAGGCCTTGCAGACACTGTCAGGAACTCTGCTTGCTGAGACTTCCTCAGTCTACTTCCAGCCTCCAAATTCCTCCTGGCCAGACTGTAGGAAGGGACTTTTGTGTTTGTTTCAGGAAAAAAGAAAAAGGGAGCGAAAAAAAAAAAAAAAAAGAGGGATGGCCATTCTTCACATTCCACTACCCAGGCCTGCACCCCCATCCCCAATTTCGAGCCCCAGAATAAAACCATTTTCCTGCAAACGGGTTATTTGAAGGCGGGGTGGACAATCCAACTCCCAAACTGCGGGGTAACAAACTTGCCTCTCCGAGAGGCGCGGAACAGAGCCCGGGCGAGCCGTGGGAGCCCAGTGGCCCGGGGCCGGGCGTGGCCCGGCAGGTGGATGGGGCGGCGCTCGGGGCGCGGCGGGCAGCGCCGCCCGCAGTGGAAGCGGGGCGTGGGTGGCCCGGAGAAGGCCCCGCACCTCCGCCTGGCGCGAGACTGGCGGCCCGGGGCGTGCCCAGGCCCCGGGACCGGCGGGCGCACCCCTCCCTCCGCGCGGGCTCCGGTTTCCTGGCTGGCACAGCGCGTCCCGTGCTACCTGTTGGGGCGAAGCAAACCCAAACCCTCGGGCGGGCGAGCCGCCGGGGCCGGGGCCGGGGCAGCAGGCCCGAGAGCCCGGCACGGCGCCCGGGCGGCCCGCGGACGCCGCAGCCTCCTCGCCGGTAGCCAGATTGCCGTTTTCCGGTGAGGAGGGGGGGCAGGGGGATGGGGGAGGAGGGCTCGGCCGAGCGGAAGGGGGAGTGAGGGCGAGAATGCGTCCTCTTGTTCCCCAGGTCCTCGCGGGGGGCGGGGGCGGGGGCCACACCTGAGGGGAAGTCGCAATTAGAGGCGGCGGGCCCGGCCGCGCGGCCCAGGGGGAGGGGGAGCCGCGGCGGGCGGAGGGGAACGGCGCCCCCCTCCCCCGCCCGGGCTTCTCGGGTGGGCTTTCCCAGACGCCTCCAGGTGTGCTTTTGGGGAGTGGAACTAAGAGGCCATAAAAACCGCCTCTTTCCTCCTCTGCGCTGGCTTTTAATCTTGTTGAGGGGAAAGCCCTTCTTAGCAGGGCTCCCCGCCCAAGCCCGCTCTTCTGTTGTTGGACCCCCAGCCTCAGTTTCCCTTTCCTCTGCTTTCTGGGAAGCTGTTGGAGGGAAGTATTATGGAGAGAGAGGAAAAAGGAAAAAGGATGAATAGACCTCCCTTCTCCCCACTTTTCCCAAGAATGGCCTAAAAATAAGGACCGATTGGGAAGTTGGGGAGGAGCCTGGTTTAGTCAAAATGGGAGGTGGGTGAAGCAGCCGTCCAAGTCGGTGGAGGTTGGGGATCCCTCGCCTCTCCTTTGGTGAGGACTGGAGCAGTCTGACACCCCCAACTCTGAGCAATTTAGAAGGCACAGCCAAGAGGGAGGTCCCCCAGGCCCCAGGACATTCTCCCCCAGCTTGTCATAATTGCTTTGCACCAGGTTGCCCCCGCCCCATCACAAAGAGCCTTAATCCTGGTGAAGACTGCAGGAGATGTGTTGGGGGTCGTTTTCTGGGGGTTGGGGGGTAGGGAGGGTGGTCCGGAGCCACAGCTGATAACTGGTGAGTTCAATGGGATTTTAAACACAGGGGCACCGCCCAGCAATTACCTGAGGACAAAGGGTTGGGGCCCCCAGGTGTGGAGGTCTGGACTTGGGGGGCAGGGGTAGGAGACTGGGAAGGAGGTGTGTTGGGGAGGGGGGCTCTTACAATCCTGCTGATTCCCGCAGGAATTTAAGACATTCTTTAAAACTCTAGACTGCCTCCCCCCAGCCGGGCTCTCAGACCCACCCCACCATCCCTGGCTGGGTTAGAGACAGCTTCAAAGGTGGACGGGGCCCTTTGTCTTGCCTCTGCTTTCTTCTCCGCCTTTCTCCCGCCCCTCCTCCCTCTCTTTGACCTCCCCAGCACGGACAGGCCTCTGGGGGCCGGCTCCAGAAAGCCCTCACTGTTTCCTTTCTTGCTTTCTGAGGTGAGACCTGGTGAGGGGGGGCTGAGAGTGGGCAGGGTGAGGGAGGAAGGCGGCCTCGGAGGTCTGTGCCATCTCAGAGTGCCTTGCCCCGCCCCGAGCCCCAAGCCTGGCACGTCTGACGCCTGCTGGTGGCCTTGGGTCTCTGGCTTGGCTCTCTGAACCTTCTTACCACACCTTTTCATGCCTCTGCCAAGTCCAGGCTCCATACCCAGAGGGTGTCTTCATACTCTGGGGAAGTCTGTTCAGTTCATTCTTCTAAACTGGGGCTGATTTCAAAGATGCGGAAAGGAAGAGGCCAATGGAATGGATCTCTGAAAATGGGGTCTCAAGGGATTTAACATGGGTGGGGGAGGAAGAAGGCTTCCTTGAGGACCTCAGACCACTCCGCAGCTGGCTGCAGCAACCCTGGCTGCCTCTGTGTGCCGGAAGGTTCTAAGCAAGTGTGCAGATGGGGGTGGACACCGTGGGGGAAGACTTGGGGCAAGATGAGTGCATCCCTCTCCGGGAGGATGTGACAAAGTGGAGGGAGGCGGCAGCAGGTGTCTCAGATCCTGTGCTGGTTAGGATTACCAAGACCTCCAGCTAAGAATAGCCTGCATATTGATCTCCCCTCCGCTGTCCTGTCCTCCAACAGCCAGATGAGGCAGAGGGGGAAATCCACTCACTTTCTAGTCCCTGCAAGCTGGCTTCTATTAAAGTCACTCTACTGAGCCCTGTCCTTCATACTTCAGTGGCCAGTGAGCTCCCTGGTTTCAGACCTGGGCGTCCCCAGCCTCACAGCCATGAAGGACCACCCCTTTTTGAAGCTCTGTCCTACCTCTTCATTCTCTGTTGCTGGGACCCTTCTCTTCCCTGGCTCCTCTTCATAGAAACATTCCCTAAGATTTCTGCCTTTCTCTTCTCGCCTTGTTCTTCCTGCTGAGTCTCTCCTAGCAATGCAGCACGTCAGCTGTCAGCCCCTTGCACACCACTGCTTTCTCTCCCACACTCAGAAACTCTGCACCGCTGCCAGACCTCGCTGGGGTCTGTCTCAGTTAGTACAGTAGCTTTCCAAGTCATGTCTCTGCCTCCCGACACCCCTACCCCCTCCAGGATATCACACGGTTCGCTCACCCTACCCCACCCTAACCCACAGCTCTGCTCGCGTTATGGGATCACCAGTGGACTCCTTAGCTCCTGTACAATCCCGCCCAGCTTTCCTTCCCAGCCCTGTCCCTACAAGTCCCCTCCAGGAGCTCTGGCAAGACAGCAGCCCTTGCCGTCCGGCCAGCACCCTGTGCCCATCTTTGATCGTGAGGTTCCTACTGTCCAGCACGCCTTCCTCCAGAACGCTCACACGCCCAGACCGCTGCTGTCTCCTCTGCTCTGTAGACTTGCCTCCTCTCTTGGGCTAGTGGTCATCTCCGGTGCCCTGGGGCTCTCTGGCCACCCACTTGCCCTTGCCTTATGCACACATCACTGTACTTATTCGTGCTTGTGGGATGGTTGTACTACAAAGCAAGTGCCTCAGATGTAGAAGTAGTCCGTCTTTGCCTCCCCCATAGTACCCAGCACAGGACGTTCCACAGAGTAAGTATTTATTGAGGGAATTAAACCAACTGAAGGTCCAGAAAGAAGTCCTTGGCCCAGCACCCTGCAGTCCCTGGAGATGGAGGCAGAATGAGAACCAGAATCCTGCCTCCACCTTCCATCCTTAGGTGGACTTGGACAGGGATGGGTCCTAAGCACTTAATCCACAGACTTATTTATTCCCTACAACGTACAAGCACTGTGCTAGCCCTTCAGTTAACAAAAAAGACGGACAAGATATGGTATCATCCCCTGTCAAGATCTCCAGACACTTGAAACTTAAGGACTTTCGGAAATCTCTCTCTCACACCTAAGAAGATAGCAAAGTGGCATTTGGTACAGCCCAAAAGAGGAAAAAAGGAGATAGGAGCTATTGGAAATAAGGACACTAATGTGTACAGAACTCCAGAGATGTGCCAGGCAGCATGTGAGAAATACTCACGTATAACCCCTTATTCAGGGGGTAAGATTATTCCCATATCATGTGTGGGCGAGCTCAGACTCGGAGATATTAACTCATTCGTGGTCGCAGCTAGGGAGCATTACAGTCTACATTCTTGCCTGTCTTCATCACCTGAGTGGGATGTTCTCCATTTCCGGCCAGGCATGGTGGGTTCCGGGATGGGAGAGTACATGGGGCCAGAGCTTTGGGAAAGGCTGGGGTTTGCATGATCTTTAAGGATGAGCAGGATTTCAGGGGCGCTTGGGTGGCTCAGTCGGTTAAGTGTCCGACTCTTGATTTCGGCTCAGGTCATGATCTCAGGGTCTTGAGATCCGCATCAGGCTCCAAGCTTAGTGGGGAGTCTGCTTGAGATTCTCTCTCTCTCCCTCTGCCCCTCCCCCCACCTCTGAACAAATAAAAGAATGAGCAGGATTCCAGTCCGCAGACAAGACATGCAAGGGAAAATACTAAGAGGGAAAACAGCATGAGAAAAAAGGCTTTGAGGCAGGAAGCTGTGAGGCGTGTTCAGGGGAAGTTGAGCAGTCCATGGGTTTGGCTAGAATTGTAAGTTTGCCTGGAGAAGTGGCAGGAAAAGATTGGGCCACACTAGGGAAAGTTTTGCGGTAGCAGGAGCTTTGAGAAGGAGAGTGATCATGCAGTTGTGGGTTGGGGTCTGGGGGAGAGGCTAGTCTTGTGGCAGCATGCTGGGGGCTGAGGCTCTAGGGTCCCCGAGACAGAGGGTCCAGTGTACAGAGGTGGGGGGGGTGGTACATGACTTCTAAACTCTTGAGAAAGGGTCACTTCTAGGCCCTCATCCTTCCTTTTATTCCTGTGGCCCAGTTGTCACCTTTCCCTTCTCCTTAGGTGCCTAGGTACCCTTAGTCACCCTCCCCAGGAGTTAATGTTTAGACGGCCCAGGCATAGGGGGAGAGTCCCTGGTGCTCCCAGTCCCAGCAGGTTGGTGCATGGGGCGGGGCGAGGGGCAATGGAGTGAGACCAAGAGAAGAGAAGCCCATTGCACAGGCCTTGCGGAGGGGGCTGGCGGCGGGGCCAGAGTCCAGTCAGGACATCTGGCACCAGTGATCTTGCTGCAGGAAGGAGCCAAGAGCTAGGTGTGTGGGGCCTGGGACTGCCTGCCTGAGAGGGGCAGGAGTTCCAGCCCCTATTGTGGACGCAAGGGGCCATCCTCAAGGCCTCAAGGCACTTCTGAGCTTACAGGTACGTTAGTCCCCTCAGCAGCTGGGTATGGCCAAGCGGTGCCCAGGAAGCCTACCCTGGGGCCTGGACAACAGGCACTGGTGTTCAGTGTTGCCTGCTTCTGGGGGAAACTTTTTGCCTCCCCTCTCATCCCAGTCTGAAGGGGAGACAGGCAAGCGACAGGGGAGGATGGTCCACCGGCCCTGAGGAGTCTGGGGCCTTCTCAGGGGGAAGGGGCTGGTGGGCAAAGCAAGTCTCACTGTCAGGCAAGACCAGAGGGGAAGTGGAGCATGGCAGGTGAGAGAAGGGTCTCCTGGCCTGGTTGTGCCCTCGCCGTGGGCACCGACACACACACACACACACACACACACACACACACACACACCAGGATCCCTCTCAGTAAGGAATGACCTTGACAGCTACCATGCCTCAGGCCGACAGAGGGAGCCCTAACTCTGCACTCTGCAGTCGCCTTGGTTCCAGGGTGGGCTGGTGGCAGACTCTTCCTGCACAGGTGGCTCTCCCACCCCGTGGAAGGACATTCCTCTAGAGTGGGGGGCAGTGGGAATGGGCTTTTGCAGGATTGGAAGACTCTCCTCTTGGTCAAGGGGAATGAGAGGGTTCAGGACTAGGAGGAGGTGCTCAGAGACAGCTGAGGTCAGGTGGGGGGCAGACTTCTGGGCCCACAACCCCGTGTCCACCCCAGCCATGCTCAGGGCCTTGCCTTCCTGCTGGAAGCCACCCTCTGACTCTTCAACAGAGGTCATCCCTCCCTGTTCCTATCGCTCTTCCCCTACTGCACACCAAGCTTTCTGGAATGGGGGACACTGCCCAGTGCTGCCTCCATCTGCAAGGCCGTCCTGCTCTCTGGCCCTAAATTAGGGCTGTCCTGAGGCCGCCCCGGGAGCCAACCCCAGAGCCTCATGGAAGGGGGTAGGGGAGACTCAGGGGGAGCCCTGGCCCCTGCAGCTCCCCCACCCCCACCCCAGCACTGAGCAGACCTGAGGCTGCCTCCCTCCATCCCTGAAGAGGCTGTGGGAGCCACAGCCACCTCCTCCCCCCTCCCTGCTGCCGCCGCGGCTGAGCCGGCAGGTTGTCTTGGCAACGGGAGGCGGAGAGGAGATGCGCCGAGGGATGGAGGTGTATGTCACCGAGGAAGCTGCCGGGCTCCTGCCCCACGCCCCAGGCCCCTGAAGGTACCGGAGAGCCCTCCCTTCCCCCTCCCCCTCCCCCTCCCCCTGCCCTTTCCCCTGGCTTCCCCCACTCCTTCCGACGACGACGTGCTTGTTTCGCAGAGGAGAATGTTCCCCTCGTCCCGGCCCAGAGACTCCTACCCTTTCCTCATGAGCCACCTCATTCCAGGCCCCTGTCCACAGCTGTCCTTCCCCGCAACAGCTCATTCCAACCCGACCTCTGGTCACCCTTGCACCGGAAGACAAAACTCCTGGGGTGGGGCCTGGGGGCGGGGTGGCAAGTGGGAAAACCAGGGGCCCTAACGGGCTGCGGTGGAAAAGCACCTGGTGCTCGGTGTGCCGGAAGGCTGGCAGGAGGCTGCCCACAGCCCAGCCGGCGGGGCCCGGGCAGTGAGGGTGGGCTTGCAGGGAGGAAAGCAGAGACCAGGGCTGGTTTCCCAGAAAGGCCTGGGTCCCCCCCCTCCAAAGCTGTGGCCCCTCCTGCCACATCAAAAGTACACCCCCTCCTGCATCATGTCCTGACCTTTTTTTCCTAGTTAAAGGTTTCTTCCCCCACCCCCAGGCTTTCTGGTTCCTTCCTACTGGGCCCTCTCCCCAGCCAGTCCCCAGCAGCTAAGCCTGGATTCTTTCTACTCTTCCTCAGCCACTCAGCTGCCTGCCTTCTTCATTTCTCCTTTCTCGCTGGAGCCCATCCTTCAGAATTCATTCTTCTCTGTCTTCCACTACCCCAGACATCCCTCCATTCCTGTCCCTATCTGTGCCCTCCCGTCCTCTTTTCTTTGAGAAAGAGGTCCAAGGCACACTCTCATCTGTCCCCCTCAAGCCCCTTCCCCTGTGATTTTCCATTTGGATACCCCAGAGCCCCCTCCCCACATTCTAGATTTCCCCAAGGACAGCTCATACCATCAGCTGACCGGCTGTGGGCAGCAGTTACCAGGGCAACAACAAGGGCTGCCTAGGTAGGCAAGTCTGCTGTGAGGTGGAAGGAGACTGGGGCCACGGCCAGGGTCAGCCAGCTGGGCTCCCTCCCCTGCCCCCCAGGGGTCACAAATGAACCAGGCTCTGCGCTGAGCTCAGAGAGAACCAATGGGCCAATGGCAGGGTCCTGAAGTGGTGAGGGTTTTCCCATTCAGGGAAGGCACATCCTGTAGTTCTGGGCTGGGACCTTGGCATCACCTGGCAGGAAATTGCCTTCTGATGCAGCTGCCCTGGTGAAAGACGGGGGGTCCTTCTCACAGTTCCCAGGGGATCCAGGGTACCAAAGGACAAGCCCAGTCTCCCGTGCTAAGGACCGGGTTTCTCAGATCCTCCCATTCAGGCCTCCCCAGGAGGGGGTGAATCCTTCCTTGGGTGACCAATTCTGGCATTTTGCCCTCTCCCTGCCCCTGAGCATCTGTGCCCTTTAGCACCCCAGGGAGGCAGGGCCCCCAGAGGCCTGCGTTGCTGCTTTTAGGTGATGAGTAGGAGATGCAGGTGCTGGGAGGAGCCAGGTGTTGTCACCCCTCGGTTATCAGTAGAGCCCCCTTTTGCCTCCACCCCAACTCAAACCCTGGCTGTTTCTGCGGAGGCTTGAGGGGCTGTGTGTGTGTATGTGTGCGTGTGAGCGAGCATGAGTGTTACAGGGTTGGGGCCATGGGAGAGGGAAAAAGGCCAGCAGCTCGCCGAGTCTGCTTCCGATTCCGCTTCGTCATGATGCCCGGTTAATGCTCCTCTTGTTTGAGATGGATTGAGCTGCAGCGAGTGATCGAGGTGGAAGAGCAGACAGACACACACAGACACAGATGCACGCCCTCGGGCCGGCCACACACTATCAGCTGGAGGTGGGGAGGTTCAGGGAGGGAGGAGGGAGGGGGCAGGGCCCGCCCCGCCAGACGCAGGCTCCAAGCGCCAGCTCGTGGAGAAGCAGGGTGGGGACGAGGGGGTGGGGGCCCAGAGCGTAGGTCCCCTCCTGTGCCACCTCCCCCCCCCCCACCCACCTACCCCAAGCCGGCGTTTTTCCTGTTATTTGTGCTCTGGGAAAGCACGGCTGGGTTCCTGGAAGAGACGCCTATTACCTTGGCTCTTGAGAAAAAGCGGCAGCCCTGGGACCCGGGCCGGCGCCTGCCGCCCCGGCCTTGGGGCCTCAGAGCGTCTGGGCCCCACTGTCTGGGAAGAGGTAGGTGCCAAGGTCTCCCACCTCTCTTCCCCTCTGTGGGCACTTCGGGCTCTGGGTGGTGGCAGGGATCCTCCGGGGAGGGGGTCAGCTGTGGCCCCTGTTCAGTGGGAGAATGGTCGTGCGTGGCCAGACCCTGGGACTAGCTGGGTTTGATCTCCTCAAACCTGATTTGAGAAAGAGGGTCGGGGTGTTTTATACTGTCACCCAGTACCCCCTTCACCTAGCTGTGCTGGGCAGAAGTCCAAGCAATGGGATGAGGGGGACAGGGGTGGGCAGGGGAGCTGTTCTTTCTTTGCTGAATAACAGGGAGCGCGTAGGGAGGAGAGAGGAAGGGGTTGCCAGTCTCCCTCCCAGTGTGCCACAGATCTTGAGAGGGGAGCCGGACACACAGACACCTGAATGCTGGTGGTGATGGGTGTGCTCCCTGTGGGGAGGTGCCTGGGGAGACCCTTTCTCGCCCTTGGCTGGCCAGGCTGCAGTGAGAGCCGAACGCAGACTGAGGTTGGGTGGCAGGGCGTGGCCGCAGGCCTGACCCCCTGCTGGAGTGCTTGAAGGGGCTGGGGCTGAGCAGACCTTCAGGCCCCGAAGGATCCAGAGGCACCCTTTTGCTAGTTATGCCCCTTCCTGGGCAGATGCGCCTGGTGTTTCCCTCCCGGGGGACGGTGTTGCCAGGGTTTGAGAGTCAGGGGAGCAGGGGCAGGTGTAAGAGAAGGAAGGCAGTCAGGCCTTGGGAACGGGGGAGCAGGAATGCTCCCGGGGAATGGGTAAATGGGGGGCACTGTGTTCCGGGACACGTGCACAGCTTAGAGAGGGGGTGTCAGCACGTGACGCGGGTGATTGTGAGCATGGAGAACGGCTGCCGGGGAGGCTCAGTGCGTGGGGGTGAGGGGGCGTCAGTGGCACCGTGTGTCACTGTGGGGGCCCTGCCGGGAGAGTGGGGGCGTGATCTTGCAAGCAGGGTGCATGGGTTCTGCAACTGTGTTTCAGTGTGGGCTCCTGCGTGTGTGGGTGAAGTCCACACAGTGTGGAGCTGCGTCCGCGTGTGAGCCGCCGTGCTGCTGGCCTCTCCATATGCTGAACACTTGAGTCATACTGTTCACGTCGTAGTGCAGGTCTGTAGGGATTCCTCTTTTGGAGCTCACGTGTGTGTGTGTGTGTGTGTGTGTGTGGACACCAGAATAGTGATATCCCCAGAATTCAGAAGCTGAATTTGGGACACAAGACCCTTGTGTCTTCCCTCTCAATCCAGCTTGTGTAAGTGACAGCATAACGAACCAGCCGGACCGGCTATAAATAGAGACCAGAGCAGGAACATGCTGAGGACCACGCGAGCCTGAGGGGTTGGGGGGGACTCAGAAAGAGAGGCCTCTTCAGAGGGAAGGCAGAGAGAACGGCTACAGAGACCCGAGAGTGATTTAGGAGAAACTGGATGAAAAGATGCATATTTGTGTGAGGTAGGAGGAATGGAAGGGGGTGCCTGGGCCCAGGCCTGCTGCCATCAGGGACAAAGACCAGGCAGGGCCTTGAGCAGGGGGGTTCTCAGACCGGGACCCAGATTCGGGGGCCCACCTGCCCCTGCCTGGGGCTCCATCAGAGCGTGAGAGGGTGCTATATAGTGCTGGTATTAGAAGAACCCCAACCCTCGTCCTAGCAGATGGAGCAGGGCTTTAAAAATGGGGATGGGGAGGAGGAAAGGAGAAAAGGGGAGAGAGGGTACAGGCTTTGGGGGTGCTCCACGAACCCCGGCACCAAGCTAGGAGCCCTCCCCTGCTCTCGCACGCCCTTTCGGGGCAAGCGTGGGTGCCCCCTACACACACACACACACACACACACGCACACACCCTCGGTCCTCCCCTGCTGCTGCTGGTCTGCCCCTGCCCGCCCTTCCCCACTCCACCCTGGGATGGGATGCTGTTTTGGGAACTGGTGACCTAGCTGGATCCTGCCTTTATTTCTGGCATTGAATTGTTGCCACAGTAACTGTGGGGGTGGGGCCGGGAGCAGGACAGTGTGAAAGGGAAACAGAGCCGAGAGACGAAAGATGAAGAAAGAGAAGAAAAGGGGAATGGAAAGCAGAAAGAGTGGAGAAGGAGCAGGGAGGGGGCAAGGCAAGGTGGTCCCACTGTGAGTGAAACTAGAGAAAAGGGAGAGGGGCAAAGTTCCTGCCCACCCTGACCTCAGCCCGCTTGGACGCTCGTTTGCCTCATTTCACAACTCGCTTACTGTCTGCACCACCAGAGTCCAGCCTGGCCTGACCCTGCCCAGGGGCACGGGGCCTCCCTGCTCCTTGTCCACAGGCGAGGCCGGGGAGCAGGAATCTGGGTGGCTCCATCACGTAAGGTTAGCCAAGGCCCAAGTTCAGCTGGAAGTGGGATCTTCAGGGACCCGCTGAGAAGTGTCCATTGGCTTTGACCTGAGACGGGTCTGGGTAGGAATTCCAGCCTGACTTCTATTTGGGTGGCCATTGGCATGTCATCTCTCCGCTGTAGTTCCTCATCTCTAAATGGGGAGGGCGCTGCCTGCGTGAAGGGCAGAGGGGATGCATGCATGTCCCTGGCACAGTGGCTGGCCCAGCGCGAGCGCTGGTTGGCTTAGGACTTAGGACGGGAGGCCCCCAGCTGTGGTTCTGCCCCTTGAGCCTTCTTCTTTTCCCCGTCCAGGGAGGAGGCAGTTGGGATGGGCGCTCGGGGTTTATCACCCCGCAGCCCGAAGCCCGGAGGTTCTGGTCGCTGCGGAGAGGCAGATGCCAGGCGGGCCGTGAGAGGCGGGGCTGGGCTGGTGGCCCCTGATAAGGCGCGGCTGCGCCCCGGGAGGGCGGGGCACAGATGGACGAGTGAGGAGCACCCCCATCCCAGGGGAGTGAGCAGCTGGGAGGTCCTCTCCACCACCTGGGCTTGCCTGCCTCCACCGCCTTTCTTTCCCTTTCCTTCCATCCCGCCCTCCCTTCCTGCTGCAGCCTGCCCTCTTGGTCTCTGTCCACCGGAGGCTGCTGGGATGGGGGCAGCGCATTGTGCCTGTGTGACACGGCCGGGTGTGTCCAGAGGGGAGAGAAGGTCAGGACTGGGGGAGGGGGACAGTGGGTGTTGACTTGAGAGGGAAGGAGCTTTGGGGGAGGGGGCCGCTCCTGGCGGGAGTAAGCAGTTGCCTGCATGCTGGGATTTGAGAGAAGCCAAGAAAACCCTCTTTCCCTCCCCCTCTACTTCCTCTCTCCCTCTCCCTCCTGAGAGAGAGAGAGAGGACACTCCACCCCACACATTTTTCCTTAAAATTTCACCGGTAAGAACTTCACTTCTTAAGGCGAGCCCCAAATTAAAATGCCGTGCCCTGGAAGGTAAGCGATCAGCTGGCTGGCGTGCGCTCTACCACACTGGGCACTGGCAAGCCAGCCCTGGTGGAGTGTGGCCCCAGGGAAGGGAGACGCTGAGGCTCAGCGGGGAGACCCAGCCCAGGGGACGGGCACGGGCTTGCAGACCGCCCTGGATAGGAAGGGTCTGGGGAACAGAGCAGAGACATCATTATTTCAGATCACATTTCTTTTTTTTTTTTTTTTTTAAGATTTTATTTATTTATTTGAGAGAGAGAGAGCACATGAGAGGGGGGAGGGTCAGAGGGAGAAGCAGACTCCCTGCCGAGCAGGGAGCCGGATGCAGGACTCGATCCAGGGACTCCAGGATCATGACCTGAGCCGAAGGCAGTCGCTTAACCAACTGAGCCACCCAGGCGCCCTCAGATCACATTTCTGAGTGGCCATGGCTGAAGGCAGTGTTGGTGCACGTGTGAGTGTGGGTTCAGGGCATGATTGTGCCCCGCTGTGACTTGGATCATCGTGGACCCTTCCCCTCCCTCCTTGCCTGGGCGAGTACCTCTCTGATATACAGTCATCGCCCCACTCAGTACCCCCCGTCCCCCCTCCCCACACACACACTGATGTTCAAGGGGAGGGTGCCAAGGCCACCACCAGGCTCAGCCTGAGGCTCCAGAACACATTGAAACTCTCTTCTCCCTGGTGGCTCAGCCATCCTCACTCCCCACCAGTCCTTTTCTACTCTCTTCAGCCTCTGTCCCACCAACCTTAAGATCTGCATATGGCCTTCCCTGTCACTTTTCCTGGGAAAATAAGGGCCTGGCCCAGGCTACAGGGCCCTGTATTGTGGATACCAACTTTCCCTTTCCTGTCCTTCAGGGAAGCCCAAGTTTTCCTTCCAAAGCCAGCCCGCCACTTGGTCCTGGACCGCATCCCTCCCCCTGCAGGGACCCTATATCCTCTCCACTCTTCCCTCCCCAGTGCCTACAAAGGAGTTCCAGTCTCCCCTTTCCTTAAACACCTTCAGCCAATCTGGCCTCCTCCAAAGCCACTCTCCAACCCCCTCCGGCCCTTCTGTCCCACTCCCCTGCCTGTGTCCTAGCCAGGCTTGCCCTGACAAGGAGGCCTCACTTTTCCTCTGGAAATGCTCCTGGAGGCCACTGACATGGAAAGCCATACTCCCTCTAGCACTTCTCTCCTCTGGCCACAGACTCTTTTGGCTTCATGACTTTTCCTCAGCCCTTCCCTCCCACCCTCGTTCTCCATACTTACTGCACTCAAGTGCACTAGATACACCCCCTGCCCCCAAGGAGCAAGCCATCTCCTTTTCCTGGTCCCTTTCATGCCATCTGTGATGATTTTTCTTCTAGTCCCCTAGGTGTTTCCTAGGATGCTGGTTTTGAACCTCTTTCTCCCTTGGCAACCTCATATGCCGACTACCACCTCTAGTTAGATGACTCCTAAATCTCTCCAGCCTACCCCTCCCTCAACCTTTGGTTCCTCTTGGACATTCCACCTGCTCATCAACTGTACCCACCTCCACCTCAAGCAGGCATCAAGTGAACTCACTGCTGCCCCTTCTTCTGTCTCTGAGTCAGCCACCTACCCCTGCCCTGGGGAGCTCTCCAGATCGAGTCTGTTTGGCACATTTTGCCTCTAGGATCTCTACCATTTGCCTCCTGTCCATCTTGGGCCATGCGCACAGGTCTAGGCCCTCACAAGCCCATGCTGGAACTATTCCTGTAGCTTCCAGGCTGGTCTCTGTCCATGCTGCCCCTTCCTGTCCAGTCCCACCTCCCAGGCTGCAGCCACATTCATCATCCCAAAGCGTTGCTTGGATCTGTCTCTTCGTTGTTTGAAAAAAGTTTCTAAGCGTTCTATGGACCCTGTTGCCCACAAAATGCAATCTAAATCCCCTGGTCTGGGTTGGAGGCCTCCATAATCTGACCCCCAACCTCTTGCCCAACACATAGCTCAATCTCATGAGCTCTACAATTTAGCCATATTTGCTGTTCCCTAGACAGACTCAGTGCTCCCCGTTCCCCACCTCCCCCCCACCGCCCCATGCCCCTACTTTTGCTCATGCTGCCTTCCTTCTCTTTCAAGAATCCATTCTTTAGTTTTTGCACGAACTCAAACTGGGCATTCAAGGCCTACTTCAAATACCTCCTCTAAGGAATCTTTTTTATTTTCCCTTCTCGACACGCCAGCAGAAATGGTTCCTCGTCCTGTGACCTCTCACAGCTCCTTCTGTTATCTTATCTGCTTTGCGTGGGAGTTATCTATATACATTTCTCATTTCTGCAGGGGCAGCTTGGCTCCCTTGCCTCATTTTCTTTTCCCCATAAGACTTATCACAGAATGTTGTCTGTGGTTATTGCAGAATAGGTGCTCAGGAAGTATTTGACGAATGGATGGATAAAGCAATATATGATTGGGTGGGTGGGTAGATGGTTGGTGGATGGATGGATGAGTGGATGAATGGAGGGATGGATGGACAAGTGGAGGAATGAGTGGATGGATGGATAGATGAATGGATGGATGGGTGGATGGGTGGATGGATAGGTGGGTAGATATATGGATGAATGAGTGTTTGGCTCTAAGGCTTAAGCCATGCATACAGCTAGTGTGACAATGGCTATTAACTCAGTAAAGATCAGGGGCGCCTGGGTGGCTCAGTCGGTTGAGCATCTGCCTTTGGCTCAGGTCATGATCCCAGGGTCCTGGAATCGAGTCCTGCATCGGGCTCCTTGCTCAGCGGGGAGCCTGCTTCTCCCTCTGCCTGCTGCTCCCCCTGCTTGTGCTCTCTCTCTCTTTCTGACAAATAAATAAAATCTTAAAAAAAAAAAAAAACACAGTTAAGATCAGAGAGGAGTGAAAGAGAGCTAACAGCTCTTTGAATATGTATTAGAGTTTATGCTGATCCTCAGACACCTAGTTATAAAAGCATTACAAAGTGAGAGCTAAGAAGGCCGGAGAAGGATAAAGCTCTGGAATGGAGTCCTTCCATGGGCACCAAATACCTAGTGTGACTCTGACAGCAAGGGACTTGTCTTGGAGAAAGCTTGACTCTAGAATTCCAAGAAGACTTGAGAAATGTGGCAGATTTTAGTCTATCCCCACAATGCACCTGGCACAGTACTAGCTAGGCACTTTGAACCATGCCAGTGCTGAAGACACAGTCATTTTCAGCTCCATGACTCTGGACAACTTTTTAATCTCTTTGAGCCTCAGTCTTCTCATCTGTAAAATAGGTCTACCTTATAGGGATGTTGGAGGGGATGAAACATATCATCCTTTTAAACTGCTTATTAGGGGAGCCCAGCTGGCTCAGTTGGTGGAGCATGTGACTCTTGATCTTGGGGTTGTAGGTTCGAGCCCCATATTGGGTGTAGAGATTACTTAAAAATAAAATCTTAAAAAAAATAAAGTGCTATCAAAGTACCTAGCATGAGCATTCAAAAAATGATGGCAATTGCTTTGTTATTTTGCCCTCCAGAAGTTAGCACTCATTCTGGTTAGTGAAAAAAACATGTTCCTGTTTTAGGCAACATATAATCAAGGGCTAAGTTATATGGGTCTTTTTTTCAGTCCCACTGGAATTCAGAGAAGGGTGATCAGAAGGACTAGAATAGTAGGGGAGGCCTCCGAGAGGAGGAGGGTTAGGATGGACCCTGAAGGACAAGTGGGATCTGGGAGACAAGGAGGTGGACAGAGAATAATGGAAGGGCATGCGCAGAAGCAGGAAAGTGGGAGTGAGGGCTGCTCGGGCAGCAAGCGGGTGGTTTTGGTGGTGGAGAGAGGGTGAACCGAAGAATGGTCTGATACAAAGTAACAGATGATAAGATTGGGGGCACCAATGGCCTCAGTCTTTCATTACCCCCTGCGGTAAAGAATGGCTATGAAAGAGACATCTAAGTTCATTAGTCCTTGAGGAAAAATAAATAATAATAGCTAATACTCAACATAGAATTTACAATGTTTTAAGCACTTTACCTGTTATAACTTATCTAATACTCAGAGTCTCGCCATGACATAATACTGTCTTCCATTTCACAGACGAGAAATGTGAGGCACAGAGAGAGTAAGTAACTTGCCCAAGGTCACACAGCTGCTGAGTAGCAGAGTCTATACTCACCCCCAAGAACTCCAGTCCAGAGCTCATGCTTTTAATCTCTACCTTATGCTGCCTCTTCCCTGTACCTGCTGTAGCCATCAGCTCTCTTCACGGCCAGCAAATGGAAAGATAGTCCCACTGCCACCATTGCTGGAAGCTCAGCCAGGCATTCGCTGAACAGTTATTATGTGTCCAGCACAAGGGGCAGGGGGAGTTTTGCTAAGGGAATTAGCGATGAAGGCTGAAGGTGAAGACACCAAGACATGGCCCCAGGGAACTCATAATCTACTGCAGCAGACAAGACCCAGCTCTCTAGGAGCAAAGAGAGAGCAGTGTGGGGCGGGATGGCTTCCTGCTGAGCCTCAGGGGTGCTGTCCTGCAGTGAAGCAACCGTACAGAGGGCAGAGGGCAGCCGCGCGCAGGCGTCCTGAGAAGGCTTCGGACAGCTGGGATGTGGCCTCGGCCCCAAATCACATGCCTGCAAGTGAGACTGACTGCTGGACAGGGACAGGGATGTGGGGGCTGTGGGCTCCCTGCAGTCTCCACTCCCATCCTCCCTGTAGTGGAACCCCGGGCAGGGGACAGGGACAGGGACACAAGGGATGTGGGCTCCCTCCAGCCTCCCCTCCCTTCTCCGTGGCACCCCGCCCCCCACCCATGACCTGACCACTCATGCCAAGTCAGTTTGGCTCCATCCCATCCTCCCCGTCTGTCCACCTCATAGGTTCAGTAGGACCCTCTGGGCTATGAGACAGAGGGGCGCACAGTGGACAATGGATTGAGGGGGGAAGAGGGCCAGGGGCCAGCAGAGAGCCAGAGAGAGAGGCCACGCGGCAAGGGCCGTGGGGAGTGAGAAGCGGGGCGTGAACCCGGCCTGCGGGCCCAGGGCAGGGCAGGGCCCGGCAGGTGTGACAAAGCAGGAATGTAGAGGCTGCACCGGAACGGCTGACCCCTGTAGTCATTTCCTTTCCAGCCAGAGAACAATGGCTCAAAAACAAGTGCAGCCCCTCCGCTTTCCCGCCTCGCCGTCCCCACGCGCGCTGGCCTTCCCGGGGCTGAGCGAACGGAAAGCCGGAACCCTGGAGGGCGCTGGCTCCCTTCCGCCCTGCTCTCCCGAGCTCCCTTAGATCCGGGGCCCCACCGCCCTCACCCGCACGTCCTCCCTCCCCTCGCAGGCCCGGCACTCGGTCCGCAGCCGGAGAGTCACTGAGGGATGAGGACGCCACAGCCCGGCGGACCGCACTTTCTGCTCTCGTGGCCCCGAGCGCGCGGCGCCCAGGAGCCGGGCCGAGCCTGACGCCCTGTCGTCTCCCCTCGCGCACGGGGCTCTGCGAGTGACCCGACCGGCCGGCCCCTTGCTGCATGGAGCGGCTGCAGAAGGTGCGCGGGGGCCGCCCCCACGTCCGGGCGGTGGCCTGGGCAGCGGGTGGGGCCAGGCTTCCCCGCCGAGGGTCAGGTCGGGAGTCGACGGTGCCACCTGGTGGCTGCCCGCGGCGCCGCCCGCCGGGTTCCCAGAGGCCTAGGGAAGCCCGTCCCCGCCCCCGCCCCCGCCGCCCCCTCCCGCCCTCCGGCCCGGGGCCCTCCGCCCGGTGGAGAGCCCTGCCCGCTCCCGGCCCTGGCACGCACGCTCATTCCCACCCGCCCGCCTTTCACTCTCCCCAGCAACCACTTACCTCCCCTGGGAGCGTCAGCTCCTCCCGAGGCTCCAGTGTTCCCGGCTCTCCCTCCAGCATCGTGGTGAGTACCTCTCGGCCACCAGCACCCTCAGGCCACCAGCACCCTCAGGCCACCAGCACCCTCAGGGAGGGGGTGGGGTGGGGGACACGCTGGGCCGCTTCACCCAGAGCCTCCCAGACCATGGTCCTGCCAGGGCTGCTAGGCAGAGAGAAGCCAGAAAGCCAGAGAAGTTTCCCCACATCCACCTTCTGCTGGTCTGGTCCTGCCTCGTTGTACCCGAAGTGCTAGGTGAAGGACTATCATTTTTTAAGGTGACTCTCTAAACCCTTAAAATTAAAACAATAGAATTATTAACTAATAGGAACTGGCATCTCAAATGGCTGCCTGTTTTCTTCCTGATAAATCGCAAGTCTAGTTCCTAAGGCCAGTACTCTAGGTGAGGCTTTCGGCACATCTGCTCCATTCCTACCGTTTCCCTTCAGGCCAAGATGGACAATCAAGTGCTGGGCTACAAGGACTTGGCTGCCATCCCCAAGGACAAGGCCATCCTGGACATCGAGCGGCCTGACCTCATGATCTATGAGCCCCACTTTACCTATTCTGTCCTGGAACACGTGGAGCTGCCCAGAAGCCGGGAGGTGAGGGGTGGGAGGCTCCTCTTGGACGGGACTTGGGGGAAGGGCTCCCCCAGCCGCACAGGGGAGAGGTGGAATCCCTCTCATGCTTCCTTTCCTGGAGGCCAGACTCCAAAACAAGAAAGGGAACTGTGGGCAGAAATCAACCAGTGGTCCAGGCAGTGTCTGTGGAGAGCAGGCAGAGACCGGCTGGAGGCTGGAAGGTAGTTCCATGTAGAGAACAGGGGAGGCCATGTTTGAATGGCAGCTGCACGGAGCTGGGGGCCGGGGCCGTGGAGGAGAAGCGTGGGAATGGACAGAAAGAGCAAATTGGCCCAAAGCCCTCAGGAACACTGGACTGGGAGGCTGGAAGTCCTCGCTGAGTGACCATGTGAAGGTGTGGTTTCAGCTTCCCCTCCTGTAGAATAGAGGTGATACATCTGCCCATCTACCTCACCAGCGATTTCAGTGCCAGAGATAACTCACAGCAACTACTCTGTAGACTGTCTTCCAGAAAGGGATAGTGTCACAGCTGAGCAGTGAGCTGGAGGCAGGCTGTGGGGAGACGTAACTGCCCTGCACGGAGCCCAGACTCCATCCTGGATGCGTGTGGCTCTTGGCCCTTCCCCCTGGGTGCTAGACTCTGAGGACAGGGCCAGAGCCACCTTCAGTTGGCCCTCAGAGCACAAGCACACTGCTGCAAGATCCATGCCTTCTTCACGCATCCAGAGAAAGAGAGGACTCTGCCTAGGACAGCGCTAAGAGGGAGAAGGATGGAGGGCCAGTGCTGGGAACTGGCAAGGACTGAGAGAGAAGACGTGGCTCAGAAATTGGCTGGGCAAGGGTGCAGAGTTGGGTGGGGGATGAAGTGGCCCCTCCGGGGTTCTAGGGATGAGCATTTCCCCCTACCCTTGTGGCTCTGACCAGCCTCCTCTCCATCCGCAGCGCTCACTGTCACCCAAATCCACATCCCCCCCACCATCCCCAGAGGTGAGTCTGCCCCACACCTGACACTTGCCCAGCTCCCCACCCCCACACAGATGCAGAGCCCACGGGATGACCTCATCCTGTCGCCGACCAGCTCTGGGTCCATCTGTCTGTCTGACCCAGGACCTCATTTAACCCTTACTCCCTGGGTCAGACACCATCAGCAGGTCGAGTCCTTGGATACCCTTCCTCTGCCCTGGGGTTGGGGGCTCATGGGCTGCTGGGGTGGGGGGACAGAGCTGGTGGAGTGAGGTGAAGCAGGGTCTCCATGGGTTGGAGAGGGCAGAGTGGGGGACCTGGGAGCTTCAGTCAACCACACTTCTGCTCTGCAGGTGTGGGCGGAGAGCCGGTCCCCTGGAACCATCTCTCAGGCTTCAGCCCCAAGAACCACCGGGACCCCCCGGACCCCCCTACCCCATTTCCACCATCCTGGTAGGTTTTACTGTCAGTGTGGTGGCACCCTTTCCCTAGGACCTCTTTTTCCTACAGGGACCCAAGCTTCTTATTCTCAATCCTCTACTCTCTGGGGTATATCCTCACCCTAGAATGGCCGGACCCCCTGATGCCAGGACCCCAGGCAGAACTCCCCAAAATAATGGGCCCTGTCATGCCTTTGTTCCCACCCAACGAGAAAAGTGCAAAAAGCCCCAACCCCCTGAGGGACAGTTCCAGAAACTCTGGTTCTGTCTTGGCTCTGGGCAGGAGCCTGTGAATTTCCTTGCTTTCTCCTATCCTGTTTGTGCCCTTCTCCTTACTGAGCTGGCCTCGCCACCATCAGCATATCCTTCTTCTCATCGGCTCTTGCTCCCTGTCCACAGAGACCACCCGCCCGGATTCCAACATCTACAAGAAGCCACCTATCTACAAGCAGAGAGGTGAGGGCTCCCCTCACTGAGCTGGGCTGGGAGGCCATGGGAAAAAGGCTGTTCATAACACACATAACCTCTGCCCTGTGCCCTTTGTTGTGCCATGTTTTCACACCCACGGTGCCACAGGTGTGAACAGGGATAGGAGAGGGAGTTGGGGGCTAGGGTGGGCCCAGGTGGCCTGGCTTGGGGTGGGGACTGACCCTGGCCTCCGCCTGCAGAGTCCACGGGAGGCAGCCCTCAGAGCAAGCACCTCATCGAGGACCTCATCATCGAGTCCTCCAAGTTCCCTGCAGCCCAGCCGCCTGACCCCAACCAGCCCGCCAAGATTGAAACCGACTATTGGCCATGCCCCCCGTCGCTGGCAGTCGTGGGTAGGAGACCGTGTTGGAGAGGGGAGGGGAGGCCCAGGACACCGCCTCACAGTCCCTGTTGAAGCTCCACGAACCCACCTTCTCTGCACTGCCACCCTATGTCCTTCATGACCCCCCTGGCTCATCACTATTCCCTGCCTTCCGCTAGCTCTTGGTGTCTGTGGCCCTGCTTGTTGGTCTTTCAGTCCCTTTCCATTCACTTACTGGACCACTCAGCAGACATTGACCAAACATCAGCATCCCAGGCTCTGTGATAGGAGCTCTGAAAAAGAGAAAAAGGAATGAGACAAGGTCTTGGTCCCCAGTGCACTTAGGTCGTGTGACTGTGTTGCCTACTTAGCTCTATCACAAGGCTAGAGAATGTTACTTTTCTTTTCTTTTTTTAAGGATTTTATTTCTTTGTTGTAGAGAGAGAGAGAGACAGAGATAGCAAGAGAAAGCAGGAGCAGGGAGGAGAGGGAGAAGCAGGCTCCCCACTGAGCAGGGAGCCCGACACAGGTCTTGTTCCCAGGACCCCAGGATCATGACCTGAGCCAAAGGCAGACGCTTAGCTGACTGAGCCACTCAGGTGCCCCTGTTACTTTTATTTTTATTTATTTATTTTTTGAAAATTTTTTCCTTTTTTTTTAAAGATTTTATTTATTTATTTGAGAGAGAGAGAGACAGAGATAGTGAGAGAGAGCACAGCTGGGAGGAGAGGGAGAAGCAGGCTCCCCACCGAGCAGGGAGCCCGATGTGGGGCTCGATCCTGGGACTCTGGGATCATGACCTGAGCTGAAGGCGGATGCCCAACTGACTGAGCCCCCCCGACGCCCCTCCTTTTATTTTTTACAAAATAATGTGTAGTGTTCCCTTGAAGGGGCAGCCCAGTGGCAGGCACAAAGCCAGCACCTGCTACGTGCTTGCTGAGTGAATGGTGGATTGACGAGCCTGCCTTTGCCGGTGTTCCCCAGAGACAGAATGGAGGAAACGGAAGGCATCTCGGAGGGGGGCAGAGGAAGAGGAAGAGGAGGAAGATGATGACTCCGGGGAGGAGATGAAGGCTCTCAGGGAGCGTCAGCGAGAGGAACTCAGTAAGGTAGCATCTCGCTTCGCCCCAGCCACCCTGCCCGTGTCTTCTTGGGGACAAAAGTCCCAGGTCTCTAGCTGTTCTGTTCTGAACGGTTTCGTGCCTGAAAAACATCCTCGTATGAACATGAGGAATTCCCCTTCTTCCCAGGACATCAGGTTGCTGCTACTGAAGGGACACCAGGATTTCATGCTGCTTTGGGGGAACACTAGTTAACTTGGGATTAAAGGAAAGAAAAGGGTGCCCACCTCCCAGTGCCAGGCTTCCGGGAGGCTAAGTTTGTGGGAAGAGGAGTAAGGAGAGCAGGAGAGAGGATGTTAGGAGTCATGGAAAGGTCACCGAGAGTGGCCTGGGCTGGTGCTCTGGGAGAGTGACCTGGGATGCAGAGGCCACTTGGATGCAGTTACACGGAGCAGCGCTGACTCCTTGCTCTCGAGGGTGGCCAGACCCAGCGTGGTAGCACCATCAGACCAGAGTGACAGGCCCCACGGGCTCCAGGGCACAGCCCAGCCACTCTGGAAACCTGTCCCCAGTCCTGCCTGCAGATACCCAGCTCCGATGGAGAGGAGAACTGAGTACGGAAGTCTTCCTCTCTCCTTCCCCAGGTTACTTCCAACTTGGGAAAGATGATCTTGAAAGAAGAGATGGAAAAGTCATTGCCTATCCGGAGGAAAACCCGCTCTCTGCCCGACCGGACACCCTTTCATACCTGTGAGTGCCACGGCCGGGACCCCCAAATCACCTGGCCAGACCTCGAGGCCAGAACCAGAGTCTGAGTCTGCCTATCATATGGGGGGACAGGGGACAGAAGATCAAGGCATTCATGCTCTCCTTAGGGCAAGGATACCAGTCATGGAATAAGACTAGATGATAAAGATACTATCAGCTAAAGCAGAATGAGCCAATTTCATTTCATTGACCAAACGTTTATTGAATGTCTAGCATATGCTAGACACTGGGGATTAGAAAGAGTCAGAAATATATTCTTCTTCAGTAGCTTCCAGTCCAGGAGGAAATTGACATGGAAATTAAATGGAAACTGGGGTCAGTGTAGTGGGGCCATGCTGTGATGACATGAGAGGCACACAGTGAGTGCTTCGAGGGGACCATGACAGGGCCTGGGGCCAGAGGGCTGTGGGGGGGGGGGGTAATTAGGTCTGGAAGAGAGAGACAAAGTGAGTGGGGGAGAAGGGCACTGCGGACACTGGGGACAGCATGGGCCCAGAGGCAAGGAACAGGAAACATTCTGGCCAGCTTACAGGACCTGCAGGAGCCTGCAGTTCCAGAACCCAGAGTGGGCCTTGGGGTGGCAGGGATTAGCCAGAGAGACGGGGGTGGCCTGAGCTTTGGGTACTAGCCTCAATCATTTGAGTCTAGTCTGGACTTCCCTAGAGCAGCACGGCTGGAGCTGAGGGAGGGAGATGTGAGAACCCAAGCTGAAACTCTGAGGCCTCTAAAAGCCTAGCCTCGGAGCCACGGAGCATCACTCCTCCTACCTCCTGTTGGTCAGAGCAGCTCAGGAGCAGCCTAGACTCAAGGGAGGGGAGAGGCATTCTTCGGAGACACTCCACCGCATTTCCCAATAGGCTGGGTAAGGGCTAAAGCTGTCCATAGGTCCAGAGAAGGGCAGGGGGGTTTAAAAAACATGTAGGAGTTGGAGTCAGCCGAACGGAGATGATGAGGGAGGGGGCTTGGGGGAAGAACAAAAGGACCAGTTTGGGACATGCTGGCCTCGAAGCACATGTAGGTGGGAGCCAGGTCTTACTGAGTTGGAAGCTTGCAGGGCAAGGTGAGTCTTCAGCTTGTGTATAGTAGTAAGACCTTGAGAGAAAAACGGCATCACGGAGAGAAGAGAGGGAAGGGAGGACGTCGAGGCTGTGCCCTGGAGCGCTCCCGCCCCCAGCGAGATCCGGATGCGGAGGCAGGCCTCCGGCCTCCTCGAAAAGCCTCTTGCTCCGCAGGCTGGGGACTTGGGTCTGGGAGCGGGTGCCAGGAGAAGTTGAGGTTGTCTGCTGAGCAGAAGCAGGGTGAGGCTGGGTGAGGTTGGGAAGGTTTGGACTAGCCGCCGCAGGGAAGGGGCCCTGGTGCACCGTGGTCCGTCTGTAGTGAGGGAGTCTAGCAGCGTGGGCTTTATCTCCATGGCCCGCCGGCAACAGGCTGATCCAGGGTTAGGGCTTGATAAGGCAGGCGCCGAGGGAGGAGGGGCCGGGGGAGCTGCTGACCCCCGGGGCGAAGGTCGGGGGTGGCGGTGGGGAGATCAAGACCCCGGAGGTCCGCATGACACGAACAGATGTGTTGGGAGTGAGGCCGAGGGGAAGCGGCAGACAGGGAAGGGCGTGGCGTGGTGGCTGCAAAGTGGGATTCCCGGGCTTCGGAGGGCAAGGTGCAGCCGTTGTGGACAAGACCCCGGGTGGTCGTTTGAAGGGGCTGCCTCATGCGGAGTGGAGCTGGAGGCCACCGGCGTGTGGGATTCAAGGAGCCGTAAGGGCCGTAGGTACACAGACATCCACAGAGTCACTGAGAGCACCCAGGATGATATTTCAGTATGAGTGGGAGGAGTTACGATAGGGCCATTTTAGAGAACGTAGACTAGCGAAGGCCTCAGGAAAGAGGCAGATGGAGAGATGCCCCGAAGGTTGGATTCAATCTTTGTGTTCCACCCGATTTTGCTATTCAGTCAAAATTAGCTTTTTAACTTCCATTTCGGCCTTGCAAAGTAGAATAGCCAAATGTCTACCTCATCATCATTTTTGGCATGCCTGAACTTGTATGTGACCTGTGAACACATGATTGCATAGGTTACGGTCATAGCTAATCAACCTCAACAATTTCAGAAGTTTTTTTAAAGGTGTTTTTTTTTTTTTTTTTACTTATTAGAGAGAGAGAGCGTGTGAGCAGGGGAAGGGCAGAGGGAGAGAGAAAATCCCAAGCAGACTCCATGCTGAGCCCGGAGCCCAATGTGGGGCTCGATCTTAGGACCCTGAGATCATGACCTGAGCCTAAAGCAAGTCGGACACTTAACCTACTGAGCCACCCAGGTGCCTTCAACAATTTCAGAATTATGAACAGGCATGTCATTCTTTGTAGTAACATTGAAGTGGTCACTTTCAAACATAAATAAGCATTCTAAAAGTAATTTGAAGTGAAAATTTTATGTGTTTTGTAGGTTGAAATTCTATCAGTCACTTGAAATGTAAATGTATACTTATTCTCACAAAAGTGAAATGCTGGGGCACCTGGGTGGCTCAGTCTGTTAAGTGTCGGCCTTCAGCTCAGGTCATGATCCCAGGGTCCTGGAATTGAGCCCCAAATTCGGCTCCCCTGCTCAGCAGGGAGTCTACTTCTCCCTCTCCCTCTGCCCCTTCCCCTGCTTGTGCTGTCTCTCTATCAAATAAATTAAAATCTTTTTTTAAAAAAAGTGAAATGCTTCAGTAATGAATGATCTTTGTAGAAAGATAATTTCCTGCACAAAAGTATTAAAAAAAGTATTAAGAAAAGAAAAACGAGTTCCTCAAAACACATTTTGTTCTCACCAAACTTCCAAACAACAGCTTTTAAAAGGATGTTTTAAGAAGACAATTTTGATAGTTTTGAATCTATCAAGGCTAAACCTTCAAACAAAAATGTTTATCGGGATGCCTGGCTGGCTTAGTCAGAGGAGCGTGTGACTATTGATCTTGGGGTCATGAGTTCGAGCATTTCATTGGGTATAGAGATTACTTACTTAAATAAATACACTTTAAAGATGTTTATCAGGGCACCTGGGTGGCTCAGTTGGTTAAGCGACTGCCTTCGGCTCAGGTCATGATCCTGGAGTCCCCGGATCGAGTCCCGCATCGGGCTCCCTGCTCAGCGGAGGGTCTGCTTCTCCCTCTGACCCTCTTCCCTCTCGTGCTCTCTGTCTCTCATTCTCTCTCTCACAAATAAATAAATAAAATCTTAAAAAAAAAAAGATGTTTATCAAAATGATTGCCATAGAATGCCAATGATTTCAAGCACTTGGATATGAAAGAGTTTTGCGATATGGCCAAACTAAGAATCTTTTTTTTTTTTTTTAAAGATTTTATTTATTTATTTGAGACAGAATGAGAGAGAGAGAGAGCACATGAGAGGGGGGAGGGTCAGAGGGAGAAGCAGGCTCCCTGCCGAGCAGGGAGTCCGACGCGGGACTCGATCCAGGGACTCCAGGATCATGACCTGAGCCGAAGGCAGTCGCCCAACCAACTGAGCCACCCAGGCGCCCCAAACTAAGAATCTTAATTACAAAGTTCTTTTTAGGAAAACCTGTTAACTGAAACCAGTTTTCTTGAGTTACAATCTGCGGTGCAAGAAAGCTAAGTGATATCATGAAATGTGTAAGTTGAAAGTTACATCTGATCTTGCAAATGGGAAATCTATATATATAATTTTAAGTAAGCTTTACACACGCTGTGGGGTTTGAACTCGAGACCCCTGAGATCAAGAGTCCCATGCTCTGCTGACTGAGCCAGCCAGGTGCCCCACAAATGTGACGTATATTGACTGCTGGTACAGTCTAGCAGCTGATGGTGCAGAGGAAATGATCATTTCTGTATTGTATCATCAAACGTCTGAGATTTGATTACTAATATTGCTAATAATAAAATTGTAATGATTCAATTATTTTGACTAAATTTCAGATATATTTTTGTAGCCCAGAATTTCATTTTATGATGGTGAGCCTCATCCTCTGGCCATCATTGGCTAACTATCAATTTTAACACTCAAGCATTTCACCCAGGTGTGTGTGTGTGTATTTATTTATTTTTTTAAATATTTTATTTATTTATCTGAGAAAGAGAGAGCACAAGCAGGGGGGAGGAACAGAGGGAGAGGGAGAAGCAGGCCTCCCACGGAGCAGGGAGCCCGATGCGGGGCTCAATCCCAGGACCTTGGGATCATGACCTGAGCCGAAGGCAGATGCTTAACGGACTGATCCACCCAGGCGCCCCCAGATGTGTAGTTAGTTAGCTCAGAGCCGGCTGCACAGTGCGACTTGCAGAAGGTAATGGGCAGGAGCCAGAAGCCAACAGGGGCCCCCCCGGGCCCCCCAGGTCCATGTTTCACTGCCTTGCTTCTGGCAGGGGAGACCAGGGAGGCAGCCCTCTCAGGAATGATAGACCAAAGGCACTGAGTGGGGCCTCTTGCTCTCTTGCAGCCTTGCATGCAGGCACATCGAAGTCGTCTTCTCTCCCCGCCTATGGCAGGACCACGCTGAGCCGGGTAAGGTCCCAGACCAGAGATCACAGACCGTGAGGGAAGTGTGCCTTCGGGCACCTCAGAGGGACTGAGCTACTTGGGCACCCTGGGGGAGCAGTGCCGAGTTCTCCAGCCTCCTTCTGATCCCTTTGTGTCCTTTCTAGCTACAGTCCACAGACTTCAGCCCCTCTGGGAGTGAGACTGGAAGCCCAGGTGAGAGGCAGGGCCGCCCAATGCCAGGCGAGCTGGGAACGGGGCCTCAGCAGGCCCCAGGGCAACCCGCGTCTGTGATGTGGGCAGGGCTGTGGCTGGAGGTCGGGGAGGCTGAGCTGGCAGGTTTGGAGGCCTGCTGACCTTAGGGCTGCCTCTGGACAATGATTTTTGTCTCCCACAGGCCTGCAGGTGAGTGCCTTCTGGAGGGAACACACCGAGCAGCAGAAGACATGGACGGGTGACTGGAGAGTTGGGGGGGGTGGAGGGTGTGGGGCCACAGAACTCCATGGTGAGGACACAAGAAGCCAGGGTAAGGCTGGGGAGGTCTCCCTGCCCCACTCTGGCTCACTGCGGCTTTGGTCTCCCCAGAACGGAGAGGGCCAGAGGGGGAGGATGGACCGGGGGAACTCCCTGCCCTGTGTGCTGGAGCAGAAGGTGAGGGGCAGGGGCAGAGCCAGGGGTGGGGGGCAGGGGACAGAACCATCTGCAGTGGGGGTGGGCCAGCCAGCCGGTGGGGAGAAGCCAGGGAAGTGAATGCACTAGGGGTCGATGATGGGAGGGGCAGCAGGGAAGTTGGGAAGATGGTTGGCAAAGATGGCATGAGCCCCAGTGGCCCTTGCAGGCTGATAAGGGGCCCAGGGAGTTGAGGGGGTTATGGTGACAGGAGACTCTATGGTGACAGGAGACCCCCGCCCCTCTCCCTCAGATCTTTCCCTACGAAATGCTGGTGGTGACCAACAAGGGGAGAACCAAGTTGCCTCCCGGTGTGGATCGGATGAGGCTTGAGGTATGCAGAGGAAATGTGTGGGGGAAATCTGGGGCCTCTTTGAGTGCTCCCTTGGTCAGTTGGCCCTGCCCCGAGCCCCTGTCCCTAAGCTGCCTCCATATGTCCCCTTTCCAGAGACACCTGTCAGCCGAGGACTTCTCAAGGGTATTCTCTATGTCTCCTGAAGAGTTTAGCAAGCTGGCCCTGTGGAAGCGGAATGAACTCAAGAAAAAGGCTTCTCTCTTCTGACCCCCCCCCCCCGCAACTCCATGACTGACGCTCTCCCCTTCTGCTTCAGGGCTCTGGAGCTGGGGCCACTAGACCCCAAAGCATCATCTCTTCGGGGAGCAGGGCGGGGGGACGGAGGTAGAGTTGGCTCCATTCCCCAGGTGAGGGGGAGCCAAGACCTCTGCAGTGCTGGGGCTGTGGGACATGAACTTGCTTCCCCACAAGGAGCCAGGGGCCCCCTTCCCTCCTCCCTGGTCCTCACCGCACAGGGCAAACCCAGTCTGGAGCCCAGCACACACAGAGATAATGTTTGCACCCTCTCCCCACCCCACCCCCACAGGAAGGTCCCCATAAGAGAGTGACGAGAAAGGAAGGCAGCACTTAGTGGTCAGGCATGTTGGCGTCTTGACCAATGGGTGGGTAGAACCCTCGGGCCTGCTAGGAAGAGGGTGAGGGTGGGAAGCCGCCAGGCAGGCAGGGAGAGCCGCAGGACTCTGTGCACCCAAGCACGCCTCCTCACCTCACCTTGGACAGCTTCCCCTGCACCGGGGCCTCTGGCTTCCCTGACTCTTAGCAGGAGCAGCTTGAGCTCAGCCTCTAGCAACGAGGTCACCCTGTCCTCCAGCTCACCATGTTCTCTCCTCGTGACTCCTAAGCTTCAAAGCCTCTTGCTCCAGCCCTGTGGCTTCCCTAGAAGCCTTGGCTTAGAGTGGAGATGTTGCAGAACCCTGGCCCACCGTCAGCCTCCAGGCAAAGTCAGCTAGACTTCTAGCACCCAGGTCCTGGCTAGAACCAGGACCTTGGACGGGATCAAGAGGCCAGGCTGAGTGTCCTGGCTACCAGGTCCTGCCCATACCCCTGCATCCCCACCACGCTGTCTAAAGAATGTAATTTATTGGGGCACCCCCCAGCTGCTTTCTCTCCTGACTCTCTGCCCTACCTTAATCACACTCCCAGCTTCTCTTCTCTACAGATACATATGTGTATATAATTATATATATATTTTTGCCTGGGTCTGGGTTTTGTTCCTGCCCAGACCCTGGCATCCCTTTCCAGTGTGTGTGTGTGAGCTAATGCTGTGGGAGGGGGACTCCGCTTGGAATTAAAAGGTTGCATTGGGTCCCCAAATCTATTTGTTCTTTCTGAGCCACCAGATCTGGGTAAGAGGGAGCGGTGATGCCAGGCTGAGGGAAGGCTTGGGAGTGAGGGTTCAAATGGGGAGCCCTGAGGGTTGGAGGAGATGGGAGACAGCGCCCCACTGTCCTTCCCGCAAGCCCGGGCCTCGGAAGCAGGGCTGGCCTAGCAGCGTCCCAGCTGCTGCCCTTCTTCAGGGGCTGTGCGAGCACAGAGGTGTGGAGGAAGGGCAGACAGTCACGCTCTGGAGACTGATACGAAAGCCAGCTGGGGGCAGAGGCTGCTTGTCCTGTGCTGAGGCCCTGAACGCTCAGCTTGGCAGTCAAGCTCATCAACATCTGACATGACTGCACCCTCCAGGGCCTGATACTCCCAGTCTGATGGGGGGGCCAAACACAGAGAAGGTCAACAGTGCATGAGTAGGCGGTCAGGCGACTACTGAAGAGCAGGCAGGGAAAACCAAGCACTGGAGAACCTATGGGTGAGATCAAGTGGTCCGCAGGTTCAGTGGAGGCTGAGGGAGGAGCGGGTACCATGGTCTTGGGTGACTTGGCAAGGCCTCCCAGGGGGGCACAGACAGGGAACTGGAGTGTGGAGGTGGGTGGAGAGGGTGAAGAGCTGACAGGAAGATCAGAAGGAGGACATCATGTGTGGGTGCCAGTGAAGGAGGGGCCGGCCTCACCTGGCAGACAGAACCCCGATGTGGGCGCACGAGGAGGCGTGCTGTCAGAGGGACCCTGTGAGCTGGAGTGTGAACCCAAGAGCTGGGACCTGATTCAAGTCTGCTACCCCCAAGACGAGTTTCCACCCCTTTTGGCTGAAACAAAAGCAAAGTGGGTAAGAATCTCAAATGCGAACAATTATTTTAAGTTGTAGGAGTTCTGGTACATCTGCAACATTGTTTTCTCCTTTCAACAGCCTGTGAGGTCCGTAGCTCAGATCATTTTAATCCTTTCACGGAAAGAGAAGGTTGTAGAAGAGACCGTTGTTCATCTCATCCGAAGCCTGAAGCTACATGCAAGTAACGAGTGGAGATAGTCCTGCAAGGTTCTCGACTGCTAACCCAGGACTTGCCCAGTATATAAGCAGCTGCCTCTCGAGGGGCAACAGGGAGGACAGACGAGGAGGTGGAGAGAGAGAGAGAGAGAGAGAGAGAGAGGAACAGTTACCCAATTTTAGGTGTTCAGCCAATGTTTGGAGGGCTTGCCCTGTTCCGGTACTTGGATACAGTGGTGACAAGGCCAGCACCCCATGTTCCACAGAGTTGCTGGGTGTTGAGCAGCAAGGGGTGCTGAGGCAGTGTTTGGTCACAGGTCACTGGGAAGTGCTTTTGGTGGGCCGATTGCACGCTGAGCCCGAAAGCATTTTAAGTTCTTGAGATTTGGAGAGACTTGAAATGGAGCTGGGTCCCTAAGACAAAACCTTAGGAGAATCTCTCAGTGCCTCTTCCCACCACACCCCCCCCGCCCCCCCCCCACTCTTGTAGGCAGGCACATGCATATGAACAGATGCAAAACCTTGGTGATCACTTAGTCCAGGGGTTTCCAAACCTTTTCAGTGGCAAACCTTTTTTAAAAAATTACATTTTATTATTAGTAATTGGAATACACTTACAAGTTGAATTTTATAGCTACTTATGATGAAAATGAATGAGAACAAAGAAACTTTGATGACTAAAAAAATTTTAAGTCAAGATTTATGTCCAACAGTTGCCTCTTTATCGCATGCAGGAGCTAATTCACTATTGTATTTGGCTGCGCTGTATCAGGAAAATCCTGATCCACACAGATAAGTACTTACAAAATTGTATGGCTTAAAAATGCACACAAATCCATTCACACTCCTCCCGTGGAGCTAGCACAGCGTCAGTGTCCCCTCTTCTTGGAGCTGGGCTTAGTGACTTGCGCATTTAAAACAGTTCACCCAGCAATAGCCTTGGCCCTCATTTAAACTGACAGGAGGAATGGCTTTATTCAGAGGTCTTCTCCCAAATGAGCTAATCTGGCAGACTTTAAATACAGCTGACCCTTGAACAACATGAGGGTTGTTTGAAAACAAAGTCAGAAATCTGTATATAACTTCTGACTGCCCCCAAATTTAACTGCTATTAGCCTGTTCACCAGAAGCCTTACTAACATAAACAGTCGATTAACATGTTTCTTATGTTATATGCACTATATACTTGTTCTTACAGTAAAGTAAGCTAGAGAAAATATTTTTTGAAGATTTATTTATTTATTTATTTGAGAGAGAGAGAGAGAGAGCACAAAAGCAGGGGGAGGGGAAGAGGCAGAGGAAGAGGGAAAGCAGACTCCCCGCTGAGCAGGGAGCCTGATGCAGGACTTGATCCCAGGACCCCAGGATCATGACCTGAGCTGAAGGCAGACTTTTAACTGACGGAGCCACCCAGGCACCCCGCGAAAAGAAAATATTAAGAAAATCATAAGAGAGAGGGGCGGCTGGCTGGCTCAGTTGGAAGAGCATGTGACACTTGATCCCAGAGTTGGGAGTTCGAGCCCCAAGTTGGGTGTAGAGTTTACTAAATAATAATAATATTAAACTTTGAAATTTTTTCTAAAAAAGAAAGAAAATCATAAGGGAGAGAAAATATAGTTAGAGTACTATACTGTATTTATCTAAAAACTGCATGTATCAGCGGACCAAAGCAGTCCTAACCCATGCTGTTCAAGGGTCACCATACCTTGGTGGGCTCTAACGCTTTGGGCATGTAACACATACAAATGTGTCCACTGACTGTTATTAGAACTTTTAAGATAAAAATTTAAAAGTGAAGCCAAATGAAAGGTTATGGATTCCTGATGCACTCCCACTATCACCTGGAGTTCCTTGGGGAAAGCGGATTTAATCCCTGCAGCTGCTTCCCTAAGGAAGCAGGCCCAGAAAAGCCCAGCACAAGACTGGACTCGGGTCTCCAGCTCTCCCATCGCCTCTCCGGACACAAAACAGGCTCCTTACGTTCTGGCCTAAAAGCCTCCTCCCGTTTCCCATAGGGATCCTCACAGGGGCCCATTTGCAGACGGGCTATTTTTTTCTAATTTTTTTTTTTAATTTTATTATGTTATGTTAATCACCATACATTACATCATTAGTTTTTGATGTAGTGTCCCATGATTCATTGTTTGCGTATAACACCCAGTGCTCCATGCAGAACATGCCCTCTTTAATATCCATCACCGCGCTAACCCATCCCCCTCCCCCTCCCCTCTAGAACCCTGTTTGTTTCTCAGTGTCCATAGTCTCTCATGGTTCATCTCCCCCTCTGATTCCCCCCCTTCATTTTTCCCTTCCCGCTATCTTCTTCTTCTTCTTCTTCTTCTTCTTTTTCTTTTAACATATAATGTATTATTTGTTTCAGAGGTACAGGTCTGTGATTCAACAGTCTTACACAATTCACAGCGCTCACCATAGCACATACCCTCCCCAATGTCTATCACCCAGTCACCCCATCCCTCCCACCCCCACCACTCCAGCAACCCTAAGTTTGTTTCCTAAGATTAAGAATTCCTCGGGCGCCTGGGTGGCTCAGTTGGTTAAGCGACTGCCTTCAGCTCAGGTCATGATCCCGGGGTCCTGGGATCGAGTCCCACATCGGGCTCCCGGCTCGGCGGGGAGCCTGCTTCTCCCTCTGACCCTCTCCCCTCTCATGCTGTTTCTCTCCCGCTCACTCTCTAAGAAATAAATAAACAAAACAAAACAAAAAAAAAGAATTCCTCATATCAGTGAGATCATATGATACATGTCTTTCTCTGATTGACTTACTTCACTCAGCATAATACCCTCCAGTTCCATCCACGTCGTTGCAAATGGCGCAGATGGGCTATTTAAAAACGTTTATTTTGGGGGCGCCTGGGTGGCTCAGTCCTTAAGCGTCTGCCTTCGGCTCAGGTCATGATCCCGGGGTCCTGGGATCGAGCCCCACATCGAGCTCTCTGCTCAGCGGGAAGCCTGCTTCTCCCTCTCCCACTCCCCCTGCTTGTGTTCCTTCTCTCACTGTCTCTCTCTGTCAAATAAATAATCTTAAAAAAAAGGGTGAGGACCCTCCTTTCTAAATAAATAAATAAAAACATTTATTTTTCCCAAGCAGCTGTCAGAGAACTGAGATCCAAATGCTAGCCATGTCTGGGCTGGGCAGAATGCTGCCCCCACCCCTGGTGACTTAGGCCGGACTCCAGGCTCCACTCAGGGTACACAGCCACCCTGGGAGCGGTCTGCCTCTCCTGGGCCTCAGCCTGACCGGTGAATGGGCCCCAAAGGGCAGGGCTAGTGCAGTGAAACCCAAGACCCCACAGCTCTAGATCCTACAGCTTTGTGGTAGAAGCTAACCTCCTCTAGTGCCACCCTTAATCCCTGACCCTCTCATCATATGTCAGTGGTCAGCAGAATACATTTTGCACAGATACCAGCCCTCTCCTCAGGAAGATCTTTTCATTCCCGAGGGTTGGAGGGTAGCAGTGGAGGCGGTAGGGGAAACGGGCTTTAAACTGGTGGGGTTGTCTCTCTAGACATTCCAGGAAATGTCCTGGACATTCCTGCTCTTGTTAAGGGTTCTGCCTGTGTAATTCTTGGGCCCAACTTTCCGGGGCAGGAGGCCTCTTGACATAGGAGACCTACCTTCTGTTTCTTTCCTTGGCGCTGCTAGGACAGCCCGGCCGGTTGTTACTTCCTCTGCAGGACCTCTGGAGCAGTGCTGTATCCTCGTAAAAGAACAAGCAACAAGTGAAATTAATTTTCATCATATACTTCATTTAACCCAATAGATCTAATATGTTACAATTTCAACAGGTCATCAGCATACATCACGAGTGAGCTATTTTACATTTTCTTTTTGCAGTAAGTCTTCAGAATCCGGGGTATACTTCGCCCTCCGCACCTCTCAATTTGGACTAGCACGTTTGTTTCGGTGCTCCACAGCCACGTGCCGACAGTGGCTACTGTGCTGGACAGGGGGTGGGGGTAGGGGCATCTAGAGACTTACAGGACCCATAAACCTTCCCATTCCTCGCGGAAGAAACTCCCGGTCCCACTCGTCCTTCTCGCTGCCACCTGGCTCCCCCCACGGGGCCGCGTGAACCTGCTCCGCGGCGCCCCTCCGCTGCGGCGCCGGGCTCCAGGGCTCCCCCCCACCCCCGCTCTGCCGGGCCGGGACACTTCGGCGCCCGGCCTCCTTCCCGACCGCGCGGGCCGGGCCTGGCCCGGCCAGGGCGGCGGGCGGCGGGCGGCGGGCGGCGGGCGGCGGGCGCCCCCAGCGGGCCGGGGCGGGGCGGACCAGGCAGGGCCCCGCCCCCTCGCCGCGCCTCCCGGGCCGCCCTCCGCCCGAGAGCTTCGCCGCCGCCGCACCGCCGCCACCGCCGCCCGGGAGCCGAGCCGGGCCGGGCCGCCAACATGCTGAGCCGGCTCGGGGCGCTGCTGCAGGAGGCCGTGGGGGCGGTGAGGCCGGGGAGGCCCGGGCGCGCGGGGCTAGGCCGGAAGGGCGGGCGCGGGGCCGGGGGAGGAGCCGGCGGGCGGGCGGAGGGCGCGGGCCCGCTTCGGGGAAGGGACCCCCACCCAGGCCGCGGCGCCCTTTCCCGGGCCTCCCCTCTCCCCCGTCGCGCCCCTCCCGCACAGCCCTTCCTGCTTCGCGTGGCCTCTTTCCCGATCGCGCCTACTCCCAGCTCCTCTCCAGATCGCCCCAGCCCCTAACCCTTTTCCCCAAATGGCTTCCTGTTTATTTTTCCTGCTCCCCGTTCTCAGTTCGCTCCCAGGTCCCAAACTCTTCTGTGCTAGAGGGCTCCCTTGTCACCCAGTAGTTTCCTCCCCAAGGTACCTTCCCCAGGCCCTTTGCCTTCCTCCACCGCCCCCCACCCACGCTCCTCCCTTCCTGGTCACCTGGGCTGGGAAAATAGATGCCCCTTGCCTTCCTTCTGAGCCCCCAGGCAACCCCAAGACCTCAGTCAGGCGCGTGTGCTCTCAGCCTCCACTTGGGAAGTTCCGGCCCAGATTGGCCACGTCCCCAGGAAGTGTGTATATATACAGTCCAGGGGTGGGTGGGCGCCTGGCCCAGGGAACAGCCTGCTGCGGGGCACAGGGCGGTATCCAGAATGTTATCTCACACCACACCGGCCCTGGCCAGAGTGACCTTGAGTCAGGAGAGGCCAGCAGTGGGGGGACCTTCTGGAGGCCATAGGAGGGAGAGTTTGTGTGTTTGCCATTATCTGTCGGGTTGAAGGCTGGTCAGAGGCCAGTTCACTTCATTCAGCAAGATAAAAGTGCAGTTTAGATAGACTAGGCCGAATGCCTTCTGTTTAAAGTAACCTTGTCAAGAATCTGTAAAGTTAACAGTTCTTTTGTCTCGAAGTAGAGGTCTCCTCTAATTGATCAATTTATTATATTCTGTCCGATTTGCTCAGGAGAAACAACCTTGTGTCCCTCCTCCTTTCTCCCCCTCTCCAAAACAGAGCTTATTATAAATGAGAACAGTCTCAGCCTTAATCAAACCTGTGAAGAAAGTGAAAAGCTCCTCCCACCTCTCCTTCACCTGTCCCCAGCCCTGCCCTTCCTGATGTCCAGGGCATCCCACCTCAGGAGGGGGTCCAGAATGATCTTGCCTTCCCTTCCTCCTTGTCTCCAATTGAAACAGCTGTCATCTTAGAAAGTGATGTGACAACCCACTTCATACCTCTCAGGAAAGCTCCATACACAGGGTGGGAGACGGGCCAGAGAGAGCCTTAGTCCTGAAAGTGACTTTCTAATCCTCCCAGTGCACGCATTTCAGCATCAGGGCCTGGAGGAGGGATTGGTGGTCAAGGGAGGTATTTTTAGGCAGGTGATTTTTGGCCCCTGAGTATCAGATACATAGACAATGCCGTGGAAGTTTGGCTGGCCCCATGTAACTGTCAGGAGAGAGGGAAACCCCTCTTTTCCCCTCCACTCCCACATGGGGGGGGCATAGGTCTTCCCCTGGGTCACCAGGTTAAGACCCCAGCAGGTTGCTTGACTCCTTGTTAAGGAGGAAGAGTGCTCCTTCCTGCCCTCTTCTGACAAAACAGAATAGCAATCGTTAGGGTTCTTTTAGAAAATATTCTTTATTATTATTAATAAAGATAATGAAGATTAGTAATTTAATAATTTCTCTTTAAAATAAATCATTTGGTACAATTTCTTTGGAGTTATAGTAGCTAATAGTAGATTGAGGTGAAGATGATCCCCTTGCTTTGTCTTGACAGTCTGTTTTGTTACAGTCTGTTTGCTGCCGTCTGTGTTCTCCCGGGTCTCCTATTCTTACTGGATTGTTCGTTTTCAGCATAAGCCCAGCTTAAGGGTTCAGGAGACTACAAATGAATTTTGAGGCTAGATGAGAGCCCATCACAGCACTGGAAGATGACTTATAGTGCTGGTCAAGGGTCGGAGGGCTTTCCTGAGCAAGGAACTATGGAAAGGATGTCTAAAGGAGTTTGCTGAGATATTTAGTAAATGCGAATGAGTAGTCATTCGTGGCAGAGCCCTTTAGGGGCAGGCAGAGCTAGAAAACACAGAACCCAAGCCCTCAGGGAGCTCACAGTCTAGTAGAAGAGAAGACTCTAATCCCACAATCACAGTGTCACACAGGATGTGGTAAAAGACAGTGGCCCCATGTGGACGGTGTGCTTGGAATGACTGTGGGAGGTACCGCTCCAGTAAGGGCCATGCCCTACCTCTCCCCCCCCCCCCCCCCCCCCCAGCTAACCGTGAAAGAAGACAAGGTTGCCTGGGCAGCCAAGGGTTGAGGGGGAGAGTTTCAGGGCCTCTGATTCGGTGTTACTGCTTCATCCTCCTGTCTTCATGGCCTTCTAACCGTTCTCCCTGTCTTCATCATCACAGAACTGTCAGCGGACTCTGCCTAAAACACTGCTTAGCAGACGTCCTTGACCTGCCCCCGACTGCCTGCACAAACAGTCGTGACCTGGTGATTCGATGTTCAGGGGCCCACACGCTCCTCAATCCATCCTTATCCCAGACACTTTGCAGAGTTCCTTCCGCAGGAACCGTCTTTCCTTCATCTCTAACTAGTGACTTGGGACTGCATTCGTCCCGTTTTAGTTTCAGGGTAACCTCAGTAAAGCCTTCTGTGTTCCAGTGCTCTTTTCCCATGGGTCATTTTCCACCTGTCCCGCATTCTCACACGACTTCCTACAGCTGAGTTATTTGGGGCGGTTTTCATATTCTGTTCTCCCTGGCACTGGGTCTCCGGCAGCCTTGTACTGCTTACAGCGTCTGGCATAGTGTCTTGTACAGAGGGGCACTCAAAAGATACTTCCGGAACGAATCAGGAGTAGACACTCAGTTCTGTGCTGCAGTGAAGTGTGAGGTTAGAGAGATGCATCCAGGAACTCTGGTGAGGCCTTTGCGGAGCTGGTGGCCCTTAGCTGGACCTCACTGGTGACCGTTCGGATCTAGGCAAGTGTAGGGGGACACAGGGCCTCCTGGGCAGAGGAGTGGCCTGAGCAAACACGGAGAAGTAGAAATGAGCACCTGTGGTGAGGGACTATTTGATTATGCATTTTTCTCCTGTATACGTTTACTCTGCAAGGAAAGAGAGTGACAGCTCTTTTTTTTGAGTTTTCAGGGAAAGCAGTTGTTACCGGTGTGGAGATGAAAAGATAACTTCTGGAAGAGGGGCAGGTTTGGGGCTTGCTCAGAGCAGAAATAGAATTCCCTGGGGCTGCAGGCTGTGCATCCCCAGCTCCTCCAGCAGCCTGCAGCCTTGGACAAAAGATGCAAGCATGTTATAAGTAAGGCACCTCATGAATCTTATGCAAACATTACCTATCTGGCTGAATGAAGCCTTTCGATGGCCTCGAACACAGATTTGTGCAGACTCTCGGACTGAGAGGGGCCCGAAAACTTTGTCTTTGCCACGTTTTCCACGCGTATCATTTTGATTTTGTTGTTTTGGGGGCGCTCTCCTGTTTTCCTCTGTGTCCCTCTACAGTAGCGTAACCACGTTGAGACGACCTGTTTCTGTGTCTGTCCCCCCGACCAACGTTCTTAGATCTTCCGGGCCAGGGACTGTGGAGTCATGACTCATAGCAGGAGCACAGCGTCTCCAGGAGAGAGGCGGGCTGGGAGAGGTGCCAAGAGATTGTCCTGGAGAAAACGCCTTCGTGTTCCCTTTCAGAACCTGGATCACGGCGCCTCCTCCAGGGCCTGGCACTGACCCGAGCCCTGGTAGATGGTGGACCGTCCGTTGTGATGAGTGACGGTGGCGGCCCCTCATGCCGAGTCTGCTCTCTCCACAGCGGGAGCCCAGCATTGACCTGCTGGAGGCCTTCGTGGAGCACTGGAAGGGCATCACGCACTACTACATTGAAAGTACAGGTGGGAGCCCTGCAGCCAGTGGGGAGGAAGGTGTGGGCCGCGTCCCCATGCCAGGCAGAGATGCATGTGGCCTGGAGAAGGTGACGAGGGCTGCACAGGGGTTGAGAGTGGGGGCTGGCCCCACCCTGACCTTTTGGGAGAGGAACTGTGTGAGGTAGGAGTGGGGACGCCACTGAGCTGACTGCAAGGCAGAGGCTGAGCTCCACTTGCCCCTCGCTTCCAGCGAGGCAGAGTGTCTAGGCCTGCGGTCCTCAGGACCTGTGTCCAGGGCTTACTGATTAAAAGAAACGGAATCAAGTCCTCCTTTCCCTGAGCTAACTGAGAGGGCATTTCCCTTATAGAAATCTAAGGTAGGAGGGCAACAAATGCCGATGCCCATAACGTGCCTGGGTCCATGTCCCCCAGCTGACACCCAGACAGCAAAGCTTTGGGTAATCTGGGCCCAGCAGGATCACTCCCTAAGGGGTGGAACTGGATTGGCTGCTTTGTAGTCAGTATGTTGGTATTGGTGGACACACATTGGTTGCCAGGTAACCCTGTCCGGCATCCCTGGCTTTCTACCTCCGGGTTCAGACTGGAGTTTGATTCCAGTCTACCCCTTTCCTGAAGACTTGATTTCCAGCCTGAGCCAGCCCAAAAAATTAAAAAGCAGTCTTTGGACACTTTGAGGGACCCCCCCCTAAGTGTCCTTTTAGACCAGGTTTCCCGATCTTGGCATGGTTGACATTTGGGCTTGACCATTCTTTGTGGTGGCGGGCTTCTTGGGGCGCATGGTGGGATGTTTAGCAGCAGCTCAGGCTTCCACCATCCCCATTGCAGTAAGTATAAATATCTCTTCAAACATTGCCAAATGTTCCCGGGGGCAGAATCACCCCCAGTGGAGAACAACAGCTTTAAACCAAAGATCTTTTTTTCCTTTTTTGAGCTAATAATTGATGTAACATTGTATCATGTAACTTGGGTGTACAACATATTGATTCAATATATGGATATATTGTGAAGTGATCACCACAATAAGTCTAGTTAATATCCATCACCCTAACTAGTTACCAATTTTTTTCTTGTGATGACAACTTTTAAGATACTCTTAGCAATTTTCAAATATGCAATACACTAACTATAATCACTATGCTGTATATAACATTCTCAGGACTTATTTATTTATGAGTTTTTATTTTTGTTTTTGTTTTTTTTGTTGTTTTTTAGAGAGGGAGGGGGCAGAGGGAGAGGGAAAGAGAGAGAATCTTAAGTGGGCTCCACGCCCAGCACAGAGCCTGATGCAGGGCTCGCTCTCACAACTCTAAGATCATGACCTAAGCCGAAATCAAGAATCAGACACCCAACTGACTGAGCCACCCAGGTGCCCCAGGACTTACCTACTTACTTACTTACTTATTTATTAAGATTTTATTTATTTATTTG
The DNA here is from genome assembly GCF_029215605.1 of Mirounga angustirostris. Classification (NCBI taxonomy): domain Eukaryota; kingdom Metazoa; phylum Chordata; class Mammalia; order Carnivora; family Phocidae; genus Mirounga; species Mirounga angustirostris. The sequence goes on along the minus strand of NW_026991710.1, from coordinate 159,284,839 downwards.
ACAGAGAGAGACACAGCGAGAGAGGGAACACAAGCAGGGGGAGCAGCAGAGGGAGAAGCAGGCTTCCCACAGAGCAAGGAGCCCGATGTGGGGCTCAATCCCAGGGTCCTGGGATCCTGACCTGAGCCAAAGGCAGATGCTTAACCAACTGAGCCACCCAGGAGCCCCAGGACTTATTTATTATTGGAAGTTTGTACCTTTTAGACTGAAGGTCTCTTGACAGAGAGCCCCAATCTGCCAGGATGTAGGAAAAGATCCAGAACTGACTTCAGGTCCACCTGGGGCTTCACCTGAACCCAATCCATTAATTTCCAGAACAGTCCCTAGACCATAGGTACAGGGATGGGTGAGGTGAGCTGAGCTGTGTTGTTCAAAAGCCAGTGCTTTCAAAATAAGCTAGGGGGTGCTCCAGGGCCGGTCCCAAAGCACCAAAACTTGCTTTATGCAAACAGTCTGTCTGAGACTCTCACCAAGAAAGCCCCAGCTTCTCCATCAAGACCTTTGCACAATGGAGCAGGTTTGCCTCCAAACTCATGGTCATGCACGGATTTTTTTTCTCCTTTGTAAAAAAAATTGTTTCTCCTTTCTGCCTCCTGTGAGTGTAAAAAGGAACCGGAGGTTTACCTCTCCGGAAGTGGCTCTGAGACAACTTCTAAATTCTATGACAGAGACCCCTGAGCCCCCGGCTTCTCAGTCGGGCCCAGAGCTGACCTGCAGCCTGAGCAGTGTACCCTCCTGGACACCCCCGGGGTTAGGAGAAAAAATGATGCTGCCTCCCTCTGATAAAGCACTAGAGTATGCACACGTTCCCAGTCAGAGGGCTGTATCCTGGGCCTCATCCAAAAGGTCTTTTGTCTTTTTAAATATAGAGGCACCAACTGTAAATTTCCACTTCCTCTGGTCTTCGTTCGAAGCCAGCTGTGAACCGGGCCTTACTCCAGGTGTACCCTCAGTCTCCCTCCACCCCCTGGGCCGCAGGGGCTCGACCTCATCACCCCACTCACCCTTGTTTCCTGAATCTCATTAGATGAAAACACCCCCGCCAAGAAAACGGATATTCCCTGGCGGCTGAAGCAGATGCTGGACATCCTGGTGTACGAGGAGAGGCAGCAGACGGCAGCTGGGGAGGCCGGGCCCTGTCTGGAATACTTGCTGCAGCACAAAATCCTGGAGACGCTGTGCACCCTGGGCAAGGCCGAGGTGGGCACACCCCGGGGAGCCCCTGCGGCCCCGGCTCGTCCCTCTGTGTTCCCGTCCCATCGTGTCATGGAAACGCTGCCGTTATCCAGTCAGGGTTCATTCAGCGAAGGTGTGCTAAGAACCGGCCGGGTGCCAGGCAGGGGCCTCGGTGCTGCAGACCCAGCAGCTACTAAAACAGACGAAAGTTCTGGTCAGAGGTCACTGGGGGGCCCGCACGCAGCCTGTCCAACCATGACAGGTCATGGAGAACGGTGAAGCGGGACGGGGACCCAACAGTGTGGGCAGGCCGGTTTCAAACACGGGCGCAGCTCATTTGATTGCGGTCCACGTGATGGTGCTTCACAAAGCCGGCATTTCTTACACGGCGGAGGTTTGGGGCAACGGGGCGCTGAGAAGCTCGGGTGGCACCATGTTTCCAGCAGCATCTGGTCACTTCACGTCTCTGCGTCACATTTTGGTAATTCTCAGTAATCTTTCCAACTCAGTGATGATATTCCTTACAGTGATAGGTGCTCAATGATCTTTGATGTTGCTATTATAATTGGGGGCACAAGTAATGCCCCTGTAAGACAGCTCCACTGACCAGCCCTTCCCCATCTTTCTCCCTCTCCTTGGGCTCCCTAGTCCGCGAGACACTACAATATTGAAGTTCGGCCAACTAATACCCCTCCAGTGGCCTCTAAGTGTTCAAGTGAGGAAGAGTCACACGTCTCTCACTTTAAATCAAAAGCTGAAATGATTAAGCTCGGTGAGGAAAGCTGAGATGGGCCAAAAGCTAGGCCACACAACAAACAGTGGGCCGGGGCGAGAATGCAAAGGAAAAGTTGTTGGAGGAAATTCAAAGTGCCTCGCGGTGAACACGCGAACGATAAGAGAGCGGAACAGCCTCACTGCGGACGCGCTGAAGGTCTGAGGGGTCGGCCTAGAAGAGCAAACGAGCCACGACGTTCCGTTAAGCCAAAGCCTGACCCTGAGCCAGGCGCTGACTCGCTTCGGTTGGGCGAAGGCTGAGAGCAGGGAGGAAGCTGCAGGGGGACCGTCGGGAGCTGGCAGAGGTGGGTCCGAGAGGTGTAAGGGAAGACGCCGCCTCTGTAACATCAGGGTGCGAGGGGAGGTGGCCAGGGCTGGGGTAGATGCTGCAGCAAGTTCTGCGGGAGACCCAGCGGGGTAAGTGATGAAGGAGGCTACGCGGCGCAGCAGGTTTCCAATGTGGATGAAACGGCCTCTACTGGAAGAAGACGCCAGCTAGGACCCTCAGCGGCCGGGGGGACGTCAGTGCCCAGCTGCAAAGCTTCCAAGGGTGGGCTGACTGTCTTGTCAGGGGCTGAGGCAGCTGGTGACTTGAAGTCGAGGCCAGCGCTCATTGACCATTCTGGACGTCCCAGGGCCCTGGAGAGTCGTGTTCGTGCCACTCTGCCTATGCTCTGTGAATGGAACAACAAAGCCTCGGTGGCAGCACTTGGGATCACTACGTGGTGTCCTGAATACTTTAGGTGCCCTGTGGAGACCTACCGCTCCGAAAAAAATCTTCTTGTCAAACCACGACTGCTCACCGACAATGCACCTGGTCACGCACGAGCTCTGATGGAGAAGTAGAACGAGACGATGGCTGTTTCCTGCTGACACGGCAGCCATGCTGCAGCCCGGGGAGCAAGGAGGCATTCGACTTCCAAGTCTTATTATTTAGGAAATACATTTTGTAAGGCGGTGGCTGCCATAGATAGTGATTCTTCTGATGGATTTGGGCAAAGCAAATTGAAAACCTGGCAAAGATTCGCCATTCCAGGTGCCACTAAGAACATTCGTGATTCATGGGAAGAGGTCAAAATATCAACATGAACAGGAGCTTGGAAGAATTCGATCGCAACCTTCATGGATGACTCTGGCGGGTTCAAGACTTCAAAGGAGGAAGTGTGGGGGAAAGAGCGAGAGAACTAGAACAGGAAGTGGAGCCTGAAGATGGGACTGAATGGCTGCCATCTCATGATCAAACTAACAGATGAGGAGTTGCTGCTCATGGATGAGCAAAGAAAGGGGTTGCTTGAGATGGAATCTACTCCTGGGGAAGACGCTGGGAAGATTGTTGAGATGGTAACAGAAGATTTAGAGCATTGCATAAACTTAGTTGATAGAGAAGCGGCAGGCTGGAGAGGACTGGCCAATTTTGCAAGAAGTTCTACTGTGAGTAAAATGCTATGGAACAGCATCACGGTGATACAGAGAAATCATTCATGAAAGCAAGAGTCCATCCGTGTGGCCAACTTCACTGTTGTCTTATTTTAAGAAATGGCCCCAGCTGTTCCCACCTTCAGCAACCCCCACCCAGATCAGTCAGCAGCCACCAACAGCGAGGCAAGAGCCTCCACCGGCAAGATTACAACTCGCTGAAAGCTCAAATGATGGTTGGCATTTTTTAGCAATATTTTAAAATTAAGGTTATGTACATTGCTTTTTAGACATAACGCAATTGCACAATTAATAGACTACAGTATAGCATAAACATAGCTTTTGTATTCACTGGGAAGCCAAAAAATTAATTTGACTTGCTTTCTTACGATATTCGCTTATTGCAGTATTTGCTTTATTGTGGTGGTCTGGACGCAAACCTGCCTGTCTCGGAGGTGTGCCTGTAGTGAGGGAAGGAGGCTTGCAGAAAATGTGGTCTCTGAGCGGTGACCAAGGGAGGATGGTGCTGTGGCCCAGGGGTGGGGAGCATTCCAGGCAGTGGGCAGGCTCCATCTTCTGACGGGCACTCTGTTCCTTGACACTCAGTACCCCCCAGGGATGCGACAGCAGGTATTCCAGTTCTTCAGCAAGGTTCTGGCCCAGGTGCAGCACCCCCTCCTGCATTACCTCAACGTCCACAGGCCTGTGCAGGTGAGGGGCCAGGAGACCAAGGGGTGTCTGAGGGTCAAGCCCTCTCTCTTCCCTGCTACCCCATTCTTCTCTGTTTCTGATTTGCTTCCCTTCTAGAAGCTTCTCCGACTTGGTGGAACAGTTCCTGGATCCCAAACAGAAAAGGAGGAGGTACAGTTCACCACCGTCCTCTGCTCCAAGATCCAACAGGACCCAGCCCTGCTCACCTACATCCTGGAAGTGAGCACCTCTGTGAGGGACAGGAGCGGGAGGGCTCCGACCCCAGGGCAGGCCCCTAAGGCCCTTCTGAGGAAGCAGAGGGTGGAGCAGGTACTCAGGCGCCTAGGCGGCTTCCTCTCTAGCTCCATGCCGAGGCCCTGACAGCCAACACATCCTGCATTCCCAAGGGGCATCGTGGGGAATGGTCTGCACCGTGACGTGGCTTCACCCGACCTTCTTTGCAGGGTAAAAAGATTGTCAGGAGGAAGAAGTCATTCAAAGAACCCACCACCCTGCCTAGAGAGGCAGCCAGCATCCAAGACAAGGACCACCCCCGCAGCAAGGCTCCTGACATGAGTCCCTGCGGGGCCCGGGCCTTGAGCGCGCAGCCGCCTGCCGAGACAGAGGAGGAGCCGGATGGAGCGGCTGGAGAGAGCAACCTCATCACCTCCCTGGTCGGGTTGTGCAAGAGCAAGGTGCTAGCTGCCGAGACAGAGTGGGCGGGGATGAGGAGGGCGAATTGCTGGGAGGGGATCTGGGCATTCAGGTGTATGGCCCTGAAGTCGTACCCCTATCCCCTAGAAAGGCCGGGTGGCTCTGAAGGCCCAGGAGAACCTGCTGCTCCTGGTCAGCGTGGCTTCACCGGCAGCCGCCACCTACCTGGTGCAGAGCAGTCCTTGTTGTGCCGCCGTGGTCGAGCACCTCTGCCAGCTCTACCAGTCGGTGCCCCCCTTCCTGGACCCGGCGGACGTTGCCGCACTAGAGGGCGTCAGCTGGAGGTAGGCGCTGGGCCCGGAGAAGCTGGCCTACGGCTTCAGTGGCAAGAAGCCCTCCCTGTCCTCTGCTTTTCTAGGAGGGATGGGGACCCCTGCTGGCCACCCTCTTGCTGAGGGCACAGCCTGTCCTCAAGGGCTTTCCCTCTCGCTCCCCCGCCCCGCACCAGCAACAGAGGTTGCAGGGAGAAGGGGCCCAGATTCTGGAACATCCCTGAGGTGGGCCTCACAGCTCCTCCCTTGCTCCCCCTCAGGTTGCCCAGTGCCCCATCTGATGAGGCTTCCTTCCCTGGCAAGGACACCTTGGCTGCCTTTTTGGGCTGGTTTGATTACTGTGACCACCTCATCACAGAGGCACACATGGTGAGCCGGGGCCCCAACAGGTCCCTCTGTGGGGGTGCCCCGTGGTTGACCCCACTCCCTTCCCTGTGTCCACCCTGAGGACCAAGTGGGTCTCTCAGGAGCTAGGCAGGGCCCCCGGGCTGCCTATTGTGTTAAACGCTGTGCAAGGACACGGTTGTTTCTCAATGGAAAACTGTCATGGAGGTAAAACGTGCTTAAGACATGTTCTTTGGCACCTAGGTGGTTGCAGACGCCTTGGCAAAGGCTGTGGCTGAGAAGTTATTCGTGGAGATTCTGCAGCCCCACCTCCTGCATGTGTAAGTCTATGTCGTGTTTCCTTGGGCATGGCCGTGGTTGGGCCCAGTTGCTCACCCCACCAGGTCCCTTCCTGTCCCTAAGGCCAGGGATCTCCTTGGCCAGAGTCACATGGGTCTGCGGGCTCCATGGTTAATGTTTGCCGGGCCTGGCCCCCTGACAGCCATGTGGCTCAGAGCCACACGGGCTGACTCCAGGACCTCAGGAGGACTAGGGAGCAAGCAGAGAAATACCAGGGAAGGCATAAGGAAACCCGGAAAGGGTTCTGTCACCCCCACATGTGTTCACTCCTGGCTCCCTCTCTGCTCTCCCCTCTCCCGCCTGGCTCTCAGCCCCCAGGCCTGGCTCAGTGCTCTCTCCCTGTAGTTCTGAGCAGAGCGTCCTGACCTCCACCGCCTTGCTCACGGCCATGCTGCGTCAGCTCCGCTCTCCTGCCCTGCTGCGAGAGGCTGTGGCTTTCCTCCTGGGCACAGACCCACAGCCTGCAGCCCCCGACGATGGCCCCCGTACTCTGTGCGCTCACCTCATCGGGCACTGCGACCACCTCTCTGACGAGGTAAGGGGGAGGGCGTCGTCCGACCCCTGCCCAAGGGACCCCCCGAGTGCTTCTCCCTGCTTGCATTAGCTTACCAGCTGGCACTTCCTTTGAGGCATTGAAACGTATGCCCCCCCAAAACAGTGACTGCTTTTGTCACACGGTGATGTTCTGTGATCAGATGCTTGCCTTGTGACTTTATGTTTTCCAAACCTATTTCATATTCACTTGGCTTGTTTGAGGCTTACAGCTACTCTGAGCTAGGTGAGGCCACTATTTCGTTTCTCAGCCATGGAAACTGAGACACAGAAGAGCCAGTTGGCTCGCTTGATAACATACATCAAATCGGTAACAGAACCAGAACGGGCAGACTTTCGGCTCCCAGACCAGCACCCACCCACTCCCCCCAAAACCTGCCACCTGCTCTTTTCTTATCTGAGTGAGCAATTCCCAGGGACCCCTAGAAGCCGGGGTCCTGCTGACCCTTTCTTACCCAGATCAGCATCACCACCCTGCGGCTATTCGAGGAGCTGCTCCAGAAGCCACACGAGCAGGTCATCCGCAGCCTGGTCCTGTGCAACCTGGAGGGCCGCCATTATGTGGCCAGGGGCTCACCCGAGCCCGAGAGCTACGAGGACACCCTGTAAGTGAAACCCTGCGCCTCTGGGAGGCCTCAGGCTGCTAGGACCCACCACGGCCCCCCGTACCCCCGCACTTGCTCATTCATTCATTGGTGCCACAGAGATCTGGAGGAAGACCCTTACTTCACAGACGGCTTCCTCAACTCCAGCTTTCAACACTCAGCAAAGCCTCCCCCAGCCCCTGCCACCAACTCAGATGGCAAAACAGCAGTGACTGAGATCGTCAACAGGTAGGGAGCCATCTGGAAATCTAAGCCACTTGAGGTTTGTTCCGTCTTTGGCCATAGCCCTGAGAGAGGCACAGCCCAGGAGGGAGTGTTCCCTCGGGGCTGGAGTTGGAGTGGGGAGGAACAGGGCAGCCCGGACGGTGCCCCTCCACACCTAGGGTCTTGTCTCTCAGTTTCCTCTGCCTGGTTCCTGAGGAAGCCAAGACCTCGGCTTTCCTAGAGGAGACGGGATATGACACGTACGTCCACGATGCTTACGGACTGGTGAGTGTTGAGGCCTCTGCCAATGCCCACTTGTCCCTCAAAGCCAGGGCGTTGATAAACTCCACCTTCTCCCTCTGTGATCTGCCCAAGGTGCTCCCTGCTCCAGCCAAGAGCCTCGAGTCCGTCCTTCCTCTGTGGTTCCCACGGTCTGCGGGGTGCCTCCTGACCACTGGGCCCACCTCCTCAACTCTCACTCCTGTTTCAGTTCCAGGAGTGCAGCTCCCGAGTTGCCCCTTGGGGCTGGCCCCTGGGCCCCACACCCCTGGACCCCCATGAGCCTGAACAGCCTTTCTTTGAGGGTCACTTCCTCCGAATGCTGTTTGACCGCATGTCCCGGATTTTGGAACAGGTAGCCAACAGGACTGGGCCCTGGCTACGGGGTGAGGGCCCATGGGAGAACTCCAGGCAGGTGCCCTGGGGGGGTTTGAGTCCTCTTTGGTTCTTCAGCTCCATATCCCCCTCCCCCACCCCTCCCACTTCTCCAGGCGGGAAGCCCCATCTTGCCTCTGCTCTACACGCCCTAACATGTTCTGGCCCTCAGCCCCAGGGAATCCGTGACACACACACATCACGTGAGACTCCCACCCCCGCACACGTTCACACTGGCCAGGCGCCTTGCTGGGGGAGTGCAAAACTGCTCACCGCCCCCTGCCAACCCTCGGCTTGTCCACTGTGCTCCCTGCAGCCATACAGCCTGAACCTGCAAGTGACCTCAGTCCTGTCCCGGCTTGCCCTCTTCCCCCACCCCCTTATCCACGAGTACCTCCTGGATCCCTACATCAACCTGGCCCCTGGCTGCAGGAGTCTGTTCTCTGTGCTCGTCAGGGTAAGGATGCCGGAGCCCAGGGGTGTGTGCCCGTGGGGTGGCAGGAAGAGAGGGGATCAGGAGGGGGGTGGGGGCCGCAGGAGTGGGCACTCTGGACAGCTCCACCCCTCCTCCACTGCTACAGCAGAGCTAGGGGACCCTGCATGAGTGTCATCGGCTCCCACCTCAGCCGTGTCTCATTCCTGCTCTAGGTGATCGGGGACTTGATGCAGAGAATTCAGAGGGTACCCCAGTTCCCGGGAAAACTGCTCCTGGTGCGCAAGCAGCTGATGGGTCAGGTCCCTGGGGAGCAGTAAGTAACCGAGGGGAATGGGTGCCCAAGCACGGACCCTAGGGTGGGAAGGCAGACTGCCCAAGGATAGTGGGAGGGGCATAGGCTGGGGAGGAAGAGGGCCTGTTGCTGAGCTCGGTCTTCACTCAGAGGTGTCTGCCACTGGAATGTACCTCATGGACACTGGGATGTCATACTGGGCACACTCCCGCCGCCTCCCAGCCATGACCACCCCATGCTGTCTCCCTCAGGCTGGACCACCAGACTCTCCTCCAGGGAGTGGTGGTTCTTGAGGAATTCTGCAAGGAGCTGGCTGCCATCGCTTTCGTCAAGTTCCCCCCACATGGTCCTCACCTGCACCTCCCCCCTCCCCGAGAAGGGCACGTCTGAGCCAGGAGCAGGACAGGAGGGGAGACTTCTGTCCACACCTCTGCCCACGAGCTGCCTCGTACCTGGCACTGCCGCCACCTCCTGCCTCCCAGGCTGGGGCTTGGTTCCATCTCTACCTCCCAGGCACCTCTGCCTCTGAGGACGCCTGGGCTTCCACTCCCAGGTTAACTCAAGAAGATCCTGGCCTGTCAGCCACACGAGACTGGGCTCAGGGAGTGGGTCTCCAAGGAGCAAAAGAGATGGCCTCCCAGACAGCATGGTGTCCTCGGGGCCTTCTCGGGGGAGCTGGGTAATTGCCAGGTGATCACCCAGACCCAAACCCTCACGTGTCCTGTGCCTATCACCTGAGTCGACGGGCCATTCGTGGCCAGGGCCAAGACCTGTGGCTCGGTTCCAGGGGCACAGGGGGGAGTGAGTGATGGTTCTGAGGCTGGTCAGGACCGCAGGCCAGAGACGGGGGTGCAGGAGCCCCATCTCTGTCAACGCTAGGTACCACAGACACTGCTGAGACTTGACATTTTTTCTCCTGCCTTCTTGGCTTAATCCGTGGCAAAGGGGCAGTGGATAGCCGGGGAAGCCCACTCTTCCTACCCAGCCCTCCTGGAGACTGTTGCAAAATTCCCAACCGCCTCCTGGCAAATATCCAAAGCATGCTCCGCGCCCAGGCGGGGGCAGCTGCTAATGAGAGCCTTGGTGTAACTGCAGCCGGGGCGGGAGAGGCCTTGGGAAGTGGGGGGCTGGGTGCCAGGCTCCGGCTCCAGCTGCTTTCTCTCTGGCACCTCTGAACCCGTCCCGGCTGGTCCTCAACACCTGGGTAGAGGGGCTCAGAGCCTGGCCCTCAGCTTTCCACCCAGCCTGCAGTGCTCTTGATGGAATACTCTTCGGGGGAGCCAGGGAGCTCGGGACAGACGAGGCCGGGATGCCCACCTGACCCCAGGCCCCCAGGGCCCGGCGGGGAGGCGCTGGGGCGCAGGCAGCCGGTTGTAGTGGTGTTCTCCCTGCATGCCCTTCACGGCCGGGGCTGCCACCCCACCCGGCCTGAATCTGTCTCAACCTGCAGGAACACACAGGCGGCGCCAGGCATTACCTCACGGCAGGACTGCAGTGCTGGCTGCGCTCCTGGGCAAGGAGGAGTGGGCCAGAGCCCCTTTCGCTTCCTTTTCCTGCCTGTGCCGCTTCTAGAAGCCGGCCGCAGGTTGCCAGGAGGTGACATGGAAGAGGAGGAACTCAGTGACCTCTCCCTCTCCTGCGTTCCTCCAAGCCGCTGCTCTGAAGGACACCGTGCATGGGCATGCATGCGTGTGTGCGCACATGGGTGTTGGCGTGGGACCAGAGAGCCGAGCTCACAGGGCAGATTGAACTCTTCAAGTCAGAAAAACGTCTGAGCGTCCGGGAGTCACAGAGACTCCCCTCCTCCATCCCCTTCAGCATTCACACTGCGTCCCCCCAGACAACACAGCAATAAATGGTTTGGTTGCGTGGACACAGCGGCCCTGTTCGCCACTCTTCGTGTCCTCCTGTGCAGGACTCCACTGCTCATTCAGGCCCATCTTCCTCCCCAAGAAAGACACATTCCTTTTCCAGCACTGGAGTGGAGGGAGGTGGTGTCCTGGGCAGGGGGGGTGGCGATGGTGGTGGTAAGTAGAGACAGGCTCCGGCAGCGCACATCTGATGTTCCTCAGCCCCTGCCAGGAACCAGGCTCCTTCTTGGCCAAGCAACGCTTTCTGCCCAGCTTACCTACAGCTGAGAGCCAGCTAGCCTTGGGAGACGCTGGGAGAGAACGGGCCATCTGGAGCATCTGTGTGCAAGTCTCATTTTGGGGTGTTTATGTTGTGAGTTGTGTGAATGCTTTAGTGGACCTATTTTAAAAACCTGTCCCTAGGTGTATGTGTGTGGGGATGCTCTCAGGAAAGTAGCTGAGCGAACTCCAAGACAGAGCAAGTTGAAAACTCGGACAGGGCTGATGAGTGGCTCTTACCTCTTACCATGTCACAATCACTGGGTTTGCTTTTTACAATACCTGTGGAATGGGTGTCTCTGGGGGTGGGCCCAGAGTTGTTTTTAAAGCTCTCCAGGTGATTCTAATGGGCAGGGTCGAAAACTACTATAGGCTAAATAAAGTGGGAGCAAAGATTACCCTTTGACGGGGATATGGACTGGTGGGTCCCTCAGATACTGAGAGAAGTGAACCAAAGTGAAAGGGTTCGATTCCATCATGTGGGAGATGTTTGTCCTCAGATGGCACAAGAGGATTCCTACCACAGCCTAAGACAGAAAGACAAGATGGCAGCCAAGAGAGGATGGGAAAGGGGGCCATCAGTGTCAGAGTGGAGTTACCTCAGAAGGGAAGCCTAGTCAAGCGTTCCCTTGCTCAGAACCAGAGAACTGTATTACATGCAGTGGGCAGCACACGATATATTTTCTTTGTTCACTTCCTGTGGTTTTCCCTTAAGTTTTAGTAAAGTTCTTTTTTAAAAAAATGATTTTTATCATGATTCTGCTGGGCTGAGGGGAAAGGAATAAAGGGTTTTGGTCTGGCTTGGGCTGGAGTTGTAGAAAGGCAGAGGCAGGAGCCTGGAGGCCAGCAGAGCGATGCCGGGAGGGAACAGGGAAGCTCAAGGAGATGAAACCCCGCCAAGAGGCAGGACCAGCTTCTACTTTACAGCTCCTTGCCCACCTGAAGCTTCCGGTGTTCTCACTGCTCAAACCCCAGAGGGGATGTGGACACATCCTGCCCTGGCAGGCAAGAGGAAGAGAGCCCCAGTGGACCACAGAGGCTATGGTGGACGGCAGGAAGCCTGCCCACCCCAGTCACCCGCAGTCTGGGACACGAGCTTGCTGTCTGGGAAGACCTGGGTGGCTGTGGTGGGACAAGGGGAGGAGCTTCTTTCTTGATACAGTCCCCCCTTCCTGCTCACTTCCTCCCCCCACAGAGACATTTAGGCAGGAAGGCAAAGCAAGTGCCACCTATTTACTCAGCAAGGGGCCCACTCCCTTGGAATGACCTCCCCCAGCAACCCAAGTCCGTATTCTAAGTGCCTGAGAATCTGGATGTAGGCCTTTACTGAGGCAAGCATGGAAAATGATGAGTAGGTGCCCTCTCAGGTTCAGAAAGTTCTCACATCCCCTTAGGGAGTAGTGCCCTCATCGTGCCCACAGGGCAATTAGATCCTTGAGCTCTGAACTCCTTGTTTGGTTAAAGGCACTGTCCTTCTGGTGCAATGCGGGGACCTGCTCCACAGAGAAGGAAATTACCCTGAGAACTAGGAGAATCACCTGCTCCTAAGGCAACAAGACCCCTGACTGCCAACTTCCTGCCTCCCTCAGAGGAAGGCAGAGCCGTGGTGGGGGAGGGGAGGGCCCAGGAGCCTGGCTCCTTGCGCAACGATGGCACCTTCCTATCTGTTGACTGGGACAACAGATGATTCCTGAAGTCTCTGTAAGAGCTGGCTTTGTAGGTCTTCCTCCATCACCTTCCACCAAAAAAAGTTCTCACCCCGAACCTTTGGGGGCTCACTCTGCATACCTGGGTTCCGAAAAGCCACAGTCACCAGCACATTCAGGCAGATGCCATCTGCATGCTCTTTGCCCAGATGCTGCAGTCCAAGCAACCCCTTGGTCTCCACTGCCAAGTGGGGCAGGGCCAGACACCCCTGTAGCAGCCGCAGGACGGCCATCTTGATGCCACCCCTTTGCTCCATGGGAGTGAGGCCGCAGGCGGTGATGGGCAAGTGAGGCATCCCCACCGTGCCCACCAGCACCCACACCGTCTGGACGCTGGTAAAGGTGGCCACGAGCCGCTGGCAGACCAGACTGCAGGGAAGCTCCTGGGGCAGAGTAAGAGGGTGCCTGGCTTGCTGGCGGTACTGGGCGGCTAGCTCTACCAGGTGCAGAATGTCCTGGGCTCGCAGCGGAGTGGGCAGGGAGGTTCGTGGGTACCAGCCAGCCTGCAGGGACTCTGCATCTGCCTCCTTGGAAGTCTTGAGAATTCCACCTGGAGGGGATGTCGAGGATGGGGTGGGGGAAAGGGTGTCTGTTGAGAGAAGTGCTGGGTCCGGCAGATTAAACGGCCACCCAGGCATTCCAGCCCTGACCTACACCAGGGTTGGGGTTGGTAGGGGTTGGTAGGGGCTGGGAGTCAAATCCACAGGCTGGAGATGCCAGGCTTGTACCAGACAGACTAGGGGCTCATCTCACCAGAGGACAAGCTGGGGGAAAGGTGTCAGCTGCCCCCTGCCAAACACTGCCACCAGGTGGGCCATACCTGTGGCTCGAGCGAGGAACACAAAGCGGATCCAGGAGGGGCCCCGCTCCTCCACAGACAGCAATGTCAGAGGCTCACAGTGCAGCCCGGCCTCCTCCTTCACCTCCCGCTGCAGTGCCTCCACGATGGTCTCCCCAGGCTCCATTCTCCCCGCGGGTAGGTACCAAGACCCACGGCACTCTTTCTTGGCCTCCTGGATCAGTAGCACCTCATCCTGAGGGGAGAGAGAGGAGCCTCGCTGGGAACCTTCCCTTGCCCTGGGGTTAGATCCTATCTCAAACACAGTCACCCAACACCCCCTTACTGGTGCACACCTCAAACTGATGAGCTCTCCAGGGAGTTGGCCCTTGTGTGCCTGGGGGCCGCAGCTGTCTCGTTCTGCAATTTATCCCTCTGCATTCAGACTTCCATTTCAGAAAGGGGCTGAGATTCCCGGGAGCTGTTTCAGGGGCTAGGGATTAGGCCCCACAGTGAGGTTTGCCATGTGTCCTGCACTGACTCCTGTCTATATGCCACATGTGTCTCTGTGTACCCCTCACCTCCCCTGGTGATTTACAAACCGCTTGTGGCAGGGCCTCACACTGGGGCCTAGGCTTTACAACACCCCCCAGCCCCATACAACTCCTACCTATGGCCCTGGCCCCTTCTAGCTGGCGTTGCAGCAACTTGCACCAGGATCAGCACGAAAAGAGCACCACACAGTGGGACAGAAGGTCTGATAATAAGCGCCAGGCGTGCCATTACTGTCCAAGGGGCTCAGAGGAGGTCTCTGAGGCACTGGGCAGATCTTTGAGCCCACTAGCGGCAGGCACTGTGCTAGATTCTGGGGAAAGGGGAATAGGACAGGCCTCTTCTCAAGACACTGAGGCCTAGCGGGAGGAAATAAGCAGGCTCCCGGGCCTCAGATTCCTCTTCAGTACAGGGGGACAATCTCAGGGCTGGGCCGCACAAGGCTCAGATGGTAAGTGTGAGTGAGAGTGCTTTGCAAAACTGGGAGGCACCACGCACCAAGAAGTGGTGGCTGCTGCCGGCAGGTCCTCTGTCCCCACCGGGGCTGGCTGCGCGCTGCGGAGGGCCGGGCGCCGGGCCCAGCCGGCGGACGCTCACCTGCTCGTTGAGGAACACGGCCAGCACCACGTAGCAGACGTTCTTCCGCAGCCGCACGGGCGCCAGGGGCTCCCCGGCCGGCTCCGAGTCGCAGCTGTGCACACTCAGCCCCTGGCCCCCCAACACCGCCGCCAGCGCCCCCGCCAGGCCCTCCGATGCCATCGGGTCCCCTGGGAGGCGGCAGACGGGCCCCCGCAGACCGACCGCGCCGGGCAGGGTGGGACACGGGTGAGACAGCGGTCCGCCGCCGTCGCCCCCTCCCCCTGCCGACTCGGGCCAGGCGCGCTCGCGAACGCGGAAGCGCCGGCGAGCCCTCCGCTGATAGGCTACGCGTCACCGCGGCCTGCCCGGATTGGCTGGCTCGCGTCGGTCATGGCGGGGGCGGGCGCAGTCCGTGAACGGGTTAGGAACCGGGCCTGGGAGGTGGGCGCCGCGGACCGGCTTCTGCTTCTCTCTCAGTTATCCGAACCCTCCCCCGACCCCCCCCCCCCCCCGCTCCGGACATTTCTAGCCACCAACCTCGCTAATTCCTCCAGCAGGCACTTGTAGGCGCGGGCTCCGACGATGACGTCATCCTGCCTGTGGGCTGCGGAGCGCCACTGTGGCCAGCGACAGTGACGTCACAACAAGCCAGATGACATCACGGAGGCCCCGGGGCCGTGGCTGGGACCCACTGTTCAACTTTGGGCATACACCTACCGTGGCATTGCCCAAATCGATCACTTCCCAAATAACTTTTCTTCACTAAAAATGTACTGCATGTCACCATGGCAGGGGGAACATTAGCTCCTGCCTTGGAGGAGAGTCTGACCTCGAGGAGGTGGACATAGACATATAATAAAACATCAACTGAGGGTTATAAGCCAAGTGCTAAATGAATGGCTTGGGCAAGAGGTGTGACAGGTGCTCAGAAGAGAGAGGGAGCAGGGCTGGGATGGTCAAGGTGTGGCTGGCCATGGGAGGAGGGCATTTGGGGCAGAAAGAGCCTCCATCGGTGTCCTGGCCCCTTGCCCACTGCATTTCCCAAGCAGTTTTGGGGCCCTCTCCACTGAAGACTGAGAGCCCTGCTAGGGCAGGGACCAGGTCCTGCTCCTTCATCTTTGTTCCCCCCCACAACCAGCTCACAGGACCTGGTGGCCTGGCGCTTTGAGAGCAGGGTGTGGGTTGTTTTGGCGAGTTCCTACTTCTCTCCCAGACTGACCTTTCCTCCTCAGAGCTTCCTTTAACCTACTCTCAGGACAGGAAGGCAGAGCCAGCTGGAGTGAAACTGTGAAGCCAGCCAAGTCTGGGCTCCCCATTCCCAGTTGAGTTTCCCCTTTCCCTCCTGCCAGCTTTGTGCACCTTCCTTTTAAGAAGGTGTAGACAAGGGGCGCCTGGTTGGCTCAGTCGTTAGGCGTCTGCCTAGTCCCCTGCCTAGGCCTCCCAGTTTTGCCTCCTGGGATGGAGCCCCTTGTCAGGCTCCCTGCTCAGTGGGGAGTCTGCTTCTCCCTCTCCCACTGCCACATCTACCCTCTAGGCCATCTGTAAGGTGCAGACATTCGGTGGATCCTGAAACAGAAAAGGGACATGAGTGGGAAACTGGTGAAATCCCAGGGTCATGATCTCAGGGTCCTGGGATTGAGCCCCATATCGGGCTCCCTGTTCCGCGGGGAGCCTGCTTCTCCCTCTCCCACTCCCCCTGCTTGTGTTCCCTCTCTCGCTGTGTCTCTCTCTGTCAAATAAATAAAAATAAAAATCTTAAAAAAAAAAAAAAAAAGGTGTAGACAAAGCACTGGACTTGGAACCAGATGCCCAGCCACAGCTCACTGGCTGGCTCTGTGCCCCTGGATGAGTTGTGGGCCTCAGTTTCCTCATCTGTAGACTAGGCTCATAATAGACCTTCTTCCATAGAGTTGTTGGGGAGTTGAGACATCACAGGAGGAGCTCTGTAGACTGTCCAGTGAGGGTCACCGTGACCAGGCAGCCCAGCCCTGGGGGGTGGGGGGGCGAGCCCTCCTGGCCACAGCACTTGGTGCGGCCTTGCAAAGGCCCACTGTCATGACAAATGCCTACAGGACTGCCACACAACTATACTCTCAGGAATTCCAGCCACACCAGCCTGGCCTCCTCAGGCCCCTCTCGCATCAGGAATTGACTGCAAGTTCCCTGGGGGCAGGGCCCTGTGTTACGTGGTGGGGCATCCCTGTCGGGCCCACAAGCTTTTGAGGCACTTGCTAAACACTGCTGACCCAACCCTATCCAAGACCCCTCTCCTCCCGAACGCTGGAACTCACGGGCCGAGAGTCGGGCCCCAGGGACTGCAAAGCAACTTGTCAACGTATTTGCTGTGGTGTGTGTGTGTCCGCACGTTGGTTTTCACATCTGTGAAGTGGGGACAGCGTTGGTCCCAGACTCCTTTCTGCCTCCCAGGGATGATTTGAGGGAGAATGAGGTCATGTCTGGCAGGGCTGTGAGAGCCTCAGAGGCAGCCTAAGATAAACACCAGACTGCCTGGAAGAGCAGACTGCAGCAAACCACCGCCCCACTCCCCCATTATCACTGGGAAAAGCTCTCCTCCCCTGTTAAGTGGACCTAATCACCCTTGTGGTGAGGAGCACACGAGGCAACAGGAAAGCCCCTTGTAAACTGAGAAGGGCTGCACAGGCAGAGGGCCCTCAAGACAGTGTACCCGGCCCTTCTGAGTGCCGAGGGAAACAAGAGAAAGTAGGCTTTCTCAAGGCATCGGGTGGAAGACAGCACACACCACACTGAGACAGCAGAGCCCTAAGACCCACAGGAAAAGCTGAGGGAGGAAAGGGGGCTGAAGGAGAAGCCTCCAGAACCAGAAACAAAGAAAGTTCTCTGTTAAAGTTTGCTCTGCATCCCCCATTCCCAGAGAGGGTGGAGCATCAGCGGGTGGGGGCGGCTGCGCAGCATGGTGGATAAGGGTGGCCAAACTGGTAGACGTCCTAGTACAGTACTCCCAGCACCCACGGGAGCAAAGCCGGAGGCAGCCATTTCCGAGCATGTGGACACACATGCGCGGGAAGGCAATGTAGGCAGCCTTGGAAACAGGGCCAGGGATGGGCAGGCAGGGTGGAGCAAGGGCGTCTGTGACTCTAGAGGCCTCTACGGAATAAGGAACGCCGTCCCCTTGCAAAGCAGGGCGGTGAGGAGGGCAGTAGCCCAAGGTACAGGGAGGGGGAGGTTTGGCTGAGCCCGTGCCCTGCCACTAGCTTGCTGAATGATCTCGGGGGAGCCACATCTACCCTCTAGGCCATCTGTAAGGTGCAGACATAAGGTGGATCCTGAAACAGAAAAGGGACATGAGTGGGAAACTGGTGAAATCCCAGTAAACTCTGTTGCTTGGTTAATAGTGTATGGATAATGATTTCTTGTTTTGATTACTGTGTCATCTTTGTATAAGATGTTAACATGAGAGGAAGTGGGAGGAAGGGTAATCAGGAACTTTACTATATTTGTGACATGACTGTAAATCTAAAATCATTTCAAAATCAAAAGTCTAAAAATGTACTTTATAAGAAAAGAGAGGGGCGCCTGGGTGGCTCAGTTGGTTAAGCATCTGCCTTCGGCTCAGGGTCCTGGGATGGAGCCCCTTGTCAGGCTCCCTGCTCAGTGGGGAGTCTGCTTCTCCCTCTCCCACTGCCCCTCCCCCACGATTGTGCGCGTGCGCACTCTCTCAAATAAAAAT
This sequence comes from Mirounga angustirostris, assembly GCF_029215605.1. Taxonomy (NCBI): domain Eukaryota; kingdom Metazoa; phylum Chordata; class Mammalia; order Carnivora; family Phocidae; genus Mirounga; species Mirounga angustirostris. The sequence continues at coordinate 159,266,917 of NW_026991710.1, read as the reverse complement.
AAAATCTTCAAAAAAAAAAAAAAGGAAAAGAGAAAAAGTTAGCACTGGTTGTCCACATGCTGGAGTCACTCCCAGCTCTGAGAGTTGCACTTTAGTGACATGTGGGCCAGTGAGAGGGGCGGGAACAGAAGGTGGACAGTGGGGATGCTGGGAGAAGCAGAGGCCCCAAGGGCAGCACCAGACTGGGGGTGAGCCAGCTGAGCTTCCACAAGGAAGAGGGCCACCAGGTGCCCCCAGGCGTCTCAGGGTCAGTCCCCACCTGGACTGGCTTCCTGCCCAGGGCCAGTCCTGGAACATTTGGTCCACCTGCTGTTTACAAGAGTCAGACCCAATATGCCCTTGAGGATGCTGTGGCCTGTCATGAGATGGGAGGCAGGGCAGAGAGGCCTGTGGAGAAGAGAGAGGCCTGGTGACTGGGCCACCTGTGTCTTTCCACAGGAAGGACCCTGTGTTTGGGGTTCTAGGGTGACATTAGGACACAGCTATATAAGGGGAAATGTACGTAGGGAAGAGTCACTCGGTGCCACTTGGAACATGATCAGCTATAAAGTGTCCTTGTTGGAAGGAGGACAGAGAGGACAGCAAGCCCATCTGCAAAGTCCATTAAGGGCTGAGACTAATGTAAAGGAGGCTCTAGTCAGGAAGCTTGGTTCAAACCCCAATTCTGCCTCTAAACCTGCTGTGACCTTGAGTGACTCACTTAACCCCAGCCTGCCTCTCTCCTCTTCTGTAAAATATAAAAAAATATAAAAATGTCTACCTCAAAATCATGAAAAGGGGTTAAATAAGATGGGTTAAATGAAAACAGTTGCAGAATAAAGTGTAGGAGCTCCTTGATTTTCTTTTTTCTCTATCCCATGAGAATATGAAAATAACCTAGCTCTGCAAACAATGAAGAAACCGGATTTTTTTTTCTTTCAAATGAGGAATGGTTATATGAATCACAGCAAAGCCACAGAAGGGAACACAAACAGCCATTTAAAATGGAAGTTAGGTAGCAACACAGAAAATGACCACAAAACAGTGTTAAAAGGAGGAAACCGAGTACAAAACACACCAACTCAGTCATGTATAAAACAGCTCCTTGGAGAAAATACGAGGAAATACACCAAAATGCTAATAGTGGTTGGGTTGGGGGTGAGTGGAGGTGAGCTTACAGGTGACTTTTTCCTATTTTCTGAAAGTATATTAGATTTATAATAAAAAATTTTTATTTCATAAAAAAAAACATTCCCCAAACCATTGCAGGAACAGTTAGGTATCCCAAGAGTCGGAGCATGCTGGCGCTACGATGTACAAGAGCAGGCGGGCAGGCAGAGCCACGCAGAGGGCCCTGGGGTTGGGGAGCAGCGAGCCAGTCCCTGGGCAGTGGGCCTGGGGCCGGCCACGGGCACTGAAGGCAGATGGCTAGGCAAGAGCTCTTCTGGGCCGCACTCCCAGAGCTCCAGGTCGGGCCAGACAGGAGAGCTGGGGTAGCCTGCAGTTCCGGGCAGCCTGGGGCTCCCAGATCTCTGTAGCCCCAGTGTGCACAGGAAGGCTGAACCCTGGGGCTCTGCCTTGTCTGCTGTCTGCTGTTGGGAGCATCTTCAGGGCCCAGCCCCTGGAAGATTCCATCTGCTCCTCAGTGGGAAGGAAGGACCCAGGCCCCAGGAAGAGGAGCAGGCCCGGGTGTTTGAGGTCCCTGTCATGGCGCCCCCCAACCCCACTCCACTTCCTTGTCTCCCCTCCCTCCCCAGTCCCTGTGGCCCTGCCACTCCAGCAGCATTCACAAAACAACAGCCTTTAATGGAAACCATGAAGGAGGGAGGTGAGAAGGGGGAGCAGGGACAGGGCATCACCCATATCATTTCCTCCAGCCAAGCCTGGGCAGTCTCCTGATGTCGCCCCCCCACCCCCACGCTTCACTGTTGTCTGGCAAAAGGGCAGGATTTCGGCGGCCCCTTGTCCAGCATGCCTGCAGCGCGAAGGGCCACCCTGGAGCCCAGTGAAGATGTGGGTGGCGTAAGCAGAGCTCGGGCAACAGGTGGGACAGTAGGGGATGAGGCAGCAGAAGAAGGTGTTGCTTAAGCCAGAACGATTCCCGAGGTCCCCCAAGGAAGGGCTGTTTGTCTCTTGGGTTCACGGGGCAGGGGTCAGAGGGAGTCATTCACCCCCACTGTGGGCCTGGTACCGTGGAGAGGGATGCAGGGACGGAGCAGGTGCCAGCCTGTGAAGGGCAGTTGTGAGCTTCGATGGCACTGTGGTTGTTGGCTTTAGGGCCCAGGTTGGGGTGGGGAACAGGGTGCCCTGCCTGTGCCCAGAGTGGAGCTTGAGGGATTGAGCAAAAGTTCCCAAGTCCCCCAGCGTCATTCTCTGCTGAAGCTGTGCCGGGACTGAGCACCTGATCTACCTGCCCCCCAACCTACCCCAGACACTCAGGGTCCCCCTATTTAGCCTCCTGTAATGTTCCCACAGACACCTTCACTGCTTGGAACACAGCCCAGTCCATCTAGAAGAAAGAGAAAGGACAAGGTGTTTACAATCACATTCCGGGGCTCTTCCCACCCAGAATGCCCCTCCTGGGCCCAGGCTGGCCACTTGCTCGGCACAGAGTGGATTTGCTGTGCCATCCCAGCCACCCTCCTGGCCAGCGTCACACTCACCTGGGCATAAAGCAGGCGGCGGTCAGGGGACAGGCTGGGTCCCTGGTGGCAGAGCTGAGCAGAGAGGGCAGAGGTCTCCGGGGACAGGAAGTGCTGAGTGACACTCACAGTGCTTACCAGGCCCTGCACCTGTGCCAGAGGGGAGGTGGACAGAGGGTCAGTGGAGACTCGGGCTCACGCATCCTCCCCCTGCCCCTCTTGTCCCCGAGGTCTACATCCCATAACCACCCCCACCCAGCTCTCAGAGAGCCGAGGCCCTGGATCCAGCACCAGGCACCTCAAAGGGCATGGCCAAAACTAGGCCCACGGGAGGCCAGAGAGGGCACAGGCAGGGTGAGCATCCGAGGACACGAAGCCCAGCAGGGCTAAGGTGACTTCCGGACCACTCAGCCTCTCCTCCCCTTACAGTGGGGTGGGACTTGCTGCCCTGCCCAGCGCTCAGGGCACTGGGAGGGGCGAGGCCAGGGGGGTCCACCGGAGCACTGTGGTGTCTGCTCTGGCCGCTTCACATGGTCTGAGCGCTCTGCAGAGCCCTTGGCCTGCTGGGGAAGCACCTGGTGGGGAGCCCCGGCAGGCACCAGCACGGCCTCTCCAGGGGCCTGCAGCAGGGTCCAGCAGTTCACGCCCCACTCCTCCCGCAGGCGCCGCCGCAGCCCTGCATCCAGGTAGCAGTAGCCCGGGGTGCCAGGCTCCAGGTTGCCTGCTCCGGCCGGGCACACCTCAAGGAAGAGAAGGGGGAATGAGCAAGGGGGGGAAACGAGGAAAGGGCTGCAGGATGGGGCACAGACTTCCCAAAGGCCAGAGGCGCAAAGGCCAAGAGCTGAAGTGGTCAAATCTTGAGGGCAGGTGGGGGCGGCCATAGGGGCGGGAGAAAGGGCTAGGTGGTGAGGGGCTGGGGCTGCTCAGGTCGGAGATTTGGCTGGAAAGATGTAGAGGACAGAATTAGGGGCTCCAAGGCTGGGGGTCTAAAGCCCCACTTTTCTTGGGGCTAGATGCCTTAAATAGCCTCTGTGTCCCTGGCCCTGGACCCCTTTCTCCAAAAACCCAGAAAGATATCCTGCATGATCCCAACTCATAAACTGTCTATACCAGGAGCTCTTAACCTGGAGTCCTGTGAATGTCCTGCATTGTGTGCTAAATTGTAGGCCACTAGATAGCTCTATGTCCCTGGGGAGACCATCTAAAGCATCAATCAGATTAATCTAAGAACCCAGATCCAGCAAAAGCCACACAGAAGCTCTGATGCACCGTGGATGTACACGCTTGCCTGCCAGGCTGAGGTCTCCAAAGCAAGCGTGGCTATGGGGGAGGGGGAACCTTCATCAGCCCAACCAGAGTGGGGAGCTCCTTGGGCAGACAGGGATTCATGGGAGCCAGAGAAGGAGATGCCCAGGGAGTACCTGCAGAGGTGAATGCTAGCGTCATGCTCCACCTGGCCGCCAGCCAAATCCACCCCTTCAGTAGGACCTCAGCAATTGTCCCTGGGCTTAGGACTCAGGGTTCCAAGACCGGGCCATGGGGAAAGGGGAGGCTGGTGAGCCAGCCTGGACCCTAGGGTGGCCCCAGGCAGGTGCCAAGGCTCTTTTGCCCTCAGAATCCATCCTGGAGCTAGATCAGTGTTTCCCAGGCCACCCAGTGAGAATATGCCCCTCCAACCTTCTCCGTGAATCATCAGGTTTGGCCATATGAGACTGCCTAGAGCCACCACACCCAGACTAGATGAGGCCATCTGTGTATGAAGGTATGCTTCTGTCTGCTTCCTTCGGCGTGTTCCAGCATCTGTGTGTACATTTACAGATCTCTGTGTGTTTGTCAATGTGTCTGTAGATATGCATGCCTGTGGGCAGGATGGTGGTGGTGGACAGCCAATACCTACATGTCTGTCTGTGTGTGTGTTGGTGTGTGTCTTTAGCAGGGGTGACACTTGGAGGATGGCTTTTTCCCAGGACAATCAGGTTTCAGCTGGACTTTAGAACCCCTGGGCCTGCCCTAACCTTAACACTGGCCTTCCACCTCCCCGGCCCCCTGGAGCTTCCTGCCTCCTGCTTATCCCCTCATCTTCTCCTTCCCTGCCCCTTGTCTTGGTCCATTCTTTCCCACCTACCATGCTGCCTCCCTCAGCCCTCACTTGCTAGCACCCCAAAGAGCATCTCCTCATTAGCTGTAGATCACGGGGAGGGGTAGCTGCAGGAGGGCATCTCAGATGGGCTTCCCTTCGCCCTCTGCCACCTGGAGCCCTTGCAGGGGAGTCTGTCTGCCCCCAGGAGAAAGAGGGCTATGACCTGGTCTCAGGTTTCAGCTCTACCACTCAGCCTCAGTTTACTCATCTGCAAAATGGGAAAGCAGCAGTGCCTGCCACACAGGTGGTTGTGACAATTAACCGAGATCATGTACCCAAAGCCCTTACACAATGCCTAGCCTGCAAAAGCTCCTGCTCTCATTTCATCTCTCAGTCCCTGCTCACTCCCTGCTCTTTCTGTGTTCCCCACCACGCAACTCATAAGGTCCCAATCTGCCTTCTCTGAGTGAGTCAAGGTCGTCCAGCTCACCTGGGGCATGGGGAGAGTGAGCACATGGGGCACACACAATAGGGAGAGCTTCGGGGGGCTGGGAGTCCCTACTTCTAGGGAGCACGAGGGCAGCACAGGGGAAGGGGAGGGCTCCCAGCTCTTTCCTCACCATCTGGAGAAAGCGGCGGATGCGCTGAGCGTCCTGTGCCCGGAACACGTGCCAGACAGTGCTGACCTGGCTGCCTGGAGACCAGAGCCCCTCCCCGTCCAGGCCTGAGAGGAAGTCTGTGGAAGAAAAATAGCTCGGGGGGGCCCGGGGGTTGGGGGGAGAAACAGCATGTCAAAATCTACGGACTGTCCGACCCCTGCCTCTGGCCCAGGACCCACCTTTCTGTGCCCGGTGCCAGGTAGGCGGTGGGGTCTCAGCGCGTACCAGGACGCTGACCAGGTCGGTCACCTCCACACAGAGATTCTTGGTCCCCAGGTGCCCACGGTGTGGGCTCACACCTACACGGAAGCAGAGAAGAGACCAGCGGGTCACGGGCCCCAGGATTTCGGCACAGACATGCTTGTGCCCAGAGGTAATAGGCATGGGATCAGGGGCTGGGCAGGAGTGGAGTGGGCACTCACCATAGGCGGCCCACAGCTGGGGCTCCAGTGGACGCAGGGCGGGGCCAGGTGGGAGGTAGGAAGCCAAGTTGAGTTTCCCATGGCGGGCACAGTACTCAGGGAGGGGCAGGCTGGCAGCCAGGTTCTCCATCCTGGAGGGGGCGGGGTCATGCCCAGCAGACTCAACCCAGGTACCCGAGATCCCCTCAAAGCCCACCACTACTGGGGTCACTCCCAGAGGCAAGAGGGTCACGGGGTGGGGGGCCAGGGGCTGGTCAGAGTCTAGGCAGGTACTATGCTACTATACACACCTGCTGGTGTCCTCGTCCCCCAGAGCTCTGTGCAGGAGGAGGATGGAGCCCTCGTCTGACTTTGGGCGAACTAAGGGAGGAGACATGCCATTGGCCTGGGGGAAGAACCTCCTTGCCCAGAGGACCCGGGCCCTGTGGCAGCAAGAGGGTCTAGCTTCTGCCCTGGGCTCTGCTTCCAGCTCCCCCCCTAGGGTCACCATGGGACTCTGCTGCCACTTGGCTCAGCCTCCCAGCTCCCCCTGCCCCACATCAGGGACACTTACTTTCAGGCCGGGAGAATCCCTCCCAGAACGTTGCACTGTGGAGGCTTGTGGGCTGGGGAGGCCCAAGGGGGGTCAGTGCCTGCACCTGGCCTCCAAGTGCCCCAAGAGCTTCGGTCCCCCACAGGTTGCCTCGCAATGTCCTCTGAATCCCTGACACCAACACGGGCTGTAGTGAGGAAAGGCAGAGGGATGCAGGGAGAACGACCGGATGGGCAGCCCCCTTGGCCAGGCCGGGGCATGTTGTAGGCAACACGAGACCCACGTGGGGACCAACCCTGCTGCCCACTCCAGGTGACGGGCCAGGTCTCCCTAGGCCTCGGATGAAGGCTCTGAGGGTAAGCGAGGCCGGGAGAACTGGGAGTCAAGAGGCAAGGAGCCTCACCTGGCCCTGCCTCCAGTGCTCCTGGAAGACATGGAAGCCTCTCTGAGGCCTGGGCTCCTGCAGCCACAGCAGAGCTCCGGGAGGAGGCAGCCGGGGCCGCACTGGCGAGAGGGGCAGGCCCAGGCCTTTGCGCAGTCCTGGCCCGGCCCGCAGCCCCGGCCCCAGGGCTTTCTCCTGGATCTTCCTTTCCACCACCTGTGCGATGATGCTGTCCAGGATGTTGGTGATGCGGTCGTCCTGTGTGGACGGAAGGCCGGAGGAGCAGGAGGACTCAGGACCTGCCTAACCCCACAGGGAGGGCCAGCCCAGCCTGTGTCCCCAGGGCCCCCAGGCCTCCCTCTGTGCCCTTGCTCACGCTGGGCAGGGCAGGAGTGACCGGGGCAAAGGCCATGTGTATCCGCTCGTGCCCCAAGCAGAGTTTGACAGCAGTGGAGGCCAGCAGTTCACAGAGAGAGGGACAAGGTAGGGGCCTTCGGCTGGCACGGTCCTCTGCCGGGGTCTCAGTGGAGTCCGGGGTCTCTGGCAGGGAGGAAAATGGTGAGGGGCTTCCCCTTTCTCTCGAGGCTCCACTGCCCACAGGCTCTGCCCTCGTGTCCTGGCCAAGTCTCTCTCCTCACTGGCCCTGCCCGGCTCAGCTCTGCTCTGGAGGCGCTCACCTCCCACTGCCTGCCGGCAGCTTCCCAGACCTCTCTGGAGGAGAAGGAGGGGCTCACGATGGGGGTCTGACTGGAGAGGGGTGAGGGGACTTGTCCTAGATTTCATTTAGATTTATTTCCTCGGGAATGACTTGAGAAGAGTGATGGAGACCATGGGGGCACAGGATGGCTAAAGCCATTCCAGTCTGTCCTGGGAACGCCAACCCCGCAGCCCAACCTCCCTGCACAGTCTGAGCAAGGGCCAGGGGAGCTACTCACCCTCTTTGATGTGCTTGGTCCTGTTGGTGTCCCCATTGCAAGAAGACTGTGGAACTGGGGGAGTTTTCTCTGTCGACTCCTTCTGTTAAACCCATCCACCACCCCCCAACCCAACCAGAGATTTAAAAGCGGCAAACATAGCTCAATCCAATTCAACCCACAAGTATTAACAACAGACTAGAAAATTGTGTTTAGAGGGAGCAGAATGTTATGTGATATAACATTAGGTTGGAAAAAGTTGCTCATGGAATTCCATACACAGTATTGATCTAAAATGACAAAAATAGGCTGAACAAATATATAGACAAGTGACTGGAAAGACATACGTCAAATTGATAACGGTGGCATGATAGCCTATTGTTGTATTCTTCCTTATACTTGTTTGTATTTTCCATAATGGGTATGTACCAGTGTCTGGCACACAAAATGCATTCAATAAACTATTTCTTGAATGAATCATTTTTATAATAAAAGCATGAACTTTATAAAAACTTTGTAAAATGCATACTGAGTGCCTGCCATATGTTAAGAGCAGGACATAGGGAGAAGGTGGGCCCATACTCGGCCCGCAGGAGCCCATGCCTGGGGAGTGGAGAGACAGGGCCTGCCAGCGAGCAGCTCCGGCATGATGGGGCAAGTGCTAAGCTGCAACACACATGGAGTGGCAGGAGCTCTGAGCAAACAGAAAGGGAGGTGGGGCCGATGCTAGAGCTTGATCCATGGATCCTGATCCCCAGAGGAGTGTGAGAAATAGCTTGATTTTAGCCAGCGTCCATGTCCTTCATCCCCAACAAAAGACAAGGGCCAAACCCGCCCAGTAATTTCCAGACACACTGCCCAATCTTGGGGCCCTCACCGGCTAGTGCTGCCCAGCTTCTTACCTGCTGGCCCCCATCCCCAGAGGCCCACACTCGGGCATCAGCTTGGCAGGGGCAGTGCCCCCGGATGTCAAACTTGACCCAAATCTCGTGCATGGCGGTGCTCAATTCTGCCAAGGCTGTGAGTGGGGAGGGAAGATGGAGTTTGGTAGTGAGCGTGGACAGAAGGCCATCCCTGTGCTGCTTGGCCTCACCAAGCAGGAGGGCATGGGATTGGGCTGAGCCACATGCATATAGGACCCGCCCTCTGCATACCCCACCCCTCCAAGATGGCTCACCCTGGCTAGAAACGAATTGGGTGAGCATCAGGGAACTGGCAGTATGCCCGGCCTCTTGGGGACACTCCTCTGTGGACTCCTCCTGAGGGCCTGTGGGGTAGGAAGAAAGAAGCTGCAGGTCAGGAAACCAAGGTAACCACAGCTTAAGGTCAGAGAAGAAGGACAAGGGTATGATATCTAAATCAAGGGACTCGACAATCCATAAAACATGGGCTTCTGGGACACTTGAGTTTAAGAATAACATAGGATCCTTTGCTTGCCGAACGCAGTCTTTAAAATGCTGACATACATTGCCAGACTCCAAGATGATCTTGTAGAATACAGTGTTCTCAAACATTTCTGACCCTGGAACTCTTTTTGGCTACCTCTACTGGAACCCTGGGAAATTTTAAGCCCTCAGGTGACTGAGAAGGAAGAAGCTGAGAACCATGAAAAGAGTAAGACTTGGGATCACAAGGTCTGAGTCTAAATCCTGGACCCAACACTTACTAGCTGTGTGACCTTGAACAAATCACTTAACCTCTCTTGAGTTTTTCTTAACTGGAAAATGGAGGCAATATACCCACCTCACAGTGTTGTAAGGTTTAAAAAGGTACAAGCTGACAAAGTGGGAGGCATAGAGTAGGCACTCAACTTCTTTTAAGGGTGGGCAAGGACACAGGCGTGGCCCTCTGATCTGGGGAGAGGGAAAAGTCTGCTCTAAGGGGCATTGAGCCGTGGTGGCTGAGGCTGGAGCTGGGGGCGGAGGGTTTCTTGGGGAAAGGCAGCCCAGAAATGGCCACAAACCTTAGAGCCGCCCTTTCGAGGCCCCCGTCCCTACCCTCCCGCCCTCAGCCCCCAGCTCCTTTCCTACCTGCTTTGTCCCTGGCCCTCCTAGCACCCGCCATGCGACCACAGGCCACACACAGCCGGTGGCTACAGTGGGGGCATTTCCAGTGGGTGTTGAAGAGTCCGCGGTGGCAGCGGCTGCAGCAGCGTGGAACGCCTTGGTTGTCCTCTGTCCTGGCGGGTCCCTGGCCTGTTGACCACGGGAGAGAACAGGGTCAGAGGAGGCTCAAGCCACAGTCCCTTCTGAGGACCTCCAGGCAGGGATGGAGCAGAGCAGGAGCGGTTTCTGCTGTGGGGCCACCCTGGAAGGGAGACAGGCCCCTGACAAACAGGCTCTGTAAAGAAACTCCCCATAGCACTGTCTTCAGAACACCCTCCCTGGGACAGTGCAGGCCTCACCTCCCCAGTTCCTGCCCCAGGGATTTCCCCATCGGCCCTGAATTACCAATCCACACCATTTCCAACACAGTCCTCCACCCACCTCCCTCCATCCCGAGGTGCTGTCCCTTCAGCGGACTCTGTATACCAGAAGAGGGAACCTTAGGAGGCCACTCCTTCCCTCACCCACAGTTTCTGACTAAGCCCTCCTCGGTCAGTGGGAGGACGCCAGTGAGCATGCGTTCATTTACTCATGCTACAAACACCTTGCCCTGTGTGGGGCTGAGTGCTGGGGACGCAGAGCTGGTCAGGGCTCAGAGCTGCCCTCCCAGTGCTCACATTCCAAGAGGGGAGATGGGCCCATAAACACGGCAGTGATCATGACACCACAGGGTGGGTGCTGGAGTAGGAGAATGGGATAGAAGGACAAGGGTGGGGATAGTGGGGGCAGCAATACAAATGGGCCCCAAGTGATGAGTAAGTGTTCATTCATCGGGGAGAAAGGGAGGAGAAGGGCATTCCAGACAGAAGGAACAGAGAGTGCCAAGGCCCAAGGGGATGGACAAGCTGGGGTGAGCTGGGGAGGATGGGCCACCGGGTGATGTGGAGTGCTGGGAATCCAGGCTGAGGGAGTGGCAGGCTAGACTGGCTGAGGAGAGGGGGAGGGGGCTGGACTCTCTGGGACAAGAGGGAGCCACCAATGGGCCCCTACCCAGGTTGTAACCCTACTGCAGGGGTGTGCACACATTTTCAAATGCACACTTGGGGTTGTGGGAGGGCATAGGAGGGAGAGCCTGAAGCCAGAGGGACCGGCTGAATGCCTGGCACCCCACCAATCTTTTTACATCGGCCCAGACCCTACTAGCCTCCTAGGGCCATGAGCCTTGAACCGCAGGGAGGGCCCCCACCTTCCAATGCCCTTAAAGACACTTGGCACCTTGTCTTGTTTCCCCAGCAAACCCAGAAACTCTTAGGCAGCTGGACTGGACCAGGTTTCACACCCTCCCAACATCCCTCACCCTGGCAAGACTTCAGAACTCATGTCGACTAGGAGCCTAAGCTAGGAACAAGGGCAAAGCAGGCAGGAGCTCTCCTGAGTTAGTATCAGGATGGACAGTGCTAATGGGAGGGACGGCCCCGGGAGGGAGGGGCCCACACCCTGCAGGCCCCATGCTCCGTGTCAAAGCACAGTGACCACAGGATCCAGCCTTCCCCGGCTCCTGCCAGCGCCGTGGGTCCTGCTCACCTTCCCGCTGCGCCCAGGCCAGGGCTTCGCGCTCCCTCCGCAGCAGGCGGCATAGTCGGTCCCCCAAACCACTTAGCAGATGCTTGGCAAGGCCCTTGCTGAGCCAGGCCTCGGGGCCAGACCCTCCTCCCTCCTCCAAGCTGGCTGCTGAGTCTTCCTCCTGTGGCTGCTCCCCTCCCAGAGGCAATCTAGAGACAGGGCACAGGAAGGTAAGGAGGGAGCCCCGACTGGGAGGGTGCCGGGGGCACCCAGGGGCAACGGGCTCACCTCGGCACTTGCTGGGAGTGGCGGGCCAGCCCTCCCGCCTCTCCAGCTGCATGGGTACAGCTTTGGCATGGAGCCATGCCTGCCAGGGGAGCCGAACAAGATGTATCCTGAAGCCCTGGGTCCTGGAGGCTGGCCCTGCCATCTTGGGGTCCTGAGGAGACAATGAAGCTGGTCAGGAGTCCGGGCTTCCTGCGCTTACGTGAACCCCAGGCCCTACCTTTAGCCCCCAGCCCACCCACATGCAGAGCCTGCTAGTCCCTAGGCCCCGGTCTACGAAGCCTGATTTGGAGCTAGTGAAAGTGACCCAGACAGCCAGAAACTTCACAAAATGGGCTGGGCGGAGAGCCGGAGAGTGCCCTGACAAGGCCTGAAGGCCGAGAGGAGAGGTCTGCTGTGCATGGCTGGAGCAGCTGGGACGATCATCCTGCCCCACATGCAAGATCCAGTCAGTGTAGACGTCATTTTATCTTTTTTTTTTTTTTTTTTTTAAGTAAGCTCTATGCCCCAACATGGGGCTTGAACTCGCAACCCTGAGATCAAGAGTTGCATGCTCCACTGACTGAGGCAGCCAGGCGCCCCTCAGTCAGTGCAGACTTTGGATAGCTCCACAGTGGGCTTGGTGATCCCGTTGGCCTCCTGTCTGCGTGAGGAGACAATCTGGCATGGGATGGAGGGTGCCGGAAGGTGAGAAGTCCGGAGAGTTTCAACACAGGCCACAGGTGCAGTAACCCAAGAAGGGAGAGGGGCCAACAGCTTCCCAGCCCCGGCAGAGGCCTGCGAGAGCACAGACAGACTGACGCCACGTGCGGGGGTGCCTGGGTGAGGCCACTGAGAGCTTCGATCCAGGCCCAGTGGTCCAGGAGGCTAAGAAACTGAAGTGACACTGAAGAGCTGAGACTGGGGCCGGCAGTGCTGGAATCACAGCGTGACAGAGGGTCCAGGATGCACCCAAAGTCCTACTACGGGCCAAGTCCAAACTGAGTTTCCATGACCCGGCTGGCCGAGGGAGGAGTTGTTCGTTCCTGGGGCAGGACAAGGGGTCCTTCAGGAGCGGTGGTCCCTCAGACGGGGCTATGTGGCACGATCACAAAGATGAATGTTTACTGAGTGTTTACTCAATACAGTGCCACGTATTCTTCAAAGCCCTTTCTGTGAATTATGCCATTTCATCTTGCGACAGTCTTTACGAGGTGGATGCCATCTTTATCCCCATTTTATAGATGAAGAAACTGAGGCCCAGAGAGGTGAAGTAACTAGCCCAAGGTCACAAAGCCCCAGGCAGCAATGTCCGGACCCAGGCACTCCGACTCCAGAGCCCATGCTCTGAACCGTGTTGTGACATTGCCGCCGACACATCACGGCTTGGGACAAGGGCTGACCTTGTCAGGGGAGGCAGATGGAAGTAAGAAGCCGCTTGCTGGCAGGCTCTGGCCTGTAGATGCTAAGGAACTCCCAGAGAACCATCACACCCGGTGGGAAACCAGACCACTTGTGTGATCCCCTCCTAAAGGGCCTAACGACCCCACCTCCCCGCAGAGCCCCAGTCCTGGCTGCCCCCTCCCAGGTAGGGCCCCCTGCACCCTTACCTCTGTGGTCATCATGCTGCACGGCCTCCACCTTGTTCCCAAATGATGAGTCCAGCATCTCCTGCCGGCCTCTGGCCCCCTGCCCCACACTGCCTGGGAAAGGGTCGGGCGGGCGCTTGGCAGCTGGGCTTCCACCCACTCCCTGGACCTCAGGGCTGCTTGCCCTCTTGAGGGCCTGCAGCTGGGCAGAAGGGCTCTCCTCGTCCCCAGGGCAGCCACCGGGACACCCAAACTGCTCAGAGTGTCGTGTGAGCCATGTCTTCTTTAGCTTGGTGTGATGGCTGGGTGGGCAGGCCCTGGGACCAGAGGCCTTGTTCACTTCCTCGTTGGATTCACTGGGCCCGATGGTGCCGCCCTCCTGGCACTTCCCACAGGGGCCAAGACCTCCATCTCTAGCAGGTGGGTGAGATGAGCAACAGCCTCCCTGGGTGGTAGGAGGCCCAGGAGAGGGGCACCTTGATGTGGCTGATGGCCCCAGATGGTACCCAAGGCTCCCACCCCCCGGTACAGCCCAGACGTTGCCAAGAGTATGAACCAGGCCTGGGGGGCACGGGGACCAGGGGGTCCGGGGAGCAGAGTCCGGATGCCCCAGGAGGAATGGGCAAAGGTTCTGATGCCTGCCGACTCCTGCCTCTCCATCTCTCTGGTGGAATGAAGGTCGCTCCACTTCCCCAGTTCTCTGGAGATGCCCACCAGAGGCTAAGCCTAACAACCCAGGTTCTGCGGTTGCCAATGGTTCCTTTGCCAGCCTGAGGATGCTTGGATCCTTGTGGTAAAAGCCCTAAAGAGAGGAGAAGGGGTAGAGCTCGTGCTGACTTTGATCCCCAGTGCTTCAAAGGACGAGCAGAACTGCCGACCAGCAGGTGTGCACCTGTGTGGCCTTAAGGGTCAGGAAAACACTGAAGAACTCAATCCTGGTTTGCAGACCCTGCGCCCAAAGTGCCTCCCCACTGCCCTGCTTACCCCCCTCCCCCGTCCCTCCCTGGGATTTCTCAGACCTCCGCACAAATCCAGCAACTAAAGGGTTAGTGCTTGTCACCACCAAAGGGCCTCTGAGGATCCATTTAGATTGTTTGATGATGAGTATCATACTGGTCTTAAAATAGTTTAAATCTTATTCCTGGGCGTGGGGGTGGGTTGCCGGGGGGGGGGGGGGGACAGGTGCCATAGACACAGGCCATGGGGACACCTGCACATCCCACTCCCAGATAGAGGGCCTTATCTGCCCCCTGAGCTCCGACCCCAGGACGAGACCAGTGTTCAGAGGCCGCAGTTCCCAGGGCCTTGTTCTGGGTGGACAATGAGTAAGCCAGTCCCTGAAATGGCCCAAAGGCAGGGAAGGCTCAGTGAGATGGAGCCGCTCAGAGGAGGAATTGCTTGGGGCTGACTCTGTCTGAGCTGACAGGCTCCTCTACTAGGGTGCTGTCTTATGTTTTCATCAGAACGGAAGAGCGGAGTGCTGTGGCCAGGCAGGGCTGCTTGAAAACACTGAGCTATCTTGTGCAGCCTAAGCCCCAGGTACCCTCTCTGCTCCAACACTCACCTTGCTGCCTAAGCCGAAGGCAGAGGGCTCTTTGGGCTGCCCCCCTGAGTACACCCAGGGGTGTGGGGCCAGGGGCCAGTCACATGGACGCTCTGGGGGCAGGCTGGACACTAGGTAGGGTGGCAAGCAGGTGGGCACCCAGAAGGGAGCTTGCTCGAGGATCTTGGTCTCCAGAAGGAAGGGGCAGTGCAAGGGCCGGAAGGCCACAGGGTCACTCTTGGGATGGCCACCATTATGCTCAGGAATCAGGGGGCCATAGCGAGGCGGGTACGCTGAGCCACAAAGTGCCAGTGGGTGGGTAAGCATTGCCTCCTTCCAGCGCAGCCCCTCCTTGCTACCCAGCCAGTTGGCCTTCCTCTCCCCATTGCGGGGACCTTCTCCCTCCACCAGTGGGAGCGTGTCCTTGGGGCTCTGGGGAATGCCAGGGGGAAACCAAGAGTCTGGGGTGCTTAGGACACCCCTCCAGAAGGGAGCAGGCTCTCCCAGGCACAGTGCACCCCGGCGCAGACCATCTCGAGGCAGGGTATCCGGCTCCTGTCCCAGGATGCCCTTCTCAGGGGCTGTCTTCTCCCAGGCTGCGGTGTCCTTCAGGAAGCTGGGCGTGCTCTCCATCACTCTCCTGCCCTCATGGGGCTCTCCCAGAGGGGGTCCCTGGAGCATAACCAACAAAGCATGAGCTTCTTAGGCACATGCCCCAAGCACCGTGACGCCTGGGGCAGAGCTGGGCACCGCCCTGGCAACACCAAGGCGGCTCAAACCAGTAAGGCAAGTGCCAGCCTACAGCTAGGCTCCACGCTGCCTGCCCACATGCAACTCGAAGGACCTGCCTGGGTGGGATACTCACGTGTGGGGAGGTCAGCCCTTGCCCCAAATGCCCAAGCCCACCTGGGCCAGAGCCCCTCAGCAGAGACCGCCATTTCTAGAATGATATGTCCTTGCATTTGCTGAGCCTGGATCCTGGGCACGAGCCACGGGGCAGGGCAAGGGGCGAGAACCCAAAAGTTGAGGTCGGTGGAAGGTACTGCATTAGAGGACAAGAAGGCAGGGTCCCGGCTTTGACTCAGCACCTGCTATGTGACCTTGGGCAAGTCATATCACTCCTCTGGGCCTCAGTGTGCCCTTGTGTAAAATCGGGTTTGGAAACTAGCAGTCTCAGAGGCCTCTTTCCACATTGCAGTCTGTGGGACCGGGGGTGCTGCTTGCCTACCCCCATCCCTCAGCCCCACTCAAGCTTGTAGGGGTGCAGGCAGGGTGGGCTGGAATCACTGGGGAGAGCCGCCAGGCAGGGCTGCTGGCTGGCATCTCTCCCTACACTTGGGCAGTCCCTGGTGTGTCTCTTCCCAGCTCTCTGTGGTTTCTTGGCTTCCGAAGCAGAGTCCCAGGACAACTGCTGGGGGCTGAGATCTCCACCGCAGCCCCCAAGGGAAGGAGTGAGCCAGCACAGGAGAGGGGGATTAAGAGGCCTCAGCTGGGACGGGTCAAGCTGCTCGAGTCCAGCAGGCAGTGCCAGGGCCGCCAGCGGCCGCTGGTAACTGCAGCCTGGCAGGGGGAGGAAAGGAGGCGGGGAAAGCGGGCTGGGCCCCAGAGAGAGGCAAAGGAGGGAAAATTGAACGTGCGTGCAAAGGACCAGGGTGACAGGTGGCACCGGAGCCGCAGCGCTCCCCCAGCGCGGCCCCCTCGGCGGGCTGGATGAAGCCCCAGAAGGCCCAGGGAGCCGTGACAGAGGTCGCTCGGGTTTTCTGGGGCCACGGCTCCGTAGTGGCCCAGCCCCGTCGGGCATCCTAACTTGCAGACCTGTGGCGCCGCCCGGAGAAGCACAGGGAACTCACTCGCTGCGGGCGGCCCGGGCTCGGCTCAGAAATGCCCCGCTACGAGTGTCCCCAGAAGGCCCGCCCCTGGCGCCCCCTCTCGGCGCTTACCTGGGCTTCGCGAGCCGGGCGCGGCGCGGGCGGCGGCGGTCGTCTTGGCCGGCGCCGGGCGCCCGCTCCCCATGGGCCGGCTCCGGGGCCTCCCGGCCGGCGAGCGAGGACGCGTTCTCCCGCTCTCTGCTCAGCGCGCTCGCGTTCTCTTTCCCCCGGGGCGGCGGGGGCGCTCTAGGGCCGCAGGTTGGAGGGGTCGGATTCCGGGATCTGCAGGATGCGGCACACGGCGCGGATCGGCCGCACCAGCTTCTGGGCCGAGGCCGTGGGTTGCGCCATGGGACGCCGAGACTCCGTGCTGCGCCGCGGGGAGGGCCGGGCCGGGGCTAGGGAGCGGGTGCCCCCGGAAGGAGAGTGGGAGCCGGGCCGGGGGGAACGTGCGCCCCGGGTCGGAGATGGCCGAGTAGGGGTGGGGGGAAAGGCCGAGAGGCCGGGGGAGGGGATCGTGCCTGGAAGTGGGGGCCGATCCCGGGTCCCAGGAGAGAGGCACCGGCGAGGGCGCAGCACGGCGCAGCGCGGCTAATGGAGGGAGAGCGCGGCGGACAGCGCAGCAGGACCTCTCATCGCCATCGCCAGACGCGCAACTGAGAGTGGGGAAGCTGCTCCGCCGGTTTCCTCCTCCAGCACCCTGCGGGAAACAGGAGCCCGTGATTCGGCGGCCCCGCCTGGGCCTGCCCCCTCCCGGGCCCCGGGGGCTTCCGCCAACGCCCCGGCGATGCCACCGGCTGCGCACGGGGAGAATGAGCCCTTTGTTCCCCCCTCCCCCCCGCGGCACCCGGGCGCCTGCCGAGAGAGGCTCCCCCGGGGCAGCGTGCCAGCTTCCCAGCCGCCCCACCCTCCCGTGGGCCCGGCCCCGGAGCCTGGCAGGCGGGCAGCACCCCCACTATAGGTGCCAAGCCCGGGAACTGGAGCAAAGGGCGGGAGGGGCCGGACCAGGCCACGGTGGGGCGGGGTGCCCCCCGGGGTGCTAGGGCGGGGCGGCTGGGGGGGAGCAGTGCCAGAGCTGGCAGGGGCAGTCGGGTTCTCACGGGTCAGTGATGGGCGCCTGACCCACGCCAGCCGACCCTGTGGCTCCCGGAACACTTGCTCGTGGTCCTTCAGCTCTGGCACATGGCACACCCCGCTGGCCCATGTCTGCCCTGCCTCATCCTGACCTGGCCAAGCTGCTCTTCACCTTCTTGACTCAAGCCCCCTTCCGGGGCCCAACAGCAGGCACCAGGTCCTGCCTTAGCAGTTCTGGGGAGACCTAGGCTCTAGTCTGTCCCTACTCTAAGGGCCTAGGTTTCAGCAAGTGTCCAGAGAGGAGGTGGGCCCAGATGAGGCCGGACACCTGCTCCAGCCTGGCGTTCTGGGGGTCTGCCCCATCCCAATTCCTAGTGCTTCCAGGCCCAGCACTGGAGAGGAGCCCATGGGAGTGGCTCCTGGGAGGGAGCAGAGAGGAGGAGAGGAAATGGGAAAGCAGGGCACCCTCCACCCGAGGAAGCATCCCGGCTCTTCTGCGGGGGTGGTTCCAGAGCACAGACACAAACAGACAGATTCAAACACACACAGACAGATTCAGACACACATAGAAACCCACACGCCCAACGGAGCTTCCCTTCCCTGCAGGCCCCCACCTCCCACCCCACAACTCCCTTTCCTCCTTATGGAAGCCATCCTTGGCATGCTTTCACCCAGCCTGGGACAGAGGCAGTACCATCCCACCCACCACCATCCCATCGGAGGGATGAGTTCTCTGATGCCTCCAGCCTGGTCCCAAGTCACCACCCCTCTACCATCCCTGGAGAGGGGAGCCAGGAAGAGTTGGGAGGGAGCCTTCTCCCAAGAGACTGAAAGAGAGGCAGGAATCCTTTTACCAGCTGAGGAGAAGAGGAGGGGGCTCAAGAAAAGGAGGCCCGAAGGGGCGCCGGGCAGGACTTGGGTCATGTTGGCACCGACTCACTCAGCCCCTCCGCCTCCCCCCAGAGGCCGCTTCTGTGGCAGGGCAGGCTGGTAGGGGTTGTTTACATGACTGAGTTATTAACACTGCCTTCCTCCCCCAGCTCCCCTGAGAGGTGGCCTGGACCTCAGTGTGCCAGGGGAAATGATCGTGGAGGGTCTAATGTAGACTGCGATGCCAGAGTCCCAGGCCCCAGACCCCCCCCCAACAAGGCTGGCTCCAGGTGCAGATAGGGAGCTGGGGCGTGCCTGTGGTCCCCCGTCTGTGTCCTCTGGCAGCTGAAGCTTGTGCGAGAGTCTGGGGGGAGATTCCTTCAGCTTAAGGCCTAGAAGAGGCTGGCTAGGGCAGGGTGGGAGCCTGGGTTGTCCTGGACGCTGAGGGCCTGTCACTGTCATCCTCAAGGAGATGGGTACTGTCCCAGGGAAGGAGGACAGACATCTCCCCACACCTCACCCCCAGTTGCCATGTCTGCTTTGTCAGGTTACAGTCTCTGGACAGGAACAGGACTCTCAGGACAGGCTCCTGAAATGCCCAGGGGGCCACGGGGGTTGGGGGAGAAGGCGCTTTCCACCCTCACCAGCTCCCCATCCTGCTCCACAGCCTATGCCACGGGCCCACAGAGCCCTTGTAGCTGGCTGTTCTGTGCCTGAGGACGCAGCAGATCGAAGGAGACGCAAGAGATACAAACACAGAAGGAAAGCCACGCACGGGTGGACACAATGCTGGATTCATGGACAAAGGCAAGCTGACCAGCACCCCCAGAAGCACCTGGGCCCACCCTGGGCTCACACCGACCCCTCACCCGCGCGTGTGCACGCGCACACACACACACACACACTGATACACACACACTGATACCCACATTCATGCTGACAAGCACGGCAGCACTGCCGAGCCGGCTACCCTCACGCTGTCCCCAGAGCCCCTTACCTGGGCAAGCACAGTGCCCCTCGGGTGGAACAGCCCCCTGCCCAGGGGAGGGCAGCAGGCAGGGGCGGGGGAAGGAGCCCCGGAGAGTCAGGCCAAGCTGCCACTAATCCGGGCGGGGAGAGGGGGGGGCACCCACGTCAGAGCGGGGACTGCCGGGTGGAGGGCATCTGAGGACATCCCCTCCCACACACGCGGCCGTCTGGGCACCTAGCCCTACTTCCCCAGCCCCTCCATCCTTCAGACAGCTGAGGCTGGCCTCCCCCCACCCCGCCCCCCACCCTTGTGGCAATGCCTGGGGGGGGGCATGGGGGGGCGTGGGGGAGGGGGAATACGGGGGAGAATTCTCGCAGGACCTGGGGTAAGGGGGAGAGGAAGGAAAGTGTTGGAGATGCTTTTGGAGCCAGGAGGAAGCTCTGGAGCAGATGCCCCCCTCCCCTCGTGCCCACCCACCCACATCCCTGACCTAATTCCTCTTCTCAGTCCGCACCTCCCCTATGCCCCTCCTCCCTTCCCCCACCTCCTCTCCCCTGCAGTCTAACCACCCCGGTAGAGAAAGCTACCTCATTCTGCCCCAGGCTTAGGACCTTCTGCCTAGCAACCCAGCTCTGGCCCCAGGATTTCCTGAGCAGCAGGCATCATCCTCCTGCTGGGGTTTCTGCCCCCTACCCAGCTCTAGGGCGTCCTGGCCAGTCCCTGATGTTTATCGGGGACAAGAGGTGAGAGCCTGGGGTGCTCTTGTCGACCCCCTCATGGGCGGAGCAGTGCCAGCCCAGACTCTCCAGTGTTGGAACAAGAGGCTCACTACCTGCAGCCTCAAAGTGGCAGCTATGACTACTGAAGGGGCCAAGAGCATCCGGAGGCCAGAGGCAGGAAGGGGCACCCGGATGGACACGGAAGGGCCACAGGCTGAAAGTGGCTGAAGAGGTAGGGCGAGGGAGGAGCTACCCAAGGTCGAAAAGCAGGTGGGGCGGTGTGGAGGCAGGAAAGGGGAGGCCAGGAATTCAGGCCCCCACACACCCGGCAACTGGGAGGCAACGGAGGACCTCCTCACCCTCTCCTCACCCCCTCACACAGGCCAGGTGGACTGGGAAGCTGAAGAGTCAGCCCGGGGCACAAAGCGAGTGGGGCTAATACCTGGGCCAAGCTGAGGCCTGTTCTTCCCAGGGGCCTGGCCGAGGCGCTTCATCTCCTACTCAGTGCCCAGCGCGGAGCCCAACATGTCTGTGCTCCAGGCTGGTTGGAACGGAGGCCCAGCCTTGATCTGCCTGGGCATCTTGGTGGATAAAGGAAGGCTGAGGGCCAGGGCAAGCCAGAGCCTAGGGGTTCCTAGGGCAAGCCAGAGCCTAGGGTGTCTTAGGGCCAGGAGCCCCATGCAGAGGAAGACAGTGCCGGTGGCAGATGTCTCTGTCATTCTCAGAGGGACATGGCAAGCCCCGAGGGAAGCCCAGCCCATAGCCAGTGTTCCCGTCTCAGGATCACGTGTGTGCTTGGCCAGAAATGCCCCAGAACTTGGAATTCTCCTTGCCCCTTCCCCTCTGGCCTCAGAATGTCTTAGAACCTGTATAACTGCAGCAGCCATTTGGGAAATGTGTGTTCTAGAGACCCTGGCATTTTCGAGGCTCTGTGATGGGCCCCAAGGAGCTACAGTGCACGAAGATGAATGCGCAAGGCCATCTCTGCCCTCGAGGAGCTTAAATAGTCACTCAGGGCATTTGTTCTTGTACCAGCACAGCCCATGGTGTGCCCAGGTCCAGGGAGCAGGCCAGAGATCGGAAGCCTTGGGAGCTTGGGGAGGGGTTGGCGAGTCAGAGAAGGCTTCTTGGAGAAAGCAGGTCTGTAAGGAAGGCTATGGGGGCTGTTCAGAGGGCGGGAGATTCATACAGCCAGAGCAAAGGCCCGGGGGCCGACGTGGATGAACGAGTGAACAAGAGCGCTCAGGAGTCAGAAAAGGCAGCAGCTGTGGGGCAGCCAGGCTAGCGAGGAGGTGGGGGGCAGGGGGAGGTGAAGATCTTGTGCCTGAGAAAAGTGTCACCATTTCTGCCCAGGGGCCCAAGGGACCCTGCAGCCCATTCTAAAGCCCATTCTAGGAATCAGGGCAGGTGAAGCTCCAACTCCCTCAACACCCCATGGCTTCAGGCCTCCCCCAGTGCCCCCTTCCTCTGAGCTCATGTCTCATTTGCCCATTCATCGCACACTCCTCTGTTGTGCACCCCCAGCTCAGGGGTGTGGGTCCTGCCATTCCACGTCTGCCACAGCAACTTCTGGACCAGCTTGCCTCGTGAGACAGGGCCCCCATGCACAGGCAGCACGACGGAGACAAGTTGCTTCACCTCTCCAAGTCTCCGTTTTTCCATCTGTGAAATGGGTCTAAGCCCTACCGGCAGGCTCGTCAGGAGGAGTCAAGGAGACCATCTCCGCCCCGCGCAAGGCCAGGTGCACGACCGATATTCGATCCGGGTCCGTCTCCTCCTTGCCTCATCTCGTTCTGCACAGCGGTCAAGCATACCGACTCTGGAGCCACACTGCCCGGTTCAAAGACGAGTTCTGCCATTTATTGGCGTGAGCTGTGTAACCTCGGGCAGATCACCTGTCCTCTCAGTGCCCATCTTCCCATTTGTAAAGGGGTGTTATAATAATAGTACCTGCCTCAGGAGGTTGTTGTGAAGATTCAGTGACTGTATGTTAGGGGCTTAGAGCAGCACCTGCTGGGTAGTCACGTCCTAGGTGCTAGCCATTCCTAGACTCTGCATCCTGAGTATCTCGAAACATGCCTGGCACCTGGGAGATACTCAACAGAGATTTTTTGAGTGAATAAATGAAGAGATGAGGCAACACCATGATGCAAGAGAAGGCCTAGATAGGAAGTCACTCAACACCAATAAGTGAGGAGCTAAACCACCCCAGACGATTAAGTGCCTTCCCCAAATAAAACCCAGATAATCCCCACACCAAGAGTTAATCCATACTCCTCAGGTCACTCAGGGTTACCGCCGTATTTCCCCTCTTCCCATCCACCTCTTTGCTTAATCAAAAGTGGGAAGGAAGCGCAGGTACGGGGTGGCTGAGGGGAGCAGCCCTGGGACACTGTGGTGAGACCAGCACCCAGGGGCCGGAGGGGGCAAAGCCAGCAAGGGCTGCCCCAGGGAGTAGAGTAGGGAGAGCCTGGGTCTCAGAACAGGGGAGACTCCGTGGACGGGGCAGCAGGACCACTGACCACAAACAACATGAAGGAGCAGCAGAGAGGGCCACTGGAGGCCAGGCCAGAATTTTGCATGTCTCTCCAGCCAGCCAGCCAGCCAGCCAGCCAGCCAGCCAGCCAGCCAGCGGTCAGGCCCCTCTCAGGCAGGGCTCTGGCCAGCCTCCCAACCCCGCCCTCCTTGACCTGGAAGCTAGGGGCAGCCCAGACCCTGGCAGCTGCTGCCCTCTCGCGGCCGCTCTGAAGAGGTGCAATGCTCCCAACGCCAACCTGGGTGTTGACAGGCACTCGACCCCTAGAGCTGGTCTAGGGACCCCCCCTGGAGACCCCCACGGGCCCATGGAGGAAGTTGGCCTCCCCAGGCCTAATCTGTTTACAGCTCCAGCTAATCCCCATGAGATTACTGTGCTGCCTGAGTTCCCTCCACACCTCTGCTCCCACTGGCTTCTACTTCCCATCAAGGTCCAACCCCATCTCCTCCTGACTATAGTCTTAGACTCTGACCCCATGCAGGGGTGCCCCCCCCCCGCAGTCTCCCATCTGTGTTCTCAGAAGTCTCCAAGAGCTTCCTGTGACAGTACTTGCCACATCACAACTATATGTCAATGGCTACCTCCCCCAGAAGACTGGGTCCTTCTGGCAGTCTGTCTGTCCTTTTAGCCCCCATCCTAGGCCCGGACTGACCTACAGCAGGCTGTTTAATAATGTGTGCTATGAGCACCAGGAATACAAACCAGGACAAAGAGAACACTTTTATGTGTTTATTTACCAAAATATGCATAAACCTGACCTCATTCACCAACACAAAACATACAACCAGGACACACACCTACACACACACACAAGGCCTTGGAGGAGGCTGTCAAGTACTTTGAAGGACAGGAAGAATGAACACAGCTGGGTGGACTTTTGGTCTCACTTGCAAAGGTTTGGAAAGGACTCTGGTCCCACACACCCGGGAGGGTAGAAGGATGAGAAAGACTATAAATAGAATCTTGGGCCCAGCCTGCTTTGGTACGTTACAGGTGTAGCCCTGTGCATGGCCCCAGCAGCACCTGGCCCTTAACGACACCAGGAGCCAAGAGGACAGGGCCTGAGCAGCTGGTGTAGGTAGGTCAGACGTGCAGCCAGAGGTCCCCTCCGAACAGCCCCCAGTGCCCCATAAGGCAAGAGGTCAGATTAGACCAGGCTCTGCAGACCCTAGCTGTTCTTGTCTGAAGAAATGGTCTTTTTCCTTGTCCGAACCTTCAGGGAGCGCGAGGTGGTGCCCTGGGGGGAGAGAGCAGGTACCACCTGAGGAGGTCTAGGCCCGAGCACCTGGACAGCCCACCTCCCTCGCGCCTTCCTTGCCACTGACCTCCCGCACCGGCGGCTTCCTCTTGACCACACGCAGGCTCTGGCTGCGGCCGAGAGGCTTCTCTCGGGGCCGGCTGGGTGGCTGGGGAACTGCCTCTGTGTCTGACCAACACGCATCGTCGGTGTCGCTGTCCTGCAGGCCCCCTGCCCGGTACCCTGTATAGAGGAGGGGGAGGCCAGGGAGGCAAAGCTGGGTATTTCCATAGTCTGAAGGCCTCGAGCCAAGCCAGGCCTTCTAACCGCTGGGGAAGCCACGGCTTGCATGGAAGCAGCATCCCCCTTGGAACAAACAGCTCCGGATCTCTCTCCCACTCACCGATGGGCGGCCTGCAGCGAGGTACTTGGTCCTCCAGGTAGAGGGGATCTTGGTAGGCGGGGGCAGGGGCATCAGGGATGGAGCGCAGGTCCTGCATGGAGAAGCTTCGCAACCTTCCGGCCAGTGCGCCCTGACTCTGCAAGGGCCGGGGAGCCACCGCGTCACCTGGAGGGATGGGGCAGGGGATCCTAGCAGGAAGCGGGCTGAGCCAGGGCAGCTGCTCAGGGAAATGAAGGGGCCCAGGCCTCAGGACTGAAAGCAGCTCAGTTACCTTCTAGCCCGATGCCTTTGTGGCACCAACAGGAAATGAAGGCCCAGAGAGCAGGACCAACAGCTCATGATCACTGTCCCAGCCAGGGAAGTCTGAACTTCGAGCTCCATCCTCCTGCCAACACCCCACCTGTCACCCCTCACCCTGTTCCCCGGCATGCTCAGGTGCTCTCTCTCGGCTCCCTGACAGAGAGCTGGATGCCCCCAAAAAGCACTGGGAGTGGGAGGGCTGCTGGGGGGCTGGGACCCAGGGCACCTTGGTGGCAGCCTGCACAGCGGCTGAAGCAGCAATGTTGAGGCCCCGTTTCCCAAAGCTGAGCACCGTCTCATAGCTGCGCTCCTTGGCCTGCACGATGCAGGCGTCAATCTCCTGCGGAGGACGGGGAAGGGGAGGAGGGAGGGGGGCGGAGTTCAGCTGGACAGTTGAGTCACTCCTGTGCTGCAGACCACACCTCCCTGCCCACCCCCACCTACAGGGCACTAGCAACCACGTGGAGCAGGGCTCCCCACCCACCCATTCCCACACCTCCATGAGTGACCACGCACAGCCTCCTCCCACCATCCCCGAAACAACTTCCAGCTGGTGTTTCACACTCTCAAATGGTCATTCACATGTGCTCCCATCCGATCATCACGAGAGAGGAAGAAGGCTAGTTTCTGTCAAGGTCCCACAGCAAAACGGCAGCAGGACTCAGATTATCACCCAGCGTCCTGAGCCCGAGTCCAGGGCCCCTTCCTTCACACCCACCCGTTTCCCTCCCTGACTCCCCCCAGAGTACCTTCTCATGACGGGACAAGGATGGGTGGACAAACTTGCGGTAAAGCAGGCTGGCCCCTTTGGTGTAAGGTGATAGCAACCACAGCACAAAGGCCATTTTGATCTCGTAGTAGAAAGGGAACCTGTCAGAGCACAGGGTGGCAAGGTCAGCCAGGCTGAGCGTGGGCCGTCACCTGCCCACCGCCCGCAGACCCCCTGCATGCATACCAGGAAATAAAGATGTCTGTGAAGGTCTCCACGGCCATGAACAGTGCAAAGACTATCCAGTACATCATCCACCGGACCTGGGGGGTAGGGGGGTCAGAGGCCAACAGCTGAGCCTGCAGAGCCAACTCCCCTGTCCCAGGCTGACCCGGAGATTCCAGAGAGCCTGTCCTGCTGCATTCTCCCGGCACCTGGCTGGCCCTAGAGAGTTGCCTCTGAGAAACTGCCACTCATCTCTGTACCCACCCCCAAGAAGCTTCACCCACACGATTCTGCACAGGCACCCCAATAGCCTGCCTTCCAACCGCACCCACTCTGCTTAGGATATGCCACCTGCTTACCCCCCGAAGGAAGGGGAGGCCAGTTCAGACCCTCCCCACCTCGCCAAGTCCTACCATACTCCCAAGGTTGTCATCCCACCCAATCTAAACCAAGCCCTCCTGCCCACAGTCACACTCACATATTCACGAATGTTCTTGGTCTTCACAGCCTTGTAGGAAGCATAAGCTGGGTACAGCATCCCAAACACCAACCTAGAAGAGCCCATAAAACAGAAGGGGAGTATGAGGGGCATCATGTCCTCCTGCCCCCCACCAGGTGGCCACCTCCCTCCCAGGGGTGAAGTGACAAGGGTCTATCCTGTTCTTCCCGCTTGGCTTGCACAACCTGTGCCTGAGTCAGTGCCCTGGAGGCCACCTCCCCACCCTGCTGTTTACAAACACCCCAAGCCTGCCCAGGCCTGCACCAGTGGCCTATGGGTGCATGATTGAGCAGGAGCACACACAGCCACACACAGGCGGGTGGGAGGCAGGCTTCGGAGCTGGTGAGAGCACCAGGCGGTCCCCTCCCATGGACATGCAATCAGGCTAGGGCCACCAGACCTGGCACTGCCAGGTTGCAGACAGGAATATTGGAGCCATCTTTGGAATACTAGATGGTGAGAGGAGGACAGAGTGGGGAGGCTCAGGCCAGGGTGGTGAGTCATGTGACTGCTCAGATGGGAAGCAGGCACCTGGAATCTCCGCCCACAACGTGCCACACCACCTTGTGTTTGCTAAGGGGCTGCAGGCTGGCGTGAGGGCCTCTGTCCCACACGCCTGTCTGCAGTGTGTGTGACTGCGGGAGGGGTCGCCATGAGCCAAGGAGGCTTTGGGGGTGGAGAACAAGCAAGGGTGCCCGATGGCACGTGCAGGCCCGCAGGTCCGTTAACCCTTGTGGTGAGTGTTGAGGGAGCTGTGACAAAGCACAGAAAGCCCCTTTTCCCACCAGACGTTCCCATCTTCCACCTCAGGTGCGGTCTGGTTCCTGGCGGTAGAGGGTGTATGAAAGCAGCCATACTCACACCACCAGGCGACAGATCATCCAGGACACCATCCTGCAGCCTCGGGACGAAGGGGGAACCCCCACAGAAGAAGACCAGGGGGACGCTCACGCGGGGCTGGGATGGGATAATCAGTGGAAGTGCGGGAACCAGAGGGGCGCTCGGGCTGCCCCTTGGCAGAGGCGGAGCCCGCCGCCCCCCAACTCCGCAGTGCGCAGAGCCTGAAGAGTGGGGAGACCCGTGGGCTGAGGCGAGGAGGCCGGGGCTCGAAGGAACCGACTTGGGAGCCGGTAAGGGCGGGCACGTTCTTCCGCCCCGCCGCGCTCCGGGGCAGTTACGGCTCAGCCCCGCACTTCCTTCTGCGGGAACCAGGTGTTCGGCTCTCGCCTTGGCGCTGCTGCGGGTCCCGGGCCGCGGGTGGCGGTCACGGCCTTCGCTCGTTCGGGTCCCCGGCCACCGGTACCGGCCTCGGGGCGGAGTTTGCAACTCACTTGAAAGTTGCACGGAACTAGGCTCTGCCCAACCCCTGGTCGCCGGCGCTTGGCGCAAGCGCAGTACGGCCGCGGAGGGGGCGGGGCGAGGTCAAGGAAGCCAGGGGCCTGCCCCTTAAAGGGGCGATGCGCCTCCTACCCGTGGATGGGGCCCATTAGGTTGAGTAGCCGCCCTAATTGGAAAGATTAGGGGGTGGCAAACAGCAACAAAAAAGGTGGGTAGGAGGAAACGAAGGAAACTCGGAGTCCAGAGTTTTCGCGGCTCTAACCTGGCTTCCCCCTTTACCTCGTCTTTCCCTTAGGTAAAATGGGAAAAAGCATGGGATGGGTGCAGGACCCCGGTTCCAGGCTCACGCCCAAGTGGAAGGAGGCTTGGCTGAGCGCCAACAGATCCAGGTCTTGCGGTACTGGGTCAGGAGATGCATAAGCGCCTCAAGGACGCTGAGTTGACTTAGAGTGAGAGCGGGAAGAAGTAGGAGAGGGAACCTGAGGGACTCATCACTCCCATGAGTCTCACCTTGAAGAGTGGGTTTCAGGAGTTAACTTCTCTCTGGGATACCTCTCTAGACCCCGCATATCTGGTGGGCTGACCGTGATAATTTGAGAGATTCTGGGCAGAGCCCCTAGCCACCCCCCTTTCTTCTTCACCAGAAGTTTGAAGTTCTACCTTTTCCTGTGAGTCAAGAGCACAAACATCCCTGAGAGCTGAATCCTATCGACAAGTGCCACTTTGTAGCTAATTTTTGTATGCAAGGTCTTGACCTTTACAAAGATCCTCCCTCCCCCACCTTTTTTTTTTTTTTTTTTTTTACCATTTAGGAAATATATTCCCTGGGCCACACTGGTTGCTGGCTGATATGTGGGTGATGGGTGAATGCTTGGCTTGATCAGTCTTCTGAGCAAGGCCCAGGAAGGGGAGAGGGAACAGAGAAGCTCCTCCAGGGGCAGATGTATAGGGGGAAGAAGGTGGGAGGCTTGAAGGAGAAGGCAAGCTTTGTTGCTTCTAGAACTTTGCATGTAGGACTGCATTCTTTGTATCTCTTCTGCATAGTGCCTCATTCCTCCCTCTGACAATGGGGACTATGCCTCTGTACCCTGCGCAGCCTCCCCTCTGCTTCACAGGGCTGAGGTGAAGGAGACATCAGAGTTACCCAGAGCCATGGGGATGGGAAACTTGGACAGTTACTACTTTTTATTAGAGCCATAGTTAACACCCATCACCTACTGAAAGGATGGAATAGGTAATGATGGGGGCCAGGGAAAGGAGGCTTCCTGGGAATAAATAAACAGGAGGTAATTATGTAGTCTTAATTACTATCATCCATTTTATTGGTGTTGTTGAGTGTGAGAGCTAGCAGTGAAACTGACCCACAGGAGAAACTCCCCTGAGGCCTCCCTCTTCCCATCTAACCACCCCCTCACACTGGGCCTCACTCCTACCCTATGTTGGAAGAACAAGAGACTCCAAGAGCTAGAGTCCCACCACCCATCTCTAGGCACGACATTGTGATAGAGGTGAAAGTCGAGCTTAACTGAGGAGACACATCCTTGTCTCCTGGGAGCAGAAGGATGTGATTGACCCATGGGGGCGGGCTCGGGAGGAGCAGGGGGCTGCAGAAGAGGGAAGGAACACCCGTTCCTCAGGAGGTAAGAGTGCCTGGGCTCACTATGTGCATGTGTACCTTGGGTCTTTTGGTACCTGCTGCAGAATCACCTCCTCCCTGGCTGCCTTCCAGAGTCACCTGACCTGACATAAGCATCTACCCCCACTTGCTAGCGAAGAGCTCTCCTGTGCCCACTTTAAGACCATCCCCATGGGGAAGGTCTCTCACATGGAGATTCCTGGTCCTGATGACTGCACTTAGAGACTCTAAGGGACATCAGAGGTCTGCTCCCGAGAGCAGGACTCAACGTGGAGGGGCATGTGCTGGGAGCTGAGGGGTGCAGAGTGAGAGGACTCTGTCTTTCATGGCCTTTGGCCGTGAGATGTTGACACAGTCACCCAGCTACACTGGGTTGCTAAGCAACTCTCTGGACACACAGATGACCCCCAGAGCAAGTGACCAGGCAGGCGTACAGCAGGCTTCATTCCCCATGTGCAGAAAGCTGGGCATTCAAGGGGAGAATTGTCTCCCACCGCTGGGAGTTCCAGGGAGAGTGACAGAATGTTTATCTTTCCACCAGGCAACAGAGTACCAACGTGTCTGGGACACTCAACCCACTTACCCCAGCAACTTCTCCCTGGCACAGCCTGAGGGCCCATTCCCCATTTGAAAAAGCAGGACAGTGTGGCTGGGGGTCCTGAGGGGCATCTGCTAAGCCAAGAGCACACGAATGTGGTCGGGGGCAGGCTTGCGGGGGGCAGCTGCCGCTACAGGAGAGACAGAGGGCCCAGGGGCTCTGAGACTGGAGGGTGAGGAGCCCTAGTCCACAGACCGCAGTTCTCCCCAAAGACCAACCTCCTCCTTTCCCACCAAGCACCCTTCTCTGAGCCACCTCGGCACCTCACAGAGTCCTAAAGACTGATACGAGTCACAATGCTGTGTCAGACACACTATTCCACGGCTTTCCATATGTGAATGTATCATATAATTCATACATTTAAATCTCACACTAACTCTGTCAGCTAGGTATCTTGATTATCCACATTTTACAGATGAGAAAAATGGAGATACAAATGGGCTAAGTATCATGGTTGAGGCCGCCCCTGCCGCAAAGTGGCAGGATCAAGAATTGACAGAGTAGGTTTTAGTGTCTACTTTACAGAAGGAGAAACTGAGGGCTAGGGAAATCAGTGGACTTGCTCGAAATCTCACACCTAGGGCAAGGGCTAGCTGCAATGGAACGGAGGGGAGAGGAGTGGAGGGACTGCTGAGCTTGTCTTTGGCCATGTTGGTGGGAGTTGACCTGACGGAGGGACAGAGCCCAGTCTCAGTGGGCCCCAAGACTGTGATCTCCAGGAAGGAACAATTGGGCTATGAGTCAGCCCCAGGTGGTAGAGACTAGTCACACTTGCTCCGCACCCGAGTGTCATCATCGTGAACTCCTGACCCCAGCACCAGCTGACCGTGGGATACCCACTTGCTCTTCCGAAAGACAGCAAGGAAGAAGGAGGTCTGAAAGCTAATGCTGGCTGCCTGGGAACAGCAGGGACAGAGAGCACAGCCTTGGCTCTGTTCTGAATGAAACGGCGGCCTGTGACCGCAGCCGTTGGACACCTGAGAGCCAGCAATGGGGTGGGAAATTTTTATTTGCAGCAGTGAGTCATAACACTGCCCCCAAGTGCCCCTGGGCATCGTGCCCCAGTAGGCCCTCCACAGTCTGGGCACAGGGAAGTTTGCCCACCTCACCCCATGCCTTCTCCGCTGGCCTTGCCACTCCAAGCCATTGCCAGCACACAGCAGAGGGCAGCAGGAGCTTGGCTCCCACGTGCTGCTTCTACCGGACCCTCACCCCCTCCACCACTCAGCTTGCACTAGGAGGCAATGCTCCTGGGCCCTGCCTCTGTGGATTGGAGAGGTACCGGGATCCCCAAGACGCTCTCCAGCCCTCCTCCACTCTTGGCACCTGCCCAGTTGGCTCGGGTGCTTGCCGGGGCCCTGGCTCGGCCAGCACTTGGACCCACCTCACAGAGCCTACACTGCTCAAGGTCCACATCCCAAAGGCGGGGCTGAAACAGGGGATGGTCTGAAGCTGGGGCGGTCACAGTAAAGAAAAGCTGAAAGGTTTTTATCTGGGTGGTCTCCCGTCCACAGGTGAGCTGAATTCAAAGTCAGAGCAGGAAACTCCAGTGAGAACAGAGAGGGCCCTCAGAAGAACTCAGGGTCTGCTTTGTTATTGCTTTGGGCAGAGGGGCTTTGCCCCCAGGAGATCAAGCTTGTGCCCAGAGGCTCGCACCACCATTCCCATCCTATGAGCTACAGGGTGGGCACACCAGGGATGAGCCGAGGAGGGCAGGTACCATGTGCCTTCTCTAAGAAGAGAGTCAAGGTGATGAAGGAGAGCCTCTTTAGGCCGCACTGAATCTGCATGTGTGCACACAGAAATGGGAGAGTCAACGGGTGTGTGTGTGTAACTGAGGGTGTCCATCAGCGTCCATGTGTGCATGCAGAAGGAGCATAGCGCGGGTGAGTGAGCCCAGCAGCGTGAAGGATGTGGCCGCGGGCTGCCGTGCTGAGCATGAGCAGGTAAACAGACACCTGGAGCACCAACAGAAGAGATCAGAGAGTAGGAAAGCTAAGCTGAAAAACGGGAGGGGGTGGTTCTGCACCCCCATACTCCTCCCCTGGGGCCAGAGTCCGGGGAAAGCAGCTGATCAAGGAGGGGGGTGGTCTTCGGGTAGAGTGTGGGGTTGGCAGATGTCCACGTATGAGAGGGCACAGGGCCGCTGGGTTGCCTGGCACATCTACAAGTCTCCATGCTGATGACAACTACGGTATGAGTGTCTCCCCTGGGCCTGCCCACAGTGTGTGCCCATGCTCATGGGGGGGGGCGAGGGGGGTGTCTGTGAGGCCATGTATGCAGGTTGGTTACGTGTCTTCACACAAGCACACATGCTGCTCACAGAGACTTCTCTTCAGCCTCCAGGGGCCGCCTGGGCACCCAGAGGCTCGGCACCCCTCTAGGCACTGAGATCCACCACAATGTGTCGGTACACGAGCGTCTGTCCCTTGAAGCTGGGGGCCAGGAGCAGGTGCGCGTCCCCAGCAGGCATGTAGCAGAAGGCCCGAGGGGCCTGCACAGCCAGCTCCTGGAACCGCACGAACTTTTGGCGCCCCTCGTCCCACTGGTAGATCTGCGTGAAGGAGAAGTCACTCCCCAGCGCCAGGTAGCGGCGGCCGCCCACGAGGAAGGGCTGCATGGCCAGGGAGCCCCTGGAGGGCAGAGCCTGCACTTCAGAGAAGCGGCTGCCCTCCCAGCGCAGGATCTTAGAGTCGCCGATGTAGCGGCTGAGACACAGGTAGCTGTCGCGACCAGCACGGAAGTGCTTCACGGCCTGCGCATCAGGCACCTGGGGCACCTCGCCCTGGGCCACAAACTGCTTCTGGGTGCGACTCCACTGATAGATGACAGGCGCCTGGGAGCTGCTAGACACAATCAACCGTGGCTTGCCCTCGCCATCCACAAACTCCAGGTCAGTGTCACGGTGCCAGGCGTGCAGGGCCTGGTGGGAGTAGAAGCCATTCTGGTGCCAGCGGTAGAGGCTGGTGGCACCCGCCTTGGAGCTGTCAGCCACGGCAAAGTACCAGTCGCCGTCGATGCGGAAAGCCTCGAGGTCGTTGGGCTTGCGCACGCGCTGTGGGTCGATGTCCTGCAGCTTGGTGAAGCGTGTGGTGTTGGGGTCCCAGTGGTAAATATAAGAGCCCCCGAACAGCTGGGCCACAACCACGTACAGCTGGCTGTCCACCACCATGGGCTTGCAGTGCACGGCAGAGGGGGCTGCCGGGATGGAGAGAAGCAGCATCAGGCAGGGTCAGGCAACAGCGGGCCCACCGCATGCCACGCCCCTGGAAAAGGGGGCCACTCCCCTCCAACGCTGGCCCAGAACTAAGGCTCTCTGCTACAGTTTCCCTCTCACTGAACTTCATCCGCTTTTCCCAGCTAATAATCTGTCTCAGCGTCACTCTCCCTCCACCCTTGCCCCCAGGGTTTAAATATCAGCTGACACTGAGCACAAAATAGGTGTCCCTAGATATTGACCAGTTGTTTATCCATAATGTCGATTACTGAATTTTTGTTCTGTGAAGTCCCTGTGCTAAGTGTGAACAGATTGCCTCAATTAATCACTCTGAAATGAATCCTATTATTTTGCCCATTTCACATGGAAATAAGTAGGCTCAGAGTCTAAGGGACTTGCCTAAAGCTACCTGGCTGGCCAGATGCCAGGCAGCAGAAGAAGGAAGAGTCTGAGCCCATCCACAGCCAGGTGATAGAGCCAAGGTACATACAATGACAATTTGATGTTTGTATAGTTGTGTATAAAAACACATTATCCTAAGAATTCCCACTTTTGAAGGGGCTTTTATGTACAAGATGTCCACACAAATGTACTTTTTCTCAACAACCAGATTGATCTTACCCCTTCTCAGGCACCCGAAGCACACGGGGCCACACTCTTCACCCGTCCTGGTGTCCCTAATTATTACCTCTCCTCTCCTCCTTCCCAGCACTGCTTTGCCCACCCTCCTCCTCTCCACCTCTCCCCCCAAGAAAGCCCATGCTGAACCCCAGGGCTCTGGCAGTCACCCCAAAGCCCTTCCACAGCCTTGTTCCACCTGCCCAGATACTCAGGATCCCCCAGCTCCCAAGCTGCAGCTCAGACCCTCCATGCCCACACCCCCAAGAGTGCCTCAAACTCCATCTGGCCATGACTGGGCACATATCTGCCCTCAAACCTGCTCCTCCTCCTCCTCTGTGTTCTCAATTTCTGTTTATGGCTCCACCTAGGAGCCCCATCCAGAAACCTGGAGCCATCCCCAACACCTCCCTGTCCCTCACTCACCCACAGCTGATCAGTCCCAAGTCCTGTCAACCCTCCCTTCTGCTTTCTAATACTGTTTGTGTAGGATTGTTATTATTTCTTCTGTAAATGTTTTCTAGAATTTACCAAGGAGACCATCTGGCCCTGGAGTCTTCTTTTGTGGGAAGGGTTTCTTTTTTATAAAGACTTCAAATTATTTCAGAGATGCAGGGTAATTTAAATTTTCTGTTTCCTCTTGTGTCAGTTCACTCCTCCATTCTAAATCTCTCTCTCCATCCCCACCTCTGTTGCCCCAGTCCATGCTCCAGCACATCCCCCTAACAGTGTGCCCACATGTCTTGTCCCATGCCAAGCCACTCACCACACTCTATACAGAGAGAGTGTGCTAAAATACTGGTTGGTTTGTTTAACACACTCTGCTCAAAGCCTGCCTGTAACCTGGTCCTCATGTCTCTTGGGTCTCATCTGCCTCTTTCCACCTTGAACCTTATGCCGTAGTCATATGACCTGTTTGTGGTTTACGCATGCACGCACTCATGCACTAAGCTGTTGCATACCTTCTTGAATTTGCTCATACTATTCTCGCTGTCAGAATACCCTTCCCACATTTTTTCTCTGAGCTAAGTCTCCCTCAGCCTTCTAGACTCAGCTCAAATTCAGTGGATCCCAAATTGAGCTCACGAGCCACTCTTATCTCCTTCTTGGCTCACTGGCACCACCCAGTACTTAAGCCAGGCACTTAGGCATCACCTCTGACTCTCCCCCACCCTTCAAGACTCAGCTCAGGCATCCCCTCCACCAGGAAGACTTCCTTGATTGCCCAGGGTAGGCCTCTCCTTTGTGGTCCCAGAGCATCATATTCATATCTCCCTCCTCATACCCACCTATTATATGGATGTTCTCTGTGTATGTATTGGCCTCTCCCCAAAGACTGGAAAGTTATTATGGGCAGAGACCATGTCTCATCTCTGCCTCTACCCCTAGGAACTCAGTGGGGAGGAACAATGGAGGCCACGCATTGGGGGGGCCACCACAGCCAGGCCGGGGGTAGGTACCTGGGATTCTATCATAATCTCGAAGCTGCCGTTCCACATAGTCCCACTTGAGGACGGTGCAAGCACTGGCACCTGGCTGGGCCAGAGCCAAATAGAGGTCGCTAGAGTAGAGGAAGGGCTCGGCTGACACCGCTGGGAAGGACAGGGTCTGGTACAGCACGAAATCTGCAGGGACGAGAGGTGAGGGGTGGGAAGAAGAAGGGTAAGAGCTTGTTGGGGGATAAGGGCTGCTGGACTGGCAAGGCGGAGGCTGGGGGTGCTTCCAGGAGCTGCCCTGGGGAGGCCTGCGGTGGGGGGGCACCTCCTACCCGTGGTGATGCAGTCAAACTCCCGCAGCGGCAAGTCCTGCACCTTGTGCTCTTGGAAGCGGGGTGGGCTGGCGCAGTAGATGGGGGCCACCGTGGTGTTGGTGTGCGCCAGCCACTCCACCAGCCACTTCACCTTGCAGTCGCAGTTGAGCGAGTTACCCCGCAGGTCCCTGGATCGTGAGGGGGATGGAGGGAACCCAGAGATGAAGAGGGTCCCAGCTGCTCTACCCCCCGCCCCCCCGGCCCCGGGCTCGCTAGGCTTTTGGAAGTGGGTATAATCAAGGCTGCTCCTCGCTGCTCACATGGCATCTTTGCACAGATTAGAGAAAAGTTCCCCTCGGGCTAGATGCACCCCCATGGACATGTGCTTGGCCAGCAGAGTAGGGGCCGAGTTTCAGTCCCTACTGGCCTCCTGGGTCAGGTGCCTTTTGCAGGGTATAACCTGTACAACTATGTTGCATCTCAGTTCCTTCAAACCTTCCACAATCCTGGGTTCTTGTTGTTGTTGTTTTTTTTCTTGTGTAAATACTGATTAACGATTGTGGCTATGCTATAGGACTTTAATGTACATTCAAATCAAACATACATTTAAAAAGCACATGTTTAAGAAACATATACATATATGTTGTGTATCTCCTTCTAGGAGGCGTCCCCAAACCCAAGCCTTCCCAGCTTCTGAAGACCTTAGGATCTTCCCAATTCTAGCTCCCACACCACCCTCTCCTGAGATGCACCCCTCTGTGGCATTGTCGAAAGAGGTAGGGCTCGGCCTTACAAGTCACTCAGGATGTCCAGGGGCCGAAAGATGTCTCTAGGCAGTGTCTGCAGGTTATTGTTGGCCAGTGATCTGCAAGAGAGACCCCTGGGTCACCTGAAGATCTCACAAGAGACCCCTGGGTCACCTGACTGAGGCCAAAGGCCACAGGAGATGCGGGGTTTGGGTCCCATGTGTGTGTATCCATGATGTACTCACAGGTGTGTCAAAGACTTGAGTCCTCTGAAGGTAAACTTGGATAGTGCCCAGATGTCATTGTTCTCAATGAAGCTGGAGACAGTGAGAATTTGTCTTAGATGCCACTCAGTATCCCAGAGCTATTTCCCTCTGCCCCACCTAGATTCCTGCCCATGGTCCTGAGACAGGCTTCCATTCTGATTCTGGTGACATGAAGCCTGTGGTGACCGGGCATCCGGGCAGGATAGTTTAGGCAGAGGGATGGATGAAATGACCCTCTGCTTGGGTCCTGCAGTCAGAGGATTCAAGGGCTCTCCCTCCCCGTTCCCCCCTTCCTCCAGCCTTCCTTATTCAACCTGCCCTCTCAGCCCACCCAGGCCAGGCTCCCTCCTCCCTTCTGGTTCCCATTTCCCCACTCCTTGCCACACACAGGTACTGCAGGTGCGACAGTCCTGTGAAGGCGTTGTCTCCAATCAGAGTAAACTTGTTGGAGTTGAGTAACCTGGAGAGATAGAGGGGGAATTAGAGCTTCCAAGGGTGTGCCCACTGTGCCAGCCCCCCAGTCTGCAGCCTCACCCTGGGGCTTCCTCACAGTCCCAGGGCCCTGCTGCCCCACCTTGGGACCCCAGAGCAGCGCGGCAGCAAGACCAGCCAGGAGCCTGTTCTGGGCCCAGAAGCTTTTTGCTTCAACGGTAGAAACAGTCAGGGGCAGATCTCTCCTGTCACCCCACTGTGTCTCTCTGTCTCTGTCTCCATCTCCACTGTCTGTCTCCCTCCCTCACCCCAGCTCACTCAGTCCCTCTCAGACTGCTGGTGAGTTTGAGGGTAACCCGTGGTGAAAAGGAGCTGGGGTAACTCAAAGGCACTCTCTCCTGCGACTGGGGCTTCAAACAGAAACAGCCACTGTTAAAATTCCACACCCCCCACTTCCCTCCCTTTCAACCCCCAGCTCTTTCTTCAAATCTTGGTCCCTGGGGTCAGCTGTCTCTAAGATGACCCCTCTCCCCTGCCGCGTCCACCTTCTGGCACCAGCCCAAGCTACTGCACCCAATTTCTTTGGGTCTCCATTCCTAATTGGGCCCCAAACACCCACTCTTGGCTTTTGCATGCAACCCCCTCCTTCCTTCTCCCCACTGCTGCTCCCTGCACCCTTCCTGACTCTATGCCGCTCCACCTTTTGTGGCTCTCCTGGCCAGCAAAAGTAAGGGACACCTGCATCTTCACCTGCGATGGCTATGGCTACGTGCATTTGCTCGGCTCTCCCCAGTCCAGGGTCTGTCCTCTTCCACTGCCCCACCCCCTACCTGCCCTACCCCAAGGCCCTGTCCTTACAGGAACTGTAGCAGTGGCAGGTGGGAAAATGCTCCATCCTGGATCTCCGAGAAGGCAGCATTCACCAGGGTCCTGCAGGGGACAGTGGGGTCAGTGCTGTGGGGACTCTGCAGGGACTGGGGGTGGAAGGGCACACAAGGTGAACAGGGCAATGGTTCTACACACACTTAGCCTGGACACTCCCCATTTCACCAGCCCAGGCCCCCTATCTGGGGCCACCCTTCTCTTCTCTTTATGAAAAAGTCATTGCCTTCCTTCATCACTCCCCCCCCCCCCCACCCCCCGCCACGTCCCTGAGCACCAGGGGCCCCCGGCTGAGCTTCCCCTTTCGCCAAAAGAAGGTTCCAGTACCCACACCTTCAAGACCATCCCAACACCCACCGTGTGCTGGGTGCAGTTGAGGGATGGGACACTGGGATGGGGGTGGGGGATTAGTATCCTGCTCTCAAGGACCGCACAGCCCATCTAGTCCCTGAGGCCATTTACTGCAAGTGACAGGCTGGCTGGCCCAGTGCAGAGTGGATGGAAGACCAGTGGAAGGCGGCTGCCCGGTGCCAGGGCTCTGTGCGGGTGCATGTCACTTCTAC
The DNA here is from genome assembly GCF_029215605.1 of Mirounga angustirostris. Classification (NCBI taxonomy): domain Eukaryota; kingdom Metazoa; phylum Chordata; class Mammalia; order Carnivora; family Phocidae; genus Mirounga; species Mirounga angustirostris. The sequence continues at coordinate 159,228,847 of NW_026991710.1, read as the reverse complement.
CCCTCCCCCCAACAAGAAGCCTTTCTGCCCTTGGTGTGACATCACAGGCAGGGGCCCACATGCTCTTGTAAACAACCCCTCCCCCCATGGCCGGAGCCCTGCACACAGTAGGTCTCACCGAGCTGATGGTGGTGATGATTCATTCTTGGCCATAAACTCCTGTTTTCCCCAGCCATGGCTGCTGAGCCTGCATGACTACAGAACTCCCTGCCCGGCTGATGCCTTGAATCTCCAATCCTGAGGACCCCTGGAGTCCTGCCCCCCACACTTTGTAGAGGGGGAGCATGCATCCACTCGCAGAGGGCTCTTGCCTTGCTCCCTCTCTCCGCTCCCCCACCTCCCAAGCCAGGGCAGGACACTCACAGAGAGATGACCTCGGAGGGCAGGTTCCTGGGCACTGCCTTAGAGTCCACGCAGAAGGCGGTGTCCCTGGTGCAAGAGCAGCTGGGCGGGCAGGGGGGCGTCTTGGGGGGCCTCTTGGCACTGACTTGCAGCATCAGGCAGAAGCCGAGCGCGGACAGCGCCAGCAGCCGGAGCCCGGAGCCCCGCCTGGCCCGCAGCCCCGCCATGCTGCCTGCAAGCTCGCTCGCGGACCACCGGCCGCAGCCCCCGCCCCGCGGGCTCTCCGCCACCCAGCGCGGGCTGGCACCTCCCGGCCGCCGCCGCCGCCGCCGGCTGCTGCCGCAGCTAGGGGCCCGGCCGCCCGCTGCGGAGAGCGGACTCCTCCAGCCCTCGGGCGCCGGCTCCGTCCCCTCCCCTGCTCGTTCTCGCGCGCCGGCTGGGAGAGCTGCGCGGGCCCGGAGCCGAGCGCGGGCTGACCGGCGGGGGCGGACGCGGACTGCGGCGGGGGCGCGCGCAGGGCGGAGGGCGGAGGGCGCAGGGCGCAGGGCGCAGGGCGGGGACGGGGGGAGTCCCGGGCTGGGAGTAGCCCGAGAAAGGAGTGGTTGCGGCCCTGGCCGCTGTGCGTCCTAGCAGCGGTCTCGGGTCTCCGGGGGGCCGTCTGCTTGCATGTCCGGCACCCAGGGAGGCTGTCGTGAGTGCAGGTGTGCGAGGTGTGCATGTGCCTCCTCCGCGTCTGCACGGCCCCTTGCACTCAGGCCCCTATCGCCTGGTGGGGGCATTTCCGCATTGTGGGTCCACGTGTCTCTGTGTGCCTGTCCCTCTGTCGTGGCCCTCAGGGGGACACATCCTCTAAACAAGAGTTCATGGGTGTGTCATCAGCGACATGTGTGTGTAGCTGTGTTCACATGTGTGTCCACGAGCCAGTGAACAGAATGTGCCTTTGTGTCTCTGTGAGCTGAAAAGGGAAATGTTTGTCACTGAGTTGGAGTGGGAGTGTGTGGAATTCTGGAACATCTCTCCCTACCCAACCACGGACTGTTGAAGCTGGGTAGAGCCCTGGACATTTTCCAGTACAGCTCTTTGTCACAAATGAGGAAACTGAGGCCCAAAATAAGAGGAAAGCAGCCCAGCTTGATGTCACATCTACTGTGTGTTATGTATTCTATGTACTTAATCCTTCCAAACTTTTAAGGTGGATGATATGAATCCCTTTTTACAGATAAGAGAGGTGAGGCTGGTAGTACCCAAAGAAAGGGACAGAACAAGGATTTCAACCCACTCTGCCCAACTCCAAATTTCATAGTCGTACTTTTTTTTTTTTTTAAGATTTTTTTTATATTTATTTGAGAGAGAGAGCACAGGCAGGGAGAATGGCAGGCAGAGGGAGAAGCAGGCTCCCCACTGAGCAGGGAGCCCAACATCTTACCCGATCCCAGGAACCTGGGATCATGACCTGAGCCAAAGGCAGACACTTAACCGACTGAGCCACCCAGACGCCCCCACAGTCATACTTCTATACCAGGTGTTTCCAAAGTGTGGTCCAGGGAGTCCAGGAGAACCTTCCAGGGAGTCACTGAGGTCAAAACAATTGTCCTAAGAATGTTAAAACTTAATTTTACTTTTTCACTTTCACACTCTCACGAAAATACCCTGGAATTGTCCAGAGGCTACATGATGTATCTTCTTACTAAGCCAGAAATTAAAGAGATTTGCAAGGGGTACCTGGGTGGCTCAGTTGGTTAAGTTGATTTTGGCTCAGGTCATGATATCAGGGTCCTGGGATCGAGCCCTGTGTGGGGCTCAGCGCTCAGCAGGGGGTCTGCTTGAGGATTCTCTCCTTCTCCCTCTGTCATGCTCTCTCTAAATAAATAAATAAATATTTAAAAAAATAAAGAGATTTGCAAAAATGTAAACAATGACACTCTTGTCTAATTTTTTGCTTTGTAAAATAATTTTTTTTAAATTTGTGTTATTTATCTTAAAACATAGAATGGGTTTGTTATTGCAATTTCATTAATTAATTAATTAACCCTTTTCAATTTCTCAGTAAATATCCATATGGTAAATATCAATAGCTATAACCCACATAAACAAAAGCTCTTTGGAGTCCTCCATATTTTTTAAGAATGTTAAGGGGTCCTGAAACCAAAATGTTTGAGAACTGCTGCTCTCCGCTGTGTTACCTCCCTGGGGGGGGGGGGGGCGGTCTGTGTGCGGGATTGACTGTGCCAAAAGTTCGGGGGTACAGGACCAGGGGAGCCTGGAAGTCAGGTGAATGGGCTCCCAGTCTAGTGTTCTTTCTATATCAGGCCAGGAAACTGAGATCACTGGGTTTAAGATGTGTCCCCAGCTGTCCCCAGCCTCTGCCAACAGGGGCTTCTCTGATTGGAGCTTACGTCTGTCCATGTTCTCTCAAGCAGGGATGCCCCGTCCCTCTGATGCTCACTTGCCACTGCCCATCCAGCTGCTCGTGCAGCTCTCTGTATGCCAGCGTGAGGGAAGACAAGCAATGGGGATGGGGAGGGCGGCCGGGGCAGCTGGGTACCATCCCCACCCGTCCCTGGCACGGCTCTGCCCAGCGCACAAAGGGCAGAGTGAATCTTGTCCCAGCCCCTGCAGCTGAGGAGCTGGAAGGGGGAAAAGAAAAGGCTCACATAGAAGGGGTGGCTCTGCATCACCTACAGTTCTCCCAGAGGGATTTAGCCCAGAGACAGACAGAGAGGGGGAGTCTGGGCCCTATTCTCAGCTAGCGAGAAGAGGTGTTTTGGGGGATGAAGTAGATGATGATAATCATGATGATTGGATTGATGATGTCATTGGATCTTCACAACAGCTTGGAGAGGGGGACAGGATAGGCAGACTAGTCCCATTTCACAGTTGAACACACTCAAGCCTGGAAAGGCAGAAAGACGGATTCATTCAGGGTCCCAGAGCTGGCCAGTGAAGCAGCAAGACTTCCACATGCTGAAGAAATGAACTCTTGACCGCTCACCTGGAGCCCCTTCATGTTTGGTGACCATCCTATCCTTGAATATAATTACATGTTGGCTGTGTCGTGCTCCTTGCCCTGCAGCAGGTACAAAGAAACCTCAGGAAAGCATGGTCTCAGGGCCAGTCCCAGGGAAGATAGGGCAACACCAAAACTCCCACATAACTGATGAGAACAGCAGTGTGTGCTAAATGGCAGGTGAAAGGGCAGCAGGAGGCCAGGAGATTTTGGAGGAGGGAGGGGGGCACCGTAGCCTGGGCCAGTGAGGTGGTGGGGCAGCTGCCGTTGGCTCTTGCCTGGCCTTGTAGGGCTGATGGCACTCGGAGAGGTGGAGAGGCATCGAAGGTGGGATTTCCAGGAGGGAGAAACGGCCTAAGTAAAGGCCAAGATGTGAGAAGTCTGCAGCAGAGGGCTGGTGTGGGGTGTGGGGAGGGGGGCGGGGGGGGGCGGGGGACAGCTATCCATGCCCAGCTAAAGGTCCCTCCTCGTTTCCTGAAAACGAAGATGAGGACCCCAAGACCTCTACTGGGTCAGTGCCAGAGGGGTTGGTGCTAGCATCTGAACTCCCCTTATGAAACTTGAGGGCAACCTTCTTTCCCCAACCTCCAAACAGGCAAAAACAAGTGGAAGAAAAAAGAAAAAGAAAAGAAAAACCACAAAGCTTGTGAGAATTACAGCCAAAGGGCAGCCTGCAGGGGAGACTGAGGACCTGAGAGAGCAGAGGCTTCTTTCCAAGAGAGACTCCTTTCTCAGCACCAGCTGATGATGGCAAGCCCTACACACAGCGCCCGTTCGGAACAAGCTCCACAGCTGGACCATGCGGCCCCCTGAGATGCCCGCAGGGACCCCGAGATGCTTGCAGTCCTCCCTGGCTCTCCTGCTGGCCCGCTGCCCTCCTGGCTCAGGCCCAGTGCGTGTGAGTCAGCCAATCAATCGCAGCGTTGCCAGGACAACCCGGGGCGGGAGTGGGCGCGCTGGGGGCGGGCAGGGGTGGGCACCACAGGCAGCGGTCTCCTACATCCGGCTCCTGCATACCCCAGCGGAGGCTGCACACGGTTGAGAGGAGGATGCCTCCCCCTCCTCCCTGGACCCCACCCCCACCACTGCTCCTAGGACACTTGCTGCTAGAGGTTTCAGCAAATATTTAAAGGGGCAGTTGGGGGGGGTGAGGAGGGGGGTGGGAGCAAACACTCCCTCCCCTCCCCTCTCTCCTTCCCTGAGCTTCTCAGGCACTCTCAGCTCAGATGCCATGCTGTTGTGCAACCTGGAGGCTGAAGGCTCTCCTGCTGAAGAGGAGGTCCTCGTGGGGACAGGGCAACCCTCCAAGGCTGGAGAGCTGGGGGCCAGCTCATGATTGAAGGGCAGGGCCAAGGTGTAAGGGAGCCCCCAGGCCAGGGACAGGAACTGGGGTGAAGTGTTGGAGCTTAAGTATCAGGAGGCTAAGGGAGTTAGGCCCAGAGGAGTGAGGGTGGGGCTCTGACTTCGACACTTAGAAAGTTCCAAGGGAAAGGCACCGTAGAGACCACCTGGCCCAGCAAGTGGAGGAAAGCTCAAGAGAGGATGCAGCCATTGGTCGATTTAGTTTAGTACAACCAAGCAACAGAAGTGGCTTTGAGGAAGGAGGTAAAAGAGATGGAAGGGAGAAGGAGAAGGTCCAGAAAGTGCATCACATTGGGGTGAGGAGCATTCTCAGGGCAAATTTAGGATCCGAGGGTATAAACAGAGGAGCCTAGAGGGATAGGGTCATAGGCAGCACCAAGCAGGTGAGATTCCAGAATGAGGAGATGGGGATCCCATCAGTCACTGCAGCCAGCCCTGTGCAAGGCTGTCTGGGCACAAGAAACGAGTGTCAGGTGTGGAATCTGCTATCAAAAATGGTTCCCTGTTTACTTGATGCAGAGAACCCGACAAAATCATTCCCATCAAGAGGTTCAAATCTTCACATTCATTTTAAGAGCACTCATGAAACTGCCCAGATCATCAAGGGCAGGTATATCCCCAAAGCCACCAAGTATCTGGAGTCACTTTACAGAAACAATGTGGGCCATTCCATCATTATAATGGTGGAGCTGATAGGTGTGCCCGGGGCCCAATAGTGGGGCTGGACACAGGGCCAGCAGCCTGAAAAGAGTGCTGAACTGTTGCTGCGCATGCTTACAAATGCAGAGAGTAATGCTGAACTTAAGGGTTTAGATGTAGATTCTCTGGTCATTGAGCACATCCAGGTGAACAGAGCCCCCAAATGAGCCATTAAGTTTACAGAGCTCCTGGTCGGATTAACCCCTGCATGGGCTCTCCTTGCCACATTGAGATGATCCTTCCTGAAACAGAGCAGATTGTTCCCAACCCAGAAGAGGAGGTGGCACAGATGAGAAAGCCCACAAGAAACTGGAGAAACAACCACGTATGGCCTGGGAATAAATTCAGCATAAAATAAATGTGAATAAAAGTAAAAGCAGGGGGGGAAAGCCTTTAGCTTCCAAACATGCCCATAGCAAAGGATGAAAAACCACACATTAGTAGGCAAAAATTTATAGCCAGAGGGGACAGTTTTCAGAATTAGGAAAAGAATGACTAGCGGCAAGTTTGAGGTTAGGTACCAGATGTGTGGGTGGAGGCCAGGCAGGTGGCATACTTGAAGTGAAATGTGAGGCTCTCTGAGAAATGGCCACATATGAACCCCCACACTGATGCCAAAGCATCCATCTGCCTTAACAGGGCCTCCTGGGTCCACAGGCACTGCCTTCTCACTCCCCTTCCTGGAGCTCATCCCTCTGCACGGGGGGAATTCTGTTGGGAAGTGTGGTGGACTCCCCATTGGGTCAGACCCCTGGCTGCCTGAGAGGTTCAACCTGGCAGAGGGACAGGAAAAGCCACAAGACTGCAGGGGCAGGTGCCAGCAAGAAAGGCGGCCAATGCCAGGAAGACACCTACAGTGGGAGGTGCAGATTGCCCAAGGGCAAGTTTGCTCAGCACACCCAGCTTTGCTCTGGCCAGGGCCAAGAGGACTCATGGGCCAGGGCCAAGGGCCCTCAGGCGCTCTCGCAGCTGGCTTATCGGGACCTCAGTTCTGGAGGGCCAGGAACAAACAGGCTTCAAAGCCAAGGGCTTAGCTGGCAGAAGGAGGCCGGATCCTTCACCTCTGTCCCCTCTCCCTACCAGCACATATAAGACCCTAGTCACACTTGGGAGATGAGAGGGGAAGGCGCCTACAGCAAGATGGACGTGGGCAGCAAGGAGGTCCTGATTGAGAGCCCGCCAGTGAGTATGACCGTGTGTGTACATGTGTGTGAGCTGGGCCCTGCCTCATCCAAGCTCTCTGAGCCGGTGTCTTCATCCACCTTCATTCACTTCATTAACCTAGGACCGTGCTAAGTTAGGGCAGGGACACCAACCACTAAGGCAGAGTCCTTCGGGGAGATGGACATGGCAACTGATCATTCCAACGTGAGGGGCCGAGAGCCACCACAGTGGTCAGTGGAAAGGGCTGCAGAGAGCACCGCGTAAGCAGACACTATGCGGGGAGTCACAGGAAGCTTCACAGAGAAAAGGACATTTGAGCTGGCTCCAGAAGAATAGGTAGGAGCTCACTAGGTGGAGAAGGCAAGCATTGCAGGAGGAAGGGGTAGAATGTGTAAAGGCAGGGAGGTGTGAGAGAGCATGGATTATTTGGGGGAACAGAGAGGGATGGGGATGGCTGGGGTGCCAGGGGTCTGGAGGAAACAGCAGGAGATGAGACTGGCGAAGCAGGCTCCCTTGGGTCTCTCCACGCTAGACTTCATGTTTAAGCCTTTCTGTTGGAATCCAGACCACCTCCTCCAAGAAGCCTTCTCTGATCTCAGCCCTCCTCTGCAAACCCATAGCATTGGTGTCCGGCTCTGGGAGGGTGTCTAGCTTGTGCAGAGAGAAGAAGGGCCCTGCTCATGACCTCATACCTGTCTCCCTGCCTGTCCCACCACGTCAGGACTACTCGGCAGCCAACCAGGGCCGTTTTGGCATCATCCCCTGCTGCCCTGTGAGCCTCAAACGCCTTCTCATCGTGGTCGTGGTGATAGTCCTTGTGGTCGTGGTGATTGTAGGGGCCCTGCTAATGGGTCTTCACATGAGCCAGAAGCACACTGAGATGGTGAGCAGGCCCAGAATGGGGTGGGCAGTGGGTAGAGGACACGCCAAACAGAGGGGCTGGGCGGGCTGGGCAGAGAGTGAACTGTCGGGGGGTGGGGGAATGGAGGGGAGGAGGCAAGGGGTGCCTCAAGAAAGGACAGAAGCAGGAACAGGGTGGCAACTCCGGCTTAGGCTTTAGAGCTGAGGGTGGACATGGGGACTGAAGGGATGAGTGGGGAAAGAGAAATACCAGGCCACCCTGTGCCCTCCCCCAGGTTCTGGAGATGAGCATTGGGGGACCAGAAGCCCAGCAGCGCCTGGCCCTGCAGGAGCGTGCGGGCACCACTGCCACCTTCCCCATTGGCTCCAGTGGTATTGTAGTGTATGACTACCAGCGGGTGGGTATACCGGACTTCCTGATCCTGGGGCTGGGGCTGGGGGCCAATGACAAGACTGCTAGGCCACCCAGCTGTGCCACTTCATGCACATCCATCTCTCCCCAGCCCCTAGCCCTTTTGCCTCCCCAGGCTGAGCCCCAGATTCCAATAGGACTCCCTCAGGTGCCTAACCTAGAGGGAGATGGCCCAGGATCAGGGTTAGGGAGTGAGCGAGGCAGGGCCTTCTTGAATGAACTCTGGGCTTCCTGTGCTCAGCTCCTGATTGCCTATAAGCCAGCCCCAGGAACCTGTTGCTATGTCATGAAGATGGCTCCGGAGAACATCCCAAGTCTTGAGGCTCTCACTAGAAAGTTCCAGAACTTCCAGGTAGGTGTGTGGGTGAGGAGGAGTGGGTTGTCCCCTTCCCAGGGCTGCTGGGAGGAGCATTTGAGATGACAGCTATTTGCCACCTGTAAAGCGTGGGGGCTGCCAGGTAGGTGCCCGTCTCTAAACTCACCTGTACCACATCTTCCCTACCAATTCCCCAGTCCTTCCCTGATGCCAAGCTGCTGGCCTCAGCTGAACCTCACTCCCCGGGGGCTTCTGACTCCAGCACAGCCCCCTCTTCACTGGTGAGGAAAGCAGGGCTTTTCGGAGGCTTGGAGAGATGGCCTGACACACCTGAGGTCCCACAATAATGCCATAGGTGAGACAGAAACTCAGTTCCCAGGCTCCAAATTAGGTGCTCTTTCCAGGTCAAGCCTGCAGTGTCTACCTCCAAGCTGGGCCAGGAGGAGGGCCATGATGCTCGCTCAGCATCCCCTGGGGACCTGGACTTCCTGGGCACCACAGTGAGCACCCTGTGTGGCGAGGTGCCCCTCTACTACATCTAGGACCCCTCAGGTGAGCAGGTGTGACTGCTAGGGCCCCGAGCAGCAGTGGCCCAGGAAGGCTTGCGCCACCTTGCCATGTCAGCTGACCAGGAACTGGGGAATCCACTGAGCTGGGCCATCTAGGGAGCTCAGGGGAGGGAAGTTCATAGACCGCCCCCTCCCAGTCCCTCTCCCTCACATAATAAACAGTGTTTCTTTGCTTCTCAGGGCCTGTGGAAGCCCCAAGTGAAGAGGAAAGATCCATGCGCTAAAGGTCTTTTGCAGAGAGATAGCAAGCTGCTCCTACCCACACCACAGGGACTGGAGCTGGAGAAATGGGAGCTGTGGGGAGAGGTGGGAGCGGGCAGAAGAGATACGGCTCCTAGGGCCAAGGGGCTCCTACCACGAAAGAATAAAGCAGCCTGATTGAAAAACAAAGGGTGCACCTCTTGCATCTTCCCACACGCCCTCAGTCCTGCTCCTGGTGGGGCCAGTTAGGGGCAGGGGAGGGCCCTGGGGGAACGACGGGGCTTTCCCCTCCCCCCCCACCCCGGTCAGGGCGTGATGGGGGACAGGGGGCAGTGGCGAGGGGACTGGGCAATCCACGGGCTTTAGGCGCCCTCCAGTGGTATCTCCCAAGGGAGGACGAGAGACAGAGACAGCCAGAGACCGACAGAACTAGAGAGACAGGGACCGCGATGGGAGAGGGCGAGGGTCCGAGAAAGGCTGAGACCGAGCAACCGAGAGACGCAGGCAGAGAAACGCAGAGACCGAGGGGGCGGAGGTGGGCAGAAGCAGCGGAGCGACCTGACAGCGTGTCCCGCTGCCCGGGACCGGACTCGGGCCCCGCGCCCGCGTGACGAGCCGCCGCTAGAGGGCACCTCGCGGGAGCGGCCGTCGGCCGGGCACCTCGGGGCCCGGCGCCCCCTCCTCGGCCCCGCCGGCCCGCGCCCCGGGCCGCCCGAGCCCCCTCCCGGGGCGGGCCTGCTCCCGCGGTCCCCGCCCCCGGCTGGCGCGCCGCCCGGCCCGGCCGTGCGCTGTCCCGGACCCGAGGGGGGCCGAGCTCCGGGCGAAAACCCGCCTTCCAGCGAGCTCATTTCCCTAAAAGGGGGGGGGGAGGGAGGGAGGAGAGAAGGAAAGAGGAAAAGAAGGGAAGGGAGCGGAGAAGGCTGGAGGCGCAGGGAGAGGGCCGAGGAGCCGGGCCGGAGAGGGGGCGGGAGACAGGAAGGAGGGGGGCGAGGACAGGGAAGGGGGAGAGGTAGGGACGCGCGAGGGGGGGCAGCGCGGGGAGGGAGCGCGCGGGCGAGCGGAGGGGAGCGCCCTCCCCTCGCCGCCAGTCCTCCGCTTCCCCTCTCGCCGGCTCCCGCGTCCGGGCGCGACCCGCCGCCGCCGCCCCCGCCGCCGCCGCCGCCGCCGCCGCCGCCGCCGCCGCCACCGCTCCTGCCGCCGCCGCGCCCTCCAGCATGCCCGGCGTGGCCCGCCTGCCGCTGCCGCTCCTGCTCTGGCTGCTGCTGCTGCCGCGCCCGGGCCGGCCGCTGGACTTGGCCGACTACACCTATGACCTGGGGGAGGAGGACGACTCGGAGCCCGTCGGCTACAAAGACCCCTGCAAGGCGGGTAGGCGCCCCCCACCCCGCCGACCGGCCGGGGCGCCTGGGGCCGGGGCGCGGGCAGGCCCCGCGGGGAGGCGCGGGCTGCTGAGGGTTTGGGGTTGGGGGAGGACAGTCCAGTGTGGGAAGCCGGGAGCTGCCTGGTTGGCAATGCAGTGGGGAACAAAAGAAAGAGGGAGAGAGGGAGGGGGAAGTTTGGGGGACTTTTAGGACTGAAGTTGTGCTGCTATTTGTGGAAGCTGCTGCCGCTGCCCTCTCTTCCCAGAAGATTCCTGGGACAAGCTCTTTGGGTCCAGGGAGAAACCTGCGGCCAAGGAGGCTTTTCCTCCTGCAGGAAACTTTTCTGGCCAAACTCCCGTGTGTGTGTGTGTGTGTGTGTGTCCGTGTGTGTGCCTGTGTGCCTGTGTGTGTGTGCACTTTTCCCTTGTCCCCCATCTCGGGCTCCAGGACGTTGCTGTTTTCCAGCCTGTCTGGGCTGCCCCCAGGCTGCACATCTGTCTGCCCAGGGGGTGCGGGAGGCCTGCATCTCCGAGGAGCAAGTCTCCTGAGGCCCCTACCCAGCCCAAGTGAAAGAAGAAAGTTTTTCAAGGGATCCTCTGATGTCATGCTCCCTGGGTGTCCCATGGTCCCCCCACCAGACACAGCAGCCTTCTGGGACAGAGGAGACAGCTGTCAAAGTTAGAGAAGCCAGCCAGGGAGGGGGGATTACCTCTGCCCTTAGGTGCCAGAAGTACCTACCAAGGCCAAGTTGGGGTGGAAAGGGGAAAAACACAGAGAACTCAAATACTGTGTATCCGCTCTCTTAGTCCACAGACACTGGAGGCTAATTAGCTGAGGTCAGGGCCCCAGAGTGTGTGTTTGTGTATGTGTGTGTGTTCTTTGTCCATGTAGACCCCATGTAACCCCTTCACTCCTGCTGGGCCCAGAGGGGTCTTGCCCCTGGAGTGACCAGATGGCCAGGCACTCAGGCCATTTGCCTAATCAGATGACCCTGAACAGGCTGCCTGGGACAAGAGAACACACAGGCCATAAGATATCATCAGAATCTTTCCTCAACTTCCTGCCTCTGATTTCAGCCTGTCTCCAAATAACCAGGGACAGGGGTAGTGGCCCAGTCCCTAGAGTTCTAGGAGTGCCTGTATGTGGTATAAGAGGTTGGGTCCCTCTAGTCCTGACCCTGGGCTCCCTACTTTGGGTGAATGCATCACACACAGCAACCTACAGAAGAGGTAGACCCTTCTTCCAGTGGGAGGAGAAGCCAAATCTCAGCCTTTCTCCACCCTTGCTGGGTTGTGGGTAAACCAGACATTAGCCATCATCTTTCTCCCTGGGCTTGGAGTGGGCATGAGGCTAAGCGGATGGAGCTTGGGCTTTGGAGGCAGGCAGACCTAAGCTGTCAATCCTGGACCCACAACTCATTAGCTCTACTGCCTGGGGAATGTTAATTATCATCTCTGAACTTTGCTTTTCTCACCTGTAAAATGGAACTGATAATATGTCTCTCTGTAGAGTTGATGGCAAGGATTAAATATGAGAATATATATAAAACACTTATTAGAGATTAACACACAGTAAGCAATAAATGTTTGCTGCCTATTCCCCTGTTTTCTGTGCCTCACACTCTCACTTCATTTTTTTCTGAGGGAATGGGCTGGGTTTGCTGGAAGGGAGTGTCTCCCTGTCCCTGTCCTTGTGTCACTTATTCATTCAGCTGATCTACATGGACTGAATGCTTATAATATGTGCCAGGCCCTGGGCTTCATGTTGGGGGAGATACAGAAAAGTGTAAGACATGGCCCCTGCCCTCAAAGGGCTTCCAGTCTGGGAGGGGCATAAGACGCGTGGGGATGTAACCAACCGCACCAACCAAGAGGCGTTCTGTGCCACCTTGGGAGGAAAGGGCTTAAAGGCTCAAGGAGCCCCTTACCCCTCTGCAGGCCTGGCGGTGGCAGTGGCAGAGAACCACGGCTCACAGCAGGCTGGGAAGGTTTGGGGGTTCGTCATGGAGGAGGGAAGGCCTTGAAGAATGGGTAGGAAGTCAATCTGATGTATTTCACTCCTGGAGGGATTTGGAGTGATTTTCGGAGGAGGCGGCAGGAGGCTGAGGCTCTATCCCCAGTCTCAGATTTCATGCTAGGGTGGGGCTGGCTGAGTTGGAACTTCAAACAAGGGCTCTGGAGAAGGCTCTGCCCCAGGGTGAAGTGAGGCTGATGGGGAGCTGGGCCAGGCCTGGGGGTGGCCGAGAGGGCCCGAGAGCCTGACAAGGCCAAGAGTCAGGGTCAGATCCAGGCCTCCCTCCTGGGGGTGACTGCTGCAGCCTTGCCTACCTCCACCCTGACTCCCTAAGACCCCACGCCAACAGCCTCACACCTTGCGTCCCTAGGCTCTTCTCTCTGTTCATGTTGCTGTGTCCTCTTGCTCCCTCTAAGCCCCGCCGTCCAGGTGCTAGATGTGATGATGGCAGGAGCACCAGGCTTTGCCTCCTTTGGGTGCCCCTGATCTGCCTGCTTAGCTCTGCTCCCTTCACCCTTTCCAGCTCTCTCCTCTTCTCCTCCTTGCACACGGAGGACCAAGAATGAAAGTCCTGTTGAATCCCCTGGCTCACCTTTCAGGATAACCAGGCCCCTTCATTTGAGTTTACCTCCTGCACTTACTGTCAGAGGTAGGGCAAAATTGAGGGCAGTAAGGCAAAATTAAGACCCCTGATACCCTGGAGAGTTTCCTGGATCTTCTGGGCAACACTAGAACAATAGGCGGGAAGCAGAGTTGTTCTATGTGTGTGCTGAGAGCTGGTTCCACCAAGCTCATTCTCTGGTGTGCAGGCCCTCATGTGCACATATGAGCTCTCTCTGTCTCTCTCTCTTTCCTTCTCTACCCCTTGCCCAGGGAGATTGCGAATCAGCCCTGATTTCTTATATGTTAGGATGCCAAACCATCAAGGGGGATCTTCCCTGAGATTCCCAGCTCTTGGCAGTGAGCCTCAGGGCTCTGGGAGAGATGCGGGAGGCAGGAATGGGGACACAGCTGCTCCCAGAGGCAGAGAAGCACCTGGGGAGTGCCCTTGAGCCAGTGAGGACCTTACTTCGGCCCTAGCTGGCAGCTCAGAGGTTTGCTTGCTCTGAGAAGATGAGGTGGGCTAGTAGCTTACCAGCCCTCATCACTGTCCCCACCCCAGGGGCCTTGTTGCCCAGGTTTGGACTTCAAGAGGCCTCAGTCACAAGTTTTGGAGGTTGAGAAGTGATCCAGTCTCTTGCCAGACCACATTCCCCCTCCAGACACTCTGAATGAGTCACCCACCCACCTATGCCCCTGCTCCCTGAGTCACCTTCTCTTTTAGGTCCCCCAAGGGAGGAGGAAAAGACTTAGAATCTCCCTGGGCTCCAGATGGAGGGGGACCAATGGGACTCCCCAGAAAGAAGGAACTCTCAAGAGTTCTAGTTTCTCCAGAAGATATTGGGGGAGGATGGGGCGGGTGTAGAATGTGTCACTCAGGCCACTAAGGGCCTCCTAAGGATATCCAGGGGAATCAGCTAATCTCTCTGTCTCTCTGTCTCTCTCTCCACTCCCCCCATTCATTTCTAAGGGTGCCCTTCACCTTTGGGAGGTATAGCCTGTGAAATGTGTACATGCAATAATTTGTGTGTTTGAATACACTAGGGCTTGCACAGGGAAGTAGTCAAGAGAGTGTTTGGGCACGTTTGTGGGTGTACTCCTGCTTTATGGGCAAGTCCATCCAACTGTGCATGTGGGTATTCCTGAGTACACGTTGGGGTGTGTGCAGATATGCACCTGTGTAGCAGCATGCAGCTGTGATTAAGTACGTGCCCATGTCCGTGGGAGCTTGAGTATGTTCTCCCCCAGCAAGAAGCTTGCATTTGTGTGATGGGACATGCGTATGCGGATGCCTTGCCGTGCCCCAGGGGAGGAGACTCCGGAGCCAAGAGGCCTACCTAGAGGATGGGCACACGAAGTCCACCTTACTCTTTCTTTCCTCTCCTGCCCCCAGCCTGACTATGGAGTGGCCATGAGTGCTCCCGGCTGGTTTACAGCCAGAAAACAAAACAAACTTTTGATCCTGTGTTGAAAACAACTACTACCCTGACCTTGACCCCAGGACTTCCTTCCGGGTAAGGGGGGTTGTCCTGGACTCTCCAGCATCCAGATTCCCTAGCTTCCCCATGGGGGAATCCCAAATGGGCAGGGCCTTCAGGCTCAACTCCTGGCCAGAAGGCTCCCCTGCCCACCCCACGCCTCCCCACCCCCACTCTGTTCCCACACATTCTTCAGCCATGACATCCCCACCACAGGACGCCCGCTCGGCAGAAGAGCTCTGTGGCCATCCTAGGGCCTGTTGCGCCTTCCGCTTGCCCTGCCCCCCACACCGCCCTGGTCTCACAGGCCAGCACGGTTCCGTGGCCTCTGTACTTGGAATTCGAGGTTCTGCTTCTGAGCACTCTGGGGCTTCACTCAGCCAGGAAGCCAATGGGGGTGAACCGATATGCCCTTGGAAAGTGGAGAGCTGATCTTGAGCTTATGGGGCTGTTTGGGGGGTAAGATTAACAGTGACCATTTAGTGGGTACTTACTGCGTTCCAGGCTCTGTGCTACGTGCTTTATTTACATGCCTTATTTCATGCAGTCATCCTGGGAGACAGATTCTATCGTTAGCGCCTTTTTATGTAGGAGAAAATTGAGGTTTAGAAGAGTTTCTGTGACTTGTCAGCTAATAGGAGCCAAGCTGGGACTCAAAGACAGGTCTGTCTGCCTACAGAGACTTTGTGCTTTGCTGCCATGTCCAAGGACGAGTCTAAATGTGCAGCCACGTGTGTATATGATGGTGCCCATGGGTGTGGGCACGTGAACCCAGAGGTGTCAGTGTCTGTGCAGAGGTGAAAGGTGTGTCAAGGTGTGAGGGTATCCGTGTGGCCTGCGTGTGCCTGTGTGAATGTTGGCATTGTCTTCTCGGAGTGCACCTCTCATCCCACCACCTTTGCGTGCCAGCTAAGAAACGTCTCCTGCTGCCATCCAATCAATTGCTGAGCCAAGTCCCCCAATGGTGACATTTTATGGGAAAAAAAATCTTTCTCATGTGGTGGAAGAGATTCTGGGCCACTTACCAGCTGGTGACCTTGGGCAAGTCATTTCCCTTCTTAGGCCCAAGTGTTCTGATCTCTGAAGTCAGGGAGGTGGGCTGGAATCTAGCCATGAGGTTATCTCTCGAAGAGTTTGTAATTGCACACTCGTAGGCAAATGCACAGGTGGAGCATGATTTAACGGGCATGCCCTGAGTGGGCCAGGATTAAATGAATTCATTAATGGGGAAGCACTTTGTCAACTGGGAAGGTGTCATTATGGCTACCATTACTGGCTTACTGGGTTTAGAACTTGCAGTTAGTCTCTGTGTGTTGGAGCTTGTGCATGTGTGTTTTTTAGAACTGTCTGTGACCGTGCATTTTGTGTGTGTGTGAATGTGTGTCTGCGTGAGTGTCTATTTTTGTGTATGGGAATTTACGATATGGGTTCTACAGCAGTAAGGCACTTGAACACAACAAGTGCTAGACTGGGAATCAGGAGGCCCATGTTACGAATCCAGCCTCTCCAGCAACTAGCAGTGTGGGAGATCATTTCCCTTCCAGGCCTCAGTTTCCATATCTGTAAAATGGAATGTTGGCCTGGATAACTGCTAGAGGGGACTCCCACGTTCTGTCAATCCAGGTCTAGGTTGCATCAGAGTATGTGTCTATGGGCATGTGTCTTTGCAGGCCCAAAGAATATCGATGTGATACTTGACTTGAACAAACACTCTGGAGTGCCTTCCACCTGCAAGGGTGGTGCGGCGCTGCTTGGGGGGAATGGGAGTGGGGAGCATATCTCTGTGACTTCCATAGCTCTGTGTTTGAGGGCATGGCTGTGGATGTCACCATGTGCCTGATTCTGTGTATGGTGAAGTGTGTGTGTGTGTGTCCACCCAGTGGGCCATCTGGGGCGGAGAAACCTGTGTGCAAGGCCTCAAGGTTAAAATAATTTGTGTAATGCTGCCCGCCAGGCCTGTGTAGCACTCGGATGAAAAGCAGATGTTGCCGTGGGTGGAGCTTCAGGGAAGCTGCTCCCTGAGCTCCACCCCCATCCAGCTCAGCCTCCCGCCTCCCCCAGCCCAGCCCGGTGTGAAGCTCGCTTCTGAGCTCCTTCCAGAGCACTCAGCTCCCCAGCTTCCTCCTGCTCCGGACTTCTCAAAAGGCAGGCGGATTCTTGAGCCCATCTCTCCAAAAACATCTCTCCCCAGATCCAGAAGTCAAAATGGCCTATTCAGGGGGCTCTATGACCCCCCCGGCCTTCCTTCCTCCAGAGAAGGGACCCTGAAACTGAGAATAGGAGTCCCTCGAGAACAGTTAAACTTCTTCCTCCTGGCAGGGCAGCTCCGTTATGTGTCCTGGTTTCCCTCATATGCCTCTCTGCTCTGTTCTTATTCACATCCTCCCCTCCATCTTTGAAACCGCCTTTGTTGAGTGAATACCACATGCTCAGCGCAGCACCAGGGTTATGGGCCCACAGAGTAGACGCTCTGTTATCTGACCCCCTTCTGCTTTCTTCATAGCACGCATCACCATTCTTGAGTTCAGTGTTTGTTTATTTGTGTATTGTCAAAGGTTAGCTCTACACAAGCAGGGACCTCTTCTATCTTGCGCATCACTCGGCTGGTGCCTGGCCCACAGAAGGTGCTTCCTAAGTATTCAGAGTGATGGGAAGAGTGACATGGCCGTGTCTTCCTCTGGTAGGGGGTGGGTATCAGCTTTGCTGGATTCCCAACTCCAAAGTGAGCACGAGTCTCCCGAGGGATCCTCAAAGCCAGTGCCCTGCTGCCTTCTTCCTCAGAAGGCATTTGCAGACTAAAGTTGCTATAGAGGAGCCCCTGGCAGTGGGGCTGCCAGTACTGGGTAGAAGGATTAACTCCCCCGGCCTCTTCTTTTCTCTCTAGCTGCCTTCCTTGGGGACATCGCCCTGGATGAGGAGGACCTGAGGGCCTTCCAGGCACAGCAGGCTGCAGATCTCAGGCAGCGGGCAACGCACAGGTCTTCCATCAAAACTGCAGGTACGCCGGGTACAGGCTGGGTCTCCTATGTCCCAGAAATGGGTTCCAGAATTGGAGAAACAAGGAACCTCCCTGTTTCCCAGCCAGGCCCTCTCAGGACAGAGCCTATGAGCTTGAACCCAGCATAATGGCTTGTCTTCCCTTGGGATATCTTTATCCCTTCCCCCAGAGGAACAGCAAGTATAGACAAACCCAGGAGCCAGAACTGACATTCTTTTTGCTTACAGTTTACAAAGGACTTTCAAAAGCATTATCTAACTTAACTGTCCCCAACCACCTGCAAAGGTAGGTGTCAGGACAACCCCTGCCTTGCAGATACAGAAACTAAGACCCATGGGGGTAACATGACTTGTTCACGATCACATAGCTGGTCAGTGGCAGAGCTGGGACAGGAACCCAAGCCTTCTCACTCCAGATCTGAGGCTCTTTGCTCAACACCCCAGTCCCTCCTGCCTTCACCTCGTGCTCCCACTTTGCAAGCTTTTATGCATCTTTCCAAGCCCAGCTCCAGAGCTTCTCTGGTGAAACCTTCCCTGATCGTCCCCCCAGCATGCCTATACCTCCATTCGCTCTCTCTCTGCTCTCTGTTGACCATGTTAGTATCTCACTCAGTGAACCACGTTTCAGTGGTTTTTCTTTTTTAATACGTTTATCTTCCCTGCTGGACTCAAAGCTTTTCAAGGTCAGGGATGGGTCCTTCTCATCTCCGAGTGTGGCCCAAGCAGCTAGCAACCCACCTGGACCTTGTGAATGGGTGAGAGAAGAGGAAGAGTCAGGGCACAGGCCGTTTCGTTTCTGTCCAGCCTTGTCACTGCTCTGGAACATGGTGCTGCCTCCAGGGAGGTCTCCATTGCCAGGGACAGGGATTCTCACCTGGAGCCCATGCTGCACACACTCTGCTGGGGCCAAGCAGTTGCCCTGTCCTGCACGAGGGAGGCTCGTGGCACAGGCAGCCGTGGAGTAAAGGTCAAACTAATCCCAGAGAGCAGCTGGCACTGGAGGGTGACGTGGTGGCCTGATAACTAGCAAGGCTTCCTGGGCCTCAGCGGGGACCAGCAGAATGGAGGGGTTGGAGCGCCTGGGCCCACCACGAACCCACCAGGTGACTTTGGGCAAATCTTCAGCCTCAGTTTCCTCATCTGTCAAATATACATAGTGATGCTTGCCCAGTGCATCCCAGAGAGCTACTATGTCACTGGAGAACGTGTATTTGGGAACACTGAAAGACATCAAGATCCATATGCTCACAAGGAAGAAGTTTTATTAAGTGAGAAGGGACCATTTCCTAGTCTCAAGCCCCCTGCAATCCCTAGGAAATTAGGACACCATGGTTTTCTTTTCAGTTATGGTCAATTCTCGCTCTCTCTGGTAGTTTTTTTTTTTTATTTTTTTTAAAGATTTTATTTATTTGAGAGAGAGAGAGAAAGAGAGCACAAGTGGGAGGGGGGAGCGGAGGGAGAGGGAGAAGCAGACTCCCCGCTGAGCAGAGAGCCCGACGCAGAGCTGGGTCCCAGGACCCCGGGATCATGACCTGAGCCGAAGGCAGACGCTTAACCGACTGAGCCACCCAGGTGCCCCAACCCGTGGTAGTTATGAATAGAGCTATAGGATAACCTTGTTCCATAAAGTCACTGCGAACACTGAATTCACAAATCCTAAGCCATCCATCACTCCTAGGAGAAACACAATGTTCGCTTCCTGCTAGCTTCTCGTCATATGTGTGACCCTGTCTTACGTGTGTTTCTGTTTAAAGACCCCTGATTTAATACACAGTTGATTCATTAACATTGAGCCATGGCCAGCAGCAGTATGACTCATGACCGAACAAAGCTTATGTAACTAACAGACATGTATGTTCTCCATAAGGCACATCAAATCCTTCTAGCACTCGGGACACCAGACAGCACGGCAATGCTTCAGCACATCGGGGCGGAAGGGAGTCATTTTAAACAGCAAAGTCACCAGCAAAAAGCCCCAAATGCAAAAAAATTGGCACTAAATAGACTATGAAAAAGATACTTATTGACAGTATGAGAGCTGAAACAAGAAGGCGGTGTCACCTTGTTCCCCCTCAGTTGGACATGTGGGTGACTCACACTTTTCCCTGCTCTGTGCATGTCAGCAAAAAACCATGAGAGAGCTGAGGGTATTGATTTTGGGATTACAAATAAATTTTAGTGAGTGGGCAAATATGGACTCCCCCTAAATGAGGATAGATTATATAATTTGTTTCCTGCACCGCCCCTTCATTCACTTGCTACCAATGTCTTCCTCTTCCAACCCAAGGAAATTCTTCTACCTTCGACTGCCAGAGCTCCAGTGGGCAGCTGCAGAGGAGAAGCCGTGGGAGATGGAGAGGCAGGTCCCGGAGCCGGCGGGCAGCAACATCCAGACCAGAGCGTGTGTGGCCCGATGGGGTCATCCCCTTTGTCATTGGGGGAAACTTCACTGGTGCGTGTGATGTTGGGGGGCCAGGGGAGCAGCCTGCATCTGGGCCTGGCCGTGGGGCAGCCGGGTCGTGTGTCGTGGTAGGAGTGGTACCTTCTGTGTACCTGTCCAGTGAGAGGCTGACAGCTAGCAATGGGTGGAGATGGGCCCAGCTGGACACTGTGACAACCTGGTCCCCTTCATCCTGGCAGGCAGCCAGAGGGCAGTCTTCCGGCAAGCCATGAGGCACTGGGAGAAGCATACCTGTGTCACCTTCCTGGAGCGCACTGACGAGGACAGCTATATTGTATTCACCTATAGACCCTGCGGGTGAGCAGGGGCCCCTGGGCACTGCACCCTCGGCCACCACCCAAGCCATATTCTGCCCTGGGCCCTGCTGCTGCCCCAACGGGGCCTGACACTGCGTCATCTGTCTCCCTCCCACCCCCCTCCCCTGGGACTTCTCCCCAGGAGCCGCCTGGATGTGGCTATGACCCCTGCACACAGCCTGGGCATCCCACGCTCAGGCCCCTCCCCCGCGCCTCACTCCCCCGCCCCCCTGGCAGCCTCGCCCGGCCCCTGAGTGGATGCACTCCCCCAGCTCGGGACCGCCCCCCTGAGCTGGCCCCGCCCTCCAGGTGCTGCTCCTACGTGGGTCGCCGTGGCGGGGGCCCACAGGCCATCTCAATCGGCAAGAACTGTGACAAGTTCGGCATCGTTGTCCACGAACTGGGCCATGTCATCGGCTTCTGGCACGAGCACACGCGGCCAGACCGGGACCGCCACGTCTCCATCGTGCGCGAAAACATCCAGCCAGGTAGCACCTTGACCTTGGCGCCTAGCTGTGTGCGCACCTGCCCCAGCACCTGCTCCAGGGCCTCTGGTCGGGGTGGGAGCTGCTGCCTGGAGCCATCGCTTTTGGTCAGCTTAGTGGGCAGCCCTTGTCCAGGGCCCAGGTTGGTCCAGATGCTATTGGCTCCCTGCCGGTAGCATCTCTGAGACCCTTGATCAGTTGTAGAGCTGCTTGGCAGGGCCGGGAGAGATCCTGGTCCTGGACACAGAGGCCATCGGGAGCAGCCAGAGCCCAGCTGCCCTGGGGTGGGGGGTAGTTTGTGGGGGGAATTGGCACATCCCCCAAGCCATCTCAGCCTTTCTCTTCACTTTTCCCCAGTCTTCTGCCCTCTGCCTGGTCTCTTCTCTAAGGGTTTTTTTCTTTCTTGTTTCTCCTGGCTACCTCCCTCCCCTCCCTTCCTGCTTCCTTCCTCCCTCCCCAGGCCTCCTCCACACTTCCCTGCTTTCATCTCCCTGTGGTTGTAGAAATGGGTGCTTCCTTTCCATACTCCCTGAGCCTTCCCTCCAGCCAGTCCTTGTTGACCCTGCCCCTCTGCTGGACAGACTCTTCTAGAGACCCACCCCTACCCTCAGGCTCCCCTTGGCTGCTCCCCGGACCCTCAGGTAGGGGGGCACCTCTCAAGTGCAGGGAGGACCCCACTCCCCACCCTGAAAAGGTGGCACTGCACCCCACACAGACCCACCCCTCCCACCCCCCACACCTTTTTCCTGGTCTTCGCAGGGCAGGAGTATAACTTCTTGAAGATGGAGCTCCAGGAGGTGGAGTCCCTGGGGGAGACCTATGATTTTGACAGTATCATGCACTATGCCCGGAACACGTTCTCCAGGTGAGAGATGGGGCCTGGCCTCCTCTGGGGCAGCCCGATCCCGCCCTCTGTAGGCCATTCTCTTTGGGCCTCTCGCTTTGCACTAGGCTGCCCTGCTTGGGCAGTCACCAAGGACAAGAGTGGACTTCTGGGTGGCTGCAGCCCCCAAGCAGAGGACCCGTGGGAGCCACCTGCCTTGCTGTCCTCTTCCATGATGGGTCCATGGCCCGGCCGGGGCTCACAAAGCCTAGTACCGTGTACCCCGAGGGCACCTGGCCCAAGAGGCTGAAAATCCAGCCGCTCTGCCTGCCACGTAGATATATGCTGTGGTTCCAGAACTGTATCAGTCCAGCGGAGCTGAGCTTTTTCCCTCATCTGTCAGCCAAAAGAGGCACGTTTTTCTAATTGGGGGCATCCTTTCTAATCAGTCTGCCTTTTTGTAACTGGCTAGTTTGTACAAAGGCTCCCTCTTGGCCTGAACTAGCCTCTCTTCCCTGCTCACAAGCGCACGCACACCGACTCCCTTTCCTGGGCCCACGTTCCCAGAAATCACAGCCAGAACCCCCAGAGGTAGTGGCCCAGCCTCCGCACCCCGAGCTTCTCCTTAGAGTGTGGGAAACGGCCCCTCCCTCCTCTCCCTCAGGCTCCCCTTCCCGGCCTGGCCTTTCCCATGCCTGGCTCTTTCCTCATCCTCTGTCTGCTCTCCTGCTCTGTCCCGCACACAGTGCCCCTCCTCAGTCTCGCCCGCGTCCAGACCTGAGGGAACAGAGACCGAGGAAGGGTGGTGAGGTCATCCCGCCCCTCCACGGCCACAGACCTCCCCTGGACATTTCCCACCACATCCTACCCTACCCCCTGCCGAGTTCCACCCAGCTGGGTGTGAGTCAGGGTCCCTGGGGAGGTGGAGGGCCGCCTGCTTCCCTTTGCCCTGCTCCTCCCAGATGGCAACACCCAGGACTTAGCAGGCAGGAACTCGGGGGGACAAGAGGCACTGATGGATCAGGAGTTGCGGGGCTGTCCCCAGGGTCTGGTCCGGCCACGCTGGAACTTGTCGAGAGCAGCCTGTGATAGGATGTGCACTGGCCCTGGTAGTCCTAGGAGAGGTTCAGCATGAGGGCCCGCGGAAGCAGGGGCTGGGAGAGGCTGGACCCATGATCGCTAGGAGCCCGAAGCTCTCCTGAGGCTGGGGACTGGGCCCAGACTGACAGGGGCACCGGGAGGTCCCCGGGGCATGCGAAACCTGCGTCCCTGACATCCCAGAGTATTCCTGGGGCTCCCCCAGGCTCCAGCTGTGTGACTGCCACGGAGCAGGGTGGCTGCTGGTCAGTGGGCAGCATAATGACAGGGTGAGATCTCTCCACCCGTCCCTGACCCTACGGAGGAATGTCTGGGCTCTGGCAGGATCGTGACCTTGGGTGCACACAGGCACGCCACCCCTCCTTCCATCAGACTCTCACCCAGGTCGGGCTTTTCCTCCTCAGGGGCATCTTCCTGGACACCATTGTTCCCAAGTACGAGGTCAATGGGGTGAAACCTCCCATCGGTCAAAGGACCCGGCTCAGCAAGGGGGACATCGCCCAGGCCCGCAAGCTCTACAAGTGCCCAGGTCGGGGCAGGGAGGGACGGGCCAGGGAGGGATGGAGGACAGAGCCTGAGGCAGCCAGTGGGCCAGGATCTGGGGCTGAGGAGGTTAAAGCTGTGAGTCTTAGAGAAGGCCAGAGGCTGCCCAGTGTTGGGGGTGGGGGCACCCAAGCAGGGGCACTGTTCAAGTTAAGGAACCAAACTGGGGCTGGGATCGGGTGGTGGTGAGATGTTGAGCCCCACACCTTCCAGGCGTCTGGGAGAAGAGGACAGTAGGAGCAGTAAAGAGGGCTGGCAGAGCAGTTCTCAGGGAGTGAGGTAGAGTGAGGCCACCGAAGGAGCTTGACCTTACCTCTGGAAACCTTGTTGCCTTGACAACAGTGCATCCTGTAGGACTAGGCTGAAGAGGTCAGCAGTGTGAGCTTATATGTGAGGAGCAGGGAGGGCATCTTAAAGGGACAGGACCATCCTGGACTCCCTCCCCTCCTCAGCCGTTCTTCTCGCCCCCAAAGGATGCCAGAGTACAGGGCGGGAAGCCAGAAGGCGGGGGGATTGGGCATCTGCAGCCAGCAGTTCAGTCATTTCCTTTCCTTGACAGCCTGCGGAGAGACCCTACAAGACAGCACAGGCAACTTCTCCTCCCCTGAGTACCCCAATGGCTACTCCGCCCACATGCACTGCGTATGGCGCATCTCAGTCACACCTGGGGAGAAGGTAACTGAGCGTCCCCTCCTCTGCCAGGACCCCAGAGTAGGAAAGCATAGTCGTTTGTGGCTGTGAATGACCTACCTGGGAAACGTAGACCCATTCACCCCATAAGAAATGGAGCACTGCCTCAAGGAGGGGCTTCTAGCAATTGTTGTAAATGAAGGCTGACTCGCAGAGAGCACTTGCTACGCGAGAGGCACTTTTCCAAGCACTTCTCAGGTTCACCCACAGGGTTTTCATGTGGACTCTGGACCTCTCACCCACCCCTGCACTTTCCATGTCCTTTCGTGCATTTTGGTTGTTTCCAGGAGCCAGCTTTAAGACTTTATTGCCCTTGATTGGAACATGGCACTTAATGTGCTAGCGCAGTCTCGAGCCCAACTAGATTTTATTCCTGGTCATGTTGTTCGGTCCAACAGCTCTCAAGACCATTCGGAATCCGAGTCCACCGTTCAGCACGTGACCGCCTCTTTTACTATGTCCTGAGCTCTTGATAAGCATATCTTCTGGGTCTTTGGAACCTGGTCTTTGACAGAAACATTGAACGTGACATGAATCAAAGCAGATCCAAGATCCCTTTCTGAGCTGACATGGTTCATCTGCAGACTTTGGGCAGAATTATTCCACTGGCTGAGACACCACTTAATGTCACTACCACGACCTTGTTGACTGGGAAGTGAGCTTCTCAAACCATGCCTTTGTCATCTTGATAAATGCTGAATATGTAGACGGACTGCCTTACCAAATCAAATCTACTGTTCCACCAGTTGGGAAAGCGCCTTTTAAAAAGGAAATGACATTTGTCTGATATGCTTTGTTTCAAGTGAACCTGAACTGGTTCCTCGTAATCAAGTGTCTCCTTTCTAAATGGCGGCAGACTGTTTAATTGGGCATTGACGTTCAACTCAGTGGTTTGCGATTCCCAGAATTCACTCCAAACCCTCCTTCCAACACACACATGCATGCGCGCACACACACCCCTTTTGAAAATTGGCAAAGCTTTTGTTCTGAGTTCTCAAGATTACAGACACTGATCACATCTGTAAGTTATTTGAGTGTCCTCTGATGTCATTTTGGAGCCTAGAGGCAAAAGCCAGTTTAAAGAGGTGCTCACTGACTCTCCTCCAATGTGATTCGGTTTCCATTTCCTTTCCAAACTGTGCTTATTTTATTTTTTGCAATTTCAAGAGCATTCTTATTTGTGCTAGACTTCTATTGAGGGTTGAGTAATTCCATCACCTCTCGCAGTTAACATTCTGTCATCTTCCCTCAAAAGTGAACCCATCCCCTCTTTGTTCTTTTTTTTTTTTTTTTAAATTCTGAATTGAACTTAACAATTGCTGTCCTTTTGCTGCCTTGTTCTGACCATGCCCTGGCTTCCTTTATCCTTCTGCCAAAGGTCTCTGCTGCTGCAGCCTTTGGAGATCTCACAGCTGATAACAATAAAAACGACTAATGATTATTGAGCGCATTATCAGCCAGGCATGTGTTAAATTCTTTATGTGTTATGTCTTGTAATTAATACAGTGATATTCTGGGCTGCCGCTAATGTTATCTCCATTTTGCATATGAGAGAGCAAACTTGGAAAAATTAAGGAACTTGCCCAAGAAACTGGATTATGACACAAAAATCCATGATTGCAATACTGTGTATTCTAAAGCCCTGTCCCATATCAACAGTTGCTAAAGCGCGCTTCCACAGACCGCTGTGCCCACTACTCGCCCAGCACTGGGGGCCAGAAAGAGGCACGAGATAGTCCCGGACCCGAGGAACATGGAGTAGGGTAGAGCGTTGCCGTCTTTACTATTCAGAAGATTTGCTCCGTCAGCAGGGATCGGTCTCCTTCCCTGTGGTTCTGACCTGGAACGGGCTGGCCCTGGTCTCTAGTAGACACATGGCCGGGCCCCAGGCGCCTCCCTGTGTGCCTTGGGACTGTTCTCTCCACAACTCCCAGGAGACTCCCCACCAGGGAGAGAAGGAGGCTACAGAGAAAAATTCCAGATTCATCAGTGCGTGGTTGCAGAGATAGAAAAAGTTAAACTCACTCACGGTCCTGGATGCAATTGTAGAGTTGTAAGTGAGCCAGAGATGGGCCCCCCGGGGGACAGGAGCCCTTTAAGGGCTCACGGAGGCTGGGGAGCCGGGGAGGATGGCTTTGGGACATCACGGCCGCCATTCTTCGCTGTGCACCCATTAGGTGCCAGGCGGAGTAGTAGACATCTCGTGCGCACGACCTCGTTATTCCTCCCATCAGTTTTGTGGCGCGGATGCAGTTGTCCCTTCTGTATAGACGAAGGAGTCGGGGCTCAGCGGGCGAGCGTAGCTCTGCCCAAGTTTACACAGGCAGTTGCGGTGGAACCAGCATTGGGTTCCAGGACTGTCCGACTCCAAAGTCTACGCTCTTTCAACAGTCACCCTGGAATAAACCAGCCTGCGTTCGGGCGTGGACTTTGATGTCTCCTCTGTGCTGAGAGGTTGTTTTGCCTCACTCTCCACTTCTCTGATTATTGCCAGAAGTGCGAGTGATACGTAAATGTTATCTTATACGGTTATGCAAGTCAGGGAGATGTCAGACAAGAAAGAGCCACTTGGGAAGGCTTCTTTTAGGACCCCCAAGTCTCTGCACTGCACGTCATTAGCAGCTGCCCCAAAGAGGACTTAGTATTTCCCAAGCCAAGAACCAGCCCCTGATAAGCAGAAAAGTGGTTTCAGGAGATCATGGTCTATTGTGCAGGGGAGCCAAGAAGATAAGAACTGAAAATGTCTTTTGGATTTGGCAGTGTCCACCCTCATTCCCATCCCTGCCTTGTGATAGCCTGCCTATTCTTCAAGTTCCAACCCAAATCACGCCTCCTCTGTAATGCCTTCCCTGACCCCCACCCCTGTCCCCCAGCTGGGCAGAGATGAGCCCTCCCTTCTCTGCAAGGCCTGTGCCCGACCCTCCCCTGAGTGCCTGCTTCCCCGTGCTGAGGGGCGTGGGTGGCGGGGGGGTGAGGGGAAGCTGACCCTCATTCTCTGAGCAGCTGTTAGGCCAAATTGAGCGGCAGGCCGGGGGGGGCCACATGGAGTGGTGGTTCAGGGTGTGAGTTTAACAGCCAGAGGGCCTGGGTCTGACTCAGGTCTGCCGTGCTGTTTACCGGTTGTATGATCTCGGGGAAGTTACTTAACCGCTCTGTGCCTCCGTTTCCCCATTTGTAACGTGGGCCTGGTGGTAATGCCTCCCTCATGGGGCTGATGATACGAGGACTGGACGAGTTAATGTACGTGAAGTGCTTAGAGCAGCGCCTAGCTCGTGGTGCGGGTCCACCAAGGCTAGCTGTTACTATCATTCTGTAGTCTTACTCTATTAACGGAGCGATCCCTGGTCAGCCTCCCTGCGTCCCCCATCCCCCATCTGCCTCCCGCTACTTCCAGATGCTGGTATGAACCGTTTCAGATTGCAAAATCTTTTTTTTTTTTTTAAGATTTTATTTATTTTTATTTGAGAGAGAGAGAATGAGAGAGAGGGAGTACATGAGAGGTGGGAGGGTCAGAGGGAGAAGCAGACTCCCCGCCGAGCAGGGAGCCTGATGCGGGACTCGATCCAGGGACTCCAGGATCATGACCTGAGCCGAAGGCAGTCGCTTAACCAACTGAGCCACCCAGGCGCCCTCAGATTGCAAAATCTTAAGCGAATTCAGCTCCAATAGTGAAATTATCTTTTTTGGAGTGGCATACACTGTAGTGTATATATGTAGTATATATGGGTGGCATGTATGTATGTTGTATGTGTGACTCATACACGTGTCAGTGTTATAAACCTTACGTGTATTAACTCCCTGAGTCCTTTGAGGTAGGTGCTATTACCATTGTCATCTTACAAATAAGGAAATGGAGGCACAGAGGTGTGAAATGATGAGCCTCAGGTGGTCCAGCAAAGGCAGACGGAAGGCAGGCTGTGGGTCCCCAAGAGTCGACATATTGTCCCAATCTCTCCCTAACTGCAGCCAACAAATGTGAGGGGAACTTCCCATATGCGGGGTGCACTTGGAGACTCCGCACTCGGTGTCTCCTTTAATCCCCCAGCGCCTTAGGATCGCCTCCATGTTTGAGGCACAAAGAAATCAAGCCACGGGCCCAGAGTCACCAGCCAGGAAGTGGTAGAGCCGGCCAGGTTTTCTTTGGCACAGGGCAGTGGCCCTGCCACCAGAGCACAGCTCTCTCCACATGACAGAAGTTGTTACAACGCTTAATTAGACATCTCTGGTCTCAATATAGCCACGGCTGTGCCTCCCTGGAGGATGCCCCTAACCACCAGCACAGGTCTCTTCCTCCTGAGTGAGGTGACCACTGCTTCCTCCTGCCCTGTCGGAGGTCCCGGGTGGGCCCTTTGGGGTTGCGCCGGCTGGGTGTGGTCTCTTCAGAGGATGTGAATTCATCTGCCCGGGACAGAGCCAGAGTTGTTTCCGGGGATGAAGGGAAAGTTGCTGCCGTTCTCAGCACAGCTGCTGAGCAAGTTGATGGGCAGCCCCGGGGAGGCCACATGGAATAGTGGTGAAGGGCGTAAGTTGAGGAACCAGAGTGCCCTCCCTGGGCCCTCTGCATTCCTTCTTCCGTCCAGCAACTCCTTAAAAGATAGTTTTGATGTTCGTCAGCTACAAGGATGATGTATCCATGTTGTAAGAATTTTGAAAAATAGAGGCATTCATAAGGTAAAAAGTGAATATTCTCCCCTGGATCCTCCTCCAGATCCCACTCTTCAGAGGTGACTAGGCATGAGTAACACTTGCTATGTCCTTCCAGGCCCTTCCAAGAATGTGTGTGGATATGTGGTCTTAGGTAACTTGCCTTTCACTCAGCAGTTAATTGTGGTCAGGGTTCCATGTCCACAAATCAAGTTCTACCTCAGACGTATTCATGGCTGCTTAGCATGTTGTCATCCCCATTTCACTGCTCGGCCATCCCCTGCAGGTCTCCACTGATGGGTGTTTCATTTAAGTTTTTTCTAAGTTTTTAGTATTACCAAAATCACTACAATAAATATCTCAAGACTTAGATCGTTATACACTTGGGCAAGTATATCTGTAAAATAGATTCCTGAAAGCAAAATTCTAATCAAGAAATATTTATGAAGCAACTACTACATGCCATGAACCAAAGATTCCGTAGTGAATTAAACAAAATTCCTGTCCTCATAGGGTTTACATTTTGGCGGGGTTGGGGGACAGACAAGCAAATAAAAAGTAAATGCAGTAGGTTAGATGGTGATAAATGTCACAAAGGAAATCAGCAGTAGGAGATAAAGGAGTGAAGTGGGGGTTACTGTTCCATGTGGGAAGGCCTCATTCACATCAGATGAGTTGGAGTAGAAATAGACAGGAAATGAGGGAACACTTTGGGCAGATAGCTGGGAAGAGCTTCTAGGCAGCAAGTGCAAAGGCCCTGAGGCAGGAGCAGGCTTGGTGTGTTTGAGGACCAGCAAGGCCAATGTGGCCAGAGCCAAGTAAGCAAGGAGGAGATTGGTAGGAGATGGGGTCAAAGAGATAGCAGGGGGTTAGACCACAAATGACCTTAGAGGACATGGTGAAGACTTTGGATTTTACTCTGAGTAACAAGCATGAAAGGATTTTGAGCAGTGGGGAGGTAAGATACGATTACATCATGAAAGGTCTGCTGTGGTGAGAGGTAGGATCAAGAGTAGGGACTATTAAACTAATCTTGGGAAAAGATGATGGCAGGGCCAGGACTGAGAATCAAGAAGGGGAACAGGTGGTTTGAGGAGAGAAGAGGAGGATTTAAAAGTGTGCCTGGCAGCACAAAGGGCCCAGTCGACCTCACATTTCAAGTGAAACAGTCAACGTGCCTGTATTTTCTCTAGCCACAACATTTGACCATCCGGGAAGCACCGAGTAGGTAGAAAGTCGGATTTAACCAGGGGTGCAGTTTTCAGGAAGAGGATCAAGAGAGTTGAGGTCCTATGTAAGGAGGTGATGATAAAGATAGACCATGGATTTGCTTTGAAGTGAGATGACTGCTCCAGGCCTTTGCCACCTCCTCTGTGTCCTACTTTGGGCATTTTCTAGAAAGATGAAATATTGGGCACACTGTCTGTCTCCAGAGCAAGAGCCAGAACAGATTTTCAATGTCAGTTTTTCAAAATATGAGGACTTTTATCTTTTTTTTTTTAAGATTTTATTTATTTATTTGAGAGAGAGAGAATAAGAGAGAGAGCATGAGAGGGGTGAGGGTCAGAGGGAGAAGCAGACTCCCTGCTGAGCAGGGAGCCTGATGTGGGACTCGATCCAGGGACTCCAGGATCATGACCTGAGCCGAAGGCAGTCGCTTTAACCAACTGAGCCACCCAGGCGCCCATGAGGACTTTTATCTTGATAATAACAATAGCTCTCAATGATGGCTAATAATAATCATCAAGAGTAATGTAGTGCACTTTTCAAAACATGGTTTTACTCGATTACATCTCAGAGTACCACAGTTAAGAAACACTTCCCAAAACGCAAACACATTTCACCCCATGTACGAATCAAAAGAAAAGAAGCAGGATGGGCTGTGGGTTCCAAGCTAGGCAAGGAGAGATGTACGTGAAGGTAAAAGGCAGGAAAACCCCTGTTGAGGGTCATGGTGAATTGGAAGGGTTGTTGGACTCCGTAGAGAGCAGTGGGCAAGGAGAGATGGGGGCCCGTGGTTGGACAGTGGGGTTCTTGAACCTGAGATTATGTGGCGGGGGTGCGCAGTTAGTGGTGATAACAGGGTCTAGGGCATGATGTGCCGGGTGTGGTGGAGAAGAGGTAGAGAGAGGAGGTCATGGCGGAGAGGCCAGGAAACGGGAAGGGTCGTCTGGGTGGATGTGGAAATCACTGAACATTCTGCAGTCCATGTCCGTGTCAGGAAGTGACTGCGAGCAAGAGCTCTTCACTGAACTACGGACCGCAGTCGCTGGTGCCGGCTTTGGGGTTTCCATTCTCGCCTCCACTCTGACTGCCTCTAACTCTGCAGGGTGCCACAGGGGACACGGATCTCCTTATCCTCTTTCCCTCCAGCAGGAAAGCCAGCTAGATCTAACAGGTGGGCCCTCTGGGCCATCGTGTGTCCTCTGTACACACCTCTTAGGTCACAGGGAACTGTTCCCTGGAGTCCCTGCTTGTTGGACTCTAAATACACAAGAGGCTTTGGGGTGCATTCTGGAAACTACTAAAGCAATTTCTCTCCTGGAAAGTGTGCTTCTCTACCTGTTAATATGCCCACCTGCTGGAGAGAGTTGGACCTTACCGAAGTGTCAATCGTCCCTCCAGTATTACGTGACCAGTTCGTGAGCTCATGCTCAGGAGGCACTTAGGGCAGCGCCTGTAGCCGTGAGCTCCCGTGTCAGGCTGAGGTGCTCTTTCCTCATGTTATGCTCAAGGCCACTGAGGTCAGAGAGCTTGGGTGATTCCCCCAAGGACTCACATCGGGAAATGCAGAGGTGACATTCCAACTCAGGCCTATGTGCGTGGAGTCTGAGTTTTTTCACTAAGTGAGCTTTTCAGGTGTATATATCCTTCTGAATCCTAAGCCCCTGGACAGGGACAGACCTTAAACCCATTCACAGGAAGGATTCGGATCCAGTATTCCCCTCAGCCACTAGCATGACCCCCTGCCTGGAATCGGCGTTCATAAATATGTGACCACCGGTGACTCAGCCCTTCTTCTCTGCCTCTCCTCTCTGGACCCTTCATTCTCATTTCAGAGCCCCGCTACCCACATGCTGCCTGGGCCCTTCCTCTCACTGAGACCTCATCCCTCTAAAGGTGCTGGATTTGTGTTACTTAAATCCACTGCGAGGAGAGCAGGGTTTAGCCAGAAGCAATGGCTCCTCACGAAGGGGATCAGTAAAATAAGACATTTTATATAGATTCCATCAGGCCACGTATGTTAGGTGAGAGCCGGGATGTCTGCGAAGAATGCTGGCCGTCATTGGCAGACAGCCGGGGAGAGGAGGGACGTTTCTGTGCCCGGAGCTCATTTTTGGGACCCCTTCACTATTCACAGAGGGGGAGGCAGGCCGCCGCCGTGGGCTGGCGAGGCGTGGGGGGCTCCGTAACCCTCCTCCTCTTCCCATGTCCCCTAGATCATCCTGAACTTCACGTCCATGGATCTGTATCGCAGCCGTCTGTGCTGGTACGACTACGTGGAGGTCCGGGATGGCTTCTGGAGGAAGGCGCCCCTCCGAGGTAATGGCACTAGGCCGCCCCCCACCTCCTCTGCGGCTGAGCCCTTCGGGGTTTTAAATTGAAGTCTGATTGACATACAATATCTTCTTAGTTTCAGGTGGACATCATAGTGATTGGATATTTTTATACATCACTAAATGGTCCCCAGGATAGGAATAGTTACCATCTGTCACCATACGACGTTATTAGAATATTATTGATTATATGCACTGTGCTGTACCTGACATCCCCCATGCCTTATTTATTTTATAATTGGAAGCTTGTATCGCTTCTCGGCCTTCTGGCTACGATCAAGTGTGTCGCTAGAACCTTGTATCTCTTAATCCTTTTACACCTATTCTGTCTATCCCCCCCCCGCCGCCCCCGGCACCCATCAGTTTGTTCTGTGTATCCATGAGTCTGTTCATTTGTTTTGTTTTTAGACTCCACATATAAATGAAATCATACAGTATTTGTCTTTATTTCATTTAGCACCATACCCCCAGGGCCATCCGTGTTGTCACAAATGGCAAGATATCATCCCTTTTCTGTGCTGAGTAATATTCCACTGTATGGCTATCCCACATCTTAGTTATCTGTTCATCTACTGTGTCCATCTCTTGGCTGTTGTAAATAATGTTGCGATGAGCAGGAGGGTGCACATAGCTCTCCGAATTGGTGTTTTCATGTTCTTTGGATAAATACCCGGAAGTGGGATTGCTGGATCATAGGGCAGCTCTATTTTTAATTTTGGGGGAAGCTCCATACTGTTTTCCACAGTGGCTGCACAGATTGACGTCCCCACCAGCAGTGCACAGAGTTCCCTTAGCACCACGTCCTCAAACCTGTTCTCACTTGTCTTCTTGACACCAGCCAATGTGACCGCTGTGAGGTGACATCTCATGGTAGTTTTGATTTGCATTTCCCTGATGATGAGTGATATTGAGCCTCTTTTCATGTGCCCATTGGCCATCTCTACAGCTTCTTTGGAGAAAAGTCTATTCAGATCCTCTGCCCATTTTTTATTGGGTTGTTTGGTTTTTGGATACTAACTTGTGTAAATTCTTTATATATTTTGGATATTAATCCCTTATCTAATATATGATTTACAAATATCTTCTCCCATTCAGTAAATTGCTTTTTTGTTTTGTTGACAGTTTCCCTCACCTGACAGAATTGCACAGGCTAATTCCTTCTTAGAACTACTTAGGTCACAGTCTCTTCATCCTCCCCTGAAACCCAAAGCCTGGCCAAGGGTGATCTGGCCACCCTGGTGTGGGAGCCAAGAGTCCCAGTAGAATTAGTGCCTTCTAGCTCCATCTCTAGTCCCTTCCCCGATCTGGACCTCAGGGTCCTCGGTACGGGCTTCTGGGCCTCCCACAGAGGTGATGCTCAGTGTGTGGGTCGCGGGAGTCATACAAGTGACAGAGGGAGACAGACAGGCACAACTCCACAGCTCCAGGCTCTCTTCCTCGTCTGGGCACTTTCAGAGGCTCCATTTTCTCCCTCTGCAAGATCTGGCTTAAGGGTAGGCTGGCACACCACAGAGGGCTCCCTACCTGGCACAGTGGCCCCAACTTGTTTGCACAGGAGACTTTGTCCCTTGGTGGTGAGGGGAGTGGTGAGTAAGTGGGGGGTGAGTGGTCAGAGCACGGGACAGAAGGTGCTTTAATGGCATAGAGTTAGGGCCAAGAGAGGCTTTTGCTTCAAGCCTGAGGAGCTGTATGCATTCTCCTCTTCCAATCTGGACATACTCCTAGGAAGCCCAGGACCGCCCATTAACATTAGAACCTTTGTTCCACGTCCTGGGCCTGAAGCAGGCTGACCAATCGTTGCTAACCATCTCTTCTGATATTTGAATATTTCTTATTAGTCACCCAAAGCAGCTGTCTTTACAACACTTCCTCCTGGAGACGTGGTAGCGTGTCCAAGATTCCACTTTCTTTTTCATAACTTACATTCCTAGGTCAGCACCCTCTGTCCCTTGCCGAAGGTTGGGAAATACCCAGTCTTCTTTGGAACACACAGTCATCCCTCATTGATTCTTGACTACAAAGGATTCCACAAATGGCCAGCCTCATCTGCTGACACGGATCCTTGTCAGGGTTTATTTCAAAGGGGACATTTTCTGACCCAGTCCCTAGATTCTAGGATTTACTTGGGGCCCTCTGGCATCTCTTGCATTTGGTCACATGAAAACATTTTGTAATGTACAAAGAAAGGCTGTGTTCATTCTTGGTGATTACTTGTTTGCATGGAGATCAAATAAGAAAAGTAATGATAAAAAAAAAAAAGTAATGACGGCAATATGCTCCTTTAAGAAAAAGTAAATAAAACATAGATACAGCTGGTTATTGTGAGGAGCCCCCTTTCCTCCCCGAACTCATATTCCATCCCTCAAGTGCACAGAACCCTCTAGAAGGCTGGTACGCTCTGGCTCTTCAGGGCCCTGCTAGGTCTTGGACCAGACTCAGGCCACCTGCAGGGTCTTGGGATTTTGTGCCAAGTGCAGAGCAGGGCCAGAGCCCCTGAGGCCCCTGGAGCAGCAGGGCGGGCTTCCTGGTGCAGGGAGGGGAGAGCGCCCTGCTTCAGGCCTCACTGCCCTCTGTGCACACTGTCTGCACAGGCCGCTTCTGTGGGGGCAAAATACCCGAGCCTATTGTCTCCACCGACAGCCGCCTCTGGGTGGAGTTCCGCAGCAGCAGCAACTGGGTCGGAAAGGGCTTCTTTGCCGTCTATGAAGGTACTGCGGAAGCGTGACAGGGAGGAGTCAGCTATGGGGTCCCCGGGCATCCCAGAACCGCCTGCTCCTGGCACCGCAGGGGCGAGGTTGAGGGCCCATGAGGGAGGATGCAGAGATCCCGGTGGGATTGGCCAGGCCCGGGGGCGCTAAGAAGCTGGGGGACGTGGGGAGGTCTGGAGGAGGGGGAGAGAGGGGCTTTCTCACTGACCTCACGCTGTGTCCCCAAAGCCATCTGTGGGGGAGATGTGAAGAAGGACAATGGCCACATCCAGTCGCCCAATTACCCTGACGATTACCGGCCCAGCAAAGTCTGCATCTGGCGGATCCAGGTGTCTGAAGGCTTCCACGTGGGCCTCACCTTCCAGTCCTTCGAGGTAGGTCAGAGACCCTTCGGTCCCACCTCTTCGTGGGCTTCCGGTGTTGGGCCCTGGCAACCAGCGCTCCTCCAGCTGACCGAGCCCCCGACCCTCAGATCGAGCGCCACGACAGCTGTGCCTATGACTACCTGGAGGTGCGTGACGGGCACAGTGAGAGCAGCACCCTCATCGGACGCTACTGTGGCTACGAGAAGCCTGATGACATCAAGAGCACATCCAGCCGCCTCTGGCTCAAATTTGTCTCTGACGGATCCATTAACAAAGCCGGCTTTGCTGTCAACTTCTTCAAAGGTGCTCCTTCCCGCCCCCCACCCAGCCCAGCCCCATGGCTAATCCATCCCCTTCGTTCCTTTTTCTGGCTTTTGACATTGCATTGTATTGTGGTCAGAACCCTTAGCCTGAGATCCGTCCTCCGAAAGCATGTTAAGCGTACTCGACGGTAGGGCCGACTGTAAGCACAGTGCGCGTGCAGCACATCTCTAGGGCGTGCTCATCTTGCTCGACCGGCACTTCATGCCTGTTGATCATTTCCCATTTGATACCATTTCCCCCTCCCCTAACCCCTGGCAGCATCATTCCACTCTGTTTCTTTGAACTTGACTTTATTTATTTATTGGATTTGACTATTTTAGATAGCTCAGGTAAGTGGAATCCCGCAGGACTTGTCTTGTCTGTAACTGGCTTATTTTACTTAACGCAGTGTCCTTAAGGGGCACCCGGGTGGCTCAGTTGGATAAGCGTCTCAGGTCATGATTTCAGGGTCCTGGGATCGAGCCCCGTGTTGGGCTCCGCGCTCAGCAGGGAGTCTGCTTGAGATTCTCTCTCTCCCTCTCCTTCTGCCCATCCCCCCACTCATGCTCTCTCTCTCCCCCCCTCAGATAAATAATCTTAAAAAAAAAAAACAAAAAACATAATGCCCTTAAGATTCATCCATACTGGGGGCGCCTGGGTGGCTCAGTCGTTAAGCGTCTGCCTTCGGCTCAGGTCATGATCCCAGGGTCCTGGGATCGAGCCCCACATCGGGCTCCCTGCTTCGCGGGAGGCCTGCTTCTCCCTCTCCCTCTGCTTGTGTTCCCTCTCTCGCTGTGTCTCTCTCTGTCAAATAAATAAAAATCTTTAAAAAAAAAAAAAAAGATTCATCCATACTGCATATGGCAGAATTTCCTTCTTTTTTAAGGCTGAATAGTATTCCACTGTGTGTACGGAACACATTTTTTAAATTGAAGGATAATTGACGTACAATATCCTATTAGTTTTAAGAATACAGCATAGTGATTCGACTGCATTCCCTATGCTGTACATTGCATCCCCCTGTCTTATTTATTTTATAACTGGAAAATTGTACATCTTAGCTGCTGTCACCTCTCTTGTTCATCTCTCCAGCCCCTCCCTATCAGTTTGTTCTCCGTATCTATGAGTCTGTCTCTGTTTTGTTTCGTTTGTTCATTTGTTTTGTTTTTAGATTCCACATATAAGTGAAAGCATGTGGCATTTGTCTTTCTCTGTCTAGCTTATTTCACTTAGTGTGAATTCACTTAGTTCATGGTGTCACCAATGGCAAGACTTCATTCTTTTCTGCGGCTGAGTAATATTCCACTGTATGGCTCTCCCACATCTTCTTTATCCATTTATCTGTCAGTGGACACTTCAGATGCTTCCATATCTTGGCTGTTATAAATAACGACGCAATGAACATGGGGGTGCGTATATCTCTTCAAATTGGCGTTTCATTTTCTTTGGATAAATACCCAAAAGTGGAATTGCTGGATCATATGGTAATTCTATTTTTAACTCCTGAGGAATCTCCATACTGTTTTCCACAGTGGCTGCACCAATTTGCATTCCCACCCACAGTGCAGAAGGGTTCCCATTTCTCCACTCCTCTGCCAACACTTGTTATTCTTATCTTTCTGATACTATCCATTCTGACAGGCGTGAGGTAATATAGCTCAATGTGGTCTTGATTTGCATTTTTCCTGACGATGAGTGATGTTGGTCTGTTGGCCATCTGGATGTCTTCTTTGGAGTCATGTTTATTCAGATCTTCCTACCATTTTTAAATTAATAGTTGTTTTTTTAAATATTGAGTTTTATGAGTTCTTTATATATTTTGGATGTTAACTACTTATTGCACATAACATTGGTAAATATCTTCTCCCACTAAGTTGCCTTTTCATTTTATTGTCGGTTTCTTTCACTGTGTGAAAGCTTGTTAGTTTGACGTTGTCCCATTTGTTTATTTTGCTTTTGTTGTCCTTGTCTGAAGAGACAGATCCAAAAAAAATATCACTATGACCAATGTTAAAGAGCTTATTGCCTGTGTTTTCTTCTAGGAGTTTTATGGCTTCAGGTCTTATATTTAAGTCTTTAACCCATTTTTAGTTTCTTTCTGTGTATAGTGTTGATAAGTGGTCCAGTTGCATTCTTTGGCATGCAGCTGTCCAGTCTATTTATTAAAGAGACTGTCGGGGGGCCCCTGTGTGGCTCAGTTGGTTAAGCGTCTGCCTTCGGCTCAAGTCATGATCCCGGGGTCCTGGGATTGAGCCCCGTATCAGGTTCCCTGCTCAGAGGGGAACCTACTTCTCCCTCTACCTCTGCCTGCCGCTCCCCCTGCTTGTGCTCTCTCTCTCTTGCTCACTCTCTCAAATGAATAAATAAAATCTTTAACAAAAGAGAGGGACTGTCTTTTCCCCATTGTATATTCTTGCCTCCTTTGTCATAGGATAATTGACCATGTAATCACGGGGTTTTTCCTGGACTCTGTTTTCTCTTCTATTGATCTATTTTTCTATTTTTGTGCCAGTACCATACTGTTTTGATTTATTTGTTTTTGATTATAGCTTTGTAGTGCAGTTTGGAATGTGGGAGCGTGCCACCTCGAGCTTTGCTCTTCCTCAGGATTGCTTTGGCTGTTCAGAATCTTTTGTGGTTCTGAACGGGTTTCAGGATCACGTGTTATAGCTCTGTGAAAAATGGTATTTTGATCAGGATTGCATCAGATCTGTAGATTGCTTTGGGGGTATGGACGTTGTAACAGTATTAATTCTTCCCATCCTGTACCACATTTTCTTTGTCCTCATCTGTTGGTGGACATTTAGGCTGTTTCTACATTTTGGCTATTGTGATGTTGCTGCGGTGACTTCACACGTTGTTTATTCAGCAATTCGACACAGAGGCTCTAGGAGGGATGCAGAGACCCTGGTGCCCTCCCTTGAACTGATGGCCTAACTGGGGAGAAAAGGTCAATTCCATTGAAAAACTGCATATCTCATTGACTAAATGACAAACTTACATAAAAGTAGTTTGCACATGGTAGGTCCTCAACTCTGAATTGAAATAATAATTCAAGAGTTGCCTTAAAGTCCAGAAGTTTGTATAGAAGAAAGGCCAATGAGGCACGGAGGCAGAAAGTGCTGTGGAAGCTTGGGGAGGAAGCCAGACAGTGTGGGTTGTTGTTTTTTTTAACTGGTGTCACGGTGGGCAGGTCATCTTCTGAATCTCATTTCCTCATCTGTAAAATGGGGATAGTAACAGTCCCTCCATCACAGGTCATGTCAGAATTAAAGGAGAAAGGAGGAAATAGTACTTAGCCAGGGAATGGCATACAAGAGGAACCAGTCCATGGTGGCGGCCACCAGCCCAGCCATTGTGGTCAGAGGAAGGCTCTGTGGGGGTCCGCCTGTCCCCTCTTTCAGGTCGTAACCTGTCCCTTTGGGGCTCTCAGGAGTAGGGTCCCCTGGGGACTGAGTTGGGGCTGGGTGGGGCAGGGAGGCCCACAGCCTCAGAGCTCTGAGTGGTCCACAGCCGACTGCCGGTCCCTGCACTGGGGCTGGAGGTGGTCACAGGAAGCCTGGGGGACTGTGGACCTGACTCGCGAGCAGAGGGCGGGAGGAGAGACCCAGGCCCCAGCCTGGCAGTCATTGACCCCCTTTCCTTCCAACTGGCAGAGGTGGATGAGTGCTCGCGGCCCAACCGCGGGGGCTGCGAGCAGCGGTGTCTCAACACGTTGGGCAGCTATAAGTGTAGCTGTGACCCCGGGTACGAGCTAGCTCCGGACAAGCGCCGCTGTGAGGGTGAGTGCCCCCCTCCCCGGGACCCAGGTCCTTAGCCAAGATTTCTCCTGCTCTTGGACACTCCCCTCCCTGGAGGGGCTGGGACTCCCTAGAACGTTCTTCACGACGGGGGGACAAGGAAGACATTCTATCCTGCAGGCCCCCAGAACACACTTACCAAGTGTGACGCACTCTGGGTTGGTTTTGTTTTGTTTTGTTTTTCATCTTTATTCGCTTAAAATGCTGACCTTGACCGACTGATGGATTTCATCACCCTCCAGAAGGGTCATGATCCCCAGTTTGGAAACCACTGTCCTCAGACACACACTGATTTTTTGGCCTCTCCCAATACCCGGCCCAAGGTGAAAGCTGGTGAAAGCACTCCCTGTCAGAGCCTCCAGCTCAGCCTGGTCTTGCCTTCCCTCCCTGCCTCGCCACGCTTCCAGTCCTCCCTGCACACTGGCCCAGGCTTCCCTGAGCCCCTCACCCCCCTCCTCCCTCTCAGCAGATGTCCTGGCGGTTCTGTCGCAGAGAAAGTAGAAGTGTTCACACATACGACTCCTCAGTTCCTCATACTCTGAAGATAACCCCCCCCCCCCGCCTGCTTCCCTCCCGTTCCTGAGAGACGAGACACAAGCCCCGGGACTGCAGGGAATCCAAGATCCCCATCTCCCCAATGCACCCAGCACCTGTCTCTGGCCCGTACCTAGACTGGAGGCTCCTGGCAGGTGATGGCACCTCTCTTGTCCCCCCAGCTGCCTGTGGTGGCTTCCTCACCAAGCTCAATGGCTCCATCACCAGCCCCGGCTGGCCCAAGGAGTACCCCCCTAACAAAAACTGCATCTGGCAATTGGTGGCCCCCACCCAGTACCGGATCTCCCTGCAATTCGACTTCTTCGAGACCGAGGGCAATGACGTAAGTGCTCATTGGGCTGAGGCGACGCAGGAAGGTCTGAGGCGTGGGAGCCGGCTTCCTTCCCTATAAAAGAAATACCCAAAGAATGTAGAGGAGGAGAGACTGCTCCCAATTCCAGGAAGCAGGGGAGGGTTGGGGAGGAGGGCTTGAAGGCCAGGGAGCATGCACGTGGCGATGTGGAGCGAGGCAAGACTTGGGCCTTGTGTGGAGAGCACAAGAAGATCTAATGGGGTTGACGTGGCACCTCTTTGAGTTATTAGAGTCTGTAAAGTGGGTGACTAAAGACAAAAGGACCCACACAACAGGGAGCCTTCCCAGGTAGGGGTGGTCAGGGGAGACTTCCTGGAGGAGGCAGGCCTGGAGCTGCCCTGCCCTGCAGGTGTGCAAGTATGACTTCGTGGAAGTACGCAGTGGGCTCACAGCCGACTCCAAGCTACATGGCAAGTTCTGCGGCTCCGAGAAGCCCGAGGTCATCACCTCCCAGTACAACAACATGCGCGTGGAGTTCAAGTCCGACAACACAGTCTCCAAGAAGGGCTTCAAGGCCCACTTCTTCTCAGGTAACCCGGACTCCCCAGCTCTGAGCCTGCCTCCCCTCCTCCCTGCCACTGGACCCCTGCACTTTCTAGCCCTCCCTGTTGCCAGGCCAGCAGGCTCTGTCCCCTCCTCCCCCCACTAGCCCTCCACCACCAGGCCAGCCCCTCCATTCCTGAACCCCATTACTCCCGAATCCTCTGGGCTATATGGGAGCCAGCCTGAGGATGGGCAGGACACAGACATGCAGAATCGAAAGGAGAGGGCTTTCCAAGTATCAGGAGCCATTATGCCGAGGTCCCAGAGAGGGCAGGCCCTGGGAACAGGGAGTTCATCGTGGCCAGAGAACGCGGGGTACATGCAGAGGAGGAGGATGTTTGCCTTGCGCTGTGTGGGCCAGATGATCTGGCGGCCACATCTCCGATCAGACCCTACACGTGCCAAGCGGGTTCATGCCGGGGCCTTCAGAAAAGATGAGGAGCCTCCCTCTCTTCAACACCAAAGCCTTCCCACTCACCCTCAGCCCACAGGTGGGGGACTCAGATCCAACCAGCATATGTTTATTGAGAGCTGCCCCGCATGAGGCTTGGCATCAAGTCCCTCTGATGGCCTCATCTTTGGGTGGCCTGAGAGGCAGCCAGCCCCTCTGAGCTAGGCCTCCAGGGGTCCCAGAGACCTCTCCCCTGTTTTAGTCATCCCTCTGTCCTTCATCCTGGGGCAAGGCTGGTGGTCTTTCAGAGGCAACTGGACCCGGGACATAGTGTGGGGTGGGGATTCCATGAAACTGAGTGGGGGGAGTGGGAGGCAGAGGGAGTGGCTGGAGCGGCTGGTTTTCTGGGGGAGTGTCCCAGGGATCCTGATCCCCAGCAGGCCTGGTGGGCCGGGCATGGGGTGGCAGGAAGGCAGGAAGCCCATGGCCCAGCCCATGCTGCCTTCCTTCTCCCCTCCTTTGCCCAGGATCCTGCATCCTCGAGCCCCTATGTTGTGGCCCTGCCCCCCTGCCTGCCCCACCTGGATGCCATGCACTGCCCTGTGCCCTGGTCCCTGCTTGGCACTGCCAGCCATCCTGCTCTGCTTACAGCCCCCCCCAGCCCCTGCCCCCTACTGCTGGCTGAGACCCCTCCCCATGCAACGCGAATCCTTTTCTTCCCTGTGCCCACCTGGAAATCCTACAGGGTGCTCACCAGAGGGCTGAGGGGATGTAACCCCTACTCGGGGGTGGGCTCGGTCCTGGGGAAACCATTACCTGCTTACTCTTGTCTCTTCCTGCCCTTCTGTTGCTCCAGTCTTGGAGGGGGGAGGGGGACCAACACCACATCTGTCAGGCCTAGAGCCCAGGGCTCTCCACCCCCGGGTACTGCCCTGCCCTGGCATGACACTGGGCCAACCACCCCTCAGCCCCGCACAGACACACACACGCCTGCACACCCGCACACGCACACACATGCGATGCCCTGCGGCACAAGAAACCTGCAGAGGACCCTACCCTCACCGGTGGGCATCAAGGTTGAGCCCTCAGGGCATGGGGCATCTGACTCTGGCCCCCCAGGAGGGGGGCTCTTTGGACTTTTGGGACACCCAGCGAGGAGACCCTAAGCCAAGAAGGAGAAGAAAGAGCCTGAAGACCTTCATTCTGACCCCAGCCACCTTCCGGGGCATTTG
This sequence comes from Mirounga angustirostris, assembly GCF_029215605.1. Taxonomy (NCBI): domain Eukaryota; kingdom Metazoa; phylum Chordata; class Mammalia; order Carnivora; family Phocidae; genus Mirounga; species Mirounga angustirostris. The sequence goes on along the minus strand of NW_026991710.1, from coordinate 159,186,619 downwards.
GCACTGGAGGGTGAGTGCCATCTCCCTGTCCGGGCCCGTGTCCACCCTCCCTGCTCCTGTCCCTCCTGCAGCCTGCTCCCCTGGTTCTGAGGTGAGGCTACCACTCCCGCCCGCCCCCACGCCCGAGCCCCGCCCCCCCGACCCCCCCACCCCCCCTGCCTCCTGGGACGCTGCAGCAGGCCTTCCTCAGGACTCACCTTTCTATCACTTGGCCATTCAGCCACCCACTTACCCACGCACTCATTCACGGGCAAGTATTTCTTTTACCCCTCCTATGTGCCAGGCAGTGTACTAGGTGGTTAGGGTACAAGTATGAGGAAGGCGTGGAGATCAAAACATTTCCGGGAAATTTTCGCTCAGTTCTTGAGCTGGGACCCCTGAAACTCCCAGCATAGTCACAGGCGAGTTCCTGGGCAAACCCCCAAGTCATAGGGTGCCCCTCACCCCCACCTTCCTGCAGGGCCCTCAGCCAGGGTCCCTGGTGAGGTTCTAACTGAGAAGGAGCCCTGGGAGGGACTTGGGGACTCCATCGCTTGGCCCTGAGTACCCACAGGCCCCAAGGGGTCTGGCCCACCTGAGAATGGAGTGGAGAAGCAGGGCTCCAGTCCTCAGCCCCTCTGCTGATGGAGACCAAGAAGAGGGCTCCCTTTGTCGAGGACCCCACCTGGCCATTTGAATGGCAGAGGGCATCTTTCTACCTCAAGGTTCCCCTGTGGAATTCTGGGTGTCCATTCAATGTACACACCTTCCCCGAATGCCTGCCTCTGTGCCAGGCACACAGTCCCCAAAGTGAGCACAGACAGACTGGAGAATATGTGGGTGTGACACACGCGTGCCCGGAACCACGTGTTTCTCTGTGTGTCAGTGCACGCGCGTGTGGGTGTGCTCGTGGGGGAGTGCGTGTGTGTGGGTTGACCCGAGCTTGAGTGGCTGCATGTGTGGGCACACTTGAGTCCGCCGGGCTGCTGAAGAGCCTGTGGTCTGCGCACGTGTGTGTGTCTTCGTACCCTCGTGTTGGCCCCCAAGCACCTGCCGATGCACCCATGCCTGTGTGTTGGGACCTGTGCTCGCCTCCTCACACAGGTGTGGGAGTGAGGAGTGCGGTGGGTGCTAGTGATGTGCGGGCACCGAGTAGCATCCCGTGCATGGGTGTACGCGTCCCCGTGGGTCGGTGTCTCTGCTGCCGCGGTGGGACCACAGTACGTTCCTGCGGGGATCCTGTGTCTGTGGGCACGTTGGCGTGAGTGTGAGCAACCAAAGCCGCAGCGGCCGGAGTGAGAGCGCGGAGCTGTCAGCCAGGCCCACCCTTTCCGACGGCTGCCCCCCTCTAGCGGAGATCTGTCTCTCTCCTTCCCCGTGTGCAGGCCTCGTGCCCATCTGCGGCCCCAGCCACTGGGGACCCAAACCACTTGGTACTCTTGGATCTGTCCTTCACCAGCTCCACCTCTCACCTCCTCAACAACGGCTCCAAAGCCCTCCAGGCCTTCTTCCTGCCCCAGGCTTTCTCCCCATCTGTCCCCTGTCGCTGTGCCTCTTTCCACCTGCTGTTCCTCTTTGAGCTGGCTGCCCCGGACATGGCCGCCCCGCATGTGTCTCCCACTGCCTTCCCGCACTGCCCTGTGACTCCGCCTCCGAGGCCCGGGCTGGTGTTCACTGCTCTCCCTCCCTGGCCCCTGCCCTCCACCCCCACCCCTTGGTCCCTTTTCTCCTTCTCTCTCTCGTTTCAGAAAAGAGGCCGGCTCTGCAGCCCCCTCGGGGACGCCCCCACCAGCTCAAATTCCGAGTGCAGAAAAGAAACCGGACCCCCCAGTGAGGCCTGCCAGGCCTCCCGGACCCTTTGTTACTCAGGAACCTCACCTTGGACGGAATGGGATGGGGGCTTCAGTGCCCGCCCACCCCCCACCTCCGCTCTGCCATTCCGGCCTGCCCTCCTTCTGGCCGGACAGAACTGGTGCTCTCCTCTCCCCCTGTCCCCCTCCCGTGGACAGGGGACCTTCCCCGCCCCCACCCCCTCCCATTTTGATGGTGTCTGTGACATTTCCTGTTGCGAAGTAAAAGAGGGACCCCTGCGTCCTGCTCCTTTCTCTTGCAGTCTGCTTGTCCGTGTGTCTGTTTTTCCACTTGTCCATCTGTCCAGTAAGCAGGTAATGGTAGAGGGTGCCCAGGTTGGTCAGCTCCAGCCCCCAGCCCTCCGTCCACCCCACTTCTACTTTCTCTCCCCACAGCTGGGCCGCTCGGCTGGCTCCGCTGGAGGCACCGCCCGGGACCCCACCACCACCACCACCTCCACCACCACCTCCACCACCACCATGGCCTGGGCCCCCCGGGGGGAGGAAGCCCAGCCAGCCTCCCGCTGCCCCTGGGGCGACCACCCGGCCCTCAGCCCCGCACAGACCCGCGCCCCGCCTTGTTTGCTCCCCTGCAGACAAGGACGAGTGCTCCAAGGACAACGGCGGCTGCCAGCAAGACTGCGTCAACACGTTCGGCAGCTACGAGTGTCAGTGTCGCAGCGGCTTCGTCCTCCACGACAACAAGCACGACTGCAAGGAAGGTGAGCACTACCAGGGTGGCCCACCCAGGGCCCCAGGGACTGGAGGCCGGGGCCCAGGAGGCGGGGGAGGGGGGTGCCACCGCCATCTGGCTGCGGGTAGACTCAAGGACATGAGTGGCCTCTGAGGTCACCTTGTTTGGCCTCCCACCGGGTCCACAGACTCCCCCCCCAACACTTCCATCTCTCCTTGTGCCTGTCAGGAGAGGAGGGGCTCACACCTGTCCCCGATCTCCATCTTGAGACTGAGCTGGTGGTTAGTTCTTAAAACCCGTGTCCCAGTCCCTCTCCCCCTAACGAGTGTCCTCTGCAGAGGCGAGATGGCACGGTGCTGCCCGGCCCAGCCCTGCCGCTTGGCCAGCTGCACGCCCCCGAGGGCCTCCGTTTGCTCCTGTGGGACAGCCAGGTGGTCACAGGCCCACCTGATCAGGGCATGGGGCTCCCAGCAAGCATAGTCGTGTATGTCAACCGTACAGGTCACACTTCTGACCCCCGGGGACACTCAGAACAGGGTCACTACCTCCCCAACACTCAAACCCTGCAGATATTTGGAAACAGCTCCGATATCATCCGATACCCCTGTGGACATGATACAACACTGGCCTTCCATGTCGTTAATTCTATAGTGTCCGCAGCCTGCTGAGGACACACTGTGTCAGCAGCACGGCATCGACTTGGCTCTGCCACTGAATGTCTGTGTGACTTGGGCCGAGTCACTGTACCACCCTGAGCTTCAGCGTCCTCACCCGTGAGGTGATAAACAATGGGACCTACCTTGCCACATGCTAAGTTTCATAGATCTCACTCGAGCACTTAGCACAGTGCCTGGCAAATGCCTCTTCTCACTGTTATTAGGTGGACAACCAAGGGACCAACAAATTAACTTCTAGCTAAAATAAACAGAATTGAAGCTCTCAACAGTGACCCAACGGACGCTCAAGAGCTTCCAGTCCCATCAGTGCAGGCTCCCAAATATGGAGTTCCTGCCTCACAGGGCCTCCACATCTTTTAGCTGGAGGGGACCTTATTTTGAGGTTGTCCAAAGTGCACTCTCTCTCTCTGTACTGTATAAAAAAGAGTACATCAACACCAACAGGGTAGCCGGGTTTGCACTTCTGGGTGGACAGCCTGTACATCGTGCAGAGTCACTTTAGAAGCCTTCAGGTGCCCCACTCACACGCTAGGCGAGTTACGAGTCAGTATTTCCTGAATTCCTGCAGAGGGTGCAGTGCGGTGCAGAGTTCGGCATGGGGCTCAAGAGGGGGGGTCCCTCTGCCCCCAAGGAAGTTGCAGTCTAGCTGGGGGAGAAGTGGGTGTGCACCCAGAAGTTGGAGGGAAGGCCAGTGCAGAGATGGGGAACGGCAGTAAGTGTGGCAGTGGGGAACCACAGAAGGATGACAGACACAGCCCACAGGTCCAACATGGAGAGCCAGGGGCTCCACGTGCCTCCACCAACCGGAGCCTCTGCGAGGCCCGCCCCCTTGCTCTCAGGGCCTCGTGGCTGTGCGTTAGTCCTATGAGCCGCTGACCGTAGGCAGCCACCCGTCCCTCTCTCCTCCCCAGCCCGCAGTGCACTGGTTGCCCGTTTTCCCCGGAGGCACCTGTCAAATTGGATGATAATAAATAATGAGCATCAGCTCTTAAATTTGTTTGGGAGGCCACACTTTCAGAGGCAGACGGCAGATTGCAATGGATCGAGGAAACTTAAGTAGTGAGAATGGGGTGACAACAAGTTTTCTTGATGGTCAACTGAGAAGAAAATGAGAGAGGACGGGCAGCAGCCGGAGGGGAACATAGGGCCATGGGAGAGCTATTTTAGGATGGGGTAAAGCTTAGGAAGGCCCACAGGCTGGTAGAGCCAGCACAGAGAGTGAGGGTGGATAATGTGAGGTACAAAGGTCCCCAGGTGGTGGGTGGCAGTGAGCTCCAGCTCACAGAAGGAGAGGCAGCTTCTTAGAAACAAGGGAAGGGGAAGGTGAGTTTGCAGGTGGGGCCAGGAAGTTGAAGTTGTTCCTATCTGAGGCCCTGATTTTCTCAAGGAGGCAGGAGGTGAGCTGGTCTTCTGGGTAGGAGGGGCTGGGAGTTGAGAGGGCTGAGGGTTTGGAGCCATTGTTGAGGAGTTGAGGAGGTGAGAGGTGGAGCTGGTGAGGGACAGATCCAAGAGTATCAAGTGGTTTGGGTCTCCAGTGGTTGGGGTCACAGATGGGTTCTCCAAGATGGCATAGTTAAGGACAGTGTGTTGAGTAGCGGCGGTGATCAGCCGTGTGGTCCAGCCAGATAGGAAAGTAAGTTAAGTCAACCAAGGAGGAAATATTGGGAGAAACGAGAAGAACCAAGGCCATGGAGGGCTCTCTAAAGCTGAAGAAGCAGTGAACGGACAGTGAGGGCCTGAGCACCCTGGAAGAACAGGAGGTGGTCACAGAGAGGTGATATTTGTAGCATGAGGAAATGGTGGGTAATGGCAAGGCCCAGTAAGGTCATAAGCAAGCCCACCTCGAGGAGAAGAAGATAAGCACCAGTAGAGCTGAGAAGATCAGGGACAGAGAGGCCAGCCCTAGGATGGCAGCAGGAGTGGGTAGAGAACTGAGGCAGGTGCCAAAGTCTTCTGTGAATGTGGAGGTGTGGCAGGAGACCGAAGGATGACAGCATCGTGGAGGGCAGAGGGGGTGTGGCCAGATGGCCTCAGAGATCCAGGGTTCTGCACAGGGGCAGCTGTGAGGGGGGCTTCCATGGATGCTACCAGGCAGGGCCCTGCACGGAAGCCCGCAGCTAGATTTCCCCGCCTATGGGTAACGGAACAGAAAAGAAGTCATGTAAGCCTTCCATCCGTTGGCAGGTGAGGGACAGGAGAAAGAAGCAAGGAGGGCAGGAGGGAAGGGCTTTGTTCCTTTCCTCACAGGGGGCACTGGAGCCCCGGGGTCCTTGCTGATCTCCTTCCCCTCACTTCCCCACAGCTGGCTGTGACCACAAGGTGACATCCACTAGCGGCACCATCACCAGCCCCAACTGGCCTGACAAATATCCCAGCAAGAAGGAGTGCACCTGGGCTATCTCCAGCACCCCCGGCCACCGGGTCAAGCTGGTAAGGCGCCCCCATCCCAGCCCGCATGGGCGCCCCGCTCCTGCATGCCATCCGGCCGCCGCCTATTTCCTATCGGCTCCAAAGCCCTGGGTGACTCAGAGCGATGCAGACTGCAGGCTGATGCCTGGCTGAGCCCGCAGGGCTGTCACCCCTCTGAGGATCCTAGTGAGCCCCCCATCTGGTTTGGACAGAGGCCCTGCCTGCCATTGCCCCCCCCCCGGCCCTCCCTCCTTGCTTCCAGCCGTGCCACCAGCAGTGACCACTTCCTTGGGTCTCCAGGAGCTGGGGTCCGGAGGCCTAGATCTGGGGCCACCTGCTGCCCACCCCCCCAGCCACATTCTGAGTTTGCTGTCCTCCCTCGTGCCCTCCAGACCTTCGTGGAGATGGACATCGAGTCCCAGCCCGAGTGTGCCTATGACCATCTGGAGGTGTATGACGGGCGTGACGCCAAGGCCCCTGTCCTGGGCCGCTTCTGTGGGAGCAAGAAGCCCGAGCCGGTCCTGGCCACAGGCAGCCGCATGTTCCTGCGCTTCTACTCGGACAACTCCGTCCAGAGGAAGGGCTTCCAGGCGTCCCACTCCACAGGTGAGGCCGGCTCAGGCCAGGGCGCTGGGCAGCCAGTGCCCTCATGCTGTCTTGTTCTGCAGCCATCTGCTGGTCCTGGCCCCAGAGGCAGGCCCACATTCAGGAGGCTCCCATGGAGGGTGAGGAAGAGCGTGTGAAGGCACAGCTAGACCAAGCCTGTGGCCTGGGTGGAGAGAGACTGTGTTCCAAGGGCCGAGCAGGGGAGCAGAAAGGGAGCACTAAAAGGAGAGTGGGGGGGATCCTGATTAGGGGCTGTGAAGTTGGAAAACAGAGGGCAGTGACGACAGTGGGTGGGGAAGCCAGGGATGGGGAGGGAAGCCCCAGAGTCCCCAGCGGTAGGACGCCTGACCATGCAGCAGCCCACCCACATTCCAACCCCCAAAGTCACTCATCCGTTCATTCTACAGATACTTATTAACACATAACATGTTTGAGGCGGTGTTGTAAGTGCCTGTCCCAAAAAGGAAGCAAACATCTCAGCCCTGGAGGGAATTAGGAATCAGGGAATTAGTGATCCCTTGCCCATTTATTCAGCAACCCTTTGCTGAGCTGTGGCCCCATGTGAGCCTCAGCGGGGCACATGGTGATGAATCAGGCAGGAGCCCTTCCCCCACCCTCAGCCCAGGAACTCCCAGTCCAGAGGTGAGCTGGGACATGCACAGATAAAGAGAGCATGAGGCAAAACATGATAAGCTCTAGTTTCGAATGGGAGTTGGTGGGGTCATTCCAGCCAGGGGAGGAGCCCAGGCCCAGCCACAACCCCAGGATAACTCGGGGTGTATACAAGAGACCGCAGGTCATTTCGTTTGGCCTGAACAACGGGTGTGTGAGGACAGCCATGAAGTGGAAACAAAGCATCAGCAGAGATAGGCTGGAGCCCAGGCTGGGGAGGGTGTCAGATGGGGGCTTCACAGGCTCCTTGTGGGCCTTGAGCCCCCTGTTGGGGCGTCCCCAGGACTGATGGGTCCACAGCCTCCCCTCCTCCCTTGCAACTCAGTTCCTGCCCTGGGTCCCGTCCCACCCCCTTCCCACCCCTCCAGGGAAGCATAAGCACCGGGAGTCCTAGGGGCCAGAGGGCTTTCCCAGGAGGATGGGCGCCGCTGGCCCTGCCCTGCGTGCTCTCATCTGCCCCTCCCAGCAGAGGGTCACAGACTGGAGGCCCGGAACTCTCTCTGGCCCTCAGACGTGCTCTGTTTGGCCCACATTGTGTTTTTTAAAAATGTGAGCCAACATTTAAAAATCAAGAGTTTTCACAGAAAATCCAGATGTAGTTCTTCTCTCTGAAGAATGGAAGCTCTGGCAACGCAGGGCCCACATTCTTCCAGGGCAGCCGTCAGAAGGAGCAAATTAGCAATGGCCTCTTTTGACAAGCGTGCCCCCTGCTCCCGGTGCCTCTGCTCAGAGTTGACTAACAGCCTGGTGTGTCCCCGGGCCTCTGTGGGCATCGGTCCAGAGGCGGAGCAGCAGAGCACCTGTCGTGGGCCGCGTCCTGGGCCAGGTCCACAGCCGCCCACCACTAGCCGTGTGGCCCCCCATCCAGCCATGAGGGTTCACCGTGGCGAGGTGCAGTGCCTGGCCCTCGGCCATGCTCAGAGATGCTGGCTGATCTCGTTGTCCTCCCACAGAGTGCGGAGGCCAGGTGCGGGCAGAGGTGAAGACAAAGGATCTTTACTCCCATGCCCAGTTTGGTGACAACAACTACCCCGGGGGGGTGGACTGCGAGTGGGTCATCGTGGCAGAGGAAGGCTATGGCGTGGAGCTGGTGTTCCAGACCTTCGAGGTGGAGGAGGAGACAGACTGTGGCTACGACTACATGGAGCTCTTCGATGGCTATGACGGCACAGCCCCCAGACTGGGGCGCTACTGCGGCTCAGGGGTGAGACCCCGCCCCCCCTGTCCGGCGCCCATGTGGGGTGCCAGGGTGGGTGGTAGCCCAGGCCCGGCCCCTTGCAGGAGCCCAGAGACCCTGCCTGGTGGGTGGCTGCTCATGGAGGCCCGCCCTGCCCCAGGCCATCCCCACCCAGGAAATTCGGTCCCTTTTTGGCCAACACTGTGGTTTCTGCAGCCTCTGGGACAGGCCCTGCCCTGACCCAAGCCTGCTCAGCACTAGTTTGGTTGGACCTACCGGGTGGCTTGCATCTGGGGAGGAGGATGGAATTCCCTCTGCCCCCCTCATCCCTTGTTCCAGTCCCAAGGCAGCTTACCAGGGCCCAGGATCAGGGGCAGAGGCTGGGACAAAAAGCCAGGAACCTGGGGCCTGAGCCGAACTGTGCTAAGCAGTCATTCTGGCTGAGCCATAAAAACACCCTCATCTCTTCCACTGCCAGGTACCCTTCTTGGCGGGAGGCCAGCTGGTCCCAAAGCCCTTGGTGCTACTGTCCGAGCAGATGCGGGACACTGCTTCTTGGTCCATAAAAATGGCACTTTCAGAGGCAGTGGGCAAAAGTTTGCTCCATGGGATTTTAACCGAGGTCACGGGAAACCACAAAGGTGGATTTATTTTCCTCTCAGTCAGAGCTTGTGGCTTCTTTTGTTTTTTTTTTTTTCTTTTGTTTTTGTGAATCGTTTCCCCCTTCAGAGAACATCATCTTCCCCTCTCCATTACACACGAGTGCACGCACACACACACACACATACACACACACCCCCTCCCTCCCGTCACCTCCCTGGTCCCTCACCTGTCTCATGGACATGCTCCAGGGCAACCTGGGCACCCGAGGAAGGGTTAAACTTCCCAGCGCTGCAGCATCCACTGGACCCACCATTAGTCCATTGAATGTGTCCTCAGGACAGAGCTTCAGCCTCTGTAGGACTGGGACAGGGTGGAGAGGTGGGGAGGTGGGGCAGGAGCGGAGCACACAGGCCCCTCTCCTGCCTGGCTCACCACTCTGGAATCCCCTGGCTGCAAAGCCAGCACCCCCTCTCCACTTTGCCCATTGTAACTCCCTTGATCTGGCACATTCCAGTGAGCCACACATCAAATCCAGTGTCCCCAGGTGGCTTCTTCCAGAGACTTCCACCGGGCTGGAGCCAGCGGGAGGGGACCTGGGAAAGGAACCCAATCCCGTCAGGGCTTCCTGGCAAGGTTACTGGAAATGTCCCCAAGGTTCTCGGAAATGATGCTTTCTATGCCCTGAGAGCCAGGGCATCTATGTGCTGATGCTCTGCGGGTAGCTCTCACTTGGAGGTCCTGCAGGCAGAGGTGAGGAGGGGCTCGCAGGAGCCTAGGAAAGGGCATCACCTGAAGCTGCCCGCGGCCAGAACGGGGGGAGGACAGGAGGGGCATGGGCACATCTGCATCTGGGGGACCCAGCTGTCCTGCCTTCCCCAGGAGACAGCTGAGACAGTGAGAAGGCAGCCTCTCAGAACCCACTCCCTTTGTAAAACCCTTTCACAATCATCCTCTCACTTGCTCCCCCCCCCCGCCCACCAGCCCTTCTAGGCTTGGAGAGCAGGGAGCAATTCTCCCATTTGCCCTTGAGGGAAGCGAGGCCCAGAAGCGAGCAGTGCCTTGCTAAGACTTCACAACTAGCTAGTTCATAGCAGTGCTGGGTTTAGAATGAAGTGTGACTCTGAACTTAAGACAAGTTCCTCTATCCCCTGCTTTCTTCCCTCCTCCAGGCATCCCCTTAAACTCCCACTGGCAATAGTCTTCCTCCTGCTTCAAGGGGCTGGGGGAATCCGGTGAATGTCTGGGAGCCGCCCGCCTTCCTTAGAGCAGGGGATCCTGGGGAGGAACAATAGCAGCCTCAGCCTCATGCCCATTCCTTTCCTCTGTCAGCCTCCTGAGGAGGTGTACTCGGCGGGAGATTCTGTCCTGGTGAAATTCCACTCAGATGACACCATCACCAAAAAAGGCTTTCACCTGCGGTACACCAGCACCAAGTTCCAGGACACACTGCACAGCAGAAAATGACCCGTGCCCTCATGGGGGGGGAGGAGGGTTGGGGACGGGAGGCCTGCTGCCCTCAGTCACCTGGACCGCACAGTGGGAGGTGGGCAGGAGGTGGGCACCTCGTCCCCCGGGCGCCGGGACCTGCGGGCCGACGGTCCAGGCGAGGTTGTCCTCAGGAGGCAGGGGAACTGGACTCCTTCACGATCCCTTCCTCCTTGCCCCCACCAGAGCAAGGGGGCCAGGGCCGGGAGCCAGAGCCTTCACCGAGACACTTGAAGTAGCCATTGCTCTCTGGGGGCCTGGCCTGCTGGGGAGAGCATCTGTCAGCAGGCCCGCCCAGCTTCCCTGCCCTCCCCACACGCTGTGTTGTGTATTGCTGGTGGCATATCTTCATTGTCACGTACATTCCCCACCCCTTCTCCAACCTCCGTTTGGTTGTTTTAAGCCCCCAGTTCCCCCACTTCCTGGGGCCGGAGTTTCCATATGAGTCCCACGGGAGCCACAGTGGGGAGATGCAGGGGAGGGGGTGGGGGAATGAGACAGAGCTTGTCTCGGGCCCAGCGGCTGGTCTGCCACACCAGGGCACCCCAGCCAATAAACGGGAAGTGTTACAGCGAGTATCTCGTGCCAGATGCTGTCTGGAACATGAGGGGGTGTGGGGGGTGGGCATCTCATTCCAGATGTGCAGGCTGCTGTGTCTGGGAGCGGCCCGCAGCCGGGACACCTGGCCTCGCTGGCTGCCCTTCCATCCCTCGATTCCAGGACCCCTGAGGGTGTGATTTCACACTCAGGCACACACAGACACAGCCTCCTCGCGCACTTCAGCCCGTAGGCGTACGGCACACACACAGTGCTCATAGCCCTCCCACACGACGTGAGCAGTGGAACATTCTGTAAAGAGGCTGTTTGGGGGGGGAGGGGGACGTATGTAAAAGGGGCTAGGCATGTTGTCTGTCCAGCTGGTGTCCACCCGGGTTTTCTGTCTCTGTCTAGGGAAAGGGGTGGGTGGGCTGGAGGGTGTCCCGGGAGAGCCCACCAGAAGCCAGAAAACTGGCATCAGCCTGAACAGATCCATGAACTGGCCCTGAAACTCTGCCTTCCTGAAGGTCAAACACTGAGTGCTGGCCCCCTGCGGGTCCTTCTCTTCCCATGCAGACAAGAGCCAGACACTCAGCAGCCACTGAGCAAACATTCCAGCTCTGGCCCCCTCTCCCAAGGCTGTGTCTCGGCCGGCCTCCTCCTTCCTGCCATGGCCTTCTCCCTCCCCAGCCAGCAGTGAGGCCCAGACCTGATTCCCAGAGGCCAGGAGGAGAGAAGTCACATCCCTGCTCCCTCCATTCAGACGAGCCTCTCTCTCTCCTTTCTCTTCATGGATCTCAAGGGGCAAGAAAGCAGAGAGAGGACCTGGCTTCTTTGGCCTGGGCTGGCCACTCCCCTATTTCAGAGAGGGCCAGGCATCCTGTTCCCAGCCCTGGGGCTCCCTGAGATCCTTCGGTGGGTCTGTAGGTCTTTTCCTGGCCTCAAGCCCCTCCCTATTGCAGAGGCCCGTGTTGGGCTAGAAGCTCTCTGGACTGTGGGAGGGGACCTACCCCCAGGCAGCAGCATAGTATGGTGCACCCCAGACAGGCCCTTTTAGCAGAATGCAGTAGTAGAGACCAGACACATTGCTGGCACCCGATGTGTAGGCAGGACCCTCTCCTAGGAAGCTGGCCTGCTCCCACTGTCAGGCTGCCACTCTCTCATCCAGTCCTGACGGCAGATGAGCCCGGGAGGTCCTGCAAGGGAGGGGGTGATGGGCTGAAGGGTTACCGCCTACTGTTCCAGGGAGGTCACAGCCTGGGACGTGTGGCCACCGTTCCCTGCCCCCACCTCCTCCGACCTCAGTGCTCCGGACAGCCTGGAGGCTCTGAGCGGGATGGAAAGGCCCCCAGACCATTGGAGCTGCCTGGGCATCTCACCCAGACACTTGGCCAACCAACTTGGCATCAGCTCCTCCACAGCAGAATTTGTAGTCAGTGGTCACAGCTCTCTCACCAGCCCTCCACGTTCTTCTGAGGCTCAGAGGCCCATACTCCCAGTTCACGAGCCACATGTCCAGAAGGAGCCAGGATCCTAACCCCACCCAGACTTAAGGGCTCCAGCCCACAGAGAGTAGCCGGCCCTCCACTCTGTGAACAGCCATGCCACAGCCTGTCCCAAGACTCCATCACCACCAAAGACTCAGACCCCTCTAATGATGCAGGGACCGTGCTGGTGGGCCTTCCCTGTCCGCTCTGGGCCCATCTTCGGAGGCTGCCTCTGGGTGGTGGAGGCTGCTCAGGAGCTGGGCGCAGGCCACTGATACATATTCCAGAACTTAATCAATGCATGTGCTCTCAGAACCCCACCCACCCTCACCTTCTGGCTGCTTCAGGGTTCTAGACTAGACCAGCTCCGGGCAGCGCTGCCCAGCAGCTCAGCTGACTCCATGTCAGAGGAAGGTCCCCTTGCTCCTACAACTGTCTGCAAGTCCTTGAGGGCCCCCTTGGTCCTGAGGGCATGGCCAGGAACAGAAAAGCTGGGATGGACCTGCCCCTGACTGTGCTCCCAGCTCGAGATTAGCGCACAGCCTGGAGCTTCAGACTCCTGCCTCTGGGAGCACCTTTGTAGCCCGCAGAGGCGGGGACAACAGTGTTAGCCTGGCAGTCAGGGGACGTGGCTCTGCCATCCTTTGTTCAGTGGTGCTGGCCAGCTGCCTCCTCCCTGGGCCTCTGCTCCCCAAGCCTCTCCCCTGTCCTCGGCAACCCTTCCTGCCACAGCTGAGGTGGACAAGAAAACCCAGGGTCTAGTCTCCAAGCAGCCAGAGGGCGGGGTTCCTCACCAGCAGGGGGGTGGGGGATCTTCTAGGTCCAAGTGTGGCTCCACTATAGTAGGAGGAAAGTCACATGCCCCGCACCCCGCTCTCCTCCTTCTCTTTCCCCCTTTTCCCTTCCCCTCCTCCTCCCCCTATCTGCTTCTGTGTCACGAAAAGTTCAAAAGCTTGCATGCAAACATAGCCAGTTTCGAACACAAGCTCTACCATTTGGTGGCTGTGTGCCCCTGGGTGAGTCATTTAAAATCTCTGAGCCTTAGTTTCTTCATCTAGACGGGGGAATGACAACACATTCAGGGAAGCAATGAGATGCCCTTTGAGGAGATCCTGATACAGTGCCTGCAAATAGGAGGCTCTCCATAATTGCGCCTTCTTTTCCTTCCCTCTACCAGACAGTTTTCCAGTTCCTGGACTACTCTCTTTCTATGCAAAAAGGAAACTTCTGGGTACACTAGTTTCCAGTTGAGCATTAGGAGCTGAGGGCAGAAGGATTCCTGCCAGAGAAGGCCATGCTTAGCCCACAGCAAGGCGGGGCTTGTGGGGCAGCAGGAGACATTTCTGGCTAGCTGGTAGCCTTTCTGGGCACCTCCCAAGTCACACCCTGTGCTTGACTGTCCCTACACACAGGGCTGTTCTAGAATCTGTGAAAAGATTTGCTGCTCCAGTTTGCAAAAATAGTAGTGCTGACTTGGGGAGTGGGGAGAGGGCAGCCAGATGTTTTCTCCAGAGAGCCACGAGGCCCCCCCATCTCAGCCTCCTACTGACCAGCCTGCTTCTCCTGCTCCAGCCTCCTCCCAGTCCCACACCCTCCCCTCCCCCATCTCAGAACATCTGGTTCCAATCTCCTCCAGATGCTGTGGCCAAGCTATTTTATGGCCAATCACCTCAGCTCAGCTTCCTGAAGGCCTCCCTCCATTTGGGGGAATGGTCCCTCCTCATCCCTTTCCTTGGGACCCCAGCCACCTTTTTTCCTAACATGGAGAAGAGACACATACCAAAACCATACGAAACTGTGAGGGTCCTCAGAGCTGGCTCCTCCCTGCCCACTACCTTGGGGAGACTGTCATCCATCCAAGATGAAAAGAAAGATGCTGGCCCAGTAGGGAAGGAATGGGCAGAGCGGAGAGACAGAGACCGACAGCTGGGGGCACGAGGGCACGTAGCCATGTGTATGCGTTGGGTGGGTCTGTGTGTTTGTGCCCGCACGGCAGAGCACCCCGCTTGTAACCCGGAGGCACCCCGTGGTGGCCACTGCCTCATTTTCCCTCCCTGCCTGCATTGGAGCAGGGCTAACTTGGGGCCCTCGGCCGGATGGTGGCAGCTACAGTCCAGGGTTATCCCTCACTTTGTGGCTCTCTGTGGCAGCCATGTGTGTCTTCTAAATCCAGTCTAGGGAGGTGGTGTGTGTGTGTGTGTGTGTGTGTGCGCGCACGCCCATGCACACACACTCGCACGTAGACCTCTCTCCCTCCACCAGGTCAGATTAGAGGGACAGGGGCCAGAAGGGACCTCAGGGCAGATTCCAGCCAGTGCCCTGACCCAGCTCTGACAAGCGCCTCCAGCAACCGGAGAGCAGAGCAGAGCAGCCATCTGGAGAGAGCAACGAGAAGCAGGCTCTCTGGGGAAAACTACGTGCGGCCCCACCCCCACCCCCCCCTCAGTTCGCTGCCTTCATCCCCCACTAAAGAGGACACTGGGAGCCAATCTTTCCCTAAGAAACCCAGAGGGTTCACAAAAGGAAGACTGAAGCCTGCACCTCTGAAGGATTCTGAAAACCCCTCTAGGGTGGGGTGGGGGTCTCCTGACCAGAGGAGGGAAGGATGGGCCCTGGAGGTCATTCCCTGTCTGTGGAATTCTGGACACCCAGTGCTGCCCACTACTCCTTTAAAAGAAGGCTCCTTGGCATTTGTGACTCCACAGCCCCCCCTGGTGTTATTCAGGATCAAGGTGCAGCCTTGATCAGCCAGAAGAGATGGAGAGGGGAGACCCTTGAGAGGGCCAAGCGCTGAGACCAGCCTGCCCATAGTCTTACTGCTCAGGCGGCTCCTGGCAGACACTAGGGGAGACAGGACAGTGGAATGGGAAGATTCCAGCTTCTGAATCCAATCCAGGCACTGTTGCCTACCAGCTGTAAGACATGGGCAAGCCTTTTATTTAACTTTTTTGTGCCTCAGTTTCTTCATCTGTTAAATGGGAATACTATGGCAGAGGGCCACTGTGAAGACTACATAAGCTGATGTGTGTGAAAGCACTTGGCCAAATGCCTGGCCCATAGTAGGCCCTCAGGAAGCGGTCATTTGCCCTTCAGCATTCCCCTAGCCCAAGGAGGCTGTGCCCCAAGCTCTGGATGACACATGTTCATTTGGTCCTGAGCCAGGCAGTGTCAGTGAGGTGACTCTAATTTTTCTGGAGCTTTTCTACTCCAGCAGAAGATCATTTTAATGAGTCCATAATAATAGACGCAGAGGTGACTCAGATCTGCAAATGAGGAGCCCTGCTGGGGAGGGGAGAGTTGGGCTCTGGGCGAGGGAAATTCAGCAGCATCTGGGTCTGACGCAGTGGCAGGCTGCTGCATTGGGAAGGGCTCCAAATAGGGGACCTTGCTAAGGTCTTCAGATTGCCACACGTTCCCCTCTCATAAGGCCTCAGTTTCCCCTTCCGCAAAGTGCGGGGTAGCACCAAAAGACCTCCAAAGTCCCTTCTAAGCTAGAGATACGGCTTTGCTTTCTGAGCCCTGCCTCCCACAGCAAGATCTGGAACACCTTGGAGACAGTTCCAGATGTCTTGTCCTGGGGGACATCCCCAGTTGAGTTCCTCTGTGATTGTACAACTTGCCTACCCCACCCCTCCCAGAGCTCAAAGAGATTCGGGGCTCTCAGGCCATGGTGGTTTATTGATGCACGTCGCAAGCACAACAAGGCGGGTGTGCCCCCAGCTCAGGACAGACACAGGGCCAGGGGAGAGCAGTGGGCCACCCCCCAGAGCAACGCAGTCAGCAGAGGGGGAAAAGGCCTGGGGGCCCATGACCTCTCCTCCATGCTTCTCCCAGGGCCCCCAGACCTGCTCCGTGCCACCGAGACAGCTGACCACACCACTCCCTGTGGCTACACAAGAGGCGACCAGCTGTCCCACCTGCACCCTTACTGAGATATGGCCTTGTTGGCCTTCTGGCCCCTTCGGTACTTCATCACGGGGATCTGGCTGTCACTGTGGGGGCTGCTGTCCTCTGCCTGCCATCACCTCCACCATCCCCTGAACAGCTAGCTGCCTCCATGCACACCTCCACCTGCCCCCCGACTTGGTTCGTTTATCCCAGGGGTCCACCCTCACCACCCTCATGACCCATACCAAAGTAGGAAATAGGCGAAAACGCTGGGAGGCCCAGGAAGCCATCTCCAAGAACTCCCCAGGGAAGGGGCTCTCTGCCAACGGGCTGGCGGTGGGCAGCAGACGGTGCCGGTGGGCGGGGCGTGAGGTGCGGTGGCAGGGAAGCCACAGTCCCGATCACACGCAGGCAGGGTGCAGTCACGGCCCCGTGGCAGAGAGAGCGAGCAAAGCGCACAGTCAGGCAGGGTGCCGGGGCTCTTGGGAAAGCCCTCAATTCTAGTTCCACACTGGGTCCCCTCGGGGCAGGAGGCGGCCCCCTTCCGGCTGAGAAGGGTTACCTCTGGGTCTCAGGGGTCTCTGGCCCCCTCCTCGACCCCAGTGGCTGCCACCGCAGACCTCAGTGCTCTGAGCAAGGGAGAAGGTACGCTGGGGTACACATCATCTCCAGAGGAGAAAGGAAAAGTCCCAACAGCCCGGAGCCCCCAAAGCCAGGAGGAAAAAGAGGGCCCCTTTCTAGAGGGCAGGT
This sequence comes from Mirounga angustirostris, assembly GCF_029215605.1. Lineage (NCBI taxonomy): Eukaryota > Metazoa > Chordata > Mammalia > Carnivora > Phocidae > Mirounga > Mirounga angustirostris. The sequence continues at coordinate 159,169,805 of NW_026991710.1, read as the reverse complement.
GGAGAAGGGGAGGGACAGCTCTCCCCATGCAGGAAGAGGGTGCTGGGGGGGTCAGAGCGGTGCAGGAGACTATGTATAAAGGGAAAGGGCCAGGCCTGGAGTCAGAAGCCCCCCGGGCCGGCACAGAGGGGAGGGGTATCCTGTGGTTGGCCCTGAGTGGGGTGGGCGGGGCTGGAGAGGAGCACCCGCAGCTCTCTGCAGCGCCTCTGGGGGCGGGCAAGCAACACTTGGGCTCTGGCCCGGGGTGGCTGCTCAGCGACAGCCCCCAGGCTGTAAGTTTCCATGAGGTGGAGGCCGGGATGAAGCAAGAAACAGCAGGACAGGGAAACCAGGAATGGGGAAATCTTCAGAAATCTACCCTCCTTCCACCAACCTACGGAGGCTAAGAAGCATTACCAAGTCCACCAGGGGTGAATAGGCCACGCCTACCAAGGGGACACCCTCTGTTGCCTCTAATGCCACGGGGTGGGAAAGGGGGAGGCTGTGGCGTGGAGGGAGCTGGGGGGGGGGCAGGGGAGAGAAAGCCAGCTCCCTGAACCTATGCCACCCATCGCCACCCTGCCTGTCATCTCTCCCTAGCCCCCCAGCTCCCCAGGAGTCCCTAGCGGCCCACACTGATGTTGCAGGTCTTGCAGCTGGGGTCTTTCTTGGCGTCAGCAGTGGACAGGCTCATGAGCTGGTGCCCGCTGATCTCCCCCAGGGTGCCCAGGGACAGGTCAACGGGCTCGGTATAGATGATCTCCAGGATGAGGTCCTGGGCATGGCGGAAGATCAGCTCCCCATCCTCCACGCTGCAGGTCAGGAACTTGTTGCAGGCAATGTCCAGGAGGGGCAGGCGGTCACGGCAGAAGCGGTCCCCCAGGGAGCCTTTGGGGGCCAGCACCAGAATGGCATAGTGGTAAGCTGTGTACATACAGTAGAAGTCCGCAAAGTAGAGGTTGGTGCTGGGGTTGAAAAGGCGCTGGGCAGGGATCTGGAAGCGCCAGCGGCCATAGGGGGAGTCCTGAGGAGGCTGGCCTGTGTTGAACTCTGTGTTGCAGCTGAAGAAGACCCCGTGGAGCATGCCGCTGGTTGGGGAGCCATGGCTGCCGCTGTTGTCCTTCAGGTAGGGCTGCAGCATGTTCCCGCAGTGGGTCCTACCCACCCCGGGGAAAAATGCCAAAGGGAAGAGAAAATGCCGCTGGTTAGCTGGGCTGACGCTTGGCTGCTGTGTGTGGTTGAGAAGGAAGCCAGCCCAGCTCCCAGCTCTCCCACCAGCTGCCGCCTCCATCAGTCGCAAATAGAACATTCCAGAATGTGAGAGCAGGGAGAGCCCTGGAGATGGGCTGATGCAAGCCACTCCTTCACAGAGGAGAGGTCTGAACCTACCACTCCCCATCTTAAAACCCTTTGATGGAGCTTTCATGAAAAGCAAGGCCATCAAGGTCTGGTCTTTCTGACCCCACCTCCCACCACCCCCACGCCCACAAGTAACATTCTCCAGCCACACGTGAACCCCAACTTTCCTGCCTCTGTGCCTTTGCAGTGCTCTTCCCTCTGCCTGGACTGCCTTTCCCTGGACCTCTCTTCACCTGGCCCAGCAAACTCCTAATCATCCTTCCAGGCCCAGCACAGGTGTCCCCTCCTCTCCAAAATCTTCATCAGGAACATCAGGCACTTGTATTCAACAAAACTTTGCCTACTACGTGCAGGTACTGAATTTTACCCAACAATCACACGTACTTCTTACATTCCGTCTGTCTGTACTGTCCCGCTGATAGACTCTGAGGTTTTCAAGAGGGGGGACTCTGCCCTTTATTCATCTTTACATCCTGGCACATATGGGTGCTTTCTCTCTCTTGCGTGCTTGCTGAGAAAGGAGCTGGAACTGGGCCAGTGTGCTCACCACTCACCTTGCTGCCTCTCTTCTTTAGTACAAAAACCAAAGACCCCATTAGCTCCCTGCCATGCTGGGGTAGGGTGGGAGCACCCCACCCCCAGCTGAATGCAATGACAAAGACAGTAAGACTAACAGGTTGCCCTAGCCCAGCCTTAGAAGGACATGGACTTGGGGCGGTGTCAGCAGGCCTGGGGAGGGTGGGCAGCCCCAGACCCGGCTTCACCCTTGCCAGGTCCTGGATGTCCCAGGTGACTAGTGACTTACTGGCTCTCTGCGCCTCAGGCTCCCCATCTGTAGGCTGAAAGGGTTGGACCAGATCATCAATTGGATCAAATATTTTTGGACTACAGAGCCCCTCTCTTTCTTCCCCAAAAGATATTATACATAGGCAGTTGATAAGCAGTGAAATTGAAGCTGCTCCAGTTGATCGATAGATGTGGGGCCCACCGAGCCTTACCCTAATTTCCTCAACAACCCCTCAATACCCCCCTAAAATGCCCTGTGACACCTCCCTGGAGTCTCCAGCCTCCGCAGCACACAGTTTGAAAACTAGGACCCTTCATGCACAGAATCCTCTCACCCTGTGCTCCCCTCACCACCTCCCCCTGGGACCCAGGGCCTGAACTGGAGAGACAGCTGACCCTTGGCATTAGAAGCCAGTGAAAGGAACTGTCCCAAAGGAGGAGCAAACCCAAGATCTTGTTCACCCAGGCCAGTTCGCATGGTTCCCCCAGGCATCCCCATCCTGAGAGCTCTCTCCTCCCCTGGAGCCCAATCCCCAGCAGCCAGCCATCCCCCCAGAGCCAGCCTGTGATAAGAGGCCATAGGGACTCCATAGGAGGGTCTGGCAAAGACAAGGTGGGCGTGACATCAGACAGCCAGGGCTGTCCAGGCAAAGCAGAGCCAGGGGCGGAAGGCGAGACCCAGGCCCCTGCTGGGGGCCACGCCGTACCTGGCGTGCTGGAAGTACTCCTTGTGGTGGTTGCGGTAGAAGACGGAGAAGCGGAGCATGCGGCCTGCAATCTGCTCAGCCTTCTCCTGCAGCTGGGCCAGGTGCTCCTTGGCATAATCTGCAAGAGTCCCGGCTGGTAAGGGCCAGGCTGGGTATCACAGCCTCATGCCCCCACACTCACCCACTGCACACGGAGTATGTCAGCCCACCTCCGTCCTCAGAGCAACAGGGGATACCAAACAGTCACAGCACCTTGGACCACATAGGAGCAAGCCAGGTGGCCCAGCTGGGAACATGGACAGCTGGATGCTGTTTGTCCTCATCACCCCTGCACTCTCATTGCCAGAGGCTCAGCTCTCTGAGTCAGAAAGGGGCAGGGGCTGCCCAGTTAGACAGTCATGCTGGGGGCTCCAGGAGCTGTGATCCCTGGCCATCCTCATGTGAAGAACACCAGCAAGCAAAAGAAGGATTGAGAGGGAAGAATTTGAGGTCCCCTAGGGGGAGCTCCCCAAATCCAGCAGGTAGAAGGCCATCCATACCACCCGCACGGAAGCCAGTTGTCATTATAGGTAGGGGCTCACGAGGGGCCTGCTGAGCACTGACGTGAGTGGGTAGCCAGAGCAGGGTCGGAGGCAGTGACTGCTTCGGCATCCTGGGAGAAGCAGGGAAGGCTGGAGACAGGATGGTAAGACCAGACACTTCCCAGGGCCAGGACCAGCGTCTGGGGCCCTGAGGCTCAGGCAGGGCTGCTGCCAGCCAAGACAGGGCCTTTGTACAAATTAGAAAAAGGTGCCCTTTCCTCCTTGCTGATGCAGCCCTGGCCAGGGTGCTGGGTTTGGCAAGAGTAGTGGGAACTGGACTGCAGCCATCCCCAGCTCCCCAGTTTGAATTAAACTCCCACTACATGTGGAGTTCTGGGGTAAACCAAGAGGCTTTTCCCGCAAGGAGTGGGAGCACCTCCAGAGTGGGGTTTTGCATCCGAGCTAAGAAAAAGCACCGCTCGAAAAAGAATGGCAACTCAAGGAGACTTAGGGCATGGGCCTTGGCAGAGGATGGAGCCAGCAGCCTCAGAGGCCCGGGGCTAGGAATGTTCCCTGCCCCTTCCTTGTGACAGAGAGAGATCTGGAGCGGTTCCCCCTGTGGACACCTAAAGAGTGGACTATTTGTGGGGCAGATCCTGGGTCATCCATTACCAGGTACACATAAGCCTGGTGCTTGTTCATACTGGAATTTGCCAACTTAATTCTGCGAAGAGGGTTTGCAGGACCCCTAAGTAGGGGTCAGGTTCCCAGGCTAAGTGGGGGCTCAGGATGAGCAAATGGGATTATTATTATTATTACTTACTGACTGTCCTTCGACCTATCATGGATAAACAAAGTGTGGTCTATACATACAACGGGGTATTATTGAGCCTTAAAAAGGAAGGACATTCTGACACATGCTCAACATGGATGAACCTTGAGGACATGATGCCGAGTGAAATAACGGAACTAATGCTCCAGTCACAGAAGGACAAATGCTGCATGATCTCCCTCGCAGGAGCTACCGAGAGGAGTCAAAGTTACAGAGACACAAGTGAAATGGTGGTTGCCAGGGGCTGAAGTGAGGAGGAGAGCTGTCGTGCAGTGGGTGTAGAGTTTCAGTTTGGGAAGATGACAAAGTTCTGGAGATTGGTTGCACAACCACTGTGAACGTACTTAATACTACTGACCCATACGCTTAACTGGTTAAAACGGGAAACTTTGTGTTATGGGTATTTTACCACAATTCAAAACAGCATGCTTGCCCCGAGCCCGAAAAGGAAGTGCATCCCTGTTCGGAAGCGGTGTTGGCAGCCCAACTAGCAGTGATGACGTCTGCCTCCCTCCCTCTCCATGTCAGACTGTGGGCTTGGCGGGGGGCGGGGGCGGATCTCATTGGGGTGCCTCCCTGATGGCCGAAGCATGGTGCCCGCGTTCAGCAGGTGCTCATAGCGTCTGCTGGGTTAAGACGCAGCCCCCTCCCGACCCTAACTAAGACCGATGTGTCAGGGCGCCTGGGTGGCTCAGTTGGTTAAGCGACTGCCTTCGGCTCGGGTCATGATCCTGGAGTCCCGGGATCGAGTCCCGCATCGGGCTCCCTGCTCAGCTGGGGGTCTGCTTCTCCCTCTGACCCTCTTCCCTCTCGTGCTCTCTGTCTCTCATTCTCTCTCAAATAAATAAATAAAATCTTTAAAAAAAAAAAAAAAAAGACCGATGTGTCAAAGCAGTGAGACAGCACGGCCTCACCCCCGGTGCAGAACTCCACCGTCTCGCTCCAGCCGGACACGAGGTACTCCCCGTCACTCTGCTTCACGGCCGTCTGCACAGCCACGCTGTACTCCGTGCGGGGGCTCAGGAACCAGTGGCCTCTTACTGTCATGGGCAGTGGCACGGCTTTGGCCACAAGCTTGGTGGGGACATCCTGAGAAATGGGATGCAGAAGAGCCGAGAGTCAAACTGGGGGTCGCGCCCAATCTTGGCATTCCTCCAGACCTCACGCTCCCCAGATGGCCCCTAGGCTGCCCGAGGAGGGCCAAAATCTCAGAGATTCAATGGCTCGGCGCCCTGGCCACCATTTTCCTGCGGAAGCAAGCAGTGGCCATTGGGAAGGCCATACAGATACCCCCCAGCCCTTTACCCCTCAGTAATGCCCCCTGATGCCCGTTCTCTTGGGAACTAAGGAGAAAGGCCATGGGGGTGGAGGCCGAAAAGTTGAGGGCGGCGAGACCTCCGTTTTTGAGGGAGACTTCGAGAGCTCTGCACACTGCAGTGCCGTCTCCACGGCAACGGCAAATGCTGAGAGCCAGGGAGGAAGGGAAAATATGCCTTATTCTTTGGGGGGGGAGGGTTAAGGGGGTGGTGTTGAACATTCACGTCACCGTGGCAACTGGCCTGCCAAAAGACACCCAGATCGAGAGAGCCAGTTCCAAAGAGAGAGAGGGTGAGTAACCCACATGATGCAGTCGTCGTGGGAACCAGCTCCTTCCCACCTCACTCTTCCCCCTTCCTCTCTGCCAGCTTGAGGAGATGGGAGCCTTCTTCCCACCCACCCCCATCCCGGCTTTAACCCAGGGAAAGGACACCCCAGCCAGCAGAGGACTCTCCCATGCTGCTTTCTTAAACCCAGCCACCAGTAGGCCGGAGGGCCAGGGGCAGAGAGGATCACGGCGGCCCAAGAGGGAGGGGTCAATGAGGACCAAGCAAAGGGCCCCAGCCCTCCCATGGCCTATGTTGCCCACACAGTCAACAATAAAGCTGCTTCCTGAGTCGGGGGCTTTGTCATACCCTGAGACTCCAGCCCCCGGTGTGATGTCTGTGGCCCCCCTCAGGTTTTCCTGCCCTGTCTGAAGCCCAAGTCGTGATGCTGATAATGGCGTTCACGGGGGCTGGGCCCCAAGCCAGACACCACGCAAACATTACCTCACTGAAGCCTCTCACAAGCCTGCGGGGGCTGGCATTATTATTCCCTTTTTACCAGTGAGGGAACTTGGGCTCAGTGAGGCTAAATAACTTTCCTAAGATTACACTGGGAGAAGAGCCTGGGTTTGAACCAGGCCTGTCGGACTCCCAACCATCACCCACCAGCAAGCGCTCCATTACCCTGCCTCCTTCAAGGAGGGGTATGAGCAAGAGGCCCTCTGCGCACCCTCCACTCACCCGGTGCTTGAACTTGTTGGAGTTCTTGTTCTCCTTCTTGTTAAGGTCAATGAAGTAATGGGTGACCCTCTCCAGGTCACTGTTCTCCATGGCCCAGGAGATGCGGAAGGAGTCACAGGTGATGTTGTTGACCTCGATGCTGTGGGGCGTGGACAGCAGCTCCATGCTCCCCTCTGGCTTGGCTCCTGTGGGGACTGAGGGGAGAGGAAGCAGTAGCCCCTTCCTCCCCATCAGAGTTTTCTGGAATGTCTTGTTCCCAGCATCCCTTGCAAATTGGAACCTTGGAAATCCACTGATTGCACCTGCCTCATCAAATCAGATGGGAAGAGTGCATGGGAAGATGGAGGGGTAGGACCAAGGGTGAGATGGGGTATCCCCCCTAGGGGGGCTCTTGGCTCTCCTCAGAGGGGTCTGCAGAGCAGACGGCACCTGACAGGTGGCAGAGGCAGTGGGAATGCTGCAAACACGGGGCAGGACAGATTCACAGCAGATGGAGCCGAGGAGGGGGGCCCTCAGCCAGCAGGCGTGAAAAGAGGAAGGGGTGGGGGTGGAGAGAACTGTATGAGGCTGGGTAGGAGAGATAGGAAGCGCCCACTGAGGAGACCCGTGTGAGGGTTGAGGCGGGCAGAGGGCCCTGGCAGCCAAGAGGCCAAGGGTGCCAGGTCGCTCAGGCTCAGGCCTCCCTTCTCCCTCGGGGTGACTCAGGGAGGGTCACCAAGACCAAGCTGGGAGTCCAAGCGCCACGGAGATGCACGTGGATATGCCAGTGGTGGGAGGAGGCAGCATGGGCCACAGCTCTTCTCCCGCCCCTAACTTTGCAACTATCACTCTTCCCTTTCAGCTGATCCTCTGTTGCTTGACTCGTTTGAATAATTCGTTTTGCCTTTGACATCTACGACAGGCTGATATGTGGCGATAATCGCCCAAGCATCATCTCATGCAAGCCTCGCCATAGGTAGGTACTTTTATTATCCCCATTTTACAGATGAGTTCACTGAGGTTGGGGCGATACCGAGATGCTAGAGGTCATGCAGCTATAAAGTGATTTGAACTCACATCTGACTCCAGAGCCCAAATTCTTTTTTTTTTTTTCAGATCTTTTTTATTTATTTGACAGAAAGACACAGTGAGAGAGGGAACACAAGCAGGGAGAGCGGGAGAGGGAGAAGCAGGCTTCCCGCGGAGCCCGACGCGGGGCTCGATCCCAGCACCCCGGGATCCTGACCTGAGCCGAAGGCAGACGCTTAACGACCGAGCCACCCAGGGGCCCCCAGAGCCCAAACTCTCTATCATTAAGCAAAGGCTGTATGCGCACATGTGAGTGTGTGTGTGATACGTGCCATGTGTATATGCGTAGCTACACATGGTTTCACTGTTATTTATCTTTCTTCCTTCTATCCTTCCCTTTCCAGTAGCTACATTTTCTCTCACCTTTCCTCTTTTCTCACCCCTTCGCTTCCACCTGGGCTGCTAGTCCACACCCTGGCACTCACCTGGGCTTTAGCTAGGAAGAGCCAACTCTGGCCCTGATTGTGGCCTGGCTCTGGGACAGGGTGGGAAGAGAGATGGGGAGGGAGCGGGGCGGGACTGTCTCTGGGACAAGAACACGAACGTGGGTTGGACTAGCTCCCGGGCGTTTGCTTAGTGCCCAGTGGAGCTCGTGGTTTCCCGGTTCATTCCCAAGCCCCGTCCCAGCACACCTCAGCTTTCTGGAATGTTGTTTCCTTTCCTCCCCTTTCTGCTTCTTCTCTCTTTGCCCAGGCGGGAGGGGTGAGGGTACCTTGTGCCTTCGAAAGCAGGGACTTCTATTTATAGCTTCCAGAAGATCCAACCCACACTTGCCTGTCAGTTAATCTGTTGTGGAGCCTGGTATCTCTAAATTCATCCGTGGGCTGCCTGAGTGGCAGGCATAGGGGGAAGGATATGGGTGATGCCCTTCACCCGTTCCAGGGTGCTCCCTGAGCCCATGTTTCCTTTTGGCTTCCTACCCTAAATTATGAGCCTGCCTGTCGTGAAATTTAGCCAAATGTCAGTGGCTTGTGCGCAGGGAATCCTGTGGTAAACAAGCATGGGGGTGCTACCAGGTCCATCCCCGAGAAAAGCAGAATAGGATTGGGAAACAGCTGTATGATAATAAACCAGTTTATAATTCATGGGGACAGATGTGGAGACTGGGGGAGTTGCCATCCTCTGGGCTCCCAGTGAGGAGCTCCCCAGGGAGATACACGCATGCACCCACATGCACACACACACACATGCACCAACACAACACACCAACGCAGACACACTCCCACCCCACAGAGGACCTGAGGGACCACCTCCCACCCACAGCAGATTCAATCTATGCCCACCCCACAGGTGGGCACCTATTTCTGCCTCAATACTCCTCTCCTCAGACTCTCCCTCAGAGACAGGGCCAGCCACGGGGCGGGGGGCTCCGCAGGACCTGGCTCATCCTTTCCTTTCTACAGTTCTAGAAGAGCTAAGATTACTCCCCCGTGCTAGCTTGGGAGAGTGGCCGTGAGTGACACTTGGGAGAACAGCAATGCCAGGGTGGACCAAGGGTGGGTGTGAGCCCCAGTTCTCCAAGCCCATGACTGGGGAAGGTCGGGGTGTGAGGGACAGGTTGAGACAGCACCTGAGGAACAGCCGCACTGCCAAGACAAGCATTACACACCCACACGCAGACGCACACACGCACACATGCACCAAGTGTGCCCACCCACACCTGCCACACAAGACCTGCGCACACCTCCTCGGACCTTCTCGGTCCCACGCACTCACCTACGCACTCAGGTGCCTCCACCCCCTTCCACATTCTAAGAATGTCCCACAGTTTGCCCTCTACAAGCTGTCACCTCCACACAGACCCACACGTGTTGAAGTCCAGAGGCTCACGCACACACATATACGCACACCTTCTCGCAAGCCATATTTGGGGGAAGAAAAAGAAAGCCACAGGCGCCAACATGCACGTGTGCTACCTCCACAGAAGGCATGCGCCCCGTATGCCGGCTTGCACACGCATGTACACTCACACGCACGTCAACCCCTGCCCAGATTCTGGTATTCTCTCTCCAATCTTCTCCAGGCTCGAAGACCCAGACTTTGAAAACGTGGTTTGTCCCTAGCCACACTCTGCCAGCCCTGATCCTCCACACGCCGACAGGTCTGCACACCTACGTGGGTCTGCGCACGGCCAGCGGCTTCTGCCCACGCTCTCCACCTACCTACCCCTTTCTGCTCTGGAGCTGCCCCTCCCCACACAGAAACCCTTGGGTTACATGCACTCCCTCCCTCAACATGTCCTCCCACACCCATGACAAGTGGTATGTCCACCCCATAAATATACTGCCTCACTCTGCCCCCACCCACACAACCCAGAGGCTACTCGGATAAGTGATCCCCCCACACACGTAGCTCACATGTACAAGAAACATATGTCCCTAAACATGCCAGCCAGCAGTGGAAACCCACACAAGAGCCTAAGTGTGTGCATACAGAACTATCTACGCAAGCAAACCTCCAGTGGCCTCGCAAGCATGCATACATGCTGTACACACCGATATCCCTTGCCCATGCCCCTCCAGAAAAGCCACCCACAAGCCGGGGGGGAATCTTCCCCCACCCCACTCTCCCTGTTGGCATCGCTGACTGCAGCAGAATGGTCACGGGGTGACTAACTGTGGTGCCCCTGGGGACGGGACCCAGCTGTTAATCCCTTTGCCAAGGCCCTGGGGGACAGGGGACAAGGTCGTTGGCCCTGGCAATCCAGGTGGGCACCGTGGGCAGTGGCTGGCCCCTGGTGCCCCCAGCTCCTAGCCCCTTACCCCCTCAGTCCCTCTCAGAATTGACAGCGGGATGCTCTGGGAGGAAGGGCACTCACCTGGCTCCACGGGGCTCTGCAGAGGAAGACCTGGAAGGGAGGGAAGGGAGAGCCCTCTGTGCGGACGTGCTCTCCCCAGGGAGAGGGGCAGCGGCGATGCCGGGGTCACAGGCAGCGGCGCTCGCTCGCTCCTCCCGCTCCTCTCGAGGCTGCCAAAGAGGCTTCTTCCATGCCCCGCAGGCAGCTCCTGCCTGGCTCTGCAGCGCACGGCTACTGCCCCCAGACAGGCGATCTTCCCAGCCGAGCGCAAGGGGAGGCAAGAGCGAAATCACAGCAGCGTGGAGGAGAGTGAGAGGCAGAGAAGGCGAGAAAGAACGGGAGAGCCAGACCGAATCTGGCTCCACCAATGGGATCAGAGGCTGCCCAGCGTCAGGTGACAATAAGCAAGCTTGGTCCCTGCTCGCCTGGGCTGGTGGGAGGGGAAAGGGCAGAGGGTCTCCCAGGAAGCTCCGCTGATGTCCTCAGAGACAGCGGCGGTGGCTGCCACTTTTCCCCCCGTTCTTCCAGAACAAGCTGCCCTCAGAAGTCCCTCCAACACACCTCGACTTGGAAATCTCTCGCTTGAATGCAGCCCCCGAACTTTAGGATGCTGGGAGAGGGGTGGGGCTGAGCCCAGAGGCTTGGGAGCCCCCAAACAAGGATTCTGACTGGGGGAAGGGAAGGTGAGCTGTGACGGGAAAGGAGTACGGGGGTTCGTCTTCAGTCCGGATTCTCTCTGCGGGGACTTTGGCTGATCCATGGCTCCATTTTCTTACCAACTCTATCAAAAGATATTACACCCGTAGAAGATCCCCGATCATCTAGGGAGAGTCCTCTGGCTGCTCAGGTGTCCCCAGGGAAAGGAATGAGAGAGAGAGAGAGAGAGAGAGAGAGAGGTTGTGGGGCAGCGAAGGGTGTGCAGAGGCAAGAAAGTGGGGGTGGGAAGAACACACAGGGAGCTTGGAGTGTTCTCATCCCAACCAACCATCTGGGCTACGGAGAATACTATCTGCTCTCTTATTGACAGGCGGCTTTTCTACCACCCGATGAAAACCTCAGAGACGCCACTGTGAAGAGCACTCAAGGAAATCTGAATCAAACAACCAACAGTGACAAGAGTATGCACAGTGTGGAAAAGCATGGGCTTTACAGTCAGACAGATTTGGTTAAAATTCCAGTTCTATCACTTTCTAGCTGGGTGATCTTGGACAAGTTACTCAACCTCTCAGAGCTTCGATTTCTTCATCTGTCAAATGAGACAATAAATACTGAATGAGAAATTATGTAAATCACTCAGCTGTGGGCCTGGTACAAAAGAAGGGCCCAGTGACCCATCAGAACTGTTGTCATTGCCATCATTATTAATAGTGTCTGCCTGCAAGGAGCCCGTGGTCTTTTAGGGGGAGGAAAGGTGGACATAAAGAACAAGAAATATACAACCAAATTGCAGGGTACAGATAAGGATTCAGAGAAGGAGGAGTCAGAACCAGCTGGAGTCCAGCCAGAGCACAGCCAAGAGGGGACTGTGGAAGCAGGAACATGGTGGGGGGTGGGGAGGGCTTGGTGCAGGGGCAGCGGGCGGACCTGTCAGGTTCTGGCTAAGGGCTCAGAGTGCCATAGAAGGCATGAGCTGAGTGCAAGGGACACTCACCGAGAGGGACTTGGGGGCTGCAGACATCAGCAAGCAGCAAAGGTTAGAGGAGGTGACAGTGGAGCAAACGTGAATATTTTACAGAAAGCAAAGACAAGCAGAAGCCAATCCTTCCCTAAATGGGTGTGGAGAACCCAAGCAAGTTTGGTCAGATCCTGAACCACAGAATGCAGCATGGTGCATTACACCGAGACAGGATTAAGCACTCCCTTGGCCAAACATAAGTAGGTCCTGCCCCTCACACACCTACACAGAAATGTTGCAATTTTGAAGGGATGCAAAACGTAGTCTCATGGTTATGGCCAGCACCAGACATCTGGACCAAAACTTGGCCCTACAACTAACCTGAGGGTTGGTGTGAGCAAAAGTCAGGTTCTCTGAGACTCGGTTCCCCCCTTAAAAGGAAGACGTGTCCTAGCACAGCTCTGCCTCCCACCTTCCCAGGATGGCACGCGGAGTGCGCATGAGATCATGTGTCCCAAGGGTGAACAGTAGCCAACTGAATGCGCTTTTGTGGAGCTGTGTGATAGCCTCAGGGGAAGGCACAGACCCTATCAGGGCTTCTGCTGCTTCCTACCTCTGAGGACTGCTCTTCAAATCACATGAGAAAACACATGGGGAGAAGAGAGCTTAACAACTCAAATAGAATGAACGCTATGTGAAACCAGACAACTGTCCAGATGCCCTTCTGCTGCAGTTTTATTTTTAATAGCTTTTTATTACACAAGGAATACATGATCACAATAGAAAGATGAGAAATTTTGATTCTAAAATTGAAGAGAGAAAATCATTCATTTCCCCCACCATTCAGATATATATTTTATTAACAAAAATAGAAAGTGTAAATACTGTTTTATAACCTGCCTTTTTCACTTACCAATACCTTTTCTGTTCATTACATAGTCTTTCTACAGTATTGTTTTAAATTGCTGTGTATGGTTCTATTGTCAGGTCATACTCCAATCCCCTAATCTACAATGAATATTTTGCTTTTTCTCCATTCTAGACAACACTGCAATGGACAATCTTACAGCAAAACTCTGCCCACACCTTAATTATATCTCCAATAAGGGCGCCTGGGTGGCTCAGTTGGTTAAGCGACTGCCTTCGGCTCAGGTCATGATCCTGGAGTCCCGGGATCGAGTCCCGCATTGGGCTCCCTGCTCGGCAGGGAGTCTGCTTCTCCCTCTGACCCTCCTCCTTCTCATGCTCTCTGTCTCTCATTCTCTCTCTCGCAAATAAATACAATCTTGAAAAAAAAATTGTATCTCCAATAAAATATTCAAGGGTATAGACCTTATTTGGATACTGACCTAAACTGTTAAAAAAAGAAAACCCTATGTGACAATTGGGCAATTTGAATACTAAGGGGGTATTTGATAGTATTTAAGAATGATACTCTGATAATGATATTTTATGGTTATTTTTAAAAAGAATATCCTTCAGAGATACATACTATAATATTTATGAGTGAATGACATGATATCTGTGACCTATTTAAAAATAATCTGGAGGGGCGCCTGGGTGGCTCAGTCGTTAAGTGTCTGCCTTCGGCTCAGGTCATGATCCCAGGGTCCTGGGATCCAGCCCGGCATTGGGCTCCCTGCTCCGCGGGAAACCTGCTTCTCCCTCTCCCTCTCCCCCTGCTTGTGTTCCCTCTCTCTCTGTGTCTCTCTCTGTCAAATAAATAAATAAAATCTTTAGCATGGACAGGTGAAACAAGATTGGCATGGCCACAGATAACTGTTGAAGCTGGGTACTTGGAGATCCAATAAGCTATTCTCTGCACTTTTGTGCATGCCTGGAAGTTTCCATATTTAATATTATATCTAGAGTATGATTACAATAATAACAAAAGCAATTTTACCATTATTATTAATTTTATTATTTTATTGTTAAACACCAAGACCCTATGAATGGGATTCTCACCACAGCCTTGAGAGGTGGAACTATCAACCTTATCTTAAAAGAGTTGGCGGTGGGAAATGAGACTCAGCCCATAAGAGGCAAAACTATGTTCAAAATCATGTCTGAGTACAAGGGCTGGGTTCTTCATGGTAGAAGGACATAGAGCAAATAGAGTGTGAGGCAATAGATAGAAGCTGTAAGTGAAAAAGACCTACAGTCTTAATACTGTTTGTGAATTTTATAGACTCAAAATGTTTACCTGTATTTCCTCATGGTTGAGCTAAGTGCGGGGATTTCCAGGGCCAATGAATGCAGACACATCCAGACAGCTCATAAAAACCACTTTGTTCATTTACATGTGTTGGCAATGACAGGAGTGGGCAGTGATTGTGTATAAGAACTGTATGGATTTCTCAGTGCTTATTTGATTTATCGTTTTGAAATTATATTTAGACCTCTTACAACCCTCACTACTTTGAACTTTTTAAGTTTTTTTAGCTGTTTTTTACTTAAATATTTAACAAATTTAAGATGGGAAAAATGCTGAATTATATTTAAGCACACTGAAAAGCTATAGAAGAGACACTAATGAAATGTTGGAGGGGCAAAAAGAAACTTCAAGGGACAAAGACCAAGAACAATGAAGAAAGAATCACAAGCCCAATAAGAAGTGGAAGGACTGATAGGATGAATCCACGGTACTGGAATAGTCACCGAGCTATACCCAGAGGGGAAGAGCACAATGTAGAAGCTATGGAATACCACTGGGCACTTCTTGGCAAGATACCAGGGACAAGACTTAAACGTAACAGATACACAAACTGCCGCCAGGACACAAAGCCTTCCCTCCACTCGCTCAGTATTTGCTTACTTATTTACTTACTGCATTAAGCAACCTGCATACAGAGAACCTATAGAGAAGACATATGGACATGTGCAATGCAAGGATGGCTTTTACATCAGTGGTGCTAAAGTTAAATCACTTGTACAATCCACCTGGAAACAATACACCCTTTTATTTCTCTAATGCACATCTGGATTTGCTACTTGGTCTCAACACAAACTGGAATTTATTCGTTCATTCAACAAAAATTTATTGGGTGCTTACTCTGTGTCGGGTATTGTTTCAGGCAGTGAGGATACTGTAGTGAAGGAGGAAAATAAGTCCCTGCTCCTTTGGGGCTTTCTTTCTGGTCGGGGGGAAGACGGAGAGACAAACAAATTCTAGAGTCTATTAGGTGATAGTGTCATAGAGAAAAAGAAGTCAGTAAATAGGAATACGGAATGTCATGGGGGAGGTTACAATTTTTAATAATGCCATCAAAGAAGGCCTCCTTGAAAAAGTGACTTTGGGATAAAGAAAAAAAAATTATTGAAGAGAGGAGGACAGCCACGCAGAATTACATGGGGGAAGGGCATTCCAGGTAGCAGGTGCAGAGGCCCTGAAGAGGGAGCATGCCAGATTGTTCTGGATAGAGCAAGGGACAGGTGCAGTTGGAGCAGAGTGAGTGAGGGGTGTGTGGTAGGAGTTAAGGACAGATAGATGGTGGGTGGAGGGACAGATTAGGTAGGGCTTGTATAGGCCAGTCTAAATTCTCTGGTTTCTACTCTGAAATGGGAAGCCTCTGGGAAGTCGAGAGCAGAGATGTCACCTGATGTGAAATATGTTAATTATGCTATGTTACAACTAAACTGACAGGACCCAGGTGGAAGCAGGGAGGTCAGTTAGGAGGCTATTAAAATAATCGTAGCAGAAGAAGAAGAAGAAGAAGAAGAAGAAGAAGAAGAAGAAGAAGAAGAAGAAGAAGAAGAAGAAGAAGAAGAAGAAGAAGAAGAAGGGGAAGAAGAAGGAGAAAGAAGAAGAAGAAGAAGAAGAAGAAGGAGGAGGAGGAGGAGGAGGCAGAGAAAGAGGAGGAGAAGAAGAAGAAGAAGAGATGATGGCCAGGCCCAGGGTGTCATGTGAATGTGGTGAGAAGTGGTAAGATTCTGGAAAAGCTGATGTACTGGATGTGTCACATGAGAAAAAGACAGGAGTGAAGAATAACTGCAAAATTTTGACTTGAATGGCTAGAAGGATGGGGTTGCCACGTACTGAGATGGGGAACATTTCGAAGTAGGTTGAGGAGGGAATCAAAAGTTTGAATGTGGATGTAGGTTTGAGATGCCTTGTAGAAATCCAAGTGGAAGGGTGGGATAGGCAGAAATACACATTGGTGTTCAGAGAGGTCCATATTGAGATAAGCACTGAGGAGTCATCAGCATTCAGCACAGGGTTTGAAGCTGAGAAACTTGAAACAGAGCCAAAGGAGTAAGTATAAAGAAAAAAGGGAAGAGTTCTGAGGACTGAATCCTAGGGTTCTTCAGTGTTCCGAGGTCAAGGAGATGAGAAGGAACCAGCAAATAATGGCCTGCAAAATGATGCAAACAAATCAGGAGAAATTACTCATAGAGAACATGTAATGGCTTGAGCTTGGATAGCATTTTCATACCACACATTCCTTTTCTTCTACTGACACATATTCAAAACAGTTTCTTATTCATTTAGTATTCCCAATGCCCAACAAGATTTCACAGAAACAGTCTTGACAGAATCTGTTTACACCTTCTGAATTCTGCATTTAGAACAAAAAAACTATATTTGCTCTTAAGAGTTTAATTATTAATTTCATTAAGTTATCAGACAACAATAAGATTATCACCTTTACTATGAAATATGTAGAAATAAAATGTTATTAATAACAATTAAGATCTGCTAGAATCACAGATGCGATGACATGGGGTTCAGCTGGTAAGGATTTACTAGTTTCTTTTGAGGCTAGATAAAAGAATATACACCCTTTGGAAGAAAACAGAGGGGGAGGTGTTAGAGCAAATAAAGAAAGGAGAATGGTGTGGGGCATCTGGGTGGCTCAGTCGGATAAGCCTCTGACTCTTGATTTCAGTTCAGGTCATGATCTCAGGGTCGTGAGATTGAGCCCTGTGCCAAGCCTGCAGCTCTGCCCTTAGCAGGGAGTTTGCTGGAGATTCTCTCTCTCCCTCCCCCACCCCACCTCCCCACCCCCGTGTGGGTGCACACTCTCTCTCTCTTAAAAAAAAAAGAGAGAGAGAGAGAAAAGAAAGGAGAATGGTGCCAAAAGTATATTAGCCTAATTAGAGGGAACACTGGAGAATATTCTTAATGGGAAATTATAGTAACTGTTGTTAGGAAGCAAGCCCCCAAATGTTAAAGATAGAAGTCTTGATTTTTAAGTCTTCTCTCCTCTTGTCTTGTTGGGGTGAAAAATTTTGCAGAAATCCAATCAGGATTGCAGGAAGGAAACTGCTTTCCTGGTTAACAGGAAACTGGTTAAAGGAATTATGGTGCAAGACAACAATGTGGAGTACTATTTAGGCATTAAAAATTATAATTTAGAAGTATATTCAATAACTCCAAAAATGTTTATAGGATATTGTTAAGAGAAACAAAAGCAGATTATAGAACCATATGTAAAGCACCTCAATTTTTAAAAAGCCACATGCATAGAAAAACAACTTCAAGTATGTAATGGGTGACTTTCATTTCCTTCTGGGTGTTTATTAAATTTTTCCAAATTTTCTAGAGTGAATAAGTATCTTCGTAAAAAACAAAACTGGTACATGTGTGTTCATAGCAGCTTTATTCATAATAGCCAAAAACTGGAAACAACCCCAACTTCCTTCAAAGAACAAATGGTTAAACAAACCATGGATACTTAGTAATAAAAAGGAACGAACTAGTGATACATGCAACAATTTGGATTATCTCCAGGGAATTATGCTGAGTGAAAAAAGTCATCCCAAGAAGTCACATACTGTATGATTCCATTTTTGAATGAGTTCCACTTTTGAAATAACAGAAGTATGAAAGTGAAGAATAGATTAGTTGTTGCCAGGGGTGGGCCGAAGAGAGAGAGGTGTGGCTATTAAAAGGCAACTAAAAGGGGGGCACCTGGGTGGCTCAGTCGGTTAAGCGGCTGCCTTCGGCTCAGGTCATGATCCCAGGGTCCTGGGATCGAGCCCCACGTCAGGTTCCCTGCTTGGTGGAGAGTCTGCTTCTCCCTCTCCCTCTGCCTGGCTCTCTGCCTACTTGTGCTCTCTATCTCTCTGTCAAATAAATAAATAAAATCTTTAAAAAAAAAAAAAGGCAACTAAAAGAGATCCTTGCATTGATGGAAATGTTTTATATTTCTACTGTATCAATGTCAATATTCTGGTTGTGATATTGTACCATAGTTTTAGGACATGTTTCTATTGGGGAAAACTTGAGATCTCTGTATTATTTCTTAAAACTACATGTGTATCTGGGGCACCTGGCTGGCTCAGTCTGTTAAGCATCTGACTCTTGGTTTCCGCTCAGGTCACGATCTCAGGATCAAGAGATAAAGCCCAGCGTGGGGGTCAATGGGCTCAGCGTGGAGTCTGCTTGTGATTCTCTCTCCCTCTGCCTCCCTGCTCATTCTCTCTCTCCCTCTCTTTCTCTCTTAAATAAATAAATAAATAAATAAATCTTTAAAAAACCTGCATGTGTATCTATTATGTCAAAAATTTTACTTAAAAAACAAAGTACATCTTCTTTTGGCCCCTACACAAGTCTGAAAGGTTGTCCTAGGTATATAATCCAGAAGAAGAAAAAAATGTTAAATGCACCAGATGTTCACTACAGCGTTATTTACAGCAGCGGGGGCGGGGGGGGGAGACAATCTAAGTGTCCAAATAGGAAAATAGGCAAATCATGACATAGACCCAAGAATTACACATTTGATACAACAACAAAGAAATGTTATTTCAAAAGGGAGGATTCAAAATTGTGGTACAACGACAGCTCTACAAGGGGATGGCATTGCAAAAGTTTTAATAGTAGTGAGTGGCAGAAATGTTTTCCTCCCCTCAAACTTTCCGCAATGTTAAGTGGTTTTTAAATGGTTTGGGGGTGGGGAGAACAGTAAAGGCATTTTTTTATGTTAAATTACAAATGAAGGAATCACCATAAAAGTTCTTTAAATTCGTCCCTCCCAATCGAGCAAACTTCGTTTTTCGGTTCCGGGCTTGGAACGAGAGCGCACACAGGGGTCCGCAGTCAAGAACCCTGAGAGCGCACACGAGGGTCCGCAGCAAGGAGCCCAGGGCGGGTGCCCTTAGGCACCCCCAATTAGTCCGCTGTTGCTGCCCTAGCGCTGCGCCCACAGCCCCACCCCAGGATCCCACCAGCAGTCCAGGGAAGGGACCCCCAAGCGAGGACGAGGCCGCAGCCCAGAGTACAGTGACCACTCCAAGGTCATCACCGAGCCCACAGCCGCGGCTCGGCCCGGCCCAGGACTTCCCAACTCTGAGTCCGGGTCTCGCTCTCCGCCCCGCGCCCCTCGCCCCGTCCCGAGCCACGACCCCACCGCTCCCAGAGGCTCCACCACGGCGAATCCCCATGCTGGGTCGCGGCGGCCGCCACGGCCCCCGGACCCAGAGCTGGGCGCCTCTACCCCCTCGGCCCGGGCCAAGACCCCCGAACGCTGCAGTGCAGCGTAACCTAGACCAGACCCCTCTTCCATTTTCGCCCTCTCAACCCAGCTTTTCCCGACTCCGGGAAGAACCGGGAAGAGAAGGCGGAGGGGAGCGAGGCGCCGCCGCTTAAATACTGTGGCCCGGCCCCGCCCCCCGACCTCACTTCCGCCCCGCGGCAAGATGGCGGCCCCCGGGCCCTGCCACGCAGACTTCCGCCGGGCGCAGAGACCCGGGACAATCTGCGGGCCGCGGCGGAGGTGAAGTCGGGAGGCGCGTGGTGTGGAGCCACAGCCCGAGTACGCTGGGGTGCGTCTCTGCCTCGTGCCTGGCCGGGGGCCTGGGCAGAGAGCGAGCCAAGTGCTCTACCTGGGTGGTCCGGGGAGTCTTGCCACGTGGAAAGGAAGGGACGCACTGCCTGGGGGGCGGGAGGCCACGTGGGTGGTGTTCCGCCCAGGGTCCGTGTGTCCGCCCCCTCGAGTGACTTTGTTGCCCCTTTCCTTCTTTTCTGCCAGGCAAAATGTCGCAAGGAAACGCCGCGGGCGAGCCGAGTGCTCCGGGAGGTCCCCGCCCCCTCCTCTCTGGGGGACGGGGGCTTATCGGGCGGCGGCCGGCGCCTCCACTCACTCCAGGTCGCCTTCCCTCCATCCGCTCCAGGGATCTCACCCTCGGAGGAGTCAAGAAGGTACCAGACGGCACCTTTCTAAAGAAACCCTACTGCCTTGAATTCCAGGACCCCGGGGTTCAGCTGATGTTCACGTAGGGCCTACCGTGTGCCAGGCTTGGTATTGGGCCTAACAAAACTCGCCCCCAGACTTTGCTGACAAATTCTGGGGAGTCTGCCTACCTTCAGGTCTAGATACTGGTTACAAGATGTTGACTGGTTCTCAGAGATGGCTGAAGGGCAGAGAAGCCTAATTACTCCCCAAGCAACTTGAGCAGTGCTTATTTACCTTTTTTATGTGTTTCGGACACCTTTAAGAAACCCATGAAAGCCAGCAAGCATAAACTTTGCCTGCAGTTTTAGAGAGTTCTGTATTCGCCATGGATTAAAGTGGCAGGCTGTGATCTAGAGTATAATGAATTCTAGGCAGGACACTGGAGGCTCTGTGTCCTTTTCTGTTGTGTTTATGACTGTAGATGTAAGGACAGCCTTGAAATTTAGTGGGGGGAGGGGGGCCTGTAATAGAAGCATAAAACAGCCAGTTTTCAAGACTTGTTTGCCTTGGGAAATGCTGGTGGCAGCCTAGCTGTATCATCTGTTTGTGAGTGCTGGCCGACTTCCTACTTGAGCCTTGCTGCTAGAGCTCTTTCCTGTGATACTCATGGTTTCTATAGCAGTTTGATGACAGGAAGTGAGATTAGACAAATAAATTTTCAAACTTATTTGAAAAGGGCAGAAGCTGAGGCTGCTAGCTTAAATAGGTTTTGGTGCCCTGTTCTGTGTGTAAGTCCACTGCTATCATGACAAGATGTTTGTCCCTTTTAAGTACACGTCTGTCTCTGTAAATCATTGACAACAGTGGGTAATATAGAATGGTGGTCTTGGTCCATACAAGATGCCCTCTGAGAGTTTTCATTTTTCTCTGTACTTTGGGATCAGAACTTACCAAATCAGTGACTCCCATATTTTACTTTCAGAAAACCTTCACCCCAAATATCATCAGTCGGAAAATCAAGGAAGAGTAAGTAACTGGGCCTTCTAAAAACTTTCCCCTTATTGTTCTGAATTTGGGTCTTTTGGGAAATAACTGGGTATGTGGCTCAGAAATCTAAATTTGTGTATTAATTTTTTTCACTAGTGATTTTGGACCCTGGCTCCCAGGTGATTCTAATGTGCAAGGTAAAAAATACTGATGCCTGGAAGTCCATCTCTAGACAGTGGTGATTTAACTTTTTTGCAATGAAACAGAATGATTATCTTTTACAGCTGGAGTTGAGACCCACTAGGTTAGACAAAAACGTGTCAGATTTTCACTTACGTTCTTTTGTATTACAACCCTCTTGCTTTCAAGCAACACTAAAAGGTCCACATTTTGGGATAGTCTCTGTAATTCAACTTTTGAGTTGTAGTTCTAATATATACTCTCAAGAAGAAGGTAAAGTAAAGCAAACTGAAGGGACACTGCCCCATCAAGGAAATAGAAAAGGTGCTAGACTTAAGATTGGGTTCTGCTTCTTCTGATACAGTTATTGTCTCATTAATTCTCCACTCAGGTGGAGTAGCGTGGTATGGAAGAGTAAGACCAGTTCTCTGAGGCAGAGTGAGTGAGTGTTTCCCTTACTCCATTCTCTTTTCCAGGCCCAAGGAAGAAGTAACCATCAAGAAGGAGAAGCGTGACAGGGATAGAGACCGACAACGAGAGGGGCATGGACGGGGCCGGGGCCGCCCAGAAGTGATCCAGTCCCACTCCATCTTTGAGCAGGGTCCAGCTGAAATGATGAAGAAAAAGGGTACAAAGCTTCTGGGGTTCTGGGAGGAAGGAATCAGTGGATTTCAGTCCAGACTGCCCAAGAGAAGGGCAAGGGCAGTAAAATCCCCCTGCTCCCAGTTTAGTTTTCCTTGCTGTTGGCCTCTTCCGTACCTCTGGTGAACTGAGTGATTTCCCACAGGGAACTGGGATAAGACAGTGGATGTGTCAGACATGGGGCCTTCTCATATCATCAACATCAAAAAAGAGAAGAGGGAGACAGATGAAGAAACAAAACAGATCCTGCGCATGCTGGAGAAGGATGATGTAGGTACCACTAGGCTGGGAGGAATGGGCTTCTGGGGAGGCAGGCCTGGGGGGAAGAAGAGCTCTCTGATGTCCTGGAAGCCTGTAAACAGCAGGAATCTTCAGTTAGAAAAGGGTGAGGTGGGCTGCAGTCCAGGTATGTGTGCATGCTAGCCAGACCATGTGACCCGCTGACTCTTCCCTGGTAGTTCATCGATGACCCTGGGCTGAGGAATGACACTCGAAACATGCCTGTGCAGCTGCCGCTGGCTCACTCAGGGTGGCTTTTTAAGGAAGAGAATGAAGAGCCAGATGTTAAACCTTGGCTGGCTGGCCCCAAGGAAGAGGACATGGAGGTGGATGTACCTGTTGTGAAAGGTACTCTGTGTCCATTAACGTCTCCTCTCCTTCCCTGTGGCTGCCCTCCAGGAATCCTCCCTAGGAATGAGCCTCCCAGATTCAGAAGCAGGTCCTCCCCCATTCCAGCTGTAAAATACATGACCCGAACAGGGACACCGAACTCTCACTCTCAGGAGGTTCGTACTGACACGGATCCGTGGGCCTAGCCTTTTAGATAAGTCACACAACTCCTGGATCCTTCATAACCAGTGATTCCCTTCCACTTCGTGGCTGAGTGACAGTGAAGCAGAGGGGGATGAAGGGCTGCGTACAACGACATGGCCACTTCATAGCTCTTCCATTTGTGTTACCTTGGGCAGTGAAAGAGGAGCCCCGAGATGAGGAGGAGGAGGCCAAGATGAAGGCTCCTCCTAGGACAGCCAGAAAGACCCCGGGCCTCCCAAAGGACGTATCTGTGGCAGAGCTGCTCAGGGAGCTGAGCCTCATCCAGGAAGAAGAGCTGCTGTTCCTTCAGCTGCCAGACACGCTCCCTGGCCAGCCGCCTACTCAGGACATCAAGCCTATCAAGACAGAGGTGCAGAGCGAGGATGGACAGATGGTGGTTATAAAGCAGGAGAAAGACCGGGTATGCTTAGGAATGAGTTCTGTGAAAATGCCGGGGAGACCAGGAAGGGAAACGGTGAGCTGTTGGGGAAGCAGAGGTGTGCCACCCAAGCTGAATTGTCAGAGTAATACCCATTTGTTCTCTCTACCCACAAGGGACGTGGGGCTTTGTACTTCAGCCCCTATTACATTTTTCCAGTGAAATATTTTGAACATACACAAATGAGAGAACATAAATTCTCAGGTACCATCACTCATCTGCGGCCGTTAGCAGTATTTTATCCATTTGTTCATTCGTTTGCTTTGGGTTTTGTCGTTCAGCCAATAGCAGGGAGCCCTGGGGAAAGGCCCTCTGGAGGAGCGCATTCTAACCTCTGCTGCTGCTGCCTTCCTTTGGAAAAGGGTGTCATTCGTGAAGGATGGAGGAAGCAGCTCCTTACCCAGTTTCCATCTTCTGATTCTCTCCACAGGAAGCCAGGCTGGCAGAGAATGCTTGTACCCTGGCTGACCTGACAGAGGGTCAGGTTGGCAAGCTGCTCATCCGCAAGTCAGGAAAGGTGCAGCTCCTCCTGGGCAAGGTGACCCTAGATGTGACCATGGGAACCGCCTGTTCCTTTCTGCAGGTGAGAGCCTGTAGGGTCACAGTAGGGGCTCCTTAAGAGGTAAGGAGTGTTGAGGAGTCCGTGCTAACTAAGGGAGAAGCATTCTTGGGATTATCACGTGAAAATCATAGGACCGAGTAGTGGGCTGTGTGGTTTTGGTTCTCATCGCTGTCTCTGTTGATTGGCAGGAGCTGGTGTCCGTGGGCCTTGGGGACAGTCGGACCGGTGAGATGACCGTCCTGGGACATATAAAGCACAAACTTGTCTGTTCCCCCGATTTTGAGTCCCTCTTGGATCACAAACACCGGTAAAATGAGCAGATGGAGGATGATGGTGACTGTGCCCACGGCTGCTGCCTGCTCCAGACGTTTTGTTCTCAAATCTGTGCGACCCAGAAAGGGCCTGTTTAGCCCACCCACTCCAGCCTTTGGCAGCCATTGTCCCAGTTTTCCCCACAGGGCCCACGTGGCTGCCTCCCACGGCAGCTGGGAACGGCACAGTGGCCTACCCACGGCATGGATCCTGCACATCCTCGCTGCTGGGGGACTTGTCCCTTCTATTTATTTTTATATTTATGTCTTATCTCTTCAAGTGACTGTACCCTCCCCAGGTAGAGAGGGGAGGGTCTGTGGGAAAGTCCAGGCTCCTCCTCTTGCTGACTGTCTTGTTCTCAGGGTAGGAAGCATAAGGACGGTTGCTGCTTTTGCTCCCTTCTCCTTCCCAAGAAGCAGCGTTGGAGAGAGAGCAGGGAATTTTTCAGTCTGGGACTCAGTGCTCAATCCCAGCTTCGTCAGTTACTAGCTGTATGACCTTGGACAAACTACCTAACCTTTCTGAGCCTCATATTCCTCATGGGACAAAAATGAGGATAATACCTACCTCACAGGGTTGGTGTGAGGATGAAATGGAATGTTGTAGATGAAAACTCCTTGCACAAGGCCAGATAAACACGGTGGGCACTCAATAAATGTTAGTTCCCCTTCCCTTTGCCTGAGTCTGTTTTCAAACAAAATAGAGATGCCAAGAATCTCTCGGAAGACGTGACTGGAGCTGCTCTCTCCCTGCCTCCTGACTGCATGTGCCGTTCCCCAGGGCCGGAAGCTCTGAAGGTGCAGGTCTGGGCCCTTCTCTGCCCGTTTTCTCCTGAGTGCTGCTAGCCAAGTGCTGCCTGTTCGCTGCGGTGAGGCGCTGGCGGTAGGTTCTACCAGAGGGGAACTCAGAGACTCCTCCTAGCACCCTACACTTGTCTTTGGGTGATATCGGGGTCCCAGGACTCATCCCCCACCCCTAAGCCCTGCAATGACTAGCAGTACTCTTGGCTTCCATTTAAATATTTCCCGACAGAAGCCTGTGCGCGCTCAGAATTATAACCACACTCAAATACTGCTGAAAAGCAACCCTGTAGGACGGCAACTAAGGTTTTATTGCGCAGCGGCTTCTTTGACACTTGACGGATGACCTCCTCCTTCAAAAGCTTTGAATTTGAGAGGCCCCCCTGTACGTCCTGTCCTACCATCACCAGCTCTATATCCCAGTCCCTGCTGGCCACAGTGGCCTTTAGTCCATAGGTCTGTCACCTTGTTCCTTTTACCAGATCATCATGCTCTTGATCCTTCCAGTGTGTCATTCCTGGAGGAGCAGCTTCTCTTCCCTCATCCCCTGTCCACAGGGCTGGGTTTTTTCCCTGGTTTGGCGGTAGGGGACATCTTAGAGGTTAGGGAAGGCTGCCTGGAGCAGTGTCTGGTCGTTAGAGACCAATGTCACAGCCCCTTTTGCTGTGAGCTTAGCCAGCTGCCTGTGCACCAGCAGTGGACCACACAGGCTCAGTAAGAGTGCCTCCTCCTGACTTTGAGGTGGCCCCGGAGGTTTGGGATGGATATGCCTTCCTTTAGTCTCACCTTTCTGTCCCATGAGTCTGTTTTTCGTTCATGACGACTGGGGTTTTCCTATGCCGAGCCCCTCAAACTGCCTAGCCAGCAGCAGTGAGGGGGGCTTGAACATTGGCCTTTCTGAAGCTAAGAGCTCTCCTGAGCTCCATTGGTAGTGTTGTTCTGGTGTCTTCTTGTAAGAGACAGAAGGCTTCTGTGGAGACATGAACCATGGAAGTTCTATTTGGTCGAAGGCTGAGCTTTGTTCTCCGGGCTCCAGTGCTTTCTTCTTTTAGATAGCCGGTGCACTGCCACTGAGCCTCTATTGTAATCCTCTTTCTCTTCTGTGTCTTTGGTTCAGAAACAATCTTGGGCTTTTCTGGGCTAACTCAAAGGCTCTGCCTCGTTAGCTCTTGGGTATTTTGCGGTCTTCAGCTCTCCCAAGAAGCTCGAGGAAGAGCACATACCACCTTCACATTCTCCATTTCAGGTATCTTGGGGATTGACTATTAGGACCCTGCATCAGAGTCCCCATGACCGGTCTTTCTGTCCCCGATACACGGAATGGATGTCATCAGTGAAAGTGTGGAAAAAAGATGAAACAAGTCTGCTTTCTTGACCAAGCCTCTGAAGCATACATTTCTACCAACAAATAAACGCAAATAACGGGAGGAAAAAGCCTAAAGTCAAAATTCATTATGTGTGAGTGCAAATGTTTGCAAATTTATTACTACCTGCATCTACATGTAGGCATTTTGGTACGATTCGAAGAGAGAACTACAGACTTGTTCGTTTTTCTCACTGTGCGAGTGGAGTGACCCGTGTGGGTTCTAGAGCCAGGGTTGGGTTTGACTCCACCTCCACCAGTAACTTTGGGGAAAATTACTTACCCTCCCTAAGCTTGGTTTCATTTGTTTTCTATAAAAATGAGGTCATAGTAGCCGTTTAATAGGGTGTTTGTAGATTAGAGTGAACATAAAGCATTCATTTGGTGCCAGACAGAAAAGTGCTTCTGCGGAGAGTGAGCAGCCGCACAAGGGAAACAGGAAGCTGGGCTGACCGTGGCATAAGCAGTAAGCATGTTTCGTTCTCCTGTAACGAGAAGTCTAGAGAGAAATGGCTCCGGAGTTGGGTGGCAGCCAAAACGTCATCAAGATTTCCTTAGGTTCGTTTGTTCTGCTGGCCTCCGTGTTGCAAGGTGGCTGCTTACAGCCCAGCATCATTTCTTCAAATGAGTGTCCAAACCCACAGCAGGAAGCAAAGTAGACAGCGGTAAAGGAACTTTCTCCTCATTGTGCTCTTCGGAACCCTTCAGAAGCCCAAAGACACTTGCCCCCTACGTCTCTCTTGGACAGAGCTGGGTCACCCTTGGATGCGGTGCTGCCAAAGAGATGGGTGGAGCAGTTTGTCCCCCGGCCTTTGGCAACCTATTGCTACCTGAGACAGAGTTTTGTTAGTAGGGAAGAAGCAGGAATGACAAGAAAGTCGAGGTATATCTAGGTGGAATTTTTTTAAATCTTCAATTGCCTTTTCTTCTAAATACACCAGTTTTAACATTTTGGTACATATTCTTTTTCAGACTCTAAAATTGTATATATTGTACATGATAATATAAATATTATATTGTCTCATCATGTGCTTTATCTTAAAAACACATACAGTTCTTTGTTGATGAACATCTTGTACTTCAGATATGTCTGAGCTAGCTGAACGAATTAAAGACAGGGTCTTTTAATCCTAGACCTACCCCCATGGTCCAATTAAATTGACTACTTAACACTTGGCTCTTTAAAGGAAAAGAGGCTTATTTCTTAGGTATTATGTGAAAAATGACATCCACTGCGTGTTCGCCCTGTGTTCCCACCCCCAGCCTAGTGCAGGACATTCACAGCTGGGGCATTTCCCCTCTTCAGATGGCTGCAGCTAGTGACAGATGTGGTATTTACAGCTCCTCTTGGATATGGTTCAGCTGCCAAAGTTCTACCAATAGAGGGTAGGGACTGGAGTGTGGTTGGGTCTCAGGGGTATCCTCCGAAAAAAATGGAGAGAGAATGCCAACTCTAGTAACTCCCTCCCTGTGTAGCCAACTTCTGACTCAGTTCTTCTGAAACATTTCTTTTGTTCCCTTGTATTGGAGCGGTCACTGATCCAACTCCCCAAGGACTGAGGTAGGGGCTAGGCTTTCTTCTAGTTGGCTCATTTACATCTAAAACCCAGTCAGTCAGGAAAAAAATGCAGTCTTGATCACCATTGGCCCAACAACTATCTTGTGTATTCTTCAGGGTTCCGTGGAAAAATAAAAGCCATTCCAGTTATTCAAGCAGAAGAGTTTAATACAGGAAAATAAGTGTTAACAGACTCTTTGGAAAGCTGGAGGAGTAATAGGTTGAGCCTCCATGAATCAGAACGCCAGAGAACTCCCACCAGGGGTGCAACGACCTCTACCATAGTCGGGAGAGTGGAGAATCCGGCTACGGAGCTATTGAGTTACAGAACACCGCAAAGCTGCAGTCTGGTGATCACGAAATCCCCAGTCTCAGCTGCCTCTGGAGAACCACAGAGCTGAAGACTGGACGCTGGGACACCTGAAGAAAAAAACGCCCCAGACAGAGGGCCTCCTGGGGGCTAGGCCATTGCAGCGTAGGATAGATACATCAGTGACAAAAGAGGAAGATGTCTGTCCTGACAGCTTTCATTTTAGTGAGGGGGACAGACAATAAGCATAAATAAGTAAGTTTTGTGGTATTTAGAAGGCGACAAGCGCTTGGGAATTGTTTTTAAAGGGTAGGGGGAGTCTACAGGTGGTAGCTCAGCATGTCAGAGTTGAAGAAGTGAGCTGGCAGGATCCATAGGGGTGAAGACAGCCAGAATCAGGAGCAGCAGAGGAGACTGGCTGGAGCTGAAAGCAGGAAGGAGAAGGGCAGCAGAGGAGGTGTGGGGTGGGTGGTCCAGGTCAGCCAGGGCTTTAGGCCACTGAGAGGAGTTGGGCTGTCTTCTAAGTGAAATGGTTCACTGTCACAAGTGTTATCTGGGTTTTAAAAGGCTCACTTGAGCTGCCAGGTCGAGGCAAAGATAGAAGCAGAGATACCGGGTTAAAGGCTGCTGTAGTCATCCCGGCGACAGATGGCTGTGCTGTGGACCGGGGTGGGAAGAGCGGAGGTGATGGGAAGTGCATGGATCCTGAGTAGTTACTTCAAAGGTAGAGCCAGCGTGGTCTGCCGATAGAGTCGAGGTGGGCTGTGAGGGAAAGAGAAGAATCAGACTGCACAGCTTTAGCAGCAGAAAACAGCTAAAGTGGTAGGAAGACGGCCTGCCTTCCACCTTTCAGATCTCAACTGGTGGAACCTAATTCACATCCAAACCCTGACACAAGAGATTAGGGGAAATGTGGTATTCCCTTTCTTTTTTTAAATTTGTTTTATTATTTTTTATTTACTATTATTATTATCATTATTGTTGTTATATTATTGTTATTATTGTTGTTATTATAATTATTATTTTGGTGGTATTCCCTTTCTAGCCTCAGTAATCAAGTGGCACTTGAGTGCCCATAAGCTGTATTAGCCACAGTCGGCTTAAGGATCCAAAATTTTTTTTTTTTTTTAAGATTTTATTTATTTATTTGACAGAGAGAGAGATAGCGAGAGCAGGAACACAAGCAGGGGGAGTGGGAGAGGGAGAAGCAGGCTTCCCCGCCGAGCAGGGAGCCTGATGTGGGACTCGATCCCAGGACCCTGGGATCATGACCTGAGTCGAAGGCAGACGCTTAACGACTGAGCCACCCAGGCGCCCAAGGATCCAAAATTTTAATAAAAGCTTTCTGTGACCATGTCATGCTGCCAATCCAAAGTTAAAGTTCTCTCTGATTCATTCCTTCAAAACAGTATATTCCAAATGAAAACACAGTCAGTACGTAAAACTAGCCATACTCAATGGGGCTTTTAAACCTTTCCCCCAGGCAAGATAATCGTAGGAATTCTTTTGGAAATGTCTCAATTATTTTCTTAGGATTCTTTATTTAAAAAGGCTTTGCCAAGTCAGTTCTATGATGTTTTTAAGGCTTTGATAGATACTGTCCTCCAGAATGCTCATACCTATTCACACGCCCATCAGCAGTGTGCAAGAGTCGCTTGTGCATTTGTAAAGATCGTGGATCACCACATCAAAAACCAGTGATGTATTGCATGGTGACTAACATAATAAAATTTAAAAAAATAAAAAATAAATGTATAATCAAGATTCTTTTAAATTATATAAATGTAAAGCGATGCTGGGTAGCAGATCTGACCCGTACTCCAGTGGAGAGATAACTAATGTTCCCTCTCTCCTTCCGTCAAACATCAGAGAGGGTTGATGTGGGAAGAACGCGCTGCTTCCTCAGTTGGGTTATATATGCTTTCCAAAGGTCAGTGCTCATTTCTGCCAGTTGTCTTCACTGGTGTAATTGTGGAACTCAATTAAACATTGCATCAACTGGGGCGCCTGGGTGGCTCAGTCGTTAAGCGTCTGCCTTCGACTCAGGTCATGATCCCAGGTCCTGGGATCGAGCCCCGCATCGGGCTCCCTGCTCAGCAGGAAGCCTGCTTCTCCCTCTCCCACTCCCCCTGCTTGTGTTCCCTCTCTCACTGTGTCTCTCTCTGTCAAATAAATAAACTCTTAAAAAAAAAAAAAATTGCATCAACTAATAAAGTATGAGGCTAAGAGAAAGTATTTCTGATGAAAATAAGGTAAATATGTAATTAAATATTACATAAATTGATGAACAGTAAGTGCTAAAACAAAGTTCTCCTAAACCAAAGCAAATGCTGTGGAAAGACTTGATAAAAGTGAGTCAATAAAAAATACTGTTGAATTAAGTGTAGGCAAGGAAGACTTTGTAAAGATGGGGGTAATTGTAAACATCCAGGGTATTGCATTCACATGGCTTCACAACTTCCCTAAGGCTTTGCCTTTGCATTCTGCTTTTGAAGAAATCGAAACTGGTGATCTTGGTGCATTATGGGCATGTGTAGTTTCCGTGGAATGCTAATTAGTGGAACCCCACTCAAAGAATAGGACTTGTCCCTACACGAAAAGACCAGTGGATCAATGTCCATTAATAAGTGTCAAGTTAAATAGCTATGTTTCTTTCATTAAAAATGTTCCCCAAAATATGAGTTAAAATTAGATTCAGCTGTGAACAATGGAGCCCTCCAAAAACAGTGGTTTAAACAAATAGAATTTTATTTCTCTCTTGTAAAACTCTAAAGATGCACGGTCTGAGTTGGTGTGGCAGCTCTGCACCACAAAGACCCAAGGGCCTCAGGTTCCTCCAGCTTATCTCCCTATGGTATCTAGGGAATGGACCTCATCCTCGTGTTCTAAGTGGAAGACCAGAGCTCTGGTCATTTCATCCCCACCTCAGGCAGCCAGATAAATGAAAGGTTCATAGCCCTCCCCCTTGCCAAAGGACAGGGTGTGTATCATATCTCCTTTTAGGGAGGTTCCTGGGAGCTGTCTCATAATATTGATTATATATCTTTGTTCAGAGAGTAGAGACGTAGTCACCCCTGGCCTTGAAGGAGGCCGAGAAATGTGGTCTTTGTCTTGAATGAACATATACCTTCCTAAGAGTCAAGGTTCATGACCATGGAAGAAGGAAACAGGATATTGTGGAACAATGAGCAGCCTCTGTCACATCTATTCAACTTACTTTAACAATAACTGAACAGGAGCGCCTGGGTGGCTTGGTCTGTTAGGCACTGATTCTTGATCTCAGCTCAGGTCTTGATCTCATGGTTGTGAGTTCAAGCCCTGCACTAGGTTCCATGCTGGGGGTGGGGAGCCTACTTAAAAAAATAAAAAAATAACTGAACAACTGCTGGTCCCAGTTGTGACAGGGAAGAGTTTCCAAGGCACATCACTTACCTGAGCAAACCCACAATTTCCTCTATAGATACCATGCGTGGTCATTATAACCACTTCCTGCACACACTCTCAGCACCCTTGCCCTTCTCTCCTGCGTTATTTATTGGAAAAACTCCCACTTTTAGGTAAATCTAAATCTCTGCTAACTCTGCATTTCCTCTGAGAGCTTAAACTTGGCTGAAGAAACACCCGGCCAAGGTGATGGTCTCACTTTAAGACCAATAATCCACATTTTCTTTGTCTATTTGTTTTCCTCACTCCCCAGAGAGTACAGCTAACCCCTATTCCTGTGTCCTCAAACCTCCAGCACCTCTCCACTTCTCAGTCCTAGGTGACAACCCTGCTTCTCACTAAGAAAACAGAAGCACTTAGAACACGTGTTCCCTCCATGACATCGACGGGTCGGTTTGCATCTGTGTCCAGGTACGCAGCCTCACCTCCCATTACCGTGGATGAACTGACTTGCTCCGCCCTGAGACCAGACCCTTCCCTGGGGCACTAGATTCCATCCCCTCTTCCCTATTCCAAGGATATTACTCCCAACAACTCCCTATACAATACCCCAATTTCCCCCTCTATTAGATCAGTTTCACAGGTTACAAATAGGCTCTTATGGACCCATCCGGAAAACAACAAATTTTCCTTCAAGGTTGAGTTGGCCTCCAGTTAACCTTTTTCCTCTGCTTCCCTTTGCAGTAAAACTTCTTGAAAGAGTTGTCTTTACATGTCTCCATGTGCTCTCATTCATTCCCTCTTGAGCCCATTCCAAACAGCTCTTCTCAAGGTCACCCGTGACGTCTTTACCGAACAATAGAAATTTGCAATCCTTACTTGATGGAATCTGTTACCACATTTGACACAGTTGAGCACTCATTCCTTCTTTAAGTACCTTCTTTTATTGGCTTCGGGGTCACTGCCCTCACATTGGATGTGCTCCTCATCCTTCCTGGTATCGCCCCATCTCCACACCTCTAACTCTTAGAGGGTTTCTCTTGTCCTCTCATTCCCTCAGCAATCACATCTGGAATTGGCTTTAAACTCTCTATGCCCATGACTTCCAATTTATTGTTGCCAGTTGGATTTCTCCTGTCTCCCATCCTTATATCCAACTGCCTATCCTCCCATCTCTTTTTGTATGTCTACTAGGCAACTTGACCCTAAGTACCAATTTGGGGGAAATATAGGGACCAAGAAACATGTTAAAATAAGCCATGAGAGTCCAGTCAGCAAAATCTTGATTTTGTCTGCAGGACAAATGACTCCATTTCTTCAACAAACAAGTTGTAAGGGATAAAAATGAAGAATCAGGAGGACCCTATGTTAAAAGAAATTTAAGACAGAATGTCAATCAGTTACAATATATGGACCTTACATGATATAGATTCTGAGAACTGCAAAAACTTCTCAACATGAAGACTCCCTTCAAACCCCTGCCCTAAGAAGCTTGACCAAACTTCAACATGGCTTCTAGCAGCTTACGGCCCTGTCCCTGGGACAACCCAGCCCCTTTTGAGTTCCTGTTTGGAAAAGCTCAGAGGTGTCAAAAAAAAAAGTTGCTGTTTGTTGTAACAGGTCTCTGACATCGGCCCCATCTCGTTTTCTTTTCTTTTTTTTAAGATTTTATTTATTTGACAGAGAGAGATACAGCGAGAGAGGGAACACAAGCAGGGGGAGTGGGAGAGGGAGAAGCAGGCTTCCCGCGGAGCAGGGAGCCCGATGCGGGGCTCGATCCCAGGACCCTGAGATCATGACCTGAGCCGGAGGCAGACGCTTAACGACTGAGCCACCCAGGCGCCCCCCCATCTCGTTTTCTTAGAGCACTCACTAAAAAGGGCTTGCGATGGTGAATCCTTCCTCTGTTCCTTGAGATGTATGTGTATCTTCTGTAACTCCGAATGTCTGTCTCAAGGACCTGAAAGCCATTCCTCTGAAGTATAATCAGAAAGGAGAGGTCTTTGGTCTCCCTGTCTCTGGGAGGATAGATTCCTAACTTCCCATAATTGCCAGCTAGCAGACATTGCTGGCCTAATCACATTTACAGTGACCAACCCTTTATAATTTTTAGCATGAGGCCCTGCTCTTCATTCTCCGTTTAAAATGCTCTGTTGCCTCTTCACAAATCCGAATGGAGCTCAGCTCTTTTCCCTACTGGCAGTGGTTACTGAATAAAATCTGTTTTCACTGCTTTAACTAATATCCAGCTTTATCTTTGACATTTCTAACAAATTAAAAAAAAAACTCAGGAGGTAATCTTGTATATCTGTATATTGACTAGATATTTGATAATATTAAATATTTATTGTTAGTTTTTTTTAAGTAATGGTGTTGTTCTATTTTTCAAAATCATAATTAAAAAGTATTTATCTGGAATGTTGTCACTTCTCACCACACTTTCAGCATTATCACTCTTGACCAAACCAGCATCCTCTCTTGTGGGACTTATGACTGCCTATTAAACAATCTGCCTGCCTCTGTGATGCCAACCCCCAACCCCCCCACCTCCCCCCACCCGGCCACCAGTCTGTTCTCAACACACAGCCAGAGAGATCTTGGTGAAATGTGCCATATCATGCCACTTACCACCTCACTCAGAGTAAAAGCCAAGTCTGTTCAATCTACCAAGACCTCATGGATCCTCACGTGTCCTCTGTGATCTCATGTCCTACCCTCCTGGGTCACTCAACTCCAGCCACACAGGCCTTGCTACTTTTGAAACAAAACAGGCAGATGCCAGCTTTAGGGTCTCGGCATTATTTCCCCCCTACCTAGAATCCACTTCCCCAGGGGCTCCCCCTTGCCTAGAATCGACTTCACGTCTTGTTTCCTCACTCCTTCAGGTTTCTGAGACTACAGAACCTGACCGCACTACATAAATTAGTGAGGCCCCCATCCCCCACACTCCTAGTGCCCCTTTTCCTGCTCCCTTTTTTCCATAGCATCTACCACCATCTGACATATTTTTATTTCCTTTTTTTTTTTTTTTTGCCTGATATTCCCCTTAGAACATAAGCTATGTGACAGTAGGGACTGTTTTGTTCGTTACTGTTTCCCCAGAACTTGAAATAGTTCCTTGCACATAATAGGCACCAAATGAATATTTGTTGAAAGAATGAAGGAATGGCTATTCTTACGTAGGTTGTAGGTGTGTGCTAAAGAATTGTTCCACATTTCTGAGCAATTGCAAAAAAGGACTTTGCAAGTCTCCTCGCTTCCTCCCAAGGGAAGACTGTCCCTCACTTTTCCAGAGAGAAGAAAGGATCTCATTGACCTTGTGAGCAGGGCTTTGGGCCAAGTCAATGTACTGTTCTAGTGGCTTTCATTGCTGAGTATGTAATTGGCATTGGTGTTTTCCATGAACGCACTGTGAATGCTCATAAATGCCTGAAGAGATTAGATCAATCTGGAATTCTGCATCAGGAAAGTGCTAGTGATTTGGGGACTGTGCAACCTTATGACCCCTTGAAGCTAAAAATCTCTCTGATTCATCATTTTCCTGATTGATCATTTTCCAGGGAGGCTGCCTCCACCAGGAGGCACCCCTTTTTGTGGGGGGGGAGGGGGGGTTGCCTCCCTCATGTGGCTAAGAGGTATACCTCTTTTGAAAAGCAGCTTTTAGGGGTGCCTGGGTGGCTCTGTTGTTAAGCATCTGCCTTCGGCTCAGGTCATGATCCCAGGGTCCTGGGATTGAGCCCTGCATCGGGCTCCCTGCTCAGCGGGAGGCCTGCTTCTCCCTCTCCCACTCCCCCTGCTTGTGTTCCTGCTGTCGCTGTGTCTCTCTCTGTCAAATAAATAAAATCTTTTAAAAAAAAGAAAAGCAACTTTTAGCTTCTATTGGGTTCTTGTCAAAGCTGAACACCTGATGGGGCTGAAAAACATGCCCGTAGAGACCCTGTGACGGTTATCTTGGGGGCGGGCGGGGGGTAGGTTAATTCAGACCCAACAACACATAATGTGGGAAAGGGCCTGAGAAGCCTCACTTATCTGATGGAGATGGTATATTTAAGTCTACAGCTACCTGGCCTCGGTGGCATTTTCAGCTTTACGTGAAGAAAAGGCAGCTTTCCCTTTGGGGGAAAGGTTATCCTCCACTGCAGAGCTGAAGCAAAGCCACTTGCTCAGTGGGATTCTCGATCCACACAGGTTGCCCTAAATGCCTGGGCCGGGCTCTCTGACGGTCTGGCTCTGCTGAAACCCCTGATGTCCCCCGGGGCCTCTGTGGCTGGTCAGCGTTGGTGCCAGCTACGTGGAATGGAAAACAGATGTGCTCACTCCTCTCAGTGGGCAGAACTCAAAGCCATCCTCACAGCTCCAGCCAGTACTCCCTGATGAAGCTTGTTACATTTTTACTGCTTCTTGGGCTGTTGACAATGGCCTAGCTGTTTCGTCTGCCACTTGGAAAACTACAGACTGGCAGATTCTTCCCTCTTTGGGGTCATGGACCATGGAAACAAATCACGGCTGCTGACGGAGCTATTTGGGTCTCTCGGGTAGGTGCTCATGGTGAGGGTCCATCCTCTGAGACCGACCAGGACCAAGCTGCAGATGAAGCTTGCACTGTCCACACAGCCACATCCGCTGCCTGGACCCGTGACTGAAGCAGACACGCAGCACAGCCCCCAGCATAGACTGGGCCCTGAGTAAAGACTCTGTATTTCAGATGCACCAGCCGTTACTGCATGCCAGGCCAGCGACTCATAATAAAAGTTGAACTGTTTGTCTCTTGGAGAGGGAGGCCCATTGCACAGGGCGAGGCAGTTGAGTCCATCGAACATTTGATCCCCTCCTGGGGCTACTGGTGGTGGCTCACCACTGTTGATCATTTTTCAGGTTGCAATCTTGCTGCAGTGTTGACTCTGGCTAGCTCCTTGTAGCCCTTGAAACTGATACTTGTTATATTTCTGGCTTTTCAGACATTTGCAGTCTGACCACGATGCACCTTTGATCGCAGTGGGCTCTCAAGCTACTCAAGGTGTTTGACGGCCCTCTGTATTATCCACATCCACAGGCGTCTGGGATTGTGGAGCATTGGAATTGATTCTTCAAAAATCAACTCAAAATGATTTCTGATCCTACCTCCATCACCTCCTCCTGGTTGGGGCATATTAGTAAGGCAGTGTGGTCACTAAATTTGACTGTTTTAGAAAGCAATCATTTCTTCTTGGCCACTCCCTGGTACTAATCAGGTGAAAGGTGGGATGTTCTACAGACCTATTTTAAGAATTTGAGATTCCCTGATGCACATGATGTTTCTTTCTTCTGAAGGCAATCCCAGCAGACCTGGTAGCTTCACCCTCTGGTGGCTGCCCAGCCAAAACAGGCCCAGGGGAAGGGGATTCAAGTTTAATGCTGATAATCAAGATTTTGGAATATTGTTATACAGTTTGTTAACATTCACACTATAAAGGAATATCAAGTGTGACAATCTGATTTTGAATTCCCCTCCAAGAATTTTTGCCCCAAACTAAACAATTTTGTGTGAGACCCACAGTTCCCAAACCATATCATGCACGCCAGGGTGCTGCAGCAGTAAGCCCATGGACCACCAGAGAATATTTTAAATGTTCAAGGGAGGGGCGCCTGAGTGGCTCAGTCAGTTAAGCAACTGCCTTTGGCTCCTATCATGATCCCAGGGTCCTGGGATCGAGTCCCACATCAGGCTCCCTGCTTACGGGGGAGCCTGCTTCTTCTTCTGCCTGCCACTCCCCCTGTTTGTGTGCACGCACATACACACTCTCTCTCTCTCTCGACAAATAAATAAATAAAATCTTTTTTAAAAATTTATAAAAATAAATGTTCAAGGGAAGCACAGTGATACTCAACATCCGTGGGAAACTGTGTGAACCACTAGTATAAGGTAGATCGTGGTTCCAACATTGGATTATTATCCAATTAACAATGTCATATCTTTGCACAGTTGGGTTTCCTACAGTTGCTGTGATAAAAAGCACGTATTGTGTGAATATCAGTGTGGAACAGGCAATGAGCATCCAATCTGATGCCAAGGTTTGAAAACTCGTACAGCTCCCAGCACATCCCATTAGCACGTAATTATGGTTACTTAAAAATAGAATAAAAGTATTATTTTTCTTTCAATTTATATGTATTATTTTTTCAAATGGCTACAAAGTGGTGACAACATAAATATATATTAAGATATATGCCTGGGTGGCTCAGTCAGTTAAGCGTCTGCCTTCAGCTCAGGTCATGATCCCAGGGTCCTGGGATCAAGCCCCACATCTGGCTCCCTGCTCCGCGGGAAGCCTGCTTCTCCCTCTCCCACTCCCCCTGCTTGTGTTCCCTCTCTCACTGTGTCTCTATCTGTCAAATAAATAAATAAATAAATCTTAAAAAAAAAAAAAGATATATGGACCTGGGGCGCCTGGGTGGCTCAGTCATTAAGCGTCTGCCTTCGGCTCAGGTCATGATCCCACGGTCCTGGGATCGAGCCCCACATCGAGCTCCTTGCTCGGTGGGAAGCCTGCTTCTCCCTCTCCCGCTCCCCTTGCTTGTGTTCCTGCTCTCGCTCCCTCTCTCTCTGTCAAATAAATAAATAAAATCTTTAAAAAAAAAAGATATTTGGACCTGACAAATTAATAATGGGATTTTTAGGTGTTTCTTTTGTCCTGAGTTGCTGTGAAAGAAATTACTCAGACACTAGGAACACAACTGATTAAATTTTATAAAAATACCCTTGTCCCTCTTATATCTGATCCTTCTGGACAAATGGTCTGGGTGTGACAAATAGTAAGTTTGTAGTTACTGGAATGGAACACAGTGGGAGGAGCATAATGAATTAGGCACCAGGGAGGAACCACTTCGGTCCCCTGGAAGGGGTGGGAGAGGGTAGGACGTTAATAAGTCTTCCAGAACTGCCTCTAGAGCTTCCCCACAAAGGAAAGCACCCTGCTCCTCTCCACCTGTTGCAAGCCCTTGACACTGAACTGACTGCTCACCTGGCCTTCTGTTCGATCACCATTCTCTTTAATCTTAGCCAGGGTCTATCAGAAAAAGCAGAAGCCAGTCCTATCTCTGCCCCTTCCACACAAAACACCCATCAGCACCTCTGGATCTCATCATCACTCCCCTATCCATTGATCAGTCATTCCATGGGTGGATGGATGAATGCCACTTGGCTGGTAGTATGGACAGGTAGAGGACGGTGAACTGACTGCCCCCTAGCAGTCCCTCAAAAAAAAAAAGGGCTAAGCTCTTTGAACACCACTAAGAACCCTAAGGATTACAATCCTTCTGGGAGGCCACATTGGAGATGTTGTCAGGCTGTACCCCTGACTGAGGTAGGGTCCTACTTGGGGGACCCAGCAGTTGTAAATCTTCTTTTTTTTTTTTCCAGGAGCACCGTAAACACCTTTGGTACATGGAAGCCAAGTGTTAACTTGTCTGCTTCCCCAAATCATGGTGACTTGCACTTAATGGTGAGTAATGAGAGACCATAAGAACACCACCAGTAGGGGTGCCTGGGTGGCTCAGTCATTAAGCATCTGTCTTTGGCTCAGGTCATGATCCCAGGGTCCTGGGATCGAGCCCCACATCGGGCTCCCTGCTCAGGCAGGAAGCCTGCTTCTCCCTCTCCCACTCCCCCTGCTTGTGTTCCTGCTCTTGCTATCTCTCTCTCTGTCAAATAAATAAATAAAATCTTAAAAAAAAAAAAAAAAGAGCACCATCGGTAGATCACATAGCTCTTAGACAACTGCAGAGATCTCTTCAAAATGAGGCTGTCCTTTATGACTTGGAGATAACTAGCTTGTTATTCATGTGCAGTCTGTGGGGAGTTCTCTTCATGATAGGAGTTGTCCTATTAGAAAAAGTACTATGAAATTTGTCCCTGAATTTAGCTGAAGTGATCAATGACAGCACCTTGACTCTGGAAGGTATTCAGATCAGAACCCTTTCTTTCCAGTTCTTGACAAAAATTCTTTTAGAAGAGCACATGCTACATAATAAACTCTATATGAATATTTGTTAAACAACAAGCACATAAAACCAATAAAGCCTGTGATCTGTGTTATTCAAATCTTCCCTAACCTTACTGATTTTTTTGGTTTGCTTGATTAATCAATTACTAGGAGGTGTATGTTGTCAACTTCCAGTTTGTCAGTGGATTTTTCCATTTCTCTTTGTATTCATCATTTTTTGTTTTACATATCTTGATGCTATGTTATTAGATGCATATAACTTTAGAATGGTTAAAATTTCTTGAATCCTCCATTATTTTTTTTTGCCCATAATCAAAACTTTATTGAAAAAATGACAGCAAATAGATCACTGTTGTAAACCATACAAAATTAAACATAATTACATTATCTTGGTAGATTAACTGGAATTACTAAACTCATAAGGCTTTCTGTGATATAACACAAATTCAAGAGGTCGTGTGGATCATTAGCGTTGCTTTCTTCTAAATAAACACCCCTCTGTGAGTCTGGCCTTTCCTCCTGTTGGCTGGCACAACACTGTTGAACAGCCTACACAAAGAACCGCCGTCTGAGCATGGCTGAAAACCGTGGTAACCTTGTAACAACCTGGACATTTTACATCCAAAAAATAGGAATTTGGGCTCTGAACTAGCTGTTTCTTTTTGTGTTTTTTCTTTTCCTCTTCCAAGGATGGGTGTAGTAAATCTCTAGCCAAAGGCATATTGATCCTTTCGCAATCCCAGCCAGTCCCGATCTCTGAATCCTCCATCATTATTAATTGACTCATTTTTTCCTTAATAATACTTTTACTTTAAAGTTATTTTGTCAGGGCGCCTGGGTGGCTCAGTTGGTTAAGCGACTGCCTTCGGCTCAGGTCATGATCCTGGAGTCCCGGGATCGAGTCCCGCATCAGGCTCCCTGCTCGGCAGGGGGTCTGCTTCTCCCTCTGACCCTCCCCCCTCTCATGTGCTCTCTCTCATTCTCTCTCTCTCAAATAAATATAAATAAATAAATAAAGTTATTTTGTCAGAAATTGATACAGCAGCACGAGCTTCTTTTTTCTTTTCTTTTCTTAGCATTTGACTTTCAACCTTTCTCTATTATTATGTTTTACGTCTATCTCTATCTAATTAAATGTCATATCATTGGATTTTGTTTTTAAAATCTAGCCTGACAATTCTTGCCTTTTACTTGGAAAGTTTGGTCCATTTATATTTATCATAATTACTAATACTGTTCGATTTATTTCTACCACTTAATTCGTGCTTTCTCTTTGTCCAGATTTTTCTGTGATTTATTGTTCTTCTTTCTTGACTTTTTGTTTGGATTGATTGACTTTTTTCTAATTTTTCCTCATACTGATTGAAAATATATGCATTTTATTTCTTTAAATGTTTCTTAAAATAGGACTACCACATGATCCATATGATCCAGCAATTCCATATACATACATATATATTATTCAGCCATAAAAAAGAAGTAAGTCCTGCCATTTGCGACGACATGGATGGAACTGGAAGGTATTATGCTAAGTGAAATAAGTCAGACAGAGAAAGACAAATACCATATGATCTCACTTACATGTGTAATCTAAAAAACAAACAAAGGGTGCCTGGGTGGCTCAGTTGGTTAAGTGTCTGCCTTCAGGTCATGGCTCAGGTCATGATACCAGGGTCCTGGAATCGAGCCCCACGTTGGGCTCCCCACTCAGTGGGAAGGCTGCTTCTCCTTCTGCCTGCTGCTACCCCTGCTTGTGTTCCGTCTCTCTCTCTCTCTCTCTCTCTCTCTCTCTCTCTCAAATAAATAAATAAAATCTTTTTTTTTAAAGATCTTATTTATTTATTTGATAGAGAGAAACACAGCGAGAGAGGGAACACAAGCAGGGGGAGTGGGAGAGGGAGAAGCAAAGCAGGCTCCCCACTGAGCAGGGATCCCGATGTGGGGCTTGATCCCAGGACCCTGGGATTCTGACCTGAGCTGAAGGCAGACACTTAATGACTGAGCCACCCAGGCATCCCTAAATAAATAAAATCTTATAAAAAAAAAAAAGGGCTCATAGATATAGAGAACAGACTGGTGATTGCCAGAGGCGGGGAAGGTGGTGGTGGTTGGGAGAAATGGATGAAGGGCATCAAAATGTACAAACTTCCAATTATCAAATAAATAAGTCATGGGATATAATGTACAGCATGCTGATTATAGTTAATAATACTGTATTGCGTATTTGAAAGTTGCTGAGAGAGTAAATTTAAGTTCTCATCACAAGAAAAAGAAATTATTTTTTGTGACTATGTAAGGTGACAAATGTTAACTAGACATATTGTGTGATCATTTCACAATGTATACAAATATCAAATCATTACATTGTACACCTGAAACTAATATAAAGTTTTATTTCAATTATACCTTAGTTTTTAATTAAAAATTTAAATTGTATGCTAATTATACTTCAATAAAAATTATTATTGTATCTTTTTAGAGAGAGGGAAAGAGCATGAGCCAGGGTGGGAGGGGGGCAGAAGGAAGAGAGAGAATCTTTTTTTTTTTCTTTTTTTAAGATTTTATTTATTTATTTGACTGAGAGAGAGAGCATAAGCAGGGGAGTGGCAGGCAGAGGGAGAGGGAGAAGTAGGCTCCCCGCTGAGCAGGGAGCCCAATGCAGGGCTCAATCCCAGGAGCCTGGGATCATGACCTGAGCCAAAGGCAGGTGCTTAACCAGCTGAGCCACCCAGGAGCCCCAGAGAGAGTGAATCTTAAGTAGGCTCCATGCAAGGCTCAATCTCACGACCCTGAGGTCATGACCTGAGCCAAAATCAAGAGTCAGTTGCTTAACTGACTGAGTCACCCAGGCACCCCCAATACAAATTATTATTATTATTATTATTTTTAATTTTATTTATTTATTTGAGAGAGAGAGAGAGAATGAGAGAGAGCACATGAGAGGGGGGAGGGTCAGAGGGAGAAGCAGACTCCCTGCCGAGCAGGGAGCCCGATGCGGGACTCGATCCCGGGACTCCAGGATCATGACCTGAGCCGAAGGCAGTCGCTTAACCAACTGAGCCACCCAGGCGCCCCAAATTATTATTATTTTTAAAAAAATATATTTATTTATTTGAGAGAGAGAGA
This sequence comes from Mirounga angustirostris, assembly GCF_029215605.1. Taxonomy (NCBI): domain Eukaryota; kingdom Metazoa; phylum Chordata; class Mammalia; order Carnivora; family Phocidae; genus Mirounga; species Mirounga angustirostris. The sequence goes on along the minus strand of NW_026991710.1, from coordinate 159,127,245 downwards.
GCACAGAGGGAGAGGTAGAGGGAGAGAAAGAATTTTCAGCAGACTCCCCACTGAGCATGGAGCCCTACACAGGGCTCGATCTCATGACCCTGAGCCGAAATCAAGAGTCAGGCACTTAACTGACTGAACCACCCAGGCACACCCCCCATAAAAATTATTTTTAAAAATTTTAATATGCAAACTTTATAATGTTTTAATTCTAATTACTCTAATTACTAATTAAAATGTTATTTTTCTTTTTTAAAAAATATTTTATTTATTTATTTACTTATTTATTTATTTACTTATTTATTTATTTGAGAGAGAGAGCAGGGGGTGGGCAGAGGGAGAAGCAAACTCCCCACTGAGAAAGGAGCCTGATGCGCACGGCTCAATCCCAGGACCCTGGGAACATGACCTGAGCCAAAGGCTTAACCAACTGAGTCACCCAGGCACCCTTAAATGTTATTTTTCTTAACCTTCTGGCTCTACCTTTTTTTTTTTAACTTCACTGTGTTGGATACCTCTATGCCTCATTACAGATCCTCTCAGCCTTACCTCTCTTTATATAGCCAGCTCTGTGGTGAACATCTCTGTGGGCACTCACCAGGTCTACACAGGTAGAATCTGATAATGCCTAGCCTCAGACTTGCCCTGTGCATCTCCTGCCTTCTATCCTGAGGCATCTATGTTCATGTCAATGCATAGAAGAGCACTGGGAAACCATGGTGCACCTAGAAAATATAAGGAGTTAACACACCTTGAGGTGAGCCTTTGACCAAGGGAAAGGAGAGAATCAATGGATACACTCATCCCACTTACTCTCGCTGGGAACATCCGCCAGGATGAGTAGTCTTGATATGTGCTTCATATGGTTTCTCAAATGATCCTGAGTGATGGAGCAACCAGACCTTTGTAGCAGTGGCCAAATTAATCATGTATCCTTGAATGAGCACTCCTGCCCTCCATCATTCCTCCATCCCTCACTCTTGTTCCCTGGCATCACACACAGACCAATAAAATCCTTGCACTTAAACTTCTATCTCAGACTCTGCCTTCTGAGGAATCCCTGCTAAGCTACCCACCTATCAGACATTATTATTACTACTTTATTCAGCAAACTACTTTCTTTTTTTTAATTTTATTTTTTTTAATTTTTTTAAAGATTTTATTTATTTATTTGACAGATAGAGACACAGCGAGAGAGGGAACACAAGCAGGGAGAGTGGGAGAGGGAGAAGCAGGCTTCCCGCGGAGCAAGGAGCCCAATGCGGGGCTTGATCCCAGGACCCCGGGATCATGACCTGAGCCGAAGGCAGACGCTTAATGACTGAGCCACCCAGGCACCCCAGCAAACTACTTTCTTATGACTCCTTTTTTCATCTCAGATTTTTCATTTTTCTTCATTTTAGTGTTTAGAAATTCTTTTAGACAGGGTTTGTTGGAGGTAAATTTCTCTTTTGTGATCTCTCTTTCTCTCAAAATGTTTTATTTTTCTCTTGTTGAAAGAAAATTTCACTAGATATGCAATCTCTAGGTTCACAGCAATTTGTTGTTGTTTTTTCCTTAACCTTTCAGGTCTGTGGATATATTATACCACGGTCTTCCAGGCTTTTTCTATTGAGCCAATTTTCTTTCATTTGTAGAGAATGTGTTTCTTCTTAGATCTTCTCTTTGGCTTTGATATTCTGTAGTACAACTATGATGCTAAGTGTAGATTTATTTTTACTTTTCTGTTTGAGATTCCTTGGGCTTTCTGATTCTAGAGATTTGTATCCTTCATCAATTCTGAAGAATTCTCAGCCATTAACTCTTTCAAATATTGTCTTTTCTCTTTTCTCTATATTATCTCCTTCTCAAACTCTGTTGGATCTTCTGTTTTAACTTTGTTCTCCATGTGTTTCAACCTTTCATATTTTCCATTGATGCTACATTCTGGGTAATTACTTCAGATTACTCTCGTAATTCATGATGGGCCCCCCTCAGCCATGTCTGCTCTGTTGTGTAATTTTTTCCCCTAGGTATTTCATTTCAATTTTTATATTCTTCATTTTTAGAAGCTCTATTTTGGTTCTTTTCAAGTCTGCCTAGTCAATTTTGGTAGCCTTTGCTCTTTACTCATGATTTTAATTGCCATTTTTATTTTTTAAAACATATTATGGATTCATTTACATTGTGTTCAGTGATCCTTGTTTTGAGATGTTTGTGGGTCTGATTCTGTTCATTGCAGTTTCTGTTTGTTTCCTAATGTGTATTTTAAAATAGCTTTATTAAGGTCTATGTTACAAATCATAAAATTGACCCTATTCAAGTGTTTAATAATTTTTTGTAAATTTATCGAGTGGTACAGACATCGCCATAAATCAATTTTAGAACATTTTCATCACCTTAATAAGATCCTTTTAGGTTCATTAATAGTTCATCCTCATTATTCCTCCCAGCCCCCAGCAACTGCTCTTCTACACTCTGTTTCTACCCATTTGTCTTTTCTAGACTTTTCATATAAGTGGAATCATATAACATGTGGTCTGTGCCTGGCTTCATTCACTTAACATAATGTTTTTGAAGTTCATCCATGGCATGTGGCATAGTTTGTTCCTTTTTACTGCTGAATTTATCCATTGTTTAGATATACCACATTTTGTTTATCCATTCACCAGTTGATGGGCAGTTAGGTTGTTTTTAAGCTCTGGCTCTAATCAGTAATGCTGCTATAAACATTTGCATGCATGCTTTGTGTGGACGAATGTTTTCATTTCTCTTAGGTAGTTACCAAAAAGTGGAATTTTTGGTTCCTACAGTAATTTTTTGTAAACTTTTTGAGAAACTGCCAAATGTTTTCCAAACTGGCTGCACCATTTTACATTCCCAGCAGCAATGTATTAAGGTTCTGGTTTTGCCACATCTGTTTTGTGTCAGTCTTAGCCTATTGATAGTGATGCTATCAGCTAGGAATGCCTGGGGGCACTCACCTGACATTCACATACTTCTTGTGGCAAGCCCCCACAGGTATTCCCCTGACCAGAGCCAATGTTGTGCTGGACCAACCCTTGTGGTTCTTAGGATTCCAAGACCCATCTCAGCACCAACCATTAGGGGACTTTGGAAAAAAACCAAAGTTTATTACCCACAAGTCCTGGAGGGTACACAGTATGCCTGAGGGCCACACAATAAGGTCTAGGGGAGAGAGAGGAAGAAGAGAGAAGGAGTGTGTGGGGGGGGGACCTGGGGTTCTGCCTTTATTAGGATCAAGGGTGGGGTTTTTGTGGGTTTACTCTTTATCTGGTGAATTTAAAACACAAGAGCATGGGGTGCCTGATTGGCTCAGATGGTGGAGCATGTGACTCTTGATCTCAGGGTTTTGAGTATGAGCCTCACATTGGATGTAGAGATTACTTAAAAATAAAATCTTAGAGGGGCGCCTGGGTGGCTCAATTGGTTAAGCGACTGCCTTCAGCTCAGGTCATGATCTCGGGGTCCTGGGATCGAGTCCCACATGGGGATCCCCCTGCTCAGTGGGGAGTCTGCTTCTCCCTCTCCCTCTCCCTCTGTGCGCGCGCGCGCTCTCTCTCTCTCTCTTTCATTGAGAGAGCGAGAGAGACCACGCGCGTGCACACGCATGAGTTGGGGGAGGGGCAGAGGGAGAGGGAGAATCTCCAGCAGCCTCCCTGTTGAGTGCAGAGCTGGCTCAGGGCTCAATCCCAGAACCCTGAAATCATGACCTGAGCAGAAATCAAGGGCCAGCTGCTTAACCAACTGAGCCACCCAGGCGCCCCTTGATCGCAGACTTCTCTGCCTCCAAAACTGTGAGAAATAAATGTCAGTTGTTTAAGCCCAACATGGGGCTTGATCCCAGGACTCCAATATCACAACCTGACCTGAAGGCAGATGCTTAACAGACTGAGCCACCCAGGTGCCCCTCAAATAAATAAATCTTAAAAAAAGAAGAAGAAGAAGAAGTCCATGATCAAGGTGCTGGCAAAGACCCTTCCTTGGCTTGTAGACAGCCACTTTCTTTCTGTGTCCTCAAAGGCCCTTTCCTCTTTGCTCACCTGGAGAGGAAAAGAGATCTCTGGTGTCTCTTCTTCTTCTTAATCCTATCAGAATAGGGCCCCTACACTTACGACTTCATTTAACCTTAAGTACCTCTGTCCTGTCTCCAAATGCAGTGACATTGGGAGTCAGGCTTCAACATATGAATTTAGGGAGGGCAAAATTCAGTCCATAACTTCCTGCCCTATGGCTTCCCAAAATTCATGTCCTTCTCACATGCAAAACACATTCACCCCATCCCAATACCCCCCCCCCAAAGTTTTAACCCACTCCAGCATTAACCCCAGTACAAAGTCTCATCTGGATATTATCTAAATCGGGTATGGATGACAACTGAGGTTCAGATTCATCCTGAGCTAATATTCCTCTCCGGCTGCAAACCTGTGCAGAAGAAACAGCTTTGCCTCCCAGGCTCGGGGTGGGAGTGCCAGCCCTGATGATCTCTGAGTCACCTTTGGGGTTATTCTTCCGTCTTAAAGGATAAAACATGCTGAATAGTTCTATTGTCCTGTCCTCGAGAGTCCCAGAAGTCCAAAGGCCTTCCTTTCTTTCATCCGGTCTCTGCTTCTTTTGGTCCAAACTGGCAGTGTCTCTGCCAGCATAATCCCGTCTTTACTCCTTGTTCTGCTGAGATAGCTGATTATCTCCACAGTTAATCATGGATAATCTCCTAATGGGGTGGATTGTCTAGCCATACCCTTGGTGTTCTCTCCAGAACAATTTTTCTCATTTTTGCAATATGGATGGGTTGAGAACTTTTCAAATCTTCAAGTTCCTTTTTGCTTAATTTTTCCTTCAATTTACTCTCTCTCCTCTCACATTTTACTAGAAGCAGGAAGGAGAAGCCAGGTCTCACTTTCAACATTTTGCTTAGAAAACTAAATATCCAAGTTCATAGCTTATGAGTTCAACCTTCTACAAAACACTAGACCACAATTTAGCCAGGTTCTTTGCCACTTTCTAACAAGGATCACTTTTCCTCCAGTTTCCAATAACATCCTCATTTCAGGCTGAGATCTCACCAGAAGCACCTTTAACATCCATAATTCTACCAGTAGTTTTTTCAGGACAATCTAGGTTTTTTCTAGCATGCACCTCAAAACTCTTCCAGTCTATATCAACCACCCAGTTCCAAAACCACTTAAATACATTTTTATGTATTTGTTACATCAGCATCCCACTTCGTGTTTCCAAAATCTGTTATTAGGGTTCTCTAGAGAAACAGAACCATTAAGATACATATATAGTGTTGTTCCAGTCTGAAGGCTAACAGGCTCAAGACCCTGAAAGAGTCAATGTCTTAGTTTGAGTCTGAAGGTGGGGGAAAAGCAGCTGTCTCAGTTCAAAAGCAGTCAGGTAAGAGGAATTTTCTTTTTTTCTTTTCTTTTCTTTTCTTTTTTTAAGGTTTTATTTATTTGACAGAGAGAGACACAGTGAGAGAGGGAACACAAGCAGGGGGAGTGGGAGAGGGAGAAGCAGGCTTCCTGCGGAGCAGGGAGCCCGATGCGGGGCTTGATCCCAGGACCCTGGGATCATGACCTGAGCCGAAGGCAGTCGCCCAACGACTGAGCCACCCAGGCGCCCCAAGAGGAATTTTCTTATTCCAGAGAGAATCAGCCTTCTTGTCCTAATCAGGCCCTCACCTGATTGGATGAGGCCCACTTATATTACAGAGGGCAGTCTGCCTTATTCAGTACCTCAGTTCAAATGTTAAGCCCATCCAAAACACAGAATAATGTTTGATCAAATCTTTAGGCACTCCAGAGATGGCGCAGTCAAATTGATTCATAAAATTAACCATGACAGGGGGCGCCTGGGTGGCTCAGATGGTTAAGCCTCTGCCTTCGGCTCAGGTCATGATCCCGGGGTCCTGGGATCGAGCCCCGCATCGGGCTCCCTGTTCCGCGGGAAGCCTGCTTCTCCCCCTCCTTCCTGCTCGAGCTCTCTCTCACTGTCTCTGTCTCTCTCAAATAAATAAATAAAATATTAAAAAAAAAATTAACCATGACAGGTATTATCTGTTTTACTTATTATAGCTATTCTAGTGGGTATGAAAAGATACCTCATTGTGGTTTTAGTTTGCATATCCCTAATGACTAATGATATTGAGCATATTTTCATGTGCTTATTAGCCATTTATATATCTTCTTTGGTGAAAGATCAATTCAATCACTTACCCCCACCACTTTTTTTTTTTTAAAGATTTTATTTATTTGAGCGAGAGAGAGCAGAAGCTGGGGGTGGGGCAGAGGGAGAAGCAGACTCCCCGCTGAGCCTGGGATCATGACACTTAACTGACTGAGCCACCCAGGCACCCCACCCCCCACTTTTTTATTGGGGTGTTTTGTCTCCTAATTGAGCCTAGTGTATGTGTATTTAAATGTGCACTCGTGTGTATTTTACATTTAAATTACAAATAACAAAAGAACAGTTCACCCATTTTATTGATCCTACTGTGTTTTGTGATTTATTTACTTTTCTTGTGAGCTTGTATCTATTGACACTTTTTATGGGAGCTTTGGGGCCAGGTTGAAGCTGCATTTCTCCTAATGTATTTACTTCTACCTGGAACCCAGAGGTACTAGACATGGGTCTATCTCCAATTAAATCCTCCTTGTAGTTCCTCGGCCAAACAGGCAATGTAATTTTCTGCCCTTGATCTTACTGTGGCTGTGGTGACTTTATTTTCTGAATCAAAATAATCTGGAAATGTGGTCAGAATGGAAGTAATGATGGGACAAAGGGCCAGAGTGTTTGAAGTCATGATTGCCTGGGAAAATCCAGATTGCATACAGAGGGTCACCCTCACCCTGAGTTTTAGAGCCTGGCAGGGCCAAGTGGACAAAATTTTGCATTATGAAAATATCATCGGTAATTTAATTTTAAATACTTAAAACAGTATGATGTATGTGTGCTGTTTTTAATCAATATCCTAGGGATGGTTAATTAACAATTGAAGTACACTGGTGGGGAATATAAACTCCAGGAGAGGTTGATTAGTTTTTGAAACATTCTAAGCAGATGTCCACACTTTAGAGAACTTCAACCATCTTTATCTCCACTCAACAATGAGACCATATGGATTTTTCTTTGGTGAAATAAATAGTATTTATAATGTATGGATTGGCTAGAAACACTGTACAGAGGCCACCTACTCTTGCATGACAAGATATAGAAAACTAGGGAACCCTAGATATTCCTTTTGTACTGCATATTACCATTACTCTTTGTAATGGTGCTCTTGATTTATATTCCAAAACTGACAGCTTCAGAATATTATCTGAGAATTACTGTTGTGAAGATCTTTTAAATCCTCCCCCTAAGATGTTGTTTCCTGGGCATGGAATGAATCATTCATGCAAAGTTGGTCAAAGTACCTAAAGGACAGGAAGCTGGGACTTTACCAAGGTTACAAAACGATTTGTTTTATTGTTTTTGAGCCCACTTGCTACTAATATTTGCATGGGCAACAAAATTCTGCCTACTATATATGTTAATAGAACATAACATTATAACATTGAAAGGTAGGAAGGTTGTAGAGTAGAAGAACTTAAAATGTTACAATGTTAAACAAATAACATCTACAAAGAGTAAAGGAGTATCCTGCCAATTAGATCCCTGCTTTGTAAATCCTCTTGCTCCAATACTTTTCAAATTCTATTCTGATTTGAGTAGAGGAGAGTCCTTGAATGTATGGATTAAAACAAGGTATGAGATACCTGAGGTTTGGAAAAGCCTCTAGTGCTATTCCATGCAGAGCATTTGCCTGTCTCTATAGCATCAGCCAAGGTTTCTTGAAGCCTGACCCCAACCACCTCCTAAAACCTGGGGTTGGCAAGGGGTGTAGTTATTTGCCAAAATGTTTGGAGAAGGTGAGAAATCTGTATTTCTTTGGGTGAAAATATTCTGTAATTACAAAATTAACCACCAATATTTTTATATAGTTTGGAGGAAGTTTTTCTTGGCTTACAGATTCAGACATCAAATAATAACAGTAGGCAACATTAATTGCAGGCAATCTTCTCATTGTGCTAAGTAATTTATATACATCATCTCATTAATGTATGTACATTTCCATACATTTCCATACACCCTATGAATGGATGCTTTTATTTCTATCTTATAAAGAAAGTGAGGTGCAGAGATCACATAATTAGGTGTTTTTTTTTTTAATTTATTTATTCATTTGAGAGAGAGAGTACATGAGAGGGGGGAGGGTCAGAGGGAGAAGCAGGCTCCTCGCCGAGCAGGGAGCCCGATGCGGGACTCGATCCCGGGACTCCAGGATCATGACCTGAGCCGAAGGCAGTGGCTCAACCAACTGAGCCACCCAGGCGCCCCATAATTAGGTGTTTTAATGTAAACTCAAGCTTACCCTTGCCTATATCCCTATATCCTCTAACTGGGAAGGATGGGGCACATCAACTTCATTATGAGCAGTTTTGTTTTTGTTTTTTTTTTTTAAGATTGAGGGTTGTTGGAGTGGTAGGGGGTGGGAGGGATGGGCTGGCTGGGTGATACACACTGGGGAGGGTATGTGCTATGGCGAGTGCTGTCAATTATGTAAGACTATTGAATCACAGACCTGTACCTCTGAAACAAATAATACATTATATGTTAAAAAAAAAAAAAAGAAGAAGATAGCAGGAAGGGAAGAATGAAGGGGGGTGGAAATCGGAGGAGGCGACAAACCATGAGAGACTATGGACTCAGAAACAAACAGGGTTCTAGAGGGGAGGGGGAGGGGTTAGCCCGGTGATGGGTATTAAAGAGGGCACATATTGAATGGAGCACTGGGTGTTATACCCAAACAATGGATCATGGAACACTACATCAAAAACTAATGATGTAGGGACGCCTGGGTGGCTCAGTCGTTAAGTGTCTGCCTTCGGCTCAGGTCAAGATCTCAGGGTCCTGGGATCAAGTCCTGCATCGGGCTCCCTGCTCAGTGGGGAGCCTGCTTCTCCCTCTCCCTCTACTTGTGCTCTGTCAAATAAGTAAAATCTTAAAAACAAAAAAAACCCCAAACAAACAAAAAACAAATGATGTCATGTATGGTGATTAACATAATAAAATAAAACTAAAAAAAAATTTTATTTATTTGTCAGAGAGACAGACAGAGAGCACACAGAAGTAGGAGGAGCAGCAGGCAGAGAGAGAAGCGGACTCCCTGCTGAGCAAGGAGCCCGATAGGGGACTCGATCCCAGGGTCCCGGAATCATGACCTGAGCAGAAGGCAAACACTTAACGGACTGAGCCACACGGGCATCCCTGAGCAAATTTTTTTATGGGAGTTGCCCACAGAACAGAGTCCAGATCTTAGAAACATAATACATTTAATGCTTAGGCTTACTCCTAACTTCCGGATGCCCATTTCAAACACCCTTTTGGGGATGAATCTTCTGTAGAACGAAGCTGCTAGAAAGGGAGAGGTTCTTTTCACAGACGAGCCAATGAGATGGATGCATCTGTGAGTGGCGTATCGTTTGGCCAATGGGGTCAGCCCCTGAGGCCCCGCGAGAGGACCGGAAATTGGACTGGAGCATATGGGCCTTTCGGCGTGTCGGTGCGTCGAGTGCGGTATTCTGCTGACGCTCAGCGGAACCTGGCGACGGCTTGAGCCTCCTGTGTGGACAGAACGGAGGTTTGGAAGGCCAGGGAGGCCCAAGTAGCCCCCGTGCAGGCCGGGTGGGCTCTCGCTCAAGCCTGCGATAGCGAGCGGGGATCCTTCCGGCCCAGAGCGGACCCTCCGCCCTCCACCCCCCCACCCCAGCCTCCACCCCCCACCCCAGCCCCCCACCCCCACCCCAGGCACGAGAGACTGTGGGCCCTGGGTGGGGCCGGGCCAGGGGCGGGAAGTCGTTATTTGACGCCGGGTGTGTAGGAGGAACGCAGGACCTGGAGAAGGTATAAAGGTTGTGGCCTAAGGAGAGAGGGGACTCCTGCTGGGTCTGAGTGTTATTTGGATGGCAACAGTGGGTGGGAACCCCAGCAAAGCTATTGGTTTTCGGACTTTCCTTTGGGATGGAGGGGGGTAGGATTTGCCCTCCGGGGCTTTCCTTCTGGTTAGGCCCCCAGTCATAGTGCCTCAGCCCAGAGCTGGCACCTGGAGAAGTGGGGAAGGCAGGCCTGGCCCGGGGCCTTTCCCTGTTGCACATTCTAGTCAGCCAGCTCTCTGCTAACTAATCAAAGGAGGAAGTCCACATTAAGGGAGGGCCTTCTGGAAGAGGGGCCAGAATCCATAGCAGTGATGATGGAGGTGAGGGAGGAGTGGAGAAGGGAGGATGCCAGAGATCTTGTAATTGGTAGGTGTCACAGCGCCCCTCAGTGTGTACCAGTTAGGCAACTGATTCTTTGGGTGGTGCTGGGAAGATGTGAGCAAAGAGGCCAGGCTAACTGAAAAGGAGTTTAAGCACTAGAGTTACTGTAGCCTTTAGGGAAGGGTGGCATATCCTGCCATTTTTGTGTAAAAGAGGATGGTCTAGTTAAAAATTGAAAAAATTTTTTTGCCAGATCCTGAACTACTTCCACCTGTAGTATTGACTTAGGATTTCTGTCAGTCCTGTCTTTACATAGATGGCCTGATTTTTTGTAGCTAATGCTTAAGGCAGGTTTGCAAAAGTTAAGAAGAGGTTTATTTGTCAGTTAAGGATTCTTTGGGGACCACGAGTGGGTCAGGGCAATGAAGGGAGCTCTTTAAAGAAGGACTCCTGAATTCTATAGGTTATAAAGTGATTTTGAAGAGGCTTAGTGGTCCTGAGATTTGAGGAGCAGGAAGAGCCTCATCCCTAGTTACCTGGGTGCGCAAAGGGTGTTAAATGTCACCCGTGAGACTCAGCAGGTATTGCAAGCTCAAAGCATAAGGGTCTACATCCTAGAGACCTCAGTTCTGATAGAGTTTGAAAGAAGTGTTTTATAGAGAGGAATTGGATAAAGATTCAGAGAAGCAACTACGGAGATCAAGGGGAAGATGGAATAGTGTAAATTGAAAATAGATTAGGAAAAAAAATTAGGACTCTAGTAGAGGAAAGATGGGCCAAAAACAAAGCAAAATCCATAAATATTTACTGACAGAATAATTTTGTAATACGGCTATGGTAACTGTGAACTTGCTCATAAACCAAAATCATGTTCATACATAAAAAGTGTTTACTGTACAACAGGCAGTTAACTTACAGGACCAAGTTCTCTGAGAGGCTGTTTGGGTAGAAAATATAAGTAACTTTGATGAGAGCTTGGCTTTTAAGGGCTTGCTGATGGAGAGTATTTAGAATATTCCAGGCTAAATAGAGCTTTAGAAGTGAATATGATATAGGAGGTTGGTCGTATTACTGGTCTGACCTAAGGAAACTATGTTTTTAATGCTTTGTGAGTCTGTCTTGAAGGAAAAGGAAAACAATTAGGAATCTTTAATCTTTATAAAATGCCGGCAGGTAATTGATCAGAACAGGATCGACACCCGTATCCCCTGCAGCCTTTCAATGGATCCTATCCGACCACCCTTCAGGGGCTCTTCTGTGCACCTGTCTCAGTGTGTACGAATGCCAGGCTCTTGGCCGCAAGCTCCTAAACCTTTGGACTCAGCTCTGGGCAGGGCAGGACCTGCAAGCAGAGGCCATGTGTTTGGAAAGCCAGGGGAACCAAGCCCACGGAGTGGGCCAGCACAAAGGGTAAGACCATGTCTGGATGCATAGTAGCAGCATTCAGCTTATCATCAGAGAAAATAACAGATTTCAAATAACTGTGAAGCCCTATATGAAAAAAAAAAAAGATTTGGGCTTTTTTGGTTGGTTGATTGGTTGGGTTTTGTTTTTGTTTTTCTTAGTTGCATTCTGGGCATATGTTTCAAATCCTAGAGTTGTGAGTTTAGAAAAAATGCCTCATAACGAATGCTAGATAGACTTGGGTATAGACCTCAGTCCTCTAGCTTCTATAGATATAAATAAACATACATACATAAATGGCAGGTTTGAAGATACGGCTTTTAAGTGTTTAGATTTTTGCATTGGGTTTGGCTCTATGGTATTAGCAGCCACTCCTGCTTCTGAGGTAATAATTCTTAAGAAGTTTCCTTTTAGAGGGCTCTTTGCCCAAATCTTAAAGAAAAAGATCCTCAGCTATTGCTTCTAATGTGTGTACAATTGCATGTATGTGCATTCTTAATCTTCTAATTATGTAGTAATTTTAAGAATGGTATTTGTCTATAATTAAGAAATCTCAAAGAATAAAGAGTTAACAAATATAGGAAGAACTGGATAATGCAGTTATGGCAATTTTAAGTAGAGTAGACAGTGTCAAATGTAATGTTATGTAGGCAGAAGAAAAGATGACATTATGTTGTATTTTTTCTCCGATGATTTGCTTGAGTCTATATGTGACAGCCCTAATTGGTGTAATAACATTAAACTTTCAAGACTGCCATAGGAAAACAGTAGCCAGTTTTGTTGGAGGTTATTTTAAAAAACCCAACCTCAGGTACTTTTAAATGGTCCGTTTTTTTTTTTCTGAAAATTTATTAACTGGTACAGTGTTCCCTCTTACCTTGGGTGTATAGGAAACAAACTAGAAAAATTGCACGTTGTTATTTTGTACATCAAATCATGGACTGTACCTGTATTTACCTGTATTTACGCTTAAAAACCTAAGATGACATTGTTATAAGTATTAAGAGTGTTTATTGAAAGTGTTTATGAAAACTACTTAAAGGGGCACCTGGGTGGCTCAGTTGGTTAAGCTCCAACTCTTGATTTCGGCTCAGGTCATGATCTCAGGGTTGTGAGATGGAGCCCAGTGTTGGGCTCTATGCTGGGTGTGGAATCTGCTTGAGATTCTCATTCTCTCTCCCTCTCTCCATCTGCCCCTCCCCCCTCTAAAAAAACTGCTTAAATAATTTTTATGAGGTATTTTTGTCCTTTATTCTTATAACATGTGTAGAATTCAGATGATTTTTATCACTCACAAAGACTTTAAGAAAACCATCAGTGTTTCTGGGTGTCTTGTTAGAAACATTGTTCTTATGTCTTCTTAAACACTTCACTACGTGTGTTACAGAATGTGTGTCACTTGCAGTCATTGAAATAACACTGTTATTTCATCTTAGAAATGAAAAGCATTCTACATCTTAGAATAACTGTCGAAATATATTTTTTAATAACTCTACTCATTAACTTTCCATAGGAATCTGTAGGTTTGGTCTCTATGTTCCGAGGACTGGGCCTTGAGACAGTGTCCCAGACCCCTTTGAAACGGGAAGTGCCTCCATTAGGTATGTGGAAAACTAATTTGTAAAAAGGTGTGGGAGTATGTATGTATGATTTCTTTGTTCTTAAATTCGTACAATTTATCTTCATAAAAATAACTACTTTACAACACCTTCAACTCACAGTTACAGTTGGGTTTTGGCCCTTCCATTCAGGTAGAGGCATTTTAGGTCGAGGCTTGTCTACCAGTATGGTGCGCAAGGACAAAGAAGAACCCCATCCCGCATTTCCGGATCATTCCATGTTGGCAGCTGGGGATAGCAAGATAGCAGAGGCCTGCGTTGGTTGGAATAGGTGGGTAAAGTTGCCTTCAAGGGTAAGTGTCAAATTCAGATGAAATATCTCTATAAGCCCAAACGGAAACTCGGAAAAGGGTCGTATTATCTTATAAACAATACATGGTTTTATATTAAAGAATGGCTGTTTTCTAAGAATAATCAGCAGCCACTGCTCCCATCAGTCATTGGAAAAGGGTAAAAAGTAGTTCTCTGCTGGGCAGTTTACAAGTCCATTTGCCCTGTTAAGTTAACCTGATTGTGGTGGTTCTTTAACCTGGCTGATTCACTCTTCCATCTCAATTCTGCCATGGAAATTGGCCTTGAGAGTCAGTATGAATAGCAATTAGCAAGTGAGTCGTGTAGGCATATTTGGATCTGAAGAGAATCCCAAGGTTTGGGTCCCCTTTTCCTTCAGGAAAAGAATGTAGACTTGGAGGAATCATTTAGATAGGAACATGGTTGAAAAAGTCCTGATTTGCTTTTCTTTTCAATATTTCAGAATGCTTGGAAGAGGGAATTTGGATACATCTTTATTACCTTTGGGAAGAGCAACTGGCGGTATAGGCAGAGGAGTATACAAGGCTCCTCGTGCTCTCGGCCTAACTTCTCGGGATCCTACCCAGCTATCATCACCACCACCTCGACCCCCATCCTCACGTCACCCTCTGGATCACCCTCTACTTGGGACTGTAGAACACAAGGACAAGTAAGTCTGGAGCACTGCCTTCTCTGCTTGATAATGATGTGGGAGGAGGCCTTATAATATTGTAAACACTGTTTCTGTTGTGTCTAAAAGCCTTTGTGGGTGATAGGTACTGCAGGGTTGTTTATTTTGTTTTTTGGGTTTTTGCCAGTGGGGAGAATGACAAAGAGGTGGGACAATTCCTAACGAAGTGAAATGGAGTTGATGGTTTAGATAGTATGTACCAGAGAGTAGACTCAAATGATTTTTCATTTCATTTTTCATTTCCTTCTCAATTCAGACATAGCCAGTTTTTTGTCACATCGAAGATTAGGAAATTATCTAGGAAAGATATTGCAGCAGTTCATCTTTCTTGGTGGAACTAATTTTTGTGTTCTTAGTTAGCTGGCTTCAATTATTCCATTGATATTACCAGGGCAAAGAGGGTGATCTTACTTCTCCAATTAGAGATTGCTAAGAACTTAGCTTCTAGCTTTCAAAGCTTGCTTTTGTGTAACTTGTGAAAGCTAAGTGTAAAATATTACTTCTCTCAGTGTGCTTTTTCTCTTAATTTTTTTGTGGCGTGAGTTGTTTGCATTTTTGTTTTTGGTATATATGCGTGCTTTTGTTTATTTTCCAGAGAGCTTTTTGTAAAGCAAGGCTCAAAAGGAACACCTCAGTCTTTGGGATTGAACCTTATCAAAATACAGTGTCATAATGAAGCAGTTTATCAGTATCATGTGACTTTCAGGTATTCACAACTTTTTTTCTCTGTATTCACTTCTTAGAGAACAGTAATGAAATCGTTTCCCTGGAATAACTGGGTATTTTTCTGTGTGATTCCTGATGAACGTCCCTCCACAATAATGCACAAACTCAGATCCTTGTGATAAATTTAAGGTTAGCATTATTTGTGTTTAGCTATATTACCATTTCCAATTTTAACTTAATAGGTGCCATTTTATACACCTGTAAGGTGGATTTACTGTGAAGTTGATGAAGCTTAAGGTCAGGGCCTTTTACTTGCATAGACCCCTTCCATAACCTTTTAACTTATTTTGTATCTGTAATTTTGTATTTTTCTTCTTAAAGAGAGACCCCCACACACACTGGTATAAGACCCACACCCCACAAAACCTGGATCCTCCTTGCATAAGTCTCATACCATGATGGCTCTCCAGTGACCGTCTAGGGTGAAATTTAAGGGTGAGAAAATCAGAGAGAATAACTGTAATCTTATATCAATAATTTCAGGGTTTCTCATACGTCTTAAAAATTAAGAATTCATGTTAGTTTGTGTTCTCTTTTCAAATCTCAGGAAGGGAGCACTTGGGTGGCTCAGCTGGTTAAGTGTCCAACTCTAGATCTCAGCTTAGGTCGTGATCTCAGGGTTGTGGGTTCAAGCCCTGCGTTGGGCTCCATGCCTGCTTAAAATCTCAGGAGAGTCATTAGCTGGAGGATATTAGCTGGAAGTGTGAAAATGAATGAGTGATTTGGAGTATCTGTGGAGAGAAAATAGGAAGATGGAAGACTGAATTTTTGAAGTACAGATGCATAAGAGGAGTGAGAGGAGTGAAAGAGAAAAGAAGGAACAGTTAGGGGGAAATACCTTGAAAACAGATGATAAAGACCAAAGGAAGGGCTCCTTTGAATGAGGAAGAGGTGGTTGACTTTGGCCACAGGAAAAAAAGTTACTGAATTTACCCTGAAGAACACCCTTGTTGATTTTCCACTAGATTTGTTAGCGTTAGGGAGAAAAAAACTAGACTAAAAGGAGAGCACAGGCGATTGGAAATACCCAGTGAACTGGCCGCTTATTTAAAAAGTATGTAAGAGAAATGAGAAATGGAACGATAAAGAGAGTAATTGCTTTAAAGCTGAGCACATGTGGCAGGTGAAGAGAAGGAGCTAAAAAAGAGGGTGAAATTGAACCCCTGAGAAGGGAGCGTAGTGGAAATGAGCCTGCTCTGGAATGTAAAGGAAACAGATAAGCATTAGTGAGAGGGAAGAACCCTTTCTCTGGAAATGGACTGACAAATGTTAATGAGGCAGAAAGGAGTGTGAGTCTTTACAGGCCTCTGCATTGACTGGACAGTGGAGAAGACATGGATTCTGTAAGTTTCAAGATGGTAGATCTGGACCGTTGAAGCCACAATGTAAAGAGCATGCCAGACCATTGCGAGGATACTGAGAAGATGTATTAGAGTGGACTGGTTATCCTGTGGCTTCCTTGTATCATGTGAAGGAAGTCCAGAGAGACACTTTTAAATACTGTGTTCAGGGCATAGTGCCATTCGTGTAGATGAATTTTTGGAGAAGCATTTTGAAATGTTATACTAGCATATGAGTGTTTAGTTTTGGGGACAGCTATATTGGATTACCACTTGATTTTTTAATCTTTCATCATGTACTTGAACATACTTAACCCTTTTTAGCCTTAGATTTGTTTAAACTTTCCAGTTGTACAACAGGGGTGTGTGTTACTGATATGTAATGGGACAGCCATTGTACCAAGTAGCTACTGGGGCTTTTTAAAGCTGTAAGATTTGTGACAATCAATAAAAAGTAGAAATTGCCACAAGTGAAAAATATTTGGAGTAAAATCCTGTTTTTAAAAAGTTATTTTTAAAATATGTATTTTTGCAGACTCTAGATCAGGGATTGGCGAAATATGGCTGGCCTGCAGGGCAAATCTGCCTGTTCTGTAATAAAACTTTACTGGAACATAACCAGGTTCATTGGTTTACATATTGTCCATGATGCTTTCGTGAATGTTGGCCAAGTTGAGTGGAGACTCTATGGCCTATAAAGCCTAAAATACTTGCTATCAGGCCCTTTACTGAGAAAGTTTTCTGATCTCTTGTCTAAAATTGGGAAGAACATACGCTGAAATGTTAAGGCAGTTGTCTTTGGGTGGTGGAATTATGGTTCCTTTTTTTTTTGCTTGTGGGCAGGTATTCTTGGGTTGAAATTCCTTTTGTAGTCAGATATATTTGAATTTTAATATGACCACTAGATGGGGCAGTAGTTACAAGTGACTGGTTCTCTACCAAACCTATTAAACAGGGGTAATAAAGACTGCCTGCCATTTGAGCAAATTGAAGTAAAATTCTCTTTATTGTTTTCTAGCCCTAATGTGGAGTGCAAAAGCATGAGATTTGGCATGTTGAAGGACCATCAAGCTGTCACTGGAAACGTTACTGCTTTTGATGGATCCATTCTCTATCTGCCTATTAAGCTTCAACAAGTAAGACTAAATAGGAAATATATTTTGGAATGAAACCTAAGAGCGTTCTGGTGCTTTGAGTGGTAGGAAATCATAGACATCCTGATATTTGAGTTGTACTTTCCTATTCCTTAAAGAAAGACAGGCTTTTCCATAACAAAGAAATGTCAGACTAAGAAACTTTTTCATTTGAATTCTTCAAGAAGTTCCTTCTCACATAAGAGGAGTGGTTGGAAGCCTTTGACCTCAGTGACAGAGAATGGTTTAAGATTTCAAATGGGAAGGGATCTATTGCTAGTCAGTCCTCTTACTAAATCTTTTCTTAAATCCTAGTTGTCATGCTATGATTTGGCCCAGTGTGAACAGCAAAATGAGGGGAAAGTAGAAAATATATGTAAGACATTTTAGTGTTTTCTAGAACACAGTTGGATTAGATTAGGGCTTGGTAGTTTTGTCATTTTTTTTTTACCTGCATATATTTATTTGTTAGGTTCTTGAGCTAAAAAGTCAAAGGAAAACTGATGGCACAGATATCAGCATTAAGATTCAGTTGACAAAGATCCTGGAGCCCTGTTCTGACTTGTGCATTCCCTTCTACAATGTTGTTTTCCGTCGGTGAGAAAACAGCTTTTCTTTAATCTCAGTCTTATATTAGTAACAGTGCTCTTCAAGAAGCTTGGATGGTATTATACCACGCACATATAAATAGGAGTTTAGAAACATTTAATAAATAAATAGATGGTATTGAGGCTAACTTATGGAAAAATTATGTCAAGTGATTAGCCAGATTTGGGGATAATGAAGGTAGATTTGAGGTGGCTGGTTGGGTTCCTTTGGAATCATTCGGATTCCATCAAGCAGATGTTTATATTGCATAATTTCATGGTGTTACTGATGGGGCTACTCAAAGTGGTAGGGTGCAAAAATTTATGCTGGAAGAATTTTTTTCCACATCCCTTGATTTTTGGATTCAGACAGCTCATAATTTTTTTTTACTTTTTATAAGACCCAAATTTTCATAAAACTTATTCCTACACCACCTCTTTTTAAATGAAACACAGAACGTAATTTCTACCTAGTAAGTTGAACTGCCAGGAACGAACACAGCTTCTTATGTCAGACTGATCTTTACAAACAGAAATTGACTCTCTTGCATTCTTTTTAGTTAATGGTGAAAAATACTGTAAATTGAACCTGGGAAATCAGCTCGGTTTTTGGTCACCTGGTACGTAGGACAAGCTATTGTCAGTTGTATATACCTCAAGATAAATGATAATTTTTCTTTTTCTTCTGGCAATGGTGTTCTCAGCATAAAAGCTATATTGTGCAAAGGGCACCAATAATTTTGACCCTAGGCTTCAAAAGGAAAATATAGTTAAGAGTAGTAGAGCTTGAATTTTTTAAATTATTCTCTAGAAGACCCATTTTTGCTCTTCATTTCAGGGTAATGAAACTTTTAGATATGAAGCTTGTGGGGAGAAACTTTTATGACCCTACAAGTGCTATGGTACTACAGCAACACAGGTCAGTGGTGTTCTTCTTTTCCTCACTTTGGAATGTTCTGGAAAGAAATTTTTCATTGTGATTACCATATGTAGTACAGAAATCTCAACAGTTATTTTATGATTGTGAATATAATTTATCAGTTAAATCTGTTCCATAGTTTAGTTTTTTAGTAAGTTCACAATGATGTTTATTTACTTTGTTTCATGGTGCTTTCTCACTGTTACTGGGGAGGGGGGTGGTATTAGCTCAGCTGTTTCAAATGGGGGCATGGAAGTATCTGTGGGTTTTTTAGAACCCTGAGGTAAAGCTCACTTGTCTCTTCAGGTTGCAGATCTGGCCAGGCTATGCAGCTAGCATCCGAAGGACAGATGGAGGTCTTTTTCTCCTAGCTGATGTCTCGCATAAAGTCGTTCGGAATGATTCGGTACTGGATGTCATGTGAGTGAATGGTGGGATTTACTTTTAACAAGCTAACAATTTTCTGAAAGTTCAGTAATAGCTGAATACAGATTGGCCATTGTTCTGTTTAGGTTTTAAATTGTAGAACAGGGACACCTGGGTGGCTCCGTCATTGAGCGTCTGCCTTCGGCTCAGGTCATGATCCCAGGGTCCTGGGATCGAGCCCCGCATCAGGCTCCCTGCTCCGCGGGAATCCTGCTTCTCCCTCTCCCACTGCCCCTGCTTGTGTTCCTGCTCTCACTATCTCTCTCTCTGTCAAATAAATAAATATTTTTTAAAAATTGTAGAACAGATTAAGGGTACTAAATGTATGTAAGTCTTGCAGAGATAGGCATTTGAATAGAGACCTGTTATATTTGAGGAGGAATTGTATTTTTTTTTAAGATTTATTTATTTCGCTGAAAGAGTGAGCTTACAAGCAGGAGGGGCAGAGGGTGAGGGAGAGAGAGAAATCCTCAAGCAGACTCCACAATGAGCGTGAAGACCAACTCGGGGCTCAATCTCACGACCCTGAGATCACAACCTGAGCTGAAACCAACAGTCAGACGTTTAACGAACTGTACCACCAAGGTGCCCTAAGGAGGAATTGTATTTAACTCTCTGGTTCAGAAGGCTTGGTTTAATACACACACACCCTGAATTTTTGTTTAAATGCGTTACTATAGGGGCACCTGGGTGACTCAGTCGGTTAAGCATCCAACTCTTGGTTTCGGCTCAGGTCATGATCTCAGGGTTGTGGACTTGAGCCCCATTTCAGGCTTTGTGCTCAGAGGGGAGTCTGCTTGAGGATTTCTCTCCCTCCCTCTCTCTCTGGAATAAATAAATAAATGTAAAAAAAAGTGTTATTTTAGTAAATCACTTACTATAGTAAATATAGATGTGATTAATTTGTAATGGCTTCATGAAATCCCATTTTACAGATAAATCTGTGTCCCATCACTGATTCTTTTTTTAAGGCTATGTACTTAGAAGTGGAATTACTTAATGAAAAGGCTTAACATTTTAAAGACTTCAAGAAAATATTTGCTTTAATAAGATACTTAAATAAAAGGGTGCCTGGGTGTTTCAGTCAGTTAAGCGTTAGGTGTCTGCTTTTGGCTCAGATCATGGTCCCGGGATCTTGGGATCGAGCCCCACATTGGGCTCCCTGCTCAGTGGGGAATCTGTGTCTCCCTCTTCCTGTGCCCCTCCCCCTGCTCGTGCACTCTCTCTGTCTCACATGCTCTGTCTCTCGAATAAAGTCTTTTTAAAAAAAGATACTTAAATATACATTGACAGATTACCCTCTAGAACACTTACTTAGTTCATTTTTCCACCAGCTGTGTACAACTACTAGGTGTTATCAGGCTTATAAATCTTTGCTTATCTGATGAATTGATTCATTCCTTCAAATGCATTTATTGAGCTCCCGTTGTATACCAGAGTCTTGGGACATATCTGTTAACATAACAAAGATCTCTCTCCTCATGGAGTTTACGTTGTAGTCGGGTACATAAACAATAAATAATAAACAAGATAAGTGAATTGTATAGTATACTAGAAGTGTTGAGAGCTTTGGAAGGAAGAAAAAGTGGAACACAGAGTAGGAGAGATCAGGAGTACCAGGAGTGGGGTGGGGGAGGGTGGAGAGCTGTAATTTTAAGTAGAGTGACCAAGTTCATTCGAGCCAACACTTGAAGAAGTTGAGTTAGCCAGGTGAATACATGGGCGAAGGAAGTTTTTGACAGAGGGACAGCCGGAGTAAAGGCCTTTAAAAGACAGAAATATGCCTGGCTCATTCAAGGAGTGGCAGGGAAGCCAGGGTGACTAGGCAAGAGCAGTGGAAGTATGGAGAAGGTGGAGGAGATGACAGTATCGAGCTTTGAAAGGCTATTGTAAGGATTTTAGCTTTTACTTTGAGTGAAGCATAGGATTTATGGCCAAGGAGTAACATGATGTGGCTTAAATTGTAAAAGGATCCCTCCCATTGCTACATGGGGGAGAGAGTTGGAAGGGTGGGAATAGAAGTGGGGAGACCTACCAGGAATCCAGGGGAGGCATGAAGATGGCAGCAGTGGAGGTGGCGAGAAGTGGTTGGCTCCTGGATAAATTGTGAAAGTAGTGCTCAGTCAGTGTCCTGGCTGGATATGGGGTGTGAGATAAAGAGAGAGGTTGAGAATGGCTCACATTTTTTGAGTGAATTTGTAATTATTCTATCTCTCCTAGAGTGTCTCTCCTTGATGGTGGGGGCCATGTCTCTTTTTCTCACAGTACATCCAGCTCTAGTTGATTCCTAGCATCTAGTAAGTGTTCAAGAATATTTGCTAAATAAGAGTAGATGTCTTCAAATGCACTATTTCTTTCTTTATGGTCTCTGCTTTGCTTTTCTTCTTAGATAGATCTAACTTATTTTATGTTTTATTTTTTCCGATGTTTTACATCTTCTGGGATTTATCTTGATGTGATGTTGGGATCATCATGATTGCCTTGGGACTATCTCACAGTTTATTGGAAAACATTTTTTTTTAGATTTAAATCACTATCTTTATCATTTGTTAAAGTACTTTGATTTACTTCTGAATATTTCATTTTGATCCAGTGGTTAAAATCAATGTGATGCTGTGTTTTAGTTATTGTAATTTTATTAGCTTTTAATATTTGTCAAGGAATCCTGTTTTCAGAATTTTCATAGTAAATGCCACCCATGTATTCTTGCATGTGATTCTTTGAATAATTTAATGAAAACAAGAAAAAAAGTCAATTGGCATCAATTGGGGAGACTGTTCAGTGAATCTTCCTATTCACAAATATGGCATATTTTTCCATTTATTGAAATTTATTTTTATTAAAGTTTTACTTCATGAAAGTTATTGTCATTTTATTATAACTACACAAAAGCTATTTATGGGTGAGTTATGTAGTATATGTAGGATTGGTTTTGTTTTCTGCACAGTTGCTTATTTTGGATATAAAATTATCTTTTCATTTTCTAAGTACATAATTTTATATGTACTTACCACTAATTCAACAGTGTTTTGTAGATTTCAGAGTATAAGTTTTGCAATTATTCCTAAGTATTTTATTCTTTTGATGCATTTGTAAATGGATTTTTTTTTAATTTCATTTTTGGTTTGTCGCAAGTATAGAGAAAAACAACTGATTTTTTTTTATATCAATCTTGTATCCCATAACCCCTTTGAAGTCATTTATTAGTTAAAACAGTTTATTCATGGATTCTGTGGGATTTTCTATATGGGAGATCATGTCATCTGCAAATAAAGATATTTTTTACTTCTTCTTTTCCAATTTGGATCTCTTTTATTTCTTTTTCTTGCTGAATTATTCTGCTAGGACCTCTAGTACAATGTTGAATGGGCATGGTGAAAGTGAGGGGAAAAAAAAAGCCTTGACCCCGCCGTTCCTCAGTGTAGTGGCCTTGGATATTCCCTTTGTTAATAAAGACAATTCAAGGGGGGGGCGTGGGGAGTGGTGAGAGTGCACATCCTTGTCCTTTTCCTGATCTTAGGGAAAAAATACCCATCCAATCTTTCACCATTAAGTATATTAGCTGTGAGTTTTCTGTAGATGCCCTTTTTCAGATTGAGGAAATTCCGTTTTATTCCTAGTTTATTGAGTGTTCTTATCATGAAAGGAAATTGGGTTTTGATCATTAAAAAAAAAATCCTGCTTTTTAAATTGATTTTTCAATATTGAATCAACCTTGCATTCCTGGGATAAATCCCACTTGTTTGTGGCGTATAATTTTTTTCTATATGTTGCTGGTTTGGGTTTGCTTATATTTTGTTGAGGATTTTTTTTCTATATTCCTAAGTGATATCTGTATTTTTCTTGTGATACCTTTGTCTCGTGTTGATATCTGGGTAATATTGGCTTTATAGAAAGAGTTGGGAAGTATTCCCTTCCTCTTCTGTTTTTTTGAGAGAGTTTATGAAGGATTGGAATTCATTTTCCTTCGGATGCCTGGTAGAGAAATTTGACAGAGAAGCCATCTGGGTTTTGGTTTTTCTTTGTGTACAGTTTTTAAATTACTAATTTAATTTTTGTATTGTTAGATATTTATTCTGATTTTCTATTTATTTTTGGGTCAGTTTTGGTGATCTGTGTTTTTCTAGGAGTTTGTCCAGTTCATTTAGGTTATCTAATTTGTTGGCATACTAACGTTCAAAGGGTTCCTCTACAGTTCTTTTTATTTCGTGAGCCCACCCCCTCTTTCATCCCAGATTTTAGAAATCTGAGTCTCCTTTTTTCATAGATGGTCTAGCTAAAGGTTTATCAGTGTTGGACCTTTTCAAAAAGCCACTGTTTGGTTTTGTTGACTGTATTTTCCTGTTTTCTATTAATTCCCACTCTTATACTCATTATTTCCTTCCTTTTGCATACTTAAGGTTTAGTTTGCTCTTCTTCTCTTTCCAGTGTCATAAGGTGAAAGGTTAGTTTATTTGGGATATTTTTTCTTTTTAATATAGGCTTTTACAGCTGTAAATTTCCCTGTAAGTAATGCTGTAGCTGTATCCCATATGTTCTGGTATGTTGTGTTTTCATTTACATCTAACTCGGAGTATTTTCTAATTTCCCTTGTGATTTCTTATTTGACCCCTTGATGATTTAAGGGAGTGTGTTGTTTACTTTCCACATGTATGTGATGAGTTTCCTGAATTTCTTCTGTTGTGAACAGAGAACTTACTTTGTATTATTCTATCCTTTTATATTCATTGAGGTTTGTTTAATGATCCAACATATGGTCTCTACTGGAGAATGTTCTGTGTGCACTTTGGATGTTGTAATTTTAACTTAAAATATTTTTTGCCTTTTACTAAGGAAAGTGCCAGAATTAGGACTATGGTACACCTTTATATTGGAAGTAGAAATTCTCCCAGGGAGTTTGAGAGCTTGGCATAGGCAAACATATGACAAACAAGAAGGAGAAGCACTAAAGTTGTCTAAGGATGTGTGTTTGTGAACTGTATTTCAGGTTCCAAACACAGATAGGAAGGGCCATGAGATCAGTGACCCAACTATCCCTGACCCTGGAATTTGAACTAAATAAACACAGTGATCTTCTTTCACAAATTGAAAAGACAAGAAGAGCCTTCCTAACGTTTGACCACTTGCTTTTTTACCAATTGGTCTCTGATCAAATGGACCTTCAACTATGATGTGTTAGGAATAGATTGGCTTGGTTTGGAGGCTTATCTGGCTTATGCCTCCATGCATTCCCTATAGAACACTCTTTTGTACATTTAACAGAAAGAAGGAAATGCAGGGCAAAACAAAAACACATGAAAAAATCTTATGAATATAGACAACCGCAAAAGCAAAGTAAGCCGATGGAGAGAAATCAAGTTAAGGGCAAAAATAATTTTCAAGTGGTATTCCTTCAAAACAAAAAGCCCAGAGACCTCATACAAAGACCTAGGTCCAAACAATGACTTCTAACCTGAAAGCTCATTAGATAAGCAGCTAAAGCCTAATGAAACTAGTTTGAGCTCAACTAGTTGTTGGGATTGACTCACTGGCAGCAGATCTGAAGGACAAATGGGGTTAAGCACAAGGGGCCCAGTGAGTGCATCTGTGGGTCTGAAACTCCTGGAGTGTTGCCAAGGAAGAGCTTCCACAGTTACCGTGGTGAGACCTCCAGAATTGTCAAAGGATGATGAGACCTCTGTTCTCTCTGAAATAAAGAGAAGGCTGCTGATTTAAAGCTTCCTGCAGTGAGAAGAGACTGCTGATCTTATAGAGAATACTGGAGAGGTATGGAGTTCAGGACAGCAGTCTTGCAGCGGGGCAAGCAGCACAAACACGGTTGCTCAGGTAGTCTGTTGTTGATTGAGTAGTACTCCTCTCTGGGATGCTTGTTGGATTAAGTTCTTCCCTGATTGGCCAATTTACAGAAACAAGGGGACAACTCTGGTTGGATAGCTTACAAAGGTTTGCTGAGGTGAGTTGATACAGACATATTAAGCAGGTTTAAAACTGGATTTTAGGGGCGCCTGGGTGGCTCAGTCGTTAAGCATCTGCCTTCGGCTCAGGTCATGGTCCCAGTGTCTTGGGATCGAGCCCCACATCAGGCTCCCTGCTTTGCGGGAAGCCTGCTTCTCCCTCTCCTACTCCCCCTGCTTGTGTTCCCTCTCTCACTGTCCCTCTCTGTCAAATAAATAAATAATCTTTAAAAAAATAAATAAATAGGGCGCCTGGGTGGCTCAGTCATTGGGCGTCTGCCTTCGGCTCAGGTCATGATCCCAGGGTCCTGGGATCGAGTCCCACATCGGGCTCTCCCTGCTCAGCGGGAAGCCTGCTTCTCCCTCTCCCACTCCCCCTGCTTGTGTTCCTGTTCTCGCTGTCTCTGTCATATAAATAAATAAAATCTTTAAAAATAAATAAGTAAGTAAGTAAGTAAGTAAATAAATAAATAAATAAAACTGGATTTTATGGGGGCGCCTGGGTGGCTCAGTCGGTTAAGCATCTGCCTTTGGCTCAGGTCTTGTGCCCGGGCTCCTGGGATGGAGCCCCGTGTTGGGCTCCCTGCTCAGCAGGGAGTCTGCTTCTTCCTCTCCCCCTGAACCTCCCCCTGCTTGCTCTCTCTCTCAAATGAATAATAAAATCTTAAGAAAAACCTCTGGATTTTATGGCTACTTGTTACCATGGCTACAAAACAATATATCTTTTACAAAGTTTGTCATTTTTTAATTGCCAGGAACACATGAATGTTTATATTTTCACCTGATTTTATTGTTTAATTTCTTACACGTATATGTTAAATTGATGAAGAATTTATTTTTTATTTTTAAAAAAATTTTTAAGAGGTTTTATTTATTTATTTGTCAGAGAGAGAGAGACAGAGCACAAGCAGGGAGAGTGGCAGGCAGAGGGAGGAGAAGCAGGCTCCCCGCTGAGCAAGGAGCCCGATGTGGGACTCAATCCCAGGACCCTGGGATCATGACCTGAGCCGAAGGCAGCCGCTTAACCGACTGAGCCACCCAGGCGTCCCCCAAGAATTTTTTTTTTTTTTTAAAGATTGTATTTATTTGAGAGAGAGAGAGAGCACATGAGAGGGGGGAGGGTCAGAGGGAGAAGCAGACTCCCTGCTGAGCAGGGAGCCCGATGCGGGACTCGATCCCGGGATTCCAGGATCATGACCTGAGCCGAAGGCAGTTGCTCAACCAACTGAGCCACCCAGGCGCCCCAAGAATTTATTTTTTAAATGGATAGCAAGTTTTCTTACCCATTTTTTAAAACTTTTTTTTTTTTAAGATTTTATTTATTTGAGAGAACATGAGCAGGGTGAGGAGCAGTGGGAGAAGTAGACTCCCCGCTGAGCAGGGAGCTCGACGCGGGGCTCGATCCCGGGACTCCAGGATCATGACCTGAGCCAAAGGCAGACATTTTACCGACTGAGCCACCCAAGCACCCCTAAACATGTGGGTTTTTTTAAAGATTTATTTATTTGAGAGAGAGAGCATGCGAGCGCATGTGAAGGGGGGTAAGGGCAGAGGGAGAGAGAATCTTAAGGAGACTGTGCACTGAGCACAGAGCCTGATGCAGTGCTCAATCCCATGACCCTGAGATCACAACCTGAGCTGAAACCAAGAGTTGGACACTTACCTGACTATGCCACCTGGGTGCCCCAATTCTTATACTTTTTTTTTTTAAGATTATTTATTTATTTATTTGACAGAGAGATAGAGCCAGAGAGCACAAGTTGGGGGGAATGGCAGAGGGAGAGGGAGAAGCAGGCTCCCTGGTGAGCAGGGGGCTCAATGTGAAACTTGATCCCAGGACCCTCATATCATGATCTGAGCCTAAGGCAGATGCTTAACCGACTGAGCCACCCAGACACCCCTCTTACCCGGTTTTTAATGATCCTTTCCCCCACTAACTTGAAATGCCACTAGTAATTATTGGACACTCAATCTAATCTGTCTTTCAGTCTCACTGAGATCTTTTATTCCATTAATTTCTTTTCTTTTTTCAGATTTAGTAAGGCACAATTGACAAAATAAACCTCATACATTTAAAGTATACAATTTGACGAGTTTTAACTTACTTGTATACCAACGTAACATCACAGTGAAGATAATGAGCATATCCATTGCCCATGTAAAATTTACTCATGTCTCTTTCAGACCTCTTTCTTTGTTCTCCTCTGTCCACCATAGGCAGCAAACACTGTTCCGCTTTCTGCCACTAGAGATTAGTGTCCATCTTTTAGAATTTTCTATATGTGGAATCATATGGTATATACTCATTTTTTTGTTTTTTTGTTGTTCAGTCTGGCTTTTTTCAGCATGAGTTTTTTTAATTTTAATTTTTTATTTCAATCCCAGTATAGAAGTCAAAGTAAGGGGCACCTGAGTGGCTCAGTCGGTTGAGCGTCTGCCTTTGGCTCAGGTCATGATCCCGGGGTCCTGGGATCGAGTTCCACGTCGCTCCCCGCTCAGCAGCGAGTCTGCTTCTCCCTCTCCCTCTGCTCCCACTGGTTCTCTCTCTCTCTCTCTCTCTCAAGTAAATAAATTAAAATCTTTTTTTAAAAAGTAAAGTGAAATAAATGCAGTTAAAAATCATTGATTTTTATCTTCTTTTCAATGTTGAATATTGGAGTAACAAGACATAGGCCTATATTGTTTATCTCCTGTGTCCCTCAGTCAGTTTTTAGCTTTTTTCTTGATTGTGCCTTCCTCCTCCATGTCAACCTCCTACCTTTTCTGATGCAAGACAGTGATTTAGGGGGAAAGGATTTGATGAGAGAATATTAAAAACTGTCATTAAGAGTTCTGAAAATAAATTACAAGTTAAAAGGTGTTTGAATATGGATTTTATACTAGTGGTTGCTTTTGACTTCCACAACTACATATATATAGTTATCCTACATTTTTTTGAGACAGAGAGAGAGCGCACAAGTGACAGGGGCAGAGGGAGAGGGAGAGAGAGAATCTTAAGCAGGGTCCATGCCCAGCACAGAGCCTGACACCAGGCTCGATCTCATGACCCTGAGATCATGACCTGAGCCAAAATCAAGAGTCAGAGTCTTAACCAACTGAGCCACCGAGGCGCCCTTGTAGTGAACTATCTTTATAGCCATCTCTCTGTATTTAACCTGCCGACAGAGTAAAGTGCCACACACACACACTACATCTGGCATGTAGCAGGCACTGATGACAGTGATGGAGGTGATGTTTGCAAACACACAGTTCTGTTCTCTGCGCTAGGGACAGTTCTCAGTGCTTCATGTATATAAAGTCATTGCGTTCTCTCAACACTAAGTTAGGTGCTTCCCTGACCCCACTTTGACGTGAGGAAACCAAAGCACAAAGAGCCGTAACTCAAAGTCTCACAGGCTAGTAAGTGGAAGACACAAGATTTGAACCCAGGCATTGGCTCTGTCGTCAGTGTTGAACTGCTTAAACTCTCTGATGGTTTTTCACCACTTACTGCAGTCTTTCTTAAGACAAGTTCTGCAGGATACTAATTGCCCAGGATGGCAATAAATGTTCATTCAGTGAGGTTAAAAGGAGAAGAGTGGGAGGAATCCGTGGTTAAATACATGGGAGGTAAATAAAGGTAAATATGTTTCTTCAGCAGCCTGAGGTGCTCAGGTATGTTGTGAGTCTCTAAACAGGGTTATAATTTGCAGAATGGACTCCACTTTTTTGATTGTGGAACCTTTTTCACACCTTCTCACAACCTCTCAAGGGACCACCAGTGTTCCTGAAGAATCTACCCTGGGTGACACTGACCTGCAGAAAAAAGTCCAAGCTCTGATCCTTGACTTAACAAGGACATTCACATCTGTCCCTGCTTACCTGCAGCCTGTACCTCTTCAACCTCCTTGCCCTCCCCATCCCCAGATCCCTGCTTATCCCCTGCATACTGCTGCCTCTGCCTGGAATGTCACTCATTCCTCTGCCCTGGCGTTTCTGCTTGGCAGATTGCTCCTTGAAGCATCATTCTGTAAACGTTCCTTGACTCTCTGGGCATATTCAGACATGCTTTCTGCAAGTTTCCTGTGTTGGCTTGTTCACAGCACTGTTTAGAGGTTACCGCGAGGGTACATTTATCTATGGTGAGTCTGTCATCTGCATCTTTAGCATCTTCACCAGCGCTGTCTAATGATAGGTATTTGTAATCCCTTCCATTAGCTAAAAAGGGCAAATATAGTTTAAAGAATGTTTTGTTGTCCCTCCGTAGACTCTCCTAATAATGATACAAGATAATTGTTTTGATGATTAAAGTACCTAATTCGAAGGCAAACTGTGAATGTTATTAATTTGTAGTTGCTGTTTTTAATTTCCCTTTTATTTTTTCCACAATTTTTAAAAAAGATTTTATTTATTTATGGGAGAGAGAGAGAGCAGGGGAGAGGCAGAGAGGGGGACAGGGAGAATCAGACTCCCTGTTGAGCGGGGACCCCGGCACGGGGCTCAATCCCAGGACCCTGGAATCATAACCTGAGCTGAAGACAGATGCTTAACCAACTGAGCCACTCAGGCGCCCCTCTTTTCACTATTTTTAGTGATTTTGTTTTGTTTTTTTTTTTTTTGGTAATGTCAAAAAGAAAAGAGATGAGAGTCCTAACTCTTTTTTTTTTTTAAGATTTTATTTATTTATTTGAGAGAGAGAATGAGAGAGAGAGAGCATGAGAGGGGGGAGGGTCAGAGAGAGAAGCAGACTCCCTACTGAGGGCAGGGAGCCCAATGTGGGATTCGATCCTGAGACTCCAGATCATGACCTGATTCAAAGGCAGTCGCTTAACCTGCTGAGCCACCCAGGTGCCCCGAGAGTCCTAACTCTTAAAAGAGACAGTTGGAGCCTTCTGGTGCTGTATAGCTGTGATCATACCCCTGAAGTACTTTTTTTTTTTAAAGATTTTATTTATTTGACAGAGAGATAGAGAGAGCACAAGTAGGCAGAGTGGCAGGCAGAGGGAGAGGGAGAAGCAGACTCCCCACTGAGCGGGGAGTCGAATGCAGGACTCGATCCCAGGACCCTGGGATCATGACCTGAGCGGAAGGCAGACGCTTAACGACTGAGCCACCCAGGCGCCCCCTGAAGTACTTATTTGCATCCCCCACCCTTTTCATTGTGCTCTCTGTATACAGATATGATTCAGAAGTCTTTTGTCTCTTTCCAAAGGCATGCCATGTATCAGCAGAACAAAGAAAACTTCCAGGATGAGTGCACTAAGCTTCTGGTTGGCAATATTGTTATAACCCGATACAACAATCGTACCTATCGTATTGATGATGTGGATTGGAATAAGACACCAAAAGATAGCTTCACAATGTCTGATGGGAAGGAGATCACATTCTTGGAATACTACAGGTGGAAAGAAGAGACTGGGCTTGGGTCTTTGGGTGGCTGTGGGATATAGGCTACCATTCTGTAGTGGGAGATTGAGTTCCATAGTAGCATGCTTTTAAAATAATTGGATTGGTAACTCACCTAAGATTGAATGAGCTTGTTTGTGGGATTTGACCTGAATATGCTACCATTACAGTTTCATTTCTTTTAGTAATTTTGGAAGTTACTTTATAAATTAATACCAGGATTTTGAATTATATTTCTTTTGTTGGTTTAGGTAGAAGTCTGGCTGGAGGGGTGAAATTCAGGTCTTTAATCATTTGACTATCATTTTGTCTTTCCAGTTGCCCAAGGCTTTCAACCTGATGGAGTTTTTTTTTTTTTAAGATTTATTTATTTGAGGCTGGGGGGAGTGCACACGGGCAGGGGGAGGGGCAGAGAGAGAGGGAGAGCGAGAGAATCCCAAGCAGAGTCTGTGTGGAACCTGACATGGGTGGGGCTTGATTCCACACCCCAAGATCATGACTCAAGCCAAAACCAAGAATTGGATGCTTAACTGACTGAACCACTCAGGCACCCCCAACCTGATGCAGATTTAAGCATATTTTTCCCTGGACGTTAGACTCTTTCTCCTCCATTTAATTGCGGTGTTAACTTGAGGCTGCCTTTTCCAGTTATAAATATGCTATAATGAGTTTCTGGTGGATCCTTGACAAAGGTATTATGCAAATTATGTACCCCAGTACTGGTTAAGACACCCAGACTATGTTGCCATACAGTAGTGATGCTGCTTCTGAAATGTTTTCCTGCCTCTGCCCTGCTCTAGCAAAAACTATGGGATCACAATTAAGGAAGAGGACCAGCCACTGCTGATCCACAGGCCCAGTGAGAGACAGAATAACCAAGGGATGGTGAGTGGGGGGGTGTCAGATTTGCACTTCTAGCTTAAGCTCTTCATCCATGGTGCTGAGAGCCGTGGAGCAGGGTTACAGTGTGGTTGGGGAAGACTCTGTAGGGCTGTCTCATCTAGCCAGTGGTGTCACTTCATGCGGTAGGATTTGCTTTTGAAGTCCCCATAATGAGGAGCTAAGTATCCATATGAGCAAGTTAGGTTAAGGAATAAGGAGAATTTTCTGCTAAAGATTAAAACACTGGATCCATTAGGGAAGTTGTAGACATTTAACAGGGACTGGAACCAGGGAAAGTACCTTGACACTGACTGTTCTGTCTTAAGTGAGAAGGCTGAAGATCAACCAGCTAAGATAAGAGCTGGAGGCCCCAGCTGGATGGGATGTATCACCTTAGCTTGTCTGGAGGCCCAAGAGGGACAGTTTTGGGGGGGGGGGTTCTAGTTTTTCCACTTTTTTTGACCATTTCAACATTTTTCTCTTTACCTAATACAGCAGGCTATAAGTATTATCACTGAGGGGAAAAGGGTAAAATACTTGCAGTGTTTCACTGCCCTCTTTTCTGGGGTTTTATGTTCCTTATTGTGCCAGTTATGTCCCTGCAGGCCCAGCCCTGGGCATGGCATGTCCTGTGAGGTCAGAGGAACAAGACCGTCTTTACTGCCTTATTTTTCCTCTCCATTCTCTCCTCAAAGCTGCTAAAAGGCGAAATCCTGCTGCTACCTGAGCTTTCGTTCATGACTGGAATCCCTGAGAAGATGAAGAAGGACTTCAGAGCCATGAAGGTGAGAAATGCCCGTGTTGATTGGAAGGCCTTTTTGAGAACAGCTTGAGCTAGATCTGGGCAGGCCTGTGTCATCACCTGGGCAGGTCTGTTCTTCCAGGCTCCAGTTCTCTCTGTAAAACATGCTCCATGTCCCTTCCCACACACTAAGATAGCTGATCGGAGCTCCTTTTTGAAGATTGTTGAAAACAAAACAGTGGAGTGACTGGATTATCAGGTAGAAGGAAAGAAGTAATTATGTCTTCACCCCCACCAATCAGATGACTGTAAACTGGTCATATGATCATAAGTGAGGTTCTTTGATAGCACTGCGTTTTTCTAGTGCTACAAGCCTTCCTACAAGCCTTCAGTCTATTTAAAGGGGTGGGGGAG
Organism: Mirounga angustirostris; assembly: GCF_029215605.1. Lineage (NCBI taxonomy): Eukaryota > Metazoa > Chordata > Mammalia > Carnivora > Phocidae > Mirounga > Mirounga angustirostris. Next base: position 159,094,440 of record NW_026991710.1, on the reverse strand, counting down.
ATAATGTAGCAAAAAGTAATCAACAAGTCAGAGGCTGAGGTAAAAGGATAGAAGTTTATCTTGTGGGGTGTAGAGTGTCCAGGAGGTGTTGGGCTGAATCTCCATATGAAGTAGCTGAGAAGCACAGACGTGGGCAGCAGCATGAGTCTAGAGCCCAAGCACTTCACCTCCACTCTGTCTGCAGCGCCTGGGGCTTTCCACACCCCAGCTCCTGTGCTGCCTCACTCTCCCAGCGCTTGTCTGTTACCCTTGGACCCATGTCTGTCTCCGATGCCACAGACTATTTTCAATAACATCATAAAGAGCCCGAAGTGAAGCTTAGCATATCTTTAAGAGATTTCTTTCATGTCTACCTTCGTTCCTTCTCTGTTTAGCATGTAGGTCAAGGCTCCTTCCTTACAACACTCAGTCACCTAATGACTTTATGATCACAGAGCTATCTGTGCCGCCCCGCAGACTGGCAGTAATGACTGCCTCATAGGGAACAACAACTGGACAGTTCTTTGGTCCCAGAAGAGTAAAGAACTCACATATGTGATTCAGAATCTTTATGTGTACCTTTGGGTCTTCATTTAACAATAACATTTAGTGGGGCGCCTGGGTGGCTCAGTCATTGAGCGTCTGCCTTCGGCTCAGGTCATGGTCCCAGGGTCCTGGGATCGAGCCCCGCGTCGGGCTCCCTGCTCAGCGGGGAACCTGCTTCTCCCTCTCCCTCTCCCCCTGCTTGTGTTCCCTCTCTCGCTGTGTCTCTCTCTGTCAAATAAATGAATAAAATCTTTAAAAAAACCCAACATTTAGAAAACACGAATTATGGACCAAACACTGGACCAAAAACTTGTCTTATGATGACATTAAATACAGTAGTAGTATGACATGAAGTATAAAACTGGATCTGGTTTTCCGTTCTGTTATGTTTGGCTCTGCCTGGCACAGGACATTTTTCCCCCTATTTTTCCCAAATATTAAATAGGTGTAATCAAGCCCCTTTTGCTCCTGTTTCATAGAATTTCTAAGTAAGATTTTAATTATTCATTTGAGAGAGAGTGCACAAACTGGGGGGGCAGAGGAAGAGGGAGAAGGTGAAGCAAACTCCCCACTGAATAGGGAGCCCCGATGCAGGGCTGGATCCCAGGATCCTGGGATCACGACCTGAGCCGAAGGCAGATGCTTAACTGACTGAGTCACCCAGGCGCCCCTGAATTTCTTAGGAATTTTAAATTCAGAACATGGTTTTGAGAAAGAGGTAAGATTTAGCTGTCATGTGGGAGAAAGAAACAATAACATTTCAAATTCTTACTTTTATGATTAAAATTTTAACCGTATACTTCATTTACATTCCTGAGAGATGTTTATTAAAATTTTTGGAGTATTTAAAAATGTCTACAGATTTCAGTGGAAAGGAGGTTTTCTTTTGGAAAGGTTTTAGACATATTGGGGTTTAACTTCATATTGGAGAAACTAATACTCATAACTTATTATCTCCATTTTAAATCTATTTAGGATTTGACCCAGCAGATCAACCTGAGCCCCAAACAGCACCATAATGCTTTGGAATGCTTGCTCCAGAGAATTTCAAAGAATGAGACAGCCAGCAATGAATTGGCACGCTGGGGACTCTGTCTGCAGAAGGATGTACATAAGGTAAAGTGAATGTAGCCAAGTAGGAAACAGCATTGAACAGTGATTTTAAGAGCTTAGTGAAGTAGGTGATAGCTTCCTCTCTTATCTTTATTTTGGAGTTTTGCTCTATTATTACACTTTTTTGGGGGGGTCCTAGTCATAATATTTGAATTTTCTTCTCTTAATTTGTTAGTATCTCTTAGAGATTTTTCTTCTGTATTTCACAGAGATCTGAGCTGTTAATTTTCAGTCAAACAGATAGTAAAAGGAATATTGACTTAAATTTTATCTCATTTTTGGGGTGCCTGCGTCGCTCAGTTGGTTAAGCGTCTGACTCTTGATTTTGGCTCAGGTCATGATCTCAGGGTTGTGAGATCATGCTGCATTGTTGGGCTCTGCGCTCAGCAGGAATTCTGCTTGACATTCTCTTTCTCCCTCTCCCCACCCCCCTAAAAAAAATAAGTCTTTATAAAAAAAATGACCTCATTTTCAGTTTTCTAATCTAGATAATTCTTAAGGTTCTATATGTCCTTTTTTTTTCCAAGTTTTTTTTTTCTTTCCCAGTAATTAACTTGTGATTCTTGAATATACTATTGTCATTCTTTCAATAGGCATAGAGAGTTTTGGATTTACACCATCTGATTCTTATGGCCCTTTCTGCCTGCATCTTGCCTGCGTCTGCTATGTTGTATTTTGTGCGGCATGATCCATACATAGGGCAGAGGCAGTGTGAGATAGTGTGCAGTCCTTGCCCTTCTCTATCCATTTATTTGGCTTTGAATCTCAGTTTTACCACTTGCCATCGTAGTTACTTTGAGCAAATTGCCTAGTATCTCTTAGTATTTTTATCTGTAAAATGAGGATAATGATTGACTTATAAGAATTTAAATGGTAACATCTTCAGCGTAATATGTGACACATAGCAAGTGCTAAATAAACATTAGCTATTATTACTTTTCACCTTTTTTTTGAGGTTATACCAAAATAATTAATTCTACCTTTTCTCTAGTTCTCTTGTACTCTGAATTGACTCCTTGTTAAAAAAAAATTTTTTTAATAAAAGTAATGGATAGTCAATAAGGAAAATGTCGAAACCTCACAAAAAGTAAAGAGGTAAAAACATCAGTAATTTCATCATCCAAAGATGATATCTCAGTGATTTATTTTATTTTTTTTTTAAGATTTTATTTGTCAGAGAAAGAAAGGACAAGCAGGGGGAGTGGCAGGCAGAGGGAGAGGGAGAAGCAGGCTCCCTGCTGAGCAAGGAGCCTGATGTGGGACTTGATCCCAAGATTCTGGGATCATGACCTGAGCTGAAGGCAGACGCTTAACCCACTGAGCCACCCAGGCATCCCTCAGTGTTTTATTTTAGATATGTACCAAAGATACTTCAGTGTATATCCTTCCTCCACATTTTTCTGTGAAAATAAATCTTTTTTTTTTCACAAAGCTGTAATTATATTGTATATGGTTTTACATTTTCTTTTTCATTTAATATTATATTTTGAACATGTTTTCGTGTTATTAAATATTAATTTGAAAATGTAGAAAATATAAGCCAAAGAAGAAAAAAGTTCATCTTTCTATTTGAGAATAACCACTGTTAACATTTTTGTACATACCCTTCAGTGGATTTTTGTGTGTGTGTACATGTGCATGCTTGCGTGCTTATGCATACTCACACACGGCATGTGTTCATATAGTTTCTTTTTTTCCCTCAGTATATTTAGAATGTTTTTCCATGTCATTTAATATTTTTCTAAACATTTTAATTGCTGCTAGATAGTTTATTAACAATTTTCTATTCTTTTACATTCAAATTGAATTTAATATTTCTAAATTAGAAATAGTTATTCAGGGGTGCCTGGGTGGCTCAGTCATTAAGCATCTGCCTTTGGCTCAGGTCATGATCCTGCATCGGGCTCCCTGCTCAGTGGGGAGCCTGTTTATCCCTTTGCATGCTGCTCCCCCTATGCGTGCGCTTGCTGTCTCACTCGCTCTCTCTTTCTGCCAAATAAATAAATAAAATCTTAAAAAAGAAATAGTTACTCAGTAAACAGCCTTGTAACTAAGTCTTTGTAATGTTGTTTATTTTCATAGATTTATGGAAGTGGAATTATTAGGTCAGGGGACATTTATGTTTTTAGTACGTATTACATATTGCCAATTGCCTTCTAGAAAAGTTCAAAAGTTTTTTACTTTCACATCATGAATTTGATTCCTTACTCTTGCTATTGTTATTTATGTTAATAAACTCATTAATTTTTTTTTGGTTATAGATAAAGTAAGTATTTTTCTAAAGATTGATTTTTTGAGAGAGCAAGAGCGAGAGAGAAAGAGAGCGCACATGAGAGTGCCTGTGCAAGAGCATGGGGAGAGGACGAAGGGAGAGGGAGAGAATCTCAAGCAGACCACCCGCTGAGCACAGAACCTGACATAGGGCTCCATCTCACAACCCCGAGATCATGACCTGAGCCAAAATCAAGAGTTGGGGACTTAACCGACTGAGCCACCCAGGAGCCCCAGTATTTGTTATTTTTAAATAAGCAAATGGTAGAGATCATAGTAAAAAATACGCATCCCCAGAGATAATCACCACTAAGTATAGACTCATCCAGTTTTTATTATGCGTACATTACAATTTTTTTTTAAAACAAGATCATATTCATTAGAGAGTAGTTTTAATGATTGCAGAATAGTCCATCATGTTGTTATATCATCAGCTTAATTATCTTCTTATTTTTGGATATTTAGATTTGATTGACTTATTCCTAACTTTAATTTGTTCTTTTATTATATTTATATCTTTCCTTCCTGTTTTTCTTTTTAAAGTGTAGTAGTTTATGTTCAGCCTTATTAAGAAATTTTACTTTTAATTTTCTTTCAATTTGTCCCTTCAAATATTTTTAAAAATTATTTTCCTATTTATCTTGAAATTATAGTTCTTTTACATGCATTCTCTACTTCTGAAGAGGCAATGCTTTCTAATCCCTTTCTTGGGAGACCATGTTAGAAGCTTCAATAATTGAAGAGCCATGTCTATAAAAATTTTACCTGTATTTGTCCAGAGTTTTTTTGGCCTAGACTCACTCACTGCTAGCAGTTTCATTTTTGTGCCGTTCTTGGAAGTTATTACAGGGACAGGTTTACATAGTGGAGTTGACCAGGCCTGAGAGAGAACAGTATCAGTAGTGTTTGCAGATGGCTCATGTCATGGGTGCTTTGTTTTGTATTTAGATTGAAGGACGTGTTCTGCCAATGGAAAGAATTAACTTAAGAAATACTTCATTTATCACATCTCAGGAACTAAACTGGATTAAGGAAGTAACCAGAGACCTTTCCATCTTGACTGTAAGTGACTTTTGAGGTGGTGAAGAGAGGACCAGTATTCCTATAAGTATGGAAATTAAGAAGCAGGAATGATTCAGTGTCTTCTTTTTGAGGGAGAGTACCAACTGAATTCCCATCCTGAATTATCTATTAAACTGGGGTCCTCCAAATAGAGCAAATTGATGAGTTGTTAGAGATAAGCACTTTGGTTGGCCATAAACTTAGGAAAAGGAAATAGATTGCTATGGTAATTCATATAGTGCCAGCCTCTTAGCCACTCTCCCTTTTATCTTCCCCCACTTTTCCCTGGGGGTTCCTGAAAGATGTTCTTATCCATGAAAGAAGTATAATTAAAACAGCCCCCACCAAAGGAACTAAAGGACAAAATGGTATATAATTATTTTTAAATGTTTTTGGCTAACCTGGTCTTTTTGGCCATGCATAAAGTACTCACATCTGTTTCTAAAACTTTTTATTGAAGTATGTTTAAAGAAAAAGTATACTTACAATTTTAAGTTTGATGAATTTTCAAAGGTTCAAAAATCTATGTAATCCACACCAAGGGTTAAGAAAGAGAACTTTATCAGTGCCCCAGCCATCCCTCCAGTTCCTCGTTACTACCTACCTCTCCCTTACAAACTATAAGAGTAGTCACTATCCTGACTTTTAACAGCACAGATTCATTTCAGTTGGTTTTTGTACTTGATGTATACATGAAACCATATGGTATATATTCTTTTATGTCTGGCTTAATTTCTTCAGCCTTGCATTGGTGGGTTTCATCCATATTGTTAGATATGGTTGTAGGTCTTTCATTCTCGTTGCTGCATAGTATTCCACTGTGAAAGTATCCCCCAATTTACTTACCATGTATATCTGTTAGTTACAGGAATTAGATCAGAAAGGACTCAAGCAGAGTTATAAGCAATTTGTTCTCTAGAGTAATAACCTCCTGGGTGTGACTTCAGAGTGTCTAAGTTGTGGGAAGTGCTAAAAATAGCTTGTGGTTATTCCTAGATCCCCATGCATTTCTGGGCACTGTTTTACCCAAAGAGAGCAATGGATCAGGCCCGAGAACTGGTTAACATGTTGGAGAAGATAGCTGGCCCCATTGGTATGCGTATGAGCCCACCAGCCTGGGTTGAACTAAAGGATGATCGAATAGAAACCTATGTCAGAACCATTCAATCCATGCTAGGAGTTGAGGTAATAAATTAATTTGAGTATATTTATAGGATGCCTGTTTTAAAATACTTGAATACTTGATCTTAAATTATCTTGGTCATCAGTCTGCTGTTTATGATGCCCAGAAACTTGTGTGTGACTCATGTACACATGAAATACTGAACTAAGTGTAAGTAATCTTTATGCTCTTTGGTTAATTCTGCTTCTCTCATTATGTGTTGGCAGCCTCACTCTTACGTTCTTTTTTCACATAATTGACAGAATAGCTGACTTAACTTTAGTTCCTTATCTATATAGAACATGTTGTGCTCCTAAAGCAACTTTTTGGGCCCGGTGCCATTTTGCACAGTTCTGTACTGAGCTGTCACAGTCTGGTCTGGCTTAAGATTTGAATTGCTCTGGCGATGAACTTGGCACCTGGCCCATCGGCTCGGTCCTGACAGCCAGTCAGGACCACTGGAGGTGAGCAGGTCATAGCACTCGTAACTCAGTAGTACAGGCCTGCAGTTCTTATCTGTTCGTACACAAAACAGGAAGAAGCTTAAGGAGGGAACAAAAGCAGAGGAAAAGTTTTTGGAAGTAACTAGTCTTTGACTTGAAGAGTCCTTTCTTGTGAGAGCAGTACTAGAATGAGATTATCTTGGGATCTCTCTGATCCCCGACTCTGGGTTATCACCCACAACAGCACCCTTGTGTTCTTTCTTTGTAATTTCTTCCTGGTTTCCCAGGCTTGTAGTCTGCGGTGGCCTCCCCCTAGGCCTGATCATGGATAATTCTGCTCTGCTTTCAAAAGAATAACCCAGTGTAGTACATCAGCTCCCGCATCTCACCACTTGCCACATTCTCTTTAGGAGGGTGTACTGCTATTAGTTCTCATGCAGCGTGGATATGAGGTTCATTCATCATGTTTACCAAACTTAACTCATATTGGTCTTGTCTCTGTCGTCTTTGGGGCATGCTGTTTTATTATTTGTTAGGGGTCAAACTCAGAATATCTGCAGGAGCCAGATGAATAACACAAACAAGTGAAGTGGGCTAGGAGGGGGCTATAGTGAACTAAAGAGAGTAAACCCTATACCTGCAGATAGAAGCACAGCATTATCAAATTAATTTTTAATTTATTTATTTCTTAGTAGAAGCAAAAGATCTGGATTTGTGTGTATGTTCCCCTCCTTATGTTTAAATGTTAATTAAAAAAGGCGGGTACCTGGCTGGCTCAGTCTCTTGATCTCAGGGTCATGAGTTCAGGCCCCATGTTGGGCATGGAGCCTACTTAAAAATAATAATAATAATAATAAAAATAAAATTTAAAAAGTGTTAATAAAAACAACAACAACACATGTAAGTTACTATAGGGACTAAAAAGCTACATGTGTTTGATAGGTCCAGCCCATAGGCTCCCAATGTGCAGCCTGTGTTCTCCATGACTTTGGAAGTTCTTTGATGTGATAACTAGAATGTGTGTTCTCAGCTCTTCTTTTTTTTTTTTTTTTTTTTAAGATTTTATTTATTTGTCAGAGAGAGAGAGAAGAGCGCATGCAAGCACAAGCAGGGGGAGTGGCAGGCAGAGGGAGAAGCAGGCTCCCCACTGAGCAGGGAGCTGGATGTGGGACTTGATCCCAGGACCCTAAGATCATGACCTGAGCCAAAGCAGACGCTTAACCGACTGAGCCACCCAGGCGTCCCTCGGAGAGATCTTAATCTAACACTAATCTTGATTTGGAATAATATACTATTGATTTACCATTAATATCTGTTTCTGGCATAAAAAATTGGCACCTTCATTTCAGTTGAGTGCTACTTTTCTTTATTCAGACTTTGAAAGACCCTATGTTTCCAATGTTGGAACTCTTAATTAAACAGTGAGGGGTCAAGGATGCTTATATGAGATACTCTGCAGGCAATATCATTCTATCTCCTAACCAGAGAGTTAGGAAGAGCCACTTACGGATTTGACAATAGCTTCATTTATTTGTGTTTGGCTCTGAATGCTTTCTTGTGGTATCGTATTCCATGTTTCCTCAGTTTTGTGGTATGAATGTAATAAGGTACTTAGTTTACTGAAGAGAGTGGTAAAAAGCATTATAAGGAATTGAAAGCAGCAACTAAGTAACCCTTGCAAATTTTCAAGCCTGCCTTTTCCAGGCATCTTAAGTCTCCTAAGAAAGATGTCAGGTAGTCAGGACCAGCTCTAGATAATTTACAGTATCATATTCCGTATCTGTGCAAAGAAGCCCTGAACCCAACAAAGGTTCAAAGACCTATTTGGGGTTGGAATGCCTACCCTCTTTGTTTCAATCCCCCTCTGCCTTAAGGGTCCCATGACTTTGCAGGCTTTTAGACTGCCCCCAACTGGAGCCCCATCAGGGTCCCCTGAGAGTTCCAAAGCCTGATTTATATGTACTTTATCTCCTCAAGGGGAAGATACAGATGGTTGTTTGCATCATCGTGGGCACACGTGACGATCTCTATGGGGCCATTAAAAAGCTGTGCTGTGTGCAAGCTCCTGTGCCCTCACAGGTGAGTGGGAGCTGGGCAGGAAGCACAGATGGAAACTATAGCCTCCCTTGAGGCTTTGAAAAGAGGTATACAGGTGTTCAAAAAGACTGCGGTAACTATTAGAAGCCGGCACGTGTAATCTTTCTGGTGGAACAGTCCCCTTATTAGAGTAACCTGGTTAAAAGCAGATGCTCTTTGTAAATGCTGCCTTCATGTTCTCAAATGACTTACTTTTGCTGGTTCAGTGGGTGAGCTGCTGGGTGTTTTCACATGACTGGGTTCTGAGAGGATAGGCTTCACTCTGAAAGGGAAAGCTGTTTTTCCTAAGTAGGTTTAAAAAAAAAAAATTCTCTATGAGATTCCTTTGAAAGTTTTTGTTTTTTGGTGGTTTTTTTTGTTTTGTTTTGATTTGTGTGTGTGGGGGGGGTGTATGTATGTGTGTGTGCATGCCTGCCTAGAAATCCTAGAATTAGAACTAGTCAGGCAAAGTATATTATCTGCTAACTGGGGTTTCTTAATAAACAAATGTAGTGTTTACTTCAGGCTTGTTTACATCGTCTGACAGGCTGATAAGTGTCCTCTTTCCCCATGCCCCTTTGTTATAGGTCATCAATGTCCGAACCATTGGTCAGCCGACCAGGCTTCGGAGTGTGGCCCAGAAAATTTTACTTCAGATTAATTGTAAATTGGGTGGTGAGCTCTGGGGAGTGGATATTCCTCTGGTGAGTGATGCTGAGATGTGTCTTCATTCAATTTAGCTCTCCAGAGACTCCTACCTAGTTGTTTTCCTGGTTTTCCTCATAGAGTTATCTTTATTGTCCATGCTTAGTGGTCTAAATGGTTCATAGCGTGATTTTGTATAGCCCAAGTGCTAAGAATGGTTTTTATAACTTTAAATAGTTGAAACCAATCAAAATAAGACTAGTATTTCCTGACACATGAAAATTATATGAAATTCCATTTTCCATGTCTTTAAATGAAGTTTTATTGGAATACAGCCATACTTCTTTACAGACTAGCTATGGCTGTTCTTGTGCTATAATTGAATAGTTCCTGCAGATACTGCGTGGCTCATAGAGCCCAACGTTATTTACTGTTTAGTCCTTTACAGAAGTGTGCTGGTCCTGTTCTAGATCTCAGACTTGTTCATAGTGTTTAAAAAAATGTCAAGTTGATGTCAGTCTTTCTCTTCCTTTCCCAGAACTTATTTTCATATGTTGCTTTTGGGGTGCAGATAACAAAAAGATGGGGTGATGGATTGCTTGTTGTTTTGGGGTTTTTGTTTTTTGTTTTCTAACCCAGAAACAATTAATGGTGATTGGGATGGATGTTTACCATGATCCTAGCCGAGGCATGCGCTCTGTGGTTGGCTTCGTTGCGAGCATCAATCTGTAAGTACTACTCATAGTGCCGTTTTGTTTGGTTATCTCATTTTGATGCCTAATCTTACTGTAAATCCAGCAAATACTTTTTTAATATTTTGTATTATGGTAAAAGTGTACTTTACAAAAGTATACTAAACTTTTTCCTCCTTTATCTTCCTATTAGTTTATTCAGTCTATTTACCAGACTTGTCAGATCTATAAATTTGTTCCCCTGGCTGTGGTGTAATCTTCTTCAGAATGGGGGCTGTGTCTTAAGTAGTTTTTCCCCCTCCAGGAATGAGGGATTTTTTTGTTTGTTCTGATTGTAAAAACAAGGCATGCTCATGCAGATACCTGCAGAAATTTAGAAAGTGAAACTTCCTCATGGGCAGTCTTTTATTAACTACCACCAAAGGTTTGATTTTAGATCAGACTTTTAGATTCTCATTTATGCACATAGTAACACGTATATAGGTGGTGTATATATGTAAACAAAATGGCATATTACTATGTATACTATTCCTTAGTTTGTTTTATGTACTTAAATTGTATATTGCTGATATTTTTTCATATCCATACAAATAAATCTCAACCAATTCTTCTCAACTGCTGCATGGAATTTATTGTATGATAGAGCACTATTTAACTAGCTTTCTGTTGGATATCTAGGTGGTTAAATTTTTTCAGTTGGAAGCAGTTTTGTAGCAAATACCACAATTATGCCTTTATTTTTACATTCTATGTGTGGCGCATATATATGTCTTTCTCCATATATATGTATATCTTTCCCCATATCGCCATGTGTTTTTACCTGTAAGATAAATGCATTTACTAGGTACTTGTTGTATTGGTGCATAGAGGAGCCTGTGTGTAATGACATTCAGACCGTGGGCCTTCCTCTGTGAGTGTGTCTTCATCTTTCTGTCTTTTCTCTCTCTTACTCCCTCCTCCCCAGCACTCTCACAAAATGGTATTCACGAGTGGTATTCCAGATGCCTCATCAGGAGATTGTGGATAGCCTGAAGCTGTGCCTGGTGGGCTCCTTAAAAAAGTTTTATGAGGTGAGGAGAACAGAAATTTTATTTTATTTATTTTTTTTGAAGATTTTATTTATTTATTAGAGAGAGCGTGCAAGCACAAGCAAGGGGAGTGATAGGCAGAGGGAGAGGGAGAAGCAGGTCCCTCGCTGAGCAGGACCCTGGGATCATGACCTGAGCCAAAGGCAGATGTTTACCGACTGAGCCACACAGGCACCCCAGAACAGAAATTTTAAAGTTTCAGGGTGTTTAAGGACTGCCTATCTGACCACTTTAGGAGGAACTCTGATTTAGTGGGAGGGGTCCCAAATTGAAGGTGTCTCCTAAACAGATCGAAAAGTTAGTCATTGCTGAACAGGCAGCTCAGAGGGACTGCTTTCAGGCTTCTACTTGTACAAGAGATAAATACTTTGATTTTGTTTGGTAAGTAATGATTATTCCCAGGTTGTCAGCCTGATACCTGTAGACATAATCTTCATGCCCTTATCAGGGAAGTGGGGGTAAATTTCAGCAATTAAAGAAGCTTATGAATTTACTCAGCTTTTTATGGCTATTATTAAGCACTTTTCATTTTGGTTCAAGACAAAGACCTCCCTGTAAATCACCCCTAGAACTCCCAGGAATGCTAACCATGGAGAACTGCTGTCATTAAACTGATACTGGGTCTGGCACAATGAGCAAGCAAAGTATTGGGTTTTACCTTGGCCAGTACATCAAAGAAAGTGCTGATAAGTGGCTTTCATTTCTCAGGGTTAGAGTTAGCCCTTCACATAGAGATTAACAGCAAAAAATTTAATAATTTCATATGATTACAGTTAGTCACTAGAACTCCACCTTATTTCTTTTTAGATTAATGTTTCCTACACTGTCCTTCAATTAGTTTAATATTCTTTCAGTATTTGAGGTCATGTAAAAAAAAAAAAGTTGAATTTTGTCTAAGGAGACCTATATATATGCTCTTTTGTCACCAAGTCCTACCACACCTTCCTTTTTCTTGTTGTTGATGCTATTTTTTCCCTTCAAGCTCTTCTGTAGGCCCTACCTTTTCAAAGATTGCTTCTTTGAAGCCTTTTCCGTTTTCCCCCCACTGCTCCATTCCCTTAGACTTATTTATGTTCCTTCCTCTTCCAAGGCCCCTTGTTTATTTATTAATTTTTTCCAAGGCCCCTTGTTTATATTCTGTGTAGTGGCTATTACATTTTGCCTTGTATTAGTTAGTTGTATCCTTATTTATCTTTCTATGGGTTGTGAATTACTTGAGCACTGCTTGGTTCTTGATGGCCGTGTAACAAATTTACCCTAAAACTTTGTGACATGCAGTGAGCATTTATGATTCTGAAGTCAAGGAGTCAAGAAGTTGAGCAGGGTGCAGTGGGCTCTGGTGCCTCTTCATGTGGTCTTTCCGCATGAGCTAGTTTGGGCTTCCTCACAGCATGGTGGCACACGGTTCAAGGTGTGAGCATTCCAAGAAACTAGAGCCAGGTGGAAATCATGTTGCCTTTATACCATAGTCTTGAAAGTCATGCAGTATCACTTTCACTGCATTCCATTTGTACAGTAGTCTCATTATGAATATGCCTAATATTTGGAGGAGCCAGTGTGGGGATGGGATAGATTTAAATAATGGATCTGCTCTATAAAGCCGTTACATACATTTTCATATGTTTGTATTAATTTAATTATATTTCCCCCCTCAATTTGCCACTGTTTGTTCCTTACAATAAATTTGTGCAGAACTCTTGAGTGTAGAATTTAGCTGGTGGTTAACTAATCCAGTTCTTTCTCAGGCCATTCATTCTTCCATCAGTATTATATCCTGAAGAAGCATTAACCCAATTTCCCAGTATATTTGACTGTCAACATCAGTATTATTAGAAGACTTGTTAAAGTAATATAACTGATTTTTAACCAACGAGGTTAGTGTCCCATCACATTGCAGTATGGTGGTAAACATAATCTGAAATGTGAGTCAAAGGATACTGAGGCATTACTAGAGTTCAACTCAGTTATGAGTAATTACTCCAGTTCATTGTCATATTACATGACCAAAATATCTCCCAGAGCTTTGCCACTTACGTTTGCAGGCTTTCATTTGACATTGTCAGGTTCTAAAAGCAAGAATAGTCTCAGCAACATGGCTCTACTTTTTCAGGCATGGGGTACACTTAAGCTACAGGCAATGATATTAGCTCTTGTTCTAAGCCTGTTTTGAGATACCGATGAATGTAATACTGGATTTCCCTCATTGCATAACCATTGATTCATTCCTTTATCCTCAGCTACCATTCTTCCTTCCCTCCATTCATACCCTAACTTTTCTACCTTTGGAAGGAATGTTAGGTTTGGCTCCTATGCTGGTGTAGGTTGCTGATAGCAATGCTGGTCTGGCAGGTGCTTCCACCTTAGTCCACTCCCATTCATATAGGGAAGGGCTACACAGGTACAGAATTAGTGAGCTCTCTTGCCCACTAGGCGGTTTAGCTGCATTTCCTGTGAACCTCAATTTTGCTAGAGGGGTGAATGCACGATCTATCCCATCAGGCCCTTAGGAATTTCATCATAAAGGTTTAAAAATACAGTTACAGTTTTTTGCTTAGAGATTGTTATAGATTGAATTATATACCCCCCCCACACACACACACACAAAAAGGTATTGACATCCTAACCCTCAGTACTAGTGAATGTGACTATATTTGGAAATAGGGCCTTTGCAGATGATGGAGTTAAGATGAGGTCATGAGAGTGTGCCCTAATCCAGCATGACTGTGTCCTTATGAAAGGAGGAGATTTGAACACAGAGGCAGATACACTTAGAGGAAAGACGATGTGAAGACACAAGGAGATCACCAGCTACAAGCCAAGGAACACCTGAGGCCACCAGAGGCTAGGAGGGAGTCATGGAACAGATTATCCCTCATACCCTCAGGAGGAACCAACCCTGCCAACACCCTGATCTCAGACTTCTAGCCTCCAGCCCTGTGAAACAATACATATCTGCTGTTGAAGCCACTCAGTTAGTGGTTCTTTGTTATGGCAGCCCTAGTGAATGGATACACAGTTCATCCCAGCTCTGGCACCTGCAGTTGCAGCTCTGGTCTGAGATCCAGTAGGAAAAAAGAGTGTTGAGGTCACATGGGAAAAACAAAAAAACGTATTGTTATACCAGCATCTTTCTCCACCCCCTCTTCTCTGGATCCCCCACAGAAGGGTCTGAGAGACATCCTCTGGGCCCTGCTCATGTTGACTGTCAGTACACATTCATGAAAGCATGCAAGTCAATCCTTCACGCCTTTATTCCCTCCATTTTAGACAAAAAAGTGTTTCAATTTTCCATTCTATTCTCTGTCAAACTGTTACTTTGAGGATGAAAATGTGTTCCTTGGGCGCCTGGGTGGCTCAGTTGGTTAAGCGACTGCCTTCGGCTCAGGTCATGATCCTGGAGTCCCTGGATCGAGTCCCACATCGGGCTCCCTGCTTGGCGGGGAGTCTGCTTCTCCCTCTGACCCTCCCAACCCTCCCCCCTCTCATGTGCTCTCTCTCTCAGTCTCTCTCTCTCAAATAAATAAATAAAATCTTTAAAAAAAAAAAGAAAGAAAATGTGTTCCTTGGTCACAAGGAAATGTGAGTTGTCCAAATTGGTGCAGTATCTTCTGTTTTAGACCTTTTTTTTTTAGTATTTTGAGCATTTATGTCTACCAGCAGGTATGCATAGCCCAGTCCACAATAGATGTCTCTTTATGTCAGGAACTATTTCTTGCCTCCTGGAGCTACCAGGGTCAGTCTAACTTGCCACCTATGTGCAGGGCTTTCCCCTCAGGGAATCTACCCCAGAACCATCTGCATTATCTGTATCTCCTCTTGTCAGAACAATTCTTGTAGGCATTTTGCACTTCAGAGGGTGCAAGAGAAATGTCTAGATTCAACCCATTGCTGCAGCCTCCAATGTCCATTCATTTCATGGACCCAGGTGTCACCTCAAGCAAGCACACCAAAATATCTGCTTGCTAGTTCCAACCTCTTTTTGATTCTGGAAGGAGATAATTATTCCCCATTCACCCTTCACTCTACTTACTGGTAATGTCTACTCTGCTTTTCTGTCTCTGGATTTACTGATTTGGGATGCATTATATAGAAGTAATCATTTTTGTGACCTTTTGTGTCTGGCTTCTTTTGTTGAGCATGTTTTTAGGGTTCATGCAAGTTGTAGCATATATCACTACTTTGTTCTTTTTTATGGATGAGTAATATTCCATTGTGTGTTTATCCATCCATTATTGATAGACATTTGCACTTGTTCCTACCTTTTAACTATTGTGAATACTGCTGTAAATATGCCTGTGTATTCATTTGAGTACCCATTTGCATTTCTTTTGGGTATATACCTAGGAGAAATTGATGGGCCATAAGGTAATTCTCTGTTTAACTTTTTGAGGAACTAGCAAACTTTTCCACAGTGGCTACACCATTTTCATTCCTACCAGCAATGTACAGAGGTTCCAATTTCCCCAATCCTTGCCAACGCTTTGTTTTCCATTTTTAATTATAGCCACTGTGAAGTGGTATTTCATTGTTGTTTTAACTTGCATTTCCTTAATAACCAACAACGTTGAACATCTTTTCATGTGCTTATTGTCCATATTTTCTTTGAAGAAGTCCTTTCAGATCTTTTCCCCTTTTTTTAACTGAGTTATGTGTCTTTTTGTTGTTGAATTGTAAAGTTTTTCTTACATATTTTGGATACAGAATGCTTGTCTGATAAATGATTTGCAAATATTTTGTCCCATTCTGTAGAATGTCTTCACTTTTTTGATAATGTTAATTTGATGCATAAAAATTTAAAATTTTTATGAAGTCCGGCTATCGTTTTCCTTTTGTCCATATATGTTTGTTATTCTTAATGTCAGTACAAGACTGTTTTGATTACTGTTTCTTTTTAGTTTTGAAATCTGAAAGTGTGAGTCTTCCAGGTTTGTTTTCTTTTTCGAGTATTATTTTAGCTGTTCAGGGCCCCTTAGAATTTCATATGAAATTTCCATTTCTAAAAGAAAAAAGCCATTGGAATTTTGATAAGGATTGCACTGAATTTGTAGATTGCTTTGCAGGTGTTGCCATCTTAATAATATTTAGTCGTGTAATGTATTGACAGGATATTTTTTCTATTTATTTAGGTCTTCTTTAATTGCTTTCAGCAACATTTTATAGTTTCCATGTACAAATATTTTACCTCCCTGATTAAATTTATTCCTAGGAATTTTATTGTTTTAGATACTATTGTAAATGTAATTCTCTTAATTTCATTTTTTAATTGTCCATTGCTGGTGTACAGAAACATAGCTGGTTTTTAAGTATTAATCTTTAACCTTAACCACTTTTTTGAATTTATTAGGTTTAGGGCTTTTTCTTTTTTCAAAAATTCTTGGAATTTTCTATTTATGGAATCAGGTCATCTCCAAATAGAGATAGTTATAATTCTTTCTTTCCAATTTGGATACAAAGATTTTATTTATTTATTTATTTATTTATTTATTTATTTATTTATTAGAGAGAGAGAGAGACCACCTACGTGAGCAGGGGGAGGGACAGAGGGGGGAGAGGGAGCAAAAGGGGGAGAATCCCAAGCAGACTCCAAGCCGAGCACAGAGCTCAGTGCAGGGCTCCATTCCACGACCCTGAGATCATGACCTGAGCCAAAACCAAGAGTCACATGCTTAACTAACTGAGCCACTCAGGCGCCCCTCCAATCTGGATGTCTTTTATTTCTTTTTCTCGCACAGTTGCTCTGGTTGGAATTTCCAGTACAACGTTGATAGCAATGGTGAAAACAGGCATCCTATTTTATTCCTGATGTTTGTAGGGGAATAATTTCAAGTTTTTCACTATTGAGTATGGTAGCTCTCAGTTTTCCATAAGCTTGCTTTCTCATGTAAAGGAAGTTTTCTTCTATTCCTAATTTAATGAGCATTTTTCTTTCTTTTTTTTTTTTTTTCTGACAGGTGATGAGCATTTTTATGTTGAAAGGTGTTGGATTTTATCAAATGTATTTTCTGCATATTAATTTATAAAAATCTTATTCACAGTAATACCAAATTAATTTCAGTAATGTACAAAAACTTTGTCCTCATATAGTTATATTCTCTTCCTCTTTTTGTATGCTAATTCCATATTAGGGTTCTCTAGAGAAATAGAATCAGGAGTGTTTGGTGTGTGTACACGCAGAGAGAGATTTATTTAAGGAATTGGCTCACATAATTTATGGAGCCTGGCAAGTCCAAAATCTTCAGAGTGGGCCAGCAGGCTGAAGACCCAGAAAATAGCTGATGTTGCAGAGTTTATCCTACTTTGTATTCCTTAGGCTTCTTGGATGTTCAGTTGAATTTTTCACCAGGTTTGGTAATTTGGGGTCCACTATTTCTTCAGATAGTCTTTTTGACCCTTTCTCTCTCACCTGTCAGTACTACTGAGATACTGAGACTCCAATTATTTGTGTTTGGTATGTTTGATGGCATCTTACTGTCTCAGAGGCTCCATTCATTTTTCTCCTTTTTTCTTCCTCTTTCTCATACTGGATAATCTCAGTGGACCTATCTCCTAGTTCATGGATTATTTCTTCTGCCTGATCTGATTTGCTGTTGAGCCCATCTAGTGGAATTTGTTGTTTCAGTTATTATACTTTCTAACTCCAAAATTTCTCTTTGGTTCTTGCTTATAACTTGTCTCTTTATTGATGGTCTTTTTGGTGAGACATTTCCTATACTTAAGGTCTTTAGATAGGGTTTTCTTTACTTCTTTGAACAGTATTTAAAATATTGGCTTAAAGTCCTTCTCCAGTAAAGTCATCAACTGGGTTTATCCCAGGCAGTTTCTACTGACTACTTTTTTTTTTCATGTGAATGGGCCATATTTTACTCTCTCTTGATGTGTCTCATAATTTTTTGTTGAAAATGAGACATTTTTAATATAATGTGGCAGCTCTGCAAATTAAATCTCCACTCCCAAGAATTGTTGTTGTTGTTCTTTGATGACTTTTCTGGCCTGATTCTATAATCTCTGTAATCTAGATTATGTGTAGCATTGAAAATTTCCCCTTGGTTAGCTTAGTGATCAGTTAATGACTGAACAAATACTTCTTTAAATGTCTTGAACGTGTTCTGCCTCCTCCAGTGACTGCTACATTATTTTCACAATTACCATAGTAGTGGAGGCTACAAATGTGACAGCTACTGCAGAGAAAGGGGGATGTGAGTAGAGCAAGTTAAAACACTGTGAAGCTTGTGAGATTCAGCTGGTTTTATTGAGTAAATGCTCCTCAGATTGTTGCAAACCTCTGGTTAGTATCCACAATTCCAGAAAGTTTGATTTTGACCATTTTTGCTTTTATGGAGGAGCAGATTTTTCAAGGTCCTTTCTTTCCCATTCAGTTTCCTGAGGAGTACTTTTGACAGTCTTGCAGTTTTCCAGGTGGACAGTGATTAGAGTCTAGAACTCACTAAGTTTATTTATTTTTTCTTAAGATTTTATTTATTTGACAGAGAGAGACACAGCGAGAGAGGGAACACAAGCAGGGGGAGTGGGAGAGGGAGAAGCAAGCTTCCCGCTGAGCAGGGAGCCTGATGCAGGGCTCGATTCCAGGACCCTAGGATCATGACCTGAGCCGAAGGCAGACACTTAACGACTGAGCCACCCAGGCGCCCCTAGGACTCACTAAGTTTAGATGACACTAGGAAACCTCCAACATTTTGGTTTGGTGCCCTAAAGAGCTACATTGTAGGAATAAGGGTGAGTCAGTGGTATATAAACCCTTAGAGCAAACTACGGTTCATCTTTGAATTATTCTATTCCTGAAACCAGATACAATGACCCAGAATGCTAGTGTTCCCAAGTTTCTCATAGTGCTAATACCCCAGACTCCTGGAAGAAACATACTTAAATCTTCTCTGTATTAAAACATCATTCCAGGCTTAACCTCATTTCTATTAACACTATTTATAAATGCTATGTTTGGCATATAATTTTTAGAAAGGAATATATGTGTAATATATACATACATGTACATGTCTACACATATGTGTGTATGGGTAGGTATAATTACATACATACACATATGCATATACATATATACAAGGACATACATATATGCATATACATATATATATATACGTGTATATATAAAATCTACTTGCGTTTAATTGAAGACTTAATGAAGAAAAAAGAATAAGAAAGCCAAGATACAAAAGGACAGAAACCCTAGGGGCATATGCTAATTCTGAAAGCAGCAGCTAAAATGTTGAAAAGCTTTAGCACATTTGTCTCTAAGGATCAAAAACAGGAGGCCAGGGCCCCTAAATCAGTGGTGGTCCTGAGTATACTTTCCCATTCTTTGGGTTGTGAATCTAAAAGGCTGCAGACTAGGAGTAAAGAAGAACTATAGGTAGACTGACTCTGAATCATGTCAGTCCCTGAATATGAATTTAGGTGAACTTGACTGCTAGTTTCACTACCCACTTGCCAGAGCAAATACAAATCCTCTGAAGAAAGGTAACATTATCTTAGGCATCAAAATGTTTCCACAATGCCTACCAATAAAATAATAACTAATAACACAAGGAGAGAAAATGAAGTGACTAAAAATAAACAAATAAAAAACAGATAATTGATTCTGATCCACATAGGATTCAGATATTTGAGTAATCAGACATTTTTTAAAATTGCTACACTTGGGGCACCTAGGTGGCGTAGTCACTTAAGCATCAGACTCTTGATTTCAGCTCAGGTCATGATCTCATGGTTGTGAGATCAAGCCCTGTATCAGGCTCTGTGCTGGGCATGGAGCCTGGTTAAGATTCTCTCTCTCCCTCTCTGCCCACATCTCTCTCTACCCCCCTCTAAAAAAAAAAAAAAAAAATAGCTACACTTAATGTGTTTAAAAAGATAAAAGACAACATTAAGAATTTTAGCAAAGGGCGCCTGGGTGGCACAGTTGGTTAAGCAACTGCCTTCAGCTCAGGTCATGGTCCTGGAGTCCCGGGATCGAGTCCCGCATCGGGCTCCCTGCTCAGCAGGGAGTCTGCTTCTCCCTCTGACCCTCCTCTCTCTCGTGCTCTCTCTCATTCTCTCTCTCGCAAATAAATAAAATCTTAAAAAAAAAAAAAAAAGGAATTTTAGCAAAGATTTGGGAGCTATGAGGAAAAAGTTGGAATTTCTTGAACTGAAATTTATGCTAACCAAAATTAAATACTCAGTGGATGGGTTATTAGTTTGCTAGGACTGCCATAACAACATACCATAGACCGGGTGGCTTAAACAGCAAAGATCTATTTCTTCACAGTTCTGGAGGACGGGAAGTCCAAGATTACAGTGTTGGCAGGGCTGGATTCTCCTGAGGTCTTTCTTCTTGTCTTGTAGATGACTGTCTTTTCTCTGTCACATAGTCTTCATCCTGTGTGTTATCTGTGTCCTAATAACCTCTTCTTAAAAAGACACAGTCATATTTAATTAGACCCTACCCTGGTGACCTCATTTCAACTTGATAACCTCTTTTTAAAAGCTCTGTCTCCAAATACAGTCCCATTCTGGGATACTAGGGGTTAGGACTTCAACATACAAATTTTGGGGAAACACAACTCTATGCATAAAAATGGGTAACAGTAGCTTAGACTTATTTGAGGAAGGAAAAAGTCAACTGAAAGAGATAAAAAACTGAAGCATTGAGATACAAAGACATGGGAGATATGGGGTTAAAATACAATATATGCATAATTGGCCCAGAAGGAATTTAAAGAGGGTATAGAACAGAAGAAATATCTGAAAAGACAATGGTAAAGAATAATCCAAAAGTGATTGAAAAACAACAAAGCACAGATAATCTGAAAAGTCCCAAGTAGGATGTATAAAAAGATAAGTACACTTAGGTGTACATTATAATAAAACTGTTGAACACACACACAAACCTTAAGATCAGTCAAAAGAAAATAAAAGAAATGTTACCTTAAAGGAGCAACAAATGGACTAATAGCTAACTTGTCCGAAGAAAAAGTGTAAGCACAGGTAATAAAATGATAGCTACGAAGTGCTTAAAGGGTCATCTGGCTCGCTCAGTCAGTGGAGAATGGGACTCTTAATCTCGGGGTTGTGAGTTTGAGCCCCATATTGGGTGCAGAGATTACTTAAAAAAATAAAATCTTTAAAAGAAAAAGAAGAACTGCCAATGTAGAATCTAGTATCCATGAAATATAACTTATAATAAGGTGAAATAAAGATACTCTATGACAAACAAAAAGTTGACAGACTTTGTCACTGGCAAACTTGCATTGAAGGAAGATACTAAATGGCATTCATCACCTGAAGGCAAATTATCCTAAAGAGAAACATAGAAGTGGTTTCAGGAATAAAAGTGGCAAATACGGGATAAATTTGAATGAATACATACCATCTTCAATAATATAATTCCTGAAAAGATATATATTCATGTGTGTGTATAAATTTCAAATTAATGACAATAGTACATATATTAGGAAGAAATAAATGAAATTCTGATGCTGTTAGTTCCTTGAATTGTTGAGTAAAAGATGAAAGTAATAATATGTATTACACTTTGATTTGCTAAAGATCTCTGTTGGTGTCATTTCTAGATTGACACTAAATAATAAAAGTATGTAACTATCAAGAGAAAATAAGACAATAAAATTTTTTAAAAAGAAAGAAAAAAAACAATGTGGAACAGCTGAGACAAAATAGCATGCAATACTTAAATCTTGAAAATGTTACACCATGTGAAAGAAGCCTGTCACGGAAGACCACAGATCCTATAAAAAAATGTATAGGAGAGGGAAATCTAGAGAGACAGAAGGTAGACCAATGTTTGCTTAGGGCTGAGGTGGGGAGAGGATGGAAAGTTGGTATCTGTGAATACACTAAATGTGTTGTACATATTTATGAATATACTCAAAATCATTGAATTTTACACTTTAAGTTGGTGAATTATATGGTATATGAATTATATCTCAATAAAAAGATGTTTTAAAATTTAAGAACCATACAGAAATTCTGGAGTTGTAAAATATATTAAATCAAAATTTCACTGGAGGAGGTTAATATCAGATTTGACTAGGCAGAAGAAATAACCAGCAATCTTGAAGATAGGTCAATTGAGATTATCCAGTGTGAGGAAAAGGAAGAAAAAGGAATGAAGAAAATGAATAGAGACTCAAGAGATCTGTGGCACACCATTAATCATATCAATATAAACATAATGTGATTCTCAGAAGGGGAGTAAAGAGAGAAAATGGAGAAGAAAGAACATTGGAAGGAACAATAGCCGCAAATTCTCAAATTTGATGAAAATCAGTAGCAAAGAAGCCAAATGAATACTAAGTAGTAAAAACTCAAAGATATCCACACCTAGACACGTCACAGTAAAAGTACTGAAAGACAAAGAGAGCATCTTGAAAGCACCAAGAGAAAGCAGCTTACTATGTTCAAGCCATCTTCAGTAAGATTAAGACCTGATCTCTCATCAGAAATCATGGAGGCCAGAAGGCAGTGGGAGGACATATTCAAAATAATGAAAGAAAAAGGTTGAATAAGAATTCAGTATCCAGAAAAACTGTTTAAAAATGAGTGACATTGGGCGCCTGGGTGGCTCAGTTGGTTAAGCGACTGCCTTTGGCTCAGGTCATGATCCTGGAGTCCCGGGATCGAGTCCCGCATCGGGCTCCCTGCTCGGCAGGGAGTCTGCTTCTCCCTCTGACCCTCCCCCCTCTCATGTGCTCTCTCTCTCTCTCATTCTCTCTCTCAAATAAATAAATAAAATCTTTAAAAATAAATAAATAAAAAATAAAAATGAGTGACATCTTGACAATATTAAGCTCAGTGAAAGCAGCTAGATGTAAAAAAGCTATATTTTATATTCTTCCATTTCAATGAACTATCCAGAATAGGCAAATCATAAAGACCGAAAAGAGATTACTAGTTTCCAGAGAGTGGAGATGTGGACAGGAATGGGGAGTAAGTGCTAATGAGTGCAGGGTTCTTTTGGGGTGATGAAAATATTACAGGATTAGTGCATAGCTTGGTGAATATATTAAAAACCACTGAATTATACACTTCGAAATGGAGAATTTTATGGTATGTGATATATGTCAATTTTTTTTAAAATGAAGGAGAATGAATCACTGAACTCTACCTCTGAAACTAATTAATACACTATATATTAATTAATTGAATTTAAATTTAAAAAATAAGAAAAGGAATAAACAAAAATAAAATGTGAGTAATCCAATCAAAAAATGAAGGAGAAATTAAGACCTATTTAGATAAAAACTGGAAGAATTTATCACTGACACACCTGTCCTATGAGAAATACTAAACGGAGTCGTTTATGTGGAAATGAAATGACACTAGATAGTAATTTGTGTCCATATGAAGAAATAAGTAGCACCAGAAAAGGTAACCATACAGATAAATATAAAAGAGAGCAAAAATGTATTTTTGTCACTTTTTTTTGTACTCCATGATTTAAGAAACAACTTCATAAAGCAATAGATGTTAATCTGAGTAGATGTGCATACAATATGTAAAGATTGAATTTGTGTGACAATAAAGGCACAAAGGAGGGAGGAGGGAATGAAGTCATAGATAAAATTTTTAATATTACTGAAAGTAACTTTATATTAACCAAATGGCATTGTTCCAAGTTAATATGTTAGTTGTAATTTCCCAGAAAAACACTAAGAAAAGAACTCTGAGGGGCACTTCGGTGGCTCAGTCGGTTAAGCGTCTGCCTTCGGCTCAGGTTATGATCTCAGGGTCCTGGGATCGAGTCCCGCGTCAGGCTCCCTGCTCGGTGGGAAGCCTGCTTCTCCCTCTCCCTCTGCCCCTCCCCCTGCTTGTTCTCATTTTTTTTCTCTCTCTAATAAGTAAAATCTTAAAAAAAAAAAAACTCTGAAAAATATAACAAGGGAACAACAAGGAAATTAAAATGGTAACTAGAAAATATCTATTTAATAGAAAGTAAGGCATTTGTGGAAGAATAGAGGGACAAAAAAAGATATAAAGCATGTGTAAAGCAGTGAAATGGCACATGTAAATCTTACCGTATTAGTAATTACCTTAATTGTAAATGGACTAAACATCCCATTCAAAAGATAGAAATTAGAGAATGGATTAAGTGAAAAATACATGGTTATAATTTCTGCAAGAGACACATTTTAGTGTCAAAGACACAGTGGGTTGAAAGTAAAAGGATAGAACAAGATATATACAAGTAGTAACCAAAACAGAGCTGGAGTGGCTATACTATCAGACAGAATGACTTTAAGATAACAATTGTTACTAAAGACAAGGAGGGACATTTTATAATGGCAAAAGTGTCAATCCATGAGGAAGACCTAGAATATAAATATATGTGAACCTAGCCCCAAATAGACCCCTCAAAATACATGAAACTAAAATTAATTAAAGGCAGA
This sequence comes from Mirounga angustirostris, assembly GCF_029215605.1. Lineage (NCBI taxonomy): Eukaryota > Metazoa > Chordata > Mammalia > Carnivora > Phocidae > Mirounga > Mirounga angustirostris. The sequence continues at coordinate 159,069,942 of NW_026991710.1, read as the reverse complement.
AATAGAAAATTCAACAGTAATAGTTGGAGACTTCAAAACTCCACTTTGAATAATAGATGAAACAATTAGAAATAAGATTAACAAGGAAACAGAATACTTGAACAGCACTATGATCCAACTAAACATAACAGGTATCTATAGAACACCCCACCAACAGAATACATATTCTTCTCAAATGTATATGGCACATTATCTCAAGATAGACCACTTTGTTGGGATGTAAAACAAGACCAAATAAATTTAGAAGGATTAAAATCATATAAAATATGTTCTCAAACCACAATGGAATGAAATTAGAAATTTTTTTTTAAAGATTTATTTATTTATTTATTTGAGAGAGAGAATGAGAGAGAGAGCACATGAGAGGGGGGAGGGTCAGAGGGAGAAGCAGACTCCCTGCTGAGCAGGGAGCCCGACGTGGGACTCGATCCCGGGACTCCAGGATCATGACCTGAGCCGAAGGCAGTCGCTTAACCAACTGAGCCACCCAGGCGCCCTGAAATTAGAAATTTTAATAAGAGAGATAAATTCAGGAAATTCATGAATACTCACGAATAACCAAAGCATCAAAGAAGAGATTAAAAGGTAAGTTAGAAAATACTTTGAAATAAATAAAAACAAAGATGCAACATACCAAAACTTGTGGATGTAGGTAAACAGTGCTTGGAGGGAAATTTACAGCTGTAAACGCCTATATTAAAAATGAAGATCTCGGGGCGCCTGGGTGGCTCAGTCGTTAAGCGTCTGCCTTCGGCTCAGGTCATGATCCCAGGGTCCTGGGATCAAGCCCCGCATCGGGCTCTCTGCTCAGTTGGAAGCCTGCTTCTTCCTCTCCCACTCCCCTGGCTTGTGTTCCCTCTCTCGCTGTGCCTCTATCAAATAAATAAATAAAATCTTTAAAAAAAAAAAAATGAAGATCTCAAAACAACCCAATTTCCACCTTGAGAAATAAGGAAAAGAAGAGCAAACTTAAAGCAAGGAAATAATAGAGATAAAAGCATAAATAAATGGAGAATTGAAAAACGATAGAGAAAATCAATGAAACCAAAAGTTGGTTATTTGAAAAGATCAACAAAATTGACAAACCTTTAGCTAAAACACCCATGAAATATAGAATAAGATTACTAAAATCAGGAATGAAAAAGACCTCAGTACTGACCAAACAGGGGGAAAAAAGGATTATAAAACATACTGTAAACAACTGTATCCCAAGAAAATAGGTTAAATGAAATGGACAGACCCCAAGAAAGACACCAACCACTGAATCTTTTTGGTTATACCAAACATTTAAAGAGGAATTAACACCAATTTTTCATAAATTCTTCCATCAAATTGGAATGGAGGGGACACTTCCCAATTCAGACTATGAGGCTAATATCATGATACTAAAGCTAAACAAAAATATCACAAGAAAGTTGCAGCAGACATCTAGATGGGAAATAAAGAAAACTGTCTTTCTAGATGATGTTAACTTACATATAAGAAACCTTAAAGATCACACACACAAACTATTATAGCTAATAAATTAGTTCAGCCAGATTGAGGATATAAGATTAATATACATTAATCAGTTGTACTTCTGTACACTAGCAGTGATCAAAAATGAAATGAAACATAGGAAAAGTTTTAACAAAAGAAGGGCAAGGCGCATACTGAAAACTGCAGAATGTCTTGAAAGAAATTGAAGAAAATGTAAAAGGAAATACATCACTTGTTCATGGATTGGAAGACCCATGTGCCTATGGTAAACTAATTTTTCACAAGGTTGCCATTCAGGGGTGGAAAGAATGGTCTTTTCAAGAAATGATGCAGGGCCTAATGGATATCCACATGCAAAAGAATGAAGTTGGATCCTTGCCGCACACAAGGTACAAAAATTAACTCCAAAGGATCAAGCACCCAAATGTAGGAACTAAAACTTTAAAATTCTGGATAACATAGGTGTAAATCTTTATGACCACAGATTGGACTTCATCAAAATTAAATCTTACTTACTTCAAAGGACACCATCAAAGTAAAAAGACAAACCACAGAATGGGACAGAATCATTCATCTGATATATCTGGTAAAGGTCTACTTTCCAGAACATATAAAGAACTCTTACAGCTCAACAACAGAGAGACAAATTACCCAATTTAAAACCAGGGAACATTTGATTAGATATTTCTCCAAAGAGCATATACAAATAGATAAGAAACACATGAGGGGCGCCTGGGTGGCTCAGCTGCTTAACTTGGGTCTGACTCTTGATTTCGGCACAGGTCATGATCTCAGGGTTGTGAGATTGAGTCCCACATTGGGTTATGTGCTGGGCATGGAGCCTGCTTAAGATTTTCCCTCTCTGCCCCTTCCCCCTAAAAAAAAAAAAAAAAAAAAAACCACATGAAAAGAACTTAATATAATTAATAATTAGGGAAATGGGAATCAAAATCACAATGAGATACCACTTCACACCAAAATCAGATAAAGGCATTACAGTAAAGCCACAGACCAGTATCTCTCATGAACATAGATGATGCAGAAATCCTCAACAAAGTATCAGCAAAGCAAATCTAACTATTTAAAAAATTACATACCTTAACTGTACTGAGTTCAGTATTACCCTTCCAAATTTATGTCCACCTGGAACTTGTGAATGTGACCTTATTTGGAAATAGGGTCTTTGCAGATGTAGCCAAGTTAATATGCAGTGAATGAATTAGGATGGGTTGTAATCCAATAAGTGATATTCTTATAAGGGGGAAATTTGATCACAGACTCATAGGGTGAAAGCCATGTGACGAAGCAAAGACACAGACAACACAGGGGAGGAGAGGTGTTGTGAAGGTGTAGGCAGAGATTGGAGTGATGTATACAGAGGCCAGGAAACACCAAGGGTTGCCAGCAACCACCAGAAGCTACAAGAGGCAAGGAAGGATTCTTTCCTAGAGCCTTTGGAGGAAGCATGATCCTGCTAATACCTTAATTTTGGACTTGCATCCTCTAGGACTGAGAGAATAAATTTCTGTTGTTCTAAGCTATTCAATTTGTGGTTGGTTGGTATAGCAACCCTTGGAAAAGAATACAACAACCATGTGTATTCCAGTTACACAAGGATGGTTCAACAGTTAAAGATCTATTAATGTAATCCATCTCATCAACAAGCTAAAGAATAAAAATCATATCACATCAATAGATGCAGAAAAAGCATTTGACAAAATTCAGTTCCCAATTGTGATTAAAAAAACAAAAACTCCCAGAAAATTAGCAGTAGAGGAAGAACTTCATAAATTTAATACAGAACGTCTACAAAAACCCTGCAGCTAACATTATCCTTAATTGTGAGACACTGTATACTTTCCCCTAAGATTGGGCACAGTATTTCCCCTCTCACTATTCCTATTCAGTATCATACTGAAGTCCTAACTAATGCAAAAAGACAAGAAAAGGAAATAAAATATATAAATATTGGAAATGAGGAAAGAAAAGTGTTTGCAGATAGAATGATTGTCTATGTAGAAAATCTCATGGAATCAACAACTAAAAAACCTGGAATAAGCAAGAATTATAAGGTTGCAGGATAAAAGGTTAATACACAAAAATCCGTTTCTTTCCTATATACCAGCAGTGAACAATTGGAATTTGAATTTTAAAAATACCATCTATATCGGCACCAAAAATGAAATATTAAAGTATAAATCTAACACAGCTGGTACACTACATGAGGAAAACTGCAAAACTCTGATAAAAAAGAATAAATAAATGGAGAGATGTTCCATGTTCATTGATAGAAAGACTCAATGTTATTGTCAGTTCTTCCCAGCTTGATCTGTAGAGCCAATGCAATTCCAATCAAAATCTCAGCAAGTTATTTTGTGGAGATCGACAAACTATAAAGTTTACATGTAAGACAGAAGACACAGGAAACCCTGCACAATACTGAAGAACAAAGTCGAAGGACTGCCATTTCTCAACTTAAAGTGTTGCTTTAAAGCTACAATAATCCAGGTGGTGTGGTCTTAGCAAAAGAATAGATGTCAGTGAAACAGAATAAGAGAGCCCAGAAATAGAATTATACAAATAGTGTCCAGTGATCTTTGATAAAGGAGCACATACACACAATGGAAAAAGGATAGTCTTTTCAACAAATGGTGCTGGAACAACTGTTCACCTGCATGAAAAAAAATCGAATCACATACCTTTACTAAAATTAACTTAAAAGGTACTGCAAGTTTATATTTAAAATGCAAAATGGTAAACTGGAAGGTAAAAAAATCTAGGTGACCTTGAGTTTTGATGGTAACTTACTTAGATAAAAAAGCACAATCCATAATAGAAAGGATAAGTTGGACTTAATTAAAATTAAAACTTCTCAGGGTGCCCAGCTGGCTCAGTTGGAAGAGCATGCGACTCTTGATTTTGGGGTTGTGGGTTTGAGCCCCCAAACTTATGGTTTGGGTGTAGGGATTTTATTTATTTGACAGAGAGAGACACAGCGAGAGAGGGAACACAGCAGGGGGAGTGTGAGGGAGAAGCAGGCTTCCCGCTGAGCAGGGAGCCCAGTGCGGGGGCTTGATCCCAGGATCCTGGGATCATGACCTGAGCTGAAAGCAGAGGCTTAACCATCTGAGCCACCCAGGCGCCCGATAAACAAAACTTTTAAAAAAATTAAAAACTTCTCTGTGAAAGATACTAAGAGAATGGAAAACTACAGACTGGGAGAAAATATTTGCAAAGCACCTATTTGATAAAGCATCGTTATCCAGAATATACAAAGAACTCCTAAAACTCAAGAAGACAATCTCATTAAAAGAAGGGCAAAAGACTTGACAGACATCTCACCAAAAAAGATATAAAAATGGCAGATAACTATATGAAAATATAACAGGAAATTGTAAATTAAAACAATGAGATCCCATTACACTCCTATTAGAATGGCCAAAATCCAAAACACGGATGACACCAAATGCCAGTTGAGGATATGAAGAAATAAGAACTCTCATTCATCTTTGCTGGTAGGAATGAAAAGGGTGCAGATACTTCAAGGGAAGAAAATTTGGCAGTTTCTTTAGGCTCCACTCCCAGCACAGAGCCCAATGTGATTAAGCATCTGACTCTTGGTTTCAGGGCAGCTCAATCTCAGGGTTGTGGGATCCAGCCCCGCACTGGGCCCAATGCTCAGCATGGAGTCCACTTGAGATTTCTCTCTTGCTATCCCTCTACCCTTCCCTCAGTGCATGCGTGCACGCACGCTCTCTGTCTCAAATGAATATATCTTACTTATTACAAGATTATACATTATATATATTATTATATACTATAAATACATCTTATTTATTTGAGAGAGCATAAGCAGGGGGAGTGGGACAGGGAGAGGGAGAAGCAGACTCCCTGCTGAGCAAGGAACCTGACATGGGGCTTGATCCCAGGACCCTGGGATCATGACCTGAGCTGAAGCCAGATGCCTAACCAACTGAGCCACCCAGCACACCCCCCTCCCCCCAAAAAAAGACTCTTGAGGCACCTGACCGGCTCAGTCAGTAGAGCATGTGACTCTTGATCTCTGAGTCGTGAGTTCAGGCCCCACAATGGTCATGGAGCCTACTTAACTCTCACTATAGGATCCAGTAGTAGCACTTCTTAGTATTTACCCAAATGAGTTCAAAACTTATGTCAGTGCAAAAACTTCCACAGAGTTGTTCATTGCAGCTTTATCCACAATTGCCAAAACTTAGAAGCAACCAAGATCTCCCTTAGTAGGTGAATTGAAAAGTAAACTGTGATGCATCCAGACAATGAAGTATTATTCAGCAATAAAAAGAAGTGAGCTATCAATTCCTGAAAAGACATAGAGGAACTTTAAATACATATTACAAAGTGAAAAAAGCCAATCTGAAAGACTACATACTCCATGGTTCCAACTATAGCACATTCTGGAAAAGAAAAAAACTATGGAACCAGTAAAGAGATCAGTGGTTGCCAGAGGTTTGGGAGTGTAGGGAAAGGAAGGATAAATAGGGGGAGCACGGGATTTTTAGGGCTGTGAAACTATTATACATGATACTGTAATGATGGATACATGATGTCATGTATTTTTTCAAAGCCTAAAGAATATATAACACAGGGGCGCCTGGCTGGTTCAGTTGGTTAAGCAACTGCCTTCGGCTCAGGTCATGATCCTGGAGTCCCAGGATCAAGTCCCGCATCGGGCTCCCTGCTCAGCAGGGAGTCTGCTTCTCCCTCTCCCGCTCCCCCCTCTTGTGCTCTGTCTCTAAAATAAATAAATAAAATCTTTAAAAAAAAAAAAAAAGAATATATAACACAGTGTGAGCCCTAATATAAATTATGGATTTTAGGGCGCCTGGGTGGCTCGGTTGGGCGACTGCCTTTGGCTCAGGTCATGATCCCAGGGTCCTGGGATCGAGTCCCACATCAGGCTCCCCGCAGAGGGGAGACCCTGCTTCTACCTCTGCCTGCCACTTCCCCTGCTTGTGCATGCTCTTTATCTCTGTAAAATAAATAGATAAAATCTTTAATAAATAAATAAATGGCTGTCTAAAAGAAAAATTTATGGACTTTAATAACAATGTGTTAGTATTTGCTCATTTGTATTGTAACAAATTGTAACAAATATACCACCCTAATGTAATATGGTGATGGGGAAAAACTGTGTAGGTTGGGGAGGGGTTATGTGGGAACTCTGTATTGTCGCCCCAGTTTTTTTGGTGAACTTACAAGTGGTCTAAAAATAGTCTTTTTTTTTTTTTTTTTTTTAAGATTTTATTTCTTTGAGGGCTGCCTGGGTGGCTCAGCTGGTTAAGCGTCTGCCTTCAGCTCAGGTCATGATCTCAGGGTCCTGAGATGGAGCCCCGCATGGGGCTCCCTGTTCAGCAGAAAGTCTGCTGCTCCCTCTCTGGCTCTCCTCCTTGCTTGTATTCTCTCTCTGTCTCAAAGGAAAAAAAAAAGATTTTGTTTATTTGAGAGAGAGAGAGCATGAGCGTGGGGGAGGGGCAGAGGGAGTACATCATGATCCATGTACAGGTCATGATCCTAGGGTCCTGGGATGGAGTGCCTCACCAGGCTCCCTGCTCGGTGCATGCGCACTCTCTCCCAAATAAAATCCTTAACGATTGAACGCAGGATTCTTTAACAGGGTTTAAGCAGGGTTCTTTAAAATCTTTTTAAAAAATTAGATAACTGCAAAATTCTATGAATATAAAACCTTTGAGTTTTATACCTTAGAAGAGTGACCTTATGGTATAGCAAACTAGAACCAAATAAAGCTGTTCAAAAAAGGTTTGGGGAAAAAAGCACTTCCAAACCTTCTAGCCTTGTAGGTACCCTCGTGGTATCAGCAAAACCAGCAACTGATGCCAGGGGAAAAACAGATACAGAAGCCTGGTTCATTTATCTAGGCCCCCATTCTTCCACTGATGTTGCCTGGATCTGAGGCCTTCACCTAAATGTTTATGTACTTTGTCCAGCTTTTCAGTTGTCAGGTTTCTCAGAATTCCTGGTCCACCACCTGAAGTCTCACAGGCAAGCTTTAAGTTCATCCATGGTTTTATTTGATGTCTGTATCCAGCCATTCTCAAATTTTTGGTCTAAGGAACCCTTTACATTTTTAAATATTAGTGAGTTTTTATTTAAGTGGTATATTTCTATCAGTATTTACCATATTCAGAGTTAAAACTGAGGAAATGTTTTACGGTTTTGAATTTAAAATAACTAAGAAAAGAAGTGCTAGTAAGGATGTGGAGAGAAGGTAACCCTCTTACACTGTTGGTGGGAATGTAAATTGGTGCAGCCACTATGGAAAACAGTATGGAGGTTCCTCAAAAAATTAGAACTACCATATGATTCAGAAAAATGAAAACACTAACTTAAAATGGTATCTGCTGCATTATTTGCAGTAGCCAAGATAAGGAAACAACCTAATTATCCATCAGTGGGTGAATATAGAAATTGTGGTATGCATATTACAATGGAATATTAGCCATTAAAAAAGAATGAAATCTTGCCATTTGCAACAACATGGATGAACCTTGAGGGCATTGTGCTAAGTGAAATAAGTCGGGGGAAGACAAATACCATATGAGTTTATTCACGTGTGTCATCTTTTTTTTTTAAGATATATTTATTTGAGAGACAGAGCATGCATGCACACAAGTGGGGGGAGGGGTGGAGGGGGAGAATCTTCAAGCAGACTCCCAGCTGAGCACAGAGCCCAACATGGGGCTTGAAGCTTAACCAACTGAGCCATCCAGGCTCCCCTATATGTGTCATCTTAAAAAAAATAAGTTCATAGAGAACAAATTGGTAGTTGTCAGAGGTGGGGAGTGAAGAGAGTGGACAAAATGGTTGAAAGGGGTCAAAAGGTACAAACTTCCAGTTTTAAAATTATATAAGTCACGGGGATGTAATGTATACCATGGCAACTGTAGTTAATAATACCATATGTTGTATATTTCAAAGTTGCTAACAGTAGATCTTAAAAGGTCTCATCACAAGAAAAAATATTGTAATTATATGTGGTGATGGATGTTAATTAGGTGGATTTTGGTGATGATTTTGCAATATGTATAAATATGAAATAATTATGTTGTACAGCTGAAACTAATCTCCTCTGTCAACTGTAGTAAAAAATAGGATAAGAAAAGTATAAACTCAGTACATGTTAATAACAAAAAATTTTTGTTTTTATTTTATTTATTTTTTAAGTAAGCTTTACGCCCAGCATGGGGCTTTAACTCACGACCCTGAGATCAAGAGTTGCATGCTCTACTAACTGCGCCAACCAGATGCCCCAGTAACAACATTTTTAATTAAAGATAACTACTTCCAAAATGTTTAGTGAGAGGAGAACCATTGTTTTACATTTTTGCAAATGGCTTTAATGTTTGAGTTAGAAAAATGCAAGTAAATATTTTACATTTAGTCTTTTGTGATGTCACGTGTCATTTACTATCTGGAAAATTCTAGTGTATATTTATGAGAGAATTACAGAGAAAATAACAGGTAATGTAGTAGTGGTAGTACTAGTATAAAATTTTTTTTTTGCTTTATGGACTCCCTAGAATGTTCCAGAGACTGCTGGTAGGGAAAGATGGGACCCCAGAGGACACCCATTCAGTCAAGACTGTTCATCTGAGCTCCTAGACTTATCTCCAACTATCTGCTTGGCCTCTCTACTTTGGTGTCTCAGGGGCCACTGAAACCTAGTGTTTGAGTTTGAGTGCCAGTGTTTCCTTCTACTCAAGTGTGAAAATCAAAAACAAGCTACATTCTTGACACTTGCCTCAGCTTTATCTTTCATGATGAGTAATCACCACATGTTAAGTTCATCAGTTATGTGGCCTGAGCTTAAGAAGCTGGAACTCTGGGGCGCCTGGGTGGCTCAGTTGGTTAAGAAGCTGGAACTCTGCTCTGATCAACCCTTGTTGCTGCTGATGTGGTTCTTACTATGGCTATGACTACATAGGGCTAGACCAGTTTCGACTGGTATTTGACTTTTGCCTTTAGAATGAAGAGTTTCAGGCAACTGTAGAATATGTGAACATGGGTTCTTTCTGCTTTTCAGTTCCACCTTCACTTCTCTTTTCTCAGCAGAATTGGGAAGAGATTGGGGTGGAGTGCTAACTCCAGCAAGTGATTATTTGGAGGGATCTTCCAGACATTAGCCTGCCCTTCCTGCACCCACAATTGCCCATAGTTTGCCTGGCCTCTTCTTTTTTTTTTTTTTCCAGTTTTTTTAATTGAGTAAAATACATATAACATAAAATTTACCATCTTAACCATTTTTGATTAATACAGTTAATGGTTTTAAATGCATTTATAATGTGCAGTTATCACTACCACAATCTCCATAATTCTTTTCATCTTGTAAAACTGAAACCCTGCACACATTAAACAATAAATCTCCATTCTCCTCTTTCCCCAGTCCCTGAGCAACCACCATTATACTCTCTATTGATTTTGACTAAATACCTCACGTAAGTGGAATCATATAGTATTTGTGTTTTTGTGACTGATTTATTTCACTTAGCATAATGTTCTTGAAGTTCGTCCATGTTGTATTGCAGAATTTTTTTCCTTTTTAAGACTGGATAATATTCCATTGTATATATATACTACATTATGATTATGCATTCATCTGTCTGTGGACACTTGGGTTGCTTCTGCACTTTAGCTATTGTGAATAATACTGCAGTGAACATGAGTGTACAAACATCTCTTCGAGACCCTGCATTCAATCTTTAGGGTATCTATCCAGAAATGGAATTGCTTGATCATATGGTGAGTCATACTTTTAATTTTTTGAAGAACTGCCATACTGTATTCCACAGCAGCTGTACCATTTAATAATCCTGCTGTGTGCAAGGATTCCAGTGTCTCCACAATCTTGCCAATACTTGTTTTCTGTGTGTGTGTGTGTATGTGTATGTATACTTATATTAGCCATCCTAGTGGATGTGAGGTAGTATATTATTGTACTTTTGATTTGCATTTCCCTAATTCTCCCTTCAGTTCTGTCCTCATATATTTTGATGCTCTGTTATCAGCTGTATAAATGTTTGGAATTGTTACATCATCTTGCAGTTTTGGAACCTTTTTTAATGTATAATGTTCTTTGTCTCTTGTAACTTTCTGATTTCAAGTCTATTTTGTCTGATATTACTATAGACATCTCTAGTTTCTTTCTTTTTTGGGGGGTAGGGCAGTGAGGGACTGAGGGAGACGGAGAGAAAGAATCTTAAGTAGGTCCACACTCAACACAGCCTGATGCAGGACTTGATCTCACAACACTGAGATCATGACTTGAGCCTATATCAAGAATTGGATGCTTAACTGACTGAGCCACCCAGGTCTCCCCCACCCCCAGTTTCTTTTCATTACTATTTGCACAGAATATCATTTTCCATTCTTGCACATTCAATCTGTATGTGTTTTTGGATCTAAAGTGAGTCTCTTGTAGATAGCATATAGATGGATTAAGTGTTTTTAATCTATTCTGCCAGTCTCTATTTTTTGATTGGAAAGCTTAATCCATTTACATTTAAAGTAATTACTAATTAGGGGAGAAATTCTGTCCTGTTTGTTTTCTGTATATGCTACTTACATCTTTTTTTGTCCTCCATATACTGTATTACTATCTTTTTGTTTAGTTCATTTTTTGTAGTAAAATGGTTAAATTCCTTTCTCATTTCCTTTTTTAAATTGTATAATTAACATATAATGATTCAACAATCCAATACATCATGCATTGTGCATCAAAGTAAGTATACTCTTAATCCCCTTTTTCTACTTCACTCATCTTCCCCACCCACCTTCCCTCTGGCAACCACCAATTTGTTCTGTGTATTTAAGTGTCTGTTTTTTTGTCTGTCTCCTTTTTGTTTTGTCCATTTGGTTTCTTAAATTCCACATATGAGTGAAATTAAAAGGTATTTGTCTTTCTCTGACTGACATTTCACTTAGCATAATACCATCTAGGTCTATCTCCATGTTGTTGCAAATGGCAAGATCTGTTTTTGTGGCTGAGTAATATTCTTGTGTGTGTGTGTGTGTGTGTGTGTACACACCACATTTTCTTTATTAATCTGTCAGGGGACACTTAGATTGCTTCTGTATCTTGGTTATTGTAAATAATGCTTCCATAAACATAAGGGTCCTTATATCTTTTCAAATTAGTGTTTTTGCTTTCTTTGTATAAATAGTAGTGCAGTTACTGGATCATATGGTAATTTTATTTTTAATTTTTTTGAGGAACCTCCATACTATTTTCCATAGCAGCTGCACCACTTTGTATTCCCACCAATAGTGCATGAGGGTTCCTTTTTAGATGTGGAGAACATCTTTACCAACACTTGTTATTTCTTGTGTTTTTGATTTTAGCTATTCTGACTGGTGTAAGGTGATACCTCACTGTGGCTTTGATTTGCATTTCCTTGATGAAGAGTGATGTTGAGCATCATTTCATGTGTCTTTTGGCCATCTGTATGTCTTTCTTAGAAAAATGTCTATTCAGGTCCTCTGCCCATTTTCTTTTTTTTCTTTTTTTTTTTCAAATTTTAAGTTGGTTCCATGCCTAATGTGGGGCTTGAACTCATGATCTTGAGATCAAGAGTTGCATGCTCTACCAGCTGAGCCAGCCAGGTGCCCCCATCTGCCCATTTTTTTTAACTGGATCTGTTTTTTGGTGTGTTTTTTTTTTTTTTTAAGATTTTATTTATTTTTATTTGACAGAGACACAGTGAGAGAGGGAACACAAGCAGGGGGAGTGGGAGAGGGAGAAGCAGGCTCCCCGCTGAGCAGGGAGCCCCATGTGGGGCTTGATCCCAGGACCCTGGGATCATGACCTGAGCCGAAGGCAGACGCTTAACGATTGAGCCACCCAGGCGCCCCTGGTGTTGAGTTTTATGAATTCTTTATATATTTTGGATATTAACCCCTTATTGGATATATCATTTGCAAATACCTTCTCCCATCCAGTAGGTTGTCTTTTTGTTTTGTTGATGGTTTCCCTCGCTGTGCAAAGGCTTTTTATTTTGCTCTTGTTTCAGTAGTGTAATTGTGCTTTTGTTTCCCTTGCCTGAAGAGACCTATCAAGAAAAAATGTTTCTATGGCTGATGTTAAAGAATTTAATACAAATTTCTTTATCTCACGTCTTCTTTATCCATTCGTCAATTGATGGACACTTGGGCTGCTTCTGTATCTTGGCTATTGTAAATAATGTTGCTATAAACATAGGGGTGCATGTATTCCTTTGAATTAGTGTTTTTGTATTCTTTGGGTAAATACCCAGTAGTGCAATTGCTGGATTGTAGGGTAGTTCCATTTTTAACTCTTTGAGGAACCTCCATACTGTTTTCCACAGTGGCTGCACCAGTTTGCGTCCCCACCAAACAGTGTACAAGGGTTCCTTTTTCTCCACCTCTTCGCCAACACCTGTTTCTTGTGTTGTTGATTTTAGTCAGTCCGACAGGTGTGAGGTGATATTTCATTGTAGTTTTGATTTGCATTTCCCTGATGATGAGTGATGTTGAGCATCTTTTCATGGGTTTGTTAGCCATTTGTATGTCTTTTTTTTTTTTTAGGATTTTTTTTTTTTTAAGATTTTTATTTATTTAAGAGAGAGAGAGTGAGAGAGAGCATGAGAGGAGAGAGGGTCAGAGGGAGAAGCAGACTTCCCGCTGAGCAGGGAGCCCGATGTGGGACTCAATCCTGGGACTCCAAGATCATGACCTGAGCTGAAGGCAGTCGCTTAACCAACTGAGCCACCCAGGCGCCCTAGGATTTTATTTATTTGAGAGAGACAGAGCACAAGCAGGGAGAGTGGCAGGCAGACAGCTGAGCAGGGAGCCCGACATGGGGCTCGATCCCACAACTCTGGGATCATGACCCAAGCCAAAGGCAGACACTTAAGCCAGCTGAGCCACCCAGGCACCCCAGCCATCTGGATGTCTTCTTTGGAAAAATGTCTGTTCATATATTCTGCCCATTTTTAATTGGATTATTTTGGGGTGTTAAGTTTTATAAGTTCTTTATATATTTGGATACTAACTCTTTATTGGATATGTCATTTGCAAATATTCCCTCCCATTTCATAGGTTGCTGTTTAGTTTTGTTGATTGTTCTTTCACCGTGCAGAGCTTTTTATTTTGAAGTAGTCCCAATAGTTTATTTCTGCTTTTGTTTCCTTTGTGTCAAGAGACATATCTAGAAAAATGTTGCTATGGTTGATGTCGGAGATATTACTGTGTGTGTTCTCTTCTAGGATTTTTATGGTTTCAGATCTCCTATTTAGGTCTTTAATCCATTTCGAATTTATTTTTGTGTATGGTGTAAGAAAGTGGTCTAGTTTCTTTGTTTTGCATGTTGCTGTCTGGTTTTCCCAACAACATTTGTTGAAGAGACTGTCCTTTTCCCATTGGGTATTCTTTCCTGCTTTGTCAAGGATTAATTGACTATATAGTTGTGGGTTTATTTCTGGGTTTTCTATTCTGTTCTATTGATCTATGTGTCTGTTTTTGTGCCTGTACCATACTGTTCTGATTACTAGTTTGTAGTAGTCCGGAATTGTGATGCCTCTAGCTTTGCTTTGCTTTTTCAAGGTTTCTTTGGCTATTCGGGGTCCATTGTGGTTCCATACAATTTTTCAGGATTATTATGGCCCTGTGAATAATGCTGTTGGTATTTTGATAGGGATTGTGCTAAATGTATAGATTTCTTTGGATAATTATAGACCTTTTAACCATATTTGTTCTTCCAACCATGAGCATGGAATGTCTTTCCAGTCCCCTACTATTACTGTATTACTGTCAACTTTTTCCTTTATGTCTGTTAATAGTTGCTTTATGTATTTAGGTGCTCCCATGTTGGGTGCATAACTATTTACAATTGTTATATCCTCGTGTTGGATTGTTCCCTTTATCATTATGTAGTGTCCTTTGTCTCTTGTTACAATCTTTCTTTCTTTTTGTCTAATAAGTATTGCTACTCTGTTTTTTTGTTGTTTTTTTTTTAATTCTTTGCCTAATAAATGCTTCTCCATCCCTTCGTTTTCAGTCTGCATGTATCTTTGGGTCTGAAGTGATTCTCTTGTAGGCAGCATATACATAGGTCTTGCTTTTTTATCCATTCAGTAACCCTATGTCTTTATTAGAGCATTTAGTCCATTTAAATTTAAAGTAATTATTGATAGGTATATACTCCTAACATTTGTTACTTGTTTTATGGTTGTGTTTTAAAGATTTTATTTATTTATCTATTTATCTATTTATTTATTTATAAGAGGGTGTGCACACATGCGTGTGTGCAGATGGTGGGGAGAAGCAGAAGGGGGAAAGAGAGGGAGAGGAAGAGAATCTCAAGTGGACTCTGTGCCGAGTGTGGAGTCCGGCAGGGCCTGATCTCACCAACCTGAGCTCATGACCTCAGCTGAAACCAACTGAGCCACCCAGGTGCCCCTACTTGTTTTATGGTTGTTCGTATAGTTCTCTGTTCCTTCCTTCTCGAATGCTCTTTTGCCTTATGCTTTGATGGCCTTCTTCAGTGATATGCCTGGATTCCATTTTCTTTATTTTTTGTGTATCTATTACAGGTTTTTGATTTGTGGTTGTTCTTAGGTTTATATATAACATCTTACGGGTTGCTTAAGTTTGAACTCATTCTAAAAGCAATAAATTATTACTTCCCTCCACCAACCACAGTGTATGTATAGGATGTCTTACTTTACATTCTTTTATTTTGTGACTCCCTTGGCTGATTTTTATAGGTATAATTGATTTTATTGCTTTTGTGCTTTAACCTCCATACAGGTTTTATAAGTGATTAATCTACTACTTTTGTTATATTTTTGCATTTATCTTTGAAATTTTTTCCTTTCATAATTTTCTTAATCCTATTATGACCTTTTCTATTCACTCATAAAGGAAAGAATTTCCTTTATTATTTCTTTTTTTTTTTAAAGATTTTATTTATTTATTTGAGAGAGAGAATGAGATAGAGAGAGCATGAGAGGGGGGGAGGGTCAGAGGGAGAAGCAGGCTCCCCGCTGAGCAGGGAGCCCGATGCGGGACTCGATCCAGGGACTCCGGGATCATGACCTGAGCCGAAGGCAGTCACTTAACCAACTGAGCCACCCAGGCGCCCTCCTTTATTATTTCTTATAAGGCTGGTCTAATGGTGATGAACTTCTTTAAGTTTTGTTTGTCTGTGAAACTCTTTATCTCTCCTTCTATTTTGAAGGATAACCTTGCTGGGTAGAGTATTCTTGGATGGAGGTTTTTTCCTTTCAGTACTTTGAATATCTCATGTCACTCTTTTCTGATTTGCAATGTTTCTGCTGAAAAATCAGCTAATAGGTTTTTTAAGTGTCTTGGTGTGGACCTCCTTGGGTTGATTTTGTTGGGGGCACTCTCATTTCCTTTTGTGTGTGTTCAGTAGCTATTTTCTATGTGGTTAGCATGGGGATTACATGTAACATCCTAAAGTTCTAACACTCTAATTTGAATGTATTGTAGTTTAACTTCAATAACATATAAAAACTCTGCTCCTTTACAGGTCCATCTCTACCTCTTTATATCTATACATAAGTATAGATATATATAAAATATATCTAAAATTTATTATATATTTTGACATTTGATGTCAAAAAGTACATGTATCTTTATTTACAAATAAATATGTGCCCCAAAACTTAGACTGATAATCCTTTTAAATACATTTGTCTTTAAATTTTGAAAAAAAAACAAGATTTAGAGTTACAAACCAAAGGTAAACAATACTAGGTTTTAGACTAATACTTTTTTTTTAATTTACTGGTCTTTTAAATCATGTAGAAAAATTTAAAATGTAGTACCAACCATCGTTACAATAATACTTAATCTATATTGAAATCTTTATTTCTTCACACAACTACACATTACTGTAAGGTATTCTTTTATTGCATCCTATAGGACTCCCTTGAGCATTTCTTGCATCACATGTCTCTTGGCAAGAAACTCTTTCAGCTTTTGTTTATCTGGGAATGTCTTAATTTCTTTCATACTTTTGAAGAAATAATTTGCTGGTCTAAGTTTTGAGTGACAGTTTTTCTCTTTTAATACTTTGAATATATCAGCTCACTACATTCTGGTCTCCAGAGTTTCTGATGAACAGTCTGCTGATAATCTTACCGAGCATTTCTTTTGTGTGATGATTTGTTTCTATCTTGTTTTCAAGACTCTATCTTTCAGCTTTTGAAGATTTGATTATGTGTGTCAGTGTGGTTCTCTTTAAATTCGTCTTACTTGGAGGTCATTGAGCTTTTTGAATGTTTATATTCATGTCTTTCATCAGATTTAGGAAGTTTTCAGCCATTATTTCTTTTTTTTTTTTTAATTCTTATTTATTTATTTGACAGAGAGAGAGACAGCAAGAGAGGGAACACAAGCAGGGGGAGTGGGAGAGGGAGAAGCAGGCTCCCGGCCGAGCAGGGAGCCCGATGCGGGGCTCGATCCCAGGACCCTGTGATCACGACCCGAGCCGAAGGCAGACGCCCAACGACCGAGCCACCCAGGCGCCCCTCAGCCATTATTTCTTCAGATATTCTCTGTGCCCTTTCTCTCTTCTCCTGGGAGCCCTATGATACATATGTTGGTCCACTGGATGGTGTCATATAGGTCCCTTAGGCACTGTTCTTTTCAGTCTTTTTTATTTCTGTTTCTCAGTCTCAATAATATCCATTATACAGTCTCCAAGTTTGCTGGTTTTCTTCTGCCTGTTCAGATCTGCATTTGAATCTGTCTAGGGAATTTTCATTTCACTTATTGTACTTTTCAACTCTAGAAGTTATTTTTGGTTATATTTTAGATGTTCTCTTCATTAATATTTCCACTTTTGTTTACTTTGTCCACACTGCCCTTTAGTTCTTTGAGCATCTTTAAAACAATTGTTTTAAGGTCTTTGGTCAGTATAACTGCCATGAGGTCTTTGTTAGCAACAGTTTCTGTTGATTTAATGTTTTCCTTTGGGCCATACTTCCCTGTTTCTTTGTTTTCCTTGTGAGTTTTATTAAAAACTGGGCATTTGAATCTAATAACATTGTAGCTTTGGAAATCAGATTCTTCCCCTTCTTAGGGCTTTGCTGTTTTTGGTTAGTTTTCTTTCTTTTTTTTATTGTTTTAGGTTAGGACTGTGCTGGGACTTAAGGTCTCCTAAGTTCCTTTGTGAGCTTTTCTCTGTCCTGGCATGCATTGTCACTTCCTGATTATTTACATATACTCAGTTGTTTTTGAATGTCTAGTTTCAGTGTCTGACCCCCAAAAGAGGAGAAAGAGCAAAATAAAGGGCAGGGGAGGATGGCACTTGCCCATTAAATCCTCTGGAAGTCACTTTTGCTAGAGAGGTCGATGTAGCAAGAATGGCTGCCTACCTGTTTGCACGCGTGTGATCAGAAGCAGCAATCAGAGCACAGATTCCCAGTATTTATAGGATAGTGCCCTGCATTGTGGGTGAGCATGGGGATAGGGCTCATTTTGTACTGAGAGTAGAAATAACCTGCACTTCACTGTCCAAGTCTTCCCAGGAAGTTGCAAGACTTCAGTAAACTCTAGAGTTCAAAAATCATTTGTATCAGGTGGACTCTGCAAGTGCATTTGTTATCTGGGTGGGGGGACACAAATTCCTTGTTCTTCCTCCTCCACCGTCTCCCAAGAATTCTATCAGTCTGGTCTGTTTTTGATAAAAATTTCTCCAGCCTCAGGCCTCCTCTTCCTCCTACCCACCTCATTCTTTTAAGATTTTTTTAAATTAATTAATTAATTAGTTAATTTTAGAGGGAGAGAGTGCATGTACACATACATGTGCAAGTAGGGGGAGGGGCAGAGGGAGAAAGAACCCAAAGGACTCCAAGCTGAGTACACAGCCCAGTGTGGGTCTCAATCCCACAACTGCAACATCATGACCTGACCCGAAACCACAAGTCAAACACTTAACTGACTGAGAGCCACCCAGGCACCCCTGGGAGTGTGATTTTTATATTTTGATGTTTTTGTGTGTTACCATAAGAATGAAGGTTTTTGGTGTCTTCTGACATTCTGAACTGGAAGTGTTCTAGTCCTAATACCCATTCTTAATCATCTTTGATCTTTTTTTTGTTTTTAATTTCTTAAAATTTTAAAAAAGATTTTATTTATTAGAGAGAGAGAGAAATAGTAATAGATAACACGAGTGGGGGAGGAGTAGAGGGAGAGGTCAGAAGCAGGCTCCTTGCTGAGCACAGAGCCTAACACAGGGCTCAATCCCAGGACTCCAGGATCATGACCTGAGCCAAAGGCAGATGCTTAACCGACTGAGCCACCCAGGAGCCGCGATCTTAGATGGTTTTTTAGACCATTTTTAGATGGTTGCCAGAGTAGTTTTTCAAATGTGTGACTGATCATATAGTGGTCTCTAGTTGTTTTCTTACCCCAGCTGTAATCTAGGCCTTTGCTTGTGTTCTACTTGGAATCCTTTTACCCTTCTTTCCTGCATGAATTGTCTGCTGATCTTTCATTACACCTTTTCCTGAGGCATAACATTCATTTCTCCCTCCAGATGACAAATGTCTTACACTTTTCTGTTCTTACAGTGTTTTGCTTATAACTTTATAATGTTATTTATAATTTATCACTAGCATTTACTTTGTGTCTGTCTCCCCAGTTTTAATTTGGGTTCCATGAATATTTGGATTGTATCAAAGTAATTTTTTAATTTTCTGAGACTAGCACAATTGATTGTATTTAGTGTCTTTGAGTGTTCTATGAATGAATGGAGACAGATCTAAAAGAACATTTCAAACTTTCAGCAGATACTGATTTTTCTACTTGATCCTTGTCATTATACTCAGCGCTAGCAATACCAAGTCAAACAAACATAGTCCTGCTTTCAGGGTACTCATTAATTTATTTAGTGTATTTACTCTTTTACTAGAGTGGTTTAATAATATACATTTAACATTTATGTTTCAATATTGTGATTTGTCAGTGTACCTGGGTGGCTCCATCGGTTAAGCATCTGCCTTTGGCTCAGGTCATGATCCCAGGGTCCTGGGATCGAGCCCCACTACGGACTCCCTGCTCAGCGGGAAGCCTGCTTCTCCACTCTCCCACTCCCCCTGCTTGTATTCCCTCTCTCTCACTGTGTCTCTCTCTGTCAAATAAATAAAATCTTTTTTTAAAAAAAAGATTTTTAAGTTCCTTGTTAACAGGAATCATGTCTTTCGCTTCTACTGGCAGCTTATATAGAGCCAAGTATATAGTATCTCACACTCAGTGATTGGTTAGCAAATTTTTTTTTTAAAGAGTTTATTTATTTATTTGAGAGAGAGAGTGAGAGAGAGAGAGAGCACAAGAGGGGGGAGCGGGAGAGGGAGAAGCAGGCTCCCTGCCGAGCAGGGAGCCCGATGCGGGACTCGATCCAGGGACTCCAGGATCATGACCTGAGCCGAAGGCAGTCGCTTAACCAACTGAGCCACCCAGGCGCCCTGGTTAGCAAATTTTAAAGAGGTGATATCAGTGAACACTTCAGATGAATTTGTTTCTATTTTTCACTCCATTGATCTCATTATGTCCCTTCTCTGTGCTTCAGAATATCTGTATTTCCTTGATCTAGCTCGTTCTCAACAGCTTTTAAAGATAAATGTAGTTGGCTATTGAAAAACACAAGGGTTAGGGGCACACCCCCCCCCCACGCAGTCAAAAACCAGTGTATAACTTTTGACTTCTCAAAAACTTAACTACTAGACGAACCATGAGACTATGGACTCTGAGAAACAAACTGAGGGTTCTAGAGGGGAGGGGTGGGGGGATGGGTTAGCCTGGTGATGGGTATTAAAGAGGGCACGTATTGAATGGAGCACTGGGTGTTACACGCAAACAATGAATCATGGAACACTACATCAAAAACTAATGATGTAATGTATGGTGATTAACATAATAATAATAATAAAAAAAACTTAACTACTAATAGCCTGCCATTGACCAGAAGCCTTACCAATAACATAAACAGTAGACTTAACACATCTTTTGTATGTTAAATGTATCACATATTGTATTCTTACAACAAGGTAAGCTAGGGAGAAGGAAATGTTAAAATCATAAGGAAGAGGGGGCGCCTGGGTGGCTCAGTTGGTTAAGCACCTGCCTTCGGCTCAGGTCATGATCCCGGAGTCCTGGGATCGAGTCCCACATCGGGCTCCCGGCTCGGCGGGGAGCCTGCTTCTCCTTCTGACCCTATCCCCTCTCATGCTGTTTCTCTCTCTCTCTCTCTCTCAAAAAAAAAAAAAAAATCATAAGGAAGAGAAAATGCACTTACAGTATTGTACTGAATTGAAAAAATTAATGTATTTAAGTGCACCCACACAGTTCAAACTCATGTTGTTCAAGAGTCAACTGTATATATTTTTTACTTTAT
This sequence comes from Mirounga angustirostris, assembly GCF_029215605.1. Classification (NCBI taxonomy): domain Eukaryota; kingdom Metazoa; phylum Chordata; class Mammalia; order Carnivora; family Phocidae; genus Mirounga; species Mirounga angustirostris. The sequence continues at coordinate 159,049,025 of NW_026991710.1, read as the reverse complement.
CTCTCTTAACAACCGTGACAAGAAGGTAAGGTGGTCGTTTATCTCCACTTTTCAACTGAGGAAACAGTGTTCAAGATCATAGCCAAGGAACAGCAGAGTCAGACTCAGTCCCAGATCTTCTGATCCCAATCCAGTGTCCTTCCTCTGTGTTTCCTTGTCTGTGAATTAAGAGTTTCTTCCTGATCTCAGTACCCTATGGTATCCACCTTTTAACACAGTGTATCAGTAAGAAGTCTTTGAGAAGTCACGGAAATGTGTTAACTTTAGCAAAATGGGAATTAATTGATAAAATTATGGAGAGTCTCAAGATTGGTGAGAAGGTTTAGCATCAAGCTGGGAAATGGACAGGAGTCAGGGTAGCTCCTAAAGTTCCAGAAGCAGGGACCTAAAGAGACACTACCAAAATCCAAGTGATTTTCATTCTCTGTTCAAGATTCAGAGCAAGGAGGAACATTATGTTGGCATGACTTGAGTCATCTTTATGTCCTTTGGTTAGTACAGTGGTTCTCAGCTGGGGGCAGTTATATCCTCCCAGTGGGCAATGTCTAGAGGCATTTTTAGTTATAACTAGGAGCAATTGCTGCTGGCATCTAGAGGGTAGAGGCCAGGAATGCTAAATATCCTATAGTGTCAGCCCCTGCAAAACAGAATTATCTAGCCCCATAGATCAAAAGTGCTGAAAAACCTTGGATGAGGGGAAGGCACCTGGATTAATAGTCCTACCAGACTTACCCTGTTGGAGGTAGAAGAAAACTAAATGTTCTTACCAAAAATGGTAGAATAGATGCTGGAGAGCCAAAGACAACACAAAAAAATGTAGTACAAATTGGAGTAATAATGTCAGTTTTGGACTGTGAAGATCAATACACATTTGTAAATGGAATACTTGAGGTGTTTTAGGAAAAAAGGGACATTTATAAAATATTTTAAGTTCTGAACTTAAACTCCAGAAATATTCTAAATGATTATGTTTGGAAAGTATTCTTTGAATTGAAACTTAAAAAGAATAATGTATAAAGAATGAATAGTGTGAAAAAAATGAATGTATAGTGTGTGTGTGTTTAATTCAGTAATAATTTAGGTTTTTGAGGGGAATTGTGAATAACCTATGCCATGCAATTAGAATCAAACTGCCACTTAACTGTGAACCAAACTAAAGCACTTTTCAGGGAACTTCCAGTTCAAAATAGAACAGCTTATTCTCTTGAACCACCAAAATCATACCCAGCTAGAACATAATTATATTCTCTAAATGGGAAACACATTATTCTTCAAACTGATTCAGTCAGTTTTTTGCTATTTTTTTGCTAATTACTAGTTAAAAATGTTTCACATTATACTTTTTGCTAATTAACTACTTAGTTAAAGCAAAAATGTTTCACATTATACCTGATTGTAGGATAATATTTAGTAAAGGACCCTTTCACTAATTAGCAACTTTGGATGTTGCTTATACATAAAAAAAATGTGACTTTTTGCTCATTAATTAAAGCAAAATGTTTCACATTGTACCTGATTGTAGGATTATATTTAGTAAAGGACCCTTTCACTAATTAGCAACTTTGGATGTTGCTTATACATAAAAATATGAAGATGGTAGATCTGTAGAATGTGCAGTCATAGAATTTTTCGAACAGTTTACCTTGTTCTTTGCCTAGACAGTAATTCATGTTAAATCCAAATCATAGGAAGATTGATTCAGCCCCTAATTTTCCTACCATTCCTTTTAACTTCGAGTATGTGCCATAGTATGTGACTCATCACTGGTTTATTTTTGCTTTCATATTTTAGAACACCTTTGCTGTACCAGGTCTGTTTTACTACCCTGAGGAAGTCTAGAAATGACTAGAAGCTTTCCCCCCTTCCCTTCTGACATGGTGGGTTTGGTCCCCCCTGTCAGAAGGATCTGCTGCCACATCTCCAGGCTGTGTGCTGAGTGAGCCTCTCCCTGCTTGCGGTCATTAACCCCAGACCCCACAGTTCACCTCAGCGGGGTGTCCATTGCAGGTGAACCACTGTCTCCCAGAGAAGATCGTTGTGTACCGTGATGGAGTGTCTGATGGCCAACTAAAGACGGTTGCCAACTATGAGATTCCTCAGCTACAGAAGTGTTTTGAAGCTTTTGAGAACTATCAGCCCAAGATGGTAGTATTTGTAGTTCAGAAGAAAATCAGCACCAATCTGTACCTGGCTGCTACTGAGCACTTTGTGACTCCCTCCCCTGGGACTGTGGTAGATCATACCATAACAAGCTGTGAGTGGTAAGTGGGGAAAACATTATATTTCAACAAGAATAGGTTGGAGGAGTTAATCTGTTCCCTGGATATTGGAATGGGGAGGTTGCCTAGAGAGATGTGGAATGGAATCCTCAGAGATTTTGCTGTTATAAAATATTTTCTAAAGGATTAAAAAGAAAACAACAATAAAGCTTTTACCTCTTAAGTATAAAATATTGAATGCACATTCTTTTCCTAAGGTTGTGCATACTTTTTAAACCTTCTGCATACAGTTTTGGTAGTTCATACTACCACTCTCAAATAGCCTGTTGATTCTGGAAACCTGAGCTGTAATCATGGTGGTCTGTGTATGTCCTTGATCCAGTCATTTGACCTCTCTGAGCCTTAGGTGGAGGAGCCAAAATGATCACCAAGATCTTTTCCAGCTCTCTTTAGCCAGATCTGGCCATATCATTCCTTTGTACCTTTTAATTCCTAGGGTGGACTTTTACCTTCTTGCTCATCATGTACGGCAGGGTTGTGGCATTCCTACCCATTATGTCTGTGTTCTCAACACTGCAAACCTGAGCCCTGATCACATGCAGAGGTGAGCTGACTGATAGATAATTTACTCTTTCTGTCTTGTAATTCTGGCCAGCTAGCTAAGATGGGGTCAATCCCCCCCACCACCCAGAATATTTACCCTTTGAGTTTCTTCTTGTCTTTCATGATAATGGTATCATTTTGGAGAGTGATTGGTATTTCTTGTGAACATTAAAATTATTTGAAGAGCTTTTTGGGGGCGCCTGGGTGGCTCAGTCGTTAAGCGTCTGCTTTCGGCTCAGGTCATGATCCCAGGATCCTGGGATCGAGCCCCACATCAGGCTCCCTGCTCGGCGGGAAGCCTGCTTCTCCCTCTCCCACTTCCCCTGCTTGTGTTCCCTCTCTCGCTGTCTCTCTCTCTGTCCTATAAATAAATAAATAAAATCTTTAATAAAATAAAATAAAATTACTTGAAGAGCTTTTATTTTTTTTTTAAGATTTTATTTATTTGACAGACAACAGCGAGAGAGGGAACACAAGCGGGGGCGGGGTAGGAGAGGGAGAAGCAGGCTTCCCGCTGAGCAGGGAGCCCGACATGGGGCTCCATCCCAGGACTCTGGGATCATGACCTGAGCCGAAGGCAAGACGCTTAACAACTGAGCCACCCAGGCGCCCCTATTTGAAGAGCTTTAAAAAAAATAGTGATGCCCAGGCTTTACCCCCAAGCAATGTAAGGCATTCTTATTTTAAAAACTACCGTGAGTGATTATGATACACAGTGAGTTTTGAGACCCAATGTCCTTGGGCTCAGATTATATCAGTACTTTGCTGGAGTACTTACCCTTCTGCAGCCTCTTCTTGAGAAAAAAAAAAATCTCTTGTTGTTTACCTTCTTTTTTTTTTAAGATTGATTTACTTATTTGTCAGGGTTGGGAGAGAGCACAAAGAGGGGGAGCAACAGGCAGAAGGAGAAGCTGGCTCCCTGCTGAGCAAGGAGCCTGATGCAGGACTTAGTCCCAGGACCCTGGGATCATGACTTGAGCTGAAGGCAGACGCTTAACTGACGGAGCCACCCAGGCGCCCCACCTTGTTTTGATCTAAAAACGGGGGCACCTGGGCGCCTGGGTGGCTCCGTTGGTTAAGCGACTGCCTTTGGCTCAGGTCATGATCCTGGAGTCCCGGGATCGAGTCCCACATCGGGCTCCCTGCTCAGCGGGGAGTCTGCTTCTCCCTCTGACCCTCCCCCCTCTCATGTGCTCTCTCTCTCTCTAATAAATAAAATCTTTAAAAAATAAAAAATAAAAAGGGGGGCACCTAAAGTGAGGGGATTTATCCATGTTACCCATGTCTTCTTGACTTACAAATAGTGGAAAGGAAATCCACTTAAAAATAGTGATTCCCAAAAGTTGCATCATGTATTTCTCAGCCCCCAGTTTTTTTAAAAGTATGCTGTGTGTCATACACCCATTTGTACATACATAATCATGTCCCAGATTGAAGGTGGAGTCATACGGATCATATGTTCTTCTTGGCCTACAGGTTGACTTTCAAACTGTGCCACATGTACTGGAATTGGCCTGGCACCATCAGAGTTCCAGCTCCTTGCAAGTATGCCCACAAGCTCGCTTTCCTGTCAGGACAAATCTTGCATCATGAACCAGCCATCCAGCTGTGCGAGAACCTGTTCTTCCTGTGACTGGACCACCAGGATGTGGGCTGGTTAGGGAGGTTAGCGTTCTGAACTCAGCTGCGACTCCTGCGGGAGCAGCAGGGACGGAAGGGGTTTTTGTGTTGGTGGGTTTTTTCACTGACCCAGTAGAATAAGATATCTTTTCTGCTTTTTTTTTCTCTTTTATACCTGATAGCACCAAGAAATAAGTTCCATTCTAAATATCAGCTGGAAATTGCCTTCTGGTCTTTGTAGACCAAGTGGAGGCAGTACTGCTCCTGCATAGATGGAGAGGTGAATACGGGGGAACCTGGAAGAGCCTCCACAGCCCAATGTGCTGTGGAGACCGGCAGAAGCAGCAGTTACACCTCAGAAGTTCTGCTTACTAAGCAGTTCCCATTTCTGGCACCAGAGGTGATAATGAATGAAGTCATTCCACATTTCTTAAAGTAGAGGGTTACTTTATTTGGGCAACAGAGAAAGGTAATAAAAAGGCCTGTGAGGCAAAGTTTTTCAAGATACTGCTATTGCTGGCAAGTGTGAAAGGCACGTAGTAAAACCAGCTGGTGGCATAGTCAGGCCCTTCTGACCTAATCTTGTCTGCAGATTGAGTTTGTGACACCTGTGACATGAGTTGGCTTTGAAGCTTTTGAAAGGGGCCTTTAGCCATTCCTTGGTCTCCTGAGAGAGGCCAGATAAAGTTTTTTTCTGTATGTTTTAGTTGCCTTACAGTGTCCCATACTGATTTTTCTGTACCCCTCACCCCCAACACACATTTGCTCTGTTATTGATCTTTAATAAGTTTCAGATTTTAAATTAAGAATCAGAACATGGTGAAATTCAACAGCTAAGAAGGTTCATGACAGAGTGTGAGTCTTTCTTAAACCTTTCTCTCGGATGTGTGGCCTTCTTTCCGTTGATGTGTTTGTAAATGGAATCACTCATTTCCCTTGCTCAATAACCTATTCCTGGCTCTTGGCTCATTTTGTTAGGAATTTTTCTGAATCCAGCTTAAGATTTCCAGAAGTCAGCTTTGGAAAACATGACACTCCTGCCAAAGTCCAGATTTTCAGCTGAGAAAGTTGTCACTCTGCCTGTGGGTTTTTTGTGTTTATTTTCCCCTGTTTTAAAATCTTCTAACCCTTTTGGGGTTAATTCAGTTTTAACTTGCTTTAACTGGTTTTAAAAGCCAGTTGTATTTACCCTTTTCGAATTTGTATTTATTTATTTTTTGGTGTGATGGCATGGAGGGGACAAAGCGGAAATTCCCATTTTATAGGACAGTGTGTGAGAAGAGAAACTTTAGCTTAAAAAACTCCTTAGAAGAAGAAAACCAAGCAAGTTTTCAGTTTGTTGTAGTGCCCAGCCTCTGCTTCAAAGTTCTGTTGAAGAACTTTGAGCGTTGATAGTCCTTAAGTGCACTTCTGGTTTCATTTGGAGTGCAGGACATAGGGTAAGGCTAAGACCTGGAATTTAAAACCACTGAATCAAACAAATTGGATCACTGGTCTCTGGCTTAACTGATCAGCTTTCTGATTCTCTTTGGAAGCATTTTGAATTTTGAATTTCTCTTTTGAAGTTGGATTTCCTAATACTCATTTTCACTTATATAATCAGAAAAGACAAATGCTTGAATATAATACAAAAATTTCTTCACTTTTTATTCCTGTTTTCTTGCCTTGTTTTTCAGTTTTAATGTGAAATGATTGGGCTGTGGGGTAGGAAATAAATAAAAACAAATTTGTATAAATGTGAATTTGTGTTTGAAATAGTGCTGTTGATATATTGACATAGTTCTTTTCCTTCCTAGAGCTGCAACACTTGTTAGAATTATTAGTTTATTGGGGCGCCTGGGTGGCTCAGTCGTTAAGCGTCTGCCTTCGACTCAGGTCATGATCCCAGGGTCCTGGGATCAAGCCCCGCATCGGGCTCCCTGCTCCGCAGGAAGCCTGCTTCTCCCTCTCCCGCTCCCCCTGCTTGTGTTCCCTCTCTCGCTGTGTCTCTCTCTGTCAAATAAATAAATAAAAATCTTTAAAAAAAAGAATTATTAGTTTATTATTCAGTATGAAGATGCATCTCCAGTGTTAGTAGCAAGGTAATTTCACTGTGACCTACCTGCTAGTAAGATTTCTTGGTAAAGTCACTAACAGTCTTCTAGGGTCAATTGAGGGATGTGTCTGTGTGCATGTGTGTGTGTGTGTGTGTGTGTTGTTTTTCAAATCTCTTTTCCCATTTCCCATCAGCTTCTATTACCTATGTGAGAGCCAGCTCCAAGAGTGGCCTCTCCGTTCCCCTTTTTCTAATAATGCTTGCCCTTCTTTCTGTAACCCTCAAAAATGCCTTCCCAAAGCACAGTGGCTGCTTGCTTCACCACTACATCTCCTTGTATTTATTTAGAAACTCCATTTTGAAATGGTGCAGTGCTTCTTGAACTCATTCTTTTTTTTTTTTTTAGATTTTATTTATTTATTAGAGAGCACAAGCAGGGGGATAGGCAGAGGGAAAAGCAAACTCCCTGCTGAGCAGGGAGCTGATGTGGGGCTTGATTCCAGGATTCCAGGATCATGACCTGAGTTGAAAGCAGACGCTCAACTAACTGAGCCACCCAGGCGCACTCATTCTAGATAGAACCTAATTTTTCTTAAGTAGGCTCAAATAAATAAATAAATAAATAAAAGTGGGCTCTATGCCCAACGTGGGGCTTGAATTCATGACCCCGAGATCAAGATTCTCATGCTCTGCCGACTGAACCATCTAGGCGCCCCTAGACAGAGCCTAATTTCTGTACAATGTTACAGGGCAACATTTCGTTGAATGGTGTGTAAAAGGAAGCAGTTTTTTAAATAGACTACCTTTCTATATGCCTGAAATTTCTCAGTGATTTAAGACTACTGGAGAAGACCCTACTTTCACTTTGTGGCTCTATACCTAGCTTTACCTGAGTTTCTTAGTAAGTTGTCCTGTCTGAATTTATTTTCTTTCTTTAAAAACAAATGAGGAAAATCAAGAGAATGAGAAAACAAGCCATAGACTTAGGGAAAATATTTGCCAAAAACATATTTGATAAAAGACTTACCTGAAATAAAACAAAGAACTCTTAATAATAAGAAAACAAACAACCTGATTGAAAATCAGGCAAAAGACCTGAACAGACGTCTCACCAAAGATATGCAGTTGGCAAATAAGCATATTGAAAAGGTGTTCAACATCACGTGTCATTACAGAATTACAAATTAAAACAAGATACCACTACACACCTATTAGAATGGCCAAAATCCAGAACACTGACAAGATCAAATGCCGACAAGGATGTGGAGCAATAGAAACTTCTATCGCTCGCTGGTAAGAATGCAAAAATGGTACAGCCAATTTGTAAGACAGTTTGGCAGTTTTTTTCCAAACACTCCAAAAGAGGTAAGGTGACTGAATAAAAAAGCAAGACCCATCTATATGCTGCCTACAAGAGACTAACTTCAGACCTAAAGATACCTACAGACTGAAAATGAAAAGATGGAGAAGCATTTACCATGCAAATGGAAGTGAAAAGAAAGCTGGGGTAGCAATACTTGTATCAAACAATATAGACTTTAAAAGAAAGAGCAAAAGATAAAGGAGGGGGCGCCTGGCTAGCTCAGTTGGTAGAGCATGGGACTCTTGATCTCAGGGTGGAGTTCAAGCCCAATGTTGGGGTAGAGATTACTTAAAATAATAAAATGGTTAAAGTGGCAAAGGTTATTATGTACTTTACTCCAATTAAAAAAAATTTTAGGGACCGCCTGGGTGGCTCAGTTGGTTGAGCATCCAACTGTTGGTTTCAGCTTGGGTCTTGATCTCGGGGATGTGAGTTGAAGCCCTATATTGGCTCCGTGTGAAGCCTACTAAAAAACAATTTATTTAAACAAAAAAGGACACTATATGATCATAAAGGGAACAATCTATCATGAAGATACAACAATTGTAAATATTTATGCACCCAACATGGAAGCACCCAAATACATAAAGCAGCTAATTATAAACATAAAGGAAGTAATCAATAATAATGGTAGCAGGGGACTTTAACACCCTACTTACATCGATGGATAGATCATCCAAACAGAAAACCAACAAGGAAACAGTGGCTTGAATGACACATGGGACCAGATGGACCTAACAGCTATATTCAAAACATTCCAGTGGGATAACACATTCTTTTCAAGGGCACGTGGAACATTCTCCAGAATAGATCACATGTTAGTCCACAAAACAAGTCTCAACAAATTCAAAAAGATTATAAAGTCCTACCATGCATTTCTTCTGACCACGTTATGAAACTAGAAAAGAAAAAATCTGTAAAGAACAGAAATACATGGGGGCGCCTGAGTGGCTCAATCGGTTAAGACTTCTACTCTTGGTTTCTGCTCAGGTCATGATCTCAGGGTCATGAGATCAAGCCCCACAGTGGCCTTCTGCTCAGCGGGGAGTCTGCTGGGGGAGGGGGATTGTCTGCCTCTCCCTATGTCCCTTTCCCACACTGGCGCACATACACTCTCTCAAATAAATAAAATCTTAAAGAAGATTTTATTTATTTATTTGACCGAGGGAAACAGAGAGAGGGAACACAAGGAGGGGGAGTGGGAGAGGGAGAAGCAGGCTTCCCGCTAAGCAGAGAGCCTGATGCGGGGCTCGATCCCAGCACCCTAGGACCATGACCTGAACCGAAGGCGGATGCTTAACAACTGAGCCACCCAGGATCCCCAAATAATTTTTTTTTAAGATTTTATTTATTTGAGAGAGAGAGTGTGAGTGAGTGAGCAGGAGCGGGGGAGGAGTAGAGGGAGAGGGAGAAGCAGACTCCCCACTGAGCTGGGAGTCCAAAGCGGGGCTCTATCCCAGGACTCCAGGATCATGACCTGAGCTGAAGGCAGACGCTTAATCGACTGAGCCAACCAGGTGCCCCTAAATAAATAAAATTAAAAAAAAAATCTCCACAAATACTTGGAGGTTAAAGACATACTACTAAACAATGAATGGGTCAACCAAGAAATCAAAGAGGAAATTAAAAAATGCTTGGAGAGACATGAAAATGATAACACAGTAGTCTAAAATCTTTAGGATGCAGTGAAAGCTGTTTAAGATGGAAGATTATAGCAATACAGGCCTATCCCAAGAAACAAGAAAAATTCAAATAAACAACATAACTTTACACCTAAAGGACTAGAAGAAGAAAAAACAAAACCCAAAACCAGTAGAAGGAAGGAGATAAGAAAGATTAGAGCAGAAATAAATGAAATAGAAACTAAAAAAAAAAAAAAAAAAGGAAAAGATCAGTGAAACCAGGATCTTTTTTTGAAAATATCAACAAAATTGATAAACCTTTAGCCAGACTCATCAAAAACTAAACCTACTTTTACCATATTCTCTGAAAATCACATTCCTTGGTTTTTGCTCAAATGTGTTGAAAACTTAGGTCCACACAAAACCTTGCATGCAGATGTTTCTAGCAGCTTTATTCATAATTGCCAAAACTTGGAAGCAACCACGATGTCCTTCAGTAGGTGAATGCATAAATAAAATGCGGTGCATCCAGGTAATGGAATATTATTCAGAAAAAAAAAAAACTATCAAGCCACAAAAAGACATGGGGGAAACTTAAATGTTTATTACTAAGTGAAAAGCCAATCTGAAAAGGCTACATGCTGTATGATTCCAACTATCTGACATTCTGGAAAAGGCAAAAACTATGGAGACAGTGAAAAAATCAGGGGTTGAGGAGAGGGAGCAATGAACAGGCAGAGCACAGAGAATTTTTAGGGTAAGGAAACTATTCTGTATGATACTGTAATGGTGGATATATGTCATATATTTGTCCAAACCTGTAGAATGTGAAACACTAAGCATCAACCCTGATGTAAACTATGGACTGGGGGTGATTATGATGTGTCAGTGTGGGTTCATCAGTTATGACACATGTACCATTTCTGGTGGAAGATGTTGGTAGTGGGGGAAGCTCTGTGTAATGGGAAATCTCTACTTTCCACTCAGTTTTGCTGTGAACCTAAAATTACTCTAAAATATAAAATATGTTTTTAAGTGAGTAAACTAGGGAGACCTCTGGCAACAAGGCAGACTAAACTGACCATACTGACAAATGTTGGCCAAAATAGAAAAAAAACAATGTTGTTGTTAGGTAGCTGAATTTGGGGGAATGGAACGAGGGAAGGGAGGGAAGGAAGGGAAGGAAGAAGGAAAGAAAATATCGAGGTACAAGAAATAAAGGGAAGCAAGAGTGGTAATAGTTGATGCCAGCACAACTCCCAGGATTATGGACAAAAGGGCAAGGGCAGGAGCACTGAGGATTCTTGTTCCAGTTAAGGATAGAAGATGCCTATGAGGTGCTGGACTACAGGAGTAAAGTCTCCCGGATGAAGAGAGCTGGAGCCTGAAAGAGACCCTGCCAACCATCCTGGGGCAGCAACAAGGAACTTTGGGGTAAAAAGGCATCCATGAAAAATCCCAAAGCCTGGGCCACATGCAGATAAACATAGTCTGAATTTATATTACTAGCATGTGGAAGGACCACAAGCTGAAACATTACCATAAACATTGGCTCAGACTGGTGAGAGAAACAAGTGCAGTCAGTTGGATTGCAGCACGGAGAGGTATAAATGGAACCGTGCAAGAAAAGAGATAGGACAGAATGAGAAGCTCCAATATTTGTCTAAGAGGAGCTCCTGCAAGTTGAGAAAGAATGAGTGGCAAAATATGAAAGATATAAAGACGGAATTTTCCAGAATTGGAGACAAATATCAAACTTCTACCTGAAGAACCTGAGGCTAAAGAAAAGCACATCCACTTCTAAATGTACTGTAGTAAACCTATAGAACCCCAAAGACAGAATCTTAGCAATGGTTAGAGGTGAAAGATTGCTGACAAAGAAAGGTCATCAAACTAGCAGCTCACTTGTCATCAGCCACAACAGGTGCCTAATACAAAGGAATATAACTTAAAAATGCACCATCAATTTGGAATTCTGTTGCCAGGTAAACATTCATTCGAAGGCAAGGACAAAAATAATGGTATTTTCTAATAAAGATCAGAGCAGAAATTAATGAAAGAGAATAGAAAAACTAGAGTTAGTTATTTAAAAAGATTAACGAAATGGGCAAACCTTGGGGTGCCTGGGTGGCTCAGTCGTTAAGCGTCTACCTTCGGCTCAGGTCATGGTCCCAGGGTCCTGGGATCGAGCCCCACATCGGGCTCTCTGCTCAGCAGGTAGCCTGCTTCTCCCTCTCCCCCTCCGCCTGCTTGTGTTCCCTCTCTGTCTCTCTGTTGGCATCAGCTTGTGTTCCCTCTCTGTCTCCCTCTCTGTCTCTCTGTCTTAAATAAATAAAATCTTTAAAAAAAAACGGGCAAAACTTTAGCTAGATTGGCCAAAAGAAAAAAAAAAGACTCAAAGTACAAAAATCGGGAATGAAATAAGGGATTACTGACCTGACAGAAATAAAAAGGATTGTAAAGGGAATACTATGAATGGTTAGAATTAGAGACAAATATCAATCCTCTATATGCCAAGAAGTTATCTTAGATGAAATGGGCAAATTCCTATGTTTGCTACTTAAATGTTATTTCTACCAATTGTCTTTTTTGTCTGCCAAAACCATTAGATGGGGCACCTGGGTGGCTCAGCCGTTAAGCACCTGCCTTCAGCTCAGGTCATGATCCCAGGGTCCTGGGATCCCATCCAGCATCTGGTTCCCTGCTTAGCAGGGAGCCTGCTTCTTTCTCTGCCTCTGCCACTCCCCCTGCTTGTGCTCTCTCTCTCTCTCTGTGTCAAATAAGTAAAATTAAAAAAAAAAAAAATTAGATAACAGAAGTGACTGAAGCTAAAGGCATTCTAAATCTTTTTATTATGTTATATCACCATACATCACATCATTAGTTTTTGATGTAGTGTTCCATGATTCATTGATTGCGTATAACACCCAGTGCTCCAGGCAGTACATGCCCTCATTAATACCCATCACCAGGCTAACCCATCCCCCCACCCCCCAAGGCATTCTAAATCTTTTGGCTAACAGAGTGTGAGGTTCTGGTCCTCTGACATGATTTTGGGGAAACGAGAGCCTTCACGTTCCCTCTGACCCTCTTAAATTCATTAAACCATGCCAAAACATGAAAAACTCATTTTTCCCCTTGAAAGTGTCTTAGAAACCTGGTCATTGATTTCTCTCTTCATTCTCTTTCAACTGACCTGTAGGCTGCAAATCAAAAAGAGGATCTTTGCCCCACCTGCTGATCAAGTTGCCTACCTTGTGAACACAAACCACAGAAGGGTGTTTGATTTTCTGAGTCCCCAGTCCCACCCTATACACACTCAGGGCTGGGGTCTCATTTCTCTGACTTCTTTCCCAAGCCTGTCCCATTCACTTCAGCTACGGGTAATCTGCATATCTTTTGGCTGGTAGCTGTGGTAACTTGTCAGAAGGGAAATAGTCATGAAAATGCCTGGTGTTTGTGCTTAGTTCCCTTAAATATCATCCAACAAACTTTTAGTGAGCTGGCCTATTCATTCATCCAAGAAATACTGAGAATCTATTACATGCAAGATGTTATGTTAGGAGATGCCGGTATATACAGAAATCTTTGGTAACAAGACAGTTTAAAGTCTAATGAGGTTAGAGATAAAAATGAAATAATTTTTTTTTAAGATTTTTAAAATTTATTTGACAGAAAGAGCACAAGCAGGGGGAGTGGCAGGCAGAGGGAGACGGAGAAGCAGGATTCCCGCCGAGCAGGGAGCCCAACTGGGGCTCCGGTCTGAGCTGAAGGCTGAGCCACCCAGGCACCCCAAAATGAAATAAATTTTAAGGGGAAAATGCAAGTACCATAAGCCATATAAAATGTTTTAATTCAAGACCCAATAATGGGTCCTGAAATCAATTTAGTGGGCTTGTTACCACTTTTTAAAAGATTGAAATAGAGGGGTGCCTTGTTGGCTCAGTCATTAAGCGTCTGCTTAAGCGTCTGCCTTCGGCTCAGGTCATGATTCCAGGGTCCTGGGATAGAGCCCGCATCGGGCTCCCCGCTCCCTGCTCCGTGGGAAGCCTGCTTCTCCCTCTCCCACTCCCCCTGCTTATGTTCCCTCTCTCACTGTGTCTCTCTCTGTCAAATAAATAAATAAAATCTTTAAAAAAAGATTGAAGTAGAATATAAAATATCAGTACATTGCATATACTAATGAAGTTTTTAAAAACTTGTTTGCTGTATTGTTATTTATACTGGACTTGTTATTTATACTGGAGTGTAAAATGCATTTTAATGTGGGTTCCAGTCAAGAAAGTTTGAAGGGGTAGATCAAATGTGCTACAGAAGAATCAAGAAGCTTTCTGAAGGGAAGTGGCTTTGAAGAATTAGAATTTTAACAAGTGGAAATAGGGCTAATAGGAAGAAGGGCATATTATGTAAAAAGAAATATAGAATTGGGGACCTAAGCATGGCACTAGGCATAAAAAAATTGAGTACTATTCAGCAACAAGGAGAGACTTAGGGTTCAGGTACAGAATTTTGTGTGGGGGTGGATATGGAGAGTTAAAAACCTTTTGATTTTAAGCTGTGTTAATAATTAATTGTATTCCCCTAATGGATTACTGATAGCTTATCAGCTTTGGTGGACTTTGGCAACTCTACCCTTCATCTGGTTGCAAACAAGTGAAATGCTGCCATAGGCCCTGTGGTGGTGTCTTGTCCTGCCTGCCCTCCTGTCTCTCTGAAAGGAGCCTGTCCCCCTGTGTGTAGTACTGACACCTTGCCTGGAAAAGTCATGGGATTGTTTTTGGACCTCAGGTTTAAGAAATTAACACCCCTATGTAATATGCCTTTATGGGCTTAATACTTTTCAGAGCTGTATGTGTTAGAAGCATGCTTGTTTTGTTTAATCTCTGGGTGAGTTTCTCATTCCTTTCCCAGTACTTTAAGGAAAGGAAGGAGTGGTATAGACTGGACCATTTCTGACAGTCCATTGGAGATGGGATTGAGTCCCAATGGATGACATAATGTCTGAAAAATACTGCCGAGCTTAACTAAGAAAGACAAATATAAAGGGTTATTACAAAGATGAAGGGGTTCTGAGGGGAATTCTGCAAGATACCATTACTTTGAAATCACTTGGAAAATGAGAGGAATATCACCCCACCCCTTACCCAACTGGAGCACTGTAATTGCAGTATGAGGATAATTGAACTATAGAAAAACCCAGGGCCCAGCTAGTCTCTTCAAGAGTGGCATAAACACTCTTGCCTGCTCTGGCTTTGTTTCAATTCTTTCTTTTCCCCTCGCTACCCAGTACTTCGGAACAAGCTGCCGTTGAGCCCCGGATTCTTCCTGCTGCGTGCTCCAGGGATTGTCTGCTTTCCTTTTATCTTTAGCACTGCCAGCATGAGGCTTCCTCTCTCCAGAACTCTGCAGAGTGGGCTATGGTCCCCCTTCCCTGGGCAAATTCACAGACACCCTAAGTGCCAGTGAGGCATCAGTCATTGGGGTAAAACTGGGACATGGGTAATAACTGGCTACAGTTCTGCTACAAGACCTTTTCCTTTGGGTACCCTAGACGCAGGTGGCAGCTGGTTTAGCTGTAGAGGAAATAATCGCGATGTCCAGCAGAATAGAACAATGGGAATTTAATGGGTGGCTTATTTTCTCAAGAAATTTGCATTTCCGAGGCCTGATATCCATCTCAATAGGACTATCCCACACCGGAAGAGATTCTTAGGACACGCCTCACCCCAAAATTAACATTCTCCCTGTTTGGGATTAAGAAATGTAGCTCCCGTAGAGAGCCTGATTATTTGGGGGGGTGCGATGCGACATATAGTTTGAGTATAGCATGGTTTATTTGGAACTCGAACAGGATATTTTTGTTGTTTTAATTTTTGTTCTTTTGGCTGGTTGAAATGTGTAGAAGAAACATCGTCTATGGGTGCGTCCCCTCCTAGGGTACATTTCAGAATTGAGCTGGGGGTGAGAAGGTTTTTACATCAATCAAAAGTGTTAAAATATATACATACATATCGGGTGAGTAGCAGTCTTACTGCTAAGGGATGGAGGCCAGGTGTTAAGAAAGGTCTTTATGGGAGTTTCCAGGGGAAGGAGGAGTCTATGGGGCCTCAGTGAATGAAGAATGGAATTCGCGGAAGGGCTAGAAGACGAAGCTGGTCGGGCTGGGATCCCGGCGAGCTAGGTCTAAGCCTGGGGCGGCAAGGCGCCAGCGCCCGGCCGGGTCTAGCTGGCGGCCGGCCGGCTGACAGCTCGCGCACGTCGCTTTGCCGCCGCGGGGTTCCCACGTGGCAGGCCCTGGGGAGAGCAGGGTGGGGCGAGGGCGGGGGCGGGGGCGTGGCCAAGGGCTGGGGGTGGGCCCTGCCGCTGACGCGCTGGCTTATAGCGGGGCATGCGCAACGGTGGCGAGGACGGACGCAGGCTGTGGGGCTAGGGCACGCGGGCTTCCTCCGCGGACACGCCGACTGAGGTACCGCTGCCGTCACCGCTGCGGCCGCCCGAGGGCCTGGCTTGTGAGGTTGCGCGGAGCCCGGGTGGCGTCCGCCCGAGCTTCAGGTGAGGGCGGAGGGCGTACGTGCGTGCGGGACCGCGCAGTGCCGAGGAGTGGGGCATCGCGCGGAGAAGCGGCGCGCCTCCAAGTCTCGGGGTCACCGGGTGGGGGCGGGGGCCCGGCGGCGCCGAGGATCGGCAGCTCGGCTCCGGATTCCGAAGCCTCGGGCTAGACCAGGAAGGCGCCCCGGAGGACTCGCACATGGACCCGGACGCTGGATGGAGGGGACACCTGGCCGCGGTGCCACGATGGGGCTTACTTGGTGGCGAGGGAAGGGTTCGCAGCCGCTCTCCTTTCGGCTGGAGATCGAGGGATGTGGGAGCCAGAGAAGAGTGTCCATAACGTAGATAGCCGCACTAAAAGCCCGAAAGGCTTCCTGGAGCCCATAGATAACGAGGACAGAAAAAGCAGAGAGTAGATGGGCAAATCTGGTGGGCAGCTCTTGGGGCAGCTCCGATGGGACACTGGTCTCCGGACTTTGCTTTCCGGGAACTCTCCCCCAGCCCATCCCACCCCGGCCGGATCGACAGCCAGCAGAGGGAGAATGGCAAAGGAGGGACTATGCTAAACCCTGACCTGGCTTACCCCTTGGGCATGGTTTTTTAGCTATTTTTGGTCCTACTGACCAAGTTGGGCGATCTGGCTCAGGCTGCCCTCTCTTGGTGGGTTAGGGCAATGGGACAAAATAGCCGTCCAAGCAGTTTCACCATGTGATTCTGAGATTCAATTAAAGCCAAGAAAATTTTCTCAGCTCGGAGTTGTGGCTTCAGTTGTGAGGATCTAGTGTCTGCCAGGGTCTGGATGTCCAATAGGACCGTGTGGGCATGATTTGATGAGGGCAGAATGCTCACCTGGGGCGTAAGGAACGGTGGGGGCAGGAGCTGCTTTGAACCTGACTTTTCTTCCTTGAGCCACCCTGGATTTGGTTTTGACTTTAGAATCACTCTTCCCTAGGAACCACAGGCACACGTGGTTAGGCTGCTGGGAAGTGGTGGTGATAACATGTACTGGGGACTGGCCTGGTTATCCTGGTCCCTGTCCCAGCTCTGCTCTTAACTTGCCCTGTGACCTTGGGAAGGGGTCAGTGCTAAAGTCAGAATAGATCTCTTATCTACAGCATCTGTGATTAATCCTTAACTCTTAAAACAAGAGCCATAAAAACTGAGAGGAACTTGATGATGAAGCAAGAGAAAGGATGTCCAGAATTGTGATTTTTAGAAGCTGTAATTAAAAACTACCTATTCCATTTCTTGTTGGAGGCCCAGAGGTGGGCTTTTCATAAATTGTGCAGTAGCCAGGAGATAGACCAGTGGTACTCTTTCTACTTTTGGTTTGCAGTTATGATTAAAGGGCATCAAACAGAATTAATGGCCTTGTCATTTAGGCAAGAAGAATAAGAACTGTAGGCTCAATGATTCTCCTAGTAGTCCTCTTCTCTCCAGTACGTCAATACACAGGGCCTGGTCTGTGTTCAGCTCTGCAGTGTCCACTGCCAGGTGCAAAGAGGGTATGAGGCCTGGCTCCTGCAGACTCTTGATGAGGAGAGAACATCCAGACACGAAGAATAAGGTAGCAACGCAAGAGAGGCCATGTTGTTGTGTTCAGTTAAGTTCAGAAAAGACAGCCCTCTACTAGAGATGTTGTGTAATGTGGTGGGAGATTGTGGACTTTTGAGCCAGATCAATCTGTCCAAATCCTGACCCTATTACTCTCTAGCAGGGCGGTTTCCTAATCTCTGTGGGTCTGTTCTCCCTGCCATGAAGCACGTTGTGATTGTTCCTGGAACATGGTAGAGGTCTCATCATCATCATCATCTCTGTGGGATGGGGTGTATTATTTAGGGGTCCTAGAAACTGATACGTAGGTTGGGTTGTAGGAGTGGTATGAGTGCAGACTTAGGGTTGATTGTTCTCCTCCTTGGGAACATGGATACAATTTCCCTGCCTTTTTGAGTAGGCCGCTTTTTTGTGCCCTGCCAGGGATTGTCCCCCAGAATCACTGGGCATAGGGAAAAGAGGGGTCCCCCCACCTTTAGTTTTGGGAGCTATTCTGATTTCAGGTAATAGAAGTACTCCTTTTCTGGATTGATAATAGGCTGGAAGGACTAACATTGTTGGGGTGGGGGGGCTGCAGGTATGTATCAGTCACTGCACTGGTTCTATTTTCAAACCCTTCCTACAGTCTTCCTTTTTCCTTACCTGCTCATATCCCACTCTATTCCAGGAGGAACCTGAATCCATGTCCAGTATTCACAGGATCTGGGATCTAAGTAGTAGTGCTGTGAATAGATTGTATATGTCTGAGAATTGGGACCCCCTTCTCCCCACTGTGCTAAAATAATTCAACCTGTTTGCATGAAAAAAGTAATGCTTAGGCATTTTGCAGAACTACAGACAATAGGATGTTGAACTGCGGGGATTTGGGGAATCTTTCAGTCTAGGCTTTTTGTTTTACAACTAAAGAAACTAGATCTGGAGAGGTTAATTGGTCACATTAACCAAGTCACATTGCTTGCTAGTGTGACCAAGAGGCTCAATGGCGAAGACCAAAGAAAGGTTCTCTTTTTATTTCTAAGTGTGATGATGAAATTGCTAATTCTAGTCTTTTCCTTGAAAACATGAAGAGGAAGGAGCCAGTTATCCCCTATGCTTATTTAGGGGGAAAGAAGTTCCTTTGCTTGTGTGGGTGGAAGTTTCTTCTGCAGGAGTCTTCTACTTCTCTTTCCAGAATGCCTTGAGACATGTGAGGGTAGGGAGTGGATGTGGAAAGGTCTTGCTGCTGGGGCCCCAGCCAGGACTCACTAGATGTCTACAGTGGGACTTTTATGATCTCGAGGCTGGCAGGTTGGCAGAATGCCAGCAGATAAGGAGTTCAGAGTCTGCTGCCAGCCAGGGGCCTCATGCCCTCCCAGGGAGCTAGCAGGGCAGGCTTGCCACTAGGTCTCTGAGACCCAACTACCTTGTCCCCACCCTTACTGTGGTCATTGAGCCTCCCAGAGGCAGAATACCCGGTGGGCCCTCTGGGACCCCCACAAACACAGGAGGGAGAGTGGCCACAGAATCAGCCTGGACAGAGCCTGGCATGCCCAGCTGTGGGAAACCGTATTCCCTGCCTTGGAAACTCAAGATCTGACTGCGTTTTCATGCTTCCTAACCACCTTCCTCCAGCATCTGGCTCAGGAGAGTGTTGGGGTTTGATGGAATGAAAAGGTGACGGTCCTGAATTTGTTACCATTGGATCCCTAGGGGCTCTTAGGCAAGGCACTTGGTGTTAGTGGTTAATAAAAAGTCAGCTTAAAGCAGGGAGTTTTAAAACAATCCATGTTTTATTATTTTATTATTATTATTATTATTTTTTATTTAATAGAGATACAGCGAGAGAGGGAACACAAGCAGGGGGAGTGGGAGAGGGAGAAGCAGGCTTACCTTGGAGCAGGGAGCCGGATGCAAGGCTCGATCCCAGGACTCTGGGATCATGACCTGAGCCGAAGGCAGACGCTTAACGACTGAGCCACCCAGGCGCCCCAAAACAATCCATGTTTTAAACATTTCATTTTACTTTAAAAACATATGCATGTATTTTTTTACTCACCAAAACTATGATTTAGGGCTGAGGCTTTTTCTTTGGGTTTCTGGGTACCCTAATTAAACTTGCAAATTGTGTATAAAAATCATACCTATACATAGCACCTGCAATTTTCACATTTTATTATTTTTTTTAAAGATTGTATTTATTTGTTTGAGAGACAGAGCACATGGGTGCACAGGCAGGGGCGAGGGAGAAGCAGGCTCCCTGCTGAGCAGGGAGCCAGCCCCACATGGGACTCGATCCCAGGACCCTGAGATCATGACCTGAGCCGAAGGCAGATGCTTAACCAACTGAGCCACCCAGGCACCCCCACATTTCCTTTTATTTTATTAGATTTTTTTCACCAAGCTCTATTCACATAGTTGAAAAATCAAAAGGTTAAAAAAAAAACAATGTATACATTCACACCCACACTTGGTATTCAGTGAAACATCTTACCCCTGCCCCTCTTTTTTACAGATGGTTCAAGTTAGCACTTTAGACGTTTTGTTTAGCCCCTTGCTCTTTTCACCTAGCAACTGTACTGGATCTTTCCATATGGGTACAGAGAACATTTAGGTCATTCTTTTATTGTAGCCACACAATATTCAGGATATGGAAGTACAGTGATATTTTAACCAATGTACGTAAGTCATCTCTCTCTGTCCCCGAACTTGGGTTGTTTCCATTGTTTTGTTTATTCTGTTATTACATACAATGCTGCAATGAATAACTTTGTACAAATGGTATTTCCTATGTGTTTAATTATGACTCTAGAAGAAATTCTCGGAAGTGGGATTGCTGGGTAAAAGGACATATACATCTGTTCATTAGTTTTTCTTAAAGAATTTAAAAGACTTATTTAAAAGAATTTAAAAACCTATCAGTCCACATGTAGAATCCTACTTTTTTTTTTTTTAAGATTTTATTTATTTATTTGAGAGAGAGAGAATGAGAGAGAGCAAGCACATGAGAGGGGGGAGGGTCAGAGGGAGAAGCAGACTCCCCGCCGAGCAGGGAGCCCGATGCGGGACTCGATCCAGGGACTCCAGGATCATGACCTGAGCCGAAGGCAGTCGCTTAACCAACTGAGCCACCCAGGCACCCCCTACTTTTTTTTTTTAAGATTTTATTTGAGAGAGAGAGCACAAGCAGGGGAAGTGGCAGGGAGAGGAAGAAGCAGGCTCCCTGCTGAGCAGGGAGCCCAATGCGGGGCTGGATCCCAGGACCCTGATACCATGACCTGAGCTGAAGTCAGATGCTTAACCAACTGAGCCATCCAGGTGCCCCTTTTCCCCCCTCATTTGTAACATGTCTTTCTAGATGAGCAGTTCTCAGACTTTTTGATCCTAGGGTACTTTAATATTATCTTTTTTTTTTTTAAGATTTTATTTATTTATTTGATAGAGCACAAACGATGGGAGTGGCAGAGAGAGAGGGAGAAGCAGGCTCATGGAGCAGGGAGCCCAATGCGGGGCTCAATCCCCGTGGGACCATTACCTGAGCCGAAGGCAGACACTTAACAACTGAGCCACCCAGGCACCCCTAATATTGTCTTTTGTTTATGTGCCAAATCTTTTGATATTTGCTGTGTTAAAAATTAAAACAGATTTGGGGGCATCTGCGTGGCTCAGTCAGTTAAGCATCCGATTCTTGATTTCAGCTAGGGTCTTGATCTCAGGGTTTTGAGATCGAGCCCCATGTTGGGCTCCAAGCTGAATGTGGAGCCTGCTTGGGATTCTCTCTCCCTCTCCCCCTACCTTCCCTCCCCCCAAATTAAAACATATTTAAAAATAATAAATATGAGATCATTACATGTTAACATAAAAAGCATATATATTTATATTTTTTAAGATTTTATTTATTTGACAGAGATAGAGAGACAGCGAGAGGGAACACAAGCAGGGTGAGTGGGAGAGGGAGAAGCAGACTCCCTGCAGAGCAGGGAGCCTGACGCGGGGCTTGATCCCAGGACCCTGCGATCACGACCTGAGCCGAAAGCAGACGCCCAACAACTGAGCCACACAGGCGCCCCTAAAAGCATATTTTTATGAAAATGCCTGTTTTCCAAGATTAAAAAAAGCAGAGAACAGGATGGCATTGCTTTTACATCTTTGTAGATCTACAGGATTTCAAAATAACGATTTATTAGATGATGAGCTAGCAGAGACTGTAATAGGTATAATGTAAGTTTGCTGGTAAAGACTCAGTTGAAGTCTTTTTTTTTTTTTAAGATTTTATTTATTTCTTTGAGAGATAGAGACCAAGTGGGGGAGCAGAAGAGGGAGAGGGAGAAGCAGGCTCCCTGCTGAGCAGGGAGCCCGATGTGGGACTTGCATCATGACCTGGGCTGAAGGCAGGTGCTCAATCCACTGAAGCACCCAGGCGCCCTCAGTTGAAGTCTTGAGAACAAACTGAGTTAATCTCCGAACACACATATTTATATCCTAAACTTCTACCTTAGAAATCTTTACAAAGCTCAAGACTACTGTATTCACCACACTTCATGTAGCCTCTGAAAAATGAGAGGGAAAAGGCTTTTAACATCTTAATATTACAATGAAAATAGTTTTTACCTGATAGACCTCCTGAAACAGTCTCAGTGGCCCCAGGTGTCCTCTAAGACCAGAATTTCAGAATTGCTGTTCTAGAGCACTTAATTTTCATAGAAACCAAACCTTTTTCTTTCTGCACCTGCATTTCAGTTACTGTTTAATTAAATTATAACCACAAAAACAAATAGAACTAGTATAAAGAGGTCTGGGCATAGGCACAGCAGACTTGCTAAATGTGACCTCTGCTGGTGACAGCAGAGAGGTGATTTGCTGGAAGATGTACTGAGGTGGGGACCAAGCCAGTGGAGCTCAGCTGAGAGCTTCTGCCCAGTGAAGACAGGCAAACCTGGTCTCTGGGCTGAAGATGCACTGAGGACATGTGGAAGGTTACGCGCTATCTTGTGGGTTCGCTTAGCGGCAGTTGAGTGAAGCGGGTGAGATACTTAAGCAGGCTGGAAGAAGGTGAAGTGCTTAGGGCAGGAGTGGTCTGGGAAGGCTTCCTGGAGGTGGAATTAAGCCAAACTTTGAAAGCTATGAAGAAAGGAAAGCAGGAAGAGGAGTCCTGGTGAGGAAGCACAAGGATGGATGATCCTTGGGCAGGGATGATCAGCATAGGCTAGAGGCTGATAGCTGATACAGGGAAGGGCAGGTGACAGGCATGCCTGGAAATTTAGGTTGGACCCAGAGGTTTTGAAGGGCTCTGGGGCCTAAGGTACTGATACTCTGAGAACCTTAGCTGTTTCCATGTCAGACTTAACTGTTCTGTTTCAGCAGCCCTCTGTCTTGGGGTCCAGCTTGCTCTTATCTAGAACAACTCTGTGCCTCCAAATCTAGATCTTTTGCACCAGTCCGCTTAAACTGCTACCTCCTCCTGCCCCCTCTTAACCCTCAGAGGCAGGGAACACCTTTCTATCCCATCTTAACACCGCGCTCTCTACCTTAAAAGCCTTTTCCAGGAACTTCGTGAGTAATTCTATTCCACAGCATCCCCAAGCAACTGTTTGGTACTTTTGAAAATTTTATTTATTTTTTAAAAATTTTTTAATTTTGAAGATTTTATTTACTCATTTGAGGGAGAGACACACAGAGACAGCACAAGCAGGAGGAGGGGCCGAGGGAGAGGGAGAAGCAGACTCCCCAGCTGAGCAGGGAGCCTGATGCGGGGCTTGATCCCAGGACCCCCCAGGACCCGGAGATCACGACCCAAGCCGAAGGCAGCCGCTCAACTGACTGAGCAGCCCAGGTGCCCCTGAAGGTTTATTTTTTTCTGATTATCAAAAGTATCGCATACTGGGCGCCTGGGTGGCTCAGATGGTTAAGCGTCTGCCTTCGGCTCAGGTCATGATCCCAGGGTCCTGGGATCGAGCCCCACATCAGGCTCCTGGCTCAGTGGGGAGCCTGCTTCTCCCTCTCCCTCTGCTTCTCTCCCTGCTCATGCTCTCTCTCTCTGTGTCTCAAATGAATAAATAAAATCTTTAAAAAAAAAAAAAAGTAATGCATACTTACTGTAAAGAAGAGAATAACGAAGTATTGGAGAAAAAGACTGTAATCCTGTGGCCCTGTTCACAAATTGCCTATTTCCTCGTAATTATTTTTCATGATACAATTGGGTATTTATTCCCCCTTATGCTGGCATCAAAATTTCTCCTGAAGCATTTTTTTTTTTTTTAAGATTTTATTTATTTGACAGAGAGAGACACAGCGAGAAAGGGAACACAAGCAAGGGGAGTGGGAGAGGGAGAAGCAGGCTTCCCGCAGAGCAGGGAGCCCGATGCGGGGCTCGATCCCAGCACCCTAGGACCATGACCTGAACCGAAGGCGGATGCTTAACCAACTGAGCCACCCAGGTGCCCCTCTCCTGAAGCATTTAGTCTGCCTTATGGCTCTATAATAACTTAGGCAGCCATTTCCTTTTAAACTTTTCATTTTGAACTAATTTTAGACTTAAAGAAAACTTGCAAAAAAATATAGCAGAGTTCCATCATATCCCTCACCCTGTAGTACAATTATCAAAAACAGGAAATCAACATTGGCAAATATTAACTAAACTGCAGGTCTTCTTGAAATTTGACCAGTATTTTCGCTAATGCCGTTTTTCTGTTCCAGGATCCCACGTTGCAGGGATCTCTAGTTTCTAACAGTTCCTCTGTCTTTCCTTCTTACAATGGGGTTGTGCATTTTGGGCGAGAATATCAAAAAAATCATGTTGCATCCTTTTCAGAGCATCCTATCAAGGCATTCATGATGTCAATATGTCTTATTACTGGTGGTGTTTTCTTGGATCATTTGGTCCAACTGGTGTCTGCTAGACTTCCACAGTGGAAAAATTACTCTTTCTCCCATGGTGAATCCTTTTATGCCTCAAATCCCTTTTGCCAGGAAGAGCCTGTCTCTTTCAAGGGCTCACCTGATTAGTTCTAGTCACATAAGGTAATTTCTCTATCTTAAGGTCAACGAATTTGGTCAGCTAACACCAGCAAAATCCCTTTTTTTTTTTTTTAAAGATTTATTTATTTATTTATTTGAGAGAGAGAGAATGAGAGAGAACACATGAGAGGGGGGAGGGTCAGAGGGAGAAGCAGACTCCCTGCCGAGCAGGGAGCCCGATGCGGGACTCGATCCAGGGACTCCAGGATCATGACCTGAGCCAAAGGCAGCCGCTTAACCAACTGAGCCACCCAGGCGCCCCAGCAGCAAAATCCCTTTTGCCAGGAAGAGCCTGTCTCTTTCAGGGGCTCACCTGATTAGTTCTAGTCACATAAGGTAATTTCTCTATCTTAAGGTCAACGAATTTGGTCAGCTAACACCAGCAAAATCCCTTTTGCCAGATAATGTAACATAGTAACAGGAGTGATATCTCATATTTACAGGTCCTGCCCACACACAAGGTCATGGGGTTCATCTTAGAATTCTGCCAGCCATAGCAAGAGAACCCTAAATAAAAATGATCAGGCCTTAATTCCAGCACCAAAGTATTAGTTTCCCATGGCTGCCTTAGCAAATTTATCACAAACTGCGTACCTTGAAACAATAGCAATGTATCCTCTCACAGTTCTGGAGGCTGAATTTCGAAATCAAGGTGTCAGCAGTCCGATACTCCCTCCAAAGGCTCAGGGGAGAATCCTTCCTTGCCTCTAACAGCTTCTGTTGGCTCCAGGTGTTCCTTGGCTCACTCCAATCTCTGCCTCTATCTTCAAATATCCTTCTCTGTGTCCCTCTGTCCAAATCTCCCTCTCCTTTATCTTGTAAAGATACCAGTCATTAGATTTATGGCCCACCGTAAATGCAGGATGATTTCATCTCAAGATCCTTAACGAATTATATCTGCAAAGACCCTATTTCCAAATAAAGTCACATTCTGAAGTTTTGGGTAGACATGGATTTGGGGGATATTTTTCAACTCACTACACTCAGGATGCGGGAAATGTCCTGTAGAGACTGTCATTCACAGAGCTGCAAAAGAAAAAGGGAGGCTTCTTTTTAGACTGAAGACAGAAAGCAGGCTTTGCTATTGAGGAAGGGGCCCAACCTCAGCCTGCCTGCTCCCCTCATGTTGACACAGATCTGAGAACCAAGTAGAAATTGGAAAACTTGCCTCACAGGTCCTTCATGCTTGGGATCCAGACACTTTACAGTACCAACAACTTGCATGTGTATGGAGCTCTCACTGAGCACTAGTTTCCCTGTAGGATGGGCAAGGCAGACATGGTGGGACCCATTTAGTAGGGGGAGGGGTGATCTGACTTCAGAGAGTTTAGATAAATCACAGAATGTTAATAGCTAGTCTTGTCCAGTCCAGCAGTCCTGAAATGTCAGACCAGTACCCCAAACTAGAGTCCGGTTGATCTCTCAGAACTAGATGTACAGATACGTGGATCTCCTCAAGCTCTGATCCAGGAGAACTGAGGTGAGGCCCTGCTCACTGGAGTGGCCAGGTTAGGAACCATGCACAAAAGTAGTCCAGCCCAGGGCAGATGAGGACTGCAGTCCATCTCCAGATTCTTGTTTTTTTGTTTTTTGTTTTTTAAGATTTTATTTATTTGACACAGCGAGAGAGGGAACACAAGCAGGGGGAGTGGGAGAGGGAGAAGCAGGCTTCCTGCTGAGCAGGGAGACTGACGCGGGGCTCCATCCCAGGACCCTGGGATCATGACCTGAGCCAATGGCAGATGCCTAACGACTGAGCCACCCAGGCGCCCCCCACCTCCAGATTCTTCTTTTTTTTTTTTAAAGATTTTATTTATTTATTTGACAGAGAGAGAGGGCACAAGCAGGGGAGTGGCAGGCAGAGGCAGAGGGAGAAGCAGGCTCCCCGCAGAGCAGGGAGAGCCCGATGTGGGACTCGATCCCAGGACCCCGGGATCATGACCCGAGCCGAAGGCAGTCGCTTAACCAACTGAGCCACCCAAGCGCCCCCACCTCCAGATTCTTAAGTGAAGATCTTTAAAAGGGGGAGGGAAAAGCCTTCCCACTCGGTCATCATTAAGCCTTTCCCATTTCCTAACTGGAGTCTACAGTTAACTTCTTAAAGTAATACATGTTCATTTTAGAAAATGCAGATGAATAAAAGGATAACAGAAGTAACCATTAAACCCCATCATCAAGAGATAACAATTATGAATTTTTAGTCTTTTTCTGTGAATGTATACAACTTAAGGAAAGATGGTCTGCTGTGCCTTCAGTTTTATAGGCTCTTTTTTTTTCACTTACCATATCACGAACATCTTTCTGGGTTAATCTTCCCCCGAATAATATTTATTGAACAGTTACGGTGTGTTGGCACTGTATTTATATTTAGTATCTCATTTACCTGTTCTTTAGGAGGGACCATTAGCAGGCTTTGTTTTTCTATATAAGGAAAATAAGTCTCCTTGGCCCAAGCCTTGAAGCTTGTAAATGCAGATTGAGGATTCACACTGGTCTTTCTTACCCAGAGCCAAAGCTCCTAATCTCTGTGCTCAAACTATACATATTTTGTTATATGGATTACCTTACTCTAGCAGTTACCTTCTATTGTACATTTATTTATTTATTTTAAGGATTTTTATATTTATATGAGAGAGAGTGAGGACATGTGAACATGAGTGGAGGGAGGGAGAGAGAATCTTGAGCAGACTCCGCGCTGAGCATGGAGTCTAAAGTGGAGTTCAGTCCCATGAACTTGAGATCATGACCTGAGCTGAAACCAAGAATCAGATGTTCAACTGACTGAACCACTCAGGCGCCCCTAAGATTTTATTTTTAAACCATTTTTATACCCAACGTGGGGCTCAGACTTAAGACCCTGAGATCAAGAGTTGCTTGCTCTTCCCACTGAGCCAGCCAGGCACCCCTATGGTGCATTTAGATGGCTTACAACTTTTTACTGTTATGAGTGCTACAAGAATGCATGCTCTGAGGGTAAGGATTTTTGTTTTTGTTTATTGCTCTATTTCCTGTGCCCAGAACAGTCAGCACTCGATAGATCGAAATCAACGTGATTTCCATAGGATGAATTCCCCAAGGGAAGTATTGGGACTTGACAGGAGACCTTAAAAAGTTTTTTCTGAAAGAATAAATATATAAGAATTGCCAAAAACAATTTAAAGAAGAAAGTAGTGAAGTCAGACTCGCTTTACCGGGGCGGGGGGGGGGGGGTGCGGGAATGGTGACATTGGCACAGGATAGGTGAATGGAACAAAATAGAAACATCCAAAACCATACCTAAATATATGTAGGAATTTAGCAAATAATGATACTATTTCTGACTAGTTGCGGTCTGATTTTGATCAAGTATTTTTAGCCTCAGTATCCTTATCTGTAAAAGGAAGATGATACAATTTTATGGTGCTTTTGTTTTATTTTAATGTTTCCAAAATAGTTGTCTCATTGATGTGTGCATTTCATGCACTGTCTTTTCCTACTCCAACAAGGTATCATTGAAACTTTTTTTTTTTAAAGATTTTATTTATTTATTTGACAGAGAGAGAGATAGTGAGAGCAGGAACACAAGCAGGGGGAGTGGGAGAGGGAGAAGCAGGCTTCCCGCGGAGCAGGGAGCCCGATGCGGGGCTCGATCCCAGGACCCTGGGATCACGACCTGAGCTGAAGGCAGATGCTTAACAACTGAGCCACCCGGGTGCCCTCATTGAAACTTTTACAATTATAGGGAAGTCCTGTAGACTCTATCGAAATGAAGGTTGTTTTTGTTTTGTTTTTTTGTTTTTGAGAGAGAGTGAGCGGGGTGAAGGGCAGAGGGAGAAGCAGACTCCCCGCTGAGCAGGGAGCCTGATGCGGGACTCAATTCCAGGACCCCAGGATCATGACTTGAGCTGAAGGCAGATGCTTAACCGACTGGGCCACCCCAGGCGCCCCTCGAAATGAAGGTTGTTGAGAAAATTAAACAAGGATGAAAAGAAATTGCTTAACTGTGGTGCCTAGCAGTCAACAATAAATCTGAGCAATTCTTACTGTAAAATTGAGGAAGAAAGGATCGTGGATGAGTTACAGGGATGTTTAGGGCAAATGACAGAGTCCAACCAATGCTGGTTTGGCAAATAACACGTAAAGCATCTGGCAGTTAGCTGTGTGAGGCCCATGCTCCTGCTCGGTGATGCCTGTAGGGTCCCAGGCTGTCCATGTATCTTTCTGCTGTGCCATCCTCTGTAGGTAGGACTTTGTTGTAGTTGTTACTCGCCAGCCTATACCTCTGAGCAGGAAGGAGGAGAAGAAATCCACGGCACCCACATTTTGTTAGCTGGAGTAGCCACCTGTGCAAAGGATATATTTGACTTTACCTCCGTTTCTTATCTTTTATAGACTCTACACTTGAAGTTTATAAAGAAAATAGACTTTATTAAACAATATTGGGATAATTGAGTATTTCATTAAAAGTTAGATTCTCTTTCTTACACTGTACCAAATCAAATTCTAGATGAGAGGACTCTTGGGTGGCTCAGTCGGTTAAGCGTCTGCCTTCGGCTCAGGTCATGATCCCAGGGTCCTGGGATCAAGCCCCGAGTCAGGCTCTTCGCTTGGCAGGGAGCCTGTTTCTCCCTCTGCCTCTGCCGCTCCTCCTGCTTGTGCTCTCTCTCTCTCTCTCTCTCTGTCAAATAGATAAAATCTTAAAAAAAAAAAAATTCTAGATGAGAGATTTAAAATATTTAAGTGCAAGAAAATAAAGATACATATTTCTATAATTTCTGGGTGGGGAAGGATTTTCCAAGCATGCTACTTAAAGCAGTAACCTTAAAGGAAGTGTGTGATATATTTACTTTGCCTCTATTTAAAAAATTTGTCAGTAATACCAATTAACAAAATTAAGAGACAAATGATTAATTAGGAAGGTATTTGTAACATGTGACAAGAGGTTAATTTTTTTTAAATTTAATTAATTAATTTATTTGACAGAGAGAGAGAGAGCGAGAGCAGGAACAGAAGCAGGGGGAGTGGGAGAGGGAGAAGCAGACTTCCCGCTGAGCAGGGAGCCTGATGTGGGGCTCGACCTGGGATCATGACCCGAGCCGAAGGCAGACGCTTAACGACTGAGCCACCCGGCACCCGAAGAGGTTAATATTTTTACCATACAATGAACTCCTACATACACCAATAAGAACAAAGATGAATGAATAATTTCAGCAAAAATGGGCAAAGGAGAGTAACAGTGTGTGAAAGAAGAAATAGAAATGTTAATAAACCCGAAAATATGTTTAGCCACACTGCTAATATGAGAAATGCAAATTAAAAGAATTGAATGATTTTTAACCTATTTGACAAAGACGGAATACTATTTTAGTTTAAAGATTTTATTTATTTATTTGACAGACACAGCGAGAGAGGGAACACAAGCAGGGGGAGGGGGAGAGGGAGAAGCAGGCTTCCCGCAGAGCAGGGAGCCCAATGCGGGGCTCGATCCCAGGACCCTGAGATCATGACCTGAGCCAAAGGCAGATGCTTAACGACTGAGCCACCCAGGCGCCCCAGATGGAATACTATTTTAATAGTCAACATTGGTGAGAATCTTATGAAACGGGCCTTTTTTTCTTTTTAAGAGAATGCATGTGTGAGCGGGGAGGGGCAGAGAGGGAGAATCTCAAGCAGGCTCCACACCCAGCTCGGAACCAACACAGGGCTCATTCCATCTCACAACCCTGAGATCATGACCTGAGCTGAAATCAAGAGTTGGATATGTAACCAACTGAGCTACCCAGGCTCCCTGAAGCAGGCATTCTTATACGCAGATAGTTGGAGTATTAAATTAGTTAAACCTTCAGAAGGATGATTTAGCAGATGGTGGAGTAATTTTTTTTTTTTTTTAAAGATTTTATTTGAGAGAGTACAAGTGGGGTAGAGGTGGGGAGTGGCAGAGGAAGAGGGAGAAACAGCCTCCCCACTGAGCAGGGAGCCGGATGCAGGGCTTGATTTCAGGACACTGGGATCATGAAGGCAGATGCTTAACCAACTGAGCCACCCAGGTGCCCCAGTTTTGTTTGTTTGTTTGTTTTTAAGATTTATTATTTATTTTAGAGAGGGGGCTGCAGAGGGAGAAAGAATCTCAAGCAGACTCCCCACTGAGCTTGGAGCTCAACCACGTGGGGCTTAATCTCATAACCCTGAGATCGTGACCTGAGCCTGAGCTGAGATAAGTCAGTCCTTTAACCGACTGAGCCACCCAGGAGCCCCTAGAGTAAGTTCTTTTTTTTTTTTTCTTAAGATTTTATTTATTTATTTGACAGAGAGAGGGGGAACACAAGCAAGGGGAGTGGGAGAGGGAGAAGCAGGCTTCCCGCTGAGCACGGAGCCCGATGCAGGGCTCGATTCCAGGACCCTGGGATCCTGACCTGAGCCGAAGGCAGACGCTTAATGACTGAGCCACCCAGGTGCCCCTAGAGTAAGTTCTTAATAACTGTTTGTTGACCGCCGCTGTGGGGACAGGACTGGCCCCCAGGCAACTTGCTCCTGGATCTCACTGATCCTTTCTTTCTGCAGAGACCTCCTTGACCCTTTAGGGCCTCTCCTGCGTGCCTTGCTGCCAGGTGGAAGTTGAAGGAGGAGGCAGCCCACTCCCCTGAAAGGCCTTTCCCACCACTACCTCCCTGGCCCCAGGATTTCTGAGCTGCCCTCCCAAAGGGAGGGTGAGGAGGGAAGACCCAACAGCTGTTTTTTTTCTCACTTTTTTACTGGAAGCCTAAAAGGTTGATTTGTGGGGAAAAGGGGTGGGGTATGTATGTGTCCTGCTAGTCAAGAAAGCCCTGTAAATCACGGGGAGCAAGCTGACTGTTGAGTACTCTCATCCTTTCCTGGAAACCAGAGGGCTCCCAGCCAGCCCCACAGACTCTCATTTTCTTAGAGCACAGAGTACGTGAGGTTTGGGGCGAGGTGGAGCCATGTTGGCCTGGGGAAGGTGGCCCTGTTTTTCCTCCAGGAGATGAGCCAGAGGTGTAAGGCCCTGAAATCCCTTACTGCCTCTTTCTTTCTCTCCCCCTGCCCACGGATGGCATGTCCTGTGCTCAGCCATCCCAGGCCCAGGTGACATTGATTGGCATGTGAATATTTCAGTGCTGACCATTTTTCTCTGTTGTTGGAGACGTTCCATTTGAGAGGCCAGGCAGATTAGATTCTCAGGATACCAGGTCCCTGGTTAGTTTCCAGGGGCTGCAAGCCACGACTGTTCTCATCACCTTTCCCAGAAAGGTGCAAAAAGTACAAAGTCACCCACTCCCCCAGACTTGGGCCACTAGCCAAAGTGGCCTCTGGAGCAACCTGACCAGCCGTAGGAACAGAGATTATGTCCCAGTTCCTGCTCCTCCCTCCTCAGCCACCCCCCACATCCAGCAGACACTGTGTGGGGATGCCTCCCACGGCAGAGGCCTTGACCATGGGCAAACGGAGG
Source organism: Mirounga angustirostris (assembly GCF_029215605.1). Classification (NCBI taxonomy): domain Eukaryota; kingdom Metazoa; phylum Chordata; class Mammalia; order Carnivora; family Phocidae; genus Mirounga; species Mirounga angustirostris. Next base: position 159,017,023 of record NW_026991710.1, on the reverse strand, counting down.
TGTGTGCACAGCTCTGCTGGCCAGATTATGCCTGTGACCTTGACTATTCTCACACCACTCCCTCTTGGCAGCCGCTCACAGAGCCCCTCCCCCTGCATTTCAGGATGTGTGCAGTTGGCACTTTGAGAGGTTGTATGCAACTGGGCTGAGACTCAGAGTTTCCATGAGCAGCTGAGAAATTCTAGAAACAGCCTGTACTTGTGGGGTTTGCTTTCCTTTTCTTCCTCTGCCATGGGGAAAAGTTCACATGTTATTTTCGGCAGAATTATCAGATGGTTGCCCATCCTCGGGACATTTGTCGTCTTTGGGGTTTCAGGGAAGGGAGGCTGCCTCCTTGCGTCTGCTTCTCTCCCACCACCTTGCTCATGGATCCCCTGCTGCAGCTTAGGTTTCTCTTTGGTTTCTCTGCCTGATGTTTTATATTCCAGCTCCAGACAACCTTCTGGCTCCCTGGGGGTCTTTTCAGCTCTATTTAAGCTACAGAAGAAGGGGTCAGGTCCCTAAGGTTGCTAACAGTTCACCTGTGGATAGAGGCTCAAGAACAACACAATTCTAAACTGTCTGGCACTGTGAAAATGGGCAGTGGAAAATTAACACTTTCATTCAGCAGGTATTCTTTGGTGGCTGACTTGGTGCCAACCACTCATTTCTTCAGGTTCTTTGAGGGTCATAGACCTTAAGTCTCCACTACTGTGGAGTTTACATCATGGTAGTAAGAGACAAAATAAATATGTAATCAAAACAAGAGAAAGAAGACTATTTTATTTGTTTTGTTAAAGATTTTATTTATTTATTTGAGAGAGCATGAGCAGAGGGGAGGAACAGAGGGAGAGGGAGAAGCAGACTCCCTGCTGAGCAGGGAGCCTGACCACATGGGGCTCGATCCCAGAACCCTGAGATCATGACCTGAGCCAAAGGCAGACGCTTAACCCACTGAGCCACCCAGGCGCCCCAAGAAGACTATTTTAGATAGTGACATACAGTAAGAAGAAAATAAAACAGCGTGTTGGGATTCTGGATGACTGGAAGTGAGCTTTTTTTTTCCCCTTATGAACCACATGGGCATCCACCTTTGAGGAGGTGACATTTGAACTGAGACCTATGAAGATCTAAGGGAAAAGCGCTCTACACAGAGGTAACAGTTAAGTGCAAAGACGCTGAGGTCAGAATGCACATGATATGTTAAAGGGACAGAAACAAGGCCAGAGTGGCTGGATCCTAGTGAGTGAGAAGGCTAAAAAATGTCAGTGTGGTTGGCAAGGGCCAGATGACATAGTGAGTTTTAGGCCAGGGAAGGGAGTCTAGGTTTTATTCCACTTGTACTGGAAAGCCATCAGAGGGTTTAAAGCAAAGAACGTGCTGTGATCAGATTTGTACTTTAAAAGGATGACTTCACTGAACTGTGCATTTCAGATTTGGGCACTTTACGTGCATGTATGTTGTACTTTAAAAATAGAGAAAGGACTGACGGTATGGGGGTAGGTCCCCAGTGGAATCTGGAAGGCTGGTTAAGAAGTTTCATTTCATTTCACCATCTCCACTCACATTCCCTATGCCGCATCAGCTTTACGAGGAAAACCGGAATGGGCTCTTGTCCTCAGGGAGTTTATGGTATGGTGTCTTCAGATTCAGACAGTCCTTCCCAACCTTCCTGGAGAAGAGGTCTTGAAGAATGAGAGGCATTCACAAGGCAGTTTTTAGTAACATCTTGTACACTCCGTGTTAATGTCAATGTGGTTGATTCACTTTTGTATACTATTCAATTGTGAGAATTGGTTTGTTTATTCATCCACTCCTGCTGATGGGTTTTGGGGGTTGCCTCCAAGGTTTGAGCTACCGTGAGTAGTGCTTTCCTAGAATTACTCTTTTTTCTCTCTCTGTTTGGAGTGGAAAGTCACCCAAACTACAGCACGTCTGAGTTACAAGCTAAAATCAGAAACCCTTACCAGGGGGTAATCCAGTTGCCCCTCAGGCTTGGGGTTTGGGTTTGGGTTCGCTGGAGAGGGGGTAAACCATTAAGCCTGGTCAGAATGTTGATCCCGGGGCGCCTGGGTGGCTCAGTTGGTTAAGCGACTGCCTTCAGCTCAGGTCATGATCCTGGAGTCCCTGGATCGAGTCCCGCATCGGGCTCCCTGCTCGGCAGGGAGCCTGCTTCTGCCTCTGACCCTCCCCCCTCTCATGTGCTCTCTCTCATTCTCTCTGTCTCAAATAAATAAATAAAATCTTTAAAAAAAAAAAAAGAATGTTGATCCCTTCTTAATAGGCAAGGAGTTTATAGGAGGTAGGGAAGTGGAAATACTTGCATGAGTAGTTGTGTTAGGGAAGTCACTTCCACACCTGATGGTCCAGACTGCTGCGCACCCACAGCCTTGAGGGTGTTTTAACCTGGGGAAGGGGAGCTTTTTGCAGTTCTTTTGTCAGCCCTGGTCTGTATCTGAGTGTAATAGGAGCCAGAAACCTGATTGCCTTTGCTCTGGACTCCATCTGTGTGCTCTTGATAGCCTCTAGAACTCTGGCAGAGAAGGGACTATTGGGAGGGCAAAGGGTCGGGTCCTCATGCTCTCCCTTTGCCCCTTTACAGAGGGGGCTTTGGAAAGACACTCGTCTGCTCCTGCCCTTGACCCCAGGGCTGAAAGTGGGGCATCTTCAGTGAAGTCTACCCCAGCCATTCTGTAATCTGTAGAAAAGGTGGGGGTATATCTGAGTACATATGCATTTGTATTTACGTATTCATGCAGCAAGTACTTATCTAGGTTCTACCAACGTAGGACTGTTATGAAGCAACCTGGGAAGGTAGTCGAAAGTGCTAGAACCGGCCTGGCCTTCTAGGACAGGATACAGTTGAGACAGGAGTGGTGGGAGCCCAAGGAAGATGAGGGTGCTTCCCCGCTGTGGGACCTGTGCTAGGGAGGATTTGGGGTAGGTAAGAGATGGGGCTTTGCCTGCAGGTCTTCCTTTTTTTTGTTTTTCCTTCACATCCAGGACCTTCATACCTTGTGGAGAGAGTGCTTGAAACACATGCAGACTTTCTGACAGGCATTTCTAACAGATGTTAATCAGACTTCTAGCCTGTGGGTTGCAGGGACAGGAGGTGCAGGGGTGAAGTGGGGTGTGGGCGGAGCATTCTGGGTAGAAAGCAGGGTCCAGGCCAGAGAATAAAGGCAGGTGATGGTGAAAGCGATAGGGTCTAGTTGCAGGGACTCTTAACTACAGGCGGAGGGACTGAGCTTGCTGTTGGGTGGAAGAGAGTGCTGGAAGGTATCATTTTATCAGGAGGTAGGATGGCATGGTGCAAGGGAGGGAAGGGAGTGTGTAAGAAGATACAGCATGAAGCTATGGGCGACACTGGTTTCTCTTCAGGAATGGTAGGAAGAGGGGTGCTCTGGTCACGAGGTGAGGCCCACAGTGAGGAAGCAGGATGTGGGAAAGCCTTTTGCCTCAATAATCAGATGGTGACTGCCAGTAACCTTGGCTTGGGTCAGTGATGAGCCATTTGGGCAGTTTGGACAGTGGGAGGGAAAATGGAGGAATTATGATTCAGGAGTGTCCTGAATCATTCAGTGTCCCTCCCTTTCCTGCCACTTTCCCCAATTTGGAAATATGGGCTTTTTATTTCTTTCCCCAATAACCCTCTGTCTTGTGAGAATAGGGCTCATTTATGACTCTCCTGAGAATGACTCCTGAGAGTGAAGGCCACTGAGAAATCTAAGGCCCCAGATGAAGCCTCCAGTCACATGCAGGAGCAGTTGCTGGGCAAGAAGGGGTTGCCCTCTTCGGTGAATAAATCTGGAAATCTAACAAAAGCTTTAGATCTTCCACGGAGAGCAGTGGTCCTCAGACTTTAGGATGCATTGAGGTCACCTGAAGGGTTTCTTTAAACAGATTGCTGGGCCCCACCCCAGAGTTTCTGATTCACTGGGTTTGGGTGCTGCTGAGAATTTGCACTTCCAAGTTCCCAGGTGACCCGATGATGCTGCTGGTGCAAGGACCACACTTTGAGAACCACTTTTCTAGAAAAATTATCACACAGTTCGGCATCTCAGCTGTAGAGATTGGCATGGCCAGAGTCTCTGAGGAGGAGTCAGGGACTTGAGCTGGCTTAAGGCTGGGAGCAACACTGTGGACAGAATTCGCCACCCTGACTAGAAGTCTCTTATGCTATCTTCTTCCCAAAATGGGTAAGAATTATCCTCTGAGCCTCAGGCTCCCTCTCGGAGGTGAGGTGGCCCTTCCCAGACACTGAGCCTTTATAAGCCTCTGAGCTACAGCCAGCAGAAGCATACTTTGTTTCCCTGGTGCAGTGAACCTCTCTCTACTAGAAGCCAGACCCTCCTGTGACAGCAGGACAGCTGAGCAGACTTGTTTCAGCCTGATTTAGGAAATGATGGTGGGAGGTAGGCTGGTCTTTTTGAACTCACTCTGATACTTTTGGTGATGAGGACAATAATGTGCCTTGTTCCTCCCTGTTAGCTGCTAGAGAGGACCCTATTCAGTTTTTTAATGGGAAACTATGCGGCCAGCAGCTTCAGGGGCAGGGGAAGCACCCCAGGCTGGGTTGAAGCAAGGAGAAAGAAGCCTTGCTTTTGCGAACAAACTGAGTGCTGTGTTCTCCCACCCAGACAAGAGAGAGCCTCCTGGTCTCCCAGTTTCAGTGCTTGACCACCTCAGTTCCGTTCTCCGGACTGTAGCCAGACTGGTACACTAAAACCACACATTGAGGGGCGCCTGGGTGGCTTAGTCGTCGGGCATCTGCCTTCGGCTCAGGTCATGATGCCGGAGTCCTGGGATCAAGCCCCGCATCGGGCTCTCTGCTTTGCGGGAAGCCTGCTTCTCCTTCTCCCACTCCCCCTGCTTGTGTTCCCTCTCTTGCTGTGTCTCTCTCTGTCAAATAAATAAATAAATAAATACATCTTAAAAAAAAAAAATAAAACCACAAATTGGATCACATCGTTACTGAAAATGAAGTCCACCCACTTTAATGTGGCCTCCTGGACTACTGCCTTGGCCCCACTGGACCTGGAAGGTCTCATATGCACCATCTTTGCAGCTACATTCTAGAACATTCCACCCCACCCCCACTCCCTTGACCTTTACCTGGCCCACTTTTACATGCCCTTCATGTCTCTGCTAAAATAATGTTCTCTTTGGAGGCCTCCTCTGATGCTAGATTTGATTGCCCCACTGTGTTCCCCATAGCTTTCTGTACTCCCCCTTGTCATGATCTATGGCGGGTGGCACAGACTTAGTCACCAGGCATCCATGCCAAGGCCACCCTGTGGTTTACTCCTGTTTTCCCCGTGTGTTTATTCACAGTGCTTCCTTTAACTATCAAGCACACAACTTTGGATAATTATGGTCCAACCTACTAAAAAAGAATCAAAAACTTGCCAGGCATCCTTGCACTAAAATTCCCACTGTGACTTGGATTTGCTGATGAGCGGCACGCGATCCAGTCTTAAATGGATGGGTATCCTCTTCCTCACGGTGGACCCCAGGACATCCATTTGGCTGGTGTAGATCATGGCAGGGGCGACATCATTCTGGAGCAGGCAGCTTCTTGATGCCATACTACCTGATGTACATCTCTGCACTGTGATTCTGGGGAGAAGCTCCTCAGTCTGCAGTGTGCTGTAGGTTTCTTCAGCTCTTCCCATGTTTCTCCAAGCCATTAAATTGCCTAAGTGAACCCTGAACAACACGATGACCCTTGTGATTATTGTTATTGTCGGTTGTTGAATTGTTTGCTTTCCCTGCTCTGTGAGGACAGCTGCTAGGTATCCTCAGTACCTAGCATTATTCCTGGTATGAAGTCAGTGTGCAATGAATATTTGTTGAATAAATGAACTCCTGGGCTCAGTTTTTAAAAGTCTGGTAGGTGTAGCTAGCTAGCTTTTAGTTCAATGACTATAAATGAAATTGAACAAATGGGGATGGGTTAGTCTAGAGAGAAAGAAAATAATAAGTGGTGTTGGCCGCCAACCTCAGATAATGTGTGAAGGCCCCAGGTTGGGGGGGGGCAGAATGTCTCTGGAAGGGGGGCACTGAGCTCCCTGTTCCTCATGAAGCTGTGGGGGCAAAGCAGGCAAACATTTTAGAAGGGACGTTAGACTTCACATCTTCCAGCAGAAATTTGCTGCTTCTCCTTCCTTGTTGTGCCCAGCATGGGTCTGGGCACTGTGTTCTGGGGAGAGATAAAGGAACAAAAATCTGTTGGGAGGGATCCCTGGGAGACCAGATAATGAGGAGTCCAAAGTAGTTGGAGAAGAGTGCCCAAAGAGTGGTCCAAGAAGGCTTCCTGGAAGAAGAGATCATTGAGCTGCTTTCTTTTTCTTAAGATTTTATTTATTTATTTGAGAGAAAGCAGCGGGAGAGGGACAAGCCGACTCTGTGCTGAACGGGGAGCCCGACACAGGGCTTGATCCCAGGACCCTGAGATCATGACCTGAGCTGAAGTCAAATGCTTAACCGACTGAGCCACCCAGGTGCCCCCATTGAGCTGCCTTCTGAGAATAGGCAGGAGTCAGCTCCAGGTGAATGGATTGGCCTGAGAGCTTTGGGGATGGAACAGAAGGAACAGACCTAAAGTGCACATGGCTACGACCCTTAAGCTTTTATCAGGGTGCCCTTGTGAGGTTGGACATTTCGTAGCTTCATTGTGCTGGGGGGCACATGGTAAGTTAGTGATAGGCCCCAAATTTGAACCCAGATCTGCCCAAATTTTCCTGCTGTCTGATGATTTAGCTGCTAGATCATACATTTTCTTATTTATTGGACCTTGAATAACAAGTCCGGGAGTTTTGCTTCAAGCAGGTGACGTAAGTGGTGGATGTGAGCACTAGGTTTCCTAAGCCACATGTTGGGCCCCGTGGTCTGACAAACAGGAGTGGACTTAAGGGACAATAGGTCAAAATTTTGCAATGGAGTGTCTGGGAAGTGGTGATGGATGAATGATGAGAACAGCAGTGACTCTTGCCCTGGCCTCTGGTGGGGAAGCCCTGACTGGCTGCTACTCACCAGGCCGCCTGACTCACTCAGTTAGTTTTGGAAGACTCCTCTGCTTTGTCAAGTCCAGGCTCCGCCTGAATGTTGAAGCCTGGCAAATGTACTCCTTCTCTCCCCTGGTCCAGCCCCTGGGCCTGGCTGTCATTTCCCTCACTCAGGGCTCCGCAGGTGGCTAAGTCAAGCTGCCAGCTTCCCCCCTCCCCAACTGTCTGTGTTGGGCCTTCCCTGACACCAGGCTCTGCCTTTCTCAATCTCCCTCCCATAGGCACACAGTGGGGGCTCAGTAAATATTACTCAATGAGCAGCAGGCTGCTGGTTCTAATTTTGTTCCCTGCTTCTGAGTCCCCAGTGATTTTTTTTTTTTTTTTTTTTTAATTTAAGTTTTCTCATCCTGCCCCTCCCAGCGATGGGGTTTTCTGGGGAAAGTAAATGGCCACCACCTCTAGGTAACACCACCCTCCTCCTTCCCCCACACCCCAGCAGAACTCCTGCACTGTTTGCAGAAATCTCCTACCCTGGGTGGCCTTTGGTTGAGCCAAAGCTTGAGGCTAAGGTTCTGGGAGTGGGAGCTGGGAAGAGAGAAGACATCCTTTTAGGGTGTGTAAGAGAGCAAAAGCCCAGAGGGGACAGAAGAATGGGCCCGTTGAGACCTGGGCCTCTTGGGTGAGGGGGAGGTCTGGCTTTTAAGCTGCAGTGTTTGCACTGGAGGGGGTTTCAGCTTGCCCCAGAGGAGAGTGGTTTCTTGGACTCGGTTCATTTGGTGGGTGGAGAGGGCCGCAGACTGGGTAGTTGTTCTCAAAATTCTTTGGAACTCCAGAAAGCCAGTAGGCGGTATTTACCTGAGGACCAGGCTGTGAGGCTACTGGTTTTCTCACTGGGTCTGTTAGTACTTACACAGATGACTGTATCATTATTAGTTTGAGCATGAATACTGGAAGTATACTAATTTATAGAACACTGCGCAGTTCTTGTAGTCCAGATGTACTGATCATTGCTTTTACAGGCTGTAGGTTTTGTGCCATACTTAGAGAGTTCTCCCTAACTCCTTGACTATAAAAATAACCACCCATGTTTTCGTGTATTACCCTACGCCCACCTCCCATTGGGACACATCAGTGAGTTGAAGTAAAAAAAAAACAAACAAATACTCCAAATCCCACCACTCAAATAGTCCTCATGACTTAGGTGAATACTATTTTGGATAATCTTCCAGCTTACTCATAGATAAATGCATATGGAGAAATAAATAATCTTACACAGAAGTATTTAAAATTTCCCTGAATGTAACCAAAGAAAAGAAACTAGTAAAATTAAAGGAATTATTAAGCTTTAAAGAAATGTATTTTTCGCCGAGAGATTATTTCGTAAAAGAGGTTTCAAAAAATCCTTGTGAGTCATATCTATAATTACTTACCCATTTTAGATAGTATTTACTGACTCTGCTATGAGAGATGACATTAGCATTTTCACATTTTTGTCTCATCTTTTGATTGCACTAATTGTTAGTAGTAAATTGTCCATTTTTATAACACTTAGATTCTGTCCTGTAACCAAAATCCCCAAGGTTTTTTTATTATTTCTTTTTCGAGGGGTTGTAATGTTTACCATCAGTTCTTTTACCATGGTTTCTGCATTCCTGAGACCTTTATTTTTATTTCTTTATTAATTAGCTGCATTTCGTTCTCCTGTTTTTTCACTCTAGGAAGGAGACTGTAGCCTCTCTTTCATGCTTGAGAATTTCCGCCTGTTGTCCTTAAGAGATTTGTGTGACATCTCAGCTGGAAACAGTATTTCCGGTTCTTTTCTCTCTCTCTCTCTCTCTCTCTCTCTCTCTCAGGGATGTAAACACTGTTGCATTTTCTTCTGATACTGAATTTACTCTGGGGAAGATGAGGGCAGCCTGAATTTTCTACCACTTAAGAGAAGTTTTAATATGTTTCACAATTTTTGTAATAAAATATTTTGGGGGAAAAAGTTCTTTGTAATGCCTGAAAACGTCTTTCAAGTTCAGCATTCAGTCTTTAGGTTCTTTTGCTCCTATGGTTTCGGGGAAATCTCGTGTCCTTTATCTTTGAACATACCTCATAGTCCAGTCTTGAGTTCTCTAGTTTAGCAACACCAGTTATCCTATCTTTGGTACCTTTGTCTTCTCATTACATTTTTTTTTTTTAAAGTTTATTTTTTTTAGTAATCTCTACACCCAACCTGGGGCTTGAACTCATGACCCTGAGACCAAGAGTTGCAAGCTGCACCCACTGAGCTAGCCAGGCGTCCCTGATTACGTGTTTTGTTTTTTTTTTTAAGATATTTATTTATTTATTTATTTATTTATTTATTTATTTATTTATTTATTTATTTTTGGTGGAAAAATTTATATTTAGATTTAGCCAGCTGGACTCAGTTTAGATGATTCCAATTTTTTTGGCAACATCCAAAGCATCATAGTCAGGAGCCAGTCGAACATATGCCGCCTTCTCTCCATCAGGCCTGATCAAGGTGTTGACCTTGGCCATGTCAATGTCATAGAGCTTCTTCACAGCCTGTTTGATCTGGTGCTTATTGGCCTTGACATCCACAATGAACACAAGCGTGTTGTTGTCTTCTATTTTCTTCATGCCTGACTCAGTAGTCAGGGGGAACTTGATGATGGCATAGCGATCAAGCTTGTTTCTCCTGGGGGCGCTCTTTCGAGGATATTTGGGCTGCCTCCGCAGACGCAGTGTCTTGGGTCATCGGAATGTAGGTGACGTGCGGATCTTCTTTTTTTTGTGACTGTGGACGCCTTTCAGCACCGCTTTCTTGGCTTTCAAAGCCTTTGCTTTGGCTTCAGCTTTGGGAGGGGCAGGGGCTTCTTTCTTAGTCTTTGGCGCCATCTTCGTAAAAGGCATTTATTTATTTTGAGAGCAAGAGGGAGAGAGCACAAGCAGGGGAAGAGGCAGAGGGAGAGGGAGAAGCAGGCTCCCCACTGAACAGGGAGCCCGATGTGGGGCTGTGCGTTCGATCCCAGGACCCTGAAATCACGACCTGAGCCGAAGGCAGATGCTTAACCTACTGAGCCACCCAGGCGCCCCCCTCATTACATGTTTTAATCTGTCTTTTCTGTCTACATTCACTGTGGTTATCTCAGACCCTCCTTTGTCAGTATTTCTATTTTAAGTTACTGGCAGAAATTTGTTCTCTGTTCATTATAATTTATTTATTGGCTCTTTAGTGATGTTGTTTTGTTCTTTTTTTAGGAAGCCTGCATCCCCTTTGATCTCATTTTGTTTTGTAATTTCATCTTTGAGCTCTGGTTTTATTGCATTAATGTTCTAATTACATTATTCTGCAGTTAGGTGAAGCGGTTGGGAAGAATTGCTTCTCTGGAGTTATGTTTTACTTTGGGTTGACATCTTTGTCTTTTGCTTGGTGTGCCTGCTGTTCTCATCCCGTTCACGCTAGTGCTGTTGGGCGCTGTCGGCTCTAAAATAAGACCTGTTTTCTGTAGCCTGCACCAGTGTGCGAGTGGGGCTGAGGTGGGTGAGATGGATCTGTCCCAGATTTTGGGTTTGGTAGCAGCCCTGTGGCGGGGCTCAGCCTACAGATCTAGGAGGTGTGTTCCACTTCTGTTGGAGGGGGAGGAATACTCACTGGAAGTGGATCATTTCCCCAATTCAGTCTGTGGCCTTGGAGCCCCGATTTCCCTCAAAGGAGAGTCACTCATTGTTCTTGTTCCAGTGTCACCTGTTTTCCCAGCAGCTTTTCCCACTACTCCTTAATTGAAGAGGAAAAGGAATTGGCGGCTGTAGGCCTCTGCATTTTGGGGGGAGGTCAGTGAGAATTCTGGCTCCGCTCTCCTGGCTCTGGCTATGAGGGCTGGGCCTGGCCTAGGAGATGAGCCATGAGTGGTGCCTCCTGCATTTCTTCACCTGCCTCTGGTTTTGAAGTTACTGTATTACAGTATGCCCCTCTCCTTGTTTGCTTGCTGGTGGTGCCTTTTTTTTGGCTAATGTTTTACTCAAATGTTAATGATTTAAGGGAAGGGAAATTGTGAATACCATTTCAGTTCTCCATCTAAACTCAGAAGTCTTTATTTTCATATAATGTTTCAACATACTGTATCTTTCTTAATACTCAGAAAAGTTTGCATGTTTCTTTTCCTCTTTCGGGAACTAAGGAAACAGACGTAATGAGATCAGTGCGTTGCGTGCAGTCGCTGCAAATTGGCCTTCTCACACCGGGTCCAGTAGTCCTGCTGCCACCGAAGCCAGCAGTTCCTCTGGTTCTTGGGCCCAGGGTTCTGGATTCCTCAAGACCTCCTCCCCCTCCCCTCTCAAGTTTCAGGGTTTTATAATGGAGGCCAGGAATGTTGCCCCCTTGACTCCCCTGGAGCTGTCTGCATATGTTTACCCCTCAGTAGTTAACCCTTAATGGGGAGTGTCCCCTGGGGAGACAGTCCTATTGGGCTGACTGGGTCCCAGTGTTGGAATGCAGTGGGGATGGAGACTAGAGTGAGACAAGTCTTTTGGAAGGTGTTCTACAGAAGTGAACTCTTGACCAGGAAAGAACCCCCAGAGGGGTGGGGAATTGCCTTCTGGTTAGTTGGGGCAGTGGTGCTCACAGCCCTGGAGCCCTGGCTGTCCTGAGGTCACAGGTACCTCAGAGAGCCCCTGCTGTCTGTCCCCAAGAGCAACATTAGAGAACCAGACACCTCTTTTGCCATCCTTTGGATTTTAGGTGGGAAAGCAGACAGTTGAGAGGAAAGCTTAGGGTGATTCACTGAGGCCCACCGATAGTGGGGCCAAGGGTTCTGGGAGCCATCATGTCTGATCACTGTGGCCTCCCCTTCCCCCACCCCCCACCCACACCCCCTCTTCCACCCCTCCAGCCCCCACGGTTATTCTTGCTCCCTTGCTTTGGTAGGGACAATCAACCTTTTCTCAATTTTAGGTAAAGTGCTTTGTAAAAACCCAGTTGAGACTGCCCTTGCCCTGATGGCTACCCTTCAACCTGCAGCTGACTAACGCCTCGGCTTGAGTTCTAGCTTTATATATAATTCATTGTGTTCCCACATAACCCATCCTTTGAGGGGGCACAGAATAGGCCCAAGTAGGTGTGCTTACAGACATCTTTCATCCATTTCCTGTGGCTTACCAGTGGCCTCGGAAATAGTTGTCTCTGGAGCATTCAGTCGGCCCTGTTTCACTCCTCAGCTCAGACAGATCTGAGTGAGCACGGTGGGCCACCTGACCAGCTGGTGGCCAGGGAAGGGAGTGGATGTTTGGAGGCCCCTCGGGGCCTGAGGTCCAGCCTCTGGATCGAGTAAGAAGAGTTAGTTGCTGCTTGGTCACCAGGGAGGGAAGTCTGTGTTCGCTCCTCTCTGACAGGGGAGGTGGGCCCAGAAAACCGACAGCGTGGTACATACAACAGTGAAATTATGTCCCCGGCACAGAAGTGCCACTTTGAGGATGAGATACTTCTGAACCAAGAGAAGGGATGGCATGCAGGTGAGATTCTGATTTTCTGATTTAGGAGGCCCCAAGATGGTAAGGAGACCTGAAATTTCACAGAGGGTCTGAAAGCCAAGCATCTCTCGCTAACTTTCTCTTGGGTTTTTTACTTCCCCCCCCCAGGAGGGTTGGGTCTGGCACCTTGGACGCAGACCTAAAGGCACTAAAATAATTTACTTCTTTGAACCCAGGCCAAGTGAACAAAGGAGTTGGAGAGACTCCAGCTTCTCTTGAGTGGGAGAGCCTGGTCCTCTGAGCCAGGAGCACATTCGAACCTTTGTCTCTTTCCAGCTTGTTTTCATGTCCTGCCCTGTGTGCTTCTCTTACTGCTTCTGGAAGGTGTCCTTGAGGGCAGCTGGCTTGGCTCCCTGGAAGGACTGGAGGGGCCCACTCAGGGCCCCGCCCATTTCCACAGCCTTAATAGATGGGGCTTCATCCTGTAGCCGGGCCCACACCGTGAGGACCCCTGCTCAGCTTCACCGTCCAGCTGTATCAAGAGCTGTATGTGTTCTCTTCCTCTCTCCTTTCTTTCCTCCAAAGAAGCTCTTGTAAACTTTTTTTTTTTTCCTAAGAATAACTGGTAGCTAAAGAAAAAAGAAAGCTTCCCTTTTGTGTCTGCCAAAAGGCCAGGGTCATTTGGATTTGAAGTGTCTTAGCAACTCTAAGATCCCTGGACCAGGACTTCTTCCTGCCCTGCAGTTGTTTTTAGGTGCTCTGGGGGGGTGGGTCATGTCCTGAATGTTAGATCAGGCAGCAGGTTCTGCTCCATGAATCTACTCAAGCACTTGAGGCTGGACCAGCCACACCGAGGGGCCAAGGGGCCACGGGGTTGGCGAAGAACAAATGTTTTGTAAATGCTGACTTTGACATGAATGCCCATCAGGTAATGCCGCTAAAGTTCTGTGGGGTATCTCACATTTGGGGTAATTTTGTGTTTGTTCTGAATGTTTTGAGGTTGCTGCAGATAAATTTGAGAAATAAAGCTGAAGTGGGAACCATTGTTTGTTTTATTAAGAAGGCATCCTGTAACACAGGCTGGCCTCTAAGGTGTACCTGGGGGGGTGGAGGGCCCTGCACAGGTCTTCAGCGCATGTTATGCCTGGATTTGGGGTGCTTGTTGCGGCTGATAGAAATTGGGAAGAGCTGGGGCGCTTAGCTGGCTCAGGCGGTAGCACGTGAGACTCTTGATCTCAGGTTGTACGGTTGAGCCCCGTGTTGGGTGTAGAGATTACTTTAAAAAAGTCTTAAAAAAAATTGAAAAGACCGCCTAGAGACCTGCAGGGTTTTCCAGACCTCCTTGGGGAGCCAGGGTGTGTATTTTATGCCTCCATACAGTAGGGAAGTGGTTCAGAGTGCGCGGACTTTCCTTTCATTCAGACCTGGCTTCAGTTCACAAAAAATTTAATTTCTAGCTTCACTACTCGACTTGTTGGCTATGGATCATGTTTCCTAATCTCTGAAAATTTCCTGATGTTTTAGGTGAGGATAAGCATCTCAAGTTCTCTTCAAGGAATCTGTGACTGTCAGGAGCCTCTCAGGGTTGACCAGCTGCTGTCCTCATCTCTCTGCCCTCCTTTGCTAAATCCACATAGCCCCCCTGTCCTTCGCTCTGACAGCACGACACATGCCTCAGACAGATGACAGGGTAGTCGGGTAGAGGACTGTTTGCTTTGTACAATAGATTTGAGCCATTTGGGCCTAAGATCCCACCTGCTCCCTGTATTCACTTCTGGTTCTCAGTGTAGATTTGAGAGTTGTTAGTCTCAAGGGAACACTTTACAAACCGCCTTTGTGCTGATGGCTAATCCACCCTGTTTGACTCAAAGTACATTCCGCTGAAGACTTGAGATTTTCTGTCCCCAGATTCTGTGCATGCCCCATGTGTGGAAACTAAAGCCTGGAATGTCTGCTGGTATATTTGTGGTGGGGGACTTGTGTCATGTGTGTGCTATAGGCCTGGAGCAAAGTTTCACAGGGGTATTCCTGATAGTTGCAGTAGCAGCTCAATATCGGGGCTGGGAGGGAATCAAAGTGGAGGAACCCTGCTGATATAATCATATTATAATATTTCATGAGTGCTTTCTATAGGTCAGGCACTTCCTGACTTGCCGTAGCTCATGTCATTAAATTTGCACAGTAATCCAGTGAGGTGTATACCCATTTTATAGGTGAGAAAATTGAGGTAGAGAGCCCAAGTAACTTGAGCCCAAGGTCACTCCTATCTGGCCAGCAGTGGTTCAGAAATTCAAGCCAGGTCTTTCTGACACTAAAGGCCAGGGTAAGCTGCATCACAATTTTTTTTTTTTAGGATTTTTTTTTTTTAAGTAATCTCCACCCAACGTGGGGCTCTAGCTCACAACCCCAAGATCCAGAATCATAGGCTCCACCGACTGAGTCAGCTGGGTGCCCCTGTATCACTACTATGAGTGACTCTAGAATGTTAACTCTGGTTAAATATCTTGCCCAAGACTGCGCCACTTGTAAGTGGCAGAACCAGAATGCAAACAAGCCTGCTCTTAAGCTCTCTGCTCTAACTCCTCTGTCATAAGCAAAGGCCCAGAGGTGGAATGACCCACTGTGGGGCGTGCCAGAGCCCTGGGAGCCTGGGAGGCCTGGAAACGCCTGCAGTGATTGGGTTCCTGGGTCTAGATTAAATAGGCTCATCCCCCGCCTCCCCCAGCCCCCAGCCTGGTGTTTATTTCCCTAATTAAATTATAACTATACTGAGGGAAATGATTAACGAAAGAAAGTCATCATCAGCCCTGCTAACTCTGAGACCTATTTTTCCCTGTTCCTTCTCACTTCCTTTGTTACATAATCATTCTGCTTCTTTGCTTAACATTAAATTCCATTTTTATAGCTGCATACTATTCAATTAAATTGATATAATTCGCCTGACCATAACTTTCTTCCTATAGCCTTTTTTATTTTTGGGTTGCTTTTATTAGTATACATTTTAAAAGTAGATGTAACAATTCAAAGGATTGAAATACTTTTATCATAACTTTCAAGAGTCTGGTGATTTATCTAGCCACCAAGCAGTCTCTTACTCTGTTAGACCTCACTAACATTCAGTTTCGTATTTTTTTTAAATGTGTTTTGCTGTTTTAATAAGCAGAAATATAGCACCATCAATCTTTTAAGTTTGTATTCTTTTTTTTTATCATAGTTGACAGACGATATAGTAGTTTCAGGTATAGAACATAGCGATTCGACATTTATATATGTTACGCGCTCACCACAATAAGCCTATTCACCACCTGTCACCGTACCAGCTTATTGCAGTGGTGTTGACGGTGTTTCCCGTGCCGTACTTTTCATCCCTGTGTCTTACTTATTTTATAGCTGGGGGTCTGCACCTCTCAATCCCCTTGACCCATTTTGCCAATTCCCCTGACCCCCTTAAGTATATTCTTAACAAACCAGAGAGTCCGAGTACTTTTTCATTTTTGTTCTCTTATTTAGGTATATAGAAATAAACCTTTGTCATGTTTGATGATGTACTTGTTTCCCCTCTTTTAGTTGTAGTTTTTTTGTTTTGTTTTTGTGTATGTGTTGTTTGTTTTTTAAAGATTTTATTTATTTATTTATTTATTTGAAGATTTTATTTATTTATTTGAGAGAGAGAGAATGAGAGAGAGAGAGCACGAGAGGGAGGAGGGTCAGAGGGAGAAGCAGACTCCCTGCCGAGCAGGGAGCCCGATGCGGGACTCGATCCCAGGACTCCAGGATCATGACCTGAGCCGAAGGCAGTCGCTTAACCAACTGAGCCACCCAGGCGCCCCCAGGATCTCGGGATCATGACCTGACCTGAGCCGAATTAACCGACCGAGCCACCCAGGTGCCCCTGTTGTTTTGTTTGTTTGTTTTTAAGGCAACTTTTTATTTTGGAGCATTTCCAACGTTACAAAAGCGTGGTAGTATAGGGGCGCCTGGCTGGCTCAGTCGGCAGAGCATGCGACTTTTGATCTCAGGGTTGTAAGTTCGAGCCCCATGTTGGGTGTAGAGTTTACTTAAAAAAAAAAATAGAATAGTGTAGTGAATTCCCATTCACCCATCAAGCAGTTTCATGAGTTATAAACTCATGCCTGGTCTTGTCTCATCTGTGCTCCCTCTTTGTTATTTTGAAGCAAATTTCAGGCGAGATATTGTTTAGTCTGTGATTATTTCAGTGTCTCTAAAAGATAGACTTTTTAACCATAATCACAGTTGTTTTACTTTTTAGTTTTTAAATTTAGTCAAATCTGTTTAATTTGTCCTTTCATTATTTTTTTATTCCATGCTTTGAAAAGAAGGGTTTTTCTCGAAAGCTTGGCAGAGAGACGTTAGAGAAGGGTGAAGAGTCAGAGGGGAGAGGAGGCTGTCCAGAGCGAGGCTGCTGGGTCCCATGTGTCTGGTGGGGAAGCAGGAGGAGAGAGAGGGTGGGTGTCTGGAGCCTTTCACTCACCTGCCTTTCCTTCTTGCAGGCTTATTTGTCATCATGGAGCTGCTCCACCCAGCCTTCCCTAACTGCTTCCTGCTGACCTGGGTCAGCTTATGGAGTGCTATTCCTGAAGCTCACGCTGTGTCCACAGGGACACCAGGCATCAGTGCGGCCTTTTTCCTGCAGGACCTCCTGCATCGCTACGGGGAGGGTGACAGCCTCACCCTGCAACAGCTCAAGGCCCTGCTCAACCACCTGGATGTGGGCGTGGGCAGGGACAATGTCACCCAGCCCGTGCACGGACAGAGGAACCTCTCGACGGTAAGGCTCTCAGCTGTCCTGAGCACTGTCTGCCCCCTGGGGGGGTCACAGTCTAGTCAGACACGGGAAGCCCACGCAGCTTGAGGCAGGCGAGCCATGATGGTAGAACAGAGGGGCCAACTCTTCTTCCCCCATTGTCTGGGTCCCCAGCAGCACCTCCTGTCCTCCCACATAGCTGTTCTGAAGCCCTGACTGGAGGGAGCAGTCAGTGGGAGTTCTCAGCCCTCCGCATGTTTCCTCACGGCTGCACTGGGATCACCCGTGGGCAAGCCAGAGCTCCCGGGACAGCCAGCGTGTCTCATAGGGTTTACAGGTTACAAGGCCCTTTGCCTGCAGTCGCAGGGGAGCCTCACACTCCCTCCAGGTGCAGGTGGAAAGCCTTCATTATTTACAAGGGAATGCCAAGGGTCGTTCAGTGAGTTCCTAGACAGTGCAGGACTAAGACCCAAGTCCTTTGGCTTCTGGTTCTCTTTGTTCTTCCATGTCATCTCGGCTAATCATAGCCTGAGGCTATTTGTGGCCGCCAAATGTAAGTCAGCCAGCAATGTCTTTATATATCTGCTTTGTTCCCTGTGCTGAGGTGCTGTGAGAAATAGAGAAAAATGAGTCATGTTGAAGAGTTTGCTGTCAAGATGGAGAGCTTACCCACCGGAGGATAGAGTTATCTGATAAAAAAAATGAAGTGTAAGGGGGGCCTGGGTGGCTCCGTCGGTTGAGCGTCCAACTCTTGATTTCTGCTTAGGTCATGATCTTGGGGTCACGGGAGGGGTCGTGGGATTGAGCCCCGCTTTGGGCTTTGGGCTCCATTTTTGGCGGGGAGTCTACTCGAGATTCTCCCCCTCTTCCCCTCCCCCCTGCTCACTCACTTTCTCATTTTCTCTCTCTAAAATGAATAAGTAAATCTTTTTTAAAAAATGAAGTGTTAAATGCTATGGGTTGGACAGTCTTCATAGGATTCAGAGGCAAGGGGGGGGTGTATGCTAGAGTAATCAACAAAGGTTTGGGGGCTAGGTGTCCAGGGCCTTCATCTTGAAGGAAAACTTTTTGGAGAGGTCACACGACCAAGGGACCAGGCAGCCTGGATGCAGAAGCGCAGGTGTGCAGTGATGTCGGAGTTGGGCAGCAGGCTGCCCTCACAGGCCCATGCAGACTGACCCCAGGGGGCCTCCTGGCACAGCAGCAGTATCTTGGGGTCACCGGAGTCCAGCTGTGTCTGCTTTGTAGGCCCAGGAGCTCTCACTTGTCAGCACACCCGGAGGGCTGTTAGAGACTGACCCATGTTAAACCAACCCAGATAAAGACTGATTCTAAGTGTATAAAGTATAATTAGAAGTAGAACTGCAGTGTTTCATAAGAACAGTATGTGAGAACTACTTACCTAACGCCTCCCAAGGGGAGTGAGCATTCATGTCCTCTACCAGCCCTTACGTGCTTCATGGTAGGTAGACTGAATCTTTAGATTTTCCTTCCTTCCTCCCCTAATCTCTGTCAACACATTCTTCAGGCTGGGGTCAACACTACATACATGGTCAAGGGGGCTGATGTTCCTCTTTAGGTGCCAGAGCTCAATAGCTTTGGAGAAGTATCTGGAATATGCATTTTAATAACTCTTCAGGCTGTTGTGATGTGCGGGTAGATTTGGTATCTGGATGAAGCTGTATCTTCAGGTATGCAGATAGAATAATGTTTTCCAAAAAGCACACCCTGGTCACAAAGACTGGGATTCAGTTGTTCCCAGACCTTGTGGGCAGCCAGGTACTAATGGGTGTGTGTAAGGTGTGTGACTTGCGCTGGGCGACTGATCTCTGAGATTATTCATCAGTTTTTCAAGTTGAGGGACCACCTTGCTCTCATCCCTGGAGATGAGTCTATAGACACCCCCCCCCCCAGGATTTGGACAGGTTCCATTTTTGTTTTCTCCTCATGGAAGGCTAGTCGGTTGCGGCAAGAGGTGACATGTGATTTTGGGTTCTGAGAGGCTTCCTGCCTCTTTCCCTTTGTCTCAGTGCTTCAGTTCTGGAGACCTCTTTGCTGCCCACAATTTGAACAACCAGTCACGGATTGGAAGGATTGAGTTCCAGGAGTTCTGCCCTACCATCCTCCAGCAGCTGGATTCCCGAGCCTGCTCCTCTGAGAACCAGGAGAACGAGGAGGATGAGCAGACAGAAGAGGGGAAGCCAAGCGCCATTGAAGGTGAGCGGGGACACGGAGGCTGGGGCCAGGGCTGCTCACGGAAGATCTATCCAGCGAGCAGCTCATCAACACCGGGGGAGTGGGTTAGAGGGATGGTGACACTGCTGTCTTCCACACTCACACAGCTGCTCCGGCATATTGTCGGATTGGGTGGCGTGGCTGGTGAACTCAGTGTGGGCTTTTGGACCAGCCTGTGGATGCTTTTTTTTTTTTTTTGGCCACTTTTTCATTTTTGTTCTCATTAAACTACAAGGGACTAATGCCTTGGTGTTGCAGTGTGGCTGCCCTCGCCCCCTTCCCCCTTCCCCCGCCCTGTGCAGGCCCTGTGCGCCGGCCAGGGCGGACCCCAGCGGCTGTGAGTGTCCGTGACTGCCGCGGGCCTGCCCGCCCCTCGGTGCCTAGCATGTACAGCCTGCCTTGTGCTCATTGTTTGCTGCCCTCATCATTTCACTCCTGGTTTTTTCAACTTGCCTGTCGTTATCACCTGCCTCTCCATTGAAAAGGTAAGCTTCTTCTGAGAGCAGCTTTGCTGTGTTTGTAGGCTTCCCCACAGCACCCAGCTGGAGACGGACTCCGGTCTGTACTGACGGGTTGCTGTTCTCTGTCTGCCCCGATCGTAGCTGAATTCCAAACCGGCCGCCCCAGGCAGCAAGAACACCCCCACCCTCAGTAATGGAGGCCCTCGTCTGTTCTTGTTCCTCCACAGTGTGGGGCTTTGGCTTCCTCAGTGTTTCCCTGATTAACCTGGCCTCTCTCCTGGGAGTCCTCGTCCTGCCGTGCACGGAGAAAGCCTTTTTCAGCCGTGTGCTCACATACTTCATCGCCCTGTCCATTGGAACGCTGCTCTCTAACGCGCTCTTCCAGCTCATCCCAGAGGTGCAGTAGAACAGAACTCGTGCGTCCTCTTTCCCTGGGGGCCAGCCGCTGCGCCGCCCCCACCCCGTGTTCCGAGGCACCTGACAGTTGCCACCTGAAAAATTCACTTCTCCCTCATATCAAGGGACACAAATATGACTTCTGACTCTGGATCTCGAGGGCCTTCTCTCGCTCTGGGGCACCCAGGTTGGCCTGTGGCCTCTTCAGGTGATGTCAGATGCAAGGCTCTCCCCATTTGCCCTCCCTGTCAGAGATCTGTCAGCCTCCTTTCCCCAGTCCCTGCCTCTCCAAAGCCCGGTTTGCAGGGCTCAGAGGGAACGGTGCAGCTGGTGGTCGCTGTCCAAGCCCTGGTACTCCATACCCGCTCTGTTCTAAGCAGAGGCCCTGGCAGTACTCAGCTTGGCCACCACGAGATCACCCATCTGGGAGGAGGTGGAAGGAAAAGAGGCTAACAACTGATCGATAGAATTGGGCTCAAAAGCAAGTGATCTTTTTTTTTTCCCAAGTAGGCCATAATTCATACCATAGAGAGCCAAACAGAAGAAAAACTATTTAACAAAAACAAATGAGATTAAAATCCCAAGACAAAGGAAAAGGCACTCAGTCCTTCATACCTTGCATCTTGACTTTTTCCTGGGATAGGACTGACCTCCTGGCGCCCTTACTTGACTGTTTTGAAATATTTGTTAATTTTGCTTTTTAATTGTGACCACTGAGGAGCTAAAAAAATAAGACCCAAGTTGACGGTCTGCCCACTTTGTCAGCTCAGGCAGGGCTGTGCCCATGCAATAGGGATGACTGTGTGGACCTCCTTTGGGAACAGGGGCGCTGCCTTTCGTAAAAAGAGTCCATGTCACTGACTCCCCAGCCTTTCCCAATCAAAAGACTTAGCCAGAGCGATGTCAATGGGATGCCCAGGCCTTGCCTTTTCCTTCTAAATGAGAGAAGAAATTTGGTTTAAGAGGAACCATCTCAATGTTATCTAAAAATCCCACATTACTCTAACAAGCACTTCTCATGGGAGGCCTCATCTTGGTCTTTTTTTTCCAGCTCCAGAAACTGAATTTATTAATTCTTTAAAGATCTGAAATAAAATGCCGTATTGCCTGTTGAATGGAAATATAATAATTGTACATGCTCCGCCCCTGTGGCTCACAGGGGCGCGCCTGGTCCTAGCTCCATTTCATCCTACCTGGAGTGTGGGACACTGGGAAATAACAGAGGAAATATTTTTTGTGACAAGGTGATCTTGGAACTCTGTCCTCTCTGCTGGAGTGCTCTCAGAGCAAATGGAAACAAACTTGGGAGAAAAACAAAATCAAAAGAGAACAAAAAAACCCCTGAGAAGTGAAGAAACGGAATTTTATGGGCCTCGGTTTTGCCTGTTCTCCATCTCGCTGCCCTGCACACCTGACTTTGTGGTGTCTTGCGCCAAGCCTGCCGAGTCCAGGTGGTGTATGTGCCTATATGGTGTGGTCCGGATGTGAAAAGCAAACACGGCAGCACAATGAGCTCTCTTTGTCCCCTTGATCTTGTTTCCTAGTAAAGAGAGAGCCCTCGAGTCCAAAGTCTGTCATGGGCAGCCTGTGGATAGGCCTAAGCACACCTCCGTGGTGTGATGAGGCAGCGTCCCACCCTGTAGCCACACCAGCTGGCAGGTGCGCCTCCAGGTGTCCCTCGGGCCACCGGGGGGTTCCAAGGCCACCTTGAATTCCTCCTGATCCAACTGATTGAAGGAAATTTCATCAGACTTGAATCACTAACAAATTTTCTGTTTCTCTCTCCCTCCCTACTTGTCTCTCTGATTTTTCTTTTTTGTTTCCTTGTTAATATCCACCCAAACCTCCCACATTGCCTCCCCGTCCTTTCCACCCCATGTTCCCCTAAATGGTGGTTGCTGTGAAATGGGGCGTTGGTCCTTGTCCTTGTCCTGGGTGGGGCTGGCTCTCCCCCAACGGCAGTGTGGGGATACGGTCTCCTCTGTGTGACTGTCATCTCCCTGTGCTCCCTCATGGGGGCCAGCGTGGTGCCCTTCATGAAGAAGACTTTTTACAAGAGGCTGCTGCTCTACTTCATAGCTCTGGCGATTGGAACCCTCTACTCCAACGCCCTCTTCCAGCTCATCCCCGAGGTATGGCAAGCCAGGACTTTCCCACACAGGAGCATGCCAGTCTCTGGCGGGGGGACCGCGGGGCACAGCGGGAGAACCCTCCACTTCGACACAAGGAATAGGAAGGAGGAGGTCCTTTACTTTCAGAAAATGAAGCTGAGATGGAGTCACGAGTGAGGAGAGGACGCATAGCATAGGTTTGGGAGCTGGGTTGGAATCCCAGCTCCACCTTCGACAAGTTCGGTGACCTTGGGCAAATTACCGAACCTCTCTGTGCTTCTGTTTCCTCTTGCAAAATGGGGGGGATGATCGGACTGACCTCATGACGGTGTTGTGAGGGCTCCATGAGTTAATGCTTGTAAAGCACTGGGGGCCCAGTACGTGTTCTAACTGCCGGGTGATAAGATGTAGTGTAGTGAGATCACTTTATGGCTCCTGACTGGGAGCTCGGGGCACACACAGAAAAACCAGCAGAATCCATAGGTCTCAATAAAAAGATCTGTCCTCTGCAGTAGGTTGTCTTGGGGCAAAGGTGGTCTAAATAAAACAGCCTGGTTTTGTGTACACAGACGGCACCTTTGCCCCATTGCCTAGGTTAACAAGAAAATCTTCATGGAACAGGAGCAGCTTAGTGTTTGTCAGTCTGGCAGGAGGCCTTGGAGAAGCCCCGCCTCTGCAGTAGCCCCACTGATGACAGTAAGCAGGAGGCGTCTCCTGATAGGTGGTCTGACAGGCCTGGGCACATAGCCAGAGGGGAAGCACAAAGATGATGCTACATGCTTCTTCTCAGAGCACCTTATGTTTTCTAGGATGTGCTTCTGTGTCTTCTTAGTTGATTCTTACTTAGATCAACTGATGCCTAGAGAACAAGTAATGCTTTGCCCACTGAACAGATACAGAACAAGAGCACGTATCCTGGAGGCCGGGTTTCATAACTCCTAAAGCTGTGCTTTTGTACTCTGCCATCCTTCCTGGCTTTTTGTGGAGAACTGTTAGTTGACGGTTTTCACTCCACTCTTCTTAAGATGATTTGTCTCTCCTGGAAAGTTGGCCTGTATGTGTCACTTCTACTCTAGAACTTGACCTTTACGTCTCTGAGGAAACAATACAAGCAAGTAGAGATGCAGTTTGCCCCTTTAAAACAGAAAGGAAGAACACTCACCTTTTAAGCGGCCCAGAGTTCCTGGTACTTAGGATCGCTTTCATCTTTGACCTTTTCATGAGAAGGCTGGTTTATTCAAGAGGGTTGTTTCCTGTCCGAAGATGGAGGGAGCAGGTCACCAGCCAGTTTCCCAAGGCCTCACAAGTCAGGAGCATCACGGAGTGTGGAATTCTCCTGATTCCTGCTCCAGTCCTTTTCCCAGTAGATTTTGTTTTTCCCCCCATGATCAGTGAACTTGCCAGAAATAGCCCAAAACAAGCCCCCACCCCCAAATTGACACGTGCAGTAACACAGTCTGCTTTCTTGGCTTTGCGGTCACTGGGAGGTCTGTGGTCAGGAAGATGCCGCAATTCTCATCATTTAACTGGGGAATGGATTTCCCATTTTAGAAAGTGTAATTATACCATCTCTCTTTGTGTTTATAGGCAGATCAGCCAGGGACATTAGATAACAATGAAAATAAACACAAGCGTCTTAAGTATGGAATTTGCGGGCAGATTCTGCCCTTGTAGCAAAGCACCAGGAAAAATGAAGACAGTCTTTACTAAAAGTAGAAAACCATATCTAGGGCTGTTCTTCCTGAGAGTAAAATTCTAAAGAGGATCCATCTTTTGCATCAGAAAATAAGCTAGAGAGAACTGACAGGCCTGGTGATGTGGCATGAAGGCAAGTCAGGGGATCAATTTGGCTGGAAAGGGAAGGAAGTGGTAGGTGGCAGAGCTATCCCAGTGAGTACGTCTCTTTCCTTTCCTAGAATCAAGGAAGTGGTTAAGAGATGAGAGGGACCTGTGAAGTTTTTTTTTTTTTTTTCTTAAACTCACTTTGTTTTCCTGGGTCCACAGGCTTTTGGCTTCAACCCTCTGGAAGATTATTATGTCTCCAAATCTGCAGTGGTGTTTGGGGGCTTTTATCTTTTCTTTTTCACAGAGAAGATCTTGAAGATGCTTCTTAAGCCGAAAAATGAGGTGAGGCCTAATTGTTGGGAAAGGCGGTGCTTCTAGGGAAAGCATCCATCCTAGAAACGTTTGTGTGTCTCGGTAGTGGGGTTATCTGAGCACCGAGGCAGTGAACTTACCTGCTATCCCCCACTCCCCCACTCCCCCACCCTGCTGTGGACAGATTTGAGGAGTATCTCCCCTCCCGTGGATGTTAGCAAGGGGTGAGGACAGACCAGAAACCAGATCTGGCCTGTGTGCCTTTCTCCCCTTGTTTCATTCAAGATCATTTCTTTAATATACCTTTGGTGTCTTTAAGTGGTGAGGGAGGGGCTTGATACATACAGTCATTGGGTGGGAAGTACCACCACAGAGAAACTGGATGCTGATTGCAGTATAGCTCCAAAAAGGTATCTTTGGTGCCTGGCATGCAGTTAGCCTCTAAATAGTTGTCGAATGCAATCAGGGTAGCTCTTGCCAAGGAGGAGCTCTAAACCTTCCTAGCCGGGAGGGCTGCCTCGCTGGAACGAGTGTTGGCCCTGAGGTCACTGCTTTGATTTCTGTCCCACACCAAACCCTTCCATTCACCTTGGTTCAATTTCTATAACAACTTACCCTAGGTTTCTGTGTGTATTGCCTACTTGTGTTTTCTCTGATGGTGGGAATGAAGAGGTCTTCCCAGGGCTGGGAGCACCTACCCCGAGTGAGTGCTTAGGAGGTTTTGTGGTTCGGGTGACCGTCGTGCTGATCCCTCCCGGTGGTCCCTCCAGCATCATCATGGACATAGCCATTATGCCTCTGAGACACTTCCTTCCAAGAAGGACCAGGAGGAGGGGGTGACCGAGAAGCTGCAGAATGGGGATCTGGACCACATGATTCCTCAGCACTGCAGCAGTGAGCTGGATGGGAAGGCCCCCGTGATGGACGAGAAGGTCATCGTGGGCTCCCTCTCCGTCCAGGTGAGTGGGCCCTCTGCTCTTGGGCGGGAGCTTTTAGTAATGGCCTTGATGGCTCAGGCTTACCTTGAAGGTCCATCCTTTGACCGGGGGGCCCTGGGGATGGGCTCTCTTGTAGGACCTGCAGGCCTCCCAGAGCGCCTGTTACTGGTTGAAAGGTGTCCGCTACTCTGATATTGGCACTCTGGCCTGGATGATCACCCTGAGCGACGGCCTCCACAATTTCATTGATGGCCTGGCTATCGGTGCCTCCTTCACCGTGTCTGTTTTCCAAGGCATCAGTACCTCGGTGGCCATCCTCTGTGAGGAGTTCCCCCACGAGCTAGGTGAGTGTGCGGGCTCCGCGCCGGCCCAGCCCGCCTGCGTGGCCGTGGTTGCTGGCACCGCGCCCCTCCTGTGTCCGACCCTCCCCTGCCAAACTCCAGAGTGCTTAGTATGATTAACACATTCTGTGTGCTCTGTGAAATCTAACCACTGATTCTTAACGGTTGAGTTAATAATTGAAATGGATCCTTGAAATGATGGAGATTTTTAAGGTTTTATTTATTTTAGAAAGAGATAGAGAGTGTAAGCCGGGGGGTAGGGGGCAGAGGGCAGAGGGCGAGGGAGAGAGAGAATCTTAAGCAGACTCCCTGCTGAGCTCAGAGCCCAACAGGGGGCTCTATCGCAGGATGCCGAGATCATGACCTGAGCTGAAATCAAGAGTTGGACGCTTAACCAACTGAGCCACCCAGGCACCCCAAAAATGATGGAGATTTTTATAGGGGTGTTTGTTTCCCTATAGCCCCATATCCTGTGGCTGTTTCCTGACCTCTAAAATGGGGTTAATAATAATGCTTCATAGATTTTTCATGAGGATTAAAGGAGCAAAAACAGTGAAAAGGACTTGCTATGTGCCATAGAGTATTCTAAGTGTTCAGTATAGGTTATCTCTCTTTTTTAGGTTATGTCTTACATCCTATTAATCTTGCAAAGGTTGAGATGTCTGTTAGAGGTCATATGGGTGGAAGAAGTAGATGAGCCAGGAGTTAGAAGGTCCTTAGTTTTATCAGAGCAAGAGTGTGAAAGGCCCAGACTTCAGAGGCTCAGACACTCAAGGTCAAGTCCTGGCTTTGCCAATTTACTGGCTTGTGACTTTGGACAAATTATTTAACTTCTCTCAATCTCACTTCTGTTTCCTGAAAACACCATTCAGTGTAGTTGTGAGGAAAGAAGCTCCTTCTATTTCATCCTCCATCAAAAGAGCAATGAGGCTATTGCTAGTGGCTTATCTATGTTGAAAATCTTGTGCGTTATTTTCAGCCTCTGGGCTGGAAATACATGGCTAGTTTTGTAAATGGAGACAGCTCCGAGATGTGAAGAGGAAGTCTGTCTTGATTGTTCCCCCAGACGTTATGCATAGTGGAAGCAGTTTGTCCTCATCATATTCTCTGTCCGTGACCTAGCGTTAACTCTTCCACGCCCTTCCCTCTTGTTGTCCTGCCTTAGGAGACTTTGTCATCCTGCTCAATGCCGGGATGAGTATCCAGCAGGCTCTCTTCTTCAACTTCCTTTCTGCCTGCTGCTGTTACGTGGGTTTGGCCTTTGGCATCCTGGCTGGCAGCCACTTCTCTGCCAACTGGATCTTTGCACTGGCTGGAGGAATGTTCTTGTATATTGCTCTGGCTGATATGGTAAGTCTTCCATAGTTCATGCCATGTAGGCAAACTGGGACTGGGTTATTCATTGGACGGGAGGCAGCTGAGAGGACATGAGTTAGTTTGTTTTTAATAATAGCTTTGTTGAGGAATCACTCACATACCACACAGTTCACCTATTTAAGGTGTGCAGTTCAGTGCTTTTTTTTTAAAGATTCCTCTTTTTTCATTTGAGACAGAGCAAGAGAGAGAGCATGAGTAGGGGGAGGGGCAGAGGGAGAAGAAGGGGCCTGATGCAGGACTCGATCCCAGGACCCCAGGATCATGACCTGAGCCGAAGGCAGACATTTAACCATCTGAGCCACCCAGGCGCCCCAGGTTCAGTGCTTTTTAAAGGACAAAAAACTTACCAGCATGTGTTATTAAAGAAAAGGATTAACCTCAACTCCACAGTCCTCCCTTAAAAATACTTAAGTATTACAGAATGGATGCATATAGGTAAATGAAGAGAAGGGAGGAGGGAAAGGAAATGAACACTGAATATACAATTTTATGTTCGGATTTCCTCTTATACTTAATATACCCTAGACATTTTTCACGTTGCATATCCTTTAGAAGCATCCTTTTCAATGGCAGTATTTTTTGGTGCGAGGATATACCTTATCTAGAACTAGAAGTGCTGGCTCAGAAAGGATGCCTTGTGGGGGTGCCTGGGTGGCTCAGTCGTTAAGCGTCTGCCTTCGGCTCAGGTCATGATCCCGGGGTCCTGGGATCAAGCCCCGCATCGGGCTCCCTGCTCCGCAGGAAGCCTGCTTCTCCCTCTCCCACTCCCCCTGCTGTGTTCCCTCTCTCTTTGTGTCTCTCTCTTGTCAAATAAATAAAATCTTTAAAAAAAAAAATAAAGGATGCCTTGTGGTTTGAGCTTTAATGAGCATTGCTGTTCTCGGCGGCGTCGGGCAGCACACAAGGTATCCTACCCGCCAACGTTTGGTGTAACCCTCCTAAGTAGCTTCGAGTTGGCGAATGAAATGCCCGGTTGGTTACATCTTCTGTAGAACATGGGTGATTTCTTTTCTTGTTTGTTGGCATGACATGTTCTCTGGCGTGTTTGCACGAATGATTTCCCGTATCCTTTGAAAACGATACTTTTGATGCAGTGATGAGAGTGGTGACCACCACGGCCCCTCCTCACCCCTGGAAAACATTTTAGCTTCTCTCCTCTTGTGGGGAGCCCTCCCATGGTGGTGAGGTTAGTCTTCTGCTTGCATTGCTCGAATTCGAAGCTCTGCTCACGGTCACCCACCTTGCTGGCCTGCCGCTGGGGGCCTTGAGTCACAGCGATGTCACAGCTCCAGGCTCTAGTTCCTTACACAGTTGCTCAATTTCCCAAAGAGGGGGCAGCGGTGTTTTGGTAACAAAAAATCTTCTGAAGTGTTTTTCAAGTGCACAAAAAACAGTTGATTTTTATCAGAGCAGTTATTTTTAGCCAGCATCTACATCTATCCAGGGCTCCATGCGCGGATAAATACTTGGTTTTACCTCAGTAGTTGAAAAGTCGCCGTAGCCAGCTTGGACCACAGCTGGTAAGGCTATTGCTGCTGATTTGTCTTTGTGAAGGGGTTCTATCTAATATCCATATGTCTCAGTTACATATTCTGTCTTTAGAACAGTTACAATGATCTATACCATTACGTTGTAATCCTGTATTATGTGGTAATTATTGTGTCCATGTTCTAATACAAATACACTTAGGAGTAGGTATTATAATGATGATTCAGTGTGCTCCGTCTCTCTCACGGAATTGTCCTGGGCTGCCCAGGTTGAGAAAGGAACTGCAGCTCTCTTGTTTTTCTCCTCTTCTCAGTTCCCTGAGATGAATGAGGTCTGCCAAGAGGATGAAAGGAACGGCAGCGTCTTGGTCCCCTTTGTCATCCAGAACCTGGGCCTCTTGACTGGCTTCGCCATCATGCTGGTCCTCACTATGTATTCGGGACAGATCCAGATCGGGTAGGGCCCTGCCAGGAGCCGGCGGGATTGGAAGCTGGCCCTTGGCCACCCGGTCCCTGGCCCTCGGCTGCGGTGCCCACGACGCCCCAGACTGTGACACGGACTGTACTCCTGCATTCACATGTCAGCTGTTTTTACACATGCTCTGTCCTAGGAATAAGCCGCCCTGGCAGCCAGGCTCTAGGTAGTGCCTCTCCCTCCCTCCCCCTTCTTTCTTAGAGTGACCCTGGAACCGGAATGCAGCTCCCTTAGCAGGCAAGCCTCACTCTTTTCTCTGGCTACCCTGGCCTCTTAGTCCTCAAACCAGCAGCGAGAGATTTTGCGTCCTTGCCCTACGATGCAGAAACACTGCCAGTGCTCCTGGCTTGGTCAGCAGTAGCAGGAGGTGAGTCTCTGGTTGCAGGGCCCCTGAATCTAACTGTGTGTCCTGGACCTCAAGATGACCCATTTTGAAATAAATTCACCTGTTTTTCCAGAAAAAAGATACAGGAAACAAGAATCCCTCCTATTTTTTCAGTCTGTCCAGTTGCCTGTTTTTTCAGAGAGAACTGAAAGTTGGAACACGTGTAGGGCAAGAGAGGAGGCAAGGATCATCCCGGGGGGGTGGGGGATAGAAGTGATGGCTGTGTCCCTGTCCCCCCCCCACCCCCCACCCCATGCTGGACGATAGTGTTGTGGCCACAGGGCTGAGCCAGCGCCCCCCGCTGGTGGAATGCTGTACAGGGGTCAGTTGCCTGGACCTCCTCCCCTTCTTTCACATTAACACTGACGGAATGGAAGGCGGAGAATGGAGACCTGCAAGAAATCAGTTGGTTTGCTCTGATTTCCACCTCCCCTTCCTCCCCTCTCCCATCTTCTGAGAGACATTTTATCTGGCTCCCTAGAAGCACATTTACAGTCTTGTATCAGAGGGGAGACTGCACAAATTTCCCTCCCCTGGTCAGTACTTCTGCTGCAAAATGGCACGTTTCCTTGCGGAATTGGCTGCAGCTCATGCGCTTCTTAGACAAAGGTGATCGGAAATGGACTCGGTGCAGGCCCAGCTGAGGATTTGTTGATTGCATAAATAAAAGTACAAGTAATGGAAGACGGGGCCCTGCAAATGCTTGCTGAACAGGGGCTTCCGGATGAGGCACTGTGAGTGGATTTTAGGTCCCCTTTCCTCCCTCACCCCAAGCGAGAAAGGGCGAATCCTATACTGCATTGAACATTAATCGCTCTAACCCTCTTCAGAAGATGGATTGATAGACTTGTCTGTGAGACTGTAGGCCAGCCCCAGGCACTGTGGAGCCCTCTCCTCAGAATTCTGGCTTCAAGGGGAGCTCATCTCCAGGTTCACTAGGTGAATTGATTTATTATTATCATATTGATAATGTCAGATTCTTTAGCCACTTTGGGGAGCCAGTCTCTCCAGAAGCCTTTCTTAGTGGTGCCCACACTCGCAGCCCAGGGGCTGTGTTCACTAACTGATTTGTGTGCATGACTGACGAGGGCTGGTCATGGCCAACACCTGTGAGTTTTTCTGTTCTTACACAGGAAGTCTTTCCACTGTACAGTAGTTAAAAGCCGCGTCTATTTTATTTTTGTTTTTTTTTCTTCTTGGGAAATGGCCCTCAAACCAGGAATAGTCTTGAAAAGAGTATGAGCGGGAAAACTGCTGGCGATGCTTTATACATTTTTCTCCTTCTCTTTCCTGTTGACTTGGATAGATTTGAGAATGGGCTGAAGAAGAAGGAAAACTTGAGTTCTCAAGATTCTAGAGTATATATCAGGACTGACTCCTGATAGGATTATGGTCCAATTTTACCAAAGAACCAATTCCTTGAATGTTGGAATCTAACTTTTTATATTATCATTATTTTTATTATTGTTGTGACTGTTTTAAAACGGTTCCCTGTCTTTTCTGTTTTATTTTTCTCTGTGTCTGACATGGCTTTCGGGAGCTAGTAGCAAATAACACTCAAACTTTTAAGACTTTACAGAGATTTTTCTTTCCCTAATTCACATGGATATATGAAATTCATAATTTTAGCATTCCCTGTAGACCTGTCATTCCTTACAAATACCGTTTTTCTCGGAGTAGAATCCTAAGTTAGAGTTAGTGGGTTCTAGTTTTAGGAGAAGAGCTTGAAAATATAATTGTTATCAACTTAAAAAAAATAAAGTATGAAGTACTAGGGTGCTTTCCCTTTTTGTGCACATCTATATTAACCTCCCTTCTATATGAACTTCCCTTTCATAGACAGCTGCCTCAAAGGGAAATTCTCTTTAAACTGGAATTGGCCCAGAGGCCAGTCCTGGCTGGAACCTGGCTGGGGTGGGGCCCCGCGAGTAAGTCAACGGAGCGTCTGCTGTTGCTGGTGGCAGATTCGCCTCATGAGTTGAACATGTGGCAATTCCCTTTTGACTTTTAGCTCTTGGATTTGCTGTTTTAAGCATTTGTACCTATTAGAAGTCTGAGGAGTGGCAAGTTTTGAGAACTTGTTCACCCCTGGCATTAGCGTCTCCCACGTCTTTCCCCAGGTGACCAGCTCCTGATGTTAGCGAGGAAAGTATGTCCCGTGCAGGAGCAGTGACTTGGGAGCAGGCAGGCTGCCTTCTTTCCTTGCCCCCAGACGTGGCTGGTATCTCTTGTGTCTAGTGTCAGCGTGGGGCTTTCCCTCATTGGTCCTTCACCCTCGGTTTAAAAGAGAAGGCATCTCTGTTGGGTATCCTAAGACCTGTCTGTAGTTAGTCCTCTTCCAAAGAGACGGTAGTGTTCTGGAAATCTGCTTAAAAACAAAAAGCTGTCTGATTTTTGCAAAAGAGAGAGGTTAAGTTTTTGTTGTTCATCTTTCCTTTTACAGTTCTGAAGTTCCATCACAGTATTTTTTTAAATAACTCAGGTGTTATGAGGATAAACTAGAAAAGAAAATAACTTATGTGGACTGTAAATGTTTATTTGTAAGATTCTATAAATAAAGCTCTATTCTGTATTGCGGAATCCCAAGTGTGATCTTTTCCAGGAATGCGGGTGTAATGGGGACTGGGGAACACACGGTGGCGATAGCGTCGCGCTGATGTCTAAACCTTGCTTTTCCTGCTCCCGCTCACATCTGGACAGGGGATTTTAGACGGAACCTTCGATATCATAACCTGCTCACTTGAGAATGATTTAGGGGCACTTGGCTGGCTCAGTTGGTGGAGCATGTGACTTTTGAGGTCAAAAAGTTTAAGCCCCACGTTGGGGGTAGAGATTACTTAAAAATAAATCTTTTTTAAAAAGTGAAAAGAGGGGCGCCTGGGTGGCTCAGTCATTAAGTGTCTGCCTTCGGCTCAGGTCATGTTGCCGGGGTCCTGGGATCGAGCCCCGCATCGGGCTCCCTGCTCCGCGGGAAGCCTGCTTCTCCCTCTCCCACTCCCCCTGCTTGTGTTCCTTTTCTCGCTGTGTCTCTCTCTGTCAAATAAATAAATAAAATCTTTAAAAAAAAAAAAGAAAAAATTATTTATCTCAGATGGAGCCTGTGGCTTCACTGACGTTGCACGCTGGAAGAACCTGTCCACTCTCTTCTCCCTTGTGTACGTCCAGGACTTGAATGAAACTTGAACCATGTCTCCTGTTTGTCTCACAGGGGGAAATCCCGTCATGGGACCTAAAAGTTTAAACCTATTCTTATTCCAATTTAGTCCCAGGGCCAGGGATCAGTTGTTTTTCCTCCACAACAAAAATGAGCAGTAAGGGAAAAGAATTGATGGGATCTTATCATCACACTAGTCATTCCCAAATGCTTATCACTCAGTCCTTGCATTATTTCAAACTCAAGCAGAATATATTAAATAGCTCATACGGGTCTTCTAAAGTGCATTAACCAGCTATGCTGTGGGGCTCCCATCTGCCGGGCTTCTTCAGAATGACTGTCACTCCATTCTTCGGCGCGTGTCGCCTGTGGAGAGCCTTCCCGGGCTGGCGGCCGTCAGTTACTGGACTTGCGTTGTAATCAGTCTTCATACGCTGAGTTCCTCCTGGGTGGAGGCTGTATCTGGTTTCTCGCTGGGATTTCAGCACCTGCCACACAGGAGGAACGAATGAAGAAAACCAAATGAAATGCCTGAAAGGTCTGTGAAAACAGTCCTTTTCCACTGGCAACTGTTCGAGTGGGCTTTTCTTCTGTCTTTGCTGTTGGTTTCGCTTATGCCTTGCTACCTGGCTCTCCTCTATGTATTTACTTTTTTTTCTTAAATTTTTTTTTTAAGATTTTATTTTTTTAAGTAATCTCTATGCCTGACGTGGGGCTCAAAATCCTGACCCCGAGATCAAGAGTCACATGATCTCCTGACTGAGCTGGCCAGGCGCCCCTGGTTCTCCTTCATTTAGAAACAGGTTTGAGAGTTGAATTTGTGGCCCATGTAGAACAGAGCTAAGCAAAGTAAACAAGCCCTTCAGGAGGTTAAGACTTAGATCTTAGTCCATTCTTTGTAATGCTCTTGACCAGGTAGGCCATTTAGGACCTTTTGGAGGAAGGTGAATGCCCTTCTATCACCTTGCTTTGGAAAGCACACTCTACCATTCAGCGATGCTGAGATCTGATTTGAACAAAACCCCTTTCAAGAAATAATGAAACACCAAATGTGGACAAAGGGGTTTTGATTTGTGGGAAAACAAAATGTTCATCTCTTTTTTTCTTTTAAGATTTTATTTTTAAGTAATCTTTACACCCACCGTGGGGTCAAACCCACAATCCCAAGATCAAGAGTCACATGCTCCACTGACTGAGCCAGCCAGGGGTCCTGTCCCAATGCTCATCTTTTTTATTATTTTTTAAAGATTTTACTTAATATGAAAAGTGGGGTATTGCCCGTCTCTGTCAATGTGTAGTGGGGCGCCTGGGTGGCTCAGTCGGTTGGGCGTCTGCCTTTGGCTCAGGTCATGATCCCGGGGTCCTGGGATTGAGCCCTGCGTCGGGCTCCCCACTCAGCAGGGAGCCTGCTTCTCCCTTTCCCTCTGCCTGCCACTACCCCTGCTTGTGCTCTCTCTCCCTGACAAATAAATAAAATCTTAAAAAAATTTTTTTTACTTATTTATTTGAGAGAGTATGAGCAGGGGCAGGGGCAGAGGGAGAAGGACAAGCAGACTCCCCATTCAACCCCAGGACCCTGAGATCATGACCTGAGCTGAAATCAAGAGCCGGACACTTAACCAACTGAGCCACCCACCCAGGTGCCCCAATGCTCATCTGTTTTAGAGACTTTTGTACTCTTCATGATTTAGTGTGAAAAACCTAGACTTCAGAAGAATGATAGGTTTAAATCCCAGCAGAAGTGAATCCCTTTCATTCTTCTGGCATAAAATGAATTAACATTCCATTTAAAGAAGAAAATACTGGTGGTTGGAAAAGATCCATCGGTCTCTATCAGCCTTTGGTTAAGTACATTTAGAGCTGATGGCCAAAAGACATTTTTCTTACTAAGATCACAACCCCTTCTTGCCGGATGCCTATTCATCCGGTTTTGAGGGGGCCGGGGGTAAGCTCCACACTCAACATGGACCTTGAACTGCCATCCCCAAGATCAAAAGTCGCATGCTCTACTGACTGAACCAGCCAGGCGCCCCTCGTGGTTTATTTTAAACAAAGGAAGGGAGTTAGTAGAGACCATGGTCCCTGTAGAACAGCGATCTTTGACCCTGGCAGTAGGGGGGGTTTCACGACGGTAGCATCAATTATAGTCAAGGAGTAACCCCAGAGTGTTCTGACACCACCTGTCACAAGCCAGGAAGCAGTTCTTCCACTCGGATCTGGGTTTGTTTATTTATTTATTTTTATTTCTCTGTGGTTTGCTTATAGTTTTTTGGAACATGAAAGATAAACTCAGGCAATAATCCATATGGGTTTTTGCACATACTACACACGTAGAAATCCCATCAGGCAATTCCTAGTGGAGACCCCTGACAAGACCTCTTGATGAAGTAATGGTAAATGTGAAATGTGCTCTTAAAATATGTATCGTCCTTCACTTGGCTTTGTGTGTGTGTATACATTTAATATGAGAAGTGGGGTATTGCCTGTCTCTGTCAATGTGTATGGGGTGGTAGGAAGACAACCAGAGGGACTTAGGCCCGAGAGTAAGAGGCAGTTCTGGCCCCGGGCTGGGGATAGAGGTAGGGTTAGGTGAAGCTCTGCACCAGTCCTTGGACCATAGTGCAGGCCCACTCAGTCACCAAAGCAAGAATCGGATACAAAAATTGCAACCCCAGTGTTGGGAGAGGGGAGAGTGAAGGCAGCAGGAATGCCCACAGCCCACATTCAGTGCTGCCAGGTCAGACCAGAGCTCCTGGCCAGACCCTCCTGGCTGATCACCCTTACATCCATCCCTGTGTGAGCCAGGCAGGGCCCTGTGCAGTTGTTGGTCTTAAATCCGTGGTTATCAGCAAAAGCCACCACCACGTGGCCAGTGCCAGTCCCTCTGGGCCCTACACTCGCTCAGCAGACTGTTGCTACAGGACAGGAAGGGGCCAGAGCTGTCGGATACCGGGGTGCAGTTGGTGCCTCCATCAGCCACAATCCCTCTGGAGGCCACAGCTACTCCCATGGGAGTAAACTTGAGAAGGAACTCTCCACTGGCACAGGACACCTTCACGGGATGATGATGACAATCCTTCACTGCAATCGCGTTCTTGTTTCAGCCACAATGATGTGGCCACTCTGGGGGCCCACACAGAGGCCAGCTCCAACCTTGGTCTTTAACTTGCCCTCAGGGCAAAAGATGGCAGGGACTGGACACAGAGGGCGACAGGTCCCAGGGGAAAGAACGTGTGCACTGCTCGGCTAACATTTTTAAATGCAGCAAAATCGGGACGCCTGGGAGGCTCAGTTGGTTAAGCGTCTGCCTTCCGCTCAGGTCGTGATTCTGGGATCGGGCTCTCTGCTCAGCGGGGAGCCTGCTTCTCCCTCTCCTGCCGCTCTCCCTGCTTGTGCTCTCTCTCTCTGTCAAATAAATAAAATCTTTAAAAAAAAAATTTTTTTTAAAGGTTTTATTTATTTATTTGAGAGAGAGAGAATGAGAGACAGAGAGCAGGAGTGAGAGGAGGGTCAGAGGGAGAAGCAGACCCCCCGCTGAGCAGGGAGCCCGATGTGGGACTCGATCCCGGGACTCCAGGACCATGACCTGAGCCGAAGGCAGTTGCTTAACCAACTGAGCCACCCAGGCGTCCCAATCTTTTAAAAATTTTTAAAAAATAATAAATGCAGCAAAATCTAAGAATGACACCCAAGCTAGTTAATGGAAATTCCTTCCAAACATGATGTTAACCATGTGGGTATTAAGGGGTAAACAGCTAATTCAATAGAGACCTTTTGTTGTTGTTGTTGCTTAAAATAAAGGTTTAGGTCTTTAATTATAGATGCTAGTGAGGAGGGGAAAAAAAGTCTCTTTGATCCAGTGTATCCTCCCAGAATAGGAAATTCTTTCAAGTGGCATGTTTCCTATAACTTCTTGAGGTTAATAAAACAAGCTCCTTTGGGGCGCCTGGGTGGCTCAATCGTTAAGCATCTGCCTTCGGGCTCGGGTCCTGATCCCAGGGTCCTGGGATCGAGCCCCACATTAGACTCCCTGCTCCGCAGGGGGCCTGCTTCTCCCTCTCCCACTCCCCCTGCTTGTGTTCCTGCTCTCCCGCACTCTGTCAAATAAATAAACAATTAAAAACAAAACAAGGGGCGCCTGGGTGGCTCAGTTGGTTAAGCAACTGCCTTCGGCTCAGGTCATGATCCTGGAGTCCCGGGATCGAGTCCCGCATCGGGCTCCCTGCTCGGCAGGGAGTCTGCTTCTCCCTCTGACCCTCCCCCCTCTCATGCTCTCTGTCTCTCATTCTCTCTGTCTCAAATAAATAAATAAAATCTTTAAAAACAAAACAAAACAAAACAAAAAAACAAGCTCTTTTGAAGCCAGTGTCTGGTTGTAGCCTATAGACGGGGCCCCTGAGTTGAAATCTCAGGCTACCAAATTCGCATGGTTTAAACATTTTGTAGTAATTCTCCAAATAATGTAGCTTTTCCTCCCTCTTCTCTTGAAAATTGTGTGGGCAGAAAAGAGATTAAATTTAGATTTTTTTTTTTCTGGGAAAACTGATTTTTTTTTTAAGTAGGCTCCATGCCTGATGTGGGGTTTGAACTTATGACCCTGAGATCCAGAGTCGCTCTACAGACTGAGCCAGCCAGGCGCCCCTGGAAAAACTGATATTTTTTAAAAAATTAGATTAAATTGATTTTTCGATATAGATGGTTCAATTGTGTATCCTAAAGTAAAAGGATAGATATAATCTAAACATTAGAGATCTCAACATTGTTTTCATTTGGTTTTAAGGTTTGTTATATTTATTCTTGCGGTCTGATTTTTCTAATGATGCTCTACTTAGCCTAACAAAGCTGTTTGGCATTCCTTGATTCATACATTAAAATTTTGCTTGAAAACTGCCTTGATCTAGCAGATGGTAATAATTTTTCATTGAAATTTTAATGCAGCCTTATATGCTCTTTTAAATAAGGGAGTCCTTAGAAAAGTGTTAAGTTTGGTGCTTTTTGAAGCAAATGAAGATGAGCGGGAATGAATACAAAACTACTTGCCCACAGTTCTGGATTCTTTGTCCTCACCTGCAAGAGCACAAGATCTTTAGGCCAGAAGAATGGATTTGTGTCAATTCCGTTATTGACTGGCTATGTGAACTGCACCTCAGTGCCTTTATCTATGAGGTGGAAGTTGTCACTTCTATCTGTCTCCATAAATGAAATGAGAACAAAATGTATGAGACAGTGCTTTACAAATTAAAACTATACCAATGGTAATTAATGTTCAGTTGTTTGGATTCCTTTCAGAATCTGAAAAATGGCACCTGGGTGGCTCAGTCGGTTAAGCGTCTGCCTTTGGCTCAGGTCATGATCCTGGAGTCCTGGGATCGAGCCCTGCATCTGGCTCCCTGCTCAGTGGAGAGTCTGCTTCTCCCTCTCCTGCAGCTCTCCCTGCTTGTGCTCTCTCTCTCTCTCTGTCAAATAAATACATACATACATACATACATACATACATAAATCATTTTTTAAAAAAGAGAATCTGAAAAATAGATGCTTTCCCAATATTTCTCACACACACACCCCAAAGTGCTTGCAAGTATACTCAAAACCTTAATTTCATTTATAGGAGCAGGATGAGGAGGGGATGATTTGAAACCCTTGCACCACAGGTTAATAACTTCTGCTTCAGACAAGAGTAAGATATTCACTCATTCAACAAATTATTGAGCTCCAACTTTGGGTTGGCACAGCAGTGCCAATAGCAGTGAGCAGGATAGACAAAGATGCTCCCCTTAAGGAGTGAGGGTAGACGCAAAGAAACAAGTGCAACAGGTAAAGTAGGATATTGAGGTAGAGAAATGTGAGGGTGTCATAGCTTTAGCTGGTTCGGTGATCAGAGATGTCATTTGAGCTGGCTGTAAGTAATGAGGAGGCAGCTCTGTAAGAATGTTCCAAGCGAAAGAGATGCCAAATGCAAGAGCTCTGGGACAGAAATGAGCTTAGGCTGTGTTAGGCCAGTTTGTACTAAAGCTAGTATATACAGTATAAACCAGGCCACCATGTCTGACCCGTAGCAGGCAGAGGGACAGAGGTTTGAGCTGAGTTCACAGTAGTTGGGAGTCAGGCCACTTTGGGGAAAGGAAGAGACACTTGAGGATTTTAAGCATTAAGCAGAGGAATGACATAAATCAGATTTATGTTTTAAGTTTGGAAAGATCTGTTGTGTGGGAAAATGGACTGTAGGGGGCGTAAGTTGACAGGATATGTCTCAGGAGGGCTGGCCCCTCCCTCTCCAACCCCCCCACCCCATTCTAAATTTTTGGCCCAGGCAACTTGATGAATGCCAGTGCCATTTACCTTGGCATCTCACCTGTGGAATGCTGGGGCTCAGATGTGAGAGGGGTTTTAAATTCTCTTCTCCTAAATGATTGGATCGTAGCCAGTAATGACTGCCACCATTATCTCCTGCTTTGGAATGATGCAAACAAAAGTAATAGGGAATGAAGGCAGCTTTGGGGCTCCTTGTCATATCAGAGTTCTCATACAATAGGGGTCTCCCAGGAAGGTCAAGGGATAACACACTGCCAAGAGGTTTGCACACTGCCCCCAAGATGGCCTGAATATCAACCTGTAAATACAAATTTACCAGTCAGCCTGACTTTCATGAGGATTTTTTACTTACAAGTGTCTAAAGAGATTCCTAACTTGATACCAGGCTATTACAATTGGTAGGATGTTGCTTTGGGCTGTGTTTTTATCTGGATTCATTAATTTTTTTAAACCTCAACCACTGGGGCACCTGGGTGGCTCAGTCGATCAAGCATCTGCCTTCGGCTCAGGTCATGATCCCGGGGTCCTGGGATCGAGCCCTGCATCGGGCTCCCTGCTCACTTGGGGAGTCTGCTTCTCCCTCTTCCCTTCACCCTGCTTGTGCTCTCTCTCTCTCAAATAAATGAATACAATCTTTAAAAAATAAACAAACCTCAACCACTGTGGAGGGTACATGCCAAGGTAATTTAATCAAAATTAAAATGTACTCATAGGAAGATATGAATTAAATATAATGCCGCATATGATGTCCACACAATATGTATTACTAATTGGGATGCCTGGCTGTTTCAGTCTGCAGAGCATGGGACTCTTGATCTATGAAGTTGAGCCCCATATTGGGTGTAGAGATTACTTAAAAAAATTATGCAGTGCTTTTCATATAAATTTAGAAGTTATATACTTTAAGATACCCTTTTTAAAAAGATTATTTATTTATTTACTTGAGAGAGAGAGAGAGAGCCAGAGCTTGTGGGGGGCAGAGGGAGAGGGAGAAGCGGGCTCCCTACTGAGCAGGGAAGCTGATGAGACCTCGATCCCAGGACTCTGGGATCATGAGCTGAGCCAAAGGCAGACGCTTAACCGACTGAGCCAGCCAGGTGCCCTGTAAGATATGTTTTCTATGTAGCTATTTTAGAAACACTCATTTTCAAAAAATATTCTATAATTCTCTTAACCTGCATTTAACACAGAAGTTTAATATTTAATGGCTTCATACAAATAGAAACTGAAACCAGGTTACTTTTATACAACAATGGAAATTAGGATTCCCTGTGTATTTGTTAAATTAAAAGCATTCATAATTATTTCTCAGAAGAACTGGTCATTAATTAAGGTTTATGGAGTGCTTAGGGAGTTTCATAAGGAAATATATCAAATCTCACAAGCTCTGTAAGATGGAAACCTAGATTTGAAAAGATTAGTAGAAATGCCAATTACATATCAATCTTGGTGATTTCAAATATCTATTCAATCCTGACCAATGCAGAAAGTAAAAAGAAAGAGAATCAGATTCACTAGTTAGATAAAAAATACCACAGCCCCTGGCCAGGTGGAGGGGTGTATAAGCTGAATGAAACAGAACATCTAACTGTTGCTGGGAACTGTTAAAGTCATGACTAAAAGCATCACTACTAGCAATAAAGTTAAGTCTCATTCATTTAAAATTGTCTGGGAAGGGGTGCCTGGGTGGCTCAGTCGTTAAGCGTCTGCCTTCCGCTCAGGTCACGATCCCAGGACGCTGGGATCGAGTCCTGCATCGGGCTCCCTGCTCAGCGGGAAGCCTGCTTCCCCCTTTCCTGCTCCCCCTGCTTGTGTGTTCTCTCTCTCGCTGTTTCTCTCTCTGTCAAATAAATAAATAAAATCTTTAAAAAATAAAATAAAATTGTTTGGGAAGGAGCTTAATTAGACTGTTCTTTTCATATTTTCATTGAGTGGTTTTGATTAGAGATGTCAGAAAAGTCCCCCAAATGAAAATGTAACACTACTAGAAATAGGCCTGGACAATAGGTCTTTGAAAGAAAAGGGCTTTTTTCTTTATTTTCACCTAGTTATAAAGTAATACTTTCTCACCACAGAAAATTTGTAAACTACAGAAATTATTGTTCATTTGTTTCTCCTAAGTCACTCATGGTCACACCACCCAGAGATGGCTACTGTTAACATTCTTTTCCACATCAGACAATGCTCCATGAGGGTTTGAACTGTGTCGATTTTATAGTTCATCACTGTATCCTACCACAGTGCCCAGCACAGTTGGCATCTGATTAACGTTTATGGAATGTACAAATATATTAATATTTCCTTCTAGCCTTTTTATGCATACATTTGCTTGTTTGTTAACAAATGGGGCCCATACTGTACATTATTATATTCTAGCTTTTTCACTTTTCATTATTTCCTGAGGCTTTTCTGATGATACCAAGTATCTCTGTAATCTAAAATATGTTGGTTTTTTGGGGCACCTGGCTGGCACAGTCAGAAGTTGTTCATGCAACTCTTGATCTTGGGGTCGTGAGTTCGAACCCCACATTGGGTGTGGAGATTACTAAAAATTTAAAAAAATAAAAGTATGTTGGTTTTTCATAATGGATAATGTTCCATCCAATATCATACCTCATGTAACCATTTCCTATGCAAATGAAATCATGTAGTACCTACTATTTTGTATCTTGCTTCTTTTGTTCACGTTTTTGAGATTCATCCATATTGTTGCATGTATCAGTAATTATTTCTCTCTCTCTTTTTTTTTAAGATTTTTATTTATTTGACAGAGAGAGACACAGCGAGAGAGGGAACACAAGCAGGGGGAGTGGGAGAGGGAGAAGCAGGCTTCCCACTGAGCAGGGAGCCCGATGCGGGACTCGATCCCAGGACCCTGGGATCATGACCCGAGCCGAAGGCAGATGCCTAATGGCTGAGCCACCCAGGCGCCCCATTTCTCTCTTTTTTTAAAGATTTTATTTATTTATTTGAGAGAGAAACAGAGAGAGCACAAGAGGTGGGATGGTAAGAGGGAGAAGCAGACTCCCCACTGAGCAGGGAGCCCAGTGCTGGACTCGATCCCGGGACACTAGGATCATGACCTGAGCCGAAGGTAGTCGCTTAACCAATTGAACCACCCAGGTGCCCAATTATTTCTCTTTTACTAGCTAAGTAGTATTTCATTATTTGTATAATCATTGCTGTCAGGTAAAATACCTAAGAGTAGAATTACTGGGTCATAGAGTAGGTGTATATTTAACTTTATAAGAAATTTCCAAACTGGGCGCCTGGGTGGCTCAGTTGGTTGAGCAACTGCCTTCGGCTCAGGTCATGATCCTGGAGTCCCGGGATCGAGTCCCGCATCGGGCTCCCTGCTCAGCAGGGAGTCTGCTTCTCCCTCTGACCCTCCTCCCTCTCATGCTCTCTGTCTTTCATTCTCTCTGTCTCAAATAAATAAATAAAATCTTAAAAAAAAAAAAAAAAAGAAATTTCCAAACTGTTTTCCAAAGTAGTTTTAGCATTTTACCCTCCCACCAGTAACGAAGTAGAGTTGCAATTGCTCCCACTCTTGCCAACACTTGGTATAATCTTTTTTCTTAACCGCTGTATTTTATTTGTTTTTAAGGGGCTCAAACTCATTACCCTGAGATCAAAAGTCACATGCTCTACTGACTGAGCCAGCCAGGCACCCTGGTACTGAGAATCTTTAGTTTCAGCTAGTGAAGTGGTATCTCAGTATGGTTTATTTTGCATTTCCCTGATGACTAACAATGTTGAGAAAATCTTTTCATCAGCCATATCTAATCTCTTCTTTGATACTGACAAATCCCTTTCCAGAGAAGTTGTGCTAATTTGTAATTTACCAACAGTGTCACTTTTTTTTTTTAAGTAATCTCTACACCCAACTTGGGGCTTTAACTCATAACCCCAAGATCAAGAGTCGCATGCTCTGAAGACTGAGACAGCCAGGTGCCCCCTAACAGTGTCACCTTTTTTTAAATTAATTAATTAATTAATTAATTAATTATTTTAAAGATTTTATTTATTTATTTGACAGAGAGAGACACAGTGAGAGAGGGAACACAAGCAGGGGGAGTGGGAGAGGGAGAAGCAGACTTCCCGCGGAGCAGGGAGCCTGATGCGGGGCTCGATCCCAGGACCCTGGGATCACGACCCAAGCTGAAGGCAGACGCTTAACGACTGAGCCACCCAGGCACCCCACAGTGTCCCCTTTTAAAAATGTTTTCCAGGGGCACCTAGGTGGCTCAGTCGTTAAGCGTTTGCCTTCGGCTCAGGTCACGATCCCAGGGTCCTGGGATCCAGCCCCGCATCGGGCTCCCTGCTCCGCGGGAAGCCTGCTTCTCCCTCTCCCACTCCCCCTGCTTGGGTTCCCTCTCTTGCTGTGTCTCTCTGTGTCAAATAAATAAATAAATAAATAAATAAAATCTTTAAAATAAATAAATTAAAAAAATAAAAATGTTTTCCAATTTGCTATGTGAGAAATAGCATCTTGTTTTAATTTGAATTTTTGATTACTTATGAAGTTGAACATTTTTTAACGTTTAGTGCCTTATCTTTTATTCTTTTATAAATTCATTGTTCATGGCCTTTCCCCATACTTGTATTGTAGACCTCTTCTTTTTTTTTTTTTTTTAAAGATTTTATTTATTTATTTGAGAGAGAGAGAATGAGAGACAGAGAGCATGAGAAGGAGGAAGGTCAGAGGGAGAAGCAGACTCCCTGCTGAGCAGGGAGCCCGATGCAGGACTCGATCCCAGGACTCCAGGATCATGACCTGAGCCGAAGGCAGTCGCTTAACCAACTGAGCCACCCAGGCGCCCTGTAGACCTCTTCTTTTGAATAGTGAAAGTTCTTTATCCTGATTTAGGAGATGCAAATATCTTCCTCTTTTGTGCCTTTTAATTGTGTTTATTTTTTTCCAACAGTCAAACAATATTCTTTCGTGATTCCTTTCATTACTTTTTTTTTTTTTTAAGATTTATTTATTTGAGAGAGAGAGAGACAGAGACAGAAACAGCACACGGGGAGGGGTAGAGGGAGAGGGAGAGAAGCAGACTCCACTAAGCACAGAGCCCAATATGGGGCTCAATTCCACAACTCTGAGATAATGACCTGAGCCAAAATCAAGAGTCCCACGCTTAACTGACTAAGCTACCGAGGCGCCCCCCTTT
This sequence comes from Mirounga angustirostris, assembly GCF_029215605.1. Classification (NCBI taxonomy): domain Eukaryota; kingdom Metazoa; phylum Chordata; class Mammalia; order Carnivora; family Phocidae; genus Mirounga; species Mirounga angustirostris. The sequence goes on along the minus strand of NW_026991710.1, from coordinate 158,972,869 downwards.
CATTACTTTTGAGCCTTGAAAGTCCTTATCTGAATTAACTAAGTTGTGTTTGATTTGATAAGTGGGGGGAGGGAGCATCAGCATCTTTCGGGATATATTAGCTCTGGAGTTACCACAATTAACCAAGTAGGATAACTTCTTCATTTTCTTTTAGATTTTTTCTTTTATTTTTTACATGTAACTTTTTAAACAAGGTTCACTTTATTTTGATATTATGGAGATTACTTAAAAATAAAATCTTTTTTTTTTTTTAAGATTTTATTTGAGAGAGAGAGCACACATGTGCACAAGGGGGTGGGGAGGGGCAGAAGGAGAGCGAGAAACAAACTCCCCGCTGAGCAGGGAGTCCCCTGCGGCTGGATCCAGGGACTCTGGGATCATCCCCTGAGCCCAAGGCAGACTTAACCGCTTAACCAACTGAGCCACCCAGGTGCCCCAAAAATAAAACCTTTTTTTTTTTTAAGATTTTATTTATTTATTCATGAGAGATAGAGAGAGAGAGAGCCAGAGGGAGAAGCAGGCTCCCCGCTCTCCGGGGAGCCCGATGCGGGACTCAATCCCAGGACCCTGGGATCATGACCTGAGCTGAAGGCAGACGCTTAACCGACTGAGCCACCCAGGTGTCCCAGACCTTAAAAAAATAAGTAAAACAAAAATCTTTGGGGCACTTGTCTGGCTCAGTAGAGCACGCACCTCTTAATCTCAGGGTTGTAAATTTGAGCCCCACATTGGGGCTCAAATAAAATATTCATTTTTTTAAAGATTTATTTATTTATTTATTTGAGAGAGAGAATGAGAGAGAGAGAGCATGAGACGGGGGAGGGTCAGAGGGAGAAGCAGACTCCCCGCTGAGCAGGGAGCCTGATGTGGGACTTGATCCCAGGACTTCAGGATCATGACCTGAGCTGAAGGCAGTCGCTTAACTGACTGACACCCAGGCGCCCCTCAAATAAAATCTTAAAGAAAAAAAAAAGTAAAAAATAAAATATTTTTTATTTATATTATTTTATATATTATAATATTTTATTTATTTATTTATATTGTGGAGTGGCTCCAACTTGAGATCCAAATGGTAGTTTTTTCCCCCACTACTATTATTGTAAAATCCATCTCTTCACATTGGTTTGCAATATTTGCTTAACATTTTTGTTTTCAGCTCTCCTGTTTATGTTCTTCCAGATGAATTTTCACATCTACTATGCTGCAGGGACCAATTTGTTTTTGACCTTTAGAAATTTGCTCTATTTGATAGAAGTGTGGCGTTCTCATTACTTCTTAAATGAAGAACTTCCTCGGGATATCTGAACAATTCTCTTGGGTGGAAGCCTGATGTCAAAACCCAAGAAAACAGAACCAAATTAAATCCAGCTTCCAAAGTGCTCCTGCCTTGTTAGGGTTACTATGAATGGCCTTAGGTCAAAATTCCAAGGCATAATTCAGGGAATGACTTCACAGAGTTTATCCCCAGATCTCCTCCCAATACATAAATCTATATTAATGGAGATTTAGGCTTTAACCCTTCTAATCTTTTAGCTAGGAGCTGTCCAAAAGAACTTTCTGCTATGATGGAGATGTCCTATGCTACCATGTCCAATAAGATAGCCACTAGCCACAGGTAGTTATTGAGCACTTGAAATGTGCACTTGAGGAACTGAATATTTAAATTTGAATTCTATTTAATTTAAACGTGTGTAACCACATATGACTTATTGGCCACCAGAGTAACTGTTAAGACTGGATCTTGGATCCAGTTTCCTTGGATCTCAGTTTTAATATTACATTATCATTGCTAAACTCAAAATACTTCTGACTTTGACAGGCACTATACTCGGTGAGGTTAGACAGTCACAGTAAGACAGTTTCTATTCTAAGCTTACAATTAAAGGAAAGAAAAGGTCAGTTTTTAACCCAGAGATGAGCTAGATCGTTAAGACTCTAGAGCCTTGCCCATCATGTTCCGCAGTAAGCATGAGCGGGGCAAGCAGGTACCGTGTCACTGCATCGAAGAGGAAGAAGAGCGGGCTTGCTTGTAGCAGAGTGGGTGACACGCAGGGCTTACAAGAAGCTCAGTTCCCTGCACATTGGAGGCCTGGCCGAGCAGCTCCGTGGAGCGGCTGCTCTCCCTTCTCTTAAACGTGGAAAGGAAGTGAGGAGGCCACGGGGCCCAGCCGGGTCTCATGCCACCTGGAATCTGAGGCCCGCCAACTACTGGACTGGAGCTGGCATGGACACGAACGTACCTCTTCCTATACTAACGGCACTCAACAAATGTGAAAACTGAAATGCGGGCTTCAGTGGTGAATGGGGGTGCGAGGGAGGGTAACCGTGGGAAGGAGCGTGGTCAGATTGACAGGGGCTCCCTAGAGACAGAGCGGTGGAAGACCAGAAGAAAAGGAGGCAGGGCTCCCGTGAGGAGGGTCTGGGAAGACAAGGGCTCTTGGCAAGGTGGCCCCAGGGTGAGGGTGACAGGAGGTTCGCGGTCCGGGGAGCCGCTGTGGGTCGCCGCGGCCAGGTCACAAGATGGCCGCTGCTTCGCCGGGGCTTTCCGTGCCGGACCTAGGGGCTGGTGGTAGGTGCTGCGGCCCGGGGCAGCCAGCTGCAGGGAGGGCAGGCTGAGGAGAGGACAAACACACCGTCGGAAGCAGGAGGGGAGAAAGGAAGCACGGCCGCGCGGGCCGAGGGCCTTCGGAAGAAGGGGAAAGCCGGGGTGCGCTACTGCCGCGGGGAGGGGGCGGGAGGTCAGGTGGCAGCGCCGGCCAGGGCAGCGGGGCTGCGCGCTGGGCCTTGGCGCGGCGGCGGAGGCGGCGCGCGCGGGCCGCCGGGAAGTTGGGAGACCGGCGTGCGGGAGCGCGCGCGCGCGCACGCGGGACCGGGCCGCGAGCAGCCGCGGCCGCCGCGGTTGCCTCCCTTAGCCACCAGCGCTCCCGACTCGGCTCCTCAGGAGCGAGCGGCCAGTGGGCCCGCATCCTGTCAGCGAGGTTCGAGGCCGGGCTGCCGCGGCCACCTCCTCCTGGTACCTGGGCCGCCCGGAGGAGCCGGGGCCGGAGCACCGTGGGCTGACTGACCCGGGGAGCTGACACCGCTGGACACGAAGGCGGAGGCGCGCGTCTGGCAGTCGCCTGGAGCCGAGAGGAGGCCGAGGGACCATGTCCGGGAGGAACCTCCACCTCTCCACCACCGAACGCGTCATCAAAGGTGCCGGGCGGGCAGGGCCCTCCTTGTTCACCCGCGGGAAACGGCCTTCGGCCGGGCGACGGCGGGGGGACGGAGGGCGGGGAGCCGGGAAGGGGGGGGCGGGAGGGCGTCGGTCCGGGAGGAGGACCTGGAGGGAGTGTGAGAGAGGGGAGGGGGAGCCCCGCAGGGCAGTCCTTGGGCGTTTTCTGATGCACCTTGATCTGTAGCTAGCTGGAGAGTGCTAATTTATCTCCCGTAGTGTGGGACTTGCGGGTGGGGTGGGGATTTCTTCTCCCGCCACCCCAAAGGGCCAGGACCCCCATCTTTTTTAAAAGAAACGATTCCTCTTTTCTCGTCTTTTATCTGTGAAGCCATTTAGGGTGATGTGGGCAGGGACTTTAGTAGATTCTTCCAAGTCAGATCTTTCTGCCGCTCCCCTTCTTTAGGATCTGATTATCTCGCCCCTCCCCCCCCCCCTTTTTAAGGACGTTTACCATGTACCTTTTGGCCCACTTTCTACAGATCATCACAAGTCACTGCTGTTATTTAAAAGAAACAGTGTGGTGAAATAAATACAAATAAATCCATTTTGTGATGTGTGAAAGGGATTTGCAGATCTCTTGACATGATGTTGGTGCTTTATTTTATTTTTTTGGCTGTAGAGACTTGAAGAAGGATATTCTCTGATTCAGATGTCTAACCAAAACTAAAATGTTCCTTACTGTAGGGTTTTACATTGTAGCTGTTTCTGCTCTTAAACTACTTACACTGGTTTAAACATAACCTCTAATTTATGCACTTCTGTTCAGCCGTGACACTTAGGTACAACTCTTGGCTCTTGAGTTTTAACTATCGGTTTGAAAGCACTATTTATAAGAAGGGAGTGTACACCTAAGCGAGCTGTGTTAGTGGCTTCTGATAAAGGGGTTAGCTCTAAGTGGGCAAAGCTATTAAAATACTTTTATTTTTTCATTTTGGTAATTAGAAAGAGAAAGGAAACTAAGATTGGTGACAGAATACGTTTTTGTTTTTGTTTTAATGTGGAAAAGCCTATTGAATGTTCAGTGAAGGGGGAGAATTTTAGTGTTTAACTTAAATTTTTTCTCCCTAACACATGAATCATCATAAATGTTGATTTTCTACACTACTAATTTTAGTGTGTAACTTAGTTTTTTCCCCTCTAAAAAGTCAAGATCAGGGCGCCTGGGTGGCTCAGATGGTTAAGCGTCTGCCTTCGGCTCAGGTCATGATCCCGGGGTCCTGGGATCGAGTCCCGCATCGGGCTCTCTGCTCCTTGGGAGCCTGCTTCTCCCTCTGCCTCTCTCTCTGTCTCTCATGAATAAATAGATGAAAATCTTTAAAAAAAAAAAAAAAAGTCAAGATCATAAGTGATGATCATGAACACTGATTACCTACACTATATAATGTTCAGTAAATAAAATGGGGTTTTTGAGATTTATCTACTCAGATCGTCTGGTATTATTAAGGATCGAAGTGAATTGTTCATATAACTGACATTTAGCCCTTTAACTTAAATAATTTTGACCATTTTAATGGCAGTTTTTATAGTATATAACCCGTAAAGAGTATAAACCTTCTCTTAAGATAAAGAATATACCAAACATAACCTTTTTTGATAAATCAAGGTCAGTTGTGTACATTAATTTCTGTCCTGTGCTGTTAACATGGCTGGTGCATTCTGCTGTTTAAGGGTGTTGGCAGTTTCCTCCTGTACCAAAATGACTCCTTACTGCTATACTGTTTAATGCTTTTGTCTGTTTTTTGTTTATCTTCTCCAGTACTGTTCTTTATCTGTCAAAATATGCCCTTCTAATCTGCTGTTTCTAAGCTGAAGTAGGCAGGGAAACCAGATAAACCAGAATTGTGTGTCAAGTTAGAATAAATAGGATCTCAGTGAAGCTTAGTGGCAGTCCTCAGACCTTTAGGAATCCCAAATTCTGATCGCCATTGTGGCATGTAATTCCCACCATAAGATGCCATAAGATATAAAGGAAATTTTAAAATAACCCTTTCAGACCCTTAAATATAGAAGTAAAGTAAAATGAAACATAGTTAAAAGGCAGGTGCTCTCTTATTGCTAGGCATGCTCACAGTTAAGTAAACACTTCCATTGTCTGTATAATTTGTTTTTTGGCCAAATTATAAATTACTGCATGTTGTATACTTACAAGATTACGCTTAAATAAATGAAATATAATGATTTCAAGCCCTTACTTAGAGTTTGTGGATTTATCTTAAATATAAATACTGTAGTGTGAGAACTTGACCACAGCAATTTTGGCTTCTCTGTGACTTATGTTGCTTTTTTCCTGGGTTTTCCAGAGTTTGAAATAATTGAGGTTTGTTCTAAGAAAATAAGGTGTCACTGTATATGTAGCTAAGGTCCATTGTATTGGGTACTAAATCCTGATCTGATGTTATCTTGTCTGGCCAGAGTTGTCTGCATTTATTCACAGCTGGAAATCTTTTTCAGAGGTGAGACCACACCCCAGTTATTTTTGGTTCTGTCATTTCCTGTTAACTTTAAAGTCTACTTAATTGTTTTGTTTGAACAAATCTTGGAGAAAAGTGGGAGGGAGTGACTAGTATTTTAGTGTCCTTTAAACAGCAACTTTCCTAAAATGAAGAAGGACTAGACTGATAGTCAGAAAACCTAGGTTTTACTGCATCAGGCGCTTACTTGTGACCTTGCCCTTTTTTTTTAACCTTGCTTTTTTACTTAAACTCCCTCCCTTTTCTTTTTTTCCAATAATCTCATGGGCAAAATAGTGTTAATAATACCTTCTTTGTCAAGCATCTGAGCCATGCAAATGATATAACTGACATGAAAAGCTTAAGACAGGTTGTAATATGAAACATGATAGATCAGTTTCTACATAAGTGGTTAGTAGAAAAATCATTAACATTTTTTATTTTTTATTATTATTTTTTTAAAGATTTTATTTATTTATATATCAGAGAGAGAGAGAGCACAAGCAGGGGGAACAGCAGGCAGAGGGAGAAGCAGGCTCCCCGCTGAGCAGGGAGCCCGATGTGGGACTCAATCCCAGGACCCTGGGATCGTGACCTGAGCCTAAGGCAGACGTTTAACCGACTGAGCCACCCAGGTGTCCCTCATTAACATTTTTAAAAGATTTATTTATTTATTTAGAGGGCACATGAGTGGGGGGAGGGGCAGAGGGAGAGGAGAGAGAATCCCAAGGAGACTCCATGCTGAGCACAGAGCCCAACGCAGGGCTCCATCCCACAACCCTGAGATCATGACCTAAGCTGAAATCAAGAGTGGGTCGCTTAACAGACTGAGCCACCCAGGCACACCTCATTAACACTTTTTTGAGAATTCATTAACATTTGAAAAATATCAGAATTAGAAAGTATATGAAATTATAGGGCGCCTGGGTGGCTCAGTTGGTTAAGCGACTGCCTTTGGCTCAGGTCATGATCCTGGAGTCCCGGGATCGAGTACCGCATCGGGCTCCCTGCTCGGCAGGGAGTCTGCTTCTCCCGCTCCCACTCCCCGTTTGTGTTCCCTCTCTCGCTGTGTCTTTCTCTGTCAAATAAATAAATAAAATCTTTAAAAAAAAAGAAAGAAAGAAAGTATATGAAATTATAAGTTGGAAAACTGTTAAGGTCAGGAAAATACCTGTTCTACAATTTATTTTTTTTATTTTTAAGCAATTTCTGCACCCAACATGGGACTCAAACTTACAACCCCCTCTATCAAGTGTTGCATGAACTGACTGAGCCAGGCAGGCACCCCATCCCCTTCTATGATTTAGAGGATATCTGGGTGGAATCCCATGTGTAACAACATGAAGAGACCAATACAGTTCTGTCTAGTACTTTTTTAGCAGCTGGTTTCTTTCCTAGCAGTTGAAGGTGTTTATGTTTAAAAATGTAAAAATTGTTATGATTTCATTCATTCATTTTTTGTGGAGAGCCATCTGCAATGTATGCCAACAAGTGCTCATTTGTTTCTTGTTTTAAAATAATAGTTGTGTGTGCCTCTAGAACAGTCAATTGCACTGTGGCATCACTACTGGTATCTAGAGCAGAAAAAAACCAGACACTCAAATGATTGAATTGTGAAAATCTTTTAGCTTGATTTTCTTTTTTTTTTTTTCCTGGTTTCCAATTTTTTTTCCTGTTTGAGAGAATTTTTTTTCTTTGACAGTGATTTTTTTTTTTTAAAGATTTTTATGTATTTATTTGACAGAGAGAGAGACACAGCGAGAGAGGGAACACAAGCAGGGGGAGTGGGAGAGGGAGAAGCAGGCCTCCCGCGGAGCAGGGAGCCCGATGCGGGGCTCGATCCCAGGACCCTGGGATCGTGACCTGAGCCGAAGGCAGATGCTTAATGACTGAGCCACCCGGGCGCCCCTCTTTGACAGTGATTTTTTAAAAAATGATTTATTCTCCTGGACTGAATCTTTTCCAAAGCAACAAAGAAATTTCACTAGGAATTATGTGACGGATGTGGAGAGTCCATTGTTGGTGGCCAAATGGTGTTCACAGAAAAGTCAGACTTCTTTTCAATAAGATGCTCAGACATTTCTCCCCTTCATTTGGAATTCAAGTGTATTATATATTCATAGGAGGTACTGTGTCATTTGTAGCGCACAGAGGCTACTGGATCTTTAATATTCTGCCAGTCAGAATAGTGTAGCTATGGCTTTCTTAAAAGAATAGTATGGACAAAATTGCTATTTTCACAAGGTTACCCTGAAGCCTGTTTCAGTCTCTGGTACCTATGCCTCATTTATTTCCACAGTTCTTGTCCCCTCTTGCCTTTTTTTGTATTAGAATGGATTTACCAAGGGTTTGTGTGTTTTTGGTTTTGTTTTTAATTTTTTTCTTTTTCATTATTAAGGATTTTATTTTTTATTTTTATTTTTTTTAAGATTTTATTTATTTATTTGACAGAGACACAGAGAGAGAGGGAACACAAGCAGGGGGGAGGGGGAGAGGGAGAAGCAGGCCTCCCGCTGAGCAGGGATCCCAATGATGCAGGCTCCATGTGGGGGATGCAGGGCTCGATGCAGGGAGGGGGATGTGGGGCTCGATGCAGGGAGGGGGATGCGGGGCTTAGTGAATGAGCCACCCAGGTGCCCCCTTTTACTTTCTTAATAGGATTACAGTTTTTCAAAATATAATAAAGTTGGTCAGAGGTAAAAAAAAGAATACAATTAAGAATTGCCTCAAAACAGCTAGGCTTGGGAAAGGCTACCATCGTATTTAAGGATTTTGTAGTGTCTTAATGAGGGAAAGCTAAAAAGAAGAAAATGAGTTTGTTTGTTTGTTTTAAGATTTTATTTTATTTATTTGACAGAGAGAGACACAGCGAGAGAGGGAACACAAGCGGGGGAGTGGGAGAGGGAAAAGCAGGCTCCCCGCAGAGCAGGGAACCCGATGCGGGGCTCGATCCCAGGACCCTGGGATCATGACCTGAGCTGAAGGCAGTCGCTTAACCAACTGAGCCACCCAAGCGCCCCAAGAAAATGAGTTTTAAAGTATATTGGGGTGCCTGGGTAGCTCAGTCGTTAAGCATCTGCCTTCAGCTCAGGTCATGATCCCAGAGTCCTGGGATCGAGCCCCATGTTGGGCTTCCTGCTCAGCGGGGAGCTTGCTTCTCCCTCTCCCTCTGCCTCTCCCCCTGCTTGTGCTCTCTCTCTCTCAAATAAATAAATGAATAAAATCTTAAAAAAAAATGAAGTATATTATACCTGATGTGAAGTGGGGGTAACTTGTTTAGCAGAAAAAGAAGTTGTTTCAGCTACATAGGGTTTGGGGAAACATGCAGAAGTAAGGATGGAGAAAAAGTATAATTGACTAAGGAGTAGACAGCGTGGGTAAAATTAGGAACGTCAAAGAATTGAAAGACGTAAAAGAAGAAAGAGGAGAAGAGGGATAGCTGAAAACTGCTAGGGCAGTTGACATTGATTCCATTAAGGGAACAGCAAGATTATTTTGATGGCTCTGTGTTTAAAAAAACCCAAAGCTTAATTGGCTTATAAATGTAATTCAGAATTACAGATGATTCAAACATCATACAAGCAGATATTATGAAAGTGAGACAGACTTGTTTTTATTTTATTGAAGAGATTGTGAAAAAGGTAGAAAAAGTTGATAGAGGGATAAAGTAAGTATTAAAAAGCACTAATAAGCAGAGGAGATAGAAAGGGTTTTCTAAGTGTATTTCCCATCCTTGTTAATCACACCACTTACCCATTTAGTCCCTGGCTCCAATGACAAGCCTGGGAGTCAGGCCACACTCTTATCCCTTTCACTTCACATCCAGTTCTACCAGACTCAGTTCTATGGACTTTTGGTTTGTACAGAACCTTCTACGTCATCTCCCTCTCTGACATTTTGCTTATACTATTGCAGTAGCCTCTTGCTAGGGCTATTTAATCTAATGTCCATGGTGCCATCATGATCTGTGGATAATGTAGAGGATTATTATTGTTCTTGAACCCCTTTATGAGCACTTTCTGCCCATAAGATAAATTCTAATTTTGTTGATGTATAGTTCTCTTCATGCTAAACCCCCAGTACTGTGTTACTTTCTCCTCATTTCATACCCCTGTTCCCAAACTTACTTTACTCCTACTTGTAGTTCCCCAGAATGCCATGAAATTTTATATCTGTGAATGGGTTCTTTTTTTTTTTTTAAAGATTTTATTTATTTATTTGAGACAGAATGAGAGAGAGAGAGAGAACACATGAGAGGGGGGAGGGTCAGAGGGAGAAGCAGGCTCCCCGCCGAGCAGAGAGCCCGATGCGGGACTCGATCCAGGGACTCCAGGATCATGACCTGAGCCGAAGGCAGTCACTTAACCAACTGAGCCACCCAGGCGCCCTGTGAATGGGTTCTTTGCATTATTTTTATGTAGAACCTTGTGCCCCAACTTGATCAGCCCTTATTTATCTTTCAAGATTTAGCCAAGTGGACATCTGAAAAGCTTTTTCTCCTTTACTACTAAGAGGCTGTATAGAATAATGGTTTTAGAACACGGCCTTGAAATCAGACACACCTGGATTCAAATTCTGCTTCTTTTAGTAGCAGCCCGACCTTGGACCAGTCACTTAATCTTGTTTTTCCTCAGTTTCCCTATCTGAAGTAAAGGGATAATAGAACCTAGTTTACAGGGTAGTTGTAAGGATTAAATAAATGCCACAAGCTGCAGTGACAGGTGCCTAGTAAGTGCTCAATACATGTTAGCTGCTATTAGCAGCAGCAGCAGCAGCAACAGAAGATATTGCCTCCTTTATGCTCCCATGAGCAGTCTCATTGCTTTTCAAATTTCTCTAAATATTTTTATGTTATTATACTAAACAGTTCTCTTCAAGGGCAAGGACTGTGTATTATTAATGCTGAATATATTGCTTAGCACACAGGTGCTTAGTAAATGTTTAAGTGAAAGCATAAGAAGCTTATTTTATGGAAGACAGTTTAGAAAAGGGCAGGGGCTCTGCTCATTACTAGCTGTGTGACTTTTGTCATTTATTTTCCTTGCTTCAAGTTTAAAATGGGAGATAACAGTACCTACCTCAGAATTTAAAGATTGCATTTCATATTGTATGTAAAGTGCTTAACATAGTGCGCATAGTGAGTGCTTAATAAATGTTAGCTGTTCTTTATTAAGAGTTAATCTTGAATCTTAGTGAGATTTGACAGCAGATCTGTTTGACTTTATTATTATAATTTTGTAGATCTGTTTGACTTTAAGTGGCATACGTAAAATGAAGTTTTAAGAGTGTTGTATTTTTTAAAAAGATTATGTATTTATTTGAGAGAGAGTGTGTGGGGGGAGGGGCAGAGGGAGAGAATCTTCAAGCAGACTTCCTCCTGAATGGGGAGCCCAATGCAGGGCTCGATCTCACAACCCATGAGATTACGACCTGAGCCGAAACCAAGAGTCAGATGCTTAAACCAACTGAACCACCCAGATGCCCCAAGAGTGTTGTATTTTATACTTTCCAACTGTAGTCTCCTTAGGAACTTTTGAAAGGATTTAAACCTAAAATCCTTAATAAGAAAAATGGTGAAATTTTCCTTGTCTAAAGTATAGATAGAATTTTAGAAATCGTAAACAGATGTTTAAACAAATACTCGATGAATTCCTACTAGAAGCAACATGTTTCTCTTTATACTTAGCTTAAATACTGTCTTCGAAAGTACTCAGTGTAGCGTGTAATGGCCTCACAAAAGTGTGACAGAAAATCAGAACTATGGAGCTTCCTATGACTAATAGCACCATGAAGAGCAGATGACTAAATGGTAGACTATATCTGGTATGAAAGGTTTGCTCCCTCACTTTACAAATTGATAATCCTTTCAAGTTTAAACTTTGTTGATCAGTAGCCTAAAGAGGTAAGACTTAATTTGTGGGCTTTTGTGTGTACATTTTGTTCTTGTGACCTAAGGCTTTATGGAAGTTTAAAAATAAAATAGGATAAAATAAAAAACTAAAATTTTTAAAAAACATAAATAAAATAGAGTTTTAATGAATGGCCAAAGTAATAAAGGTAATTGGTAGATTTATCCATGAAAGGAGGCTACTTATTTTTTACTTTTGCACACTGTTTTATTGAAAACATATGATGTCACTATAAACTTACTATTTCTCTCAGACTATCACTGATAGTGGTTATTACTTAATTGGTTCTGGGAGGGCTAGTTCCCAGTACTTTGAAAGCATGCTCTATGACTATCAAAGAATAGAAGGAATATCTCAAAGAGCTGTGTCAGATCAGTGAAATAAAATTACTTGTTCTAATAGGTTATGAAAGGATCTGAAAGCTGCTTATGAGTTTCAGTAATATTTAACATAACCTCTTCAGCAGTGTTTAACTGGTTCATGATTGGAAAAGCAGGTGAGTAGATTAGGAAATAAATCTGCAAAAGTAGGGCAGGCTTGCTGGCTTAAAATAGGAATGAAAGCAGGGTTATTTGTAGTGAACAGAGATAGCTATTTAGGTAAATCCTAGTGTCCCATGAGGGTAAGACCACACAATAATCTAAAAATAATAGCTTATAGGCCAATAACTTCTAAGGTTTATCTTTCATACTTACTGCAGGATTAAAGTGGTCATCACCAATGTTTTCTTTCTCTTTTATGCAGATTTGCTTCCGATGTTAGGTATACTTACCTAAAAATATCATTTGTGTAGTAGATGTATATTGTAGCAGGATACTGGACTGATTTTGCCTGTGAAAAGCCTGCAGAATTTTTTCAGTGTACTTTAGAAACTTAGTTTTAAAAATGTATTAAGTTTTTACTTTTAGGTAAGAGATTCACGGGATGTTGTAAATAAATGTACAGGGAGGTCCTATACTTTCTCCCCTAGGTCTCTGTCCTCTAGTGTCAGCATCTCACACTACCACTCACTATATCAAACCGAGAAATTGACATTAGCACAGTCCACAGAGTTTATTCAAGTTTCACCAGTTATACGTGAACTTGTGTGCACATGTATTTGTCTGTAGCTCTATGCAAGTCTACATGTGTAGACTTGCATAACTACCACCACAATCAAGATGTTTAAGTGGAAACATCACCACGAGACTCCTGTGTTACTGCCCCTTTGTACCCACACCCATCCCCTTCAAGAAACCAGTTTTATTGTTTGTTTATTGTTTTGAATCATGTGCACACTTGGTTTGATTAGGTTTTTTGCTTCTGAGTTGGAAGCACTGTTAAATAATTTTTATTGAAATAAGGTAATCTAACAACAACTGACTCATGGTAAAAAGCTAAGTTAAAATGTGTTACCAGGGGCACCTGGCTGGCTGAGTCAGTAGAGCCTGCAACTCTTGATCTCGGGGTGTTGAATTCAAGCCCAGTGGTGGACATAGAGCTTACTTAAAAATAATAATAAAATGTGTTAGCAATTTTGGAGCACTAAAAGCATTCTTGGATAATATATATAGACCTAGAATGATAATTCTCAACTCTGGTTACCAATCAGAATCAGCTGTGGAGCTTAAAAAAATGGGAGGAAAAATGGGTACTGTGGCCCCATTTTAGATTATCTGGAAAGCAGTGTTGAGTATAAAAATGCAAGTTACAAAAGAATACACAGTATGATACCATTTATATAAAATATAAAATATACTATGTTGTATATAGATACATTTGTAACAAATTATATACATGTGGGAGGATACACAACTACTTACATGTGGTAATTACCTCTGGAGAGGAAGGAATCAGATGGAGGTTGCTCAATTATATCTGCAGTATTTTAGTTCTTAAAAATATTTGAAACTCAGGGGCACCTGGGTGGCTCAGTTGTTTAAGCGACTACCTTCGGCTCAGGTCATGATCCTGGAGTCCCTGGATCGAGTCCCACATCGGGCTCCCTGCTCAGCAGGGAGTCTGCTTCTCCCTCTGACCCTCCCCCTCTCATGCTCTCTCTCTCATTCTCTCTCTCAAATAAATAAATAAAATCTTTAAAAAAAAAAAATATTTGAAACTCAGGACACCTGAGTGGCTCAGTCGGTTAAGCGTCTGCCTTTGGCTCAGGACACGATCCCAGAGTTCTGGGATCGAGTCCCGCATACCAGGGACTCGCTAAGCTCCTTGCTCAGCGGGGAGCCTGCTTCTCCCTCTGCCTGCTGCTCCCCTTGCTTGTGCTCATTCTCTCTTTCTGACAAATAAATAAATAAAATCTTAAAAAAATATATTTGAAACAGGTATGGCAAATTTAGTATTTTAAATCTACATGGTAGGTACATGGGTAGGTAGCAACATTTGTAATATTTCCTATACTATTTTATGTAAAATTATTTTTGAAATATTTCATTAAAAATATCCATACATACAGTATATTATGTGTATGTCTGGAATTTCTTCTTTTCTCCCTTTTAGTATACCTTTTATTTATTTTATTTTGGTGTCAAGAGTGGAATGCTGCTATAACAAATATCTGAAAATGTGGAAGTGGCTTTGGAACTTTGAGAAGACCCAGCTCAAGTCTCAATTTTCTGATGTCCTTCCTTGATTTCTGTAGCCACCACTGATACCCCTTTATATTCTTCCATAGTTAGAGTCTATACCATACAATGTATTGCTTAACTTCTCTGTGTTCATATTAAATCTTGTGATTTGAATATGAATTATTTTTTCTACTTAAATAGAACATAGGGGTGCCTGGCAGGCTAAGTCAGTGGAGCATGCAACTCTTGATCTTTGAGGGTTGAATTTGAGCCCCACATTGAGTGTACAGATTACTTAAAAATAAAATTTTTAAAAAATTTATTTTTAAATTATTTTTAAAAAGATTTTATTTATTTATTTGACAGAGAGAGAGCACAAGCAGGGGGATCAGCAGAGGGAGAGGGAGAAGCAGAATCAGGCTCCCTGCTGAGCAGAGAGCCTGATGCGGGGCTCTATCCCAGGACCCTGGGATCATGACCTGAGCCGAAGGTAGATGTTAACCAACTGAGCCACCTTAAAAATAAAATTCTTAAAAAAAACAGAACATAAAGTTCTTCAAGGTAGAGTCCATTTGTTAAAATTGTATAATCTATAAATGACTTACACAATGTGAACATGTAATAGGTGCCAAATAAGTATTGGATTATTTAACTTAGAATATAACTACTTCCCTAGTATTTTTGAATTTTACTTAAAGAACCCTTCCAGCTCTCTTTCTCCTATAGATTTCAGAACTTTAGACTTTAACAAATATTATTATTATCCAGTTCCATAAAGGCTAGGCATAGAAACTTAGATCTATTCTAAATGAATTATTATTGAATGGTTTGTTTTTCAGTTACTATCCTACAGTATTTCAGCTTTTAAAAGGATGACACTGGATAATTAGACTTGAATTGTAAACTTCCCCAAACTGGTATTGTTGGAGATGACGCTAAAATGTCAGAGTTTCTTAAAGAAACAGGAGAGAGTTGGTGATTGTACCCAGTCTTTCCTAACTTTTATTATTAGGATGAGAGAAAGGTAGTTTTAGTTGTGGTCAGTGAATTTCTTCTAAGTTTATGCTTTTAAATCAAGTTAAGGAGGTCAGCAACAGTAAGTAGAATAACGAAAGAATAAAATGCTTCATTATTACAAAGAAGAACGGTGAAGTCTTAGCATGTGGCATTGTGTGTTTCACATATTGAAGTTGATACTAGAAAGGTAAATTTAGTAATTTATTATTTTTTAAAATCTCTGTTCTCTTTTATGATAGAGCCGCAAGTTGCTCACTATTCCTTAGGCAATCCAGGTGTGAAGTTTTTTTTTTTTTAAAGATTTTATTTGAGAGAGAGCGAGTGAGAGAGCATGAGTGGGGGGAGGGGCAGAGGGAGAAGCAGACTCCCCGTTGATGGGGGGGGGGAGCCCCATGTGGGCAGACGCTTAACGGATTGAGCTACCCAGGTGCCCCTGGGTGGGAAGTTTTTGAGTGTATTTCCATAAGAATTAGAGTGGATTCCAGATGACCAATAATAATCACTTCCCTGTCACTCACTTTATGTGGGTTTTTTTTTTTTATGTAAAAGAGACAGTTATAGCTAATTAACCTGGAATTGTATAAAATCCTTTTGTTTCCATGAGAGTGTATCTTGGATATTTGTTGTGTGTTATGCTACATAGTTCTCATTTGGATTTGAACTTTTTTTTTTTTTTAAGATTTTATTATTCATTTGACAGAGAGAGAGGCAGCGAGAGAAGGAATACAAGAAGCTGGAGTGGGAAAGGGAGAAGCAGGCCACCCCCCCCACCACCACCAAGCAGGGAGCCTCATGTGGGCTCGATCCCAGGACCCTGGGATCATGACCTGAGCCGAAGGCAGATGCTTAACAACTGAGCCACCCAGGCGCCCCTGGATTTAAACTTTAGTGGCCTCTCAGAGAACTTATTTTTACTGTAACCCATGTTATATTACTTTGAATTATATATTAAGAAAAAAGTATTAGAGATTATTTGGTAAAGCAGTATAGCAAAAGAGGGATAAGAGCTTAGTCTCTGGAATCAACTGACCTGGAATCAAACTCCACCTCCTCCAGTTGCTAGTTGTGAGATCTTTGACAAATTTCCTAACCTCCCTAAACCTTGGTTGCCACATCTGTCAAATAGAGATAATAATACTTAATAGAGGGATGCCTGGGTGGCTCAATCGGTTAAGCGTCTGCCTTCAGCTCAGGTCATGATCCCAGGGTCCTGGGATCAAGTCCCGCATCGGGCTCCTTGCTCAGCAGGGAACCTGCTTCTCCCTCTCCCTCTGCCTGCTCCCCCTTCTTATGCTCTGTCTGTCTCTCTCTGACAAATAAATAAATAAAATCTTAAAAAAAAATAATACTTAATAGAGTGTTACTAGATTAAATGAGAATATTTATAAAGCCGTTAGCGTAATGCCTGTTGTGTAGTTAGCATACAACTAGTAAACATCATGATCACTATTATTGTTATTGCAACTCCAATTAAGAAAATTGAAATCTAAAACCTATATTGAAACCTATATTGAAAAGGTTTTGTGGATACCATAGTTTTGACAACTTAGCACAATATAAATAATTACTTATGTATCAGAGATTTTTAACTAACTTGTATCAGCAACTTGAATGTATTAATAATAACACAATTACCAAGTAGGGTTTATCCCAGAAATGCAGAGTTGGTTTGAAAATCCATCAGTTTACTCTACCATATTAACCACATAAAGGAGAAAACTCATATGATTACTTCAGTAAATTCAGAAAAACCAACTGACAAAAATTATATACCCATTCATGATTTAAACAAACCTCAGAAAACTAGGAATAGGAGGGGGGAGCTTCATCAACTGATGATCATCTAAGAAAAACCTACAGCAAATTCATAATTCATGGTAAAATATTGAATATTAAAATATTAAATATTCCCCTAAGATTAGGAATAAGGCAAGAATGTCCTTGCTTGCCACTTATGTTCAGCATTGTAACTAGTTGTCCTAGCCATTGAAGTAGGGCAAGAAGTAGAGTTAAAAGGCATACAGATTGGAAAGGAAGAAATAAAATTGTCTCTATTTACAAATTGCAAGATTGTTTATATAAAAAATCCTAGGTAATCTGCAAAATAACCATTAGTAGTTGAATTTAGCAAAGTCAAAGGATACAAGGTGAATATATAAAAATCAATTGTATTTTTATATACTATCAGCAAACATTTGGGAAATGAAATTTTTAAAAATTTTATTTAGAATATTTCCAAAACCCACAAAATACATAGGAATAAATGTGACAAAAATGCATAAAATCTCTTTACTGAAAACTACAGGACATTGCTGAGAGAAATTTAAGACTTAACTGTATGGAGAGTTACATCATGTTCATGATCAGACAGTGCAAAATTGTTAAGATGTCACTTCCCCAAACTGATTTATAAATAAATGCAATACCAATCAAAATCCTGGGATTTTTTAATAGAAATTGGTAAGCTGATTCTAAAATTTATATGGAGGGTCACCTGGCTGGCTCAATCAGTAGAGCATGTGATTCTTGATTTTGGGGTTGTGAGATTAGGCCCCGTGTTGGGTGTAGAGATTACAAATAAATACACTTTGGGAAAAATAAAGTTTATATGGAAATGAAAAAGACTGAGAATAAGCAAACCAATTTTCAAAAGGAAGAACAAAATTGAAAAATTCAGACTACGTGATTTAAGCCTGGTTCTCCCTCTCCCACTCCCCCTGCTTGTGTTCCCTCTCTCGCTGTGTCTCTCTCTGTCAAATAAAATCTTAAAAAAATATATATTTGCATTGAGTTATAATGTATCTTTGATTTAGAGAAATCTTTAAGAATAGTTTGGGGGGCGCCTGGGTGGCTCAGTCGTTAAGCGTCTGCCTTCGGCTCAGCTCATGATCCTGGGGTCTGGGGATCGAGCCCCGCATCGGGCTCCCTGCTTGGCAGGAAGCCTGCTTCTCCCTCTTCCACTCCCCCTGCTTGTGTTCCCTCTCTCGCTGTGTTGCTCTCTGTCAAAAAATAAATAAAATCTTAAAAAAAAAAAAAAAAGAATAGTTTGAAGATTAGCAGAAGGTTGATAATTGTTGCTCTGTGGGTACTCATTATGTTGTTCCACACTGTATAATAAAAATTTGTCCACATAAGGTGCAAAGCTAATTATCACTTCTGACTGCTGGCTGATTTAGTTTTAGCTTCCAAATAGGAAGAGATTTTGAATTTTGACACAAAGATCTGTTGATAACCCATTGATGATCCATTAATGGTCTGGAATCTTTTTAGCCATTTTTTAAAAAAAATTTTTAAAGATTCTATTTATTTATTTATTTGACAGAGAGAGAGAGAGAGAGCACAAGTAGGCAGAGCGGCAGGCGGGGAGAAAGAGAGAAGCAGGCTCCCCACTGAGTAGAGAGCCAGATGCAGAGCTCGATCGCATGACTCCGGGATCAAGACCTGAGCCGAAGGCAGCCGTGTAACTGACTGAGCCACCCAGGCGTCCCTCTTTATAGCCTTTTTGAAACAGTTAGTGAATTCTCCTGTCTGCTGACAGCCAGCAATACTCTGATTTCTGGATGAGTTGCAGCTGATTGGATATTGGTAGTATTACTATTGGTTGACTCATTTATAATAGAGTTATATACATTTGTAGAGTCTCTATTTATTCTTTTAAATAGGTAATACAATAACATGGTACAAAATTTTAAAAGGTATATAGCATAAAGTCTTCTTCCTATTCCTAATTCTGGGCTGCCAGTTTTCTGCCTTAAGGATGTTAAAGCCTACCGTCAAAGGCCACTAGTAACATATCTATAGTCAAATATAAGTTCACATTTATTTAGCTTGCTACAGCAGGGAATAACACACACCAGAATAACTGGGGGGCATCTCAGAAGGAGGGAGTTAGCAAAGAAGATACAAAAGGTTTTAGGAGCTGAAGTTAGTCATAGAGTGATTTTAGGGTGGAAATTAGAAAATTAGGAAATTAGAAATTTTGGGTGGGGATTGGCTAGAATCTGTAATTTAGGTGAGTTGCTGAAATAGTCAGTGGTTTTATCTTTAGAACACATGAGTCCCTCAGGAGTTACGGTTATATCGATTTGTCTATGGTATTGGAATATAGCTAATGTTTAAAAAGATTTGAGCTCGGATAGTATGTAAAGCACATTGTGGTTTGGTTTGGTTCAGTTTATCTGTTTTATAAATCATAGTGTTTTTCTGAGTGTTTGTGAGCAATTTGTGGTTTCTCTTTCAATTCGCAGTCTCTGCTTTTGATCATTTGTTAACGAAGTTGGAGGACTTAACATTTAGGGGAAGTGATCAATCAAGATCTGTATCATTGTTAGATAGGTTGTGAATGTTTATCAAGCTTTTGATGGTAGTAATTTTGACCTTTATAAGCACTAGGCCACTTTGATCTCTTTCTTAGATGATCATTTGTTAAATCATCTAGCATAATATGTGACTATAGCATTTAAAACCCAGAGATAACACACACATGGCATTTGCAACAAACAAAACCTCAAACAAGAGTTACTATTAAAGTTTGAAATAATGTTCTATATATTCCACATCTATTTGGATCTTCCTTTATTAACCAACTCATTTTTTCCCCTTTAATTTTGGATATGGATTATTCACCTTGTCAGTGTCTGAAGAATTAGTCCTATATGTGGTGATTGTCAAGGTTAAAGGTCTTGGTAGTACTAAAAATAAAGGGCAGGGTGTTTATTGACATCTGGAATCTTGAACTAGCAGAGAGAGAAGAAAATAGCCAAGAGAATAAAGGGAAAAATCATGCAAAGTAGATGGTAATCAGTGGCTTCTGGCATCTTAGAGGTAGTGTTCTGATGATCTTAAAAGTAAATACTCTATTTACATTGTCTTCTGCTTTTGGACCAAAACAGTTCTGCAAATCCAGACTCAGCCACAATGTCTGACCATAGCGTTGATGCCAGCAATACACATAATTTATTCTCTGTAGTATCAGTAGTTATGAGTGCATGATACATACCTTTACAGAAGTTCTTTTGATACATCCCCACAAAGTTCAATTCCTGATCTTTAGATTACAGCTGGCCACTTCAGGTGAATGTAAGGAAGAAGCAGAAGCCACTTGTGGATGTTGAGTCTAAGCTTTAGTTAATTTATTGTATTAACCAGCATTGTCAGAATGAAGAGAGTGGAATCTTCTACTAAAGTACATAATCAGTTTTATAAAGAGTTAGTAGCTGATTATCCTGAAAGTAACAACATGCTGTAACCAAAAATTGACATATCTCCAGGCCTTGGGTTTATTCTATAAAATGTATTATGAATTTCACCAATACAAGCTTATTTAAGCCTAGAGATAAAATCTTTTTGTAGATGGCTGTTGTGTCAGTCTTTGTGTATGAATGTTTTTTTCCTTTAACCTGAAAAATACAGAAACATTGAAGCATATTTACTTTTTTTTTAAAGATTTATTTATTTATTTATTTGACAGAGAGAGACACAGCGAGAGAGGGAATACAAGCAGGAGTGGGAGAGGGAGAAGCAGGCTTGCCACTGAGCAGGGAGCCAGATGCGGGGCTCCATTCCAGGACTTGGGATCATGACCCCTAAAAACATTTTTAATAAGGTGAGGGACCAAATCTTTATGTTGCCTCATGATCATTTATAAACCCAAAGATATTGTAGGTGTGAGAAACATCTTAATAGTTTTATTATTCTGAATTTAGAGAAGAACAAATTCAAAAGGAATTGTCGTTTGACAAAATGTAAGCATAACTATCCAAAGAAATAGTTATAGGCAGTATCTTAATTTTTTTTTAGATTGTATTTTTAAATTTTTTTAAGTAATCTCTCCCTCCAACGTGGTGCTCAAACTCACATCCCCAAGATCAAGAGTCCAATGCACGCTGACTGAGCCAGCCAGGGGCCCCCAGGCAGTATCTTTAAAAACAGTGATTATTAGGGTGCTTGGGTGGCTCAGTTGGTTAAGTGACTGCCTTTGGCTCAGGTCATGATCCTGGAGTCCCGGGATCGAGTCCCGCATCGGGCTCCCTGCTCAGCAGGGAGTCTGCTTCTCCCTCTGACCCTCACCCCTCTCACGCTCTCTCTCTCATTCTCTCTCTCAAATAAATAAATAAAATCTTAAAAAAAAAATAAAATAAAAAAAATAAAAACAGTGATTATTAGGAATGTTAACTTTTCCCCAAAAGTAAAGAACTTAAAAAAAAGATTTATGAGTATTTCAAAAAGCCCAGAGAGTTAACACAATATTTTGATGATTTAAGGGATGTCTTATCTGGGCACAAAATAGCTTTGCTTTTTTGACAAAAAGGAAATTAAATTCTAATTTTACTCCATTTATTATTCATGAATAATTTACATTAAAATGATTTATAAGCCCTTATTTTTAAGCCATTATTTTGTTTACTTTTTATGATAAACCTCTCATATTTGACCAATTTTGTCAAAAATTTTAACATATTTTATTTCTCCCTTCAAATTCTTTTTTGTAGCTATTACAAACCCAGACAAATAAAGTGTACTTACTCTCAGACCTTATACCCTTATAGTATACTGTCAAATTTTTTTTCACTATGTTCTTTCACATCTTGGTGCAACCAGAAATTTCTCTTTTTTTCCAGCTTTACTGAGAAAAAAATTAATTGACATGTAACATGTAATTTAAGGTGTGCAATGTGTTGATTTGATACACCTATATGTTTTGCAAAATGATTACCACCATAGGATTAGTTAAGAATGTATAACACCGTATAATTACCATTTCTTTTTTGTGGTGAAACACACATTTCTTACTTAAGGCAAAATTATTCTCTTTATTTATAGATAAACAAAAACACATCTGATACTATGCATTCTCATTCCCTTGTCTTCACACATATTCTTTTACATTCCTTCAAAATCATATAACTGCAAGACAATGTTACAGTTAAGGGCCAAGTGAAAGGGGATTTCTGAAGGTGTTAGAAATTTCTACCACCAGAATAATCTCATAACTTCCAGAGAGTTAAAAATTAGGAGGGCTTTTCATTGTCTCTTTTCTTCTTCTTTTTTTTAAGATTTTTATTTATTTGAGAGAGAGCACAAGCAGGGGAGTGGCAGAGGGAGAGGTAGAAGCAGACTCCCTGCTGAGCAGGGAGCTGGATGCAGGGCTGGATCCCAGGACCCCGAGATCATGACTTGAGCTGAAGGCAGACACTCAACTGAGTGAGCCACCCAGGTGCCTCCTTTTCATTGTTTCTTAAGGATTAATCTCTAAATTCTTTTTAGGATGATGCCAATTAGGCTTTCCCGGGTTTTACATCTCCAAGGCACATCAAAATATGGACTAATTGATAGGGAGGCCTATACAAGGCTGATTTTTTTAAATGAACTTTCTCCTTTAAAAATAAAAAGATTTATTTATCTAGCTTAGAGAGAGTGAGGGGTGCCTGTGTGGCTCAGTTGTTAAGCATCTGCCTTTGGCTCAGGTCATGATCCCAGGGCCCTAGGATCGAGCCCCGCATTGGGCTCCCTGCTCCGCGAGAAGCCTGCTTCTCCCTCTCCCACTCCCCCTGCTTGTGTTCCCTCTCTCACTGTGTCTCTCTCTGTCAAATAAATGAATAAAATCTTTAAAAAAATACATCAACATTTAAAAAAAAAAAAAAGAGTGAGAGAGCATGTGAATGGGGGGGAGGAGCAGAGGGATAGGGAGAGAAACAGACTCCCTGCTGAGCACAGAACCCCACGTGGGGCTCAATCTCAGGATCCTGAGACTGTGACCTGAGCTGAAATCAAGAGTTGGACGTCCAGCTGACTGAACCACACAGGTGACCTTAAACTTTCTCCTTTTTATCTTGGGGTTTGGGAATTCTTTCAGGGAGGCAGTTTTAGAATTTGAATTGCATTTAGAAATTTCCTTATGTTAAGGAATGCAGACCATTGATAGTCAGAATTGTTTCCTTTTTTAAAAAAAGATTTACTATTATTATTTTAAATATTTTATTTATTTATTTGACAGAGAGAGACACAGTGAGAGAGGGAATACAAGCAGGGGGAGTGACAGAGGGAGAAGCAGGCTTCCCGCTGAGCAAGGAGCCCGATGCGGGGCTCGATCCCAGAACCCTGGGATCATGACCTGAGCTGAAGGCAGACGCTTAATGACTGAGCCACCCAGGTGCCCAAAAACATTATTTTTTTAAAGATTTTATTTATTTATTTGTCAGAGAGAAAGAGAGCACAAGCAGGGGGAGCGGTGGGCAGAGGAAGAAGCAGGTCCCTGCTGAGCAGGGAGCTCAATGCTGAACTTGATCCCAGGACCCTGAACCACCCAGACGTCCCAAGATTTATTTATTTTTAGAGAGAAAGAGAATGTGGGAGGGGAGGGGCAGAGGGAGAGAGAATCTCAAGCAGACTCCCCGCTGGGCATGAACTCGATTCTGGGCTCCATCTCATGACCCTGAGATCTTGACCTGAGCCAAAATCAAGAGTCGGTCACTTAACCAACTCAAGTGCCACCCGGGCACAGCTCCTCTTTTCTTTTAAGGTGCCTCTCAGATAATCTTGTTCATGTCAATAGTTCCCCAAGAGGACATTTATAATTCAGAATTTTTTCTTGGTGAAATTATGCCATTTGTTGAGTTATATTCATAATCTGAAAACCTGAAAGTAATAGATAGAGGAGTCACAGAGTGGACATGGATTTAGACTGAGAAAACTCTCAAATGACCTGTAGTAAGGATGATGCTTTTACAACCGCCTACCTCCCCAAGACCGGAAGTGACACCAAGATCAGCTGTCATCAACTGAGGACTTGTCAGAACCTTTGTTCTAGGCAGACAGAACTAAGCAAAACATATCTCAAGATTATAAGGACTAAGGAAAGTCCTTAGGAGGTTTTAGAAAACAGACCTAATACAAAATTTAGGTAAAGATGCTAGTCTGATGAGACCTTCTGAACTTGTCAGCTTTTAGAGCTGGCTGGAAGATAGACTTATTAGGCCTATGTCTGTTCTGTGCTGTGCAGATGAATAACACTCAAGATACTGAACAAGGGCCGCCTGCCTGGCTCAGTCAGTAGAGCATGTGACTCTTGATCTCATGGTTGTGAGTTCAAGCCCCATGCTGGGTATAGAGCTTATTTAAACAACAACAATAAAAAAGATACTCAACATGCAGGCAGATGATAGGAATGCTGTTGATTAGGTAGAAGTCAAATTTCACTCATGAACAGGATAATCTGGTAAGACTTACAGTCAGAGAACCCAACTTTCACCTTGATCCTGAAGTGCTCAACAAAAATTTTTTTTTTTAAGATTTTATTTATTCACTTGAGACACAGAGATACAGAGAGGGAGAGAGAGAGCATGAGCAGGGAGAGAGGCAGAGGGAGAGGGGGAAGCAGGCTCCCCGCTGAGCCAGGAGCCTGATATGGGGCTTGATCCCAGGACCCTGGGATCATGACCCGAGCCGAAGGCAGACGCTTAACCATCTGAGCCACCAGGCGCCCCTGAAGTGCTCAACAAAATTACTGAAGCTCAGATACCTCACTGTTGCAGGCAGGGTAGCCTTAAGCAGGTGGAAATCAAGTGGTCACATACGTGCACACTATGACAAAGCTATATGTCTTCCCAGAAACAAGGAGGTCAGCTGAATCTTTGTGGAAATGCCAGTTGTTAAATGGGACACCCATAAACCAAAGATCATCAAGGATTTATTTGTAGTTAAAAAAAGACTTAGGTTTATTTAACTTGTGGCAACAAGCAGAGAGAACCAGAGAAATGAAGGATCCTCTCAAAAGAGGGGGACAGTTAGGAAGACCTGCTCATTGAGGACTGTTGTTAGATTAGGGACTGTTGTTAGATTTTAGGGTGGAAGTTTGTAATCTGAGCAAGGATTAGTTAGAATTTGTACACTAGATGAGTTGCTAGAACTCATGAAGTTCTAGTGTAAGATCAGATCTAGTGTCTGTGCAGTTACTATTAGTTTGGGTGAGGTGTTATCTTGGAACATACGGATTTGAAGTCTGGTGTGAAAAAGAGTTTGAACTCAACACCAAAAAAATAACTGATTAAAAAATGGACAGAGGACCTGAATAGACATTTTTC
Source organism: Mirounga angustirostris (assembly GCF_029215605.1). Lineage (NCBI taxonomy): Eukaryota > Metazoa > Chordata > Mammalia > Carnivora > Phocidae > Mirounga > Mirounga angustirostris. The sequence continues at coordinate 158,947,633 of NW_026991710.1, read as the reverse complement.
CAAAGAAGACATACAGATGGCCAACAGACACATGAAAAAATGCTTCAGCATCACTGATCATCAGGGAAATGCAAATAAAAAAACCACAATGAAATATCACCTCACACCTGTCAAATGGCTTAAATAAAAAACATAAGAAATAACCAGCATTGGCAAGGATTTGGAAAAAAGGGAACCCTTGTGTGCTGTTGGAGGAAATGTAAATTGGTATAACCACAATGGAAAACAGTATGGAGGTTCCTCCAAAGGTTAAAAATAGAAATACCAAATGATCCAGTAATTCCACTACTGGCTATTTACCCAAAGAAAATGAAAACACCAATTTGAAAAGATATATGTATCCCTGTGTTTATTGCAGCATATTTATAATAGCCAGGATATGTAAGCAGTCTAAACCTAAGTGTCCATCAATAGATGAATGGATAAAGAAGAAGTCGGGTACACACACACACACACACACACACAGAGGAATATTATTTGGCCATAAAAAAGAAATTAGATCTTGCCATTTGAGACAACATGGATTGACCTAGAGGGTATTATGCTAAGTGAAATAAGCTAGATAGTGAAAGACAAATACCATATGATTTTACTTGTATGTGAAATCTAAAAAACAAAAACAAATGAACAAACAAAAAAATGGAGAATAAACTGGTGATTGCCAGAGAGGAGGTAGGTGGGGGTGGGTGGGTGAAATAGATAAAGGAGAAAAATGAAGAAAAAAAAAAGGAGTTTGAGTTTAGTCTGTGATGCATGTTGTGGTTTGGTTTGGTTCAGTTTATCTGTTTTATGAGTCATAGCACAGTTATACGTTGTGGCTTCTGTTGCAATTCTAAGAGACAGCCTATGTTAGTTTCTTGTGTATTTAAAACTGTATTTGTAAATTGTTGAAAGGCCTTAGAAAAGAATTTTGACTTTAAGAATTCTCCGTTAGTTTTCTATTGCTGTGTAACAAATTACCACAAACCCAGTGGTTAAAAACAACAACCAATTTTTAGCTCAAAGTTCTGTGGGTCAAAAGTCCAATCATGGTGTGGACTTCTCTGCTCAGGGTATCAAAGGCTGAAATCAAAGTGCCCGACAGGCTGAGTTTTCATGTGGAGCCTCTGGGGAAGAATCTGCTTTTAAGCTCATTGAGGTTGTTGGCAAATCCTTGTGGTAGTAAGAATGAAGTCCCTATTTTTGGCTGGCTGTCAACCAGGGGTTACTACTCCTAGAGGCTGCCTGCATTCCTTGCTACATGGTCCCCTCTATCTTGAAGCCAACAATGCAGAACTTGCAAATGAAATCTCTCTTATACTTCAAATCTCTGAAATACTACATATGTTACCTCTAGATCCAGATTTAAAGGTCTCATATGATTAGATCCGGCCCATCTGGATAATCTTATTTAAAGGTCACCTGATTTGGGACTTTAATTATGTTTGCAGACTTCCTTCACAGCAGTACCTACATTATTGTTTGATGGAATAATTGGGAGAAGATGTGTGTATATCATAGGCCGGAAATCTTGGGGGCCTACCTCCTGCCTACCATAATGTCTTTTTAATGCATTGAAGATTAAGCCTCTGTGTCATTTTAGTAACTCTTGGTGGTTTTAGATGTAACTTAAGTTTGAGGTTGAATTTTTCAGTATTACTGGTAAGAATCGGTTTGGGATACAGCTCTGCTGATCTGAGCAAAGTATTATTTATGTATAAAACTGATTACCATAGGGAAAGCTATTGCCAATGGGGTCGCTTTTTTTTTTTGGCCTTGGCATCTGTTACTTTTCTTTCAATAAAGTCTTTAAAAACTTGGAAAAATTGGAATGTAGGGCAAAGCAGATAGAAAAAAACTAAACCCATCTGTAGTCCAAACACTCTTCCTTATACTTTTCCTCATTTTCTTCCAGTTTTTATTGTTCAGTTAAAAGAATATCATTATGGGGCGCCTGGGTGGCTCAGATGGTTAAGCATCTGCCTTCGGCTCAGGTCATGATCCCAGGGTCCTGGGATCGAGCCCCGCATCAGGCTCCCTGCTAAGCAGGGAGCCTGCTTCTCCCCCTCCCTCTGCTTCTCCCCCTGCTCATGTTCTCTCTCTCTGTATCTCTGTGTCTCAAATAAATAAGTAAAAAAATCTTAAAAAAAAAAATCATTATAATCATATAGTATATGAAATAATTATATATACTGATTTCTTAAGTATATGTTTTTATCTGATTATAAAAGTAATACAGTCATTGGAAAAAGTTAAAAAAAATAGGAAAGTAAGAAGAATAAAATAATTTAGAATCTTGTTTGTTACCCAGCACTAATACTTGGGTATATATGCCTAGTGCCTATTCTGATGTATTCTTTAGTCACAGTTTAGATCCTCTTGTATGGATTTATTTTTAAGTAGAGTTAACACTGGAACTTGTAGATTTTAAGTAAGAGGCATTTGACATATTATATATTGCCAAGTAGTTTTTTGTGTACTAACCTTTAAAAATGACTTCACTGGGGCATCGGGGTGGCTCAGTTGTTAGGGCATCCAACTCTTACTTCAGCTCAGGTTATGATCTCAGGGTCGTGGGATTGAGCCCCATGCTCAGAGGGGAGCCTGCTTGAGATTCTCTTTCTCCCTCTCCCTCTGCCCCATCCCCAGCATGCACACACTCTCTCTAAAATAAAATAAATCTTTAAAAAATAAATAAATAAAAATGACTTCACTCTGTATGAGTTTTAGATTCATAAATGTTTTTTTTATTTTCAAAATTGTACATATGTATGTATATATATTTGTGTGTATATATGTATTGATACAGGTTCATAATCAATATTTAATGAATAGTTAAAAAAAAAACAAATGAAAAAACTCCATTGTCTGTCCAGATTGACTCACTCCCTAAGGGTCCCTGACAGCTGAGTTTTCACTGTTTATTATTATCATCAGTGGGCCAAGGATATCAGTATTTCCACTGGCTCTTCTGTCTTATTGCTTGAGATAGGATGCCCTGGCTCTGGCATCTCTCTATCTCTATGCCGGACAGCAGCTCAAGAGAAGAAAATGCTTTGAAAAGAGGTCTTTTTCTTTTTTTTTTTTAAAGTTTTATTAAGTAATCTCTACTTTTTTTTTCAAGATAATTCATTTATCTTTTTTTTTTATTTTTTTTTAAAGATTTTATTTATTTATTTGAGAGAGAGAGAATGAGAGAGAGCATGAGAGGGGTTAGCGTCAGAGGGAGAAGCAGACTCCCCGCCGAGCAGGGAACCCGATGCAGGACTCGATCCAGGGACTCCAGGATCATGACCTGAGCCGAAGGCAGTTGCTTAACCAACTGAGCCACCCAGGCGCCCCTCATTTATCTTTTAGAGAGAGAGAGCATGTGCATGTGAGTAGGGGGAGGGGCAAAGGGGGAGGGAGAGGGAGAGAATCTTAAGCAGACTCCTGAGGGCGGAGCCCCGATGTGGCTGGATCTCATGACCCAAGATCATGACCTGAGCCGAAAACCAGAGTTAGACACTTAACTGACTGAGCCACCCGGATGCCCCCCACCCCAAAAAAGAGGTCTTAAAGGAACATTCTAGACTTAGAAAACCGAGCACTCTGTGCCTCCTCTTACATTTTCTCCTGGTTCCTTATACTATCATGCCAGAATGTTTCAGCTGAAGGTACAGACTGATATCAGACCTCAGTGCGGTGCCTTTCTGCTGAAACACTGATAGACTGGGTTCTCTTGCTATGTAAATTTTTTTAAAGATTTTATTTATTTATTTATTTATTTGAGAGAGAGAGAGAGCATGCAATCAGGGGGAGGAGCAGAGGAAGAGGGACAAGCAGACTCCAAACTGAGCATGGAGCCCGACCCAGGGCTCAGTCCCACGACCCTGAGATCATGATCTGAGCTGAAATCAAGAGTCGGCCACTTAACTGAATGAGCCACCGAGGCGCCTCTCTTGCTATGTGAATCTTTTTTTTTCTAATTTTATTTATTTATTTATTTGAGAAGGAGAGAGCCCGAATGGTGGGGAGGGGCAGAGGGAGAAGGAGAAGCCGACTCCCTGCTGAGCAGGGAGCCTGATACAGGGCTCTATCCCCAGACGCATGATATCATGACCTGAGCTGAAGGTAGACGTTTAACCGACTAAGCCAGCCAGGCACCCCTTGCTATGTGAATTTTTTTTTAAGGTTATTTATTTATTTGGCAGAGAGAGAGATAGAGAGAGCAGGAACACAAGCAGGGGGAGTGGGAGAAGGAGAAGCAGGCCGCTGAGCAGGGAGCATGATATGGGGCTCGATCCCAGGACCCAGAGATCATGACCTGAGCTGAAGGCAAACACCCAATGACTGAGCCACCCAGGCGCCCCATGTGAATTTTTAAAGAATATAGAAAATCATTATTTGAGTTGCTTGGCAATGAAAATAGTTTATTACTTACTATACTTTTACTTTTGAGGAGAAAGGAGAGGTAAAGACAGATATTTTGTTACGTTATTTTCGTTGAAGTGTCCAAAATGTAATTTGGATGTGGTTATCAACCATCTCAAGAGAGTTTCTGTTTAAACAGTGGGGTGAAAAAAAATCATTCCAGAAACACCTTTCCTGGTATTGGGAAGGAACTGAAATGGAAGATGTGCACACAAGGCAAAGTTTGATCTCAGAGTTGCATAATCTTGAAATCAACCTGAACTTCTAAGTCTAGGATTCCAAGTGAATAAAGCTTGACTTAAAAATCTTTCTTTTTTTAAGATTTTGTATTTATTTATTTGACAGAGATAGACACCGCGAGAGCAGGAACACAAGCAGGGGGAGTGGGAGAGGGAGAAGCAGGCTTCCCGTGGAGCACGGAGCCCGATGCGGGGCTGGATCCCAGGACCCTGGGATCATGACCCGAGCCGAAGGCCGCTGCTCAACCAACTGAGCCACCCAGGCACCCCTAAGTAAATTTTTAAATGGATAAAAAGATTAATTAGGCATGTCCCAAAAAAGATAGCTAAATGGCCAATAAACAGATGGAAAAGTGCTCAACATCAGTATTCATCACAGATATGTAAATTAGAACCACAAGGAGATACCTGTAGATACTCACTATTATGGAAAAAAATTTAAAAGCTTACCAATACCAAATGTTAGCAAGGCTATGGAGAAACTAGAACCCTCACACCTCACTGGTGTGAATAAAATAGTATAAGCCTTTGGTGAACTGTTTGACGAAATTTATGTCTACCCCCTATCTTTGCAGTCCCTCCCCTCAGTATACACCCAAGAGAGAGGAGTGCTTTTATCCACTGTAAGACAGGTAGAAGAATGTTCATAGCAATTTTTATTCATTTTATTTTATTTTTTTAAGTAATCCCTACACCCAGCATGGGGCTTGAACTCATGACCCCAAGATCAAGAATCACATGCTTCACTGAGTAAGCCAACCAGGTGCTCCCATAGCAACTCTATTCATAATAGGTCAAAACTGGAAAGCTTATCTAGTAACACATTTTGCTGTTTCTAGCCTAAGGCTTAGCATGTAACTATCTGCTTTTAGTTTAATATGTGATATTAATGAAAATTAATGTAGGGCATCCTACTCCCCAATTTTCTAACTTTTTTTATTATGTTCAGTTAGCCAACATATAGTACATTATTAGTTTTTGATGTAGTGTTCAGTGATTCATTAGTTGCATATAACACCCAGTGCTCATCACAACATGTGCCCTCCTTAATACCCATCACCCGTTTACCTCATTCCCCCACCCTCTCCCTTCTGTAACCCTGTTTGTTTCCTGGAGTCCAGAGTCTCTCATGGTTTGTCTCCCTTTCTGATTTCTTTCCATTCAGTTTTCCCTCCCTTCTCCTGTGGTCCTCTGCACAATTCCTTATATGTTCCACATATGAGTGAAACCATATGATAATTGTCTTTCTCTGCTTGACTTATTTCACTTAGCATAATCCCCTCCAGCTCCATCCATGTGCAAATGGATGGTATGCATCCTTTCTGATGGCTGAGTAATATTCCATTGTATATATGAACCACTTCTTTATCCATTCATCTGTTGAAGGACTTCTCGGCTCCTTCCACAATTTGCTATTGTGGACATTGCTTCTATGAACATTGGGGTGCATGTGCCCCTTCTTTTCACTACATCTGAAAAATATGGAAGGCTTCACAAATTTGCGTGTCATCCTTGCGCAGGGGCCATGCTAGTCTTCTCTGTATCATTCCAATTTTAGTATATATGCTGCTGAAGTGAGCACCCAATTTTCTAACTTCTAAAACTGTTTTGAAATTTCTTAAAATCTTTCTGTGATTTTGATTTTGGAGGACTAAAAGAAAGAACTTGTAGATTGCCTAGAACACTAATTATAAAAATGTCAACTTTTTCTCTATATTCAGTTCAAATGTTCCCTTACTCTTGGATCATTCTTTAGTTTGATTAAGTTTCTTTTTTAAGATTTTATTTATTTATTTATTTGTCAGAGAGAGTGAGAGAGAGCACAAGCAGGGGGGAGCGGCAGGCAGAGGGAGAAGCTGGCAGATGCTTAACTGACTGAGCCACCCAGGCATCCCTAGGTTAGTTTTAGATTAGTTTTAACTGCTTTTATAATCTTATACTCTATTTTCTTATTTGAACAGTGTTATTTATTTGTTTATGTATGTATGTATGTAATCTCTTTACACAATGTGGGATTCACATGACCCCACGATCAAGAGTCAGCTAGGAGCCCCTGTTTCTGTTTTTTTTAGTCTTTGACTCACTGTATTAGTTAAATTTAATGCCATTGTGTTTTTCGAGTAAATACTTTAGAGCAGTGCTGTTGAATATAACCTGAACTGATGGAAATCTTCCGTATTTATACTCTCCAATATGGTAGTCACTAGGCACATGAGGTTAAGAAGCATTGAAATGTGGCTAGTGTAACTGAGAAGCTAAATTTTAAATTTAATTTAATTTTTAATTTTCTAAAGATTCTATTTATTTATTTGGGAGAGTGAGAGAGATCATTGAGCAGGGGGGAACAGTAGAGGGAGAAGCAGACTCCCTGCTGAGCAGGAAGCCCGATGTCGGACTCGATCCCAAGACTCTGGGATCATGACACGAGCCGAAGACAGATGCTTAACCAACCCAGCCACCCAGGCGCCCCAAATTTTATTTAATTTTAATTAATTTAAATTTAAATGGCCGCATATGACTAGTAGCTACTTTATTAGACAGTGCAGACTAGAGTTAAAGAAGAGTGAATTGGGGGGCGCCTGGGTGGCTCAGTCGTTAAGCATCTGCCTTCGGCTCGGGTCATGATCCCAGGGTCCTAGGATCGAGCCCCGCATTGGGCTCCCTGCTTGGCGGGAAGCCTGGTTCTCCCTCTCCCACTCACCCTGCTTGTGTTCCCTCTCGCTGTGTCTCTCTCTGTCAGATAAATAAATAAAATCTTAAAAAAAAAAAAAAAAAGAGTGAATTGAAAAAAAATACAAGAACTTAGAATGATATGAAATTAGGAAAAAAGTTGTATTTATCATGATTAAATTAGACCAGTGGTTGTCAACCTTAATTTGTATATTAGCCTGCACATTAGGACATCTGGAGAGCTTTTTGAACATACCAGTCTAAAACCAATTGAGTCTGAATTTCTAGAAATAAAATGAGGGCATTATATCTTCAGAAAATCCCCAGGTTATTATAATGCTCAGTCAGGGCTAAAAATCGGTGAATTATGGTAGTGCTTCTTAGACCTAATGTGCACCTAGGGATCTTGTTAAAATGCAGAATCTGACTTGAGTAGGTCTGAGCTAGGGCAGATAGTCTGTATTTCTGACAAGCTCCCAGGTGATTTTCATATTGTTGATCCCCCAGACTACACTTTGAGAAGGAAAAAATTTTAGGATGAATGGTTGAGCAGGAGTCTACTATGTCTGAAATGAAAAATTGGTGGCATAATTGTATAATTTAACAGTTGTTATCTGGCTCAGACTTAGTTTCTATACGTCTAAACAATGAATGTGTATATATTATACCTCAAAGTACTTATTCTGAAAATTGATGAAGAAACCTCTTTAGCTGGACAGTGTGGAGCAAAGAGGTTCTGTTTTGGTTAGATAAAATGGTCAGGGAAGAGATTCCTGAAGAGGTAATATTTGAGCAGAGAATTGAGTAGAATGAAGGGGCTACCAGTAGCAGCTATGCAGTGCGAGTAGTTGACATTCACAGTGACCAGCTCAACAGATAAAGGCAGCAGTTTTTGCCAGTGAAATAACAGAGATCAGAGCAGAAATAAATGTAATAGAGACCAGAAAAATAGAAAAGATCAACGAAACTAAGAGTTGGTTTTTTGGAAAGATTCACAAAATAAGCAAACTTTAGCTAAACTAAGGAAAAAGAGAGAAGACTCAAAAGCAGAAATGTAAAAGGAGGTATTACAATTGATATAACAGAAATACAAAGGATCCTAAGAGACTGTGAACATTTATACACTAACAGATTGGATAACCTAGAAGAAATGGATAAATTCTAGGGTGCCTGGGTGGCTCAGTTGGTTAAGTGTCTGACTTGATTTCTCTCTCAGGTCATGATCTCAGGGTGGTGCGATCAAGCCCTGCATCGGGCTCTGTGCTCAGCAGGGAGTCTGCTTGAGATTCTCTCTCTCCCTCTCCACCCCCAGGCCCTTTCTCAAATAAATAAATGAATCTTAAAAAAAAAAAAGGATAAATTCCTAGAAACATACAACCTACCAAGACTAAATCATGAAGTAGAAAATCTGAATAGACCAATAACAGATAAGAAGATTGAATCAGTCATCAAAAACCTCCCAACAGGGGCACCTGGGTGGCTTAGTTGGTTAAGCATCTGCCTTCGACTCAGGTCATGATCCCAGGGTCCTGGGATCAAGCCCCACGTCGAGTTCTCTGCTCAGCAGGGAGCCTGCTTCTCCCTCTCCCTCTGCCTGCTGCTCCGCCTGCTTGTGCTCTCTCTCTCTCTGACAAATAAATAAAATCTTAAAACAAAACAGAACAAAACCTCCCAACAAAGAAAAGCCGAGGCAGAACCAGAAGGCTTCACTGATGAATTCTATCAAACATTTATTTTTATTTTTTTTAAAGATTTTTATTTATTTGTCAGAGAGAGAGAGCACAAGCAGGGGGAGCAGCAGTAAGAGAGAGAAGCTGAACAAGGAGCCTGATGCTGGGCTCCTGTCCCAGAACCCTGAGATCATGACCTGAGCTGAAGGCAGCCACTTAACCAACTGAGCCGCCCAGGCTCCTCATCTAGCAAACATTTAAAGAAAAATTAATGCCAATCCTTCTCAAACTCTTCTAAAAAAGTGGAAGAGGAGGAAACACTCCCCAAATCATTTTTCTTTTAAGATCGGCATTACCCTGGTACCAAGGCCACATAAGGAAACTGTAAGGAAAGAAAACCGCAGACCAATATAATGATTACTGATGCAAAAATTCTCAACAAAATATTAGCAAACCTAATTCAACAGCACATTAAAAGGATTATTCACCATAATCAAGCATGATTTTTCTGGAATGCAAGGATGGTTCAGTATACTCAAATCAATAAATGTAATATGTCACTTTAATAGAATGAAAGATAAAAATCATGATCATTTCAGTAGATGCAGAAAAAGCATTTGACTAAAGATAACATCCTTTCTTGATAAAAACACTTAACAAATTGGGTATGTAGAAGAGTATATAGAAGGAGCATACCTCAACATCATAAAGGTGGAAAGCCCACAGCTAACATCATACTCAACAATGAAAGGTTGAAAGCCTTTCCTCTAAGATCAGGAATAATACAAGGGTTTCCACCCTCTACCACACCTATTCAATACAGTACTGGAAGTCCTAGCCAAAGCAGTCTGATAAGAAAAAAAAAAAAAGAAACAAAAGGCATCCAAATCAGAAAGAAATATATAAAATTGTCTTAATTTGCAGGTGGCATGGTCTTATAAGTAGAAAATCCTAAAGAGGCCACCAAAAAACTGTTAGAATGAATCAAGAAATTCAGTTAAATTTCAGATATCAGTTGTGTTTTTAAATACTAACAACAAAATATCCAAAAAAGAAATAGAATAATTCCATTCACAATAGGATCAAAACAAAATACTTAGGAATAAATTTAGTCAGGAACATGAGAACTACAAGATTTTGATGAAATAAATTGAAGAAGACCCCCAAAAATGGGGAGATACCCTGTGTTCATGGATTAGAAGAGTTAATATTGTTAACAAACTACCCAAGGCCATCTATAGATTCAGTGCAATCCCTATAAAAATTCCAATGGTATTTTTCACAGAAATAGAAAAAATAACCCTAATATTTGTATGGAAACCAAAGACTCCAAATAGTTAAAGCAATTCTGAAAAAGAACAAAGCTGGAGATATCACACTTGGTGATTTCAAACTGTACTACAAACCTATAGTAGTCAAAGTGGTATGGTACTGGCATAAAAATAGACACACAGACCCGTGGAACAGAATCAGGAGCCCAGAAATAAACCCTCGCATATACAGTCAACTAATATTTGATAAGGGCCCTAAGAAATACTCAGTGGGGAAAGGGTAGTGTCTTCATTAAATAATATTGGGAAAACTGGATAACAACATGTGGAAGAATGAAATTAGACCCCTATCTTTTACCACTCACAAAATTAATTCAAAATGGATTATGTTTAAATGAATTAAACTTAAGACCTGAAACCATAAGATGTTTAGAAGGAAACACAGGGAAAAGCTCCTTGACATTGGTCTTGGCAATGATTTTTTGGACTTGACACCAAAAGCACAAAGAACAAAAGCAAACAAAAGTAAGTGGAACTACATCAAACTAAAATGCTTTTGCGTAACAAAAGAAGCAATCAACAAAATGAAAGGAAACCTATGGAATGGGGGAAAATATTTACAAATCATGTATCTCATAAGGGGTTAATATCCAAAATATATAACAAACTTGTACAACTTAATAGCAAAAACAAGCAAACAATCTGATTAACAAAAGGGGAAAAGGAACTGAATAGACATTTTTCCAAAGACATACAGAAGGTCAACATATACATGAAAAGCTGCTTGATATCACTCACTAATCATCAGGGAAACGCAAATTAAAACCACAGTTAAGGGGCGCCTGGGTGGCTCAGCCGTTAAGTGTCTGCCTTCGGCTCAGGTCATGATCCCAGGGTCCTGGGATCGAGCCCCACATCGGGCTCCCTGCTGCGCGGGAAGCCTGCTTCTCCCTCTCCCACTCCCCCTGCTTGTGTTCCCTCTCTCGCTGTGTCTCTGTCAAATAAATGAATAAAATCTTTAAAAAAAAAAAAAAAAAAAACCACAGTTAAGACATCATCTCACATCTGTTAGAATGGTTACATTGTGCTCCCAACACAAATGAGGGCCAGCTGGAGACTCTCCAAATTTAAAGTGTATTTTAAAGGTAGAATCAACCAGGGTGCCTGGCTGGCTCAGTCAGTAGATCAGGTAGAGTATGTGACTCTTGACCTCCGGGTCATGGGTTCAAACCCCAAGTTGGACAAAGAGCTTACTTTTTTTTTTTTAAGATTTTATTTATTTGTCAGAGAGAGAGAGGGAGGCCACAAGCAGCAGGCAGAGGGAGAAGCAGGCTCCCCACTAAGGAAGGGCCCAATGCGGGACTTGATCCCAGGACCTGGGTTCACGACCTGAGCTGAAGGCAGATGCTTAACTGACTGAGCCACCCAGGCGTCCCCATAGCTTACTTTAAAACAAAACAAAAAAAAAGAATCAACCAGACTTGCTGATAAATTGGGATTTGGGGAGTATTGGGGAAATTGTGATTAAGGGATGACTGCCTAGGTTTTTGGCCTGAGCAACTGGGTTGAGTATGGTTCCATATATTTAGATGGAAAAGACTAGAGGTGGTATGGGAAATAAGTTTAATTTTGGACATATGTTAATTTTTTCTAGTTTTATTGAAAAATAATTTGCATACATCACCATGTAAGTTTAAAGCATACGGCATGATGGTTTGATTTAGATATATTTTGAAATGATTACCACAGTAAGTTTAGCTAACATCCATCTTTTCATATAGATACAATAAGAAAAGAAAAAAGGAAAAAAAAATTTCTTGTGATGAGAACTCTTAGGATTTACTTTTTTTCCTTGGGATTTGCTCTTAACAACTGTTCTATACATCATACAGCAGTTAGCTGTAGTCATCATGTTGTATATTATATCCTTAGTACTTATTTACCTTATCACTGGAAGTTTATATCTTTTATTTTTAAAAGATTTATTTGTTTTAGAGAGAGAAAGAGCGCAGGGGTCGGGGCAGAGGGAGAGGGAGAAAGAGAATCCCAAGCAGACTCCCCACTGAGCGTGGAGCCGGATGTGGGGCTCAGTCTCACGACCCCGAGATCATGACCTGAGCCAAAACCGAGTTGGATGTTCAACCAACTGAGCTACCCAGGTGCCCCAGAAATTTATATCTTTTGACTACAGTCCTCCATTTCCAATTCCCCTCCACTTCTGCCTCTGGCCTCAGGCCTCTGGCCTCTGGTAACCACAAGTCCCATCTCTTTTTCTGTGAGTTTCGTTTTGGTTTGAATCCACATGTAAGTGAGATCATACAGTATTTATCTTTCTCTGACTTGTTTCACTTAACATAATACCCTCCAGTTCCATCCATAATGTAACCAATGGTAGAACTTTCTCATGTTTTATGGCTGAATAATATTCCATTGTATGTAAATACCACCATTTCTTTATCCATTCATCCATCAGTCAACTCTTACATTGTTTCCATGACATGTTAAATTTTAAAAGCGTATTAAACATCCATGTAGATGTTAAACAGGTAGTTGAACTTAAGACCCTGGAGTTCAAAGGAGCGTTTAGGCTAATCAGTTTTTACAAGGTTTATAATGAAACCCTTGGTTGTATTTGTAGAAACAACTCCATGATCATGCTGCAAATTGTGTTAATTACGAAATAAAACCGTTTTTACAATTCTTAGTTTCATATTTATGCCAAATTGTTTTCCCTCACTACTTACTGTGAATGTTTATTTTTTATGTGGATACACTTTAAGTGGCCTTTTTTAATACCAATCATCTTTGAATAACAGGGACCTCCTCTACTCTTCAGAAAAAAAAGTACTGTAATTTTATATTCCCTGAATTATCACATTTCTGGATAAGTAATCTTTTGGTTCATAGTCATTTTTTTTTTTTAACTCTGTGCTGGTGTTTTGAGACCCTTCAATCCCTCTGCTAACTCTCCTTTCTCATTGGTAAGGATTGTAGTTTATAAAATAACAGACCTATATTAAAAATGAAGGGAGCGCCTGGGTGGCTCAGGTGTTAAGCGTCTGCCTTCGGCTCAGGTCATGATCCCAGGGTCCTGGGATCGAGCCCCGCATCAGGCTCCCCGCTCAGCGGGAAGCCTGCTTCTCCCACTCCCCCTGCTTGTGTTCCCTCTCTCACTGTGTCTCTCTCTGTCAAATAAATAAATAAAATCTTTTAAAAATAAGTAAATAAAAATGAAGGGACCACTCCCCCCCCAAATTATGATATGATATAACCAATAAAGCAGTAAATTGAGTGCTGACACTGTTGACATTTTGATTCTTTCATTTAAAAATGCCTAGTTTAATTTTTTGAACAAATAAAATGTCTGGAATTGCTTATTAGCCTTGAAAATCACTTAAATACGTTTTCTTTGAAATTTGAAAAATTGTGCTAAGACACTGTTTTGGAAGTATGACCATAAATGGAATGTTTAAAGAGGTGACATACAGCCTCAGAAACAAAATGGGAAACTTTAGTGCTTGGTGTTGAGTAGTTTGTTTATAATTTGAAAGGGTGCAAGAACTGAAACTCTGTGTTACAATTCATATACTTCATAGTTTAAAGCAGGGATAAGATGTTAGAAGCTAAAACTTCAGCTTGTTCATCTGCTTGCACAGCCATAGTGTTTTGTTGTATTTTTTGTTAGTGAAATCCTGTGTGCCATTAATAAAAACGGTTGGAAATGAATGTGTCAGAGACTTGGGTTCTTAGAAAAGATTATCATTCACTGTGAATAGTGAAGACAGCTGAAAATCCTCTTATGTGTACCTTAGTCATAATAAAATCTCTAAACTTTGGCTTGAAGATGTGTACATACATAATATTCAAATTTTTACTCTAGTCCTATTCTTGTTCCCCTCACTCCATGTTTATCCAAACCAGTGTTACACAAAATGTGGTCCGTGGATTCCTCTCAGTTTACAACTTGTTATTAACTTCAATAAGTACAGAAATAGAGCATTTAAAAACGTAAATAGCAATTTGATAGGATCATTTTTCTAGTAATTTATTTTTACTGCATTTTACAAAGTACAGGTTTTGACAGGTTAGAGGTTGGAGTGGGGCAGTTCCCACTACTCTAGATCCTCTTTTTTTCTTTTTTCTTTTTTTTTTTTTAAAGATTTTATTTATTTATTTGAGAGAGAGAGAGAAAAACAGCATGAGAGGGGGTAGGGTCAGAGGGAGAAGCAGGCTCCCCGCCGAGCCGGGAGCCCAATGTGGGTGGGACTCGATCCCAGGACTCCGGGATCATGACCTGAGCTGAAGGCAGTTGCCTAACCAACTGAGCCACCCAGGCGCCCGATCCTCTTTTTTTCATTCAGAAATTCCAAACTCCTGTTTCCATGTGCTCACAGTAGAGACTGGGGAAAAGGACATAAAGACCTGTAAACTATTACTTTGTGATGACTGATGAATGAAGGTGCTGATTATTTGAGATTAGTTGAGTCTTTTTTTTTTTAAGATTTTATTTATTTATTTGAGAGAGAGAGAGAGAGAGAGAGGGAGAGCACAAGCAGAGGGAGTGGCAGGCAGAGGGAGAGAGAGAAGCAGGCTCCCCACCGAGCAAGGAGCCAGATGCGGGACTCCATCCCAGGACCCCGAGATCATGACCTGAGCTGAAGGCAGATGCTTAACCAACTGAGCCACCCAGGTGCCCTGAGATGAGTTGTGTCTTTACTTAGAATTCCCTTAAGCCATTTTCCTGGTTTTCTCTAAACAATTTTAGTATGCACAACAATTTCCTGGGACACCTGTTAACAATGCAAATGCCTGTGCAGGATCCCCAAAAGTTTTGATTCTACCTGTCTGAGGCCTAAGAATCTACATTCTAAACAAACACTCCCGCTGAATCTGGTGAATATTGTTCCTGGGTAGGTGATTTAAATCAGGATACTCGAGAGTAAAAGAGGATGCTATTAAATCACATTAGGACAAGATAAATAATCTGAGAATATCCTAATAGGTGTACTTGGACAAATGATCACTGTACCTGGGGCATATTTTTTAAAAATAGAGGTTTAAAGTTTAATTGGAAAGTTCCTGCTATTTCCTTTCGTGACCAAACTTAGCTGGATTTCCTTTAGTCTTCTCAGGATGGTGGCTGTTTCCACTCTTTTATGACTCAACCTCAACTATAGTGTGTATACAACTTTCTAATAAAGGAAGATGGAATTCAGGGCTTCTAAACATAGCTAGGAGTAACTTGAGGGGAGTTAGGACCCACTCCTTTAAAGTTGAAGATTCTTTTCTTCTGATTTGAATGAAACTGATTTTATTTGCCCTTAGCTAAAAACTTAGGACTCTTCTGGAACTTTCTGTAATGCATGTTGTCTCAAGCCAATTTTAATTCCTTTTAGTGTTCCTGGCTCAGCTGTGTCCCATTTCTCTTAGCTGGGCATAATCCCCTTGATCCATTTCAACCTTGCTTTTGTTTTCATTTAACTAAGTGACTTGTTTATTATTTAAGTAAATTGCAACTGAAGAATTTGAGAGAAAGAAAAAATACCTTTCTAAATTTCTTTCTCAAGAGTTCTTTTTTTTTTTAATTAAAAAAAAATTTTTTTTTTAAGATTTTATTTATTTGCAAGAGAGAGAATGAGAGACAGAGAGCATGAGAGGGAGGAGCAGACTCCCTGCTGAGCAGGGAGCCCTATGTGGGACTCGATCCCGGGACTCCAGGATCATGACCTGAGCCGAAGGCAGTCGCTTAACCGACTGAGCCACCCAGGCGCCCTTTCTCAAGAGTTCTTTAGGTTGTTGTCACCTCTTCTTACATAACTTATATAGAAAAAATGGTTTTCCTGTTTTGTAAACTGTTACCTGATTACAACTCAGTATTGCAGGAAAATTATTATTTTTTTTAAAGATTTTATTTATTTATTTGACAGAGGGAGACACAGCGAGAGAGGGAACACAAGCAGAGGGGGTGGGAGAGGGAGAAGCAGGCTTCCCGTGGAGCAGGGAGCCTGATGGGGGCTCGATCCCAGGACCCCGGGATCATGACCCGAGCCGAAGGCAGACGCTTAATGACTGAGCCACCCAGACGCCCCAGGAAATTTATTTTTATTAGTAGTAATAATATTGCTGCTAGAAGTCAAATAATATCTGTGGATCTCTTGTCTCTGGTACTACCTCTATTATAATACCTTTTTTGTCAATTCCAACATATTTGATTTTATATTATTTCATTTTGTTTTTAGTTTGTTGGCCAATTTCTTTTATTTACAAAGTGGGGATTAAAAACAAGCAGGCTTTCTATGGGGTTCATTTCAAAATGGGGAAGGGCAGATTGGCTAGCCAGAAATTGAGAGTAAGAGTTTGAAAACCAAAAAGAGGTAAATTAAGTATGAAAAGGGGAATGATTAAATGTGGAACCATCCATTTCTTTATTTTTCTGGATCAAGATTTCAGAGGACTTGGGGTTCTCTGAACTCACATGCAAGTAGCTCTTGATTGAACCTCATGTAAATTTCTCTAAATTTTTCTAAGACTTATACTCTTAGTTTTGGTAATTTTTCCACTTTTTAAAAAAAGATTTTATTTATTTGAGAGAGAGAGAAAGAGAGCACTGAGCTAGGAGGAGAAGGAGAAGCAGGCTCCCTGCTGAGCAGGGAGTCCAATGTGGGGCTCGATCCCAGGACTCTGGGATCATGACCTGAGCCCAAGGCAGACGCCCAACTGCCTGAGCCACCCAGGTGCCCCAATTTTTACACTTTTTTAAAAAAATAAGTATTTCAAACATATTACAACAGTAGAGAGAATAGTATTAGGAGCTTTCAAATGAACAGCACTCAGCTTCAACAGTTAGTAACTCACTACTGTTCTTTTTTTCTTCTGTACCGCTGCTTATTCCCTGTCCCCCCATTATATCGAAGCAAATCCCAAATAGCATATAATTTCATCTGAAAATATTTCAGTAAGACTCTCTAAACTATAAAGGACTTTTTTATTATTGTTAAAAGCCAACTATATTACCATTACGTTTTATGAAAATTGAAGTAAATTTGTTTAGGACTTACCTTTCACTCTGTTTTAGAGACTCACCAGATGAATAAATAAAAGATTCATCATAATATCTTTATTTTATTTTAGAAGTAGATTATTTGACTAAAATAATGTATTGATGTTCCATCTGAATAACAATTTATCCTTCAAATTAGAATACTTTTGAGAGTGAAAAGGGGCTCTATTAACAATTATGCTAGGAGAGCAGTGGAAATCTAGGACTGTCCTACATGAACTGGGATATATATGGTCCCCTGTTTCAAGGGAATATTTGCTGGTTGGATAGCTACTATAATTTTTCTCAACAAACTTTGAATAACCCAGATGAGTCAAGTTGTAGCTAAGAGCACGGTGAACTTACCATAGGATTTTTAAGTCTAAAATTTTTATAGTGCCTGTAGATTTCAGGTTGGTTCTCTCTCTTTTTTTTTTTTTTGAGAGAGAGAGTAAGAGTGAGGGTGCAAGCATATGTGCACAAGCTGGGGGGTTAGGGAAGGGTAGAGGGAGAGGGAAAGGGAGAGAGAGAATCCCAAGCAGGCTCCACACCCGGCTCAGAGCCCAGCATGGGGCTAGACCTCAGAACCCTGAGATCATGACCTGAGCCGAAATCAAGAGTTGGACGCTTAACCAACTGAGCTACCCAGGTGCCCCCCGCTTTTAAAGTTTATTTATTTATTTAAATAATCTCAACATGGGGCTTGAACTCACGACCCCAAGATCAAAAGTCGCTGGCTCCTCTGACTGAGACAGCCAGGAGCCCCTCACCATAAAGCTAGAAGTAGAACCACCAGGCATAAATCACAAATTAAAGGGCGCCTGGGTGGCTCAGTTGGTTAAGCGACTGCCTTCGGCTCAGGTCATGATCCTGGAGTCCCGGGATCGAGTCCCACGTCGGGCTCCCTGCTCAGCAGGGAGTCTGCCTCTCTCTGACCCTCCCCCCTCTCATGCTCTCTAGCTCATTCTCTCTCTCAAATAAATAAATAAAATCTTTAAAAAAAAAATCACAAATTAAAATGAACCCTTCTGGGGCACCTGAGTGGCTCAGTCGTTAGGTATCTGCCTTCAGCTCAGGTCATGATCCCAGGGTCCTGGGATCAAGCCCCACATCGGACTCCCTGCTCAGTGGGAAGCCTGCTTCTCCCTCTCCCACTCCCCCTGCTTGTGTTCCTTCTCTCGCTTTGTCTCTCTCTGTCAAATGAATAAATAAAATCTTTAAAAAAAATAAAATGTATAATTTATAGGCTTGTCGATGTTAGATCATAGATAATCTAAAGTAGACTACATTATAAAGTAAGTAAATGAGGTGATGACCAATTTTAAAAGGTCAAAAAGATTTTTTCTGTTAAAGTTGGTAG